>NC_064629.1:149202318-150576290 GCF_023864275.1 Schistocerca cancellata
CTGCTTTAAGTGTCTCATTTCCTAATCTAATTCCCTCAGCATCACCCGACTTAATTCGACTACATTCCATTTTCCTCGTTTTGTTTTTGTTGATGTTCATCTTATATCCTCCTTTGTAGACACTTTCTATTCCGTTCAACTGCTCTTCCAGGTCCTTTGCTGTCTCTGACAGAATCACAATGTCGTCGGCAAACCTCAATTTCTTTATTTCTTCTCCATGAATTGTTATTCTTACTCCAAATTTTTCTTTTGTTTCCTTTACTGCTTAGTCAATATATAGATTGAATAACATCGGGGATAGGCTACAACCCTTTCTCACTCCTCTCTCAAACCTTGCTTCCCTTTCGTTTGTACAGAATTCGTGTTAGTATTTTGCATCCGTGACTTATTAAACTGATAGTTCGGTAATTTTCACACCTGTCAACACCTGCTTTCTTTGGGATTGGAATTATTATATTCTTCTTGAAGTCTGAGGGTATTTCGCCTGTCTCATAGATCTTGCTCACCAGATGGTAGAGTTTTGTCAGGGCTGGCTCTCCCAAGGCTATCATTAGTCTAATGGAATGCTGTCTATTCCTGGGGCCTTGTTTCGAGTTAGGTCTTTCAGTGCTCTGTCAGATTCTTCACCCAGTATCACATCTCCCATCTCATCTTTATCTACGTCCTCTTCCACTTCCATAATATTGCCCTCAATACACTCCTTCCACGTTTCTGCTTTTCCTTCTTTGTTTAGGACTGGTTTCCATCCGAGATCTTGATATTCATACAGGTGGTTCTCTTTTCTCCAAAGGTTTCTTTAATTTTCCTGTAGGCAGTATCTATCTTCACCCTAATGATATATAGTTATGCATCCTTATATTTGTCCTCTAGCCATCGCAGTTTAGCCATTTTGCAATTCCTGTCGATCTCACTTTTGAGACGTTTGTATTCCTTTTCGCCTGCTTCATTTAGTGCATTTTTATATTTTCTTCTTTCATTAATTAAATTCAATATCTCTTCTGTTATCCAAGGATTTCTACTAGCCCTCGTCTTTTTACCTACTTGATCCTCTGCTGCCTTCACTATTTCATCTCCCAAAGCTAACCATTATTCTTGTAGTGTGTTTTCCCTTTTCTTGTCAACCGCTCCCTAATGTTCTCTCTGAAACTTCCTACAGCCTCTGGTTCTTTCAGTGTATCCAGGTTCCATCTCCTTAAATTCCTAATTTTTTGCAGTATCTTCAGTTTTAATCTACAGTTCATAACCAATACATTGTGGTCAGAGTCCACATCTGCCCGTGGAAATGTCTTACAATTTCAGACCTTATTCCTAAATCTCTGTCTTATCATTATATAATCTATCTGAAACCTTCCGGTGTCTCCAGGCCTCTGCCATGTATATAATTTTCTTTCATGATTCTTAAATTAAGTGTTAGCTATGATTAGGTTACGCTATGTGCAAAATACTACCAAGCGCTTCCTCTTTCATTCCTTACTCCCAGCCCATATTCATTTACTACTTTTCCGTCTCTTCCTTTTCCTACAATCGAATTCCAGTCCGCTATGACTATTAAATTTTCGTCTCCCTTAACTATCTGGATAATTTCTTCTACTGCATCATACATTTCTTCAATCTCTTCATCATCTGCGGAACTAGTTGGCTTATAAACTTGTACTACTGTGGTAGGCGTGGGCTTCGTGTCTACCTTGGCTACAATAATGTGTTCACTACGCTGTTCGCAGTAGCTTATCGGTGTTCCTGTTTTCTTTTTTTTTTTAATTCCTGCATTACCCTTATTTGATTTTGTATTTATAACACTGCATTCACCTGAACAGATGTCTTGTTCCTCCTGCGACCGAACTTCACTAATTCCCACTACATCTAACTTTAACCTATCCATTTCCCTTTTTAATTTGTGTAACCTACCTGACACTAACGGATCTGATATTCCACGCTACGATCCGTTGAACACCAGTTTTGTTTCTCTTGATAACGAAGTCCTCCTGAATAGTCCCCGCTTGGAGTTCCGTATGGGGAACTATTTTACCTGCGAAATATTTTACCCAAGAGGAAGCCATCCCGGCCATCTGTGGCCGAGCGACTCTAGGCGCTTCAGTCCGGAACCGCGCTGCTGCTACGGTAGCATGTTCGAATCCTGCCTCGGGCATCGATGTGTGTGATGTTCAAATGGTTCAGATGGCTCGGAGCACTATGGGACTTAACATCTATGGTCATCAGTCCCCTTGAACTTAGAACTACTTAAACCTAACTAACCTAAGGACATCACACAACGCCCAGCCATCACGAGGCAGAGAAAATCCCTGACCCCGCCGGGAATCGAACCCGGGAGGGGTCAGGGATTTTCTCTGCCTCGTGATGGCTGGGTGTTGTGTGATGTCCTTAGGTTAGTTAGGTTTCAGAACTTCTAAGTCTGCCGGCCGGTGTGGCCGTGCGGTTAAAGGCGCTTCAGTCTGGAAACGCGTGACCGCTACGGTCGCAGGTTCGAATCCTGCCTCGGGCATGGATGTGTGTGATGTCCTTAGGTTAGTTAGGTTTAAGTAGTTCTAAGTTCTAGGTGACTGATGACCTCAGATGTTATGTCCCATAGTGCTCAGAGCCAAACTTTCAAAACTCTGCTGCCGGCCGCGGTGGTCTAGCGGTTCTAGGCGCTCAGTCCGGAATCGCGCGACTGCTACGGTCGCAGGTTCGAATCCTGCCTCGGGCATGGATGTGTGGGATGTCCTTAGGTTAGTTAGGTTTAAGTACTTCTAAGTCTAGGGGACTGATGACCTCAGATGTTTAGTCCCATAGTGCTTAGAGCCATTTGAACCATTTTGGACGCCATCATCATTTAACTATACAGTAAAGCTGCCTGAACTCGTGAATAATTACAGTTGTAGTTTCCCCTTGCTATCAGCCGTTCGCAGTACCAGCACAGCAAGGCCGTTTTGGTTGATGTTACAATGACAGGTCACTCAGTCATCCTGACTGTTGCCCCTGCAACTACTGAAAAGGCTGCTGCCCCTCTTCAGGAGGGCCTCTCAGCAGATACCCTTCCGTTGTGGCTGCACCTGCGGTACGGCTATCTGTATCGCTGAGTCACGCAAGCCTACCCACTAACGGCAAGGTCCGTTGTTAATCGGGGGGGGGGGGGGGGTGGTTGGGGAGGAGGTTAGAGGGCAGACGTATGGTACTGCGAAAAACACAGAACGATTAACAACCGAAGGCTGAGTTCATCCTCAAATTGAGGTGTATTTACAGGGTGATTATAATTAAACTTTCAAAAGCCGGCCTGTGAGGCCGAGCGGTTCTAGGCGCTTCAGTATGGGACCGCGCGACTGCTACGGTCGCAGGTTCGAATCCTGCCTCGGGCATGGATGTGTGTGTGTGATGTCCTTAGGTTAGTTAGGTTTAAGTAGTTCTAAGTTCTAGGGGACTGATGAACTCAGATGTTATGTCCCATAGTGCTCAGAGCCAAACTTTCAAAACTGTGCAGAAGTAACACCACTGGTCAGAAAGACGTCCAATTGCCACGGAGTACTATCGGAGAAGGGGGAGAACTTATAGCAGAAGGAAAAAAATAGTGCGAAAATTGATCAATAGATCGCGCTGTTTGTGTCAGAATACGTAAATGAAAACACCTGTCAAGCGAACGACCCATTTAAATTGGTATAAACACGCCGATTACACGGCTTCTCCTCCTTTTGCTTCTGCAACGTTCGCCATGACTGTCTCAACGCAGGATCGCACTCTGTTTGTAAAGCTGTATTACAATAATGATGACTGTGCACACGTCGCTCTGCAGAAGGGTTTTGTTCGCTGCTGGACTATGGAGCTGTGTCTGGTTGTGATTGGCACCATAGGCAGTGCGGGAGACAGATTGTTTTGCAGCTGTTATTCTGCCAAGCTTTGATTTATAGCAGCTCTTCGGCATAAAAGTTCATTATCTTCCAGTCTCCTTCCAACACTTTCAATTCTTATGGTTTCCTGCATAGGAGCCTTTCTCGATTCGGAACTTCATGTTATTCGTCGGTTTTTGCAATCAATGCTGCGATGTTGTCTCTTCATTTGTGTTGCTGTCTTTTAAGGATGGTGCCACTGACATCGATCTCAACAAAAATATTTTCCGAGCCTAGTAATATAAAAAAGACATGTCGCCGATTCATAACGTTTACAGTATAATTGCTAGAGATATACTAAAAATGTGAAACCTGTCTGTCGACGAGCTTTTTATTTTCAGTACGCTTAAGACAGAAAAATACAAATAATTGTGACAGCTAATAATACGTGTTGTTTAGTTTGCAGTCTGCACATTTGCGTATTATTAGTGACGACGCTCCAGTCCGTAAAGTCAGTTTCGGGAAACGCAAATCAGAATGATTGACATATACTTTAGCCGTTTAGTGACAGAGCCACGAGCAGTCAGTTCGAAAATCAATAAGCAAACTTCATTTATTTTATTTATGAAATGCCATATTTTTTTAATACTACTTCATTGCGACACAGGACAGCAAGACCTATTCGAAGTCCTGAATAGTAAAAACTTAGTAATTCGTGCTCGTATAGGCACGCTCCTGTTACAGATACCATATCTTTGATTAAAACAGACTTTCATCGTAAGGATATAGCGTTACCTTGAATTTCATTTGAATTACTACAGTGCATATTTTAATGGCACTGTCCATTATTTTATTGAACACAACATTAAACATCAGAGAGAAGTTAATTGTCAACAGTATATTCTCTCGCATTACCCAAAACAGTCTGACAACACTCAGGTAGTGTACCGAGACCACAAATGTACAACCTGCTGGATCAGAGTGGAAGATATCTCCAAACGAGGTTTGAAATGCAGTTTCATCCAGAGAGGAATTGTCTTGAGTGTTTTTCGGTAAGAAGCTTGGAAGATAAATTTTTTATGTTTAGAGAGCATAAGCTTTACATTTTTCTTTTTGTTATTGTCGGGCCTCCTACTTCCCCCTCCCTCCGCTCGCCAGTATTCTTTCTTCCCGGTTTGACTTCATTGCCTTGAATGTTCTTCTCTGGAAACGTAAAATAACAGGTAAAATTCTTTATTCTTGAAATTGATAGTAAATACATAAATAAATAAATTTTCTTTTCTTAACAAAGAATCCAGTACTATTAAGACAAAATAAATCAAATACTTTTTGGAAAAGTTTTGTTTTTTCATTGATTCCATTCTGCTGCGTTGTGCCTTCTGACGAAATTAGAATTTTCCTGAGGCACCATGACTTGTCAACAACACAAATTTTTGTGTCAGATTAATCAAAATGATGCTCACTTCATAGCAGCTCTCGTAACTAAGGTGTGCCAACCTTACCTCTTCTTTACAGTAAAGTGTGAAGTAAAAAACTTTGAACCAAAACTTTGTATTCAGACTCTTGTTTAGATTATGGTGCTCTTCCATTATACAGGGTGAGTCACCTAACACTACCTAGTGTAATTGGTTAATACAAACCATAAAAAAATGCACGGAAGTATGTTTTTTAACACAAACCTACATTTTTTTTAAATGGAACCCCGTTAGTTTTGTTAGCACATCTGAACTTATAAACAAATACGTAATCAGTGCCGTTTGTTGCATTGTAAAATGTTAATTACATCCGGAGATATTGTAACCTAAAATTGACGCTTGAGTACCACTCCTCCGCTGTTCGATAGTGTGTATCGGAGAGCACCGAATTACGTAGGGATCCAAAGGGAACGGTGATGGACCTTAGGTGCAGAAGAGACTGGAACAGCACATTACGTCCACATGCTAACACCTTTTTATTGGTCTTTCTCACTGACGCACATGTTCGTTACCATGAGGGGTGAGGTACACGTTCGACGGGCGTTTATAGGACGTGGAGGACGCATAAATTGGCCAGCCCGTTCTCCTGATATTACACCTCTGGACTTCTTTCTGTGGGGTACGTTAAAGGAGAATGTGTACCGTGATGTGCCTACAACCCCAGAGGATATAAAACAACGTATTGTGGCAGCCTGCGGCGACATTACACCAGATGTACTGCGGCGTGTACGACATTCAATACGCCAGAGAGTGCAATTGTGTGCAGCAAATGATGGCCCCACATTGAACATCTATTGGCCTGTCATGTCGGGACACACTCTATTCCACTCCGTAATTGAAAACGGAAACCACGTGTGTACGTGTACTTCACCCCTCATGGTAATGTACATGTGCGTCAGTGAAAAAGACCAATAAAGAGGTGTTAGCATGTGGACGTAATGTGCTGTTCCAGTCTCCTCTGTACCTAAGGTCCATCACCGTTCCCTTTGGATCCCTACGTAATTCGGTGCTCTCCGATACACACGATCGAACAGCGGAGGAGTGGTACTCAAGCGTCAACTTTAGGTTACAATATCTCCGGATGTAATTAACATTTTACAATGCAACAAACGGCACTGATTACGTATTTGTTTATATGTTCAGATGTGCTAACAAAACTAACGGGGTTCCATTTTCAAAAACGTAGGTTTGTGTTAAAAACATACTTCCATGCATTTTTTTATGGTTTGTATTAACCAATTACACTAGCCCCTCTCCTCACGTTCGGTCTGTGGAATCGATTCGTCAGTATTTGATGTGGTTTACGAAATATATCCAGCGGTAACGTTAGGTGACTCACCCTGTATATTGTACATACTCATATATTCTCTCATTGTTGGCCATAGTTGCAATATATGCAAACTGGCTTTTTGCATGAGCAATTGGCGTGTGTGTAACTTTCGCATCACAGTGTCGAATTTACAACACTTGCATTAGCAGCTATCAAGCCCTAACACTCTCCCACACATGGCATTTACAAAACAGGCAGATCTGATAAAACCTAGCAGAATACCTACTGCGTCGCTCACAGTGAATTTATGTTCTTCATAGCTCCGTTCATGGAATCGAAAGTCAGATGGACTGTCTGCATATCTGTCCAAGACGCAATGCGCCACCTTCACTCGGTATTTCATTTCTTTTTCATCACAGACCATATCATATCACTTCTAAGTCTAGCGTACGAGTGTGGTAGAATAGCGTCGTTTTTAAGGTTGGTTCGAAACCTATCACTTCCATGAATTTTAATTCATCGTAAGATTTATCAGTTTAGGAGGACAACATGAATTATTATTTATTCATAATTTTAAAGTGTTCGGAAATATATAACTGAGGATGTAGAGGACTCAAACCCTCGACTTTACATGCGTCGCCGGTCTTCCACTACCGTTTCTCTTTATGTATTGTGATTTCTGCTTGGCATTAAAAGAAAATGATATTTCCTTTGTGCTTTCGTCGGTATTGGTTTCCTGTTTGTATGTGTTTAAAGAAAATGGAAATTAGTATGATGATATTTCCGGGCGCGAAAAAAGCTAAACACGTCTCTTTGTTCCCTTCATCGCATTGACGTCATACGCCAAGTGGCAAAAAAAGTTTTATGATTATCTCAACTTCTTTGCTCAATCATTGTAAAACGATTTAAAATCAAGACTGAAAACAGTGAAATAGACGGCCTAGTTTTTATGCATAAAAAAAGAGATAAAACGAACGAATTTTCCTATTCTTCGAGGGAAAATGTTCATTTGTCGCAAACAAAATTTTCTCCATAATAACACAATAATTCAGTACCGTTCGCAGTTTTCGTCCTCTTCTACAATTGCATTTAACCGCCGGTGAACAGAGGCAACAAGTTTCTGGATGAATCTGTTATTCTGTGACAACTCTTCCCATGCGTCATGAATTGCTTCGGACAACCTGGATTGGTTGTCGGTGCTGGTCTTCTACAACTAATAATTTTCTTCATCTCTGCCCGTGTGTCCTAAGTGGGATTTACGTCAGCACCTTTGGGAGGCCAGTTCAACAGCTTAGTGTCTCCGTTCATTTTGAAAGATTACCGTCAAACCTCCTTGCCTAGGGACGCCAGATGAAAGTTGAAGTCGTCAAGCCCTGAATGAAAATTGCGCAACGGATAACTGGGGAGGGGAACTTGAGAGCGCTACCTAGAGAGCATGCCCTTTCTGTACGATACTAGGCAAGGGGCTGGAGGGCTCACACGCTGATGTGTGGGTCTCTGCATTCTATATTTTTTATTTTAAATTAATTGCTTTAACTTGACTCCTATGTGATTTTTGGGGTATGTTAAAGATTGATGACAATTGATTACCTATTTATTTTAAACATTATCACTCCACTTTACAGCGATTGCAGGAACTGTTCCAGTTTACAGATATTACAATTTTACAACTTGTAGCTCGGGTATATTATATACTGATCTGCACGCACATTTCTACGGGCAAGACGGAATTGCGTTGGCCAGATGTATACCACCAAAGTCTCCCAATATTTTACATGGGACATCCACTATGTGAGGAGGATAACGGGCAAACTGGGGACCAGATACATTAACACAGGGGGTCAAATTTACGAAATTAAACGAGAACATTCATTTCCTTACACAATCCGAAGCTGGAAATAAAAGAATTAGTGCAAATATTCAAATACCTCTCTTCCACACGTCAACATCGAGACAGACGCACTGAGGACATGTCTGTTCACTTATCCGTCTTCCGTAACTCTCCCTGAATATCATGGGCACCCGGAGGTCTTCCTGGGCCACGGTGGAGGGGATGGTCGAACCACTTGGCCGTGACCAACCTCTCCACCCCAAATCTCGTGACACTGGAACGTCTCTGACTTTGACCTGCCTGTGCTGTCTCTATGATCCCCCACCCAGGAGTAAGGTTGGCACTACTATACTACAGAACTACTTCCCAACTAAGATTTGGCCACGCTTTATGGAAAGGTGTGAGGAGGATTAGGAAAGTTCATGTGCAGATTCACATTCACATACAAGAAATGCATAATACACGACACATATAAATACGTATTATGAAGCCTGTCACATTTCTTTCCACCCGTCCACATGGGTTCTGCTGCACCCGCGGCCGGCCGCGTCGTGCAATAAAATTGGCGGCGGAGCCGCCTCCGTTTGTATTTCCCAGTGCGAGCGAGCAGCGAAACCTGCTGCTTATGGAACGGAAACTACTGTACCGTTTCAATTTGAAATCAGTATGTTACACAGTACTTTGTGTAGATAGGGGAACGGTGTGTTGGAAGATTTTTCTGCCTCCGTAAAATCTCTGACGAACAGAAGGAAGCATTACGTTGTCCAGTATTTCGCAATGTTAATGAATAGAAAACGGACGATGCAGTTGCCACATAACGTCGCAACCACTTGCTGATATCCATCCCCAGTCTACGACACCAGTTCGGCCACGTCTTTGGTTCTGATGGACATATTTGCTGTCGACTCTCGCTCCACCTGGTCGATATACATGGATTGAAGTATTTGGTGCAGTAGAAAATACCTTCTCGTCCATAAATATAACTTGCTCCCAGTACGAAAGCAGCTTCCTTTTGTACGCCAGTGTGAATTTTAATCTGGAATCCTTATCTTGTTCCTACATTTCTTTAACTGCCTGTTTTCGTCCATATCTTTCTTTCTTTTTAGACGACAACGGATTGTCGACCTGCTCACACTTCATAAAGCGTAAGAAGTCAACTTCATTCCCGAGAACACGCCTTGAAAGAAGATTTAACAAATTAGTTCCTTGTGAGTATTGTTCAGAGTATCGTGAAAATGTATTTTGTCTCTAGAAATCATGCATAATAATAATAACGACACCGTTTTCAGAGGTTAAAGGTAAAATTATAATTCACGTTGTGATGCTGGTCATGTTGCTCTGGCAATCGTATTTCAGCCACCTGTGATAGCTCATATATCAAACCACAGAAATCAGTACCAAAGCTTCATCCAAGTAGCGATGAGTTTGTTCTCTCTTATTACCGTGGTCGTATCCCGCCGCTTCTACAAATTTTAATTTGTTATAAACAAAGATTTGTTGGTTTAGGAGGACAACATCAACTGTAACGTTGAAAGTACCCGTAATATTTTAAACAGTTGTATATACAGCTTTCAATGCTCGTTGGAAGAAGGCAAGGACAAATGGTGTCCTCTGGTTTTCCTTTTATAAATGCACCTCAGTTTGATGATGAACCCAGCCTTAGGTTGTTAATGTTCTGTATTTTTAGTAGCACCATACCCTTAGATGTTAAACTCGGTTCCAACTAATGATTTCTACATCTACAGGAACACAACGTGTGATTTCTTTTAGGTAAACTATAATGCAGTGCTATCAGACGAAAATATTGCCCTGTCCAGCCTGTGAAGAACTTGTTTTTAAATCTTTTCCTACCTGGTCAATAAGCTTTTTTTATTCGGTAATTTTGTGAAAACTGCTGCTTCATATTTTTTAATATTTAACTAAATTTCTTCGCCTACGACAACGCTAAAGGAAATCTTCTTAAGAGCACTAAAAAGGGGTTTGTGTAGCGATTACTGGCAGAATATTGCCGTGTGTGGCTGGTTAGACGGGAAATAGCTTACTGACCAGAAAACTAATCTCTCAGAAGGAAAGGAAGAAAGATATGAAACCTCTCATGTTGGGAGACCATGTAACTTTATTTGAGTGGTTACTAAATCAAGTGAAACTAACAATGAAGTTGACATTACGAGCACATGTTGGTATCAGAATGTCATTGTAGTTGCTGGCTCCTGAAATGATGCGAAACAAGTTTAGGTCAGATGTATACAGAACTGGAAGCCGTGGCACTATTAAATTCTGCAGTTAGCATGCATTTCTGGCTCACAAAAATTACTGCCGCAGTACAGTTACAGAGACCAATAAGTCAACTGCATTTTTCCGGTGAGAAAGAGCAGTGCTAAACAGTTTACGCTACATCATTTTACTGAAACTGGTGTTCCACAGAGTTAGAATTTATGGTTGGCGACTAAGTGTAAGGCTTCTGAGTCGGATGTGAGTTCTGCAACGTTGAAATGTTTTTCTACATTATTCAAGTGGATACTAAAGTTATTGAATACTAAAGTATTGCAACGGAAAACAGTTGATCTTCTGCAATATTTTCTTCCTTGTTCTACTTCAAACAGGTGACGTCGACGAAGTCATCTGGAGAAAATGATTGTGACATTTAACAGAAGATATTAACGTCTTCTGGCTTTCAAAGTGGCGTTTACCGCCATTTTTAGCATTTTACAAGCTCCGTTGTTAAGCGCAAGTAAAAGAAGTAATGCATCGTAATTTCTGTTATGAATTAACACCTTAATTAGTTAGTTTAGTCTTAATGTAATCTATGAATAATTGGAGATGAACAATATTAACCTGAAAAGTATTCCCTAGACATTGAAAGAACTAAATAACTAATAATAACATAAGACTAGCACAATTTCCCTGTGAGAAGCCTGCTGATAATTAAATAGTTAACGGAGAACTGAATTTTTGCACTGTGTCTACTCTGTAAGCTAAGCGCATCGTACGTTCCGACACAACCGTGAAAGTAGCATATGTGGGCTTCAGTGGTCTGGTGGGTTGATCCTAGTTTTTTCGTTGCTAGGAATGCGTTCGATTCCCACTTCCGGCGTGCATTCCAAACACGCACGGACAGGTATTTTCACATCCAATAATACCAAGTGAAGAACTTCAGGTTGTACCGTAGTTCACAATCCGCATTACAAACATAACCGACGGGCGGATTGGTCGAGCGGTTCTAGGCGCTACAGTCTGGAACCGCGCGACCGCTAAGGTGGCAGGTTCGAATCCTGCCTCGGGCATGGATGTGTGTGACGTCCTTAGGTTAGTCAGTTCTAAGTTCTAGGGGACTGATTACCTCAGAAGTTAAGTCCCATAGTGCTGAGAGCTATTTGAACCATTTTGAACAAACATAACCCTTCGAAACCAACTGGGGCAAAGCAGATTGGGCCATAGCACAAGCAGAAGTCGCGGCAAACAGAAATTTCTGTCGCCAGAGAGCTTCATTAAGCTAGAAACTTTGTTTTATTTAATGAGCCAATGATCATTTAAGGTGACAGGGCTCTTACTGTATTTCAAATTGAGAAGTTGAAAAATTTGGTGCTGGACTACGATTCGGATTCGGATCTCCCCTTTTGTTGTATCTGACCCACACATAACGATATAGTCTGAACATTTCGTTGTTCTCCCCAAGACTGCAAATTCCTCTAGATCTCCACGAAAGACACATATGTGGGTTCGAATCCGGGTCCAGCACAAAAATATCCATGGTTGTAAGACCTGGCATTTGCACACGAAACTACTAGGGATAAATAATTTTCATTTTTAATGTCTCTTCAGGTGTTGTCAACAATAATGACAGGTTCCGTTGCTTCTAGTCAAATTTGCACAGATCTAACTGCTGGTGAGCAAACAATTCGTGGACAGGAAACAACGGCAGTAGGTGCCGGATTCTATTCCCAGTCACGGAAAGGAATTGTATCCTCATTTCAGATTTCAACATCTCGCTGATGGCGAAAAATTTCCTTACCTAACGTCTGATTTTACTTAGATAACAATCTTATTACGTTCTGGGTTCGAGTCTCCGTCACAAAACTTTACATCATGGCACTTCGTTTTAAACATGTGCAAAATTTGTTACCAGAAATTATATTAAGCATTTTTCGAGGTTTCGTTAATAGGGAGATAAGAGTCTTGACAGAATTCCAGACAGACCACAAAAATATCCAGGTTTAGATTTGCTAACTGATACAGAACAACGGTACGTCGACGATATTCTACGCCCCGTTTTGTTGCCCTTCATGGCAAACTACCCTGGGTTTACATTTCAGCAACATAACACCTGCCCACACACAAGGAGAGTTTCTACTACTTGTCGTTGTGCTTGCCAAACACTTTCTTTCCAGCAAGATCGCCGGATCACGCCCCAGTTGAGAACGTATGGAGCATTATTGATGGTAAGTGGGAAGATCTTATGGGACCAAACTGCTTAGGTCTCGGTCCCTAAGCTTACACATTACTTAATCTAACTGAAACTAACTTACGCTATGGACAACACACACACCAATGCCGGGAACTACCGGCGGGGAGAGCCGCTCGGACCATGACAAGACGCCCCAGACCTCGCGGCTACCCCGCGCGGCCCGAAACATTATGGGTAAGGCACCCCAACCATCTCTGGATTTTTACGGTCTAACGGGCCAGTTGGACAGAATTTGGTACCACACCCCTCAGTAGGACATCCAATAACTTCATTATTTCCCGATTCTTTATGCCTAGTCACCAATGACGAACGTTCCTATGATCAAGTCTCGGTCAGACACGAAAGCTTTGCTTTGTTATAATGGCTATAGGTGTTTTGTTTCAATGCAGATCCAGAACAAAAAGTTCGTCATCACGTATAAAATTCAAACAAATGCGTGAATAATAGCTCAATCGTAAGTACAGAGAAATTACCGGTTTTACGATATTAATTTTGAAGATTTCGTAGAGCACTTTCTGCTGTTAATCGCGTTACTTTTAAAAGATTAGTCCAACATCCAGTTTATGACAAACGACTCGTATCAGGAACGGCGTTTCACAGGTGTAGCAAAACCTTTTAAGCAGCAAAAATACTTTGCATTTTCATATAACTTACACTTACTGTACTTACTATGTTACACTTACTATACTGAAATTTAGTTTACAAGTCTGCAGGTAGATCAGGTGAAAGGCAGTTCAGGTCATTCGGATACTTTTGGGTATGATAGTAGGTGTACAGACAAACAAAAGATTACAGTTTCAGAAAAATTGCGTAATTTGCACTACTGGCCATTAAAATTGCTACACCAAGAAGAAATGCGGATGATAAATGGGTATTCATTCGACAAATATATTATACTAGAACTGACATGTGATTACATTTTCAGGCAATTTGGGTGCATAGATCCTGAGAAATCAGTACCCAGAACAACCACCTCTGGCCGTAATAACGGCCTTGATACGCCTGGGCATTGAGTCAAACAGAGCTTGGATGGGGTGAACAGGTACAGCTGCCACTGCAGCTTCAACACGATACCACAGTTCATCAAGAGTAGTGACTGGCTCATTGTGACGAGCCAGTTGCTCGCTCACCATTGACCAGACGTTTTCAATTGGTGAGAGATCTGGAGAATGTGCTGACCAGGGCAGCATTCGAACATTTTCTGTATCCAGAAAGGCCCGTACAGGACCTGCAACATGCGGTCGTGCATTATCCTGCTGAAATGTAAGGTTTCGCAGGGATCGAATGAAGGGTAGAGCCACGGGTCGTAACACATCTGAAATGCAACGTCCACTGTTCAAAGTGCCGTCAATGCGAACAAGAGGTGATCGAGACGTGTAACCAATGGCACCCCATACGATCACGTCGGGTGATACGCCAGTATGGCGATGACGAATACACGCTTCCAATGTGCGTTCACCAGGATGTCGCATTCACGGATGCGACCATCATGATGCTGTAAACAGAGCCTGGATTCATCCGAAAAAATGACGTTTTGCCATTCGTGCACCGAAGTTCGTCGTTGAGTACACCATCGCAGGCACTCCTGTCGGTGATGCAGCGTCAAGGGTAACCACAGCCATGGTCTCCATGCTGCTGCAAACGTCGTCGAACTGTTCGTGCAGATGGTTGTTGTTTTGCCAACGTCCCCATCTGTTGACTCAGGGATCGGGACGTGGCTGCACGATCCGTTACAGCCATGCGGATAAGATGCCTTTCATCACGACTGCTAGTGATAGGAGGCCGTTGGAATCCAGCAGGGCGTTCCGTATTACCCTCCTGAACCCACCGATTCCATATTCTGCTAACAGTCATTGGATCACAACCAACGCGAACAGCAGCGTCGCGATACGATAAACCGCAATCGAGATAGGCTACAACCCCGCATTTCTCCTCCTTACACGAGGCATCACAAGAACGTTTCACCAGGCAACGCCGGTCAACTGCTGTCAGCACGTTGTAGGTGTCGCTTCCGGCGCCAACTTTGTGTGAATGCTCTGAAAAGCTGATCATTTGCGTATCACAGCATCTTCTTCCTGTCGGCAAAATTTCGCGTCTGTAGCACGTGATCTTCGTGGTGTAGCAATTTTAATGACCAGTAGTGTATTCAAAAGACTGAGCTAGTCAATAACATATTGGTCCACCTCTGGCTCTGCAAGCAGTTATACCACTTAGCATGGATTCATAGAGTTGTTGGATGTACTCCTGAAGAGTATCGTACCAAATTCTGTTCAAGTGGCCCGTTAGATCGTCAAAATCCACAGATGGTTGGGAGGCCCTACCCATAATGCTCCAAACATTCTCAAATGGGGAAAGATCCGACGATCTTGTTAGGAAGGTAGGGTTTGGAAGGCACGAAGACAGTCAGTAGAAACTCTCGCTGTATGTGGGTGGGCATTATGTTGCTGAAATGTAAGCCCAGGGTCCTTTGCCATGAAGGACAATAGAACGGGGCGTAAATATCGTCGATGTACTGCTGTTCTGTAACGGTGGCGCAGATGACACCCAAAGAGCTACTGCAATGAAAAGAAATGGCACCTCAAGCCATCACTCTTGGTTGTCAGGCCATATGGTGGGCGACAATGAGGTTGGCAACCCACTGCTGTCTTGCTTCGAACTGAGCCCCGATGACCAGTGAGGACGTGTCTGGAGACGGCCCAGACAGCGGTAGGTTGCCAACCTGGCTGTCGTCCGCCTTACGGCCTGAGAACCAGGAGTGGTGGTTTGGGATGCCATTTCTTTTCATAGCAGGACCCCTTTGGTTCTCATCTGCGTCACGCTTAAGGCACGGCGGTAAGTCGACGATATTCCACGCCCCGTTTTGTTGTCCTTCATGGCAAGCCACCCTGGACTTACGTTTCAGCAATATAATGCCTCCCAACACAGGCCGAGAGTGTGTCTTCCATCCACTAATATATTGAAAGATCCTTCTCAGTTGCGAGAATTTTCTGGTCTTTACCCAGGTTTCGGCTAGAATAATTTAGCCTTCTTCAGAAGCATAGGATTACTATAACATGCCAGAGTAAGGCACAGTCAACACTAAAAATGGGAAGCAGGCAAAAAGGAATACAAACGTCTCAAAAATGAGATCCACAGGAAGTGCTAAATGGCTAAGCAGGGATGTCTAGAGGACAAATGTAAGGATGTAGAGGCGCGTATCACTAGCGGTAAGATAGATACTGCCTACAGGAAAATTATATAGACCTTTGGAGAAAAGTGAACCACTTGCATGAATATCAAGAGCTCAGGTGGAAGCCCAGTTCTAAGTAAGGAAGGGAAAGCAGAAAGGTGGAAGGAGTTTATAGAGGGTCTATACAAGGGCGATGTTCTTAAGGACAATATTATAAAAATGGAAGAGAATGTAAATGAAGATGAAATGGGAGATATGATACTGCGTGAAGAGTTTGGCAGAGCACTGAAAGATCTAAGTCGAAGGCCCTGGGAGTACACAACATTCCATTAGAACTAACGACAGCCTTGGGAGAGCCAGGCCTAACAAAACTCTACCATCTAGTGAGCAAGATGTATGAGACTGGCGAAATACCCTCAGACTTCAAGAAGAATATAATAATCCCAATCCCAAAGAAAGCAGGTGTTGACAGATGTGAAAATTACCAAACTCTCAGTTTAATAAACCACCGCTGCAAAATAAAAACACGAATTCTTTACAGACGAATGGAAAAACTGGTAGAAGCCGACCTCGGGGGAGATCAGTTTGGATTCCGCAGAAATACTGGAACACATGAGGCAATACTGACCCTACGACTTATCTGAGAAAATAGATTAAGGAAAGGCAAACCTACGTTTCTAGCATTTGTACACTTAGAGAAAGCTTTTGACAATGTTGACTGGAATACTCTCTTTCAAATTCTGAAGGTGGCAGGGGTAAAATACAGGGAGCGAAAGGCTATTCACAATTTGTACAGAAATCAGATGGCAGTTAGAAGAGTCAATGGATATGAAAGGGAAGCAGTGGTTGGGAAGGGAGTGAGACAGGGTTGTAGCCTCTCCCCGATGTTATTCAATCTGTGTATTGAGCAAGCAGTAAAGGAAACAAAAGAAAAATTCGGACTAGGAATTAAAATCCATGGAGAAGAAATAAAAAGTTTGAGGTTCGCCGATGACATTGTAATTTTGTCAGAGACAGCAAAGGACGTGGAAGAGCAGTTGAACAGAATGGACAGTGTCTTGAAAAGAGGATATAAGATGAACATCAACAAAAGCTAAACGAGGATAATGGAATGTAGTCGAATTAAATCGGGTGATGCTGCGGGAATTAGATTAGGAAATGAGAGGCTTAAAGTAGTAAATGAGTTTTGCTATTTGGGGAGCAAGATAACTCATGATGGTCGAAGTAGAGAGGATATAAAATGGCAAGGAAAGCGTTTCTGAAGAAGAGAAATTTCTTAACATCGAGTATAGATTTAAGTGTCAGGAAACCGTTTCTGAAAGTATTTGTGTGGAGTGTAGCTATGTATGGAAGTGAAACGTGTACGATAAATATTTTAGACAAGAAGAGAATAGAAGCTTTCGAAATGTGGTGCTACAGAAGAATGCTGAAGATTAGATGGGTTGATCACGTAACTAATGAGGAGGTATTGAATAGAATTGGAGAGAAGAGAAATTTGTGGCACAACTTGACTAGAAGAAGGGATCGATTGGTAGGGCATATTCTGAGGCATCAAAGGATCACCAATTTAGTATTGGAGGGCAGCGTGGAGGGTAAAAATCGTAGGGGGAGACCAAGAGACGAATATACTAAACAGATTCAGAAGGATGTAGGTTGCAGTAGGTACTGGGAGATTAAGAAGCTTGCACAGGATAGAGTAGCATGGAGAGCTGCATCAAACCAGTCTCTGGACTGAAGACCACAACAACAACAGCACTGTGGTACTATGTCACTTCACCACGCGGTTGTTGGCAGCGGCAACTACGTTGACACTGGCGGGACTGGACTTCAGTTAAGTAGTTTTAATGCGACATAGTACCACGGTACTATAGGTTTCAATTTTTAATGTTGACTGTGCCTTACTCGGGCATGTCATAGTAATTCTATGCTTCTGAAGAAGGCGAGATTATTCTAGCCGAAACCTGGGTGAAGACAAGAAAATTCTCGCAACTGAGAAGGATCTTTCAATATAGTAGTCCATCACAGTTGCTGACGGCACTGCAAATTCTTCGATTCCATTCAGTAACTCTGTCAATCAATGCCAAGCCAGATAACTGCTTGCGTAAGGCAAGAGGTGGACTACCGCGTTCCTGATTTGCTCAATCTATGCAGCTCTTTCTCTTGAATAAATCATCAAATATTTCTGAAGTTGTAGTCATTTGTCTCTACATGTATATCACATCTATCGATTTCCGTCCCATTCGATTAATTCCTTCATAGTGCAACTTTTTTGTGTTGGAATGTCTATTACAACAATAATTAAATAAAAGACATGTTATGAACGTTCTGTCACACACAGGCCATTTACAATAAATATAAATAAAGTTTTATTCACAAATAAATACATCAGCAATTTTGCTCTCTGCCGGCCGAAGTGGCCGTGCGGTTAAAGGCGCTGCAGTCTGGAACCGCAAGACCGCTACGGTCGCAGGTTCGAATCCTGCCTCGGGCATGGATGTTTGTGATGTCCTTAGGTTAGTTAGGTTTAACTAGTTCTAAGTTCTAGGGGACTAATGACCTCAGCAGTTGAGTCCCATAGTGCTCAGAGCCATTTGAACCAATTTTGCTCTACTGCACTCACTTTAAATGACAACAAATTGTCGTTAAATATTGTTTAAACAATTATTTAATTCTGCTTGATAGGAGCTTCATTTGGTACTCTCTTCAGTAGTGGTGCCAGGTGACGCGTGAGACTGACCACTTATTCAATTATCACAGTTTTTAGTATGAATACTACTCATATGTAAATAACGTTACTGGCAAAATAGTAAAATATTCCTTAGGTAACTGCACTAGTATGACAATATATGAGGTATTCGTGCTGCATTTAAGTTGCTGTGTTATTGTGCAAGATTTTATGTTCTGACAAACATTTGACTATAGAAAAAGATATAAATACATAATACATCAATAAATAAGTTAGATATGGATGAGTGGCTATCAAGGATGATATCTATAGTGCAGTTCTGTCATCTGAGATGTCGTCTGTTGAAATCGTATGAAACATTTAAAAGTTGTTAGTTCGAAGGTTCATTGTGAAAATATTCAGTCACTGTAAAATATTAACTTTCGTGGTTTTTAAGATATTGAATATATTATTGCTCCACTAGATGCGACTCATTTTTCTGAGATCGCCAATGTATCCAAGTTTGCTTTATTATGTAACTGTGACTTATTATAGAATTTTTGAGAGTTGTAAGTAGCCATTTTTCGGACTTCCTTAAAGTCAGCCATTTGTGGTGCAACTTCTGCACTCTGGATATGCGAGCAACCGTCATCCAACATCTCCACGTTTTGGGATTTACACATTTCTGGCCACGCTGGCTGCCTTGGTACCTGAACTCGCGTGGAGTGGCTGCACGACATCCTCGTCATACCAACTCGCACTCAACAAGGCAAGCAAATTCATCTATCCTCAGTATCGATTCTAGGCTGCCGAATAACTCATTTGCATACGTGCAACTACTAGTAAATGCTAGAAAGCATGAAGTCTTAAGAAGCTGCCATACACATTGGTGCCCACAGAGCTATTTACTTGCGCTGACTCTTCGCGATACTGGTATGGAGTCGCTACTGCAAAGATTACAACAAACAATGCCAGAAAAAGGAATGTGGTTAATACAAACAACCGATTAGTTGTAAACGCGAAAGACTTAAGAACTCAATTATTAGAAAGCAGTTATTTTCGTCCTTGACATAATAAGTGCCGACTAGAGAATGAACTGAAAGTAGTAGCTGATAGGACCCCACAACCGAAAATTAATGGAGAATCCATCATTAATAACCACGTGCACACAATATCTTCGTGATATAATAGAAGATAAGCTAAATTTTCATTATAGTACAAACAAAATTTGACAGGATGTAACGAAAATCACGAACAAAATTGTGAATATCAGTGTAAGCAACATCTGGCTACTGTTAAAAACTGTCAGCGCAAATCCCAGAGTAAAGTGGCGCTGTAGTCAGCCCACTGAATTGGTATTTGGGAGCTGAGACATTCATATGTATGATTCCCGTTGTTTCTTTAAGCCGAGGCCGGGCGGTGTGGCCGAGCAGTCCTAGGGGCTTCAGTCTGGAACCGCGCGACCGCTACGGTCGCAGGTTCGAATCCTGCGTCGGGCATGGATGTCTGTGATGTCCTTAGGTTAGTTAGGTTTAAGTAGTTCGAAGTTCTAGGGGACGGATGACCTCAGATGTTAAGTCCCGTAGTGCTCAGAGCCATTTGAACCATCAGAACCTGAAGCTGATCGAGGTGAATCGGGATAGTTCCTTTAGAATAGGAAACAACTGATTTCTCTCCTCATCCTGTCTGTATTTAATCATGATGACATCGTCATCAACAGCACGTTAACTTACCAACTCTAACCCCACCTTCCTCCCCCCTACTCCTCAGGGCTCCCTCTCCCCTCCCTTTCTCTTCTTCTGAGCGGTTTTCCCCCCTCTCCTACCACCTCCCTCTCCCATGCCCCCCATGCCACCCATTCTGTGTCTCTGTGCTCCCTCCTGCCTTGTCTTCCCTATTCATTTCCTGCCCCACCCATCTCCTGCCTCTTGGTGCGCTTCCTGCTCCCCCTTTTTCCCTCTTCCTCCCGCCCCCCTCCCAGCCCCCCCGCCCCCAACGAACTTCCTCCCCTCTTTTTCCCTCCTCTCCAGCCTTCAGTCCCTTGGCAGGTCTCTACCAGTGGCTTTTGTTCCTCATGAGTGCTCTGTTGCTCCCAGTGGTTTTTTAAGTGTCTTGCACTGTGTGATTTTTATCCTGTGGCCGACTTTTAACTTTTGTTTGCCTCCAGTGTTTTTTAAGTGCACTTTGAATTGCCAGCTGTGTTGTTTAAACTTTATGTCGACTTTCTAACTGTCCCCCAGTACATGTCCCTATATTAGTGTATATTTTCACTCCCATCATCTCCATTTACTGTGTTTTTATGTCCCTCTTTTTGTCCCCCCTTTTTATGTAAGTGTCCAACTTTCTGTATTTTTGTAAAGCCATTTGGCTGAAGAGCGGTGGACTGTGCCGCTGCCAGCCCTCTCCTGCCCATATGGGGCAGGGGAATGAAATTACAATAAAGAAAAAAATGCTTAAGGGGTGACCTCTATGATCCCACCAAGAAACATAATGGTTGGCGCCCGCTAGACTTCCTGAAAAATTGTGAAAGTGTTTTACTGATGATCTGACGAGTCAGGAAAAGATTATCATGGTAATCAGTGCTGGTGATGCCAAAAGATAGGGTCTGAATTTGAACACAGGTCTAATGACTTTTAGTGAGTTCAAACAAAAATTGAACGAGGAATATTAGTCAGAATAGAAGCGAGTTTTGTTTATGGCGTCAATTTATCATAGCCAGAATGAATGACAATGAAAGGTTTGGTGGTCTATGACAATGAAAGATTTCTGTGACTCCTGATATAGGAAATTGAATAAGCCTTCAGAGGTCGGCATTCAGAATATTTATTGTTAAACCAATAAAAGTTTTGTGATGCCTGAATAACGCCAAGACTCAAGTCTTTCTTGTAGGAAGCAGACAGCAGAAAGCTACTCTGCAGCCAGGAGACATCATGGGACGATATCTTTGGACGAGCGTCCCCCAGCCAGGTTCCTCTTCAAGCTGTTTTGGCGATCAGGCGTCTTAGGCACTTTACTGGCAAACTTGAACGTACACGCAGATTCAAGTTGTTGGCACGAAACCAGTGACTAATTTTACTGCCATTTGAGCCATCATTTACAGCTTAATATAGTGAGATCCAGTCGTAATAGCGAGACGAACTGTAGGGAAAGTCGAGTCATTTCCACAGAGATTCAGCAATTTCAAACTTCATTCTCAAGACATGGCAGCAGCCAAAGTTTTCTGACTCTGGCCATAGATACAAATGCATACCTTTGTGTAGCGCTTTCTGTTCTTAAACGCTAATCCGTCGGCAGTCACGGTACAACTTTCGTGAATGTAATTGTTTTATCCACATACACTTTCATTTGAATCATATTTCAGATCCCTTGTCCAGGCTTTCCAAGATATTAGCTTACTGTTGTCAACGTTTATCACAAAATTTGTCATGCATTTTAATGTAGTAAATTGAGTTAACTGTGATTATTGGCCGGCCGCGGTGGTCTAGCGGTTCTAGGCGCTCAGTCTGGAGCCGCGCGACTGCTACGGTCGCAGGTTCGAATCCTGCCTCGGGCATGGATGTGTGTGATGTCCTTAGGTTAGTTAGGTTTAAGTAGTTCTAAGTTCTAGGGGACTGATGACCATAGATGTTAAGTCCCATAGTGCTCAGAGCCATTTGAACCATTTTGTGATTATTGTTTAATCTCGTAGATAACGAATTCCTCGATCGTTATTTTCGGAGAGCAACGGTGTAATTATGTCAAACAACAGGGTCACTTTCATATATGAATTAACATTGCAAGCATCCTCCACCGCCAACTACTAACAGTTGCAGTCATTCAAACACACTTCTTGACAAGACTGTCTTATCAACCCCCGAACTGGAATTCGTTTTCTGCACCTGCAGAAGCCTGACACCTTGTTACTCGCATATGTGGTTAGATGTATCATGGTTTGGTTACTATTATAACATTTTCCACAATGCATACTTGCGTACACATCTGACTTACAGTTTATTGATCGCTTGCACAGTTCACCATTAGCAGCACGGCAATGAGGTTTCTGACCAGTTTTCTCGTCATCTACGTATGCATCTTTGCATTCCAGTGATGTCGTTGCTCTTATCAGTCACATCACCATCCTTATCAGTTGGAAGTCATGCCCTTCCCTCCCCCTTCCTTATCCCCAGCCGGTCATAGTGCAGTATTAAAAATGAAACACCTAATGGAAAACCCAAGCTGATGAAAATTGCCCAATTATGTAAGTTGGAAATTAAAAACACCTTCCCTCCCCACCATCTCCTGCCCATCATAGCACTGTATTAGAATAAAAAGAAATCCAGCATGGTGGAACTAATCCAATATTGTTAATTGGGAAGTTAAGAACTCCTGTTCTCAGCCAATCAGAGTGTAGTATTAAAACGATGCTTAGACGTGGTTTTAAGTTACATTATTTCCGAAAGACACATCAGACCGTGCCCCATTCCCCTCTCCCTCCTCCCTGTCTCCAAACAATCAAAAAAACACAAAACTATGGAAATAGTCCATTTTTGTGCTTGTACCACCTTCTCCTTCCAGCCAGTCAGAGTGCAGTATTAAAAATGACGGCAGGTAAGCAGTAAACATCACGTAACATCCATACGAAAGATTTAGAAAAATCATTATTTCCTAGAAACTCAAAGATGTTCACTATTTCCAGCATAAAAATGGTGTCAAATTACATTAATTACGTACAGCAGTGTGCTTTATACCACTCATCCTCTTTATAGCCAGGGTGTCTGGGTTAAACATTTAATAATATAAAATGTAATAACTTGAGATGTGATTGAGATATTTACCGGCGGTTTAACTTTACAAGTATGGTAACTCAAAATGTCTTCTCTATTTCCTTGCGGCAGTTGGTACTGCGTGCGTATAAGCGTAACTGCTTTGTTTACGCCAACGCGCATCAGTAGCTACGTGGACTCCACAGCAGAAGCTGTCCTGCGTCCTGTGTTACAACTTCCTCGAAGGGGTCTTTCAACAAGGTGGCGCACCATGCCATGTTGTGAATACTGTGGGGGATTTCTTGGAACATGAGTTCCTATATCGCTGGATTGGGAGATGTAGTCCATCTATTGCCACGCTCCATAGAAGACCAGACATTACGCTATTTGATTTTTTTGTGGGGGTTTGGTCAAGAATAAAATGTACCAGACACCAGTTCGTCATCTACCAGATCTGTGCCACCGTATTCGTGCAGATACTGCAAATGTTACGTCTGCAGAGCTGCAAAACACTTGGAGAGAAGTGGAATACAGATTAGATGTCTATCTCGCCAGTAATGGTGTGCTTATCGAGGTGTAATAGATGTGTAAAAAACCATTTTGAGTTACCATACTTGTAAAAACGTACTTTCAATAAACGTCTTAGTTACTTCTCAAGTATGGGTTACCTAGATGCTATGTGTAATAAATAATATGAGGCAGTTATTAGCGATCTGCGCTAACACTGTTACTTGCTTGATGTCCAAACAACAACTGATAAAATAGCTCAATCTATGCCCCTTAAATACAGAAGACTTCTGCATTCACCATCATGAACGACAGAGTGGGCAACATTATTCTCCAAAATACGGTAGTGGCGTAGAAAATGGGTACTATTAGGGCAATGATGAGGTGAATGTCATTACCAAAAACACAGTATTTCATTCAACAACTATTTTATGCAGAAATTAGTGCTTATCTTGATCCCGTGTGTAATCAGTAACACGAGAGAGCTGATCTGTGCTACATAATTATTCGCATTATTATATCTGACGAAGATAGCTCACTCTATACCCCTCATATGTAGTTGCGTTCACCACGATAAATGACAAGGTGGGCAATATTATTTTTCAAATATGCTATTCTTCGTGTATTCATATTGAATTCTCTTGAATTATTTGTGGACGTCGGACTTCATGAGATTGGGCTTGAGGTTTTTGCAGTAGGGAGAAGCTGAGTGTGATAAGCCTTAGAAAAACCATGGGAGCAAGTCTCAACTCGCATTTTCATGCTGGAAAACAAGTCTTACCTTGATTAGGTTTATCTGTTTACACACACTTGGTATTTATGGGAAACTGGCGTTTCTGAGAATGTGATTTGGCAACCTCTGATTCAGAACACGAGATAAGAAATCTCTGCTGACTCAGTGGGGGCGCAGGCCGGCCGGTGTGGCCGTGCGGTTCTAAGCGCGTCAGTTTGGAACCGCGTGACCGCTACGGTCGCAGGTTCGAATCCTGCCTCGGGCATGGATGTGCGTGATGTCCTTAGGTTAGTTAGGTTTAAGTAGTTCTAAGTTCTAGGGGACTGATGACCTCAGTAGTTAAGTCCCATAGTGCTCAGAGCCATTTGAACCATTTATAAGGGTATAAAAGGAGATTTTCCAACTCGCTGGAAACATTCATGTTTTGACATCTCAGCTGTCAACAAAGTGATCATCTGGGAGCTGAGAGAGAGAGAGAGAGAGAGAGCAGAGTCAGAAATTCTACAAAAAATGTAAGTTTTCAAAAATGGCTCTGAGCACTAGGGGACTTAACTTCTAAGGTCATCAGTCCCCTAAAACTTAGAACTACTTAAACCTAACTAACCTAAGGACATCACACATATCCATGCTCGAGGCAGGATTCCAAACTGCGACCGTAGCGGCTGCGCGATTCCAGACTGTAGCGCCTAGAACCGCTCGGCCACATCAGCCGGCCTGTAAGTTTTCTTCTGTTTATCCAGTCTGTCATTCAAAAATTTTTGTCATATCCACACATGTTTTCTTCTCGTTTAATGTTCTGCGCTTCTCCTAATAGAGCCGGCCGAAGAGGCGGAGCGTTTCTAAGTGCTACAGTCCGGGAGTGTTTTGTATTTTTCCATGTTCTCTACAATCACAGAAACATGGCCTGGATATAATTTAGCTGCCACTTCCACTAGTTCGCAGATGTTCATGATTATGAAGTTTGTATCATAATTATTTGTATTGTGACACACAACAGACACCGTATAATTAGTTTTATAATTTACATTACAGCTATCATTTGCGACACCACAAAACCTGCCCATAAAGTGGCAGTGATCCCTGTGTTTCACATCTGTTTTCGTCAAGGGTGCTTCGCGTATGTGACAAATTACTGCTGTTTGAAACACTTCTTCCTCTTTGGAACTTTTATCATCTTATTTTGAAACAGGTAATTTTTTATTTACTGTACAATCAGATATAGCTGAATGCTAAACCATTCCATACAGTCTGCACCCCGGTAGAGCTGAAACTACGAATTTTTTTCACTACAACTACAATGCACGTAGAAAACTATATTACAGGGTTTACGTGTATGAATTTCGTTACTAACACCTCGTCGGCCGGAGTGGTCGTGCGGTTCTAGGTGCTACAGTCCGGAGCCGAGCGATCGCTACGGTCGCAGGTTTGAATCCTGCCTCGGGCATGGATGTGTGTGATGTCCTTAGGTTAGTTAGGTTTAAGTAGTTCTAAGTCCTAGGGGACTGATGACATCAGAAGTTAAGGCCCATAGTGCTCAGAGCCGTTTTCTCCTAATAGAGTACATGAGATAAGAACGCTGATTCAGCAGCAGGAAAGTTCTCCTGGAAGTGTATGCCACTTTTTGGAGGGTATAAAAAGTAGAGCTTCAAACTTGCTGAAGACATTTCTGCTTCATCTTCATATAAACATCTTTTGAGCTCAAGGAGTGAGAGCAGCCGGGGAAGATACATCTGCAAGAAGTAGGGAATCTACGAGCAGTTTGGAGTGTGAGAGCAGAGTTGGGAGAACTTCTAATGCAGTCCATCATATGCTGTGCATATTTCATACCTGTGAATACACTTTTTTTTAAATTCAGTGTTGCAGAATCTGCAGTCCTTCATATTGAGCAGCGGAGAATCTGTAGTGTGATGGAGCAGCATGGGAAAAAAATCTACAAGAAGAAGAAGAAGCAGCAGTAGCAGTGAAGAATCTGCAAAAGAAGAAGCCCACCTAAACTTTGTGGACATCGTCACCGTCATCGTCAGCTTAAGACCAAGTAAAGTAGTACTTTATTTAATTATAAAAGATTAATGAGCCACCCACGAAGTGTGTTAAAATCCGTGATGGTAGTCTACAATAGGTCTGTGACGATTCCACTTCTAAAACTCGAATATGTACTGTTATAATAGTCAGTCATTATGCGTTAAAACAAACCCAAACAATTTCTTGTCGTATGTTAGGATAAACCTCTCACTACTCTGTAAGTCCCTTTTGGTTAAGTCAGATGAAATTAGGGAATTGTATATGAGCACCAACAACACACCTCTATCGCCCTCTGAGGACATCTGTACATGGTACTCAGCCAATCTCACAGAGCGACTTGAAAAACAAAGCAACTCCGTCTGGGCATTAAAAGAAATCGTGAAACTCTGCGTTAAAGTTAATGTAAATGAAGGATTTTATTTATGAACACACAGGACATCGCCAAATGTCATTGCAAACAAAGGACCTTGATAAATGTTGATTCATACAACGATGATCGTTGCTCCAAATGGTTAATTATAGCTGGTTTGTTTCCAGCAAATAACCATGTGGATCATGTGTCTAATTATGTTCGTCATTAAGATGTATTCAACTTTTCGAATGCTTTATTTCCAGCTGAATTGAATCGTATGGGAATGTTTGAGAAAAACCATGTAAATGTATCTATCAATGTGTGCAGCATACAATACTCTGAGAAGGAGTGAATGATTATGGGAGGACCAGAATGAGTACATGAAGGAAAAAAAGTTTCAAGTGATTCCACTCCATTTGTCAAAGCACTGCAAACCTGACAACCAAGCGAATCTCTTAATGCTGCGTTTCGAAAACACAGAAATTTACCATTTCTGCTACAATAACAACCTTTCAAGACCTGCACGAAACAGCATCACTGCTTGTCGTTGCTCAATCACAATTCACAAACATTGTTTGTTTATGCTACTTCCATTCTGTAGAGAAGTTGACAATATATTTAGTTTATTGTTCACAGTTCAATCCAGTGAGAAGTATAATGAACCACGCAGAGAAACAGTTCTTAAATTCGAATCATATAACAAACAATTAGAATTACTGTTTGTCATGTACGTAGACACTGAATGTTTGCTGCAACTAGGTGTTAGTAAAAATGGTTCAAATGGCTCTGAGCACTATGCGACTTAACTTCTGAGGTCATCAGTCGCCTAGAACTTAGAACTAATTAAACCTAACTAACCTAAGGACATCACACACATCCATGCCCGAGGCAGGATTCGAACCTGCGACCGTAGCGATCGCTCGGTTCCAGACTGTAGCGCCTAGAACCGCACGACCACTCCGTCCGGCTAGGTGTTAGTAACGAAATTCATACACGTAAACCCTGTAGCATAGTTTTCTACGTGCATTGTAGTTGTAGTGAAAAAAATTCGTGGTTTCAGCTCTACCGGGGTGCAGACTGTATGGAATGGTTTATCATTCAGCTATACCTGATTGTACAGTAAATAAAAAATTACCTGTTTCAAAATAAGACGATAAAAGTTCCAAAGAGGAAGAAGTGTTTCAAACAGCAGAAATTTGTCACATACGCGAAGCACCTTTGACGAAAACAGATGTGAAACACAGGGATCACTGCCACTTTATGGGCAGGTTTTGTGGTGTCGCGAATGACAGCTGTAATGTAAATTATAAAACTAATTATGTCTGTTGTGTCTGTTGTGTGTCACAATACAAAGAATTATGATACAAACTTCATAATCATGAACATCTGCGAACTAGTGGAACTGACAGCTAAATTATATCCAGGCCATGTTTCTGTGATTGTAGAGAACATGGAAAAATACAAAACACTCCCAAACGCTATCGCTGTTCTATATCGTAGCGATATAAAATTTTGCTTTGAAGATACCTTCGAATTTCTAGCACGCTCTTTTGAAAAACGCGTCATATATTTAAAGCACGGAGAGGAAAAAATAACGGAATGTATTTTCCCGATGACGAGCAGTTTAATTTTATCAACCAAAAAGGCACCTTTCCCGGTGAGCACGCAACTGACGGATCCGTTTTGTCGCAGGAACAGTTACCACTGCAATAAGATTAACAAAGGGCATGCACAGTGTGGAGCCCATTTAAATGCAGGCTGGTGAAGGTTAGTTAGATTTATATTAAAATAGCGACACCTTTTTTCTGCCAGATGTGTTTGAAAACTTTGCACATATTCTGACTTAAAACATACAAACTAGATCACAACCGTTGTGTGACCTCCTCTGGACTGGCATGGGATTCGTTGCTGAAAACGACTAATGCTGATATTGAGCAATTATAATTTATCGAGCATAGTATTAGATGTGGTATCTTTCACTGCTTCCATAGGCATTTAGTTACAAACAACAGGTATACGGCTGAGCATGATAAAAATACGGATGAGTCATATTTTTTATATCCCGATGTTAATATTTTGTGCGGCTGGGCCATGATGCAACACCTACATCACTTCGAGTTAGCATGGGTGCCTGTTGCGGGTTTAGATGTAATGACTGTGCCTGATGATTCACACATGGGCTACATTATAGAAGTCGATCCTGAGTATCCTGAAAATTTACGTGATCTCCACTCTGATCTACCTTTGTATCTGCAGAAAATTGCACCATCACCTAGCGTCACCAATCCGGGCATTCCGAAGAAGCTCGTTTCCTTGTTGTAGTGTAAGAAAAATTATGTAATTAATTTCAGAAATTTAAAGCAGTGTGTGAACGACAACTTTATGCTACACAAAATACACAGCAAATTTGGTCAATCAACCTGGATGAGACCATATGTAGATATTAATGCAAGAAACGTATGAGTGCAAAGAACGATTTTTGAAAATATTCAAATTCATCGATAATGGTATTTTTGGCAAAAGTGTTCAAAATCCGTGAAAAATGAGTGGCGTAAATTGTAGGGAGTTGCGTAGAGAGATTCGGAGGTGCTGCTATGATTGAAAGACCTAATTTCAAGTGAAGCATCACATTTAATGAAAATTTAGTTGCAACTGAAATGAGAAGACAAGATTGTTTCCGACAAACCTATACTTGTAGAAATGGCTATTCTAGAGATCCCCAAACCACTGGTCATAGATTTTCGTTATGAGTGTATGTTAAAGAAATCTGACCCGAAAAACGTTAAAATCAGTTACCCCGACAAGAGAGCCCAATGTACCATGTAAGCATATGAAATATTTATGATATTATTAAAAACGATGTGTGTAATTGTTCGATGCCTCATCCTATGCTGACAACAACATTAACAAAGATAAAGTGGATCTAATGAAAGATGAATTGTGAAGAGAGATAATTACTGAATTCAGCAGACTGAGGCCAAAAATCTGCGCTCTGCAAACTGAAACGCAACGCGTGACGCATAGAGCAAAATGCATGAAACACTCATCGGTGAAAGCATTTTCCGTTGATATATACGCAGAACATAATATTAAATCCAAGCAACATGTTGTTTCTACTATTGGACAACGTAACAACATAAACATGTTCTCCCCAAGACGATATACTTTTGATACTTCCTGGTAAGGCCAATACAGTGACTTGCGGTCAATACTTAAGAAAAATGGCGATGATTACAAATAATGCAAAAAGCTGTAAAAATGTAAACAACTGTACAGTGTAGATTGCAACTTGAAGTGAATATCACAGTTTTCTGTCGGAAAAAATTTTGTAATCCATCGTAATTTGATTTTAGCGTAAATAATGTAAATTGTGGATTGTAAGTTAAGTACTACCTTTGCGATACAAATTTGGTGAAAAACATAATTTGATTTTATTCTAAAGAAAGTAAATGCTTGTAAAATGTAAGTACCTGCAAAAAATGTAATGTGAATCTTGTAAATAATGTACGAAAAAAATTTTGTAGTATATTTAATATGTAGCGTATTATTTGTATTTCAGTTTTCCTTGCTACTCCCTCTATAGTTTGTTCCCACACATAATTAGCGAGTGCCCCTGTCTGTCAGCTGGGCTGCACTTTATTGGGATAGGTGAGACATCCAGAGACATCTGTCCCTCCCTCTGCACTGGATCTCCCTCTTCCCCTCCCTGCCTCACAGCAGCAATTGAAGACGTGTACTACAGACTAGCCATAAAATGTGTGTTGTAGGCATGTCCGTACGATACTGATGAAAAATCTCAAAGGCTCGAGCAATTATACATTTTCGCAAAAAGAGGTTATGAGATGGCGTTTAATAACAAGTCAGAAGTGGAAAAATGTACACAAACATGTATATGAAATGAGACTTAATGAGGAATTAATTTAATTTTTTGGTTGGAGATAGGGAGGTGGGGAGGGGAAGTGTTTTTAATTTTCCAATAACACAGTTGGGCTATTTCCACCATCATGATTTTTTTCATTTAAATACTGCACTTTGTTTCACTGAAGATAAGATTTGGGAGAGGGGAGGTGGAGAGGGTTTTTTTTCCAGTAGCACAGTGGAGCTATTTCCAACATCTTGGATTTTTCATTGGCTCTTTCACTTTTAATACTGCACTGTGGCTGGAGATAATGAGAGCATGGAGAGGGGGGCGTGGCTTCCCACTGATAGTGATGGTGACTTCACTGAAAACAGTGACGGCGTCAGTGGGCCCTCGTGATGCACACGCAGACGACGCGAAGAATGATCCAGAATCATCATTGTCATCCTACCACTGTTTTCCACCAGTTCACGTAAGTTCATTGCACTTAATCGTTGTGCGCGCATTCGATAATTACGATCCATGTATCAACATTCACATCGATTGTCAATAAAACTAATAAAATTTATACCAAGACGATTTTTCACACCCTCACGATACAATACCTCTGACCTCCACCATGATCCACCCACTTATCTGGAGACCCTTTGTTCGCAGTTCTCACAGGAAGAATCTTAAGGAAATGTAAATCATCCACGAAGGAAGTAGCTTACAAAGTGCTTGTTCGACCGATTATTGAGTGCTGTTCATCGATCTGGAATTCCTCCAGGTGGGACTCATAGAAGAGACAGAGGAGATCCAACGAAGAGCGGCGCGTTTCGTCACGGGATCGGTTAACCGGTGCGAGAGCGTTACGGAGATGCTCAACAAATTCCATTGGCGGACGTTACAAGAGAGGCGTTGTGCTTCACGTAGAGATTTACTATTGAAATTTCGAATGAGCACTTTCCGGGAAGAGTCGGACAACATATTACATCCACCCACGTAAGTCTCGTTTAATGACCGAGGAGAAAATGTGAGAAATTAGAGCCAATACAGAGCCTTAGCGACAATCATTCTTCCCATACGCTATTCGAGAATGGAACAGGGTTCGAGGGCTCGGTTAGTGGTACGAAAAGTACCCTCCGCCACATATCATTAGATGGATTACGGTTTATGACGTAGGTGTAGATGTATATGCAGTTCTCTTGCCACGTGACAAGTATGTATGGCTGTTGGCTATTCCTTTCACTGGCCCAGGCTCTCTTCTACACTTCTACTTTCAACAGTGATATTTCTGTATTGTTGTAACCGTTCTACATAATATAGTTTGTTCAATCTGGCCGTCTCTTTTTAATTTACTTTACAGTTCGATTGTTCTTAACCAGTTTTATATTCTTTACAAAACTTTACTCCCCAATTTCAAACTGTCCTCCTCGCTGTTTCCATCAATCAGTTGGTTTCCTGTCCGCCCCCGGTAGCTGAGTGGAGCCGGCACGGTAGCACAGCGTGTTCGGTCAGAGAGTTAGCAGCCCTCTGTAACAAAAAAAAACTGAGTTAATCGATCAACAACGAACTTAAACGGATGTCTTACGACGTCCGCCCCGAGCAGACTCAACGAACAAAAGCGAACAAAATGAGATTTAAAAAAAAAAAAAAAAAAAAAAAAAGTGGTCAGCGCGACAGGCTGTCAATCCAAAGGGCCCGGGTTCGATTCCAGGCTGGGTCGGAGATTTTCTCCGCTCAGGGACTGGGTGTTGTGTTGTCCTAATCATCATAATTTCATCCCCATCGACGCGCAAGTCGCCGAAGTGGCGTCAGATCGAAAGACTTGCACCAGGCGAACGGTCTACCCGACGGGAGGCCCTAGCCACACGACATTTCATTTCATTTTTTGAGTTGGTTTCCTGAAACATCTAGTTATCTGGCCATCATATAGATGCCAAACAAGGCTGGACTGGTGTGCTGCCACCTTGCACAGTCCTTCGCCATCAAAACAAAATTAAAAAAATTATCAGATCCTAAATTAAGCATAATCGTTACAATTGGTAGCCATAACACTAAATTTGGATTGTTATTTCAGTGTCATCGAATTTCAACCATTTGTCACTAAAATATAACTTCTGCGCTATCCTAGCAGAACCAAACAACTATAACAATTACCGTCATCACGAAAAAATTCTTGCTGTTTTATTAAGTTAGTGTTTATCGCTGTTACAAGATTGTAAAATCAGGGAGAATCTAGATTCTACAAGTTTCTCTGCAACAGTAACATCTTTCCGCGCTAACGAGGCATGGCCCTCGCGGCGTTGTATCTGCTGGATTCCGAGACAAAACACAATTACAGCCTCCGAGTTTACGTCTCGTTACAGGTGTTTATTCTTCCTAGGGGGAAAACATCGTTTCCGACAAGACGGGAAGGGAAGAGAGAGAAAAGACGCACTCCATTACCTGCTTTAACCAGACAAAATTAACTGTTCAGTTAGCATTCTTTGGATAAATTCAATAACCTCCAGCTATTCGCTTCTATTCAATAATTAGTATGGTTCTAATCTTTCTCAGATGTTTTTTATCGGTAACTAATCATAGAACTAAGTTATTGCGTTGTTATTCGATAATCATGTTTTGCTGGGCGTATACCTGTGAAACAGTAAGGTGCGAACTGCGATGTGAAAATATTAAAATATATCGAAAATCCATATGGTATGATAGCCTGACAATTATCTTCCACAAAAAGGCACTTCTGAGGGTAATTGACCGTTTCGTCACGGTTTGAGCTCGAAAGACGGTAAGAAAATGTTACTAGCACCCTACCCCTCCCTTCAGAAATATTTCAGGTCAAGTTGTCAACCGCGTTTACGATTTCGCGAGAACAGAAATTTCAATTGTTTGTTTTACACCTCTGATCAAGTTGATCCTGAATAATGCGTATTCTGAAACTTCTGGAATGCGTATTATGCTAAAAATTATTTCAGAACTGACTTCTTGTATAATTCACCGTTTCCTACAGACGCATATGAAGGAAAACAGTAGTAAATATCGGCAATACAAGTAAGCCTTGTATTTTGGTTGTCCTAACACTCCTCATCGTTAACACTCCGAAACTTTGTCAGTGCGATCTCCAAATAGTGTTTGGGGAATCTCTGTCCAGGTCGTGAGTTTTGTATTTCCTCCTGAGGAGAGGGTGAAATATTCCTTTCGCTTTTCGTAACTGTATCTAAATATCGGTCTAATCATTGTTTCAATGGCCTTGTGTTCTGGTCTTTTCTATTGTAAAATACCCAGCTCCCTCATATCTTAGAAACGAGTTTTAATTACCTGGAATTCATTTTTAATTTTATTGCTGCAGTACCGTTGTACTTGAGAGTCTACCCCACATTAACATTATGCCTACTACAAATGACACAATGGAGTATTATAAAAATATGGAAGTAGGATCAACACAGTCTGCCTTTTCTTGTTTAAGTATTTGAAAATCTCACAAAACTTATATGACTATAATAATAATAATAATAACAAAAAGTTATAGAATTACAAACTAAATAGAAATAAATGTATGGTTTGAACAGAAAAAGAAAAATGTGAAAACGTTCATAAGATTGAAAGTACTGAAAATAATGTAGTAGGGGTCGAGGAGGTAAATGACAACAATGGACTCAGCCACTTGGCCTACCGTCCTTACGTGACGAAACTGGTGCAGTTTATAATCCTAATGTAAGCAAACTGCTCTTTTGCACTCTTAGTTTTATTTATTTCGGATGTAATTAATGACCTACAACTGTCAATTTTATTGCTGTAATTTATGATCGAAAATGGCTGCCAAGTAGTCCACTTGTGTGCTTGTGCTTATGCATGTCCAGTTTATGACAAAATGCTTTATCGTATTCTCAGTTTCATAATTTATTATCCAAAATGGTGGCATCCCCTTTCCCATTACTGTTGGTGCCTCACCACAAGCTCCCCCCCTCCCCCCCCCATTCTTTGTAGTACATAGCATCATGAGGTGTGAAAACCTCCCCTTAGAAAAATTAATGAATTACTGTGCTGATAAACCTCTTACGTTGTTTGATTTTCAAACAGCTGAGCACAACTGAACGTACTCAGACATTTCTCTGTTGACTTATTCTGATCATCACAAAACTGACACACAATATTTTTAGCGCAACGCAATCTGACTTTCAATAATCCCTACAAAAGAATGGCCCTGACTAACAATAACCTATACCTTTCATGAAACCTCACAAAAATCTTCGTTACTCGAACTACTGCAATACAACGAGCGCCAATACTGCCATCTAAATAAAAGATTCTAACTACTGAAGGCACTATCTACTGATAGACATAGTTAGCAAATGAAAGATTTTGATAGAGAACAAACAATGTATTTACCTTAATACTGTTCAAAAGTCATCATATATATATATATATATATATATATATATATCAGTTCATGATACGCAGTATTACAAATTTACGTCCAGAAATGTAAAATTGAGCACTTGACAAAACGAAAAAACGTAGTACCCTATGACTTAAATATCAATGAGTCATAGATGGAATCGGCCAACTCATACAAGTAGCTGGGTGCAACGCTTTGTAGGGATATGAAAAGGAATGATCCCATAGTCTCAGTTGTGGGTAAATCAAATGGTCGACTTCGATTTATTGGTAGAATACTGGGGAAATGCAATCAGTCTACTCTTTCCGCTCTCAAAATTCTGCCATCTCTCTCCCCACATCCACCACTGCTGGCTGCTCACCCACAACTGCGCAACGCTACGCGCTGTTCACATCCAACTGCCCAACACTACAACAGCAAATATTCCAACATTGCAAACCAGCCACAGACTGCACACAGCACAGTCAGTGATTTTCATACAGAGCGCTACGTGGCGTTACCAACATAAAAACAAAAACAGCCTACTTACAGGTGGACTTAGTATTCGTACTCTGTATGTTGCTCCATTACCAACACGGAGTTTCCGCAACAGCAGAGATCAGACACGGCTCACACAACCTGCCTTGGGAGAAACAAAACAAAAAAAAAAAAAGAAAAATATCACATTCAAATGTAAATATTAATCGTTCCATCTCTCTCTCTCTCTCTCTTTATCATTGGGCATCTTTATAATACGTGTTTTTCATTTATTATTTCTCCCGCAGCGCATCGGACTCCTGACGATGATGCAGTCAGCTTACCAGATTTACGGGAGCCAATCGAGTTTCCACAGCACCTGATGTATCAGACTTCAGGCTTCCAGCACCTGATTCATCGCCGAACGTCGAGTCTCTGCCACAGCAGTGTATGGGAGATATATTGCAGCAGCAAGATCTACAACTGCATTTACTTCTACCCTATTCAAACCACTGTGAAGTGCATGGCATAAGATACATCCCATTGTACCAGTTAATAGGATTTCTTCCCGTTCAAATTGCTCTGAGCACTATGGGACTTAACTGCTGAGGTCATCAGTCCCCTAGAACTTAGAACTACTTAAACCTAACTAACCTAAGAACATCACACACCACATGCCCGAGGCAGGATTCGAACCTGCGACCGTAGCGGTCGCGCGGTTCCAGACTGTAGCGCCTAGAACCGCTCGGCCACCCCGGCCGGCGATTTCTGCCCGTTCCAATCTCATATGGAGTGTGGGAAGAATGATTGTTTAACTGCCTCTGTGACTGACTAAATTAATCTAATCTTCTCTTCACGATCCCTAGGTGAGCGGTACATAGGGAGTTGAGATCAGTTCCTAGAGTCATGATGTAAAGCAGTTCTTGGAATTTAGTAAGTCGGCTTTTTCAGGAAAGTTTACATGTATCTTCAAGAGTCTGACAGTCACTTTCTTCAGCATCTCTCGACACTCTCCCATAGCTCAAATAAACATCTGACCATTCGTGTTTCCCCTGTCGGTATATGTTCCATATCCCTGTTAGTCCTGTTCGGTATGGGTCCCACACACTTGAGTAACATTCTAGACTGGATTGCATGAGGGATTATTAAGCAATCCCTTTTGCAGACTGATTGCGTTTACCCAGTATTCTACCAATAACTCGAAGTCGACCATTTGATGTACCTACAGCTGAGACTATGGGATCATTCTTTTTCATATCCCTACAAAGCGTTACACCCAGCTACTTGTATGAGTTGGCTGATTCCATCTGTGACTCATTGATATTTTAGTCATAGGACACTACGTTTTTTCGTTTTGTCAGCTGCTCAGCTTTACATTTCTGGACGTTTAAAGCAAGTTGTCAATCATTGCACTACTTTAAAATCTTATCAAGGCCTGACAATATTTATGGAGCTTCATTCAGGCAGTACTTATATAGTACAGTACAGTACATTATATGTAACTGCATCATTTGCAAGAAGTCTGAAGGTACTGTTAATATTGTCCGCAAGGTCATTAGTACGCAACATAAACAGAAAGGGTTCCGACAAACTTTCATGGGGACACCTGAAGTTACTTCTACATCTGACGATGATTCTCCACCCAAGATAATATGCTGCGTCCTCCCTACCAAAAAATTCTCAATCCAGTCAAAGATTTCTCTTGGTACCCCATATGATCGTACTTGTGACGATAAGCGTAGATATGGTACTGAGTCAAATGCTTTTTGGAAATCAAGAAATACTGCATCTACCTGATTGCCGTGATCCAAAGCTTTCAGTATTTCATGTGAGAAAAGTGCGAGTTGGGTTTTGCATGACCGATGTGTTCGCAATCCATGCTGGCTGCCATGGAGGAGGTCGCTCTGTTAGAGATACCTCATTATGTTTGAGCTAAGAAGATGTGCTAAGATTCTACAACAAATCTATGTCAAGTATGTTGGGTAGTAGTTTTTTGGATCACTTTTGCTTCCCTTCTTACAAACTAGTGTGACCTGTGGCTTCTTCCGTTTGCTAGGCACGGTTTTTTGTTCTAGGGATCTACGATAGATTATAGTTAGAAGAGGGGCTAACTCAGCCTCAATTTCAAGTATAGAATCTGACAGGGATTCCATCGGACCCTGGAGCTTTCTTCAATTTTAACGATTTCAGCTGTTTCTCAGCACCAATGACACTAACACTCATTACACTCATTTTTCAGTGGTACGAGCATTAAAATGGGGCAGTTCTCCTGGGTTTTCCATTGAAAAGGAATATTTGAAAACGGAGTTTAGCATTCCAGCATTTGATTTTCTATTTTCTACCCTCAGTTTCAGTTCCTGCGAGTGACTCGAGACTAACTTTGGTGCCACTAACAGCCTATACATAAGACCAGAGTATTTTGAGTTTAGTGAAAGATCATTTAACGATATTCTACTACGTTAGTCACTGAAGGTTTTACACTTTGCTCTATCGGCAGCCAAAGGCGTTTCATTCAGCATTTCCCACGCTGTAGTTCTCTGATTTGTTTTACATCTCATATGCAGTAGTCTTCGTTTCCTTAAAAGTTTCCTTACGGTGACTGTATACCACGGAGAGTCACTCCCATTATGAAATGTTGTACTGCATACACATGTGTCCAGTGCATGGTAAACTACTCTTTTAGACTTCAGCCATAGTTACTCTACATGCTCAGGCCCTGTGATGGCTGAATGTTTCAGGTTCCTCATTGAGATATGACACTATTCCTTTTTTTATCTAGTTTACTGAACACACACACACACACACACACACACACACACACACACACACACACACACACACACACATATATATATATATATATATATATATATATATATATATATATATATATATATATATATATATATATGCGCTCACCCACCCATACACTATAAATACATACACTCTATCATTCAAGTGAATAGTGTCAGTCACTAACGTAATTGCACTAAAAAATACAAATCAACAATTTGTTGTTATACTGCGACAGTCCAATTTTCAGTTGTTATACCGTGACTATCACACGGTCTCACAACCAAATCCTCACCTGATGTACAATATGTGGAGAAGCATCTGCACATTCATGCTGATATCCCTTGTAATTGTCAATTGTGAGAGCCATTGAGGCAGAATAAGACACGCCCTTCGTCTGCCTTTGGTTGGCACCTGTTTCTGTATGGTGGGTGTACATTTTAGTTTTAAGCCCAACAAACTCCACAACCTGTGACTCATTCACCTCATGTTTCATGAGGCCATTAAGCTTTTTGTTAGCTACCTTTATGCCACAAGGATTATTGGCTGCATATCTAGAAGTGAAAAAAGCATTGGAATGGCACCTTATTACTTCATATGGATCGCAACACTACACCCAATAGATGAAGCTGTCTATATCCATATAGAGTAACTTTCGATCTGCAATAGAAACAGGTTTCGTGAACACTGCCGGTACCTTAGCCACCAAGTAAATTTTATCCATAATGAATGCTACTGATATGAAATAGTAGTGCCTGTGTTATTACGAAGTTCAATGTAATATTCCATCAGACATACACGCATGTTCGAAGCAACAGGCACTGCAGCGACTGCAGCCATCAAATACAGGAAATATATTCACAATTGTGAATTGGAGCCACCATTGGCTGCATACTGGAATGACGACAATGAATATTTGTATCAGATCTGTATTCGAACCCGGATTTCCCACTTTTTAAGCGATTCAGCTATCCACGCACGAATCACAGCCACACCCAAACTTCCATACGTCGTCTATGTGTCACAACATGCACTCGTACATTACGTATATTCCCGTCCAGGAAGGACATATTTATTTAGAGTTAAGGGCCTCGTATTGGGGAATAAATACGAAATAGCAGTGCCTGTGTTATTAAGAATTACGATACAGTGTTCCTTCGGACATGTATTCATACATGTCCGATGGGACAGGCACTGCAGCGACTAGAGCTGTCAAGAAATAGTGGAAATGCATTTGCAATTGAGAATGTGAACCACCATTGGCGCTATATTGGAATGATGGCAATGAAAATTTGCGCCAGACTGGGACTCGAACCCAGATTTCCATTGTCGTCATTCCAACATACAGCTGATCGTGGTTCACATTCGCAATTGGTTCAAATGGCTCTGAGCACTATGGGACTTAACATCTGAGGTCATCAGTCCCCCAGAACTTAGAACTACTTAAACCTAACTAGCCTAAGGACATCACATACATCCATGCCCGAGGCAGGATTCGAACCTGCGACCATAGTGGTCGCACGGTTCCAGACTGAAGCGCCTAGAACCGCTCGGCCACACCGGCCGGCCATTCGCAATTACGACATGTATTGTAAAGTATTATAGTACTTACATACAGCTGGAGTATTCATGTCATTTCCATATCACATTATCTACATTAACTGTATGTTGTACATCATGGAAAATATTTGTTCTTCCATGTTATGCCTTCAGTACAATAGATGTTAATAATTTCAGAAGAATATATACTCACAACAGCTAACGTGTTTACAAAGAAAAACAGAGGTTATGGTCAAAGTCTTTAGATCTAAAAAGTTGAAAGGTGTTAGAAACACAAAAATGTAACTGGTATTACAGGTTATGATAATGGAATTGTTACACAATTATGAAACCACGCTGTTATCTATAATATATACAATGGTTTCTGACAAATTATGTAACGTAGTCATTGTTTTTTAACTAGTTGTGATGGTGCAATGAGTAACAGTTTTAGTTTTTACAAGTTTCATCAAAAATGTATAGAAATGAATTGTTACCCAGGTCTACTTCTTCATTGAGAATGAGATGTGGTGAGTGGGAGGCAGAGATATAAATTTCAAGTTCTACCAGTTTAATTCCTTTTTTCTTTGCCGCAGTGTGTAGTGTATTCAGGTTGTCTGTAATGGTTGTGGCTGTGTAGTCATGTTTTTTTTCAGATGTGTTGCAGAATTGGGTTTATCAAAGTTATTTACCTGGAATGCATCCTTGTGTTGCCAGTACCTTATCGTGAAACACCTTCCTGTCTGACCTATGTAGAACTGTGAACGTTTATAAACACCTGATTTGCTGTGACACTTGCGATTTGTCTTGCCACAGAGAACGATGTCCTATTGTAGCTTATTGTTAATGCTGAAGGGTATTTGAATGCCACTGTTACGTAAAGGTTAGCAACTTTGTACGAAATTTTTCCTATAAAGTGGATGTGTAGAAATGTGTGTAGTGTTCTTGTGAATCTGATTTAGGAGATGTACATTATTTCTTTTTGTTTTTATTGTTAAGTTTATCAACCATATCTGTGTTGTAATCATTCCTGAGTGTAATTCCTATCATAATGTTAATTTATTTTTGTTCATAAAGAAGGCTATGTGAGACTTTGTGTTTACAATTAAGTGTAGATTGGAAGAATGCCATTTTGTATTGTATGGAGTGACAGGAAGAGATATTTGTGGCAACATCACTGGCTGCGGGTTTTCGGCAAATTAGGAAGGCACGTTTGTTATTTACATTAGAGATTGTGTGATCAAGAAAATGGATCCCTTTATCTAAATGATGTTCCACTGTAATGTTAATGTTATTATGTAAACTGTTTAAAGTATCTGCAAGTTTTTCAATCTTCTCAGTCGTACCACTGTATGGGATAATGGTGTCATCAACATAACTTTTGTAATAAATTATTTCGTCTTCAAACAAACATTCTGACGTGAAGAGTTGAATTTCTGTCTGATTAATATAAATTTCTGCAAAGATTCCTGCCAAACTACTGCCCATTCAAATGGTTCAAATGGCTCTGAGCACTATGGGACTCAACTGCTGTGGTCATAAGTCCCCTAGAACTTAGAACTACTTAAACCTAACTAACCTACGGACATCACACACATCCATGCCCGAGGCAGGATTCGAACCTGCGACCGTAGCGGTCGTGCGGTTCCAGACTGTAGCGCCTTTAACCACTCGGCCACTCCGGCCGGCTACTGCCCATTGCAAGACTATCTTCTTACTTGTAAATTTTGTTGTTAAAAAAGAAATAATTATGTGACAGTTCTAGCAGTTTAATGAGCTCATACACCTCAGCCTTGGAGAAATTTTCCGTTGTAATAGGTTGTTTTAAATTATTTGGATTGCGTCATGAATTGGTGTGTTAGTGCACAGGTTCACTATATTCATTGAAGCAAATTTGGCACCCTCTGGTACTGGTATATCTTTCATAAGATCATAGCTATTCTTAATTCAGAAACAATTTGCGTAAGTACAAGAATTGCTAAGAATGTCTTATACCTGCTTGCTAGTGAAATATGCTGGACTATTTTTTGACTTATTCAAAAAATTATATCATTTATTAATTTAAATTTAATTAATTTAATTAAAATTTAAAAAATCATTTTCAGAACCACATGTCACTAGTGCCCATTGTTTGGCATTAACATCAGTATGCTATAGAATGAACTTTTCCCAATGCAGTGAGGTGTGTTATGATATGAAACTTCCTTACAGATTAAAGCTGCGTGCCAGATTGGGACTCGAACTAGAGACGTTTTTCCTTTCACGAGCAAATGTTGTACCAAGTGAGCTACCTAAGTATGAGTCACGAAACGTCCACATAACTTCTCTTCAACCTGTCCCTTATCTCCTCTCTTCCAAACTTGAAGAATTTCTTCTGCGAATCCTGCAACACTAGCATTCTGGAAACAGTCCCACAAGCTGTGGCTAAGCCATGTCTCTGCAATATCCATTCTTCCACGAGTGCTGGTCCTGCAATGTTCACAGGAAAACTTCTGTGAATTTTGGAACGTATGAGATGATGCACTGGCATAAGTAAAACCATGAAGACGGGTTGGGAGTCATGTTTAGGTAGCTCAGTTGATAAAGCAATTGCTTGTGAAAGGCAAAAGTCCCAGATTTGATACCCAGTTCGGCACACAATTTCAATCTGCCAGGAAGTTTCATATCAGTGCATATTCCGCTGCAGAGTGAAAAATTCATTCTGGAAACAAACCCCAACGCTATGGCTAAGCCATATCTCTGCAATATCCTTTCCCTGAGAAGTGTTAGTCCTGCAAATTTTGCAGGAGAAATTCTTGCAGCTTGGAACGTAGAAGATGAGGTACTATCTGAAGTGAATCTGTGAGGCTGGGTCGTTAGACATTCTTAGGTGTATCAGTTGGTAGAGAACTTGCCCGCAAATGACAAATGCCCCGGGATTGAGCCCCAGTCCAGCACAATGCTTTAATCTGCCAGGAAGTTTCATCAATATACTCCTGCAAGCAGCCTGATTGCTTGAAAGAGATAGTGCAGGTGACTCTAACCAGTTTCATTCTCAAATTGAGACGCCACAGGAAGTTTCTACAGTGCATAATTTATCTCTGTTTACTTCCCAGTGTCATCATTAGCTTGGGGTGGAACTGTTGTACAAAGTAATAGAACAAATATGGACAGATCTTGTCGATGGCTCAGACAACTGCAAGACACTCTTTTTCGGTTGCAGAGTAGTTCAAAATGGTTCAAATGGCTCTGAGCACTATGGGACTTAACATCTATGGTCATCAGTCCCCTAGAACTTAGAACTACTTAAACCTAACTAACCTAAGGACATCACACACATCCATGCCTGAGGCAGGATTCGAACCTGCGACCGAAGCAGTCGCGCGGCTCCGGACTGAGCGCCTAGAACCGCTAGACCACCGCGGCCGGCTGTAGAGTAGTTGATCTCGTACTGGGAGAGTACTCTGGAAGCATAAGCCATTATGTTTTCAGCACTTTTCTGAATTTGCACTAGAACTGCACCTATCCCATAACCTCTAGCGTCAGTGTAAAGTTGTGTCTTGGCATTCTCGTCATACAGTGTTAGGACTGGAGAAGATGCTGGCGCCTCCTTAAGGACAAGATGAGATCATTCTTGCAGCTCATTCGAGGAGAATTTGCCGTCTCCTGCAGCAGTTTTTGCAAGGGACACGCCTTGCTACCAAATTCCTTTATGAATCTTTGGTAGTACAAGAACATTCCGAGAAATTTTTTACATCAAGAATGGTTCAAATAACTCTGAGCATTATGGGTCTTAATGCCTGAGGTAAGCAGTCCCCTAGAACTTAGAACTACTTAAACCTAACTAACCTAAGGACATGACAGACATCCATGCCCGAGGCAGGATTCGAACCTACGACCGTAGCGGTCCCGCGGTTCCGGACTGAAGCGCCTAGGACCGCTCGGCCACACCGGCCGGCCACATCAAGAATGCGACGAGGAGTCGGAAATGTGTGACTCCTCTTGTTTTCTCAGGATCGAGACGGATTCCATCATCATTCATTAGATGCGCCAAGATTTTAATTTTTTGGTTGGCTAAGGGACATTTTTTCAGATTCAGGTAGAGGCCCACAGTCTGAATGCACTTCAGCTCTGTTGTCAGGCAGCTTAGATTTTCTTCAAATGTCTTGTTTTCTGCAGAGCTTTGTAATTGGTGTAGCGGTTGTTTATAGCTGGGTTGCTCAGGTGCTGGGTTATTGTTTGATGGCTGTAGCTTAAGTCCAAATTGACCAAATCAGTTCCTCGTTGTGAGTTCAGCTGGTGCTTCTTCAACATTCCCTGTTATCTCCTGACATATAAGCTCAACAATCATGCCTGCTATCTTCTGCTTACTAGGTCTGACAGTTCTGGCTGCCATAAAATGCTGTACCTCTTCACTCTCTATGTGATGTACGACAGGGGCAAGCTTACGGTAATCATCAACTGCCATAGGCACCAAATTCGCCAGTGGATCATAGTTTTTTCATCCGATTCTTTTCTGTTGCATTTTTTCTTCTTCTGGCCCCAATTGGTGAATTCCTCAGCCGTTTTTATAGTGCATAATTTATCTCTGTTTACTTCCCAGTGTCATCATTAGCTTGGGGTGGAACTGTTGTATAAAAGTAATAGAACAAATATGGACAGATCTTGTCAATGGCTCAGACGACTGCAAGGCACTCTTTTTCGGCTGTCCTTTAGCAGAAGAGTTTGCTGCATCTCTTCTGCCACTCCTTTCAACAAGTGTGAAATTTTGTAGGATTTTATGATGTTTGGGTTCACGATTCGGTAGAGGGCCAAAGCATTCTGTATGTAGAACTGTATCGTTCCCCTATGATGTGAGTCCGTGTTCTTCAATTGTTCTTACAGTTGATTATAGCCAAACGTTTTCCTTAGTTCGACCTGGAATTTTTCCAGCTATTATCTCTTCGTTATTATCGAACCCCTGTGCCGCGCGGGATTAACCGATCGGTCTTAGGCGCTGCAGTCATGGACTGTGCGTCTGGTCCCGGCGGAGGTTCGAGTCCTCCCTCGGGCATGGGTGTGTGTGTTTGTCCTTAGGATAATTTAGGTTCAGTAGTGCGTAAGCTTAGGGACTGATGACCTTAGCAGTTAAGTCCCATAACATTTCACACACATTATACATTTTTTGAACCCCTATTGGGCTGTGCCGTCGAAGTACAAGTACACACCACCAGGTCAAGGCAACAGGCCGACGCTCTGTGTCACAATCAGAATGACAAAGGCAGAAAGCCGACATTATGAATAGCAGAGCAATCTCAGACGATATTGGCTAATCAACTGCGAGAGAGAGGCTTAAATCGTAATCTTAGTAACGTGATATAAGCAAGGAGGCAACAGATTGATCTTACAAGAGAGATAGCACGGGGGGAGACTGGGGCTGTACGGAGGATGTGTAAGAGCTTTAGAGAGAAACTTCCGCAGCATTCTCAAAACATGTGGGCCCACCCACATATTGCCAAGGCTGTTTCGACTACGCTGCAGAAATTTCGCTGTGTAGCCCTTACACGTTCTCTTTATAGTCCCAATCTCTCCCCATGCGATTTACATATTTTTGGAGCCCTGAAGGAAGACCATCGTGACTGTCGATTAGCTTAGAACGAAAGGGTATAATCATGGTTCCGCAGACAACGGAAAATATTTTTCCATGAAGGCGTAGAACGCCCGCTTCACAGTGAGATAAATGTTTTAACGTGTACAGCGTTTACTTTTGAAATAATAAACTATTAACTTACTTTTTTTCCACCTGCCTCGTTTTCATTTGTCTGCCCCTTACATTAACATCCTGTGTTGCTGTCACCGCCGCACTCTACAGACCTTCAAATCAGCGACCTTCTTTTACAATGATGATTTTTCACGTACACAACTGGTCATTAAAATTGCTACACCAAGAAGAAATACAGATGATAAACGGGTATTCATTGGACAAATATATTATACTAGAACTGACATGTGATACATTTTCACGCAATTTGGGTGCATAGATCCTGAGAAATTAGTACCCAGAACAACCACCTCTGGCCGTAATAACGGCCTTGATACACCTGGGCATTGTGTCAAACACAGCTTGGATGGCGTGTACAGGTACAGCTGCCCATGCAGCTTCAACACGATACCACAGTTCATCAAGAGTAGTGACTGGGGTATTGTGACGAGACAGTTGCTCGGCCACCATTGACCACATGTTCTCAATTGGTGAGAGATCTGGAGAATGTGCTGGCCAGGGCAGCAGTCGAACATTTTCTGTGTCCAGAAAGGCCCGTACAGGACCTGCAACATGCGGTCGTGCATCATCCTGCTGAAATGTAGGGTTTCGCAGGGATCGAATGAAGGACAGAGCCACGGGTCGTAACTGAAATATATCGTCCACTGTTCAAAGTGCCGTCAACGCGAACAAGAGGTGACCTAGACGTGTAACCAATGGCACCCCATACCATCACGGTGGGTGATACGCCAGTATGGCGATGACGAATACACGCTTCCAATGTGCGTTCACCGCAATGTCGCCAAAGACGGATGCGACCATCGTGATACTGTAAACAGAACCTGGATTCATACGAAAAAATGACGTTTTGCCATTCGTGCACCCAGGTTCGTCGTCGAGTACACCATCGCAGGCACTCCTGTCTGTGATGCAGCGTCAAGGGTAATCGCAGCCATGGTCTTCGAGCTGATAGTCCATGCTGCTGCAAACGTCGTGAACTGCTCGTGCAGATGGTTGTCGTCTTGGAAACGTCCCCATCTGTTGACTCACGATCCGTTACAGCCATGCGGATAAGATGCCTGTCATCTCGACTGCTAGTGACACGAGGCCGTTGGGATCCAGTACGGCGTTCCGTATTACCCTCCTGAACCCACCGATTCCATATTCTGCTAACAGTCATTGGATCTCGACCAACGCGAGCAGCAATGTCGCGATACGATAAACCGCAATCGCGATAGGCTATAATCCGACCTTTATCAAAGTCGGAAACGTGATGGTACGCATTTCTCCTCCTTACACGAGGCATCACAACAACGTTTCACCAGGTAACGCCGGTCAACTGCTGTTTGTGTATGAGAAATCGGTTGGAAACTTTCCTCGTGTCAGTACGTTGTAGGCGTCGCCACCGGAGCCAACCTTGTGTGAATGCTCTGAAAAGCTAATTTGCATATCACAGCATCTTCTTCCTGTCGGTTAAATTTCGCGTCTGTATCACGTCATCTTCGTGGTGTAGCAATTTTAATGGCGAGTAGTGTAGCTGTAGCGTCAGTCAAACTACACAGCAATTACAACATGTATCTGAATTCAAATTGCCGGCCCGTGTGGTCGAGCGGTTCTAGGCGCTACAGTCTGGAGCCGCACGACCGCTACGGTCGCAGGTTCGAATCCTGCCTCGGGCATGGATGTGTGTGATGTCCTTAGGTTAGTTAGGTTTACGTAGTTCGAAGTTCTAGGGGACTGATGACCTCAGATATTAAGTCCCATAGTGCTCAGAGCCATTTGAACCATTTATTTTAATTCAAATTATCTTTTACTAGCGACGAGCCTTGGCTTTACACGAGTAGCAATAGGCATCCATGCTGTGTGGCGTAGCGGTAATAAATTATATGCACAAACCTTTCTTGTGAGTCAGTCTGTCTATTAGAGAAAACCGTATCAAAAGCCCAATAGTAGTTCCTGAGGTAACATTCCACAAAAAGACATTGCGGGAGACTAATTTCTAATATGTATAGAATAGATACGTATAGATAATGAACAAGCTTCGCTCTTCTCTGGAGTTGCAGCGTTTGTTTTCTTTACTGTTCTTCGCGACACACACAATCTTCTTTGTAGCTGCCCATCTCGTACCTCCCATCACTGCCATGAGATGTCACTCCAAATACCAACGAATAACGGAACAGATAACAATACATAAATTCATCCCTCTACTTTACTACACTGCGCAAAGGAATCAAAGGGTCTCTTTTTTCAAACACCATTACTTTCCCCCATTGAGACGCAGAAGTGTGAAATTTAGCTCAAAGACGCCTACAATCTTTCTCTGTAGTGGTGCAAAAGCGTGGCGCTCTGCAACTTCACCCTCGGGCTCAGCATCGCTTCAAGCAACACATCCCAAAAAATGGCTAAAGCTCAGATGTTTATTAGAGGTGTAAGGTGGGTTAATAAGGCCACGTTGGAACCAAATTTCACTACAATTCTGCCTAACGCTACCGTGGACGTGTCATACCATGGAAAGCTCCCCATCGGTGTTCTTACACACGTTTCACCTCTTCTCTTCACGGCTCTGCGACGGAGGTCACTTTTCTTATGAATGGCTAAGGGAACGTTTCAACATACTGTCGCTCAGGATGTACACTACTGGCCATTAAAATTGCTACAACACGCCACTGATGTGCTACAGACGCGGAATTTAACCGACAGGAAGAAGATGCTGTGATATGCAAATGATTAGCTTTTCAGAGCATTCACACAAGGTTGGCACCGGTGGCGACACCTACAACGTGCTGACATAAGGAAAGTTTCAAACCGATTTCTCATGCGCAAACAGCCGTTGACCGATGTTGCCTGGTGAAACGTTGTTGTGATGCCTCGTGTAAGGAGGAGAAATGCATACCATCACGTTTTCGACTTTGATAAAGGTCGGATTGTAGCCTATCGCGAATGCGGTTTATCGTATCGCGACATTGCTGCTCGCGTTGGTCGAGATCCAATGACTGTTAGCAGAATATGGAATCCCAACGGCCTCGTGCCACTAGCAGTCGAGATGACAGGCATCTCATCCGCGTGGCTGTAACGGGTCGTGCAGCCACGTCTCGATTCCTGAGTCAACAGACTGGGACGTTTGCAAGACAACAACCATCTGCACGAACAGTTCGACGACGTTTGCAGCAGTATGGACTAACAGCTCGGAGACCATGGCTGCGATTACCCTAGACGCTGCATCTCAGACAGGAGCGCCTGCGATGGTGTACTCAACGACGAACCTGGGTGCACGAATGGCAAAACGTCATTTTTTCGGATGAATCGAGATTCTGTTTACAGCATCATGATGGTCGCATCCGTGATTGGCGACATCGCGGTAAACGCACATTGGAAGCGTGTATTCGTCGTCGCCATATTGGCGTATCACCCGTCGTGATGGTATGGGGTGCCATTGGTTACATGTCTTGTCACCTCTCGTTCGCATTGACAGCACATTGAACAGTGGACGTTACATTTCAGATGTGTTACGACCCGTGGCTCTACCCTTCATTCGATTCCTGTGAGACCCCACATTTCAGCAGAATAATGCACGATCGCATGTTGTAGGTCCTGTACGGGCCTTTCTGGATACAGAAAATGTTCGACTGCTGCCCTGGCCAGCACATTCTCCAGATCTCTCACCAATTGAAAACGTCTGGTCAATGGTGGCCGAGCAACTCGTTCGTCACAATACGCCAGTCAATACTCTTGATGAACTGTGGTATGGTGTTGAAGCTGCGTGTGCAGCTGTACCTGTACACGTCATCCAAGCTCTGTTTGACTCAATGCCCAGGCATATCAAAGCCGTTATTACGGACAGAGGTGGTTGTTCTGGGTACTGATTTCTCAGGATCTATGCACCCAAATTGCGTGAAAATATAATCACATGTCAGTACTAGTATAATATATTTGTCCAATGAATACCCGTTTATCATCTGCATTTCTTCTTGGTGTAGCAGTTTTAATGGCCAATAGTGTAGCATACAGGGCGTCAATGGAACAACCCCTTCTTTTGGGGCGTTAATTTACACGAATATCGTGGTCGAAAATGAGAGTTTACACTGTGATGTGCGACAGAACGAAGTCCTTCATAACCTTTGACACTGCCAACACCACCAGACGATTTGCCTTGTCTCGAAGGACATCGTGGGGCTGCAAGCCTACTGCCGGAGCAGGTAGTGCCGCCTGTTCTCCTGTGTGTCGGTGGCGATCACCAGCAGAGAAGGCGACTCCTTGTGCGTGACGTGGGACTTGACTCGCATCACGTTGCGCACACTGAAGTCAAGCTCCGCCAGTTCTTCTTTCATTAGTTCCGGTTCAGCCGCCTTGAGGAAACCCTTGACGACTATCTTCAGCAGCCTCTCGGAGACGGCGGCGTCCGTGTACCAATGCAAGCCCTGGTTCGACGTCTCGCTCGTCACCTTGATGTTGTCGTCGGTATTTTCGACTTGCAGCCACGCAAGGTTCCCCACTCGCACCGTGAATTCTGCAGTCGTCCACTGCTTCACTAGCTGCAGGAAACCTTTGTAGTCTTTGGCCACCTCAAAGACTATCGGCGGCGGCCGTCGCTGGGACCGTCCGGCGGTGGGGACGGTCGCTTCGTCTTCTTCTCCCGAGCGGCCAGCTTGGGCAGCGGTCGTGGGCACCGTCTGCTCGGTTGTTGGCTGCTCTGACATCTTCTCGTCTGCAAGCTCGCCGTAGCGGTTTTCAGTCGATGTGGGCGGAGGGGAAGGCGTCGTCCTGGGTCTGGGAGCCCGCCGAGACGTGACGGTAGTCCAGGTCGCGCCCGTCACGCTGTCATCTGGTATGGCGCGTCTTCTGCCACCGTAGGTTGAGACAGCAAGCTGCCTCTTCTTCTTGTGTGCCTTTCTGGCGCCGATTGGAGCTGAGGAGATTGCTCTTTAGCGCCGCTCACCCTCTGGGCGCTGCATGGCGCTGGCCGTCACCCTTTTCGCCCTCTCGTCGGCCGGGAGTGCGTCATATACTGTGACATCATCTTCACCAGAAACGCCGTCCAAGTCGTTGTCCATGGACGGTGGCCAGGTCGCTCTAGGCGGCGGGCCAGACGAGGCCGCCGGGGAGCAGCTCCTCCGAACGGCGATCTGCCACACAGCTCCAGTCGTCGTAAGTGAGGGGCCGGACGGGGCCGTCGGCCGAGCAGGCTCGGTCGAACGGCGATCCGCCACACCCATCGCTCTATTCAGCGCTCCTCGGAACCGCGGGCGTGCCCACGACATCTCTGCTCGCTGCAGGAGCGACGACTCGAGCCTAGGTGAGCCGGCGTATACATGATGTAACCACTGGGTATCGTTTAGTTCCATTCGATGAAGTCTGAACGTGATCTTATGCAACAAAGGGTGTTTATACTTTTCCAGCCCTCCTGTGATCACAGGGGTGAGGGGAGGCAACAAAGACGTGTGCATGAATAAAAAGGGAAAGTGTCCCTCTAAGGCTCCCAGTTTGTTAACACCGTAGGTGCCACCCACACACTGTTTTGAGCACTTTAAAAGTGTACCTGTACAGAGATAACCATTGACTGATCTCTATACGCCTGCGAGCAGGCAACCCATTAGGCACCATACAGCTGAGTGGCGCTATACTGCTGCTCTAGCACCTGCTTAGGGGCATGCGGAATCTCAGAGGTGTCGAAGGGGTTATCTGCCTGCAGGTGCCTAGAAATTGATCAAGGGTTGTCACCGTACAGGTACATGTTTAAAAGTGTATAACAAAGGTGCAAGGGTCACACTGAGGGTTTTGCCGAACTGGGGAGAGGGGGGTGTTGGGTGTTTTGAGGGGGACCCTATGCCAATTTATTCCATGCACACGCACGTGTCAATTTCGTGCGCACCACCTCGACCATCTCCCCCCTCTCCCCCCTCCCCCCCTCCCTCCTGTGGGCACGCCACATGACGGTGGGCTGAAAGAGCATGCACACCAGTTACTTCTGCGGATCACTCTCAAATGTCTTCGAATGGTTTTGAACAGTCCCTAGTGGTTCCACCTTGTTTACCAGACTAAAAATTGCAGCCGCAGTACACTCGAAATGGTTCAGAACACGTTCAATGGGGTTACAAACCTACGATGTCCTTACAGAAGGGCTTAATCATCCACGTGGTGTCACAGTGTCGAAAGGTTGTCAACAGCGTCGTTCTGTTGCACACTGCACTGCAAACTATCGCTTTTGACCTACCGAAGGGAAGAGATGGTTTCACTGCCGCCCTTTATGCCACCTTCTGAGGCCTTTTCGTGTTAATTCTCAGCGATGGTGTGTCTGAAGCGTTTTCCTCGGCCACCCATAAGAAAATTGCATGATTTCAACTCTCGTCGCGGTTGCGACCTCCATCTCAGAGGCGTCAAGATAAGGGATCAGCTGATATGGTGAAGGACAGACGTAGAGCGAAATTCATTCTTGTACTTAAAAATATATGTCTCCAAAAATATTACAGCTAAAACAGTAAAACCTGAGATTATTATGTACAACATAATTCTTGATATTCTGCGCAACTGTTATTTGAAAATGCGCGCCGACAAACGAGGATTTGGATTTTTAATTACCATTGATCTATAATGTACCTCTTCTCGTAAACTAATCAAGCAATAAAACTGGAATTTTGCAGTTTACATCTGCATAAGACGCTAATAAATCGTGTGGAACAGATTTTTTAAGGTCATAGTTGCTTCGAAATTAATTTTTCAGTTTTGTGTTATCCAGGACTGCTTTATTTTTCTCTGATTTTAAAGAAGAAATTTTCTTAGAGAAAAGATAACGCAAAAGTGGTGCACAGGATTATTCAGTAAGTAATCCTTAAGAACTATGCCAAATTTGAAGATGTTAGCTTTTATAGTTCCTGAGAACAGGTACATTATAGCTCAAAAAGTCAGTTTATGGCAATTTGCATTTAAAGTTTTTATTTCAATTTTTAACAATCTTGCTATACCTCTAGTTACTAATGCTATCCATATCCATAATATTTATCCTCTTCCTCGTCTTCCTGGAGTAATCTCTTCTCCTGCCTCCTTTGCCTACCAAACTTTTGCATTTTTTCTTCTGCTGCCTGAGCTTTGTCCAGTCGCGCTTCATCGACACTTCTGAGAATCTTCAGTGTGAATGCACCTGGATGGAAGCCTGGTCTCTGTCGGCACTTAATCCTACCTACATTTCCACTATTGAACACCAAAGGGGAATCACATGAGGCTATCTTCACAACAGTTGAGGACACAAATACTGTTTTTGGACAAGGCTTCCATAAAAATAAGGTGATTGTAGCTGTCTTTTGTATTCTGTGTTTTCCCATGCACAAATTTTTTCGGCAGTTCAGGATTGGCTAGGTACCTGAAAGTTGGTTTCATAACATCTAAAAGAGCAAATGGCAAACCATGTTTGCTGGTGTGTGGCCTTCCACTGGTTTTTGCATGAAAATATTTGCACCATATTATGTCACAAATGGAATGTTGAGGATTATCATCTGTCATTTAAATTTCCTTTACTTTTTACACGTGAAGTTCGACATTTTCTCACTTTTTTGAATATGCGTCCACTGTTACGACACACTTTGAGCAAAACAGGTTGGCGTATGCAAAACTAATAACTGAAATAAGTTTGTAGCACGTACAATTAAAAAAACGCGTTGTAACAAACGAACAAGTAAAGATAATCTTCCTCACAGCCTTACAGACTCATCTGCAGTTCGTTTCGATTGCGTGAACGAAAAATTAACGCACAAAAAATTTATAGCGTAGAGAAGGTGTGGATCAGCGCGTAGAAAGAGGGGACGTGGCAGGAGCAGACGTCCAAACAAACCTTTTAAAACATATTTCTACCCAGAGTTCGATTATGAAACTTCGCGGTGTCACTCTTAAAGTCTCCATCTATTAAATTACGCAATAAAAAATTCTGAGTTTTTGGCAGGTTTTGCCCTGAATCTGGCCGCAAGTGGAAGGTATCACGAGACTCGTCCACGGTGGCGTTGGAAAGAATTGTGGTGAAATTTGGTGCGAGTTTGACATCATTAATGTACCCTACACCTCATATGAACCTCTGAAATCTGGTCATTTTTTCGCAAGTGTCGACCCCTTGATGTCCGAATCGTCGCCGAGGTCAAGGGCGACATAGTAGGTCGGCTCAAAAAATGGTTCAAATGGCTCTGAGCACTATGGGACTTAACATCTATGGTCATCAGTCCCCTAGAACTTAGAACTACTTAAACCTAACTAACCTAAGGACAGCACACAACACCCAGCCATCACGAGGCAGAGAAAATCCCTGACCCCGCCGGGAATCGAACCCGGGAACCCGGGCGTGGGAAGCGAGAACGCTACCGCACGACCACGAGAATAGTAGGTCGGCACGCTTCTTCATCATTATAGAAGATGGTTGTAGGAACCTTTGAGCCAAATTTCACAGTACTGCGTCTCAATGGGGGAAAACGATGGGGTACCAGAAAAGAGACCCTTTAATTCTCCTGTGCGGTCTGTTTTTATAAATTATACACATAAATCTTCCACGTGAATCGCCCTATCTATTAGGGAAACATTTTAAAATCTCTGCAGTAATTCCTGAGATTAGTCTTCACATACAGACAGAAAAACACTGGTGAGGACTTTAATTTAGTAGTATGTATTGGTGTGACATCAGTTTACGTTGAAGATCTATTTTAGGCTAGAATCATTGCATCATAATAAGAACGGTAGCCCACATAGATTGCCGAATCCATGCGCGTACAAATCGTGGTTATAGTATGTTGATTGAACAGGAATGACATGAGAGGACTATAGATAAAAACGTACAAAATAAAAATATCACTACAATGTTCCAAAGTAAACATTGAAAAATGTGTTGTTGTTAAGCACATCAAATGATTACGTTTTGTTAGGAGAGTACCAATATGGAATCATATTTTGTCAATACAAAGTATTTTGGAAGTTATCGGTGCATTTTTCGATATTTTAGTTAATTAATAGTAATTAAAAAATCGTCTTATGTGAAACTGGCGATCTCAATTAAGGTATTTAGGTCTCATGCTTCAACTGAAATACCTCAATTACTTGAAAAGACTTAATTCAAGAAAAGTATCAAATAATTAGCTGATATCCCTTGTATCAGATATCCTAGACATTAGCGGTGCAGCAGATGCGTTTTTATACATGCCGTTCTTCATAACAGACGTGTTAGTACGCAACCGAAATAAATGGCTTGAAACGAATACCGAAAAAGCGGAATAATTTCATCAGCTCACGTCATTACGTTACTCGCTTAGTGTATGTACGTGTGTGGTACGTATCTACCGATTGCTAAATATTTTTCAGCTATTGAAGCACTTCAGTGCTCCTCTCCTGATATTGATGAATGATGTAGTCAGTGTTGTTTGAGAGCGTGACTGTTACGTACTTTAATAATGGCTAACTATTTCAAAAATAAAGGTTTTATTTATTGTATCTTACCTTACACAGTGAAATACTTTAGAAGGGGTGTAGGGAGGCAAATACGAGGTGCATTCAAGTTCTAAGGCCTCCAATTTTTTTTCTAATTAACTACTCACCCGAAATCGATGAAACTGGCGTTACTTCTTGACGTAATCGCCCTGCAGACGCACACATTTTTCACAACGCTGACGCCATGATTCCATGGCAGCGGCGAAGGCTTCTTTAGGAGTCTGTTTTGACCACTGGAAAATCGCTAAGGCAATAGCAGTACGGCTGGTGAATGTGCGGCCACGGAGAGTGTCTTTCATTGTTGGAAAAAGCCAAAAGTCACTAGGAGCCAGGTCAGGTGAGTAGGGAGCATGAGGAATCACTTCAAAGTTGTTATCACGAAACTGTTGCGTAACGTTAGCTCGATGTGCGGGTGCGTTGTCTTGGTGAAACAGCACACACGCAGCCCTTCCCGGACGTTTTTGTTGCAGTGCAGGAAGGAAATTGTTCTTCAAAACATTTTCGTAGGATGCACCTGTTACCGTAGTGCCCTTTGGAACGCAATGGGTAAGGATCCCAGAACATGGACACCATCATTTTTTCAGCACTGGCGGTTACCCGAAATTTTTTTGGTGGCGGTGAATCTGTGTGCTTCCATTGAGCTGACTGGCGCTTTGTATCTGGATTGAAAACTGGCATCCACGTCTTATCCATTGTCACAACCGACGAAAAGAAAGTCCCATTCATGCTGTCGTTCCGCGTCAACATTGCTTGGCAACATGTCACACGGGCAGCCATGTGGTCGTCCGTCAGCATTCGTGGCACCCACCTGGATCACACTTTTCGCATTTTCAGGTCGTCATGCAGGATTGTGTGCACAGAACCCACAGAAATGCCAACTCTGGAGGCGATATGTTCGACAGTCATTCGGCGATCCCCCAAAACAATTCTCTCCACTTTCTCGATCATGTCGTCAGACCGGCTTGTGCGAGCCCGAGGTTGTTTCGGTTTGTTGTCACACGATGTTCTGCCTTCATTAAACTGTCGCACCCACGAACGCACTTTCGACACATCCATAACTCCATCACCACATGTCTCCTTCAACTGTCGATGAATTTCAATTGGTTTCACACCACGCAAATTCAGAAAACGAATGATTGCACGCTGTTCAAGTAAGGAAAACGTCGCCATTTTAAGTATTTAAAACAGTTCTCATTCTTGCCGCTGGCGGTAAAATTCCATCTGCCGTACGGTGCTGCCATCTCTGGGACGTATTGACAATGAACGTGGCTTCATTTTAAAACAATGCGCATATTTCTATCTCTTTCCAGTCCGGAGAAAAAAAATCGGAGGCCTTAGAACTTGAATGCACCTCGTATTGTAAGCTTTAAGATTCTCCAAGAGTAGTAAATGTTTATATTCGGACCGAATGGTAATGGACACGATAAAAGTCAAAAGAAAACAGAAGCAGAGGCTAACAAAATAAAAGTCACGGTTTATCTTACATATGTGAACAATATCTCACAAAAATTGGAAAGAATTATGACAAAGTGCCAACTGGAATGCTCGTTTTGTTCGTAACCGGTAAGGACCTCTGTTCTGAATACCAATGATATCCATACATTTTCTTTAGTCCTGTACTTGCAGTTGCTGAAAACTTTGTTTCTGTATGCCTTTTAACAACCTGCAGCAATACAAATTTAATATTCCACATCTTAAGCTTCTAGGATTAGGTTATTTTAAAACACGATCAAAATTCCGTTGTCATCAGTCGTGGCAAAGATTGCCACTAAACGAGCGTGTGATCCACTATAGGAATTCAATTCCAAATACCATCGAGGCACGCTTCGCCTGTGTTGCAGGTAGAGAATCCAGCGACACTCTACCGCAGAACCTGATACATGTACATTTGGGATATTTGTAACTTGAAGTTACAGCATCGAGTTTAACAGAAATTCATCCCAGGACCTAATGAAACCCCACTGGTTATATGGTGGAAAGTTGTGCACTTTTCAGAAAACCAAAGACGAATAAAAGGGCAAGAAGAAAATTTCTTGACCTATCACAGAGATTTCATTGATATTCTGTGGTTTTATTGTTCCTGGAGCACTCCAGTGAGACTGTATAGCTTTTTGCAAATTTATAACATCTGAAATGTTCACGAGGTATCACAAGTACAGAATTTTGTTGTCTAAACTTTCACAGTTCCTCTTATGTTCTCTGTTGACTACTCCCAAACTTTGTCATTATTTTTTTTTTCTGGCGATGTGTTCTGACGTGAGAATGTGGTGGGTTTTACATTCTTCTTCTTAACTTCTCGAAAAATAATTTACCACTCTCACATAGAGCGCTAGATTATTTCATCTATTTAACTATCAAAACAGACTAATTTCTTAAGTTGTCGGACTTTCGAAGGTTGTGAAATATACAGTAGTCTTGGTATGAAGGCAATCTCAAAAGTTTATAAAATCGATTACAAGACCTCTGTTGCTTCAGACAACTATACTTCGCAGCTTTTTGCGTCAAAGTGCCTACGTAAGGTAATTCTCATTCAATTTCTGGACGTTACAAGGGAACACAAAACTATCTATCCTGCGATTTACATATGAAGTTAGCAGAAACTCGAAAAATAACGAATCTGCTTTCACCTTGGCTACTGCCAACGACAGAATCAATAGTAGTCCGGATTTTTTAAATAACACGAAAATGACGAAACATTATTTTGAGGAAACGAAAGGAACCTCATAGATAAGTTTAAGAAGGTTTTTCTTGGAAAAGTACTGCGTATTACTATACATAGATTTACGAACATTTATTTAATATATTTTTCGCTTTCGTATGCTATTTTCGATTAGAAATCTCTATATTACAATGTGTAAAGTATACGTTACATCATAGAACACACCGTCCTACAGTTATGCAGACTGACACAAAAACAAGACCTGAGAAAGCACGAATGGTACATTTTGAAGGACGACCGAACATTTTTCTAAGGACTAATGCAATATGTTGGAATCAGCTTACTATGCAATGATTGTAATGTTGTTTCCTGAAGCAAAATGATAAATACGTAACGTAGCGGAACCATTACCATCCGGAAACAGAAAACTTTCCTTTCATAACTAGATAAAATAAGATCCATACCCGACAAAAAATATTAACACGTTACTAATGTAGTTGTGAGTATATCATGAGATTTGGTATACGTCAGGGCTTACAAACCGTGAATTGAAACAAAAGGAAGGAAGGTTAGAAGGTTAGAGATAAGTACAATGCCGAAAACGACGTCGTTAGAGACGGGGATCAAGTTGTGATTGGGCAAGGCTCGGAAGAATATCGTCTTCTCTAGCATTAGCCTTAATTGGCGTGGGGAATGATGGGAAAATCTAAACCAGAGTTACCGACCAGGGTCTCGAATGCCACTCCTTTAGAATGCGTGTCCACTGCCGTAGCCACTGGAACACCTCAATCTGTGACGATTTCTGACACACACAAAAGGGAACCATCGACTACGAATAAATGAGGATAAAGTAGTATAATTCAACTGTAATGAAAGGGGTATTATTTCGAAATGGCGAGATGACAGTATTTCTTGTCAACACAGAAACGTGAATATTTAGTGCAGTGAAAGTGCTGTGTGCTGAACACTCAAAACATGCACGTGGAAGTACAACAAGAATGAAGCAAATAATAAAAAAAACTTGAGCATCGAAGACTTTCATTATAGTTGCAAAGACTGTATCTAACCCATACATCTTGTATATCTGCAACTGCGGAAGAAAGAGACCGAAAAACAACGAAGACAAAATCGTAAAAGAGGACCACATGTTTTTGTTTTTCTTCTGGTGTTTCGCTTTGCAGACATGCACTTGAGACTGAAGATTACTTTATAAAGTACTTTAGTTTACATCATACGCCTAATACGTGATTTCATGCCAGTGTTACAGTTTTAAACGATAGTTCCCTTTTATTTTTAATTGCTCTTGTATTATAGTATGAATCTTGCAATGACTCACGAAACTATGATAAGAAGCATGTCTTAGGTGACATAATGAAATGAAATGAACTGGGTATTCATTATTCGTACATCCTTTGCGTTAGTTTACGAAAGTTAACTGGCTCGAAAGGCAGTAACTACATCGTCACAGAAGTTATTATACGACTCTCGAATTTTGCAGGACAGCGAATATTTGCAAGTTCGTTACGGTATCAACTGCGGTAGTCCATGCATCCAAAGAAAAAACCATCTACAAGAAGTAGTCATGAAGTTTTAATTATCACCGCGAAAATATAAAGTCGTTAATAATATTTAGAGTGTTTCTAAGTACTGGTCTGCAGTCCTGCTACACAGCGGAATACTCGCCCCACAGGACCGGAGCATGCAGCTAGGAGAGCCGAAACAAAATAGTGTACATTATTCATAAAGTGGCTTATTTCTTTTTCTGCACTTGAAGTGGAAAAGTGCCGCAACAGTCCATGTTGAATTGCTGGAAGTGTACAGCAACAATGTGCCATTACATATAATTGTTTGTCAGGGTGTCATTCCTGCGGCTTGTCAGGTGTTTTTCTCTGATGTTCGGGCAGATATCTGAAATTTTTCTTTTGCAGCGTATATCTGGAATCGGCCCAAACACACTCCACTGCAGAGTGAAAATCTCATACTGGAAACATCCCCCAGGCTGTGGCTAAGCTGTGTCTCCGCAGTATCCTTTCCTTTAGGAGTGCTAGTACTGCAAGGTCCGCAGGAGAGCTTCTGTAAAGTTTGGAAGGTAGGAGACGAGGTACTGGCAGAAGTAAAGCTGTGAGGAGAGAGGGTGAGTCGTGCTTGGGTAACTCAGATGGTAGAGCACTTGCCCGCGAAAGGGAAAGGTCCCGAGCCCGAGTCTCTGTCCGGCACACAGTTTTAATCTGCCAGGAAGTTTCATATCAGCGCACACTCCGCTGCAGAGTGAAAATCTCATTCTGGAGATTTCTCTTAATGTCTTTCATGCGACGGCCAGCACTGGCAAAAATCGTCGATTTGTTCGCCATTACAAACAAAATTATTTTTAAAGTGGAATTTTACGTGATCATTCGATAGAGCGTTCCAAAATTAGTCTAATGTGTTATTAGTTTTATCTGTATGAATTAACAGGAGCAGTAAAACACGAAGAACAATCGCTACTACAGCAGCGACTGAACATCGCTCCTGTTCGTTCCTTTTAATGTGTGTCAGGGCGCTGATGACCTCGACGTTGAGCGCCCGTAAGCCCCAACACACACACACACACACACGCTCCTGCATGACAGTAGCAGTCAGTGCGGCCTAGGGCTGTGCTCTCGTTGCTGGAGTACTGTTTATTCTTCCTGTTTTACTGTCCCTGTCAATACACATCAATAACAGGAATATCGCACCAGGCTAATTTGGGACCGCTCTGTCCAATTAACACGTAAAATTACACTTTAAGAATTATTTTCTTTGTAACTGGAAACAAACCGACGCTTACCACCGAAGACGGGTGTCGCACGAAAGACGCGATGCGCAGTATTTGGGTGGGCTGACTCCAGCTACACGTTGCAGAAAAGAAATTGCAAATATCTGCCGAAATACCATAGAAAATGGGCTTGACGACTCATAGAAGAGACACCCTGTATATTAGGAGAGATGTCAGCTTTGTAATATTTGCCACTGGAAGTGTATTTCCTTAGTATATGTATAGAGGAGAGTATTTGGATTCCGAAGTTCATATTGTTGTCGAGTAGCCAGTACCCGCCGGCGAGCTGTTCTTTGTCGAACGTTGGTAGAATCGGATGTGTTGACTTGGGACGTGCTGGTTTGGAGACTTGATTTTGGGAATGCAGTTGCTGCAAGTTCGAACATACCGAATGAGGTGCTATCTGGCTATACAATCGCGCTCACTGGCGTAGCAGGAAACGGAATGTAGAGTTTACGGAGCATTTCCAGTTTAAGCTTTTTCAGTATTGTAATTTGTGTTTTGATTATAGAGTCCGCCAGAAAAATGTATACACTCTTTGTCGGGCTCTATCGAGATATCGATATTGTCGTTCGATTTGAGTTACGAGTGTGTTACGAGTGAGTCTTTGGCTCAACAGATGTTAGTACTTTCATCTCGGTATTGAGAAAACAAGATGGCTGGAGCACGCTTGACATTAGAGCAACGAAAATGTATTGTGCAGTGTTTTTTCAACTTTGATAATGCCGTTGAAGTACAACGTCAGTGGAAGCGGGAGTTTGAAACAGAACGGCCAGCGTGCCTAACAATTAAACGTGTAACTGACAAGTTTGAATTGCTTGGAACGATTTATGATATTCACTAAGGAAGATCAGCGCAGAACTACAAGTCCTGCTTCGTCGGCTCTCGTGTTGGAAACGTTTGTTACTTCTCCACCGAAGTGTGCTACGCAATGTGCACGTGAAGTGGGGGTTAGCAGTACAAGTGTACGAAGAATTCTGAAAGCTGCAAAGTGGAAAGTTTACATTTCGCGATTACTGGACGCGGTTAATGATGACGATCCTGATCGCCGAATGCAATTTTGCGAATGGTATCAGTAAGTGGTAACTGATGACGAACAGTTTGTGATGAAGGTAGTGTCGAGAGAAGAGGCACAATTTAAACTTAATGGAACCGTGAATCGGCATAAGAGTGTGTACTGGAAACCGGGAAATCCGCATGTTTATGTGGATAAAGCGGTGAATCTACCAGGGGTTCATGTGTGGTGTGTACTATCATCTAGGGGCTTAGTAGGACATTTTTTTCTTTGACACTACTGTCACTGGAGAAGTGTACCTGGAAATGTTACGCACATCAGTTTTGCCAGGTATACGTGCGCTTTATGGAGCTGATGAACAGGTCTTCTACCAACAGAACGGGGCGCCACCACACTACCACCTAGCTGTACGAGCTTTCCTACATGACAATTTTCCGGGGCACTGGGTTGGACGAAGAGGGCCCATTGAGTTCCCTCCATGGTCGCCAGATCTAACACCTATGGACTTTTACTTGTGGGGAACTGTATAAGATAACGTCTATCGACGTAAGCCACGCATGCTGGAGAAACTTCGCCAGGAGATTACAGCGACATGTGCAGCGGTCTCCACTGTAACATTGACTAACGTAGTTGCGGCGACCGCTCTTCGTTCTGTTATGTGTATAGTCGCCAACGGTGAACATTTTGAACATTTAAAGTAACCATGTGCTAAACTGAATGTTGTGCAACATGTGTGATCAATTATCAAATGTAAAATAAACACAAAAGTAGTACTTTTCGTTCCTTAAAGTGTGAATACATTTTTCTGGCGGACTCTGTACTAGAACATTGTTGGTTTAAGCACTTCGCAATATGCACGAGCTCAGGAAGGATCACATCACTCTTTTCCTTTTAAAGTTTTGAATCTAAGGGGAAGTTTTATCTAAAAGGTCCACTTCATGAGCTTTCTACCCTATACTCAAACCTGCTGTTAATAACAATTATCAGAAACGTATGTATGTTCACGTTATCTAATTCCGCTAATTAACACGCAAATAAATCACAGTAGTTTTCAAGTATTTCGTTACTGAGCCGTCAGGTCCCACATGCCTATTCAAATGATTTCTAATCCAACATTACCTGTGTAAACATGAAATATAGGGAGGGAGGCTAAAGGGAAAGGATGGGTGGAAAAATCGTGACGGATAGCCGCACAGGGCATTGTGGTAATGCAATGGTGAAAGCCGAAAACTTGCGCCGGACTGTGATTCGAACCCGGATTTACCGGTTTTCATTAGCGGTGGACTTAGCCATTTCGGCCATCTGGACATGGTACCTGACTATCTCAAATTTGTAATTTATCGCACGCTGCAATGTAGCCTTCCTCGTTCATTGAAATCACTAATGACAATGATTTAGGACCCCGGACGATGTTTGTGCATTCGTATTGAAACAAACGTCGAGCAGCCGCCCTTCTCTTCTTTTACAGAAATCTATATATACAGGGTGATTCAAAAAGAATACCACAACTTTAAAAATGTGTATTTAATGAAAGAAACATAATATAACCTTCTGTTATACATCATCAATAGTGGCTGGGAGAGGTGGCCGAAACACCATATCCTTAACATACCCCCATAAGAAAAAATCGCAGGGGGTAAGATCAGGGCTTCTTGGAGGCCAGTGATGAAGTGCTCTGTCACGGGCTGCCTGGCGGCCGATTCATCGCCTTGGGTAGTTGACGTTCAGGTAGTTACGGACAGATAAGTGCCAATGTGGTGGCGCTCCATCCTGCTGAAATATGAATTGTTGTGCTTCTTGTTCGAGCTGAGGGAACAGCCAATTCTCTAACATCTCCAGATACTGTAGTCCAGTTACAGTAGCACCTTCGAAGAAAAAGGGACAAAAAACTTTATTGGCTGAAATGGCACAGAAAACGTTCACCTTAGGCGAGTCACGTTCATACTGAGTTGTTTCCCGCGGATTCTCAGTGCACGCTGAACAACTGTCGTCGATTCACTTCTGCCGTGCTCAATAACACAAAAAGCTTTCTGTTGAGCGGTCGCCATCTTAGCATCAACTGACGCTGACGCCTAGTCAACAGCGCCTCAAGCGAACAAATGTGCAACTAAATGAAACTTTATAGCTCCCTTAATTCGCCGACATATAGTGCTTAGCTCTGCCTTTTGTCGTTGCAGAGTTTTAAATTCCTAAAGTTGTGGTATTCTTTTTTAATCACCCTGTATATATATATATATATATATATATATATAGGAGTGGTGTGTGTTCAGTCTGACATGTCCGACCACTCACATATATACAAGATTATCCGGACACGTGTTGCCGCTCGCGTAATCGGGTTACTAACATGTAATTTGCTGACGCTCGGCTGCTACCAGCGCACTTAGCGAGGTTTATTTATGGAATCCCAGAAGCAGCGAGATTTCATCCAGCTAATCTTGTTGCAGATGACTATTTTTGCACTTCACCGTAGAGCAACGGTCCCACTGTTGGGCAGGAAAGCCATACCATTAAACTCTTCATTTGTCTGACCACATTGTCCGTAGTTGCTTTAAAATTTCTGAGGGTATTTTTGCCCCGCCGTTACAACTGCAAGAAAATGTGTGGTTTTCTCACCAGATCTGCTTCGCTTTATCGAAGTAAAGGGTCATCAACGGTCTGTAACTAAAGATATTTACAATTTGATTTGTTTTCTAGATCGAAAAACAGTTCGTCCACAAATTCTTGGTTTTTTATTATGGTAATTTCTGCTTGGTTTTTCGCCTACACGAGTAAATACCCCGTGATAGCACGTTTTTAGTTCCTTTCTTTGTTAAGCACTGATAATCATGTTCTAATTTTAAGCTGCTTTTCAGAACTATGCATTTTTCTCGTTTAACACAGCACAATTTCGTACGCCACTGTTCACTGTTTATTTGTATACTTCTAAGTGTGTATCGTGTTTTGTAGTGTCGCCAACATTGTCACTAGCTTTTCTTTGATTTATATTTCTTTCTCTCTCTGTAGTTCACTATGCGTATAGTATTCTATTTAATTATATTACTGCGTATTTATATCCTGTGTAAGAGAAATGAAGCAATAGAGATGGAATTCAAATTATGTGTGGTGAGTAGGTGGGGGCGAAAGGCAAATATCAGTGGTCAGTAAGTTCATAGTAGTGTGATGAACAAGGAGTTGGAGGAAAAAGATGAGTGGCAGGAAGTGAGATGAAACTGGGGTTGTGGGGGGACGTTGAGTGAGAGAGGGTGAAGGACGGTAGAGGCTCTTTCTATGTGATTTCTTCATTTATTTTATGTAATTTCCAATATTTATTTGATCACTGAGCAACTGTTTATTTTGTGTTAATGTCTTTTGTATATAAAAATTTTCTTGGAAAGAGAGGAGGTGTACGACTCTACTGGATCTTACGATATTCATATCTTTTTGAATAGTGCTTCGTTTGTGGTATTCCTGTTTAAGATGGTCTGCAAATCTTGAACGGTTTGTACCCTATTTCAATGCTTTCTTTATATCTTTTGTCAAATTCCCTGCCAGTCATCCTAATGTATATTTTTTCACAGTTTCTGCAACTGAGGTGATAGATATCAGATTGTTGATATCTGTCTGGTTTTGATTTCAGCTTTGGGATGTGCTTTTGTAAACAAAAAAATAAATGCACAGCTAATGAAAACACTTTCCAAACCACATCAATTGCGTGGAATTACCTATCATAACAAAATCACTCATAAAATAGGTAACATGTTCAAAACAACAAGGCATAGACATTGCTTACAAAACAAACAACTCAGTACAAAAACATATACCAAAGCTGAAATCAAATGCAGACAGACACCAACAATCTGGTATCTTCCAGTTCATTTTCAGAGACAGTGAAGAAGTATAAATTGGGATGATTGACAGGACATTTGGCAAAAGATATAAAGAACACATGGGAATACGGTTCAAACCATTCAAAATTTGGAGACCATCTTAAATAGGAATACCACAGACCAACTATTACTGAAAAAGATTTGAGCATCGTAAGAATCAATAAAGATAGACACCTCCTCCTTATCCAAGAAAATTTCCATATACAAATAGCATTAACACAAAATACACAGATGCTCAATGACCAAATAAATATTGGAAATCAGATACTATATAAATAAATGAAGAAATCATATAAAAAGATCCTTTTCCGTGTCCTTCACCCTCTCTCACTCAAAACTCCCCCCCTCCCTACCGCCCAGTTTCATTTCACTTCGTGCCCCTCACTTTTCTCCTACAACTCACTCTCCATCACACTACTATGAACTTATTGTCCACTCACCTATGCCCGTCGCCTCCACCTACTCACCACACAAAATTTGAATTCCATCACTACTTCTTCACTTCTCTTACACATGATATAAATACACAGTAATATAATTAAATAGAGTAACACATGTAAAATGAACTACAGAGAGAGAAAGAAATATAGATCAAAGAAACGTGTGGTTCCTGAAGAGGGGCAACATCCATTGCACTAGTAGCAGGGGCAACAGCCTGGACGATTGACTGATGTAACATCAACCAAATTGGCATTGCCGTGTTAGTACTGCGAACGGCTGAAAGCAAGGGGAAACTACAGCTGTAATTTCTCCCGTGACCATGAGGCTCTACTGTATGGTTAAATGATGATGATATCCTCTTGGAAAAAAATATTCCGGGAGTAAAATAGTCCCCCATTAGGATTTCTGGGTAGGGACCACTCAGGAGGGTGTCGTTATCAGGAGAAACGAAACAGGCTTTCTACGGATAGGAGCGTGGAATGTCAGAACCCTTCACCGGGCAAGTAGGTTAGAAAATTTAGGAGGGGAAATTGATAGGTTAAAGTTAGATATATAAAGTTTGGTGACCGGAGGAAAAATACTTCTGGTTAGGAGAATATAGGGTTACAAATACAAAATCAAATATGGGTAATACAGGAGTAGGTTTAATAATGAGCAAAAAAAATAGTAACACGAATAAGCTACTATGAACAGCATAGTGAACGTATTATTGTGATCAAGACAGACACGAAGCCCACACCCACCACAGCAGTACAAGTTTACGAGGGGCGTTTGAAAAGTCCGTGCAAAAATAAAAACTACTTACGTGTTTGGGGTAAACCTTTTTTTATTTTTCGACATAATCTCCTTTTAGACTTATACACTTCGTCCAACACTGTTCTAATTTATTGATCCCTTCCGAATAACAGGAGTTGACCAAGTCTGGAAAATAGCTATAAGTTGCTGCAATCACCTCCTTGTTTGAATAAAATCTTTGTCCCGCCAGCCATTTCTTCAAATTGGGGAACAAATAGTAGTCCAAGCGAGCCAAGTCAGGAGAATAGGGGGGATGTGAAACGAGTTGGAATCCTATTTCCATTAATTTTGCGACCACAACTGCTGAGGTGTGTGCTGGTGCATTGTCGTGATGGAAAAGAACTTTTTTGCGGTCCAATCGCCGGCGTTTTTCTTGCAACTCGGTTTTCAAACGGTCAAAAAACGATGAATAATATGCACCTGTAATATTTTAACCTTTTCCAGACAGTCGATGAGCATTACCCCTTGCGAATCCCAAAAGACAGTCACCATAACCTTTCCAGTCGAAGGAATGGTCTTCGCCTTTTTTGGTGCAGACTCTCCCTTGGTAACCCATTGTTTAGATTGTTGTTTGGTCTGAGGAGTATAGTATTGTATCCATGTTTCATCCACAGTGATGAAACGATGCTTAAAGTCCTGCGGATTCTTCCTGAACAGCTGCAAACCATCCTTGCAACACTTCACACGATTCCGTTTTTGGTCAAACGTGAGTAATCGCGGAACCCATCTTGCGGATAGCTTTCTCATGTCCAAATGTTTATGCAAAATATTATGTACCCGTTCATTCGAGTAGCCCACAGCACTAGCAATCTCACGCACCTTAACTCTTCAGTCATCCATCGCCATATCATGGATTTTATCAATGATTTCTGGAGTCGTAACCTCCACAGGGCGTCCAGAACGTTCAGCATCACTTGTGCCCATATGGCCACTCCGAAAATTTTGAAACCACTTATAAACTGTTCTAATCGAAGGTTCAGAGTCACCCTAATATTTAGCAAGCTTCTCTTTTGTCCCTTGAGGAGTTTTGCTTTTCATAACGTAATGCTTAATGACCACACGAAATTCTTTTTCGTCCATATTTTGACAATCACTCGACTTCCAAACGAATACCAAACACGAAGAAATAGACCAATATGGTTGAAACTTGGTGTGCGTTCTTTCCAAAGGTGCTACTAACTAAACATGACCTCGATACGCGCCGGTGGTGCCATCTCTAGGACTTTGCGCGGAATTTTCAAACGCCCCTCGTATATGCCAACCACCTCCGCAGATGATGAAGAGATTGAAGAAATGTATGATGAACTAAAAGAAATTGTTCAAATAGTCAAATGGTTCAAAAGGCTCTGAGCACTATGGGACTTAACATTTGTGGTCATCAGTCTCCTAGAACTTAGAACTACTTAAACCTAACTAACCTAAGGACATGACACACATCCATGCCCGAGGTAGGATTCGAACCTGCGACCGTAGCAGTCGCGCGGTTCCGGACTGAGCGCCTAGAACCGCGAGACCACCGCGGCCGGCTTCAAATAGTCAAGGGAGGGGAAAATTTAATAGTTTTCTGGGACTGGAATACGATAAATGGAAAAGGAAGAGAAGGAAATGGAAGAAAGGAATGAAAGAGGAGGTGGCCTGATAGAATTTTGCACAGAGCATAATTTAATCATTGCTATCACTTGTTTTAAGAATCATGAAAGAAGGTTGTGTACGTGGAAGAGACCTGGAGACACCGGAAGGTTTCAGATTAACTATACAACGGCAAGACAGAGATTTCGGAATTAGATTTTAAATTCTAAGAGATTTCTAGGGGAAGATGTGAACTCTGGCCACAATTTATTGATTATGAACTGTAGATTAAAACTGAAGAAACTGCAAATAGGTTGGAATTTAAGGAGGTGCGACCTGCATAAACTGAAGCAACCAGAGGTTGTATAGAGTTTCAGAGGGAGAATTAGGGATCGACTGACAGGAACAAACCGAACGAGTGGCGTATTTGTTAGCACACAGGACTCAAATTCGGGAGGACGATGGTTCAAACCCGCGTCCGTCCATCCAGAATCAGGTTTCCCGTGATTTCCCTAAATCGCTCCAGGCAAATGCCGGGATGGTTCCTTTGAAAGAGCACGACCGATTTTCTTCCCTTTCGTTACACAATCCGAGCTTGTGCTCCGTCTCTAATGACCTCGATGTCGACGGGACGTGAAACCACATCTTCCTTTCGACAAGAACAGGGCAACGGAATGCAGTAGGAGAAGAATGGGTAGCTTTGAGAGATGAAGTAGTGAAGAGAGCAGAGGAGCAAGTAGGTAAAAAGACCAGGGTTAGTAGAAATCTTTGCTTAACGCAAGAGATACTGAGTTTAATTGATGAAAGGGGAAAATATAAAATTGCATTAAATGAAGCAGGCGAAAGGGAATACAAATGTCTAAAAATGAGATTGTCAGGAAGTGCAAAATGCCTAAGCAGGAATGGCTAGAGGGCAAATGTAAGGATTTAGAAGCATCTATCAGAAGGGGAAAGACAGATGCCGCCTACAGGAAAAATAAAGAGACCTTTGGAGAAAAGAGAACCACCTATATGAATATCAAGAGCTCAGATCGAAAACCAGTCCTAAGCAAAGAAGGAAAAGCAAAAAAAGTAGAAGTAGTGTACAGGTGGTCTATACATGGGAGATGTACTTGAAGACAATGGACGGGGAGTGGTGGTGGTGGTTAGTGTTTAACGTCCCGTCGACAACGAGGTCATTAGAGACGGAGCGCAAGCTCGGGTTAGGGAAGGATTGGGAAGGAAATCGGCCGTGCCCTTTCAAAGGAACCATCCCGGCATTTGCCTGAAACGATTTAGGGAAATCACGGAAAACCTAAATCAGGATGGCCGGAGACGGGATTGAACCGTCGTCCTCCCGAATGCGAGTCCAGTGTGCTAACCACTGCGCCACCTCGCTCGGGCAATGGACGAGGACGTAGATGAAGATGAGATGGGAGAGATGATACTGTGAGAAGAATCTGACAGGGCACTGAATTACCTAAGTCGAAACAAGGCCCCGGGATTAGGCAACATTCCATCAGAACTACCGATAGCCTTGGGAGAGCCAGCCATGACAAAATACTTCCACCTGGGGAGCAAGATGTATGAGACAGGGGAAATACCCTTAGACTTCCAGAATAATAATTCCAATTCCAAAGAAAGCAGGTGCTGGCAGGTGTGAAAATTACCGGACTATCAACTTAATAAGTCGCTGTTGCAAAATACTAACACGACCTCTTTACAGAAGAATGGAAAAACTGGTAGAAGCCGACCTCGGGGAAGATTAGTTTGGATTCCGGAGAAATGTAGGAACACGTGAGGCAATATCGATCCTACGACTTCTCGTGGAATATAGGTTAAGGAAAGGCAGACCTACGTTTATAGCATTTGTAGACTTAGAGAAAGCGTTTGACAGTGTTGACTGGAATACACTTTTTCAAATTCTAAAATTTGCAGGAGTAAAATACAAGGAGCGAAAGGCTATTTAAAATTTGTACAGAAACCAGATGGCAGTTATAAGAGTTGAGAGGCACGAAAGGAAAGATGTGGTTGAGAAGGGAGTGAGACACAGTTATAGCATATCCCCTGATGTTATTCAGTCGATATATTGAGCAAGCAGTAAAGAAAACAAAAGAAAAATCTGGAATAAGAATTAAAGTCCAGGGAGAAGAAATAAAAAATTTGACGTGTGCTGATGACATTGTAATTTTCTCAGAGACAGCAAAGGACTTGGAAGAGCAGTTGAACGGAATGGACAGTATCTCGAAAGGAGAATATGAGATGAACAACAAAAAAAATAAAACGAGGATGATGGAATGTAGTTGAATTAAATGTGATGCTGAGCGAATTAGATTAGGAAACGAGACACTTAAAGTAATGGATGATGTTTGCTATTTGGGCGGCAAAATAACTAATGATGACCGAATTAGAAAAGATATAAAATGTAGACTAGCAATGACAAGGAAAGCGCTTCTGAAGAAGAGAAATTTTTTAACACTGAGTATAGAATTAGGTGTCAGGAAGTCTTTTCTGGAAGTAGTTGTATGGAAGTGAAACGCAGACGCAAGCAGTTTAGACAAGAAGAGAATAAAAACTTTTGAAATGTGGTGCTAGAGAAGAATGATGAAGATTAGATGGGTAGATCACGTAACTAATGATGAGGTACTGAACAGAATTGGGGAGAAAACAAATTTTTGGTACAACCTGACTAGAAGAAGGGATCGGTTGGTAGGACACATTCTGAGACATCAAGGGATCACCAATTTAGTACCGGAGGCAAGCGTGGGGTTTAAAAATCGTAGAGGGAGACCTAGAGATGAATACAGTAAGCAGATTCAGAAGGATATAGGTTGCAGTTCTTACTCGGAGATGAAGAGGCTTGCACAGGATAGAGTAGCGTGGAGAGTTGCATCAAACCAGTCTTCGAACTGAAGACCACAACAATAACGGATCAAAGAAAAACTAGTGATGAGGTTCGCAACACTATAAAACTCGATACACACTTAGAAGTATACAACTAAACAATGAGGAGTGGCGTACGAAATTGTGCTGTGTTAAACGTCAAAGCTACATATTTCTGCAAAGCGGTTTAAAATTAGACCACAATTATCAGTGCCTAACGACGAAAGAAACGAAAAACATGCTAGCGGGCGGCATTTCCTGATGTAGGCGAAAAACCAAGCAGAAGTTACCGTAATAAAAAAAACCAAGAATTTCTTAACGAACTGTTTTTTGATCTAGAAAATAAATCAAATTGTAAATATCTTTAATTGCAGACCGCTGATGACACATCAATAAAACGAAACGCGTCTGGTGAGAGAAACACATTTTCTTGTAGTTGTAACGACGGAACAAAAATACCCTCAGAAGCCAAATCATGATATGGTTCAAATGGCTCTGAGCACTATGGGACTTAACAACTCAGGTCATCAGTCCCCTAGACTTAGAACTACTTAAACCTAACTAACCTAAGGACATCACACACATCCATGCCCGAGGCAGGATTCGAACCTGCGACCTTAACAGTCGCGCGGTTCCAGACTGTAGCGCCTAGAAGCGGCCGGCCACTCCGGCCGGCATGATAATGGCCAGGTTCAGACATTGTCTAGTGCGTTTATGGAATAGTGAGTGTTTATTCATTTTGGAAAAATGTTAAGAAACATTGTGTTGCTCTACACTGATAGCAGAGGGTAGGCACCTATTCAGTAATTTGTTCAGTCATGATGTAAGAATCTTACATAGTTACGAATGCAAATCTTGATTTGGTTAAAAGACATACCGATGTTGCACAATTAAAAGAGTTGTTGCACAATAGAATAGTATGTGAGTGCAGGAATAAAATTTTGCTAAAGAACCAATGGAAATGGCTAAGTGGGGCTCGTTGGCCGGCTACGCAACGGTGTCGTAACTGAATCTCGACCCGAGACGCCCGAAGTACAAAAAAGCTGTAAGCTAATTTCATCAGAGTATGCAAGAGGTAAGCCAAGAACAAATGATTCAGCATTTCGAAAACAGTGCGGAACAGACAGAATGTGCTATTGCAACGAGGTTAAATGTAGCAACTTCACTTAGAGATGTTACAGCAACACCTTTCAGTATGCAATTTTCGCATAAAGAAACGCTCTGAAAGCCTGAAGTTAAACACTAGAGAAGCCGTGAGCGCTGACAGACCCAGAAAACGAGAGAGCGTTCGGTCACCAGTGCGGTTGGGGGGGAGGGGTGGGAGGGAGGGGGGGGGGATGTACTCTACTGCATTGGCTCCTTACTTAGCTTGCATTTATCACGAATCTCTTGCCCAACGTAAAGTCCCGAGCGACTGGAAAAAAGCGCAGGTGACGCCTGTATACAAGAAGGGTAGAAGGACGGACCCTCAAAATTACAGACCAATATCCTTAACATCGGTTTGTTGCAGGATTCTCGAACATATTCTCAGTTCGAATATAATGAATTTCCTTGAGACAGAGAAGTTGCTGTCCATGCATCAGCACGGCTTTAGAAAGCACCGCTCCTGCGAAACGCAACTCGCCCTTTTTTCACATGAAATCTTGCGAACCATGGATGAAGGGTATCAGACGGATGCCATATTCCTTGGCTTCCGGAAAGCGTTTGACTCGGTGCCCCCTGCAGACTCCTAACTAAGGTACGAGCATATGGGATTGGTTGAGTGGCTCGGAGACTTCTTAAGTAATAGAACCCAGTACATTGTCCTCGATGGTGAGTGTTCATCGGAGGTGAGGGTATCATCTGGAGTGCCCCAGGGAAGTGTGGTAGGTCCGCTGTTGTTTTCTATCTACATAAATGATATTTTGGATAGGGTGGATAGCAATGTGCGGCTGTTTGCTGATGATGCTGTGATGTACGGGAAGGTGTCGTCGTTGAGTGGCTGTAGGAGGATACAACATGACTTGGACAGGATTTGTGATTGGTGTAAAGAATGGCAGCTAACTCTAAATATAGATAAATGTAAATTAATGCGGATGAATAGGAAAAAGAATCCTGTCATGTTTGAATACTCCATTAGTAGTGTAGCGCTTGACACAGTCACGTCGATTAAATATTTTGGCGTAACATTGCAGAGCGATATGAAGTGGGACAAGCATGTAATGGCAGTTGTGGGGAAGGCGGATAGTCGTCTTCGGTTCATTGGTAGAATTTTGGGAAGATGTGGTTCATCTGTAAAGGAGACCGCTTATAAAACGCTAATACGACCTATTCTTGAGTACTGCTCGAGTGTTTGGGATAGCTATCAGGTCGGATTGAGGGAGGACATAGAAGCAATTCAGAGGCGGGCTGCTACATTTGTTACTGGTAGGTTTGATCATCACGCGAGTGTTACGGAAATGCTTCAGGAACTCGGGTGGGAGTCTCTAGAGGAAAGGAGGCGTTCTTTTCGTGAATCGCTACTGAGGAAATTTAGAGAACCAGCAGTCGAGGCTGACTGCAGTACAATTTTACTGCCACCAACTTACATATCGCGGAAAGACCACAAAGATAAGATAAGAGAGATAGGGCTCGTACAGAGGCATATAGGCAGTCATTTTTCCCTCGTTCTGTTTGGGAGTGGAACAGGGAGAGAAGATGCTAGTTGTGGTACGAGGTACCCTCCGCCACGCACCGTATGGTGGATTGCGGAGTATGTATGTAGATGTAGACGTAGATGGGGATTGATCACGTCATCGCCTGCTATAAAACCTCTGCCCCTCTAAAGCTCACTCTGAGAGTTAGGCCATTCCATCTGCATTACGGATACCGATGCAAGACCAGCTCTATTAAGTTGCAGGATGCTCTGGTGAATCCAAAAAGTGTCTACAAGGTGCCACCAACTTCGAGGCCGCAGTTGGCCGGCCGTGCAGTGGACTTGTGATCTGCAAGCTGCATTCCTGCCGGTCACAACGGTGACTGACTGAAGATGGGGGCCGGGCCGACCTTCCGTGGATGTAGAACCGATCTGACCGTCTGTAAGGTGTTCAACATAGGCGCTAGGCGACTGTGTTGCCACTACTTGGGCAGTACAAGCACCGCCTTGCTGGCTGTTCACTGCGACCACCACTCGGCCTGTCCTTCTTGTCGGTGCTGCGTCTTCCGCCATCTCGACAACTGACAACGGGGCACGCAGACTTTCTGAGGCCGAGCGTCAGCGCAACTTCACTCGTCGAGAATGCTGATGCTCTGACGGACGTCGACAGCTACGCCAGGCTGTGGGGACGCGCGGCCGCCGCATCCTCCTGCGGTGCGATCGCAGCACTGACTACAGGCAACTCAGGACCTGTGATCTTTAAGTTCCTCGCAATCCGCCTCGGAAGATACGCGGTCAGTGCGGTGGAATGCCAAGCCAAGGGGCCCGGCTCCGATTCCCGGCGGGGTCGGAGATTTTCACCGCTCGGGGACTGGGTGCTTTCTGTACTTACCTTCGTATTGTCATAGTCGTTGTATCCTGCCTACTCGTCAAATATGGGGCGTCTAGGAAACCTGCTTTCTCGGATCGCTAGACAACAATTCAAGCAAATCGTATTAATAAGTTTTATTACAGAGAATAAATGGCAATACTTAACTTTGAGAAATATAGAAGTGTCGCAAGCAAAAGCAGCATGCAAAATAAACAATGTCCCTCAGAATATACAATTCCTAAGTCGCTGGTCTTGAAGTACCTAATCTCGGTGCTGTTGTAGAAGAGGGCCGCGACCAGTCGGCGCGGCGCTTATGTCCTCTTCGCATAGAGAGCGCTGCTGTTACATTGTCGTCCTGGACAGGGGTCGGTCAGCGTGCAATTGGCTGACGTCTTCTTCACAGCCCTCTCTGCTCTCTCGTTTCGGACTGGCGTACCGGCGCTTGACTTTACGCCGTAACAGTATTTGACATTCCACTATTGAGATAGCCGAATGGTCGCGTCCCGAAAGCCAATAAAATAAAAAAACTGTAACTGACGTGCAATTCCGCACTTTCTAGCAGCGCCGACTCAGCAGGTAGACGATGGAGTGACTGTGAAACTCTCGCCAATAAATGACTGTTATTTGAATGATGTTTCATTAGCGCCCCAGCACTATACCCGATCACTTACCTCATCTCTTCACTCGACCTGCTGATAACAACGCGACCCCAGTTCGGGTCGTAAGAGATTATACAAATATTTCCCCTAAAAAATCCAAAGAGAGGGAACAAGAAAAAGTTTATATAATTATATAGCAATCACATCTAGTATGGCAGATCTGTAGGCTTCACTTACAAGGGGAGGCCACGACGTTCGGAACGCGGATTTATTGCAAACTTCGTACACTCGTAATACTCCATGAGGACAGCAAAATGTGTAAGCAGTAGCGCGTCCTTCTCAAGCGTTACTGAGAAAATCGCAAGATAATTTCGATCGTCGAATATACATCTGTGCGTGGCCATTTTAACCATTTAAGCGGCTGCGGCCGACTGGTAGCTCAGCGTGTTCGGTCAGAGGGTTAGCCACCCTCTGTAATAAAAAAACTGAGTTAATGGATCAACGACGAACTGAAACGGGTGTCTTGCGACGTCCGCCACGACAGATACAATGAACGAAAGCGAACAAAATGAGATTGTTAAAAAAATTGCCAGCACGGTAGCTCACCGTGTTCGGTCAGAGGATTTAGCTACCCTCTGTAATAAAAAAAACTGAGTGAACTGATCAACGAACAACCTGAACGGGTGTCATCGGACTCCGCTACGAACAAATACAACGAACAAGATGATATCAATTAAAAACAAAAACAAAAAAGAAAAGAGCGTCAACTATCCTTTATAATAAAAAAACTGGGCGAACGGATGAACGAACAACCTGCACGGGTGTCATCGGGCCACGCCCGGGTTCGATTCCCGGCGGGGTCAGGGATTTTCTCCGCCTCGTGATGACTGGGTGTTGTGTGATGTCCTTAGGTTAGTTAGGTTTAAGTAGTTCTAAGTTCTAGGGGACTGATGACCATAGATGTTAAGTCACATAGTGCTCAGATGGTGTCATCGGGCGTCCGCCCTGAACGAATTCAACGAACAATATAGAACAATTTTTTTGTTTTGTTTTAAGTGTTTGGCGTTCAAGGTGGTGGATCGATGGATCGAGTTCCGTTCGTCAGTTTTTTTTTTTTTTAATTTTGAACACAATCATTTTCTTTATTATTTATATTACAATTGATATAATGGGGAAAATACGTGTAATCGGATGAGCTTTTACTAAATTTACAATGTTATTTGGCAGCCTGCTAATTTTTATTATCACAAATAATGTAATATTCCTAACTATCGACTAGTAAACGACCAAACGCATAAAGTGATACTGAAAATGTATGCTTGTCCGTGATTTGAGAAATCCCTTATACCTGGAAGGAGCCCGAAACGACTTGTTACTTCCAAGCTTTGACCGGCACAGACGGCTTTCGAAAGACGTACAATTAATCGTCGCCTTCGACATTACGAGTACAAGTTGCAGGATGGTATTTTTCGTAAAAATATGGAAAACATTAAGTTAAACGGCACCAGCTGCATTGAATAAATGCTATGTTTCTTCATACGCAAGGTCTTTTGACGTTTTCCGTGGAAAAACAAACTTCGTTAACATTTTCAAAAACCTCTCTTTCAGACGATAGTTTGGAAGCAAACCATGCATAACGCAGTATTTCCTTAAAAATGGGCGCTGATAATTGGTTATGCAGTATCGAGTGTATTTTAATAGCGTCTCCCGAGAAGAAATTTCTCGTTCTCTTTCGATTAAATGCGAACAGTTTTGAAGACACGGACAAGCATACATTTTCAGTATCACTTCATGCGTTTGGTCGTTTACTAGTCGATAGTTATGAATATTACATTATTTGTGATAGTAAAAATTAGTAGACTGACAAATTACATTGTAAATTTAATAACAGTTCATCCGATTACACGTATTTTTCCCTTTATATCAATTGTAATATAAATAGTAAAGAAAATGAAAAAAAAACTGACGGACGGAACTCGATCCAGCGCTCCAGCGGCTTGAACGCCAAACAATTTTTTTTTAAAATATTTTGTTTCGTACTGCTCGCCGAATTTGTTCAGGCGGACGTCCGATGACACCGGTGTAATTTGTACCTTCATCCGTTCGCCCAGTTTTTATAGTATAAAGGGTAGCAGTTTTTATATTATAAAGGGTAGCTAACGCTCTGACCGAAAACGCTGAGCTACTGTGCCGGCAACACTCGGCTGCATCCGCTTCATGGTTAAAATGGCCACACACAGATATATATTCGACGACCGAAATTATCTTGCGATTTTCTCAATAATGCTTGAGAAGTACGCGCTACTGCTTACACATTTTGTAGTCGGATTAAGTCGGGTGATGGTGAGGGAATTAGATTAGGAAATGAGACACTTAAAGTAGTAAAGGAGTTCTGCTATTTGGGGAGCAAAATAACTGATGATGGTCGAAGTAGAGAGGATATAAAATGTAGACTGGCAATGGCAAGGAAAGCGTTTCTAAAGAAGAGAAATTTGTTAACATCCAGTATAGATTTAAGTGTCAGGAAGTCATTTCTGAAAGTATTTGTATGGAGTGTAGCCATGTATGGAAGTGAAACATGGACGATAAATAGTTTGGACAAGAAGAGAATAGAAGCTTTCGAAATGTGGTGCTACAGAAGAATGCTGAAGATTAGATGGGTAGATCACATAACTAATGAGGAAGTATTGAATAGGATTGGGGAGAAGAGGATTTTGTGGCACAACTTGACCAGAAGGAGGGATCGGTTGGTAGGACATGTTCTGAGTCATCAAGGGATGACCAGTTTAGTATTGGAGGACAGTGTGGAGGGTAAAAATCATAGAGGGAGACCAAGAGATGAATACACTAAGCAGATTCAGAAGGATGTAGGTTGCAGTAGGTACTGGGAGATTAAGAAGCTTGCACAGGATAGAGTAGCATGGAGAGCTGCATCAAACCAGTCTCAGGACTGAAGACCACAACAACAACAACAATGGAGTACTACGAGTGTACGAAGTTTGCAATAAGTCCGCGTTACAAACGTCGTGGCCTCCCCTTGTTAGACTGCATACAGCGTACACAACTGTATACAGAGGAACTCAAAATGGGAAGTTTCACATAGCTACAGCAAATGGTTACACACAGCCACCAAAATGCATGAAGACACTCACAGAGATTAAAACGTTGCTCCGCAAAGTTACAATATGACACAATGGGTAGGTGCAGCATAGGTTTCCAGTATGGTCAGACAAGTGACACACCGTCTCTGTGTGAAGAACTGGTAATCGCAACAGAAATGGAGGCCCAGCGTATCCCAGTCCAGGCAACAGTGGAAATCGTGGAAACTAGCCATGTGTCAGTTTCCAATATCCTGCACGATATTATGGGTTCCTTGATTCCTCACATCCATTCTAAAAGCCGACCAAATCGGGGCAATGAGGCAACAGCGGAAATTTTACAGGCCAATCAGAATGACTTGTTTAGTAGCGCACTCACCACGGGTGAGAGTTGGACGCATCAGTATGATCACGAGGTAAAGGAGCAAACAAGCAGTGGAAACATATGGGTACGCCATCGCCGAAATAGGCGGAGACACTGCCATCTTCGGGCAAGGTGATGCTGAGTGTGTTTTGTGACTGCCATATTATAGTGCTAACAGTTTAAGCTCACAAGGGGTAAACCGACAAACGAGCATATTGCCGAAATCTCCAAATGATGCTACAGGAGGCAGCCAAGACAAGGCGTCACGGGAAGCAGCCCGAGAGAATGTCTTTGCTTCATGACAACGCCCCATTTCCTTCTGCACAGGACAGTCACTAGAGTTGTAAAACTACCGTAAGCTACCGCAGATTATCACAAGTAAGGGTACACTACGGTAGTTCTCCTTGTAGCCATGGTTGGTTGAGATCGGAACAGCGCTACCGGTATGTTACATGTGTTTCATACCAGTCGGAGTTACCTCATTTTGATCGCTTTGTTCGCGTATGTGATCAATGTCTTACTAGATTTCCCTAGAAACCGGAAACGGTGAACCGTCTAGGAACTGAATCAGGATATGTAGAGGGCCGCGTAACCTGGGGAACATTTTTTTTCTCCATTGTTATCCTTCAGTCTGTTACATAAAAATAAACAGTGTTTATCGCAAAATTCAAAATGTTGATGTTTAATTCAGATTTTATGTAAAAATTGTTGACTTGTAACGTGAAAAAGAGGAATGTTGTAGTAAAAATTAAAAAAAAACAGATTTATCATATAGTGCTACAAAACGCAATTTCCTCAAAATAAATAAAAGAATAAAATTATAAAAATTCAAAACAAAAACATATCACACATCGGTTCAGTAATACGTCGTGCTTATATAGAACTTTTTTTGTTATTCATAGACAACTTTTGGTCTTATCAATAATTACAGGAAACTCTTGTCTTTGATCATGATGAAGATTGTTCCGTTGAGTACAAAATAACAACAATAATTGCATGTTTGTCCATGAAAACGATGCTCGCATCGAAAGTAATTGCTTTGGTTACATAAAGGACAGAAGTTATACGATAGATTAATATTTGTCACTTTGTTTGTTGTGGTCTTCAGTCCTGAGACTGGATGATGCATCTCTCCATGATACTCTATCCTGTGCAAGCTTCTTCATTTCCCAGTACCTACTGCAACCTGCATCCTTCTGAATCTGCTTAGTGTATTCATCTCTTCGTCTCCCTCTACGATTTTTACCCTCCACGCTGCCCTCCAATACTAAACTGGTGATCCCTTGATGCCTCAGAACATGTCCTACCAACCGATCCCTTATTCTACTCAAGTTGTGCCACAAACTTCTCTTCTCACCAATCCTATTCAATACTTCCTCATTAGTTATGTGATCTACCCATCTAATCTTCAGCATTCTTCTGTAGCACCACATTTCGAAAGCTTCTATTCTCTTCTTGTCCAAACTATTTACCGTCCAGGTTTCACTTCCATACATGGCTACACTCCATACAAATACTTTCAGAAACGACTTCCTGACACTTAAACCTATACTCGATGTTAACAAATTTCTCTTCTTCAGAAATGCTTTCCTTGCCATTGTCAGTCTACATTTTATATCCTCTCTACTTCGACCATCATCAGTTATTTTGCTCCCCAAATAGCAGAACTCCTTTACTACTTTAAGTGTCTCATTTCCTAATCTAATTCCCTCAGCATCACCCGACTAATTCGACTACATTCCATTATCCTCGTTTTGCTTTTGTTGATGTTCATCTTATATCCTCCTTTCAAGACACTATCCATTCCGTTCAACTGCTCTTCCAAGTCCATTGCTGTCTCTGACAGAATTACAATGTCATCGGCGAACCTTAAAGTGTTTATTTCTTGTCCATGGATTTTAATTCCTACTCCGAATTTTTCTTTTGTTTCCTTTACTGCTTGCTCAATATACAGATTGAACAACATCGCGGAGAGGCTACAACCCTGTCTCACTCCTTTCCCAACCACTGCTTCCCTTTCATGCCCCTCGACTCTTATAACTGCCATCTGGTTTCTGTACAAATTGTAAATAGCTTTTCGCTCCCTGTATTTTACCCCTGCCATCTTCAGAATTTGAAACAGAGTATTCCAGTCAACATTGTCAAAAGCTTTCTCTAAGTCTACAAATGCTAGGAACGTAGGTTTGCCTTTCCTTAATCTAGCTTCTAAGATAGGTAGTAGGGTCAGTATTGCCTCTCGTGTTCCAATATTTCTACGGAATCCAAACTGATCTTCCCCGAGGTCGGCTTGTACTAGTTTTTCCATTCGTCTGTAAAGAATTCGTGTTAGTATTTTGCAGCCGTGACTTATTAAACTGATAGTTCGGTAATTTTCACATCTGTCAACACCTGCTTTCTTTGGGATTGGAATTATTAAATTCTTCTTGAAGTCTGAGGGTATTTCGCCTGTCTCATACATCTTGCTCACCAGATGGTAGAGTTTTGTCAGGACTGGCTCTCCCAAGGCTGTCAGTAGTTCTAATGGAATGTTGTCTACTCCCGGAGCTTTGTTGCGACTCAGGTCTTTCAGTGCTATTTGTTACTTATGAAATACAATTTTTATTTTGTAAGGATATAAAATACATAGTGGATTAACACTAAACGTTGTGAGGTTCTAATGATGTGCAAAACAAACAAACACAAAGAGCAGTCGTCGGCTCTCCGTTCTCTCATTCATTTATGTTTCTTACCCTTTTAATGCTACCAGTAACACCGGTAATGCTGCCATTTACTACGTCATTAATGTACTGTACCAAACTACCGTAGTTTTGGGGAAAATGTAAATGTCGTGTGACTAGGGGCTCCCGTCAGGTAGACCGTTAGCCGGGTGCAAATCTTTCGATTTGACGTCACTTCGGCGACTTGCGCGTCGATGGGGATGAAATGATGATGATTAGGACAACACAAAACCCAGTCCCTGAGCGGAGAAAATCTCCAACCCAGCGGGGAATCGAACCCGGGTCCTTAGGATTGACAATCTGTCACGCTGATCACTCAGCTACCGGGGGCAGACGTAGTTTTGGTAGAGTGCAAATTTAACAGTCACATATGCTGTTTCTTCAAAATATCCCATTTTGACTCAGCTCCCACATTCTCACTGAGTGTTAGCCAGTGATTTCTTCATTTTTCCTATGAGGAAGAAACCATTATGTTGCAGACGTTTCCAGAATGAGGTTGAGCTGAAAGTTTCCTGGCCAGTCAAAATGTAGACTTATGAAACAAGGTGTCCACAAAGTCATTGGGCGTTTGGAAAAGTGTGTCAAATTGTAGGGTGAATATGTAGAGAAAGTCTAGAGGCAAATTTTTTGTTAAATTATCCCTTGTCCATCAGTGGATTTGTCAAACAAGCTTGTACACATATAAACACAGTTTGTCTCTTTAAACTCACTTTGAAGCAGATGCGGCTCGTGTTCGTGTGTATTTTGACAGTAGTGAGAATGGCGACAAATACAGAGAAAGCATTTCTGGCATTTGACTTTGGAGCTATGTTTAAAGAAGAAGACAAGACGCTAGTCCAGAGAATGGCTTAAAATGAGAGGTAGATTCACCCATGAAACTCTGCTAAAGGAAATATTACTCTCAGAACCCGTTGATTACATCAACTTTCTTCGAATGGGCAAGGAAACCATTACTACCTTGTTAAGGCTCTCGTGAAAGAGCAAACTTGTTTGTCAAATTCGCCGTTATGTAGCCACGGATGCACCTAACAAGCGGGACACGTGCCAACAAACTTTGTCAATTTAACTTGCTTTTGAAGCGGACGCGTTTCGTGTATGCTTTATTGTGAAACTTATAGGAATGAATACAAATGCAGATAAAGCAATTCTAACAGTAACTCTGGCACTGTGTTTAAAGCAGAAAAAAACAAGACACTGTCCAGGGACACGGATGAACCAAACAAGCAGGTACACGTGCCAACAAACTTTGTCAATTTAACTTGCTTTTGAAGCGGACGCGTTTCGGGTATGCTTTATTGTGAAACTTGCAGGAATGGATACAAATGCAGATAAAGCAATTCTAACAGTACCGCTGGCACTGCGCTTAAACCAGAAAATAAACAAGACACTGGCCAGGAAATAATTTAAAATAAGAGAAAAACTTTTAATAGCTTGTTTAAAGTTACTTCGGCTTCGCAGTGAAAAAGAAGACACAAGCATGCGAAAATTTATTTCGTTCTACTTTGTCCTCTAATGATAGTTCGTTAAAATACCACAAAGTGGAAGCATATGGCTCACATCGTCCGTGGAAGAACCGGAGAACTTCGATTTTTTAAAAATTTCATTGCACTCCCGCTTGTGTGTTACGAGTAGCATTTTGATTTTCTTCTTAATCTCTTCCTGCGTAATATACAGGGGGCCCCGAAAGTATTCGTTCACATTCATACAGGAGGTAGACAACATAAACACAAATATATTTCGTTGTGATATGCAGGGTGTTACAAAAAGGTACGGCCAAACTTTCAGGAAACATTCGTCACACACAAAGAAAGAAAATATGTTATGTGGACATGTGCCCGGAAACGCTTACTTTCCGTGTTAGAGCTCATTTTATTACTTCTCTTCAAATCACATTAATCATGGAATGGGAACACAAAGCAACAGAACGTACCAGCGTGACTTCAAACACTTTGTTACAGGAAATGTTCAAAATGTCCTCCGTTAGCGAGGATACATGCATCCACCCTCCGTCGCATGGAATCCCTGATGCGCTGATGCAGCCCTCTAGAATGGCGTATTGTATCACAGCCGTCCACAATACGAGCACGAAGAGTCTCTACATTCGGTGCCGGGATTGCGTAGACAAGAGCTTTCAAATGCCCCCATAAATGAAAGTCAAGAGGGTTGAGGTCAGGAGAGCGTGGAGGTCATGGAATTGGTCCGCCTCTACCAATCCATCGGTCACCGAATCTGTTGTTGAGAAGCGTACGAACACTTCGACTGAAATGTGCAGGAGCTCCATCGTGCATGAACCACATGTTGTGTCGTACATGTAAAGGCACCATTGCAGGTGTCCTCGTCGTTCTAGGTCTTCCCCAGTCGCTAGTCATAGGCTGGAATGTTCCGTGCTCCCTAAGACGCCGATCAATTGCTTCGAACGTCTTCCTGTCGGGACAACTTCGTTCTGGAAATCTGTCTCGATACAAACGTACCGCGCCACGGCTATTGCCCCGTGCTAATCCATACATCAAATGGGCATCTGCCAACTCCGCATTTGTAAACATTGTACTGACTGCAAAACCACGTACGTGATGAACACTAACCTGTTGATGCTACGTACTGATGTGCTTGATGCTAGTACTGTAGAGCAATGAGTCGCATGTCAACACAAGCAAAGAAGTCAACATTACCTTCCTTCAATTGGGCCAACTGGTGGTGAATCGAGGAAGTACAGTACATACTGACGAAACTAAAATGAGCTCTAACATGGAAATTAAGCGTTTCCGGACATATGTCCACATAACATCTTTTCTTTATTTGTGTGTGAGGAATGTTTCCTGAAAGTTTGGCCGTACCTTTTTGTAACACCCTGTATATTGTCCCTGGCGGAAATTTCTTATGGTTCAAATGGTTCAAATGGCTCTGAGCACTATGGGACTTAACATCTGTGGACATCAGTCTCCTAGAACCTAGAACTACTGAAACCTAACTAACCTAAGGACATCACACACATCCATGCCCGAGGCAGGATTCGAACCTGCGACCGTAGCAGTCGCGCGGTTCCGGACTGAGACCACCGCGGCCGGCGAAATTTCTTATGCTATGGACAATTTGCACACATGGTAGTTTAGCGTGCTAGTTACAGCAGTGGTATTCACAAGAACTGTTCGAATGCGCGACCATTGGCCTGTATATACCCAGTACATCGTCGGCGCATTGATTGTAGTGTCCGTTCGAAGATTCCTGGCATGTCTGCAATGATACCACCAGCGACGGCAATTCTAGCGACAAGGTCTTCTGCTTTCACAACGATTTCATACACCACCTGCTTCATGTGGTCCCAGAGAAAGAAATCCAGACACTTGAGGTCAGGGCCATCTCGGCCGATCAATCGGTTCCCCGAAGATGTCTCTCAGATGACTCCTCACAGCAGTGCTGCAATATTCTGGCGCTCCATCGTACTGGAAGTATGTCCTTTATTTAAATTCAGAGGTACATTCTCCAGCAGTTCTGGCAACACATGTTCCACGTAGATGCGATATCTGTCCGTTGAGACGAAATGGAAGAATTCGTGTTCCAATCAACCTACCACTCAGAATGTTGGCCCACACATCAACGCTGAATCGCTGTTGATGAGCACGAGGCCGAGTATCTCATGGATTCACATGTGCCCAGAAATGCGAACTGTGAATATTTGAATAACAGTACACATTCCCAGTCAGCGACACAGGCATAACAGCTTACGTCAGCACCACTAACAAAATGTTCCCTAACATTATAAGTTTACTCAGTGACCATATGTTCCTAGTCGAAATACACTCCTGCAAATGGAAAAAAGAACACATTGACACCGGTGTGTCAGACCCACCATACTTGCTCCGGACACTGCGAGAGGGCTGTACAAGCAATGATCACACGCACGGCACAGCGGACACACCAGGAACCGCGGTGTTGGCCGTCGAATGGCGCTAGCTGCGCAGCATTTGTGCACCGCCGCCGTCAGTGTCAGCCAGTTTGCCGTGGCATACGGAGCTCCATCGCAGTCTTTAACACTGGTAGCATGCCGCGACAGCGTGGACGTGAACCGTATGTGCAGTTGACGGACTTTGAGCGAGGGCGTATAGTGGGCATGCGGGAGGCCGGGTGGACGTACCGCCGAATTGCTCAACACGTGGGGCGTGAGGTCTCCACAGTACATCGATGTTGTCGCCAGTGGTCGGAGGAAGGTGCACGTGCCCGTCGACCTGGGACCGGACCGCAGCGACGCACGGATGCACGCCAAGACCGTAGGATCCTACGCAGTGCCGTAGGGGACCGCACCGCCACTTCCCAGCAAATTAGGGACACTGTTGCTCCTGGGGTATCGGCGAGGACCATTCGCAACCGTCTCCATGAAGCTGGGCTACGGTCCCGCACACCGTTAGGCCGTCTTCCGCTCACGCCCCAACATCGTGCAGCCCGCCTCCAGTGGTGTCGCGACAGGCGTGAATGGAGGGACGAATGGAGACGTGTCGTCTTCAGCGATGAGAGTCGCTTCTGCCTTGGTGCCAATGATGGTCGTGTGCGTGTTTGGCGCCGTGCAGGTGAGCGCCACAATCAGGACTGCATACGGCCGAGGCACACAGGGCCAACACCCGGCATCATGGTGTGGGGAGCGATCTCCTACACTGGCCGTACACCACTGGTGATCGTCGAGGGGACACTGAATAGTGCACGGTACATCCAAACCGTCATCGAACCCATCGTTCTACCATTCCTAGACCGGCAAGGGAACTTGCTGTTCCAACAGGACAATGCACGTCCGCATGTATCCCGTGCCACCCAACGTGCTCTAGAAGGTGTAAGTCAACTACCCTGGCCAGCAAGATCTCCGGATCTGTCCCCCATTGAGCATGTTTGGGACTGGATGAAGCGTCGTCTCACGCGGTCTGCACGTCCAGCACGAACGCTGGTCCAACTGAGGCGCCAGGTGGAAATGGCATGGCAAGTCGTTCCACAGGACTACATCCAGCATCTGTACGATTGTCTCCATGGGAGAATAGCAGCCTGCATTGCTGCGAAAGGTGGATATACACTGTACTAGTGCCGACATTGTGCATGCTCTGTTGCCTGTGTCTATGTGCCTGTGGTTCTGTCAGTGTGATCATGTGATGTATCTGACCCCAGGAATGTGTCAATAAAGTTTTCCCTTCCTGGGACAATGAATTCACGGTGTTCTTATTTCAATTTCCAGGAGTGTATATTTGCTTTTCTGTTCCCTACCTCCTGTATTAATTTGAACGAATAGTTTCGGAACACCCTGTATGGCTGCAAAAAATGTAACACCACTACCATTTTGATAACTGCCAGTGCTATTTTGTTTTTATTAGTGATGGTAGTTTCTGTAGTTGTGGAAGCTCAGATGCAGTGGGATACATTGTAGTAAAACTATTTTTTAGTAAACAAATGCGGTGAGAAATCGGCACACAAGACGTCCACCATCTTGTCAAACTTTCCGTCAATCAAAATTTCTCGCAAACACGTCATCTATGGTAAGCGGCTGAAGGACGGTAAAAGCACAGTTAAGCAGCAAAGTCTTGGAGGTCGAAGGCTTGCTCGCTCTGTAAAGCACGACCGTCAGCTATCTGTGACATATATGCTGACACACATTGTTAAACAACCCCTACGTGTTTTCATGTTGACCCAACAACATCGTCATTACGATTGCAGTGGACACGGGGTCATCAAAATTAGCTCGTTGATCAATGGAAACATGTCACCTACTAGAATGCATCACGTCTTTTGTTACACCAGATAGATGGTCGTGTGCCGATAAGTCGTCGTCCAACTCGAAACATGCACTGCACCATGGACGCAGGCTGATACGGGCAGTAGTATGCTATGGAGGACAGTCACCTGTACTTCAATGGGACCAATGGTAATAATCAAAGGTATCATGGCAGCTGTAAACCACGTACACCCCTTCATGCTTGATATCTTCCCCTATGACAATGGCATCTTCCAGCAGGATAACACAAACCATAATCGTGCAACAGTAGCTTGAGGAGGGTGATAGCGAACTCACGTTGATCTCTGGGCTACCGTCTTGTCTTGGAAACTTCCAACACAAGGCCATAATTGACATACAGTACTTCGAGAAACATGATAGCGAACTCACATTCATGTCTTGGTCACCATCTTGTCTTGGTATTTTCCAACAGAATAACACAAGACCATAATCATGCTACAGTAGTTTAAGGAGCATGATTGCGAATTCACGTTGATATCTTGTCCACCATCTCGTCTTGACATCTTCCAACAAGATAACATAAGGCCATAATAGTGCTACGGTAGTTTGAGGAGCATGATAGCGAACTTACGTTGATGTCTTGACCACCAAATTCGCGTAATCTGAGCCTGATGGAACACCTTTGGAACACTATCTGGCGCCAGCTCCGTGTCCACAAACCACCAGTTCGTGATTTACGGCAACTGCGTGACCTATACGTAGACATCTTGTGCCACATACCTCCAGAAACTCACCAACGAGTTATCACGCAGAATCGCTGCTGTATTGCATTCCAAAGCTGGACCGACACGCCATTAATCAGGCGTTCATAATACTTGGTTTGCCAGTGTATGTGGTAGACACTACTTTGAGTGTCATGTCTTTGTTGGGTGTGCCACTTAGCTTTTGTTAGGTTTAGGTTTTATAATAATTAAGTTTTTCCTTCTCTGACCAGAAAAATTGAAAATAAATTAGTGATCGTATAACATTTAGAGGAATCTGGGGCATATCGGATATGGAGTTGAAGCCGGGAAGCCTCATATTACTCTTTACGTGTTGCTAACATTGTTTCTCGGCTATCAGACCACGAAAGCAGCCGTCAACTTCAGTATCTCCTTGAGGCTTGGTAGCGTCAACTGCGTTCTTGTTGAGCAGAAAACTTGTTCGATTTATGGGGGAGAATCTTAAATTGTAATTTTTTGTGTTCAATAAGGAACGTGTATTGGCATATTACAAGTTGCAACTAGAAATACCATGAATAATACTTTTAACAGGCTTTATCGACATATGCCATGTTAAACGGTTGTTCGCCTTCTTTATGATGCAGAAGGAATTTTGCATATAAAGTACAGTTAAGGTAAAACCAGGTAGGAGGAATGGCGTAAAACTGGAACCACATGATATTAACCTATGATTTCGTTACACTAACTTACAGTGAAGTGCCAAAGAAACTGGTATAGGCATGAGTATTCAAATACAGAGATATGTAAACAGGCAGAAGACGGCGCTGCGGTCGGCAACGCCGATATAAGACAACAGGTGTCTAGCACAGTTTTTAGACCGGTTACTGCTGCTACAATGGCAGGTTTTCAAGATTTAAGTGAGCTTTACTGTGGTGTTATAGTCGGCGCACGAGCGATGGGACACAGCATCTCAGAGGTAGCGATGAAGTGGGGATTTTCCCGTACGACCATTACACAAAGCTTTACGCCTCGTCTGGGCCCGTCAACACCGACATTGGACTGTCGATGACTGGAAACATGTTGCCTGGTCGGACGACTCTCGTTTCAAATTGTATCGAGCGGATGGACGTGTACGGGTATGGAGACAACCTCATGAAGCCATGGACCCTGCATGTCAGCAGGGGATTGTTCAAGCTGGTGGAGGCTCTGTAATGGTGTGGGGCGTGTGCAGGTGGAGTGATATGGGACCCATGATACGTCTAGATACGACTCTGACAAGTGACACGTACGTAAGAATCCTGTCTGGTCACCTTCAGCCATTCGTGTCCACTGTGCATTCTAATGGACTTAGGCAATTCCAGCAGGACAATGCGACACCCCACACATTCAGAATTGCTACAGAGTGGCTCCCGGAACACTCTTCTGAGTTTAAACGCTTCTGCTGGCCACCGAACTCCCCAGACATGAACATTATTGAGCATATCTGGGATTCCTTACAACGTGCTGTTCAGGAGAGATCTTCACCCCTTCGTACTCTTACGGATTTATGGACAGACCTGTAGGATTCATGGTGTCAATTTCTTCCAGCACTACTTCAGACATTAGTCGAGTCCATGCCACATCGTGCTGCGACACTTCTGCTTGCTGGCGGGGCCCTACACGATGTTAGGCAGGTGTACCAGTTTCTTTGGCTCCTCAGTGTATATGAGCTACGTAAGAAGTTGATATTTTTAACGATGTCCTAGTTGTGTGAACATGTTTTAATAAATACAGTTAAATAATTACAAATAAAATTTAGAATTATTTTGCGCCAATTTTGAATTTTATTTTTTTCATTAATAATATGATGAATTATCCGTTATTGAAGAGGTATATTTTCGTTTCAGGTGGGACTATTAAATGATTTCTACAGTAAGGAAATTAAGATATGGCTTACCACTCATCGGGCAACAGCGGCAACCCAGTTCCCAATACTTCAGTTGTTCGGACTTGCACGTACTAGAAGAGCAACAATGCAAACTGACACATCTAAGTTTAAAAAGGCGGGTATGTTCCCGCTTAACGCAACTGAATCTGGCGAAGAGGAATTTCACCATCAGATAGAACAGGAAGAATAACGCCAGTTTCCCAAAATACAACAGAATAAGTTATTGCTTCTGCTCCACATGCTAGCCACTCGACTGATGTGTAATTGCGCCTTCGTTCACTGTATCACCGAAGAGTTTAAAGCGCTAATTCCTCATCACGAGAGACTATCATCAACCAGGCGAGGACGAGAATATGCCGTGATCACGGAGTATTCCTACAAAAATGAACTATTTGCAACGAAAGCAACTTCCGAGCATATTAAGAAACTGTTAAGGGACTCCGGATCTAGACCATAAAATAGAGTCAGAAGAGTCTGAAGACTTGTGCAGCAAACAGCTCTAAACAGCTCTTACGAGGATCAGAATGAGGTGCCTTGTGTTCTTTGCAGAGATATTTACTCGTCAATAAGAACAGATGCTTGGGTAAACTATTTCAAACATGAGAAGTGGGACCATGGGGTTCGTACGGGGTGGATTGTAGATAAATGGCATGAGTATCGGTGTGTCCAATGCCTCACGCGGAAAATGTAACGTTGCCGGGTTGTACCCCCCCCCCCTCCCTCCCGCCACCCACGTACCAACGTTTACGCCAGGGTACAGGGTTATTCGTATATTACTCAGTGCTGAGTTGCATTAAATATAATTTAAACCATTAAAAACAAGGTCCTGTAGTTCATATATATTGTTCATACTTTGTTTGTTTTCACTGAAATAATTTTTGAGTCTGAACGACGAAAATTGTCTTTCTTCTCTGGCGTTCTCCTTAGCTCCCCGATTATACTCCAGTGCCCCCTACTACCATAACACAAATCAAGTTTCGCTTGTATCAACACCATGCGTCAAAGGCCTAAAATTATTTACCTCGTCCTTGTAAAAATAAATACACTCCTGGAAATGGAAAAAAGAACACATTGACACCGGTGTGTCAGACCCACCATACTTGCTCCGGACACTGCGAGAGGGCTGTACAAGCAATGATCACACGCACGGCACAGCGGACACACCAGGAACCGCGGTGTTGGCCGTCGAATGGCGCTAGCTGCGCAGCATTTGTGCACCGCCGCCGTCAGTGTCAGCCAGTTTGCCGTGGCATACGGAGCTCCATCGCAGTCTTTAACACTGGTAGCATGCCGTGACAGTGTGGACGTGAACCGTATGTGCAGTTGACGGACTTTGAGCGAGGGAGTATAGTGGGCATGCGGGAGGCCGGGTGGACGTACCGCCGAATTGCTCAACACGTGGGGCGTGAGGTCTCCACAGTACATCGATGTTGTCGCCAGTGGTCGCCGGAAGGTGCACGTGCCCGTCGACCTGGGACCGGACCGCAGCGACGCACGGATGCACGCCAATACCGTAGGATCCTACGCAGTGCCGTAGGGGACCGCACCGCCACTTCCCAGCAAATTAGGGACACTGTTGCTCCTGGGGTATCGGCGAGGACCATTCGCAACCGTCTCCATGAAGCTGGGCTACGGTCCCGCACACCGTTAGGCCGTCTTCCGCTCACGCCCCAACATCGTGCAGCCCGCCTCCAGTGGTGTCGCGACAGGCGTGAATGGAGGGACGAATGGAGACGTGTCGTCTTCAGCGATGAGAGTCGCTTCTGCCTTGGTGCCAATGATGGTCGTGTGCGTGTTTGGCGCCGTGCAGGTGAGCGCCACAATCAGGACTGCATACGATCGAGGCACAAAGGGCCAACACCCGGCATCATGGTGTGGGGAGCGATCTCCTACACTGGCCGTACACCACTGGTGATCGTCGAGGGGACACTGAATAGTGCACGGTACATCCAAACCGTCATCGAACCCATCGTTCTACCATTCCTAGACCGGCAAGGGAACTTGCTGTTCCAACAGGACAATGCATGTCCGCATGTATCCCGTGCCACCCAACGTGCTCTAGAAGGTGTAAGTCAACTACCCTGGCCAGCAAAATCTCCGGATCTGTCCCCCATTGAGCATGTTTGGGACTGGATGAAGCGTCGTCTCACGCGGTCTGCACGTCCAGCACGAACGCTGGTCCAACTGAGGTGCCAGGTGGAAATGGCATGGCAAGCCGTTCCACAGGACTACATCCAGCATCTCTACGATCGTCTCCATGGGAGAATAGCAGCCTGCATTGCTGCGAAAGGTGGATATACACTGTACTAGTGCCGACATTGTGCATGCTCTGTTGCCTGTGTCTATGTGCCTGTGGTTCTGTCAGTGTGATCATGTGATGTATCTGACCCCAGGAATGTGTCAATAAAGTTTCCCCTTCCTGGGACAATGAATTCACGGTGTTCTTATTTCAATTTCCAGGAGTGTATTATGCCTGTATTGAAAAAGGTACGTTGCTGGCCATGGAGGTAAATATAATCGCAAATGGGATATTCGTAACTTTATCAAAGGAAAAGTAAAATATCTCATTCAAGAAGGCACTGCTGTGTCAATACACTCACAAGCAATTAAAACTGAGATAGCTGCTGCGTCATTATGGCGAATGGGACTTTTCGGCACGTAACGTGATTTGAGTGTTGTCAAAGCTAATACTTGCCTTCAACCCGAGCTTCAAGCACGGGAGGGTAGCGCGCATAACGTCTGTTCTCGATGCATAGGACATTCGTTCTACTTCGTTTAGCCGTGCTTTTAACGTAGCGCCTTGTGAAAGGTGTACGACGAGTACCGCTGTCGTCTCCACAACGAAAAACCAAGCGCTGGAAACAATACTGAAATTAATTATAATAAAGGCAAAATTTGGGCGTGGAAGAAACATCCACAGAGATCGACAGGTCGGACCAGATGCCCCGAGAAAACAAGGGAGCCTGTGAAATTAAGTAATGTGGCAGAACTAATGAGGTATGGTCCTTAGACGATGAAGGAATGAATTAGGTGATAGAGTTAGTCTGGCAATGTTATTAGGAAGCAAAGACGTATGCGATGTGACAAAGTTGATGAAGCAGGGTACTTAGACAGTAAAGAAGTAAAAAGTGAGACAGAGTGCGGGAGATGCGAGAGAGTGTGAGAGAGAAAGGGCGATTGGGGAGGGGGGGGAGGGTCTGATGAGGAACGTACTGCGTCACGCAAAGGCGACGAAGGGCTTAGGGCAAGGTTCGAGAACATATAGGGAAAGGCTCTCTAACCCGTCCACTCTCAGCCATTGAAAGATACCTGAAATACAAAGACAAGCCAGGGTAACCAATAAGGAGATGAGAAGCCCACCGACATTACGTTATCCCAAGGTCAAGAGAGGTCAAAGGGAAAACGAGACAACACCCCAGGATTGGGCGTCCAGAGGCAGTCAGTACGCAGTCAGCAACAGAGTTAAACGTTGGAGTCAGCGAGAAGAAGTCGCGGACGGACGCAACTGAAGTTACAGGCTGGAGTCGCTGGAAAGACATTTGTTAGCTGCAGGGCTCTGCTGGTCATAGATTTTATGCGATGGTTTCATTAGGCTGATAGAACGGTGACAAACAGTCACTTCCTCTCTGGGAGAAATTGGTTACTAGTTTGAAGGCACCTGTGCTAGGGGAGTCATTTTTATAATTGAGATTCAGAATAAAACTTAGAATTTAATTGCATCTTCTGAGTTGATTATTCTCCTCGTCCACCTCCGATTCTATGTACCCGAATGAGGGATCTTAATCCAAACAAGCAAGTCTCCTTCTCACTACGGTCAACCGACTGAATTCCTTTTAGCACGAATCTGTTCACTTAATCCCTTGCGAAACCTATGTTCGGGGGTGCGACACGGCGATTTGAAGAAAACCTCCGCCGCTGGAATAAAATGGCGCGAGCAACAACATCTTCATGATAGCGACCTCTGTAGGCAACGGTGGACTGTAACAGCTGTTAGACAGACCAAAGTGCACAAAAATCACACACCAGTTCAGTGAGGGACTACAGCTATCAGCATGCAACCATATCATCCACAATCAGAATCAACGCCTTGTCTAGAAATACACTACTAACCATTAAAATTGCTAAACCACGAAGATGACGTGATACAGACGCGAAATTTAACCGACAGGAAGAAGATGCTGTGATATGCAAAAGATTAGCTTTTCAGAGCATTCACACAAGGTTGGCGCCGGTGGCGACACCTACAACGTGCTGACATGAGGAAAGTTTCCAACCGATTTCTCATACGAAACGGCGTTGCCTGGTGAAACGTTGTTGTGATGCCTCGTGTAAGGAGGAGTAATGCGTATCATCACGTTTCCGACTTTGATAAAAGTCGGATTGTTGCCTATCGCGATTGCGGTTTATCATATCGCGACATTGCTGCTTGCGTTGGTCGAGATCCAATGACTGTTAGCATAATATGGAATCACTGGGTTCAGGAGGGTAATATGGAACGCCGTGCTGGATCCCAACGGCCTCGTATCACTAGCAGTCGAGATGACAGACATCTTATCAGCATGGCTGTAACGGATCGTGCAGCCACGTCTCGATCCCTGAGTCAACAGATGGGGACGTTTGCAAGACAACAATCATCTGCACGAACAGTTCGACGACGTTTGCAGCAGCATGGGCTATCAGTTCGGAGACCATGCCTTTGGTTACTCTTGACGCTGCATCACAGGGGCTCCTGCGATGGTGTACTCAACGACGAACCTGGGTGCACGAATGGCAAAACGTCAATTTTTCGGATGAATCCAAATTCTGTTTACAGCATCATGACAGTCGCATCCGTGTTTGGAGACATCGCGGTTAACACACATTGGAAGCGTGTATTCGTCATCGCCATACTAGCGTCATCACCCAGCGAGATGGTATGGGGTGCCATTGGTTACACGTCTCGGTCACCTCTTGTTCGCATTGACGGCACTTTGAACAGTGGGCGTTACAATTCAGATCGTTTACGACCCGTGGTCTACCCTTCATTCGATCCCTGCGAAACCCTACATTTCAGCAGGATAATGCACGACCGCATGTTGCAGGTCCTGTACCGGCCTTTCTGGATACAGAGAATGTTCGATTGCTGCCCTGGCCAGCACGTTCTCCAGATCTCACACCAATTGAAAGCGTCTGCTCAATGGTGGCCCAGCAACTGGTTCGTCACAATACGACAGTCACTACTCTTGATGAACTGTGGTATCGCGTTGAAGCTGCATGGGCAGCTGTACCTGTACACGCCATCCAAGCTCTGTTTGACTCAATGCCCAGGTGTATCAGGGCCGTTATTGCGGCCAGAGGTGGTTGTTCTGGGTACTGATTTCTCAGCATGTATGCACCCAAATTACGTGAAAATGTAATCACATGTCATTTCTAGTGTAATATATTTGTCCAATTAATACCCGTTTATCACCTGCATTTCTTCTTGGTGTAGCAATTTTAATGACCAGTAGTGTACAAAGGATATACTTGTATCTCTGCTAACTGCATGAAGATTAGTGTAATTGGCAGGATCAGTGCCATTAGTCGTGGAAAAAAGTATCACTTTGACTGATGCGTTAGAGCAGACGCTGGTACAGCCCAAATGAAGGGAACTAATAAGCTGAAAACCACATTTGGGTATTCATCCCGTTTGGCGACGGGATTCGGTTTAGCAGGTAGCATAGGTACTCTCGCGTGGATGATGTGTGCACGGGATAAAATAGGCATCCTGATAGATATCATCTCTCACAGGTGACTGATGGAGGAACCTACCGTCAAATCATGTGCATCCGTGTGTTCGCCAGTAGTTCTCTGCAGTGGAGCCGCATCTTCGGAAAAGAATTACATGCCATAGACTTCCGAACTGTATCAGAATGGTTTGTGGAGCAGTCAATGGGCATGAAAGTGTTGTGTCGTCGTCATTCAACTCCCCTTCCCTTCACACCTGATTTCAGTTGCACTGAGCGCGTCTTTCGCGCCATTGACATGTATGTGCCGAGGACGCAGCTCCGATCTGACTCTATGAGCCGGCCGGAGTGGCCGAGCGGTTCTAGGCGCTACAGTCTGGAGCCGAGCGGCCGCTACGTTCGCAGGTTCGATTCCTGCCTCGGGCATGGATGTGTGTGATGTACTTAGGTTAGTTAGGTTTAATTAGTTCTGAGTTCTAGGCGACTAATGACCTCAGAAGTTAAGTCGCATAGTGTTCAGAGCCATTTGAACCATTTATTTGACTGTATGAGCTGTTGGTGTCGGTCATCAATTATATATTATGCCAACATTACGATTTTATCTTGGAACTCTTCCATTTGGTCCGTGTTTGCATAGAAAAACAGTAATATCAGAAATTGAGTCCGCCTTGATGCCAAACACCTTGTTATTCGTTTATTTCTTTATTATCAAAAAATGGTTCAAATGGCTCTGAGCACTATGGGACTTAACTTCTGTGGTCATCAGTCCCCTAGAACTTAGAACTACTTAAACCTAACTAACCTAAGGACATCACACACATCCATGCTCGAGGCAGGATTCGAACCTGCGACCGTAGCGGTCTCGCAGTTCCAGGCTGTAGCGCCTAGAACCGCACGGCCACCGCGGCCGGCTCTTTATTATCCCAAACTAGTTTCGGCAACAAATATCTCCATCATCAGTGGGGTTTTTTAATCTAAAACATTCAGAAAACTGCATGGTTATACAAACACAGTAAAACATTATTACATTTTTACTATTCGTCTTTTGAAATATAGTTTTCTATTGCTACTTTCATACTACATTATTTATTGTATATTACAGCACGTTTTAAGCAATTATTGACGCTGTTTGCGACATATTTTCTGTGGTTTTTTTTCTGTTGCGGTTTTTTTACTTAGCGAACATCAGGTCATCTGCAACTAACAGGCGGTCACATGGTTGCAGATGACATGAACACGTTTATAAACGGTCTTTTATCATTTGGTTGAAAAAACTGCAAAAGAAATTTACAGATTTTCACATGTTTTTCGCACGTCTCGTTGAGCTTCCTTTCTATACTGTCGCTGATCAGTCATTCCATTTCATTTCATGTCATCGGAAAGAATATGCGGCCCATAACAATGTCCGTGCAGAATGATATCGGTTTTAATGCTTCTGGTACCAAGTACATAGATTTTAAACTATCTAGTAAACGGAGTTAAACCGAACTGTCTCTCAATGGAAAATTTGTGGAATTCAGTTTCCTGAAAGCGAAGTTATCTCGCTGCATTAGCGATGTAAAATCGCGAATGAGGTGTGCGTCCATGTTGATACCAGTTAGGAGTATACTAATTGCTATTATGGACGCCATGATAATAGTAAAATAGCCACAGGTACACTATTGGCCATTATAATTGCTACACCTCGAAGATGACGTGATACAGACGCGAAATTTAACCGACAGGAAGAAGATGCTGTGATATGCAAATGATTAGCTTTTCAGAGCATTCACACAAGGTTGGCGCCGGTGGCGACACCTACAACGTGTTGACATGAGGAAAAATTTCCAACCGATTTCTCATACACAAAACAGCAGCTGAACGGCGTTGCCTGGTGAAACGTTGTTGTGATGCCTCGTATAAGGAGGAGAAATGCGTACTATCACGTTTCCGACTTTGATAAAAGTCGGATTGTAGCCTATCGCGATTGCGGTTTATCGTATCGCGACATTGCTGCTCGCGTTAGTCAAGATCCAGTGACTGTTAGCAGAATATGGAATCGGTAGGTTCAGGAGGGTAATACGGAACGCCGTGCTGGATCCCAACGGCCTCGTATCATTAGCAGTCGAGCTCACAGGCATCTTATCCGCATGGCTGTAACGGATCGTGCAGCCATGTCTCGATCCCTGAGTCAACAGATGGCGACGTTTGTAAGAAGACAACCATCTGCACGAACAGTTCGACGACGTTTGCAGCAGGATGGAGTATCAGCTCGGAGACCATGGCTGCGGCTACCCTTGACGCTGCATCACAGACAGGAGCGCATGCGATGGTGTACTCAACGACGAAACTGGGTGCACGAATGGCAAAACGTCATTTTTTCCGATGAATTTGGGTTCCGTTTACAGCATCATGATGGTCGCATCCATGTTTGGTGACATAGTGGTGAACACACATTGGAAGCGTGTATTCGTCATCACCATACTGGCGTATCACTCAGCGTGATGTTATGGGGTGCCATTGGTTACCCGTCTCGGTCACCTCTTGTTCGCATTGACGGCACTTTGAACAGTGGACGTTACATTTCAGATCGTTTACGACCCGTGGTCTACCCTTCATTCGATCCCTGCGAAACCCTACATTTCAGCAGGATAATGCACGATCGCAAGTTCCAGGTCCTGTACCGGCCTTTCTGGATACAGAAAATGTTCGACTGCTGCCCTGGCCAGCACATTCTGCAGATCTCTCACCAATTGAAAAGGTCTGGTCAATGGTGGTCGAGCAACGGGCTCGTCACAATACGCCAGTCACTAGTCTTGATGAACTGTGGTATCGTGTTGAAGCTGCATGGATGGGCCTGTACACGCCATCCAAGTTCTGTTTGACTCAATGCCCAGGCGTATCAAGGCCGTTATTACGGCCAGAGGTGGTTGTTCTGGGTACTGATTTCTCAGGATCTACTCACTCAAATTGCGTGAAAATGTAATCACATGTCAGTTCTAGTATAATATATTTGTCCAATGAATACCCGTTTATCATCTGTATTTCTTCTTGATGTAGCAATTTTAATGGCCAATAGTGTATTTACGCGTCATTCAAAAGAGTGGTCACAAAAACACCTATTATCATAGCGTCCATAATAACTATTCCCATACTCCTATCGAAGTTATCTAGTTTCTGATTTTGACCAATACATCTTATCAGAAGTAATATGACGTGCAGACTTTTTTTTACCGTCTCTGTAATAACTTTGTATACGTTAATTCTCAAGAAGTCAATAATGTAAGCCAATTTATAGTTTGAACTGTTTAAAAAAAATTCTAGGACGGTGTCTCTCGTAGGTAGATGACCTATACATGCATTCATCGTGTTATTACGTACATTGTGCATTGGTTTATGCATTTTTTAAGTCCAACAGAAAACTCATACTCCTTGTTTTATTGATCTATCTACCGATGATACATGTCTAAAAATTCTGTCAGTATAATGTTCCGCTGCAATCTTCCTTTGCTTACGTAGAAAGGTGCAATACACCATTTTGAATGTGTTCTCATTAGTTGGCAGAACCTGCACGCTACGGGTTTCCGAAAGCACCGTCCGAGCAAGGGGAACTTTATATGTGATATTGCCTCTGAGCCACTGCGCCTGCTGTTGAAGCGAAATAGGGCGACGCAGTATTGTCTCCAGGGTTCCAGGATTCCTGGAAGCCAGTAACAGTTAGACGTCATATGTAAATGAAGAGTGGATGTAATTCCGTGCAACTTGCCCTCGGCACACTAGAACTATCCAACGTTCTCCAACATGAGGACAGAGCGCAAAACCGATTCACAAATTTCTGTAAATCAGTGAAAGATTTCGGAAATAAAAATACCCTCAAAAGTTATATGTCAGATGTAATGCAATTTAGCCAAGGTGCAGAAAACGCGACGCCGCATAAAAGAGACATAAAACACTATTCCAGACAAAGAATTCGTATGAAACAGTCGTTAACAGTCATCATGAATAAAATTTACCTTGTTTGCCTCTAGGCTTATCTGGCAAAGGACAAATGTTGTTGATAAGCTTATTAATAGGAGAACGTGCAGTGGACGGTTTATTTCTATAGAAACTGCGGACACTAAAGACATTTATTAACTGTAACGCTAACTTGCAAAGGAACAAATACACAACAAAATTTTGCGTAGAGAAGTGTTTCCAATGTAGCCCAATAAGCTAATGCTGTCAGTTCTGTTATGTTTTCTGAGAATGTACCTTCTACGTTTGGTGAAGATTCTTCTTAGAACACATTTACTGACCGCAGTTTTCTGTTAATAACATCAACGGTAAGACGACTTATTAGTTAGTGGTGTTAAAAGTGCCTCAACGTTACAAAATTGCAGCTACGTCAATAAGTATATTCATCGTTTTCTCTACATTTCTTCATACCGTTTTCTTTTACGAAAGCTCCAATTCTAACTAGAAATGTATGACGTCCTACTGTTCATCTGGAGAAGATGGAAAGACTTAGAGGGAAAGAAAATACAGGGATGAATCTTAGCAGGAGGGGATGTTCAAATGTGATGCACGTAGAAGACAGATTGAAAAGAACCCCCTCTAACAGAATATTCGGAGAAGAAAGCTAAAAGGGCTACAGATTATGTCCTCGTCGAATTCTGTGAGAGAAGCTCTACCAAACACAGACACTGGACGGCATGTCTGTAAAAAATTTACTCTTCTATAAATACAGGAGATTTTTTTTTAAGAGGCGCACTTTTCTCATTTGTAATGGACATCTCGCTCTGTGCTCAACAAATCTGAAGCGGTACAAAATGCTGCTACACCAGCACTAGCTTATGCTGTTAAATATTTATTCAGTAACATGAATAAAACAGTATCTTACCTCCTAGGACTCGTGCCACAGATTGAAAATTTTATTTGTTTTGCGTTGTAACAGAAGCGAACTTAAATGTCGCGTCTGTCTTTGCTGGTGCTATTGATACGGGAACACTTCAAACATTCAGATACATATGTAAACGCAGAGTAGAGTATGTAGTAACTAACAAGGAGGAATGAATATCATCGTGAAGAATGTAGTTCTTTATTCTGCTGTTGAAAAATAAGGGCTTCTTAGGGAGATGGTAATTCGCATTTCACGTTGACCTCTCTGGTATCTGAGAACCTGAAGTACACGATTCTATCAAAATACACTGACGAGCCAAAGAAACTGGTCCACCTGCCTAATATCGTATAGGATCCGCGCGAGGACGCGGAAGTGCCAAAACACGATATGGTCTGGAGTAGACTGTCAGAAGTAGTGATGGAGGGATTTGACACCATGAATCCTGCAGGGCTGCCCATAAGTCCGTAAGAGTACGAGGAGGTCGAGATCTCATCTGAACAGCAAGTTGCAAGGCATCCCAGATATGCTCAATAATGTTCATGTGTGGGGAGTTTGGTGGCCAGCACTCAGAAGAGTGTTCCTGGAGCCACTCTGTAGCAATTCTGGACGTGTGGAGTGTCGCATTGTCCTGATGAAGTTGCCCTAGTCCGTCGGAATGCACAATGGACATGAATGAATGCAGGTGATCAGACAGGATGCTTGCTTACGTGTCCCCTGTCACAGTCGTATCTATACCGACCAGGGGTCCCGTATCACTCCAACTGCACACGCCCCACACCATTACAGAGCCTCCACCACCTTGAACAATCCACTGCTGACATGCAGGGTCCATGGATGAGGTTGTCTACACACTCGTACACGTCCCTCCCCGTACTCGTCCGACCACGCAACATGTTTCCAGTCATCAATAGTCCAATGTCGGTGTTGACGGGCCCAGGCGAGGTGTAAAGCTTTGTATCGTACAGTCAAAAATGTTCAAATGTGTGTGAAATCTCATGGGACTTAGCTGCTAAGGTCATCAGTCCCCAAACTTACACACTACTTAACCTAAATTATTCTAAGGACAAACACATACACCCATGCCCGAGGGAGGACTCGAACCTCCGCCGGGACCAGCCGCACAGTCCATGACTGCAGGGCCTAAGACCGCTCGGCTAATCCCGCGCGGCCTATCGTACAGTCATCAAGGGTACACGAGTGGGTCTTCAGCTCTGAAAGCTCATATCGATGATACTTCGTTGAAAGGTGCGCACATTGACACTTTTATGGCCCAGCATTGAAATCTGCAGCAATTTGAGGGAAGTGTTGCACTTCTGTCGCGTTGAACGATTCTCTTCAGTCGTCGTTTGTCTCGTTCTTGCAGTATCTTTTTCCGGTCGCTGCGATGTCGGAGATTTAATGTTTTACCGGGTTCCTGATATTCACGGTTCACTCGTGAAATGGTCGCACGTGAAAATCCGCACTTCATCGCTACCTCTGAGATGCTGTGACCCATCGCTCGACTGTAGCACCAAGTTCAAATTCACTTAAATCTTGATAACATGCCATTGTAGCAGCAGTAACGGATCTAACAACTGCGCCAGACACTTGTCTTATACAGGGCTATTACAAATGATTGAAGCGATTTCACAGCTCTACAATAACTTTATTATTTGAGATATTTTCAAAATGCTTTGCACACACATACAAAAACTCAAAAAGTTTTTTTAGGCATTCACAAATGTTCGATATGTGCCCCTTTAGTGATTCGGCGGACATCAAGCCGATAATCAAGTTCCTCCCACACTCGGCGCAGCAAGTCCCCATCAATGAGTTCGAAAGCAAAGTTGATGCGAGCTCGCAGTTCTGGCACGTTTCTTGGTAGAGGAGGTTTAAACACTGAATCTTTCACATAACCCCACAGAAAGAAATCGCATGGGGTTAAGTCGGGGGAGCGTGGAGGCCATGACATGAATTGCTGATCATGATCTCCACCACGACCGATCCATCGATTTTCCAATCTCCTGTTTAAGAAATGCCGAACGTCATGATGGAAGTGCGGTGGAGCACCATCCTGTTGAAAGATGAAGTCGGCGCTGTCGGTCTCCAGTTGTGGCATGAGCCAATTTTCCGCGGGCTACGCGTGAAACTTGCCCGCACGCGTTCAACCGTTTCTTCGCTCATTGCAGGCCGACCCGTTGATTTCCCCTTACAGAGGCATCCAGGAGCTTTAAACTGCGCATACCATCGCCGAATGGAGTTAGCAGTTGGTGGATCTTTGTTGAACATCGTCTTGAAGTGTCGTTGCACTGTTATGACTGACTGATGTGAGTGCATTTCAAGCACGACACACGCTTTCTCGGCTCCTGTCGCCATTTTGTCTCACTGCGCTCTCGAGCGCTCTGACGGCAGAAACCTGAAGTGCGGCTTCAGCCGAACAAAACTTTATGAGTTTTTCTACGTATCTGTAGTGTGTCGTGACCATATGTCAATGAATGGAGCTACAGTGAATTTATGAAATCGCTTCAATCATTTGTAATAGCCCTGTATAGGCGCTGCCGATTGCGACGCCGTATCCTGCCTCTTTACATATGTCTGTATTTGAATACGCAAGCCTATACCAGTCTCTTCGGCTCTTCAGTTTATATCCTTAACTTCAGATATGAAAAAAACATAAACATACAGTGATGTATGGCACTGAAACAAGTAATGTAGCAACAAATATTACGAAAGTTATTTTATCCGTGTTGTGTCATTCGCTTGCTAAATTTTACGAGACCTCTTAGTTCCATTAAGTTACGTATCGTATAGGTTGTAGCTAATATTAAAAGTCGAAGTAAAATAAGGAAGTAACGTCTTTCATAGAATACGAGTAAACTGAATTTCTCTTTAATTATTCCTTGTAAGTCCTCCATAGACTACGTGTAGTTTGAATTTCTCTTGAAAGCAAGTAAATAGGAACTTTCATTTCTTGTAAGTCTGAAACATGGTTTAGAAAGATACAAATTTCATTGTTCAGTCTTATGGTGCATCATCGAGTATTTTGTTTAAAACTCGCAAGTGTTGTATCTGGCGTGATATTAAACCATCCAGTGATATGAATGGGACGAGGTGATTCATTTAACGGGATTTGATTGGTCGTGAAGCACAGTACAATGACATAGCTCACGTCCATGTTAATAACGAAATTTTCATAAAAAAAATGCTGTGAACTGCGCTAAATATGAAGCACGTAGCAGTTTCCGTCATGTCAGGCTACGCTGGCAATTAGTCCTCCACGTACATCGGGGAGACGGAAGGAAAGTGGGGTTCAAAAATACAATTTTTAGATTTTAGATTTTCCTACGTGAAACAGTTTGTGTTTTATATAAATATGACAATTTTTTCGTGAGATATGATCGTTTTCCTGACGCACGGTCTTTGCCCGAATGATCCTGACATTTGGAGCAAGTACAGCAGAAGTGCCAGATATGACCACAAACATTCTTTACCTGCATCAGTAATGAATGAAATTAAACCCGTATTTAGAGACCTTTGTGAAGTTACCTTGTTGAAGAAATGTCTTCATGGGAAAACCCAAAATTTAATTGAATGTGTGAATTCTGTCATTTGGAAACGGTTACCGCAAACTGTATCTGTTCAGCTTACACCCCTCAAATTTGGTGCTTATGATGCTATTTTATGCTTCAATGGTGGTGTAATTAGAAAACGGATGTTTTGGAATTATTGGGCATAAAATGTAGGGAAAATACTGCAAAGTCTTTGGTGAAAATAGATAAAGAGAGAATCCGCAAAAGCAGATATTGCTAATATAAAATGCACAAAAGAAGCCAGACAGAAAAAAAGAGGGACCAAGAGAAGAAAAGAAGATCAGTATGATTCAGATGATGCTCAGTATGGTGCAGGAAAGTATTAGTGGTAAGTAATTCTCATCAATAGCTGTACTAGAATTGCAATATCAAACTTTAAATGGATTTTTCTCAAAACCACGTTTTTTCTACTTTCAGGTACCATTATTTGATAAACTAATGGGGTTAGAAACATGAAATTTGGTCAATTTGTACTGCAGATGGTAATAAGTTATTACAAGTAAATTGAGAACCACCAAACAATCAGAAACTGTTTTATAATAATTAATATACAAAAAAAGTTAAATTTTACTAGTGAAAGAATAAATTTTTTTTCTTAAAAACCGTAAGATGTATTATGTTCATTTTACTTGTAAATTGAGGCATATATGTTACATATATATGCAGTAAAAATTTCATTGTTTTATTACTTATAGCTCTTTTGAAAAATGTACCTATTCAAAGGGTAAAATAGCATTGGCAGAATAGGGATAAAAATTGCCTTCCGTCTCCCCTTAAAGCGAATTCGCTGCCTTACGAGACGGCGTGAATCAGACCTGCAAGTAACGTCGCGGCGCACTAATGACTATTGCTCTGGTGTACCGGCCCTTCGAGTTTGCTTTTTTGGAGATTTCTCAGCTCGTTCAGAAAACGCAATAGACGTGTTAAATACGATAACACAGAACAAAATTTTCTCAATTCACAGATAACTTTTCTCCTTTAAGTTAAGTGATTATTGCGGCACAAGAAACGGCATGCGGCCATAAAATTAAAATAATTATTCACAAAAATAACAAAACGAGCAACATTATTGCCACAGGAGAACGCTAGGAAGAAAGTTCCTACAACAATCTACTCATATCTTCACGGGGTAGACATGTGAAGCTGGATTTGGCAGTGTTGGCGGTAGAGGGTGCATCCCCTCCCCCTGCTGAAACGGAAATTGTGTACCCCATCTGTTCGCGTCTACTGTTATCCATGGTAAAATGTGAGAACTTTCTTGTAAATGTTTGCGAATCGTATGACTGAGTTGGATCTTGGGCAACAGACTAAAAACAACGTCTAAGTTGGCTGGCACATCGACCTTCGTCGTTCTACCGCGGGGTGGGTACGATCCGAATCACGGAAGCGACGAGCTAGCGCGCACGGCTATCTGGGTGGACCGTACCCAATTCAGAATGCTTATTATTGTTCTGATATTCTTTATTTAAAATATTCTGGTTCCAAGGCAATCCCGTCCTATACCTACCGGTGATATTGTATAGGAAACTGAACCTAAACCCACTGTAGTGAAAAAGTTTAACACTACAAGAAAAATAATTGACACAAAATAATACTGTGGTTCTGTCAAAAAACTATGCAATTTCTAAATTTCTTTTAACATGAAAAAAAATTGTTTAATATGAATAAATTTCGTTTCTCGTACGGAAAATGTGCTTGCTTTCTGTAGTCACAAGGTCACCCACAATTATTGACTTACTAATTTAGCGCTGATTCGACCGAGCAGACTATATGGCCTACAGATTTTTTTTGTTTTTTTTTTAAATCGAATTCTTATGTTGTTTATAAATGGCAACACCTTCTAAGCTTTTAACACTAATTACGGCCACATAAGTATGGTCTTTTCCGAATGTACTTCTGACCCAAAAGCGATTCTGGTAGCTGGAATCCAAAGTTTTTGTAAATCATGTCTTTTGCGTTCTTGTGGAGATATTTCCATAGCAGCTTCCATCCTCTAACAAACTGTATGTATTGTTTGTGTGTTAACCGGGGACCTAGAAATGATGGAGAGGCTCGGTCCCCGCCTCAGCCGCAGTGGTCCAAACCCCACGACGACTACCGCAGTCCACTTCACCCCTCCGCCGCCCCACACCGAAGCCAGGGTTATTGTGCGGTTTGGCACCCGGTGGACCCCCAGGGAACGTCTCACACCAGACGAGTGTAACCCCTATGTTTTCGTGGTGGAGTAATGGTGATGTACGCGTACGTAGAGAACTTGTTTGCGCAGCAATCGCCGACATAGTGTAACTGAGGCGGAATAAGGGGAACCAGCCCGCATTCGCCGAGGCAGGTGGAAAACCGCCTAAAAACCATCCACAGACTGGCCAGTACACCGGACCTCGACACAAAGCCGCCGGGCGGATTCGTGCCGGGAACCAGGCGCTCCTTCCCGCCCGGAAAGCCGTGCGTTAGACCGCACGGCCAACCAGGCGGGTTCTCTAATAAATACTTCTTTATATTTAACCGAGAAGTGATTTTCATAAATTTAGCTTTAAAATTTTTTAATGTAACGAAATATTTTCTTCAAAATTTTCATCGCCTCTGCACTCCCTTAGGGGTTGAATTTCTAGAAACACTGAAACACGTATATTAAAAAAAATTTATAACGGACAAATCAAACACCAATTGTCATAGAAGTAGTCTTAAAGATCCTTTAGTAGTTCTTTAGTAATTATTTGTTTTCAAATAAACTTTCACACACTACTTTACCCCTTAGCGGTTGAATTTTCAAAAATGCTGAACACGTATTTTTTATTTTCTGACTGAGAAACCAAATACGAGTCTTCGTAGTTCTAGTTTCAAAACTAAAATCGTTTCACGCTCGGTCTCAAAATGCATGTACGTCAAGTTCTTTTAGCTGGAAAGAGCAGATAAACTTGTAAAACAAGTTGATAGTGAATTTTAATTTTCTGGAAATCCAACAGTGGGAACGTATCAAGAAAATGAAAGGTATGATATGAAATTAAAAAAAGTTTGCAGTGCAGCTAACAACGTGTTACTTGCTACGACTACAGATTGGTTTCAGTCTGCGTTACCTTCACTGCTCGAACAATTTTACATGAGTGATGTCTTAATCGTCAACGAATCTCGCTTGTTCTACAGCTGCATACCCAATAAAACTATATCAAATGGTTCAAATGGCTCTGAACACTATGGGACTTAATTTCTGAAGTTATCAGTCCCCTAGAACTTAGAACTACTTAAACCTAACTAACCTAAGGACATCACACACATCCATGCCCGAGGCAGGATTCGAACCTGCGACCGTAGCGGTCGCGTGGTTCGAGACTGTAGCGCCTAGAACCACTCGTCCACTCCGGCCGGCCAAAACTATATCATTGAAGGGACAATCGTTCTCAGAGAAGAGGGCGAGGGGCTCCATGTAAAGGTTTACCCTACCGGTAGGACGTAGCTCGAATGAATTTGAAAAGCTACCCTTGTTTGTTGTTGTGACAGGTTCGAAAGCATGCTTTCTAAAAATATAACAACATAATCAGTGGAAAACGCGGCGAAAAAATGAGCGTAGATGGTGGTCAATATGCTAACCTGTATTCTCAGCTGGGACAAGCGATTTTTACAAGAAATGCATAAGGTGCCAGTTACTGTTGTTAATTGTCAAGCATACCCCGGTACCATATTAAAATTTATAATATTTATTTATTTATTACTTTGAACATTGCATATGATTTACAGCCGTGAAATCAAGGCATTATGAAAAACTTTTAATTCCACTATCAAATGGCTCTGAGCACTATGAGACGTAACATCTGAGGTCATCAGTCCCCTAGAACTTAGAACTACTTAAACCTAATTAACCTAAGGACATCACACACATCCATGCCCGAGGCAGGATTCGAACCTGCGACCGTAGCGGTCGCGCAGTTCCAGACTGAAGCACCTAGAACCACTCGGTCACAACGGCCTGCATTCCACTATCGAAAACAGCTACATGATAATGTTTACTTACATCAAAGAAAATTATATTTCTTCGTCTGTTTATTAACGATTTATCATCTGCAAAGTTTTTAGATACGTCTTATTCCGCATGGCATTTGCTCACACTAAAGCAATTAAAAATTGTTTCGCCATGCTGGTTTCTCCAAAGTACAAGATTCTTCAGCACATCAGCATTCAGCGGATATTGAAATGAGTCGAAATGTAACGATATATGTGGGAAAGCTTCTACATTATTGGACTGCGGTACAATATCACTGGGTGAATTTGTTGCAGTGGATCATGATGTGTGTACAGCACCGGTTTTGGTATACGAAGCCTTTGGAGATACTTCAGAGCTTAAAAGATCACATTCATGTAAACGACGACGACAATTTAGTCAATGGAATAAACATTGCTGTTCCTGCTCGCCCTTTACCAGAAATTCGGAACATCGTCAGTACGGGTAGCTATTAGACGCGTTTTCGAATGGCGAAATTAATCGAATAATTTGTCGAAAATTTAATACTGAAAATGACGCTGCACGAACAATAACGGATCATTTAATACGAAAAAATATTTCGGAACCCTGCATTTCACATTAAACGCTTTTCACGCTGTTACTCTGTCATTAGACGTCTGCATTTGTAAGTTTGCGCCACCACAGACTCCAGTTACAAATTAAATTGCAATTCTCCCACAGCCCATGAGCAACGATTGCGTCTGCGGTTCTCATAACAATAAAACAAGGAAAACTTAGTGCCGGTGTCCGTAGTGAAGACACGCGATTGGTCGCGCAGATTTTGTTTAAGCAGAGGTTGTGCGCATGCGCTGCCGAGGGTGCGCCCGGCGGGCAAGCCTAGAAATAGGCGGCGGCAGCGCCGGAGTGCCCACTTTGAGCCGCCGTTCCGCAGCCGTTGCTTCGTCTCCAGCCACCAGCTCTTCTGCTGTCTTCTGCTAGTGCCGGTAAGTGTCGCGCAGCCATCATCCATCCTTCCCTCATCCTGCCAACAACATTTATCCACCGCTTGCGCATTCTCCGACTAGTAACTGTGGGAAATTGCATTATTTTCCAAAGTAAATGACAAAAACGTTATGTTACACACGATATTGCGCATGCGAAATAAGTCCATTCTACTATTGTATTCCGATTCTCTGGTTACCAGAAGGCCCAGGGGAGCGATTTTGTCCGTTTTCTTGTGGTTAAATATCTTCAACTCCACAGTTTCCAGAAGAAGTAAATTGCTTCTAAAAGAAGAAGAAGGGTATCTCTGTAGGTAAAATTCGAAAAACTTCTATGGATAAGAGAAAATAGAAACCAGGATGAGGCATATTTTGTTGTTATTTCACGGAAAGATCAGGGAATGCAGAATATCGTGGCAAACACGCGTTAACGAGCGCCAAACTTGTTGCTCCGGTACACGTTCCAAGCATCCGACAGCGACACGAATCAGATTTTACCTGTTTTACGTGTCGTCAATTTGGTAGCAAAGAAATTAACCGAAAATATCTCAGTACTAATTGCAATATTTGCTCTTTTCGGAGAAAATTACTTAAGGTTTTTGTGCACATTCCTCGTTTTATGTCATTGCTTAATTACTGCCACTGTTTGTAGCGGAGGTGCTTAAAACGAAATATCTTGTAGGTTTGATGGCAATATTTCGTAAATTTTGCTCCAAGAGCCACGAAAATAAGTCATTTTCATAACTACGCCTCATTCGGTTAACGTCAAGTGTCGTTTCTATGCAGACTTTTAAAATCTGAAGCTTGGATAAAATAACCTGAACTCATCATACTTTGTGCAGTAACCTGCAGTGTAATATTTCAATATTTCTGAATATTACAGGAAAAGAACTTCAAAGCTTGTTGAAAAAGCTGCGGATGGATGCAGCAAAGTCTCCATAAGATGTTTCAATCCTGAATGAATTACTCTTCAATTTCTTTCAAAAGCTTTCACTTATCAGTGCAGTAGGTGGCGAATCTTTTCATATTTAAAATGTAGATAGATGGTTTTAAAGCGAACTCGATAGAAATTAACAGAAAATTCATTGTGCTTGAACTGTATAGGATATCTCGCGTATCGACAAACTTAATTACTTTAGTGTATTATACCTTGAAGCAGTTCTCTAGTTGGCTTCTATGAGCCACCTCATATGAAATGATGTCTCGGAACATGGAGTGACATTTCCAGTGCTGGATTTAAGATTATGGCGCAAAGATTAAAACACTTGACTAATTCATTAGAGGGAACTCAAACTCCAGACTGTTTAGGTTTTCCGTGATTTTCAGTACGTGCTGACGGCTTATACCTCTGCCTGAATGTCTTTGCTGTCTCTGTTGGTATTCATCGTTAATCAAGGCGACTACTGTTCCTTATTACGGACTGGCTTGGTTTCTAATTCGTGACATTGCGTTGTTCTTTGACAAGATTCTATCCAAATTACCACTCAGAGTAGAATTATGTAGTAACTGAGGAAATACCATCGTTCTCACGAACAACAATGAATTTCTATATATGGTGATCAGGTAGATTACCGCCAGTAAGGCTTAACTTCAGGAGGTAGCTCGAAAACAGTAGTGTTGTACAATTATACGAAAAGTAGCACAAAATGTAATACGCCAAAAGGAATTATAATGAGTTTCCACAGTGGTAAACGAATCTTTCAGGAATGTTGCGATACCACGGAAATATCCAAATAATAAACCCAGAACACAATGTGTGTCCGTAAGCATCTAGGTTAATAAATGCAGGCGCAATGTGAAAACAAATTGTAGACGTTGATTCTGTCAGGAAGGGTAAATGGAGGGAATTTATTTTAGTTCGAACAGACCATGGGCGTGATTGCAGTGGCCTACAATGTCACACATTGCATCAGACGGTCACTATCACCGAAGCTGAAGAGACTGGGAACGCTAGGGAGGCAGTACAACCCATTGTCGCAGTGGTAAGCCGAAGAATTCCACCGAATTCTGAAGCGTACGGTACGAACAACTGTCAGACATCATCAACTGTTGTAGACTACAATTTTTTATCCAAGTCTGAAGGAAACTGGAATAATTTCTTGACCACCCAACTGAAAACTCCAACTACAAAAACAATGAAATTGGCTTGTTCTGTATATTTCCATTCACCAATGAGTTATGGAATCATTTTCTGTGGACATTCAAGTTACAGGAATAGTAATTACAGAATACAAAAGCATGTTTTAAGAATTATATCTGGTGTTAATTCAAAATCATGCAGTTATCTCTTCAAAAAAACTGAGTATTTTGACAATTATTTTACAACACATATATCATCAATGTCTTTTGTTATTACTAATGTTTCTATTTTCGTAAAAATAATGAAAAGCATGAATATAACACTAGGACCAGAAACAACTTCTATAAAGACCTCAGTGATTAACATTAGTACAGAAGTAAGTCAGATACATGGCTGCTCATGTATTCAACAATCTATCTAATCACTTTAAATGTCATGGTAGTAATGTAGTGGAGTTTAAAACAGAATTAAAGAACTTTCTGAACATTGTGCTCCATTGCAGAGTATCTTCACAGAAACTCTTAAATATTTTACGTTCAAGTATAATTAGAATTTTAATGTTATTTTACTGTTTTGCGCTTAAATTAAGTTAAATGCACATCTTCGACTTTTTTCGCATCCCACCGTTCTCCATGAGATTCATGGAATATGATTAACGTAACATAAAGTAATGGAGTGTGTCACATGTGTACAGAATACACTCAACCAGAAGCTCGCTAACGACTGTCTACCATGCTTCTAAAAGAAAGGAAACAAATGAGGTCTTCAGCTTATGAATCAGTGGTCGAAAATCTTCGCCGATTATTGAAACCCGTAATAGTAACAAAAGGAGGACCTACAAGCCATGAGTTACACGGTTGGAGCCTTTGGAAAGTACAGCAATCTGTGTCCAAAGACTTGCAGCCGTATAGCGTGAAATGACGAGGTGTTAACTACTCCAGCAAGTTGCTGACTTTGGATGAGATTCATTACCTTATACATACGAGGGTTGCTGAAGGTGTGGCGCGTAGTCTGAATTAATTATCCTCATCAGCATTGCACAAATACCGGCCATATCTACCGTAAGAATGTAATGGAAGTAACTTTCCTGTAGGGAATGAGCAGAAACCTAGCTGTTCGCGACTGCCTGCTGTCTGCAGCGCTATCACCTTAAACTGACGGTAGCGGAGAGTGTTGTGACACTTTTCAGACTTCCACCTCTAGTCAGCTCTGTAATAGAAATATAATACATTTTATTATTTCATATTCAAATGACAGCAATCATTTTTTACAAGTAAAATTCGTTTTAAAATTGAAGCTACTAGAAATTGATACAAACCTCCATTTTCAAGACAGATAAAATTGTTCAGACATTAACGAAACTCAGTTAATTTTCAAATATCCCATGTTACATAGTAAAAGACCTTCTATTGCAAGCTACAAGATGGCGCACGATCGATGATGGCTTTCCGTCCAAGCGCTATATAACTAGTTTTGAAAATGTATAGAATTTTACTTCCATTAATATTCTGTAACTGAAGAATTAAAAGTATATTCCAAATAGCTTTAATGTATTATACAGCACTCGAAATATTTAGAGATGCTGCACATAATACACCATCATATCTAGTAACAGCAAGAACTGTAGAAAATGGCGGAAGCGCTCATGGCGGACTACAGTGCACATTTGATACTAAAATCAGTCACTAGAGTGGACTGTCCTGTACAAGCCCTCCACCTCCCATACAAGCATACGAAAAGGTTCCTTACACTCGCTCCGGTGCGAACCCCGTCACTAATGGCTATACGACCCACCTCTCAAACGTAATCAGATCAGAAAGCGTTCGCTGCCGGTTCTTAAATTCTTTTACGTCGACAGTCGGAGCACAGGCTAGCCTCGCAATAAAAAATTTCGTTTTCTTTAGCCTCAGGAAAAGTAATTCCCATCAGGCAGACCTCGAGAATTTGATTTCTGTGTTCTGACTGTAGCGTATCAAGACTGAGAATGCTTATTTCATATTTCTATTTCTTTACTTCTCTTAACGTCTCTGAAAACTGCCTTATTAACAAAGGGTGGATAAAATGAGATCCAGTTCCTATTTGTTTCAAAATACCACATCGTATTCCACAGAATAAACTTTCGTTAAAGCCCCACGAAGACTTTACGTCTCTCTGTTCCGCTTTATCGTCTGTGGCATTTTGAGTCTAGCGCTAACGGTACGCGTTGATATCGGGTATGTTACCTGTGAAATTACGATATATTTTTAAAACCTACTGAGTTCCAACATTTTCACACGCACTGTAAAATCTGAAAATAATTTCTGATCTTCCGTTTCTGTTAGATTTCAGCTTCATGTTGATAGAAAAATTATACAGAACTGAACACTGGTTAGATTTCCGGAGAACAAGTCTAGAAACCACCTGTAGCCACATTGCTGGAACGAACTTAAAATTCTCTGATAGTGATTTAGACATTCCACGTCAACTCAGACAGGTCACCGGGATCTGAACGCTGCTCTTGCTGAAAGCAAATCCAGATTATTAATCGCAGACCGACGTAAGCTTGATCCACGGAATGTAAGCATCTCCATATCTTGTCACAAGTATCTCTCTTTTTATAATGAAGAAAGACAGATACATTCTGGATCACTTTCTTAGGTTTATTTGGGTTACCCATTTCGACCTTTACCACAGGTCGTCTTTAGATGAAAATCTAATGGTTGCGAATGGCAGTAAACCGGTAATCCGGATAAACATAAAAAGTGACCCAGACGGTGTCTGACTTTCTTCATGATGTTAAAAGTGGTCACTGTTCTTCACACGTCATGTCTTCAATTATGAACATTATATTTATTGCGTTATCGGGAATGAAACGGAAAGTGGTGGGAACTGAATAGTTTGACGCAGTTTGTGAGGCAGCAGCTCGGGCATAATTTCTTACTGGAAAGTTGACGCAAAAAATTTTTGCCCCTGGCGCTGATTCTGTTGAAAAGAAATTACGCGGCACTATTCTGAAGATAGCTTTGGACGATCAATCTTCCACAGATCCTCCTGTAAGACTACGCTATGCCTTCCTTAATCATTTTAATAAACGTTTCATCTGTTCATAGATAGGTTTGTGATTAAGCTAAATTTGAATTATTATCTTGTGTATGGTATAGTCTGACAGTATGTCACGACTAGGAGAAACGTTCTAGACCTGGCATAGATACAGCGTTGATACCAAAGAAATTAAAGTTTTTTTATAATGGTACATGTGGCACAATGAGGTAAAGACAGGTGTTCTCTGGATCTATTTTAGCAACTTTTATGTATAAGTGGTCAACAACTTCGTTACCAATCATTACACTGTGTGATTTCATCCAAGAAATGTTAAAAGATGTGTCTTTTCCTCCCATCGATACCAGCAAGCCAACTATCTTACATGCTATAGCGTTTTATGTCTACCTGGTGCTAACGTTTTTCATAATCGTGAAAGCAGATATGAATCGCTTAATGCCACCAGCAAGCGGAAATGTAATATGACCGTCGCTAGCTTGGGTAAATCAATCGTCTGCAAACTTAAAGTGTAGAATGTGCTGCCAATATTCAGTGCTTCTGGTGCCATCAGTGCAGATATAGACTGTGGATGTCTTAAAACTGCAACAAATTTGTATTATTTAACTGAGTACCTTGAGCAGAAGAATGCCATTTATTACCTTCACCTAGAAGAATTGTAGTGGGTGTGAAGCGTTAAAACTGTGTAGTCAAGACAGCCTGATAATCTTGTTGAAAACAATTTACATGTTTCAGAACTCTTGTACTGATGGAGGATGTTTCAGTAACGCAGCGAGTCCAATCAAGCATTGTGTGAGTAAATTTGAAGCAGTCGCTTGAAAATTGTAGTAACCGGTTTGAGATTTTTTCGCAAGGAAACTGATAGTAAGTTACCTCTGCTTGGACGACTTGGAAGCTCCTGTTCTTCAGCTAATAGTGCATTGGCTGAGGCGGAGCGAATTGCTCCCACGCAGACTCCCAGCGCATAGTATTGGCATTTGTTAATTTTGACACGGCAGCTGTCTGTCGCAGATGCGTGGCTACGTCTCCCGCAATCAATAATTGGGCGTACCATTCCCGGTAAGGCTACAGGCCTGTGCGGACGCTCAATCCTCAATAAATTCAATAAATTTTCATTATAAATTTGATAAGTCCTAATACTTCTGACCAATATGATTTATATGCGCCTTCCGGATTATGTTTCTTTCGCTGAGGAGCCTCAGAGAAGCAAGAGATACATCGATGTCTACATAGTGCAGAACTCCCATATTCTCCAGGATTGTGTTATGTTGGTCCCTCATGTAAATGTTGTAGAAGAGGGGTGACGAAATTGAACCTTGCACAACTCCATACTCGTCTCTTGGTCCTATTATACGTCATTCTTGCATTGGATTCCGCATACTGGACACTCATTGCGTCAGTGGTTGAACAACTTCTTTTACGTTTTGTCTGTCCCTATTCCTGTTGCTTGTACAACTTCATCATCTTCCAAAAATTCTGAATGCTGGTCTCCCTCTGTACGTCGCAAACGCCTGAAGTCTAGGTAACCCTTCCAACTCTGACGTGCTTTCGAATGCATTTCTTTCATCCTGCAGAACAGTTTTGTGATACTGTATGTTGTAATAACGCATCCCCGGCAGTAAGCTGTCTGTATGTGACAACTGGAACCCAACAATTTCTTCACTGGTCCGGAGTCCGAGACATGCAACGTATATAGCGTGAGGTAGTATGAAGAAACAGTCCGGCAGTCACCAAAACTGCGAACTTGAGACAGCCACAGCATCACTTCCTTTTCCTCATTTTTCTCTTCCTACAATTTCTTCATCAATCTGTGGTGCCACCGCCAGACACCACACTTGCTAGGTGGTAGCTTTTAAATCGGCCGCGGTCCGCTAGTATACGACGGACCCGCGGGTCGCCACTGTCAGTAATTGCAGACCGAGCGCCGCCACATGGCAGGTCTAGTGAGACGTACTAGCACTCGTCCCAGTTGTACAGCCGACGTTGCTAGCCATGGTTCACTGAGAATTACGCTCTCATTTGCCGAGACGATAGTTGGCATAGCCTTCAGCTGCACTTGCTACGACCTAGCAAGGCGCCATCACAATTGATATTGTGATTATAAAGCCTGTACAGTAACGAGAGATGTTCTACAAATGTGGATTAAAGTTAAGTATTCCAGAAGCTACGTACTTTTCTTTATAGCATTCATTACGTATCCTGTTTCAGACCTCACGCCAGCCTGCGTGAGCTTAGCATGCATTTCGGTCTCCTCAAACAAAACAGTGTTGGCACTTCTGCCGACACTTCACAATCCATTGTTTTATATCTCCATTTCCTCCGTCCACTTCTTCCGTGATGTTTCTTCTTTTGAGCCCTGTTCAGTGTTGTTCTTTCTAATGTTATTTCCGAATTTTTTCTGTCCTTAATTTCTTCTTGTGAGATTTTCTGCTATTCTAGGTTTTATTACGTTTCTTACATCCATCTGATCTTTAATTTACTTGGACTACGATGCTGAAAATTTGCTGTGTGAGTCTGCTTTTATCCATCCCACATTGATGTTCGTAGAATTGTGGACGTCTTTTCGTAAATTTATCTGTGGTAGAATTGTGGACGTCTTTTCGTAAATTTATCTGTGATGTAGCATATTTCTTTTCATGGAGTTCCTTTTTAGTCCGTAGAGACTGACAGCGTTCTTTTCTTTTGGACGACATAAGCCCATCTACACGTCAGCATCAAGGTTAAAAAACAAATGCTGTAGTATTAATAAAGTTTATCAGAACATTCACTACACAGATGGGGTTTAGATTTGCACGTATTACAAAAGGTAACTGCCTGCTTAGTTGGTTTTCTAGCTGCACTGCACCCGAATGTTTTCGTGTCCGTCTGGTAACATTCAGAACAATATCTACGCACTTCATGCGTATTTCTTTCCTTTGCGTCCAAGTCGCCTTCGCTTCTTCTTCTAGCGACGCTAACTGTTGTTCCTTCATGTGAATGCCAGCTATTCCAGAAATACTGCGAATAATATTTTCTGCCCCGTCACGTCTTGGAATAGACAGGGTGACAATTATTGAACTACACTGAAGCGCCAAAAAAGTGGTATAGGCATGCGTATTCAGATAGAGAGATATGAAAGAGGCAGAAGACGGCGCAGTTGTCAGCAACGCCTATATAAGGCAACAAGTGGCTGGCGCAGTTGTTAGATCGGTTACTGCTGCTACAATGGCAGGTTATCAAGATTTAAGTGAGTTTGAATGTGTTATTATAACCGGCGCACGAGCGATGGGACACAACATCTCAGAAGTAGCGATGAAATGGCGATATTCCCGTACGACCATTTCACGAGTGTACCGTGAATATCAGAAATCCGGTAAAACATCAATTCTCCGACACCGCTGCGGCCGGAAAAAGATCCTGCAAGAACGGGGCCAACAATGACAGAAGAGAATCGTAGAACGTTATAGAAGTGCAACCTTTCCGCAAATAGCTGCAGATTTCAATGCTGGGTCATCAACAAGTGTCAACATGCGAACCATTCAACGGAACATCATCAATATGGGCTTTCGGAGCCGAAGGACCACCTCGTGTACCCTTGATGACTACACACCACAAAGCCTTACGCCTCACCCGTGCCCGTCAACACTGACATTGTACTGTTCAAATGGCTCTGAGCACTATGGGACTCAACATCTGAGGTCATGAGTCCCCTAGAACTTAGAACTACTTAAACCTAACTAACCTAAGGACAACACACACATCCATGCCCGAGGCAGGATTCGAACCTGCGACCGTAGCAGTCACGCGGTTCCGGACTGAAGTGCCTAGAACCGCACGGCCACCGAGGCCGGCACATTGTACTGTTGATGACTGGAAACATGTTGCCTGGTCGGACGAGTCTCGTTTCAAATTTTATCGAGCGGATGGTAGTGTACGGGTATGGTAACGACCTAATGAATCCATGGACTTTACATGTCTGCAGGGGACTGTTCAAGCTGGTGGAGGCTCTGTAATGGTGTGGGGCGTGTGCAGTTAGAGTGATATCGGACCCCTAATACGTCAAGATACGACTGTGACAGGTGACACGTATGTAAGAATCCTGTCTGATCAGCTGCATTCATTTATGTCCATTAAGCATTCCAACGGACTTAGGCAAATCCAGCAGGACAATGCGACACTCCAACGTCCAGAATTTCTGCAGAGTGCCTCCAGGAACACTCTTCTGAGTTTAAACACTTCCGCTGGCTACCAAACTTGCCAGACATGAACATTACTGAGCACATCTGGGATGCCTTGCAACGTGCTGTTCAAAAGAGATCTCCACTCCGTTGTACTCTTGCGGATTTATGGACAGCCCTTCAGGATTTATGGTGCCAATTCCCTCTAGCACTACTTCAGACATTAGTCGAGTCCATGCCACGTCGTCTTGTGCGCCACTTCTGCGTGCTCACGGGGGCCCTACACGATATTAGGCAGCTATAGTTTCTCTGGCTCTTCAGTGTATATGAAATAAAATCGTCATAACGTCTGAACGGTTTGCGTTAGGACGTTCAAACTGCACGGTTGGCCGCGGGGCGTGATGGGAATTAGTATGGTTTGGTTTAGCGACGAAACCCAGTTTCATTTGTATGGGTTCCTCAATATGCAAAATTGGCACACTTGGGGGACTGAGACTCGGCATTTCACGAAGGAGAAGTCTCTTCAGCCTCAGAGGGTGTAGGTGTGGTGTGCAATTTCCAGTCACGGAATAATCGGTGCGATATTCCTTGATGGCACGGTGACTACCCAACAGTACGTGAAGATTTTGGATGATGATTTCATCCCCATTATCCGAAGTGACCCTGATTTCGACAAGATGTGGTTCATGCATGACGGAGCTCGAACCAATCGGAGCTGGAGAGTATTTTATATCCTGGAGGAGCATTTTGAGGGCCGTATTTTGGCTCTGAGGTACCCAGGGACCACTGACATGGGCCTCGATTGTCCGCCATATAATCAGATCTGAATACATGCAACTCCTTTTTGTGGGGATATATTATAGACTGAAATGGCCCCACAACCATTGCCTAGCTGAAAACAGCCATTCAGGAGGTCATCTACTGCATCTATGTACCGACAGTTCAACGAGTCACGCAGAATTTCGCTACCCGTCAGCGCCACATCATCACTAATGGTGACAGGCATATCGAACATGTCATAACCTAAATCGGAATATCTGTGGGGACGTTTACATGCTGAATAAAGTGTGTACAGACCGTAGTTAGTAAATAATTTATGTTTTTTTCATATAGTTCAATAATTGTCACCCCGTATATAACGCATTCACAACAGCGGTGTTAAAAAAATTAAAAGAAAAATGATTGAATGCTAACTTTCGATAGCATTTCACTGTTTTTCTCAATGGATTGCTATATGCACTCACCTGATCAGAAAGGTCGAATAGTAGTTTTTCACTTATTACATTCAGTAACGTTTTTGGTGTTCGATAAAAGACTCTATTGGTAGTTACGTTTTCCATTTCATTTAAATGCTTGGTCGAAAGAGCCAAAACGACTCCTTTGTCTTTTAATTTCAGGACACTACTTCTTTGGCTATTTTCTTTTGCATTCAATTATCTGCGTTTCAGTTTGGTCGTTACAGTTTCTTTGGGAATTCTGTTGCGATTTACTGGAAGCTTACCGACGAAATGAGTATTCTTTGTTATGAGCTTGCTTGCCAAATCTACACTGGCATACGAATTATCAGTACATAATGTACATTTATTGAATACATCATGACACAAATTCTACACAACATTCGTTGGTGTGGTAGTTCCTTTATCAAATACTTTGTCAGTGTAAATTCTAAAACTGTAGCAGTATCCATTATCGCAGCGCAGATTAAACATTTTAATCCCATACTTGTATCTCCTGTGTTTCTAGTATTTTGCCTGAACATAATTCGTTTCGGAATGGTATTAGACACTCGTCGATACATAGTATTACGACAGGATCATAATACTGTTTTAAAATTTCTGTTCAGTTCGTCGATAATTAAATGAACTTCTGAGATACGATCTGAAGCACAGACTTTCATACTGTGTGCAAAATTCAGAGTTCTCAGCAGAATTTACCTTTCGCGGTAATGGTTATTCAAATAGTGGATCCTGGGACTATGGAAATGTATGGATGGACGTTTCACCAATCCCAGCCACAAAATCAGTCCATTTAATCCACTGTTATTGCCGTTTGTGTAGCCTCTATATTGTTTGTTCACTGATGTATTCAAATATTTCATATGTGACAAAAAGTCCACAAAAATCGTCGACTTTGTTACAATTTTGCACATTTTCACCACTCATTTTGGCAACGTGGGCACTCGTAAAATGCCCAGTGTTCACCTGGTGCTTCCTGGATCAAACCACGTTCTGTCAGCACTTACTGAACCATCAGACGAATTATCACTGTCAGATGATGGCAGTCACATTACACGGCGACGTTTACGTGGTACAAATAACGCAGTTGATGAGTCACTCCCTCCTCCTCGTGACATTTTTGCTTTAATTGGCAACAACGCTTTTTGCAAATAATCGCTGTGAAACTAGGCACTTCTTACACCCCTATTGCTTTCTCTGAATGGTCGTCTCATGGCGGTTGTCTTCTTAGCATACCACGTCCGTTTATACAACTCAGCAACCGTCAAGTGGTGTGCTTATATTTTATTTACTTACCTAGCTCGGCGGCAATTGCCGAGTGAATTTTTTCGAGGGTAGCGCCTGTATGTTAGGTGGCAAACACGGCGTGTACGTCGGATGGGTTGCTGCCACTGCAGGCGCATCATTACGCGCCCGTTTTTGCGCTAACCCAACACACGGCAAGCAGTCGCCGGCACTTAGGACTGCCGCCTCAACGGAAAGCCACTAAAACTGGCTCCGCGCTCAACGTGTTAATCAGATAATCGTAATGTTTTAGAGGGCTATCACACTTCACTGTCACAACGAGTCAGCATCTCTACACGTGTATAATATCTAAACGCACCACAACGCATACACCCCAACTATTAGACCGAACATAAGCGTACTAGCTGCGAGATACGAAGCTGAGTCACAGTTGGTTTGACGCAATGGAGCTGCATCAAGCGATTGAGGATCTGAAGATTAGTTGCAATATTTTAAGACTAAGGAATTCCACACTGGATGAGCAGATGAGGTGGCATCGTGTAAACCAGTGTATGAATATCAATGTTCTTTCACAAGTTTGTAATTAGAGAAAAGCTCGCGGTATTGTTCCCAGTACTAGAATTTTTTCTGTTTCCCTGAACTCAGTTAAAACGGTCAAAACGTGAGAAATATACCAGCTGCTCCTGCTGTTCCGACGTTGACTCACACGAAAATGTAGGACTGCTCCAGTCAGTACTGATTCATCAGTGGTTCTTAATAATCATATATCAAGAGATCGGAACTTCAGGAAGGTACTAGTGAAGATAGGGTACGAACAGATAATCGATCACATCTGCGCCTTCGCAGAAGGAATCACAGTAGCACTGGGCTGAATGTGGTTCGAATCGACGTCCGGACAGACAGGTCTACGTCTACCGTAGTATCCTTAAATCGGTTAAGTGGAATGTCGAAGTGATGCGCTTGATAAGGACACGCCGGCCGGAGTGGCCGAGCGGTTCTAGGCGCTACAGTCCGGAACCGCGCGACCGCTATGGTAGCAGGTTCGAATCCTGCCTCGGGCATGGATGTGTATGATGTCCTTAGGTTAGTTCAGTTTAATTAGTTCTAAGTTCTAGGCGACTGATGACCTCAGAAGTTAAGTCGAATAGTGCTCAGAGCCATTTGAACAATTTTTTGATAAGGACTCGGACGATTGCCTTCCCCATTCGAACTTTATGGTCCATCTATAATAACCTTGTCGTCCAAATGGTTCAAATGGCTCTAAGCACTATGGGACTTAACATCTGAGGTCATCAGTCCCCTAGACTTAGAACTAATTAAACCTAACTAACCTAAGGACATCACACACATCCATGCCCTAGGCAGGATTCGAACCTGCGACCGTAGCAGCAGCGCGGTCCCGGACTGAAGCACCTCGTCGTCCGCCGTATGCTAAATCCTAATCATAATTTTTCATTTTGTTACATATTAATGCTCCATTCCCTTCCATTTCTTGATGAAGCATTGGAATAAGCATTCTTATATGCCCCAGGAAGCGCTTTTATTAATGTAATATTTAGGAAATTCAAGAATAGTCGTAGCCAGCGTCGTGAAAACAGATTATTGGAATTTTATAAGTAGGTTTCTTTGTAATATTAAGCTTACTTCTGCAAGTGACTGCTGGATGACAATTTCAGGCGTTTCTGTTACACTCTTCCGCGAGCTAAACAAGACTGCGAATGTTCGTGGTGCATTTCCATATCCCTTGTTAGTTGTACAAAATATGGATCCCAAATACGTAATCAGTGTTCCACTATAGCCCGTACAAGTGTCTTCAAAGTACCGAAGAAAAACTATAGTTTCCCAACACTCTACCAACAATTCTAGGAACACCATTTTAACTATAGGATAAGGTGCACAAATTTCTAGGACATTTGCCACGTATTCGCAAATACTGACTTTATACCTACCTTATTTGTGTTACACACACAGAAAATTGTACTCTATCTGCTGAATAATTCATTATTGACACACTTGTTATCAAGAGATAATTAGTAAACAGTCAGTATAATCCTAAAATATGACACGCTCTATTCCGAAACATGATACAGTTCATTCTTAAAAGTGATTTACTGTCGCCTATTGTCTAGCCACCAGCCAAGCAACGGTGTAACGCGGGTTGCCGCCATACCCATGCGCCAGCAACACATCTGCAAGAGACGGCACCTCGAATAGTAAACTCATTGCTGAAAAAGAACTAGACCGAAATCAGGAGAGACAGAAAAGCTATGACTGTGGCAAATTCTGTGGCAAGTACACAAAAAATAAACGTATCTGAGAATGCTGATTCTGATTCTGACATATCTTTGAAGAGTGACAACAGCATGGATGATACTGATCCCTTTGACGAATCCGCACCAGATACTATTGTAATGACTGAGCCTGCACATGTAGGTGGAGGAGACTGTACCATGGCTAAATTGCGAGGAGGAAAGAGGAACTCATACAGCAACAGATATGTCTGCACCGTACAAAAAGTACTGGAAAATGACCTAGAAGCTATGGGTCTAGACTCTGGGGATAAGGACAAAATAGTTTTCACATAAAGTGAAAAAGACATTTCTCTTATTAATAAGAGGGACGTGATAGAGAAATCGCCAATTACTCGTTTGCTACGGGGGTGGGAAATTACAAACGAGGAATTTGCTTCGTGTCTGACGGTCCTGCTGATGTTCATGAAAAAAACAAGACATTGATTCTCTTCTTCACTCTGACGTACGTTTCAGCCATAAATAGCCTAGAAACATTCCCAAAGAAAAATCCAGGTTACACCTATGTATCGTTTTGTGTGTTCCTTAACCCATTTTTAAGACCTTGATCTTCTATCGTCAGTTTACATAGTAATATCACATGCGTATCATAATCTGGACCGGCCCTATCATATCTAAGAATTTCATTCCAAAAAATGTTACACAATTTTTATTTTTTCTAGTATACATTTGTAACTTTAAAGAATTAAATAGGTCATTTTAAAGCAAGTAATACATTCTAACATTTACAATTTTCTCCTAACAGTTACTCTTTTTCTTTCAAAAATATAGACAAATTTTGGGATTCTTTAAATCATATTTAGGTCACCTTACCCTACTTCATTTCTCCACATTTTGTAACTCCCATATATCTGAATGGCATAATTGGCTCCAATTATTACATTTATATTGTATTTAGGAACTATATATTGTTTGTCCCAATACTGAAGCGCACATTAAATACATTACCCTTGATTACATGCTTCCAAATGTAGATCAGGTGAACAGACTATAACATAGAATTTGGTTTTGAACGTTGCTCTGTCTTTGTTACGAGAGAAAGAGAGAGAAAGAGAGAGAGAGAGAGAGAAAGGACAGAGAGCGCAAGCTCCAGGGTGTCATGCGGATGACAGGTTAATTAGCGAAGGAGTTAATGCCTGAAGAAACTAGACCTGCCTGTAACAGAGAGGAACGTTACGACCGAGCGCCAAGTTCCTCTTTGGATAGAGTCTCTGTATAATGCGGTGTTTGTGAAAGATGACACGAAGTGGGTTCACGTCACGTTTAACTGGAAGAGGTAGTTGATAGGAAGGAATTGTCGAGATAGAGTCTTACCAGCGTAACTTCCAGGGAAGCACACAAACGAAGCAGAAACTGCTTCAGACTATTCTTTATGATTACTCTGCTTGCTTATGAAATACTTAAGGCTAAAAAATGATGGCATAAACTTACCAGCCAAAGAAAGTATAATACACTCCTGGAAATTGAAATAAGAACACCGTGAATTCATTGTCCCAGGAAGGGGAAACTTTATTGACACATTCCTGGGGTCAGATACATCACCTGATCACACTGACAGAACCACAGGCACATAGACACAGGCAACAGAGCATGCACAATGTCGGCACTAGTACAGTGTATATCCACCTTTCGCAGCAATGCAGGCTGCTATTCTCCCATGGAGACGATCGTAGAGATGCTGGATGTAGTCCTGTGGAACGGCTTGCCATGCCATTTCCACCTGGCACCTCAGTTGGACCAGCGTTCGTGCTGGACGTGCAGACCGCGTGAGACGACGCTTCATCCAGTCCCAAACATGCTCAATGGGGGACAGATCCGGAGATCTTGCTGGCCAGGGTAGGTGACTTACACCTTCTAGAGCACGTTGGGTGGCACGGGATACATGCGGACGTGCATTGTCCTGTTGGAACAGCAAGTTCCCTTGCCGGTCTAGGAATGGTAGAACGATGGGTTCGATGACGGTTTGGATGCACCGTGCACTATTCAGTGTCCCCTCGACGATCACCAGTGGTGTACGGCCAGTGTAGGAGATCGCTCCCCACACCATGATGCCGGGTGTTGGCCCTGTGTGCCTCGGTCGTATGCAGTCCTGATTGTGGCGCTCACCTGCACGGCGCCAAACACGCATACGACCATCATTGGCACCAAGGCAGAAGCGACTCTCATCGCTGAAGACGACACGTCTCCATTCGTCCCTCCATTCACGCCTGTCGCGACACCACTGGAGGCGGGCTGCACGATGTTGGGGCGTGAGCGGAAGACGGCCTAACGGTGTGCGGGACCGTAGCCCAGCTTCATGGAGACGGTTGCGAATGGTCCTCGCCGATACCCCAGGAGCAACAGTGTCCCTAATTTGCTGGGAAGTGGCGGTGCGGTCCCCTACGGCACTGCGTAGGATCCTACGGTCTTGGCGTGCATCCGTGCGTCGCTGCGGTCCGGTCCCAGGTCGACGGGCACGTGCACCTTCCGCCGACCACTGGCGACAACATCGATGTACTGTGGAGACCTCACGCCCCACGTGTTGAGCAATTCGGCGGTACGTCCACCCGGCCTCCCGCATGCCCAGTATACGCCCTCGCTCAAAGTCCGTCAACTGCACAGACGGTTCACGTCCACGCTGTCGCGGCATGCTACCAGTGTTAAAGACTGCGATGGAGCTCCGTATGCCACGGCAAACTGGCTGACACTGACGGCGGCGGTGCACAAATGCTGCGCAGCTAGCGCCATTCGACGGCCAACACCGCGGTTCCTGGTGTGTCCGCTGTGCCGTGCGTGTGATCATTGCTTGTACAGCCCTCTCGCAGTGTCCGGAGCAAGTATGGTGGGTCTGACACACCGGTGTCAATGTGTTCTTTTTTCCATTTCCAGGAGTGTATATCTTATGAAGTAAAAACTCCTTGAGATGAGAGATGTGGCTAACACGAGAAAGGAAAGGGGTGATATGCAAAACTTCCGAATTCCTGGGGCGAATTCTTATTCACGTCGCAGATGTATGTATCGAGCAGTGCCGCTGCTCAGGCAGTAAGTTTGATAAAAGATATTTTCCCGCTTATACCCAAAAGAGCAACATAAAATCCGAATCCTGACATTGAATTCCTCTCAGGAAGACTTCGTTCTGAATGACAGGTTGCTTTAAGCGGTATAACTAACGTAGTGTTGTTGTTCGCTAAATCAGGATGACGGCTTTGTAATAATAATGATTATTTTGGCATTATCACAAAATTAAAGGGTTTAGTAAAGTCTGATACGCGCATTCCATCTTCCATAACCGGATTAACATCTATGAAGCACGTAGAAATATGCCTCATGCTTTCTCTGAAACATCTTGTTTTCGCAAAAGTGTAGTAGCTTTCGAAAAGCTAGTTCAAATAAAAGAATACTATTGTAGGGTTATTCCGCTGAAAAGCCGAAATAAATCGTAAAATAATGAAAGTCTAACAAACTGTCGGTTTTGTCTTCACCTGTAACGCAGGAGCTGCATACTCACGTAATTTCACGCTTGTAACGCTACTGGAAACAATGTAGATTCATTACTAAACAAATACTTGTTCTATCAGCCTGATACCGTCCCTCTAAATGAGAGAGGCTGTCAGATAGTACAGTTATAATACACAAAAAATTAATCCAAATAAAGGAAAACACAAGGTGATTCGGCTGCCCCTACCGATAGGTTTTATGGAACCCGCAACATCTTCAAAAACCATCCGCGAGGTTTTCATATACTCTCCCTCGCTACGCGCAAATTACAAGTCATACAGAAAAAATGAACAAGACCTTTTGGTATGAAATTTGTTGCAGTTAAATTTTATGTTTTCTCTGGAGGCCACGGTTTTCGCGTTATTCAGCAAAAACGCATTTGAATGTCACGTTTCTATGTTTTTCTTGAATAATTCGAAAACTACCGCCTCTAGCGAAAACGTATCCCAGTACAAAAACTATCTACATTAAATTTCCTACAAAAAGGTCCTGTTCATCTTTTCGGTAGGACTAATAGTTTGCGAGCAAGAGAATGTGAAAGTTTTGCACGCGGTATTTGAAAGCATTGCAGGTTCCATAAAACGCATGAATAGAGATAGCTGAATCACCCTGTACATGCGTACGGATTAAAGTATTGCGGCATGTTGACAATTTTTACTTTTGGATCATCTAATTACAACTGAACAGTTTTCGTGAAATTTGCATTTCGCCTTTTGTTTGCCCCAAAATGCAAACTAAGTAGTATGAACAAAAATACCTACATATTTCAGGCCACTGAAAATACTATGCAAAGAATAAGCGCGAAAGGCGTATGGCACGAAAATTGTGTTTCATTCAGTTGTAATTAGATGGTCCAAAAGTAAAAATTGTTAACCAACTGTAGTATTACACGGAAGTGAGGACGACAGGACTACAGGAGTTGAGGATTAAAGTATGTTGATTTCGAGAAGAAACGGCTTCAGTATAGGAATAGTAAGATGTTGAAAATTAAACGAAAATCGCTGTGGCGAGGCCGCATTGCTACAAGGTGCAGGAAGGTCTGATACTGTTCTTGGTGATTTCGTCGTCGGATGGAGACATTGGTCTTAATGACCCCTTAGCGTCCTTGGAAATGAAGTAAAAAAGATTAATGTAACTACTCGTTGACGACGAGGTGATTAGTGATGGAGCACAAACTCGGATAGGGGAAGGATGGGGGAAAAACCGACCGTTCCCTTCCAAAGGAACTATGCTGGCATTCACCTTAAGAATTTTAGGGAAATCAGGGGAAAACCGAATCAGGATAGCCGTCCTCCCGAATGCGAGTAGCGTGAGTTGCCACTAGGCCACCTCGATCGCTCACTTCGAGAGGATTGGCCTCCCTTCCATCGCTTCAGTTTCCACAAGTATCTATAACAGACAACGGTAACGACGTTCCACAGCCCTTCTTAAGGCCTTTCACTAGATACGCTGAGGAAAGGAAACAGACCTTATCTCATTCGTCTTGTGACAAACTGCGTGCCTGAAAACCGAAAGGTTGCACGATCGAATTCCGATCTGATCACGGAATATTTTAGCCTACCTTTAGCCCAGGTTTTACCTGTTAATGATGTGAAGATCAGGCAAAACGATACGCCGTTCGGATACCACGTTAAACTGTGCGCTGATATGAACCCTCCTGGCAGATTAAAACTGTGTGCCGGACCGAGACTCGAACTCAGGGCCTTTGCCTTTCGCGGGCAAGTGCTCTACCATCTGAGCTACCCAAGCACGACTCACCCTCCTTCCTCATAGCTTTACTTCTGCCAGTACCTCGTCTCCTACCTTCCAAACTTTACAGAAGCTCTCCTGCGAACCTTGCAGAACTAGCACTCCTAAAAGAAAGGATATTGCGGAGACATGGCTTAGCCACAGCCTGGGGGATGTTTCCAGAATGAGATTTTCACTCTGCAGCGGAGTGTGCGCTGATATAAAACTTCTCGGTCCGGCACACAGTTTTAATCTGCCAGGATTGTGTTATGATTTTTGGAGGAACTTGTGGCACTGCCTAGTGGAGAAACAAGACACTATTTCACAATATGGTTTAGGATTACTTTTGACAAAAAATTAACTGATATCTAATGTTAAACATTAAATAAGTTTTTCCACTAGGCAGTGCCACAAGTTTCTCCAAAAATCGTAACACAACACACACACAAATGTAATACTAACTAATGTAAATCCACCCGATGATGGAGGTTTAAACCTTCGAAACGCGTCGTGGAAATAAATAAAAATAAAACGGTGACTGGTAACAGTGAACTTATTGTTTCATTTAATGTCAGTAACAGTCACGGTAAAGCCTAACCTAAAAATGTTCGCATTTAAAAAATACTTTTTTTTTGCTGCCGTCCAGTCGGGGCTTAATTAGGTTAATATTCACTACTATCGGCTGACGAAACTCCTACGCCTTTTTCCATCTGTCTTGGCATTCATCGATAGTTTCCCCACGAAATCTATTGATGACCATCATTTATTACTTGTAAACAAAATTGTAGACGCTTTAACCATTGTTCTTCAAACAAAAACATGAATAAAGGAGATATAATTTACGTTATTGACTAATGCACCAGCATTCAGTTACTAATAATCAGGCGGGTGTTAAGCTGTTCTCATCCACCTAACAGGTGACACAGAAGTCTATTTCAGCAGACATGTTTACCTTGTAGCAGGCAGCAACATTCTTGGGTCTGAGCAGTGCACACGATACCACTTCACTAACAGTTCTAGCCACGAAAATAGAGTAATAAAACGAACCTCTCACTTCTGAGGAACGCATATTGTCTTTTATCTCTGATAGATTGCTTCTTGTCAGATAGAATGACGTTCACTAGGACAAGGAACTGAGATCGTGAAGTACGTCTCTAGAAAGGTGTACGTTACAATTGACTCGGAGAGCAAATAATGGCTTCAAAAAATCGGCTGAAAATATCTATAACGAAATTAGACCACGTACCACTACCATATGGAGAAGTCCGTTAAATATCTGTGACTGCTCAGCGACCAAAAATTAATCTGAAAAGTGCGTATAAAGCATGTTCTTCACAAATGTTAGGCGCCTATCGACATACTCAGGACTACAAAAGAAATTTGTTGGCAGCTGAGCCTTCTTAGAGCTCTGCTGCTTTACTGACCAATGGTACCGCCAGTAATTGTTGGCTGCAGTGGTTGTCACGGATCTGTCACGGACAGCTGAGAATTAACAGGTGTGCCAATACCAAGCGCTGGGAGTGTATGCGTTGCAGTGCGCTCCACCTCTAATTCAAGATGGTTCAAATGGTTCAAATGGTTCTGAGCACTATGGGACTTAACATCTATGGTTATCAGTCCCCCAGAACTTAGAACTACTTAAACCTAACTAACCTAAGGACATCACACAACGCCCAGTCATCACGAGGCACAGTAAATCCCTGACCCCGCCGGGAATCGAACCCGGGATCTAATTCAAGATGCTGTTAGTGGAAGCACGTACTTTTCCAAATGGCACATGCTTGTATTACCTCTACGCTAATTTCCTAAGCCGAATAAAACAATCGCGAACCGACTGCTTTATATTTACCCATAAAATGAAGCGTAGATGTTTCTGGATTACTAGGACTCTTCATCCGTTAGTACAAGGGTACTTAGATATGCAAAGGATTTTAAGGAAGATTACCAGCTTATCTCACTAAAGTGTCTTCGTGTTTCATAACCACAATACTTATTATAAGTGAAGGTAATAACCTGATACCTTTTGAGCAAGATATCCGCTTAAATAATAAAATTTTGGCTTAGTTATTAAGACAGAATACCGAGGCAATCCATATCAGCACAAGTGGCACCAAAAGCAATGACTTTTGGTAGAATATTGTACACTACAAGTTCAGAATAGACTAGCTTATTCGAATTATAAGCTTATGATAGAAGACTGTCGACTATAACGGGAACAGGCAAGAAGACACAAAGGCAATAATTCATATCCAACACTTCCTCAGCCCTTAAATCTCATTCATACTCAGTCCCTAAAATTTAAAATCCTACTTGTTTGCCGACCTCTGGTGGCCGAGCGGTTCTAGGCGCTTCAGTCTGGAACCACGTGACCGCTACGGTCGCAGGTTCGAATCCTGCCTCGGGCATGGATGTGTGTGATGTCCTTAGGTTAGTTATGTTTAAGTAGTTCTAAGTTCTAGGGGACTTATGACCTGAGATGTTAAGTCCCATAGTGCTCAGAGCCATTTGAACCATTTGAACCTACTTGTTTCGCAATTTATGTTAAAACCAATCAAATTCTTCTGCACGTAATGATAACTATTTGTTGGTGCTTGGTTCAGTCAGCCCATCTAACGACGACACCGAAGTAGTAGGAAGCACTTCTTTTTTTTTTTTTTTTCCTCTCACGAAGTTATTCAACTTTCCGTAGACTGTCAGCTAGTGAGCAATATTATTTTATGAAGAAGTTATCATTACGTGCGTAATACTGGAACAGAGAGGAATACTCATTTCTGGTTACGAAAAAATCCTAACAGCATCCTACCATTTTTCCAGCTATAGTTGATGGAATCTGTCAGTACAACTTCCATTTCGAAATACTGAAGGCGTCTTAAAAATAACTTGACGATATTTGTCATCTTCTTTCATTTTCCTTTAGTATTTCATACAGTTCCATAGTACCGGCATTGGAGTCGATACAGTGACTGTTTCAAAAACTAACAGAAGAATGTGAGCTAACGTGGATTTTCACCGAACCGTGATTATTGATAGATTTATATAGACAGTTCCTTCATCCCGGGAATCGAGAATCTTTTGCATGTTATCTATATTGATACTAGCAAGATATCGGTCCTGGGAATTCTAAGACTTTCGAGAATGTTTTCATTTTAGGTTTGAAGTCGGATATCAAATCACAAAATAAATCTCTTTTTCGTGTGATGTAAATACAAATTAACGATTTTCGGATTTTTTCCTTTACATTAATTGTGAAAGCTTGCTTCTTACAAATTTCATGATGCTAGGTCAACGGGAAGTACCCTACAGGTTTTTATGGGTGAGTTTGCGAATCTCAACAGATGTAACATAAACGCCGTATCTTTTGATTGTATTGACTTAGAAGCTCAAGTATTTTACATCCCAAGGGACAATATAGCTTAGTATGTGACATGAATTTCAACTTGATACATCAACCCGTTCCTGAGAAAAAGGGGTTGTAACAGATGGACGGTCAGAAAGGCAGTCGAATATCAAATGGCAAAAAAATTTTTCGTGTAATATAATTACAAATTAACAATTTCTAATTTTCTGCCTTTAGTTGTACTGTGAAACGCTGCTACTTGCCATATTTCACGATTCCTGGTCAACAGGAAGTGTCCTATAGGTTTTGATGAGTAAGTCTTCGAGTATCAAAATGTATGATATAAATGGCCGTATTTTTTGATTGCATTTACTTAGAAGCTTCCATGCATTACACCAGTGGCCTTGTAGCAGTGGTAGCACCGGTTCCTGTCAGATCACCGAAGTTAAGCGCTGTCGGGCTGTGCTAGCACTCGGTTGGGTGACCATCCGGTCTGCCGATCGCTGTTGGCAAGCGGGTTGCATTAAGCCCTTGTGAGGCAAACTGAGGAGCTACTTCATTGAAAAGTAGCGGCTCCGGTCTCGTAAACTGACATGCGGCCGGGAGAGTGGTGTGCTGACCACATGCCCCTCCATACCCGCATGCAGCGACGCCTGTGGGCTGAGGATGACACGGCGACCGGTCGGTACCGTTGTACCTTCATGGCCTGTTCGGGCGGAGTTTAGTGAAGTTGCATTTTTACACCATAAGGGACTGTACACTGTAGACCTTACTATGTGACATAAATTTGAACTTGATACCTTTGCTTGTTCCTGAGAAAAAGGGTTTCTTAACAGTCGCACAGACAGACGAACAACAAAGTGATCCTAGAATGGTTCCGTTTTCACCGAGTGATCTACAGAAACCTAAAAATATAAATAAGACCTATAAATATTTCTCTGAAGCCTTACACAGTACGTCCGCATCCGTAGCTCAGTGGTCAACATGTCGAGCTGCTATTCCGAGGACCTGGCTTTGATTCCCGGCACTGGCAGAGAGTTTTCCCTGGTTAGAGGACTGGAATGAGTTGTACTCAGTCTTGTGATGCCAATTAATGAGCTACTTGAGTGAGAAGTAGCGATCCAAAGGTCAAGAAAGCTGACGATGGCCGGGAGAGCGGTCTACTGACCCCATGCCACACCATACCGCCATTGGCGCAGGATGACACGGCGCTCGGTCGGTCCCGTTTGGCCTGTGTGTGTTAGAACGCAAAGCTTTGCTTAATTGCTTACACAGTGGCGCTTTTTCTAGCTTTGCTTAATCTCTGAGACAAGCATATGACTACTGGCAGGATCAACCAGGGAGCTGCGTCAACTACAGCCGAGCAGCCGGCCGCCCGGGAATGGGCTATAGTAGCCAGTGCGGACTACCATACCCAGAAAGTGAGCGGCAACCCTCTTTCAGCTGAAGTAACGCCAACGGTATAGCGTTTCCTTTAAGAAAAAAATGGCTCTGAGCACTATGGGACTTAACATCTATGGTCATCAGTCCCCTAGAACTTAGAACTACTTAAACCTAACTAACCTAAGGACATCACACAACACCCAGTCATCACGAGGCAGAGAAAACCCCTGACGCGTTTCCTTTAAGAGCACACACTTTGCTGTTCTTGGACTGAACTGTCAATTGTTTCATCCACGTTATAAATGTGATGATCAGCATGAATTTGTTTTTCTTGCACTGCTTTAAGGATATCAGAAAACTCGTCTATGCTGACATTGTTAGAAACTTATCTTGTAGCCATCGAGGTAAGCTTCCTAAGACAGGTATTAGAGTGCTGTCTTTGGCTGCCCTCTCTGTCTTTGCCAAAACGGTGCGGTATTTTGTTCAGCGCAGCTAACTGGAATGCTAATATCCATAGATCGTTGACTATAACTCTATAAAATCGCATTCCCATTTCAAAATCCTAATCAAGGATTTCTTATTCTTGTTCTTTCTTGGACACACTCCACAAACTTCCCAAACTTTTTGACACCTGCTTCATTTACGTTTGTTGCTATAGCTCTTCTTTAATTAATTATTTAGAAATGGTGACAAAGGGAATGACAAATGATAGATTTGTATATAAAATGATTTAGAAGTAAATATGGAGTATTGTGTGTGGGAGTAACTAAGATTTATGGGATTACCACCTTGGCCATATTTCTCGACGAATAGTGTATCCACTTTCCCGGATCGGAAGCCATGTCGGCAATCATAGTGCACAGATGAAACTATGATACCGAAAGAAATAACTAGGAACTACCTCAGCAGGCCAAAAGACGTTGTTTCAACATCGGTGTTATATGAAGGTATTACTCTGCGTTTAAGTGAGGTAAACAAGAAAAATATCGACACCTTGCATAAGATGCCTGAAAGAATTTACTAAAAACTAAAAGAACACGCTTCCTCTGTCTCTCTCACTGAGAACAAACATGGTGTATATTAAAACCAGTTTGAGCACTCCCAACAGGCAGCAGCACTGTCCAGGGTAAGAAACATGCAATGATCACTGTCCCTCACCTTCCCCTACTTCCGGAATTGACGGCATTTCGTGGTAGAACCCATTTCATCAGAAGACTGAAATTTGAAGGATACCAGCGATTAATAAATCTGAATCACTGAATTAGAACTGAACTCGTCTCATACCAAGTACATGTTTAACATTTTACTGCTGCTAAATGCAGTCCATTTTCTATAAACTAAGAAAGAAAAGGAGGTCATTGGCAATTTAAAGTTTCAGGTCTTCCGCTATAAATTTCTTCAAACAGAAGAGTTCATTTTTATAACTATCGACCTCTTTTTTTCCAGGACCTCGACGAGTAACAAACTCAGCGAAATGGTTGCTCGGGTGCTCCTTTTGGCGTTTATGCTGCTTGCCGTGGCCCAAGCAATTTCTCTCTACGACAACGTTTACGAAGAAGAACCAATCTCTGGTAAGTATATTTTACATTACCTATGATTCTCTTGTTTCCACTGCTGTAATTTACTGCACGAGTAAGTGAAGCACGTGGACGTGGCCGTGTGCGAGCAGATACTCGATTTGTATGTATGAGAGTATATATACGAGGATTGGAACTTTAAAAGTGGCAACTATTTATTTACAGCTCGTACAAAGTAGATTTGTGTTTCAAAGTTTTACTGGCCTTCAAAGTAGTCACCAGAATTGTGTACCACCCGTTGCCAGCGATGTGGAAGTCGTAGGATACTCTTAGCAGTGCCAGATGAGTTGACAGTTCGAGCGGCGCGGTCTATGGCCCGACGAATTAGTAGCAGTTCTGAAGGAAATGCCATGAAGAGTTTCCTTCAGTTTAGAAATCGAGTTGAACTTACGAGGGCTTAAGTCAGGGGAGTGCAGTAGGTGATATAGCACTTAGCAGCCCCATCAGTCAAAGAAATCAGTAACAGCTTGCACTGTACGTGCTTGAGCATTGTCCTGCAAAATGATGGCCAGGTCCTGCAGAAAGTGTCATCACTTCTGTCTCTAAGCTGGTCGTAGGTTGTGTACCAAAAATGAACAGCATAGAGACAGAAGTGATGACACTTTCTGTAGGACCCGACCATCATTTTGCAGGACAATGCTCAAGCACGTACAGTATAAGCTGTTACTGATTTGTGTGACTGATGGGGCTGCTAAGTGCTATACCACCTACTGCACTCCCCTGACTTAAGCCCTTGTAAGTTCAACTCGATTTCTAAACTGAAGGAAACACTTCACTGCATTCGCTTCAGAACTACTAAAAATTCGTCGGGCAATAGACCGCACCGCTCGAACTGTCGACACAACTGGCACTGCTAAGAGTATCCTACGACTTCCACATCGCTGGCAACGGTTTATACACAATGCTGGTGACTACTTTGAAGGTCAGTAAAACTTTTAAACACGTATCTATTTTGTAAGAGCTGTAAATAAATAGTTGCCACTATTAAACTTCTAACCCTCGTGTATATATATATATATATATATATATATATTTTTGTGTGTGTGCGTGCGTGTGCGTGTGGGTGTGGGTGTGGGTACGATAGTGAGAGAGAGTGAAAAAAAGAGAGACAGAAAAGATGGGTGCGCAATTAAATAATTAAATACGAACAGGTGAACAGGTGACCTGCCTCATGCATTACATAAGGTTGGTAGTAGGGAAGGAGTATGATCGACTGTGATTCATTGTTAGAATTCCAATAAGTGTAGCTCATCTACAAAACAGGCTGCTTACAGAATACTAGTGTGACCCATTCTTGAGTACTGTTCGAGGGTTTTGGATTAAAGGAAGACGTTGAAGCAATTTAGTAGTTCGATCAACACGCGAGTATTGCGGAATGCTCTGTGAACGCAAATGGGGATCCCTGGAGGATCCAACGACGCTGTTTTCGCGAAACACTATTGAGAGGATTTAGAGAAACAGAATTTGCGGCTGATTGCAGAACGATTCTACGGCCGCCATTTCATGTAAGGACAGCAAAGACAAGATAAAGAGAAACGAGGGCTTGTTCGGAGGCATGCAGATTGTTGTTTTCCCTCGATTCATTTTCGAGTGGAATAGGAAAGGGAAAGACTAGTAGTGGTACAAGATACACTCCGCCGTCACTGCATAGTGGTTTGTGGAGTATGTAAGTAGATGCAGCTCTAGATTGCTCTGTTAAAATGAGCCTGCTGTCTGAAAGAAATGTGATTATTGCCTGGTTATTGCCGATTCTCTGAAGGTAGCTGGTATGTACGTAAATCTTAAAACGTGTCACTCACTTGGGCGAATGGCATGCCAGTATCAGACTTATCATCTCAGTAGGTTACATCTCAACTTCTTCATCATTAGCCGAAGTACAGTAACGGCAAACTCTACACTGAATGGGAGCAGAGTTAGAAAACCGAGGCACAAAAAATAATTTATTGTATTTTGAGAAAGTTACAGATTACACGGATATAAACTTGCTATGCACAGCATATAAAATAGACTTATCAGCCAGAACATTGTGGTTGCGATATAAACCCGTCCAGGCGATAGCAGTGTCAGCTGGCTTGGAATGACTGCTAGTCAGAGACATGCACGGTGCATGTAGTATCAGTGAGCATGGCGTCAGCATGCTGCCTGTCTGAGTTTGACCGTGGGCAGGCTGAGATGGCCCGGAGACTCGGCACGAGAATTTCGGAAACTGCACGACTTGTCAAATGTTCGAGGAGTACTATGATGGGTGTCTTCAACACGAAACCAAGGTGAAACGATGTGCAGATGTCGTGTGCTGTGGCGGCCACCCCTCATTACAGATTTCGAGCATCGTAGGCTGGGCAGACTGGTGAAACAGGATAGGTGGTGAAGTGTATGGAACTAACATCAGACTTCAATGGGCCTCCGCAGCTGACGACCCATGCACGTGCTATGACATCGGCAACCACCACTGAAGTGGGCATGTGACCATCGGCACTGGACGTTAGCGAAGTGGCAGAGCATTGCATGGTCTGATGAATCCCGATACCTTCTTCATCATGCCGATGGGGGAGAGCGAATCCGTAGTCTTCCAGGAGAACCACTCCTTGACACCTGTACTGTGGGACGGAGACAAACTGGCGGCGGCTTTATTGTGTTCTGGGGAACATTCACGTGGGTGCGATGCACTATGACAGCCAAGGAGTATCATACACTGGTTGCAGACCACGTACACCCCTTAATGACGACCGAGCGAGGTGGCGCAGTGGTTAGCCACTGGACTCACATTCGGGAGGACGACGGTTCAATCCCGCGTCCGGCCATCCTGATTTAGGTTTTCCGTGATTTCCCTAAATCACTCCAGGCAAATGCCGGGATGGTTCCTCTGAAAGGACACGGCCGACTTCCTTCCCCATCCTTCCCTAAATCGATGAGACCGATGACCACGCTGTCTGGTCTCCTTCCCCAAACAACCAACCAACCAACCTCAATGACGATTATGTTTCCCAACAGCAGTGGCAGTCCTCAACAAGATAATGCACCATGTCACAAGGCCCAGAGTGTGATGGAGTGGTTCGAGGAACACAGTGGCGAGTTCCAATTGATGTGCTGGTCCCCCAACTCGCCAGATCTAAACCCGTGCGACCACATCTGGGATGTGATTGAACGTGGGGCCAGAGCTCATCCTCCCCTCCCCTTTCCCCTCCCCCGAATTTATGGGAATTAGGTGAGCTGTGTGTCCAGATGTGGTGCCAACTCCCTCCAGCGAACTACCAAGGCCTCATTGTTTCCATGCCACGATGCATCTCCGCTGTTATCCGTGACTATAGTGAACATACCTGCTGTTAGGTAGGTGGTCATAATGTTCTGGCTTATCAGTGTATAGGCAAGATTTTACAGAGAAGGATTGGCCTAACAGCAGATACAATTATGAACCAGAAAATGTGTTCCCAAATTGCAAATACAGGACTACCACAGCTACACAATTTACTGGAAACAAATGAAAATTTGTGTTAGACCGGAACTCGAAACCGAATTTCCAGCTTTACGCAAGAGATAGCCTTAACCGTTTTAGCTATCCCAGTACTCTTCAGCGACATACACAAACTTCCACATGTCTCAGTGTCTGCTTCCCACAGTGATGCGATTCCCGTACAGGTAGTAACATTTCGTTTTCTCGTCAGGTTGCTTTGAAACCGCAGTGTCTGTATTTATCGATGTCTGTAAAGTTTGATGCAGTGTTTCTTGGGACGTACATGCATGCGGTTTCACCTGCTGGATTAATAACACCAACGCTGCATTCACTGACCGTTTGCTCTCTCAAAAGTTACAAGTTTCATTGAATCTAAAAGGAATGTAAACTGTGAACGCTAACTTCAGTGTCTTAAAGGCTTTAGATACATTTGCAACCGTTTATGAGTTGTTCTTGGCATCCTAAAACACACCTGTGAAAACTGCTCACTGCTGGATGGCCTACAGCAAAGCCGTCATCACCACGAAGGTTGTTTTGGACATCACAGTGTTTTACTAAGCATGGTCCTGTTGGCGGTTGAATGCCATTTCCCTCCTCTTATCGTTGAATTGGCCTACTCAGCCAGTTACAGGGGGTCATACAGTTTAACCTTTACTGAGAATCACGGTCCAACTCGGCAATCTCCACATCAACAAAGGTTGCCAAATGTGAAGGAAGTGATAAGTGACAAACGAAAATCCTAGGACAGGCTGGGGATGGAACCTGAGAACTTCGGATGAAATGTCGGCACTTTACCACTGAGCCACCGAGCAAATTACCATGCGTAACTGCTGGCCGGAATGGCCGTGCGGTTCTATGTGCTGCAGTGTGGAACCGAACGACCGCTCCGGTCGCAGGTTCGAATCCTGCCTCGGGGATGGATGTGTGTTATGTCCTTAGGTTAGTTAGGTTTAAGTAGTTCTATGTTCTAGGCGACTGATGACCTCAGAAGTTAAGTCGCATAGTGCTCAGACCCATTTGAACCATTTTGAACCATGCGTAACTGTTGGCCTTAAAACTTTCCCATTTTCCTTCATTTGTGGTCAGTTTTGAGAACCTGTACAAAACTGGTATGGTCTGAAGATCAGAACGAATATTACAGCTGTTTTCGTCCACTCGTTCTTTGATACCTCTCTCCTACTTACCAAACTTTGCGAGAGGTATCCTGCTAACTTTGCTGGACTAGAACTCGTTTCTTCCTAAAGAACTTTCTACTGGGCTCGCATTCAGTAGGACGACGAATTAAATTCCCGTCCGGCAATCCAGATTCAGTTTTTCCGTGGTTTCTCTAAGTAGCTTAAGGCAAAAATCGGGATGGCTCTTTCAAAATGTACCCGGTCGACTTCTTTTCTCATCCTTCCATAGCCCGAGCAGGTGCTCCTTCCTTAACAATCTCGTCGTCGGCAGGTCGTTAAGCATTAACCCTACAGCACTAAAGAGGGGAAAAGGTTACACTGCAACTAAACAATCACAAATTTTACTATTCCAAATTTTATTCAAAGGAAACTATAATTTATAGGTTACGCTCTAGTTAACTGCAGTTATTGGATCAGCAAGGTATGTTACATAGAAAGTAAGTACAAAATGCGCTGTTTTATACCCAATAATAACGATTTTACTGCTCAAAATGTTATTGCAAAATAAGTCATAATTTATGTTGTACAGGAGCTACAAAGTATTATAACTCCAAGAGTATTTTACACACAAAATGGATAGAGACCCTTCTGCTTTAGACACTATTATTACAATCTAAACAAGACCCAGCTCGATCTTCCTTGGTCACCCAGCGAGTCTTCTTCTAATTCCTTGTTAGCTGCTTCGAAGTATGGGCCTACATCACTGGCATCTGAACCCACAATAGTGTCTTCTTCAAGAAAAATCTTTCTCTTCATTAAATTACGCAATATATTAGTGCCAAAATAAAAATCATCACCATTCATATTGTGCTAATTTCAGTAGCTAACGGTGAGATTAGAACTAAAGAGAGCCAGTGTAACTGCTTGATATTTCACCTAAGACGACACACTAAGATAAATTCCAAGCGATAAAACAAATATGCCGACTATTATAAGAAAGGCATGCTAGTACTAAACATTCGTAATATTTACGACAAAAGCACCAGTGTCAGCAAACTACTTGACTCAGGCAATAAATAATTCAGCCATTGTTAACAATAATGTTTGCCATGAAGTTACTCAAGAGCACATGTCCCACATGCGTCCAGGAACTGTGAAGAAATACCATCTGAAATCGTGAATTTTACCGGGTTTTAGTAATCTAGGATTAAGCTTGTTTCCTTTCAGATTAAGATTCTGCAAGAAGTATGAAGTTATACCTATTTGCAAAACAGTAAAGCTTCATAAGCAACATTTCTCCCATCACAGTTTTCTGAGACACACTCGGAATTTCCCAAAAATGGCTTTGAGCACTATGGGACTTAACTTCTGAGGTCATTAGTCCCCTAGAACTTAGAACTACTTAAACCTATTTAACCTAAGGACATCACACACATCCATGCGCGAGGCAGGATTCGAACCTGCGACCGTAGCGGTCGCACAGTTCCAGACTGTAGCGCCTAGAACCGCTCGGCCACCCCGGCCGGCTCGGAATTTCCCACTTATATGTCAATAAATATAGGTTGATGTTAATTTATTTTTCTGTGAATCTTCCTAGATAGTCAGTTGCGTAACTGGAACATACATCCGCCACTCATAGGAGGAGGCGGGGTAAAGTTTTCACTCTAAGGGAAATTGAACTCTCACTAAACCATAGTTATTGATAAAAGCTTGCCGCTTACATAATCTGAATCTACATATTATAAGGCATCATACTAAATAAATGAAAGTAATAAATATATAATAAATGGCAAATACATACATTTTTATGAAGCATTGCATAGTGACTACTTTTCCCAACCTAACGGTATGAAGTCACCAGTGTGGACACACAAACTCCGGAAATTGACATCAACCTTCTATCGGCTGAAGTAACGCCACAGGCTTATCGTCTTTCTTTAAGTGAAAACGCGTTTCTGTTCATGGACTGCACTTGTAACCTCCCCCTCACTTACCGACCTTAATGACAGTGAAAAATGAAACCGCGTGTACCTAATGGGAGTTTTGGAAAAGCAATCGTCGCCGAAGTTAACCTGTCGGTAAAGAGGGAGGAAAGGGTTACATCTAAATGAAAGAAAATGTGCTAGTGAAACTGGTGGAAATTAATTTTGAAAAGGGGTAAAGTTAATAAAGAAGGTAAATGTGCAGCCGTTACGTTAACAATTAACTAGCGGTAATTAGGTATTTGAGATTTGGGGGAAATCACGGTCGCCAGTCCTAAGGACAATTACTATAGTAACTGAAAAAGAAAGGTTATTACACATATAATTAGCACTAGAAGCGTGGCAACTGAAGGTTGACACGTGTAGTGTGAAAACTGAAAGTTTGTCAGAAGTAATAAATTTCGCTACACCCTGACTTAATTTAGCAAAAGAATTAATAAAACCGGAAAATCGAAAGTTAATTTAGTGACTGAAGTTAATAGTGAGCTTTCTTTCTGAAGCAAATCGAAATTCAGTAAAATACGGTTAGTCTTGGAGTACCTCAACAATCATTTCAAAAGCTACTTGAATCTACGCAATTTAGAAATAAGAGATTTAACTTTGAACTTGAATTAAATGATTCTGAACAATTAACAATAGTAAAATTTAGTACGTACCAAGCTGAGCTGCAGTCACAGGTAAGCTACAGTACGGTAACAAAACTCGCACTCTTAATTTGTGCTTGTGCAATCTAAATACTGTAGAATACCTTAACTAAACTTTGAAATTAAAGCAGTGAAATAAAATGATGCTGGCGTTTGAATTTCAACGACACTCGGGTTCATTCCGGAAAAGGAAGGGACCCTGCTTGGTAATGCAACTGGGACAATGAGCAACAAAGGTTCATGCTAAGTAGCTGTAATTATAGTTACGAAAATGGTACAGTTTGAAAAGCTGAGGTCTGCCATACAGTTCTAAAACTTTACTTGCGTCCAGTCTTCCTTGTCGGTTGATTGAAGGTATGAAGCCGTCGGTCGAGGAGGTGGCGACAGTCACTCATTGTCGGCCGTCGCTGTTGCAGAAGCTGGATGTTGGCGCGCCTTCTTCTCGACACGGTCACCAGACGAAAACGGGCTCTTGATGTGCGCTAGTTAATGTTTCCCGTCCGCGACACCATGTCAGAAACTATCATCGCAAGTCGAGCGCAATTACATGCTGCCAAACCCCGAAAGCGCGGCAACTCGCGGGAGCGTCACACAACACACCTGCTCCACTCGCTACCCCAGCCAGACCCCTTCTCTCAGCCCGCGCTCCACGCGGCAGAGTTAACACTCCCAAAGATCCTACACACTTTGATTCTTCACACGACCTATCGACGTAATCGTTCGATAGCAGTTTTCCCTAGGCAAGACCCAGCGTAAAAATACAAATAATATTTACGAAACAAACCAATTATACATCGACATAAATGCATAAATATACAAATAGTAAAACAATTACAATATACAAAGAGACAGAAATGTCATATCTTGAGGTAACAAAGCAAGGAAAAAAAATAGTACAATAGATGGAAATAGGAGGATATGCATTTCCGGCGTTACACACTGTCAACGGTTTCATCCATATTACAAATGTGATGAGCAGGATGAAAGTGCTCTTCTCGTACTGTTTTCAGAATATAAAAAAAACTTGTCTACATTGATGTTGTTAAAAGCTTGTCCTGTAGCCATCCAGGCAGTACTAGTTCAAAAATGGTTCAAATGGCTCTGAGCACTATGGGACTCAACTTCTGAGGTCATTAGTCCCCTAGAACTTAGAACTAGTTAAACCTAACTAACCTAAGGACATCACACACATCCATGCCCGAGGCAGGATTCGAACCTGCGACCGCCGGAGCAGTCTCGCGGTTCCAGACTGCAGCGCCTAGAATCGCACGGCCACTTCGGCCGGCGCAGTACTAGTATTAGGGCACAAGTTCAGATGTCGGGAGGATCGGGAAGGAAATCGCCTGTGCCCTTTTCAAAGGAAACATCCAGCCATTTACTTCTGCGATTTCAGGAACTAAATGAAAACCAAACCTGAATGGCCGAACGGAGATCTGAACCGTCCTCCCGAATATGAGGCAAGTCGACTAACCTCTCCACCACCTCACTCGGTGGCGTCAACTGGAATGCAAATCTCTATACATCGTTCACCTGAAGTCCACAAAGTCGCTTTTCCACTTCAAAAACATAACCAAGGGTTTCTTTTTACTGTTCTTTATTGAACACACCAGCTGAGAAATCGGCGTTGCCCGGACATATATTTATTCCTGTCTTCTATTAGACCATCTCCTCTTCTCTTCTCTCTCTATCCCTCTCCTATGGTCCCCATTCTTTGTCCACACCTCTTGTACCGTCTCTCTGTCTATCACCTCCTTCCCCCTATCTCTATCCACCTCCTCTCCATCCTCTCGCTATCCATCTTCTCCCTATTTATCCACCTATCCTACTTCCTCTTTCTATAACCCCCCCTGTCCCAGTGCATCACCTCCACCCCTCCCTCTCTTTGTACATCTCCACCACCTCTTCTCTATATCCAACTCCTCCTGCCCCTCTCTCCGTCGATTCCTCCTGTCTCTCTCTCTGTCCAAGCCCTCCTTCTCCTCTCTCTGTCAGTCTCCTCCTCCTCCCTCTCTCAACTCCTCTTTCTTTCCTTGTCCATCTCCTCCTCTCCCTTCTCTCTCTCCATTTCCCTCCCACCTGTCTCTGTCCGTCTCCTACTCCTTCTATCTGTGTCAGTCTCCTCCTTCCCCATCTGCCCATTTCCTCGTCCTCTACTCTCTCTCCATGTTATCAAACTCGCCCCAGTAGGAGTCTCGTGGTTCTTACCCCTATACCATTTCTTTTCATATTATAACTAATGTTGTGTACCAAATGTGATTGAAATCTTATCAAGGGTTTAGGATGAGCTTTTTACCCGTGGTTTTACTAACATACACGCGTGTCATATATATTTCATACATATTTAACAAATTTCATTCGTATTTGTGCACATATTTCACCTAGATGTCTATCAACTTTAGCCCTGTGATTTCATTATCACGCAGCTTAATGCTTATGACGTCGTATCTTCTGAACCATGTGCTATACAATGATATAATTTTGCAGGTACATCCAGTGGTATATGTTCCTACTGTCTGCGAAATATGTTGTGAATAGAGTTAGTAGTACAGAAGTAATAAATTAAAATGTCGTGCGTGATACGACAGTTTATCACGCATCTCATTATTTATGACGTCATATTTCCTCAACTATGTGTTGTAAAATGATATATTTTTCTAGATACATTCAGCGGCATATGTGGATACTGTCTGTGACATTAGTTGTGGATAGAATTAGTACAAAGAAGTAATATATTAAAATGTCATGCGTGACGCGACAGGTTTTTCTCGCCTCTCCGTATTTGACGTCGTATCTCCTGATCTATGTGTCGTACAATGATATATTTTTGTAGGTACATTCAGCGGAAAATGTGGATACTACTACGAAACTTTTTCGAATAGCGTTTGTAGCAACGGAGTAATAAGTTCAAACGTCTTGCATGATGCGGCAATATTCCACGCATTCAGTGTTTATGACGTGTCTTCTGAATTAAGTATCGTCCAATGATGTACTTTTTCTATTACACTCAGAATACTGCCTGCAAAACGTTTCACGAATACAGTTAGTAGCCAATAAGCAATAAATTAAAACGTCATGGTTGATGTGTCAGTTTTACTGCATGAAAAGCGGAAATGTAGTAAGCGATAAACTTTTTCTCATTTCATTATTTTATGGGGATCTCCAGCGGGAAAACGTTTCTTACAACTTTGCAATTATGTGAAAGGTTTGCTGCAAGTCTCTAAGTTCTCTCATTCTCAAATACTGGATAAATGAAGCACGGATATTCTCGTGTCTTGAGCTACACTGCTTTTTCACTCCCGCCCCATCCCCTTTCACAGGAGAGTGGTTCTTACCACCACGGTGATTATTTCCAGGCAATTAATGAAATGAGTGCCAGTTTTGGTTAAAACGATCCAGTGGTTTACGAGGAGATGTAGAACAACATAACGGAGTGGCGACAGGAAGTCCGTTAAATTAACGATGCCAGATTCGGCGGGGCAAAGGCAAAAGAAAAAGAAGAAGACGAGGCCCGGCCTCGATGAGGCTACTAGAGACGGAGTACAACTTCAGATATAGGAAGTAAATCGGTCGTGCCCTGTCTTAAGAACCATCCTGACCTTAGCCTTAAACTTGAAATAATGGACTGTAGACCACCAGCTGTACCAATACAATTTATTTCTCTACAGGTTTTGGTTCATAAAACCACCATCACTGGACTGCTACAACTGCTCAGTTAAACATAATGTAGGATAACCAGACAAATCAATGTTCTCAAAACTTATAGTTGTAACGTCATTTAAAAGATGGACATTGGTAATTTTTATATAGGTACAACGACACTTCACTATGAATTTGCTTCTGTCTTATCTCAGGTCACCTGTTCAGCTGAGTCGTAACGTGGTTGTCTCACATGTAGTGAGCCCAGGTTCGATTTCCGGCCGGGCTGGGAATTTTCTCCGCTCGTAGACTAGGTGTTGTGTTGTCCTCATTATCACCAACACGCAAGTAGCCCAATGTGGGGTGCCTGAAATAAGACTTCCAATCGGCGGCCGAACTTCCCCGGATTGGGCCTCCAGGTCATCAGTGCCACACAATCATTTATCTTTTTGTCTTATCTCACACAATATTTGCTAATCATTAGCACAACTTACACTATGTGATCAAAAGTATCTGGACACCTGGCTGAAAATGACTTACAAGTTCGAGGCGCCCTCCATCGGTAATTCTGGAATTCAATATGGTGATGGCGCACTCTTAGTCTTGATGACAGCTTCCACTCTCGCAGCCATACGTTCAATCAGACACTGGAAGGTTTCTTGGTGTATGGCAGCCAATTCTTCACGGAGTGCTGCACTGAAGGAGGTATCGATGTCGGTCGGTGAGGCCTGGCACGAAGTAGGCGTTCCAAACATCTCAAAGGTGTTTTACAGGATTCATATCGAAACTCTGTACAGGCCAGTACATTACAGGGATGTTACTGCCGTGTAACCACTCCGCCACAGGCCGTGCATTATGAAAAGGTGCTCGATCGTGTTGAAAAATGCAGTCGCCATCCCCGTACTGCTCTTGAACAGTGGGAAGCACGAAGGTGCTTAAAACATCAACATAGGCCTGTGCTATGATAGTGCCACGCAAAACAACAAGGGGAGCAAGCGCCCTCCATGAAAACGCGGCCACACCATAACACCACCGCCTATGAATTTTACTGTTGGCACTACACATGCTGGCAGATGACGTTCACCAAGTATTCGCCATACCCTCACCCTGCCATCGGAACGCCACATTGTGTACCATGATTCGTCACTCCATATATCGTTTTTCCACTGTTCGATCGTCCAGTGTTTACGCTCATTACACCAAGCGACTCGTCGTTTGGCATTTACCGGCAGGATGTGTGGCTTATGAGTAGCCGCTCGACCGTGAAATCCGAGTTATCTCACCTTCCGCCTAACTGTCATAGTACTTGCAGTGGACCTTGATGTAGTTTTGAATTGCGGTGCGGTTTCGTTTTCTTTCTTCCAGTTTCAACTAAGACAGCAAGGCATGTAAACCATTACACAGATTGGTTCTCACACATATTTTCCTTCTCCTTATACACAATGTCAAGCAAAAACTCTGTACATAATAATGTGCTGTTTTGTTTTATTCCTTGCGGTCGGTTTTCCAGTAAGCATTAATAGTGTAGTTATGGCTTATCGGCTCATGATTAGAATACTAATCCGGAAACTAAAACGTCCGAAGCTTTCTAATCCTACCTATTCGCAGATTAAAACTATGGGAATTACTGTCATTGAAGTTACTATCCTCATAGGTCCAGCAGCTAAAGAGGTCCCTTTCATACTTTGTATAACAATGATCCCAGCTTTTCTTCGCAATGAAGGTTTCGTTTGCAGTAACGATAAAGAATAATTTTTGAGCACAGTTAAAAAAACTGGAGTCAGTAGGAGCATACTGGTAATTTTTTGTAGAATTCAGCCACTTATCGTTTTTCCAGAAAAGCAGCAAACGGTGGATGGACAAAGTTTCACTTGCCCGTTTAATTTAATCTTGTGAATCTATGTATCTGTTATTTTCAGAAACCGGTTATTTTAATGGTTTTAACAGTCAGATTAAACTGGCATGGGAAAAAACCGATATAAGAGAAAATCGGTTGTCTGAGCGATAACCGCCAATCCTAGGAGGAGAAGATTCAAAATGGTTCAAATGGCTCTGAGCACTATGGGACTTAACTTCTGAGGTCATCAGTCCCCTAGAACTTAGAACTACTTAAACCTAACTAACCTAAGGACATCACACACATCAATGCCCGAGGCAGTATTCGAGCCTGCGGCCGTAGCGGTCGCGCAGTCCCCTAGAACTTAGAACTACTTAAACCTAACTAACCTAAGGACATCACACACAACCATGCCCGAGGCAGGATTCGAACCTGCGGCCGTAGCGGTCGCGCGGTTCCAGACTGTAGCGCCTAGAACCGTTCGGCCACCACGGCCGGCGAGGAGAATATTGGCAGAGAGGGAGTGGGTGGGTGGAAGGACTTTAGGATGTGTATTCAGTACCTGTACATATTTAGTTACCCAGCTGGATGTAGGAAACCGCCTAAAAATTACATCCAGGCTGGCTGGCTCACCAGCCCTCGATTGTTAATCCGTGATGCGGATTCAATCTGGGGCAGGCACACCTCCCTGTTTCCCAGGAGCTGCACGTTAACGCTCTCGGCTATTTGGGCTTGCATATTTTCCTGTCTGTAGTTGCAGGCTAATCTCAGGAACTGCTGAAGGGACTGTGATACGATTTTCATTAATAGGTAGACTGATGCACGAGGAAGGATCGTGTGTATAATTTAATACTACTGCGCCAGCAAGTTATCCGGTTGTGGATACCTACAAGGAAACATTCCCAAGTGACAATAAACGATCTTGATTAAACTTGTGTGTGTGTGTGTAGAGGGGGCAAAATGACGTAATACTTTTGTTTTGTCCAACTTCACTTTTAAGGGGTAAAACACACCCCGAAAGGTAATTTGGCATATTAGGTTTGGAGGGAATATCTTCGAAACGACCATATGTAAAAAATGTTTCTTGTAGAAGAGTTGATATGTAATTAACGTTATTGAAAGCTGTATAATCGAATTTTGTAGTAATTTAAAATTTTTCAAAATACTGCACCACCATTAATTAATTTTGAAAAGTGAAAACTTTTGTTACAACGTAAGTTAAAGAAGCTTTCAAGCTACATACATTCATGTGTAATAAAGCTGGTTTCTGAATACTGTTTTTTCTGGTTTTGGGAAAAGAAGCTGTACACAATGTGCTGTCAGAGTATTTTTAATATACCTAATTAAAATACCTAAACATTTATTATTAGACTAGTTATTTATTTTACTTATATTTCTTTTATATTTTAAATTGTTATTTTATGTTTTACATTCATTTTTTATTTTTCTTAGTTTACTGTTTTACGAACGTGTATGTTGTTAATTGAAAGTAATAAATAACTCATTATTATGATACAAGAGCATTATAATAATGATAATCTGTAAATAAATGTTTAAAACATAACGTTTTCGTACACCATGCACATAAAATGAAAGAAATTTATTCACATATTATACATGACGAAGAACACAATACAAAACAAAATTCAGCACTATTTCAAATTATCGTGGATTACCTTCTAACTACCCTGATTTGTATCAGGCATGTCTCACTACACTGGTAAGCCTTGGCGAAAAAAGTGACTGCAGCTTAATTATAGTGTCTGGCAAGAGGAGATTGACATCAAAATCATTCAACAGAGCTACATCTGAAAATTTTCTCAGAAGTTTCTTCCAACATCTGAAAATCTCACAACGTTCTTCCAACATCGAGCCGTCTATGTACTATGTCTGTACCTGTACCGTCGAGTCCTTTGGGATCATTAGATGAACAACTTTCTTGTCCTCGTTAATGACGTTCAAAACGGTTTTTTCTCACTGACAACCCTTCTTTTCGTAGTTTTAAAAGAAACTAATGATGAATTTGGACCGAGAATTCAAGAATCTCTTTTGGAAGCTCCGAAAGTCCTGACAACATCGAACTCTGGTAAACAAACGTCTGATCAATTCAAAAGATATTCTAAAGACGCTTTCTTTCTCAGCGAGAAAGAAAAATCAGTATTATTGTTAAATTCTTAGGGCTGCCAATGTGAAAGAACCATATAGAGCATCGTACCTCAGTACATGGAACTTCTTCATTTGGTGGTCCCAAAGGGCTCGACAGCACAGGTACAATCCTCAGATGGGTACAGATATCATGTAGGAAGAACTTTGTGAGAAAATCTTCAGATCTAGTTCTGTTGAATAATTTTGATGTTAATCTCCACTTGACAAACAATAAAATTAAGCTGCAGTCACTAGTGCATAATCAGTACTTTTCGCTAATGCTTAGCAATATACTGAAATAATCCTGATAGAAACCAGGACATTAAAAAGATCACCCACGGCAATTTAAATTCCTGCAGTGTTCTCCATCATGTATATTGTGCGAAGAAATTGCGTTCATTTTATGTGAATGGCGTAAATAACGTTGTGTTTTAAATCATTTATTTAAAGATTATCATTATTGTAATGATTTTTATCATAACAATTACTTAGTAATTATTTTCAATTGATGAAATACACGTACGTGAAACAGTAAACTAAAAAAACAAAAATGGCTACAAAACAGAAATTAGAAATTTAAAACATAAAAGAAATATTAGTAAAATAAATAACTTGACTAATAATGAATGTTTAGACATTTTAATTATGTATGCTGGCAATACTCTGCCACCACACAGTGTACAAATTATTTTTGAAAAATGAAGCTTGAAAGCTTCTTTAATCTATGTTGTAATAAAAGTTTTGATTTTTAAAAATTAATTAACAGTGATGGGGAATTTTGTAAAATTTCAAATTATTAGAAAAATCGATTATATAGTTTTCAATAATTTTACTTACGTACCAGATTTTATATGAGAAACATTTTTTGTATATATTCCTTTCGAAAGTACTCCCTCCAGACGTAATATGCCAAATTATCTTTCGGGGTGTGTTTCAACACTTAATGTGAAATTGGGCATAAACAAAAAATACGTACTGCATTATTTTTCCTGCTCTACATACACGCCATGTTTCATCAGCATCGTTTATTGACACCTGGGAATGTTCCCTTGTTAGTGCTGCCCGTCTGAAGCGGGGTTAGGTCGCTAGTTATTTCATAAAAATCGTCGCAGCAGATGCTTCTTCAGCTACGAGCCGCTCGAAGTTCTGCGAGTCAGTACTGCTGCACACGTGCGGTTCTCCCTCTTCCTGTGAGATGGACAATTTCTACTCGCGGGATCGACCGGGCTGCCTTTCCCCAACCTGATATGGATGACAGCGGAATTGATAAAGGTGCAAACAGAGACGCGCACGGAACGTGAGGAAGCGAGCGCTGTAAAGGAAGAAGCAATTGGCAAACCGTGCCCCAGGTGGGTGTGGAAGCCGGAGGCCCGGGCGAGTCCAGAAATAGGGAGCAGCAGACTGTCGATCAGCCCCTGGCAGCGCCCACACGCTCCCCTTGCAGAGCGTGCGCAACCGCCAAGCAGGAGGGCTTACCGCAGCACAGCTCCCCGGCGAACAGACCACAACACCCAGACTGCTTGTTTTACTTAACAAAGCCGGCGGGAGCGCATCGAGCCCCAAACTGAGACTGCTAAACACGACCGAACGTGATTCTAAGCTGCCATCGCAGGCAATGTACACTACCGCTCAAAAGTTTTCGATCACCTATCACACTTACGGATTTGTTGTTCAAACAGTTATTTCGTTCCGAATATTCTGTCATACCCCCGTTCTCATAATAAAGCAAGTGTAGACGTGTGAAGACTAAGCGCCTCTGTTGTGTACCTCAGCCGTCCTCAAAGTGTTGGGGGGTAGAGGAAGACGGGCAGAACAGGGAGTAATGGAAGGGGAGCGCCGGCCGGCTTGCAATGCAGTATTTATATTTCGTATTACGTAAGATAATACTTCCTGCGAACAAATATTACTAGATTCAGATTCTTATTTCCGTGAACCAAGGAAACTCCTCCATCGTTGATTTGCTGTCTTATTTCACAAGAACTGACCAGTAGATCCTGTCAGTGGGAATGATGAGAAACGTCGCGAATAATATGTCATCACACACCCCCCGTCACCGATCACCCGCAGGGTTACCTGCTTACTAAACATTTATCAACCGTAATTGACAATAAGCTGCTTGACAATGTGACCGCCACTTTCTTGCGCGACTGACTACAAAAACACATCGTTAACCACAGCCACTGTGAATGTACACTCGATATCTGCCAGGCTTCCGGAGTCATTTCAAGGGTACTGAGTTAGCTAGAAGTTGAATTCTAATGCGTGTTCAGTGGAGATAGTTGACCGGACATAAAATAAAGTGATATGAATTCTGCCATTCCCATGAATAAGTGGCTGGTTCACAGTGGTAACAAGAGATACCATGGAAGTGATTCACCTAATGTCTCTTCTCCTTCGAAAGTATACAGTTATAATAAGGAAATAGATTCGAATTTAAACGAAATACGTTCTTCTTTCGCATCTTTCTCCTTTGCGATCAGCAAAAGTTAGTGCTGAACGTAAAACCGAAGTGCATAAATGTCAAGTTGATTGTCTGACGTTAGGCTTTTCAGCATTCTTTTGCATAATGAGGAACGATAGCAGTGTGTTCTTTGTTTGGAGATTTTAGTCAACGATAGCTTGAAGTCTATAAAACTGAACAGACACCTGTAGACCAAACATCCAGGGCTTTTAAGTGAACCCATCGCGTTTTCTAAGCGTCATGCGCGACAACTGAAATGAAATGTCAGATTCCTCAAAAAACAGGTATCATTTCCTAAGATAGCTCAAAGAGCATTTCTGGAGGTATCCTATTGAAAAATCCAAATGACCACACATTATTGGTGATAAATTAATTCTTCTCGCAGCTGCCAAAACGTGCGAAATCACGCATGGTGAAAGCTTTGTCCTCGGTCTGAAATCGATACCGCTCTCAGATGATGAAAAACCAATTGCTACCACGTCTTCATGATAGCCCAAAATTTGTCTGACAACTTAGTGACAGTACTGATATCGGAAATCTTTTCCAGCTTCATGTTTTTAAATGCTAGTGTTACGAAAATGAAATTCACGAAGACCGGGTGGACCAGCTATTTTTTTAAAATCTGTGGAAGGGGCGAGTGTAGGAGAAGATATTTTTATTCTTGTAAATTCCTTTTCTGTTTGTAAAAATCTGTCAGCAACAAACTGTGTTGGCATATTACAGATAAGGCGAAGGCATTTGCTGGAACTCAAAGGGGGTTCATGGCAAGAGTGTGTGCTGTTTCTTATTCTGTAAAATTCACACACTGCATGATACACAGAGCAGCATTGGCTTCTAAAATAATACAACTGGAAGTCAGTAAAATGCTGAATTCTATTAATACAGGATATTTTTGAATTAATTTTATATTTTCATTATTTTTGAATTTTGTTGATAATTAATAGCAAACTTTCAAACTCGGCATAAATAATGAATGTAACTTTCTATGTATAATGATAATTTTTAAAGCTTGCAGAAGAATCTTTCTCTAGTAAATCTGCTTTTAATGGTTTGTTAACTAAGCAAACTGATATGTGACCATTTAATTCTTCCTTACTGTTGAAGTAGAGTAAACACATATCACAAACAAATTTTAATTCTTCATGTTTTGTAATTTGACTTGAAACAAGCCTAGATAAATTTTTAATATAACAATGGTGCGAATTTTCATAATTTTTCAAATAAAGCAAATTTATATGTTTCTATTTCTTACATTTCATAACTTTTAATAGATACACTTGATATGTTTTGTCAAATGAATAAGCATTAATAGATACATTATTTTGATCTGAGTTTTTGGACTGTTATCAACCATTACAGACATTTCAAATTTTCAAGTTTCTAATCAGTATCAAGACCAACATTTTTATATTTTGTAACTTTACCTACATTTTTGTCTACAGGAAACAAATCAGATTTTACATATATACTGGATGTGAATATTTTAATACCAGATATGGAAACTGAATTTGTATGGAGCTTAGTAATGAGTTTACAGTTCTTTTGCAGAGAGATATTTGAAATTAATAATTAATTTTTTGAAGATGAAAAGGTTAAATTCAGATATAATGGTTTAAGAAAAAAGGAAAACAATATTACTGAATTTCATGATTTGGAATTTTCAGCTTAACTGAAATTTAATTTTTTTTTTACTGTGAATGGGTCATCTGAGGACCACATTCATTTTCAGTTTTTTCATTCTTTGCTCTTTTATTTTCTTCCAGTACCATTTTGAACCAGTCTTTTTAGCTACCCTTCTTTCGAATCTTTCTATTTTCAATACTTTTTTGAGAAAGGCTTCTCTGTTGTTTATATCTACTGCTTTTGCATTGCTTCTTCCTAAACCTTTTTTTTAATTCATTGACCCAGCTTGTTGTGAACTTCTTACACCACAGATATTCGAAAATCTTCTTAGTCTACTGCCTTGCATTCAAAATAAATATCCAAAAAACATGAGTCTTCTTTTTCTCATTATGTTTGAAATATTTTCCATATTTTGGTATATTTCAGCATTACTTCATAATTTCCAGCCTTACTGTGTTTTGTGGTCCTAATATTTTCTATAGAATTCGCCTTTCTCGTACTTTTATTTTATCTAAATTATGATTTAATGGCAGGCATTCGCTTCCACGTAAGTATTCTGACTTCACTATTGTGTTGTAATGCCTTATTTTTGGATTTTTGAATAGGCACATTTTATTGTAAAGGATTTTGGTGATACCATATGCTCCCCATTTCATGCAACCTTTCATCTATTGGAGATTTTTCCAAAGAATTACCTTGGATTATCTCTCCTAGATATTTGAAGTTTTTTACCCTTTCTATTCGGCCAATATCTGTTTAAAAAAGGTTTGGAGAATCCTTAACGTTTGTCAAAAATTTTGTTTATTCTGCAGAAATTCTTAAGCCAATTCTGCTGGCTATTTCTTCCAGCAAATTTATTTGTTATAGCAGATACCACATTTTCGGAAAGTAAAGGAAAATCACCTGTAAATGCAAGACAGTCGATTTCGATCTTGCTTTCTCTTCCTTACCTTATAGGTGAAATGTTGAGTTCAATAAGTTTTTCATTTCAAATTCTCACTGTTTTCTCCAACACACTATTACAAAGAACTAGGGATGGGCCATCACCTTGTCGTACATCTCTTTTTATTTTGAAAGGCTGTGAAATTTCCCTCATAAATTTTATTTTACACACTGTATCTGTAAGTGTTTCACAGATTCGGTTTGCCAGTTTAGGCTTTACGCCAGATTCTCGAATTATTTTATCTATAGTTTCTTTGTCAACAGGCTCAAAAGCCATTTTCAAATCGAGAAACTTAACTACAATGTCCTTTGAATTAAATAATCTGTGGCGAATTACTGACCTGAGATGAAATATTTCTTCTGAGCGTAATCTGTTACTAGAACCACCTTCATTAAATATTATTACTTTTTATTTTATATATATATATATATATATATATATATATATATATATAACGACTTGTGTACTTTTTCCTTAGAGTATAATAAGTCTGAACCTACAAATTATTTCTACTGAATGATGTCATGAAGGAACATGAATGAGATGTAGGTAAAATTAATACAATTGGCGTAGTACATTGTGGCAGCCTTCTTCAACAATCCGAGGATATATTTTATGGATCATAACAGACCGCTTGCTAACAATAGAACAGGTGGAATTAACAGAATTCTCACGCAACAGGACACTTCGAAACGAAATTAAATCGAAGACTCTTGAAAATTTTTGGGTTCAGTCTCAAAATGAACACCGCAGTTTAACAAGGAGGGCAGTGTATGTGTTATTATCCTTTGCATCAACGTACTTGTATGAGTCAGCACTTTCTGTAAAGGCATTAATCAGGATGAAACATAGTTTCAATGCCAGCTGTTTCAAAGATCCAACCAAGACCGGATCTGCTTTCTTCAGAAATTCGAGCACACACATCACACTAAATGTGCAAATATTAGAAAATTCCAGAATGTTGAACCATGTCTATTTTTACTCTTGTTTAGTTTCTTTTTGGATGATCAGTTTCGATATAACAGTTTTTAAATTGGTATTTAAATGTTACCTATGTTCTGTCATCATTCGTACATCATGATCTTTCAAATATTAAAATATTCCAAATGGATTAAAAGAAATATAGATGGATCAGTTAAACTTTAACTAACTACTTTGGGAACTAATTTATAAAGAAATCCATATGTAGTAGAATACTCATACTTGTTCAGTTCAAATAACTGCACAAACCGCCTTGGTTATTTATAAACTAGTTGTGAGTATTAACTTCCACCGTTTTTGAATAACACAATTTTGTGATAATTTTTAAAAATCTTCGACTCTCATGTGGTCGAATAATTATTTTTATTGTTATTTAGTCGCTCACAAAATATTTATATTCCTCAGGTCAGAGATTCTCTTCCATCCTTAATCCTAAACAGCACTGAAAAAAAACTTTTCTTCTTGTGCAAGGAATTTGGGGAAAACTGTGAGCCATCACTTAGTCTGGACTAAACACACAGCTGCAGTCTGTAAGAAGGTGTATGCATCGCTTCGTTCAGTACAAAAATATAAAGAAGTATTTCCTCTCAAGCTAAAAAAGAAACTTGTAGAGTCACTAATATTCCCTGTCCCTTATTATGGTTGGTTGGTTGGTCGGTTCATTGGTTGATTTGGGGGAGGGGACCTAATCGTGAGGTCATCAGTCCAATTGTGTTAGGGAAGGATGGGGATGGAAGTTGGCCATGCCTTTTCAAAGGCACCATCCCGGAATTTGTCTCCCCACCAGTTTTTGCTCCTCTTGTCTATTGAAATTCTCTTCTTCTCTAGTAGCCATTATCACTTTCATTTCAGTCCTACCCTCTTTCGTCATTCCTTCCTTGACTTCAAAAATGTTAATCTAATCAATATCATTCTTAATACCTCCGTTATTTTAGTATTACTATCAGTGTTATTAATATTACTGTTATTGTCAACACAAATTATTAGTTTTGTTAATGATGCAAAGTATTATTATTGAGTTGTTACTTAACTGCTAAGTAAAAGATTCATAATTCCTCCATTATTTTATCTTCATTATTGAGGTTATTATTATTATTATTATTATTATTATTATTATTACTAGTTTTGCTAATTATTGTTTTTATTCATTTTGCAAATTATTATTATTGTGAACGTCATGTAATATTTTTTTGTATGTGTTGTCACTGGTCGGATGTAAGAGAGGACCTTAAAGGCCCTAACCTGGTCAGGCTAAATAAGCAATAAATAAATAAACAATTGACAGTTGCAATGATTAGACAGAAGTGGATAGCGTGGGCAGTTTTTGTGGCAAGCGTGGGAAGTGCTGAGGAAGGAAAGACTAATGGGGGATCTATGTTTCAGAAGGGGGCGCTTCGAAGATTGTTTGAGAACCCCTAGTGTATCCGACTGATTGTTCACACATATGGGTGCTGATGAGTATTCACAGCAACACTGACGTGCCTTTACCTAAGATGGTTCCATTCAAATATCTCTCATTCCTTCAGCTGTCTGTGTAGCAATCAGTTCGCATTAGTTGACGGAACTTTGTGTGCATCTAGGCACAGCACGTTTATATGGTCTGTGTTAAGACAGACTATTTCACAGTTGTATATCTTTTACATTTTGTTGGCTCATATATGATGAAAATGTATGTTCGATCCATTGATCTACACTGTTTCTCTCCTGTGAAGATGATTGTTATCATTCGAAACCGGTAGAGAATAAATATACAATTGTCCAGCTTATGGCACAAAATTTAAAAAAATTATCTAACAGCTGTAGACAGTCACCTACGAAAATCTCTATATCTAACAAAGTTAATGAGTGGATCGAAAACATCCTGGCAATTTAGAACGCAAATGCGTTATCTTGTTGGAGAGTCATCTATCTACACTGAAGTAACATCTGATGTGCCCCAAATGAGTGTAATAAAACTGTAGAATGTTACGTATTACTGACTTAGCAGAAGACGTAAATTTCAGTCTCAGGCTTTGCGCAGATGATGCACTTGTTTGTGACTAAATTATATCTAATAAAACTTGCAGTAATATGCAGTTAGATCTCAACAAAATATCGGTGTGTTGTAAAGACTAGTAACTTGCTCTTAATGAAGAAAAATACACAGCTGTACATTCAAGAAAAGAAAAAGTGTGATACCCTTTCACTAAAAGACCAAAGAATCGCAACTAGAGCCAGTCATGTTGTATAAATACTTGAGAATAAACAATGTGTGTAGGAATGAAATGGAATGACCATATAGGCTCAGTTGTACATACAGTAAATAGCAGTCTACAATTTATTCTTAGGACATTGGGAAACTGCAGTTGGTGTACAAAAGAGAGTACAGAACACTTGTTCATCTCACACTGCTCAAGTGCATGAAGCCTATATCATGTAAGTTGATTGCTGAATACATTCGATTATACTGCTGTTTAAAGTTGTCGTGTTCTGTGCACTTATTCAGTACATTAGGCACCTCTGACTTTTTCATGTTCGACAGAAATTTGTAGATATGTGGAATCGCACTTCATGGAGGCATTGTACTCACTGGAGAAACATTGATTAAAGTGCAATTGCTTATAAAGTAACTGCTTCGAAGAAGAGCAGATTAATGATATACTTGAACATGGTGAATTTGTATTTTTTTAATTTTGAACGGTTTATCGCCTATGAACAGTCATCTAAAACTGGTGGAACTTCAAATAATGTAATCTAAAATAGATACTAAAGGATTATGAAATAGCTGACATCATAGGGATATCAAAAGAAAGAGTTTGGTTCTTTCTGCACGAAGAACTCAAAAGGAGATAGCTTTTCGGGTTTGATGGCCACAAAGAAATGTGAAAGCCAATTTCTTAGCAATTTTCGTAATGTTTGAAAAATAATCTAACAGATTTTGTCCACCGATTTGCTACTGTGACTGGAATGGGGGTCGACCACTTAACGCCAGAAACGGATCAGCAATCAAAGCAGTGGGTCCAAGTCACCATCCTAACTGTTGTATACTATGCAAGTGTTCCGGATAAAATGGGTGAAATAAAAAAAAATGAAGTTACCTTTCACTGGGCCAGTGCAAGAAGTGCGAATTTGGAAAAAGGATATCTGATGTACATAGCTTTGTACTCCCGCCTTATTCAACCGAATAGACAACTCTGACTCCTGACTGTTCTACAGAAATTTGGAGACATCCGGAATTGCCCTTCAGGGAGACATCGTACTATCTGGAGAACTGTCGCATAAAGTGGATTTACTTATAAGGGGATTGTGTCGAGAAAGACCGGATTATTTATATAAAACATACACTGTCGGCATGTTATATAGAATTTCATAATGTCTTCTAGTCCATGATATCAAAACAACAACATAACACCTTAGAAGTTATCAGGAACTGATTACACAGTACGACTTTTTATTCTTTATTCGCCAGTGTACGAATGTCACATGTACTTCTCTCTCTCTCTCTCTCTCTCTCTCTCTCTCTCTCTCTCTCTCTGTCACACACACATATATACAAAACACAACCACACACACACACACACACACACATACGTATTTTACACATATTTATTGATGCACGATAGTCAGCAACAGTTACGTTGCGCCTTTCCGAGTTAATTAGCAAACGAAATCAGCCAATCTGGCCCTTGTACTTGCAGATTCAAACGGCCCACCAGGTATAATTAGTGGCAGCTGTTCTCATTGTGCAGATGATAGGGCACTCTTCAGCTTTTGGCTCGGGTTCGGTCCTTACTTTCACCCCATGTCTAATTTATGTGTCGCTCCCTTGTTCGCATTGAGGAAAGCAAACGAAAAACACGTTGGCAACACCGACTCTGTCGGGACACTTGAATTTGCGCGCGTAATGGCCTCACTGGCTAACCTCAATGTCAAATATCTCCGAAATGGCGCAACGTATCGATTTTTTTTCTGAACAGTTATTTCTCAGCACAATCTACCCTGCAACTCTGTTACAAGCTTTCCAGACTTTCTTTTCACCCTGTATATTTCATCTGATCTACAGGGTATTACAAAGAGGCAAAAAGGTACGGCCAAACTTTCAGGAAACATTCCTCACACACAAATAAAGAAAAGATGTTACGTGGACATGTGTCCGGAAACTCTTAATTTCCATGTTAGAGCTCATTTTAGTTTCGTCATTATGTACTGTACTTCCTCGATTCACTGCCAGTTGGCCCAATTGAAGGAATGTAATGACTTCGGTGCTTGTGTTGACATGCGACCCATTGCTCTACAGTACTAGCATCAAGCACATCAGTAAGTAGGATCAACAGGTTAGTGTTAATCACGAACGTGGTTTTGCAGTCAGTGCAATGTTTACAAATGCGGAGTTGGCAGATGCCCATTTGATGTATGGATTAGCACGGGGCAATAGCCGTGGCGCGGTACGTTTGTATCGAGACAGATTTCCAGAACGAAGGTGTCCCGACAGGAAGACGTTCTAAGCAATTGATCGGCGTCTTAGGGAGCACGGAACATTTCGGCCTATGACTCGCGACTGGGGAAGACCTAGAACGACGAGGACACCTGCATTGGACGAGGCAATTCTTCGTGCAGTGACGATAACCCTATTGTCAGCATCAGAGAAGTTGCTGCTGTACAAGGTAACGTTGACCACGTCACTATATGGAGAGTGCTACGGGGGAACCAGTTGTTTCCGTACCATGTACAGCGTGTGCAGGCACTATCAGCAGCTGACTGGCCTCCACGGGTACACTTCTGCGAATGGTTCATCCAACAATGTGTCAATCCTCATTTCAGTGCAAATGTTCTCTTTACGGATGAGGCTTCATTCCGACGTGATCAGATTGTAAATTTTCACAATCAACATGTGTGGGCTGACGAGAATCCGCACGCAATTGTGCAATCACGTCGTCAACACAGATTTTCTGTGAACGTTTGGGCAGGCATTGTTGGTGATGTCTTGATTGGGCCCCATGTTCTTCCACCTATGGAGCACGTTATCATGATTTCATACGGGATACTCTACCTGTGCTGCTAGAACATGTGCCTTTACAAGTACGACACAACATGTGGTTCATGCACGATGGAGGTGCTGCACATTTCAGTCGAAGTGTTCGTACGCTTCTCAGTAACAGATTCGGTGACCGATGGATTGGTAGAGGCGGACCAATTCCATGGCCTCCACTCTCTCCTGACCTCAACCCTCTTGACGTTCATTTATGGGGGCATTTGAAAGCTTTTGTCTACGCAACCCCGGTACCAAATGTAGAGACTCTTCGTGCTCGTATTGTGGACGGCTGTGATACAATACACCATTCTCCAGGGCTGCATCAGCGCATCAGGGACTCAATGCGACGGAGGTTGGATGCATGTATCCTCGCTAACGGAGGAAATTTTGAACATTTCCTGTAACAAAGTGTTTGAAGTCACGCTGGTACGTTCTGTTGCTGTGTGTTTCCATTCCATGATTAATGTGATTTGAAGAGAAGTAATAAAATGAGCTCTAACATGGAAAGAAAGCGTTTCCGGACACATGTCCACATAACATATTTTCTTTCTTTGTGTGTGAGGAATGTTCCCTGAAAGTTTGGTCGTACCTTTTTGTAACGCCCTGTATATCTATAGCGTATTTCGCCCAGCAGTTTCATCTGAATCCTGAGTAACTCTGTAATTCTGCCTGGGCAAGAAATATGCATAAAGGCATGGACAGCGGTTCAACTCTTTTGACGTGATAATGGAACATTCACTTTTGCAAGTATTTCATCTCACTTTTCACACTCACTCACATTTCATCTTCGTTTGTCGTACTGGCCGTACAAACAAGAGAAGGCAGGGTTTTTTAATTTTAAGGTATTCCAGTTCAACTAAAAATAGAAGAAAACTACCAACAGTTAGTTAGTCAGTTAGTTAGTTAGTTACGTTGGTTAGTTGGTTTCCTGTTCCATGGACCATTTTCACGATATATCGTAATAATGTGGAACGAGTTATTTTATATTCGCATCACAAATTAATTTGGCTACATGCTGAACTTTTATAAACTTTTTAGTTATTTCTTACTATAAAGGGTGAATCACCTAAAACTTGCACCACAAACACTGCGGAAATGAGAAGTGTTATTGATGTGCTGTTTTCTCAGTATGGATTGGTTCTGAGAGGCTCGTGTTCTTCGCCAATAAACGATTGTACGTACTTAGAAAGTGTACTTTTTGTGCAAACATACGCTTTTTCAATGGAGCAATTTCTATTTACATTAACAAACTACAGTTAGGGTAAATTAGAATGTCAGTGGCGTTTGTTGGAAGAATCTAGTGAGAGTCATTCACGAGATATCGCATTTTTATAAGTTTCCACGCCGACGCTTGTTTGTGCCATTCAACCTGAGTAGTTGCTAGGTACTATGTTGTTACATTGCTTACAGTGTATTTTTGTGTTCGTTAAGTGCAATGCTACATGCTTGTCAGTTATTGTGGTGACAGTCCAAGCAGCAGTCGTGAGTGGTGGTGGAATTAACCAACGCAGAAAAGCTGACATGTTAATGAGTGTGTAGGAAGAATGCAGTTCGTTCTTGTACGGTGTATGCGGCAAAATATCCCAATAGACGTATCCATTGGCAGTTATTTCTCAACCTCTTCAAACAGTTATGTGAAAGTGGTAGTGTAATACCTAGACAACGTAACACAAGGAAACAAGTAACGACAGAAGAGGGGATATTAATGTTGATCCGTACGTTAACTCCTGCGCAACTGCACGGGGAAGTAGCATGAGTCAGGAAAGTGTCCTATGCATTCTCCATCGACATAGGTTGCATCTTAATCACAACCCTCTCCATCCAGAGCTGCATGGAAACGATTGTGAGAATCATGTTAATTTCTGTACATGGGCATTAAGACAGGATACTCAAGACGTGTCATATACCTTGTATCATTTACCAATCATGGCCAAGTAAACCGCCGAAGCATGCGTTATTGGTTTGCTGACAGTCCCAGCTGACTTCGATAGGTGGAAATCAGCGTCTGTGGAGTGCAAACATATGGTGTGGCCTAGCAAGCCATCAGCTCATAGGTACATTTTTCATAGTCGGAACACTGAACGCGCAGAAGTATCGCAGCCTCCTAACAGATCATCTTCCACGGATGCTAAAGGATGTTCCTCTGCAGATTAGGGGGAATCTGTAGGACTAACATGACGGCTGTCCAGCCCATAGTACACGAAGAACTACTGAAAGTCTTCAAGAATTGTTCCCAAATCGTTGGATTTGACGCAGAGGACCTGTATCTTGGCCAGCCCTTTCTCTGGGTTTGACGCTTCTAGACTTTCTTCTGTGGGGATACCTGAACGACCTGTCTACAAGGACATACCCGTACACTCGACCGTATGCAGCGACATATTACTGCAGCCTGCTCGGACCTCTCCGCTGAAATGCTAGCACGTGTGCAGCAATCGTTCCATACCAGACTGTAAGCGTGTGTAGCCCTGAAGGTGGTCATTTTGAACACAACCTATGATGGTCTCGTTACTAGTCAGAATCTACATCACTACTGTATGCACTTGCGTTCTTCTTTAGTGTCTGCTACCACAAGTATTTTACAAGTGCCAGTGTGGCAACTTTCCAAAATGCGATATCTCGTAAATAAATCGCACTAAAATCCTGCAACATACACCACCGACATTTTAATTTACACTACTTTTACTTTGTTAATGTCAATAAGTAATGTTCCATTTAAAAAATTGTAGTTTTGCACAAAAATACACTTTCTAAGTATTATTGACATCTCTATTGATAAGCAAACAAGAAGAGCCGCTTGTTACCTTTCCATTCTGTGAAAACAGCACATCAATAGCACTTTCCATTTCCGCAATATTTGCGGTGCAAGTTTTAGGTGCTTCGCCCTGTATAGATGCGGGGAATCTCGGCATAATCATAATTTTTACTTACCGGCCGCATGTAGTTGTGAGTTTAAGAAATGCAGAAAACCTGGAATTAACAGAACGTTAGTGTGACTTGTTCTGTTATGCCTTCATTTATCTGAAATTAACACACTTCGTACCCTTTGGTAGCACTATAGTAAATTGCACATTTGTTAAGCCGCTAAGGAGATTATTTACAATCTTAGCTGCCTTAGCGGACATACCGATCTCCCCACAGCACAGAATGTGTACCTTACTTCTGTTTATTTGCTTCTTGTTTCTTTTTTGGTAGAATTTACTATAAAAGTATAATAAAACATGAAACTGTTTATCGTTTCGTGATTGCGTAACAGATAAATGAGCTATTGTGTAGGTTTTACTCGCTATGCAAGTACAATAACATTTCTTACGTGGCGAAAAATTAATAAATATTTAGAGCTGCGCTGAGGCCCATACATTCAGATATTTTCGGTAAATATTTGATCTCTCTGGGCTAATTTCCTAGATAGTAAGAAATAGAACTGCCACCAGTTACTATAAACAGCTTTATTTGAAGCTACACGTTTCGATTTTCCAACTTCTTACAGTCAGTACATTTGTTGTTCTGTGCGCCTCAACATTCCAAAAAATTCTCTTCTTGGCAAATAGTGCCTTGTGTTCTGTTTGGCGTTTTTATTGAGAACCAGCGTATTTCAGTCATGGTATAGCACTTTACTTTTTGTTAAACAGCACAGTGCTTAATCTGTAAGGTACCAATATTACAAATGCAAAAGTAACTCTGTGTGTCACGTTTTTAAGGGTGGACCACTGAATCGAATTTGATGAAGTCTGGTATAGAGATAGCCTGAACCCTCAGAAAGGAGGTGGGCTACTTAAAAAAATTAAACGAGTAGGCAGTGGCGATAGTAGTCGATAACAGTGAATCAAAGCAGCAAACAGTTTGTTGGCAATGCACTCTTTTGCAGTAAGTTGCGCAGGTAAAAAGGGCTACGTCAAACTGGAAAGTATTAAATTGCAGATCTCAAAAATATCTGTCCACGAGAGCATATGCTTATTTTTTACGGTACACCCACAATCATTCATTTTGTTTTTCATTGCGCCTGACGTAGCGAGTCCGAATAACAAAAATGGTGATTCTGGGTGAACAGTAAGAGATGAACATAAGTTCTCGCTGACTTGTGTAGATGTTTTTGAGATCTATGTTTTAGTATGACATCCAGTTATGTACCATATATTTATTAGGCATTGGCCGGCCGGGGGGGGGGGGGGGGGGGGGGAAGGGCGAGCTGTTCTAGGCGCTACAGTCTGGAACCGCGCGACCGCTACGGTTGCAGGTTCGAATCCTGCCTCGGGCATGGATGTGTGTGATGTCCTTAGGTTAGTTAGGTTTAAGTAGTTCTAAGTTCTACGGGACTGATGACCTCAGTTAAGTCCGATAGTGCTCAGAGCCATTTGAACCTATATTAGCATTCAGATATATATAAAAAAAAACAGCACTGAAATAAATGTATTCGCGCTATAGCTGTGATGCCAGACATAAAAACGTTAAACTTAAAACAGCCGACTTCGTGCGATGAAGCAGCAGAGGAGATACTCGTCGCGAGCTGTGCTTCTCCGATATTTATTCATCATAATAATACTACTGATTTGCGAGCGAACCCGCGGGTAAAGGCTAGTTGAATATGCAAATAGACAGACACTGTTTCTAATAGATCTAATCGATGGAGAACTTTCAAGTGGCACTCTGTTTACGTGCCAGTATACAGGTATCTCCCTCCATCCAAACAGGCCTCAGAAGGCACAATGATACCGACTGACCTCCGTGTCGTCACTGGATGCGGATATGGAGGGGCATGTGGTTAACACTGTGAATTTTAGTGACCCGAACCGCACTTCTCAATCAAGTAGCTCCTCAATTGGCCTGACAAGGGCTGAATACACTCTGATTGCCAATAGCGCTTGGCATATCCGGACCGACCCCCACCAATGTGCTACCCACGCCCGACAGTGCTTAACTTCGGTGATCTGAAGGGAACGGTGTTACCACTGCGGCAAGGCTGTTGGCAATATGCAGCTATTCTTTGAAGTTGTTTAATCTCCTGGCGCAGTATCAGTCAAGCTCACTGAATAATTTGTTTTCGGGGAAGATTCAAACTCCCATAAACATTACCGGATTTCAACATAATTTTTGAAGGTACTAAAATTTTATTTTTTGCAAATTAGAAACATCTACGGTATTTATTCGAACGTCAGATACAAAGGTTTTTCATGATAGTAGATTTTTATCTAAAATGACATTTATGTATAATTTTGTTAACTGAAAAAGCTTTCTTGAAAACTTATCGCGTAGAAACTTTACAAAGCACGAAGAAGGTATTCAGTACAATGCAACACTACAATTAATTTCTAATATAATATACAGTACATACTGCATGCACACACACACACACACATACACACACACACACACACACACACACACACAGATATACATATATGACACACTATTCCCGTGTCCGCATGCTGGTGCTTATATACCCGCAGCGGAGTCGCGCTGCACTGCATATATGCTGCAGCAACGCCCTCAAACGGAAATTTATATCCCCTTATATTCATACAAATAATAGAAATGATAAGTTATACACACATCAAAAAAAGTCTTGGATCACCTCGGTTCCGAGAGTTCCGTAACCTGTACAGAAAATTGGAATAGAGATCAACATAAACATCATTTCCGCCATTTTTATCGCTCATGAAAACCATACATTGCATGTTGTACCACCATAAAGCGAGACCTTCAGAGCTGGTGGCCCAGATTTCTGCACACACCTGTACCTCTAATACCCTGTAGCACGTCCTCTTTCGTTGATGCATGCCTGTATTCGACGTGGCATACTATCCACAAGTTCATCAAGGCACTGTTGGTCCAGATTGTACCACTCCTCAACGGTGATTCGGCGTAGATCCCTCAGAGTGGTTGGTGGGTCACGTCGTCCATAAACAGTCCTTTTCAATCTATCCTAGGCATGTTAGATAGGTTTCATGTCTGGAGAACCACCATAAAGCGAGACCTTCAGAGCTGATGGCGCAGATTTCTGCACACACCTGTACCTCTAATACCCTGTAGCACGTCCTCTTGCGTTGATGCATGCCTGTATTCGACGTGGCATACTATCCACAAGTTCATCAAGGCACTGTTGGTCCAGATTGTGCCACTCCTCAACGGTGATTCGGCGTAGATCCCTCAGAGTGGTTGGTGGGTCACGTCGTCCATAAACAGTCCTTTTCAATCTATCCTAGGCATGTTAGATAGGTTTCATGTCTGGAGAACATGCTGGCTACTCTAGTTGAGCGATGTCGTTATCCTGAAGGAAGTCGTTCACAAGATGTGCACGATGGGAGCGCGAATTGTCGTCCATAAAGACGACTGCCTCGCCAATATGCTGCCGATATGGTTGCACTATCGTTCGGAGGATGGCATTCAGGTATCGTACAGCCATTACGGCGCCTTCCATGACCACCAGCAGCGTACTTCGGCCCCACATAATGCCACCCCAAAACATCAGGGAACCTCCACCTTGCTGCAAAAAATGGCCCTGGGCACTATGGGACTTAACATCTGAGGTCATCAGTCCCCTAGACTTTGAACTACTTAAACCTAACTAACCTAAGGACATCACACACACCCATGCCCGAGGCAGGATTCGAACCGGCGACCGTATCGGTCGCGCGGTTCCAGACAGTAGCGCCTAGAACCGCTCGGCCACACCGGCCTGCCCACCTTGCTGCACTCGCTGGACAGTGGGTCTAAGGCGTTCAGCCTGACTGGGTTGCCTCCAAACACGTCTCCAACGATTGTCTGGTTGAAGGCATATGCGACACTCGTCGGTTAAGAGAACGTGATGTCAATCCTGAGCGGTCCACTCGGCATGTTGTTGGGCCCATTTGTACCGCGCTGCATTCTGTCGCCGGCCGCGGTGGTCTAGCGGTTCTGGCGCTGCAGTCCGGAACCGGGGGACTGCTACGGTCGCAGGTTCGAATCCTGCCTCGGGCATGGGTGTGTGTGATGTCCTTAGGTTAGTTAGGTTTAAGTAGTTCTAAGTTCTAGGGGACTTATGACCTAAGATGTTGAGTCCCATAGTGCTCAGAGCCGTTTTTTTTTCATTCTGTCTTGGCTGCAAAAATGGACCTCGCCATGGACGTCGGGAGCGAAGTTGCGCATCATGCAGCGTATTGCGCACAGTTTGAGTCGTAACACGACGTCCTGTGGCTGCACGAAAATCATTATTCAACATGGTAGCGTTGCTGTCAGGGTTACTCCGAGCCATAATTCGTAGGTAGCGGTCATCCACTGCAGTAATAGCACTTGGGCGGCCAGAGCGAGGCATGTCATCGACAGTTCTTGTCTCTCTGTATCTCCATGTCCGAACAACATCGCTTTGGTTCACTCCGAGACGACTGGACACTTCCCTTATTGAGAGCCCTTCTTGGCACAAAATAACAATGCGGACGCGATCGAACCGCGGTATTGACCGTCTAGATATGGTTGAACTACAGACAACACGAGTCGTGTATCTCCTTCCTGGTGGAATGACTGGAACTGATCGGCTGTTCAAAAATGGTTCAAATGGCTCTGAGCACTATGGGACGTAACTTCTGAGGTCATCAGTCCCCTAGAACTTAGAACTACTTAAACCTAACTAACCTAAGGACATCACACACATCCATGCCCGAGGCAGGATTCGAACCTGCGACCGTAGCAGTCGCGCTGATCGGCTGTCGAACCCCCTCCGTCTAATAGGCGCTGCTCATGCATGGTTGTTTAAATCTTTGGATGGGTTTAGTGACATCTCTGAACAGTCAAAGAGACTGTGTCTGTGATACAATATCCACTGTCAACGTCTATCTTCAGGAGTTCTGCGAACCACGGTGATGCAAAACTTTTTTTGATGTGTGGATATGAAATTTGGTCGAAATCACTCCACAATTCCTGGGTGACACTTCAGTATTACTCTTTTTTACCCCTATTTCCACCCCTACCTCTACAAGAGGTAGGTGCTTTTACCCCACCAGTGCTTCTTTACATATCGTAAGTGATACGTTTACCAAGTTTGACTGATATCGATCCTGTGATTTAGGAAATGTGCAACATACATTCATACTTAGATACATACAATGACTTTTATAAATAGCCGGCCGCGGTGGTCTCGCGGTTAAGGCGCTCAGTCCGGAACCGCGCGACTGCTACGGTCGCAGGTTCGAATCCTGCCTCGGGCATGGATGTGTGTGATGTCCTTAGGTTAGTTAGGTTTAAGTAGTTCTAAGTGCTAGGGGACTGATGACCACAGATGTTAAGTCCCATAGTGCTCAGAGCCATTTGAACCATTTTATAAATAAATACATTGACAGAAAAAAATTGTAACAGAAGTTGTACGACATTGACGAAAGTTGGTAGGCGTGTTTCTACATCTGAAAGATGATGTGTATTCAAATTTCGTACCAGTCGTGTAAGAGTGGCGTTAGTAACGCCACTAAGAGGATGCAAATGAGGTTTGCTTTAAACACACGCTGAAACGGTAATGCGTGTCAGTTACGTTTTGGATTGGACGTGGAGAGTTGATGTTGGTGAAGAATGCCTTTTAGGTCACAAAGATGCCATTATTAACGCCACGCTGTGTTTGAACGGCGCTACAAGAAGCTCGATGTTCCTTTTGCTGTACTGCAGAAAGACTTATCAGGAATGTAACCACAGTACATGATTGCTGGCACTGGCGGTCACAAGAATGTACGGTCGCAGGAAGACTGGAGTCTGGACGGCCGCCTGGTACTACCGAAAGGGGAGACCATCGTGTTCAGCGTATTGCTCTGGCGCATCGAACTGCATCTGCAGCAGCGGTCTGAGCATCAGTTGGCAACACAGTGACACAACAAACTGTTACAAATCGGTTACCTGAAGGACAGCTCCGAGCCAGACGCACTGTAGCCAACATTCCACTAACCCCCAACCACCACCATTAGGGACTGCAGTGGAGTGAAGCGAGAGGTCATTGGAGGACAGGGCGGAAGTCTGTAGCGTTTTTTGATGAAAGGTATATCTGTCTCGGTGCCAGTGATGGCCGTGTGTCGATTAGAAGGAAGCCAGTTGAGGACCTACAACTAACCTGCCTGCGTGAGAGACACACTGGACCCACACATCGAGTTACGGTCTGGGATGCGATTTCGTATGACAGCAGGAGCGCACCGTGACTGCAAAATTGTACGACCATGTGGTTATTCGACTTGTTGCGCTACCATTCATGAACAGCGTTCCGTGGGGATTTTCCAACAGAACAACCATCGCCCACACATCGCTGTTGCAACCCAACGCGCTCTATAGAGTGTCGACATGTTGCCTTGGCCTGCTCAATCACGAAATCTGTCTCCAATCGAGCACATATGGGACGTCATCAGATGCGACAGTTCAAGCGTGATCCGCAGGCAGCATTAACCGTCCCTCTACTGCCCTGCCGAGTCTAGCAGGCCTGGAAATCCATCCCACAAACTGACATTCGGCACCTGTACAACAAAATGCACGCACGTTTCCACGCTTGCATTCAACATTCTAGTGGTTACACTGGTTACTGACGAACGAGCATTTCACTTTTGCAATGGCTTATCTCACGCTTGCGCTAACATGTGATCTTGCAATGTTAATCACTTGAACATACTATCTAGGCAAATATATTCCCGAAATATTATCACTCTATCACTCTGCATTAATTATTTTTTGGTGTCGTGATTTTTTTTCCGTCAGTGCATAGGGGAACTAGGGGTGGAATGGGATACTTCTACATCTACATGACTACTCTGCAATTCACATTTAAGTGCTTGGCAGAGGGTTCGTCGAACCACAATCATACTATCTCTCTACCATTCCACTCCCGAACAGCGCGCGGGAAAAACGAACACCTAAACCTTTCTGTTCGAGCTCTGATTTCTCTTATTTTATTTTGATGATCATTCCTACCTATGTAGGTTGGGCTCAACAAAATATTTTCGCATTTAGAAAAGAAAGTTGGTGACTGAAATTTCGTAAGTAGATCTCGCCGCGACGAAAAATGTCTTTGCTTTAATGACCTCCATCCCAATTCGCGTATCATATCTGCCACACTCTCTCCCCTACTACGTGATAATACTAAACGAGCTGCCCTTTTTTGCACCCTTTCGATGTCCTCCGTCAATCCTACCTGGTAAGGATCCCACACCGCGCAGAAATATTCTAACAGTGGACGAACGAGTGTAGTGTAAGCTGTCTCTTTAGTGGACTTGTTGCATCTTCTTGTGTTCCCTTAATGTTTAACAATTTCTATAAAATAAGGGAACACAAGGAAACACTTCTTAAAGTGATAAAAAAACACCTTGTAGTGTAACCTAATGTACCTTATTTTAAAATCACTTAAAACAATACATTTTGCATTTTTTACAATTTTTCAAAGAAAGTCTTGCACATTTCCCGTTCCGCCCCACCCACGGGGCAGAATGGGATAAGCGTATTTTTTGTTAAATTATTGCATAAACGTTGAATTTGAATTACGAATAGCCGGCCGGAGTGGCCATGCGGGTCTAGGCGCTACAGTCTGGAGCCGAGCGACCGCTACTGTCGCAGGTTCGAATCCTGCCTCGGGCATGGATGTGTGCGATGTCCTTAGGTTAGTTAGGTTTAATTAGTTCTAAGTTCTAGGCGACTGATCACCTAAGAAGTTAAGTCGCATAGTGCTCAGAGCCATTTGAACCATTTGAATTACGAATATCGTATTAAACTATGACAAAATATTGTATAACAGGCAATTCAGACTAAGGAATGTGTAATTTAAACAATTAAAAAGTCATTCTTCAAAATAACAAAATATTTTAATGTCGTTCTGAAAAATGTACAATGCTTAATAACCACCAAACTACTAACTACTAGCCCTTTCGACAATAGTCACAAATCAGTATTTCCTCTTCATCTTCACTGTCTATGATAGCACATGAATTGTGTGCCCACTCTGGCACGCGACCCAGCCCGCATTAGAAACGGAGTAGAAGTCCCCACAGTAGAGACACTCAGCATCCTCTCTCTCTGATTCTCTCTTCTCCATCATCTTCTTCCTTTTATTTTCCTTAAGGTCTTTGATGTCCTCTGTTTTGGTTTTTTTGGGTGTACAGTTTGATATTTTTGCCTTAAGTTGCATTGCACCTGACGTCTCTGTCCTGACATTGATTATATTTGTGCACCCTCCTCCTTTCTGTAGGCCTACTTTAGGTGCGACAGCATTCTGCAGTTTCTTCTTATAAGGAGAATCTGTTAATACGACAGTTTTTCCTTTTCGTCTTGTTGTCCGCCGAGTATTTTGATAGATTAGTGGGATTGGAATGACAGCCTCGGGCGATATCTGGAAAGCTGAGTTGTTCGGCGAACGTAGCTGGTTGGGAGAGTCTGTCATAGATGAACATCCAGGTTAGGTTTGCTTTCTACTTGCATCAAAATATGACGGGGCAGAACGGGACACTATCCCATTCTGCCCCGTCCCGTTCCGCCCCAAGAGCACCTTTGGGGTTAACAACTTTTATGGAGTGTAATAACTGACGTATTTAAACGCATTAAATAACTTAAGTGTAACAAATGCCATGCACTTTAAGGGAATGTGTCATTTTAGGGTATACAATTAACAATTAACAGCTTACCTGACGTTGAAATTCACCAAACGTTAGAACAACGCAAGCGGTAACGTGATGGACAACAACTCACTTAGATCTCGCACTTCAAACTAAACCAGAATGGCTGCCCTCACTTCCCTTCCATTCGGAGAAATAGTAACATGCCCATACAACAGGTAGCAACACTGTCCAGTCTAAGAAAGAGCAATTTCCCATTGTGCCCCGCTATCCCGTTCTGCCCCGAGTTCCCCTATAATTGTTTTAGTTTTGATTATATTGTTCACCGTGAGTAGCACATTTCAAATAATTTGTGTAATCCATTGTCTTCCTGGAGTTCTTAACGTCATTTGCCCACAGAGAGTTTAAAGTACGACATTCTTACACACTTCCTATGTCCAACAGTACGATATCGACAGTGATATGGGTGGATGTTTTGTCCGTGATAGGTTGATAAATTTTTACTACTGGTACCTTCTAATAAAACTGTGATACAGAACGCGGAACTTATAATTAGGTTTATACCAACGCAATACATGTAAGGAGAATGGCAGCGCAACGGAGCTCTGATGGCGCGCTGCGGCATGGAATGTGGTTCGTAATGTGTGTGGTTGTGGGTGCAGGTGGGCGCCAGCTGACGGGAGGCGTCCAAGCCGTCGCTCAGCCCGAGTCGTTCGCACTCGGAAGTCGCTACGGCAAGAGAAACGGTAAGACTCCGTTGTCCAGTCTCTGCAAGAATGATTTACCGCTTCGGTCACGTCCGCTATTACATACCTGCTATACAGCTATATCCCTCCTCTACCCGTCTGTGTACGTCTCATCAAGTGGCGCGCCTTTCAAGCTGCATTGTCATCGCTATGCATTACAGTTCATTACTCTTAAGCTATTATGGATTTAAACTGAACTCTGCGATTGTACGCTACAGTATTAGATACACTATGTGATCAAAAGTATCCGGACACCTGGCTGAAAATTACTTACAAGTTCGTGGCGCCCTCCATCGGTAATGCTGGAATTCATTATGGTGTTCGCCCACCCTTAGCCTTGATGACAGCTTCCACCCTCGCAGGTATACGTTCAATCAGGTGCTGGAAGGTTTCATGGGGAATGGCAGCCCATTCTTCACGGAGTGCTGCCCTGAGGAGAGAGATCGATGTCGGTCGGTGAGGCCTGGCACGAAGTCGGCGTTCCAAAACATCGCAAAGGTGTTTTATAGGAATCAGGTCATGACTCTGTGCAGGCCAGTCCATTGCTGGGATCACCGCCTCCGAATTTTACTGTTGGCACTACACACTCTGGCAGATGACGTTCACCAGGCATTCGCCATACCCACACCCTGCCATTGGACCGCCACAATGCGTACTGTGATTTGTCACACCACACAACGTTCTTTCACTGTTCAATCGACCAATGTTAACGTTCCTTACACCAAGCGAGGCGTCGTTTGGCATTTACCGGCGTGATGTGTGGCTTATGAGCAGCCGCTCGACCATGAAATCCAAGTTTTCTCGCTTCCCGCCTATCATAGTACTTGCAGTGGAGCCTGATGCAGTTTGGAATTCCTTTGTGATGGTCTGCCTATTACTCATTACGACTCTCTTCATCCGTCGGCGGTCTCTGTCAGTCAACAGACGAGGTCGGCCTGTACCCTTTTGTGCTGTACGTGTCCCTTCACGTTTCCACTTCACTATCACATCGGAAACAGTGGACCTAGGGATGTTTAGGAGTGTGGAAATCTCGCACACAGACGTATGACACAAGTGACACCCAATCGCCTGACCACGTTTGAAGTCCGTGAGTTCCACGGAGCGCCCCATTCTGCTCTCTCACGATGTCTAATGGCTACTGAGGTCGCTGATATGGAGTACCTGGCAGCAGGTGGCAGCACAATGCACCAAATATGAAAAACGTATGTTTTTGGGGGTGCCCGGATATCTTTGATCACATAGTGTATGACTATAACAATCGCAAAGAGTTGCTTTTCATGCTTTTGTTGGTGTTCTTTAAAAGTCGTAGCTAGTTCACTTCTTCATACGGCTAAGATCTGCTTTATTATAGAAATTAGTCCAGCACCTGGGGTGATTGCGGAACTATTATCGTTGTTTGGCGTACCTGTGGGGAGAGATGACGGCAGTAAAAGTAATATCCACTTGATTCTCCAAAAAGTAGTTCACAGAAGCAGTGTGAATCGTTTCCACGAGATAATAATACTGAGAAACATTTTTGGGTAGCCGATCTCCGTGGTCGCGAGGTAGCGTCGCTGCTGCGTGAAGGAGAGTCTCAAGTTTGAATTTTCCTTCAATATTGGTTGCACTGTTGTCGTTGTTGTGGTCTTCAGTCCTGAGACAGGTTTGATGCAGCTCTCCATGCTACTCTATCCTGTGCAAGCTTCTTCATCTCCCAGTACCTACTGCAACCTACATCCTTATGAATCTGCTTAGTGTATTCATCTCTTGGTCTCCCTCTACGATTTTTACCCTTCACGCTGCCCTCCAATACTAAAATGGTGATCCCTTGATGCCTCAGAACATGTCCTACCAACCGATCCCTTCTTCTAGTCAAGTTGTGCCACAAACTTCTCTTCTCACCAATCCTATTCAATACTTCCTCATTAGTTATGTGATCTACCCATCTAATCTTCAGCATTCTTCTGTAGCACCACATTTCGAAAGCTTCTATTCTCTTCTTGTCCAAACTATTTATCGTCCATGTTTCACTTCCATACATGGCGACACTCCATACGAATACTTTCAGAAACGACTTCTTGACACTTAAACCTATACTCGATGTTAACAAATTTCTCTTCTTCAGAAATGCTTTCCTAGCCATTGCCAGTCTACATTTTATATCCTCTCTACTTCGATAATCATCAGTTATTTTGCTCCCCAAATTGCAGAACTCCTTTACTACTTTAAGTGTCTCATTTCCTAATCTAATTCCCTCAGCATTACCCGAGTTAATTCGACTACATTCCATTATCCTTGTTTTGCTTTTGTTGATGTTCATCTTATATTCTCCTTTCAAGACACTATCCATTCCGTTCAACTGCTCTTCCAAGTCCTTTGCTGTCTCTGACAGAATTACAATGTCATCAGCGAACCTTTAAGTTTTTATTTCTTCTCCGTGGATTTTAATATCTACTCCGAACTTTTCTTTTGTTTCCTTTACTGCTTGCTCAATATACAGATTGAACAACATCGGGGAGAGGCTACAACCCTGTCTCACTCCCTTCCCAACCACTGCTTCCCTTTGATGTCCCTTGACTCTTATAACTGCCATCTGGTTTCTGTACAAATTGTAAATAGCTTTTCGCTCCCTGTATTTTACCCCTGCCACCTTCAGAATTTGAAAGAGAGTACTCCAGTCAACATTGTCAAAAGCTTTCTCTAAGTCTACAACTGCTAGAAACGTAGGTTTGCCTTTCCTTAATCTAGCTTCTAAGATAAGTCGTAGGGTCAGTATTGCCTCACGTGTTCCAATATTTCTACGGAATCCAAACTGATCTTCCCCGAGGTCGCCTTCTACTAGTTTTTCCATTCGTCTGTAAAGAATTCGTGTTAGTATTTTGCAGCCGTGACTTATTAAACTGATAGTTCGGTAATTTTCACATCTGTCAACACCTGCTTTCTTTGGGATTGGAATTATTATATTCTTCTTGAAGTCTGAGGGTATTTCGCCTGTCTCATACATGTTGCTTACCAGGTGATAGAGTTTTGTCAGGACTGGCTCTCCCAAGGCTGTCAGTAGTTCTAATGGAATGTTGTCTACTCCCGGAGCTTTGTTGCGACTCAGGTCTTCCAGTGCTCTGTCAAACTCTTCACGCAGTATCATATCTCCCATTTCATCTTCATCTACATCCTCTTCCATTTCCATAATATTGTCCTCAAGAACATCGCCCTTGTATAGACCCCCTATATACTCCTTCCACCTTTCTGTTTTCCCTTCTTTGCTTAGAACTGGGTTTCCATCTGAGCTCTTGATATTCATACAAGTGGCTCTCTTTTCTCCAAAGGTCTCTTTAATTTTCCTGTAGGCAGTATCTATCTTACCCATTGTGAGATAAGCCTCTACATCCCTACATTTGTCCTTTAGCCATCCCTGCTTAGCCATTTTGCACTTCCTGTCGATCTCATTTATGAGACGTTTGTATTCCTTTTTGCCTGCTTCATTTACTGCATTTTTATATTTTTCCTTTCATCAATTAAATTCAATATTTCTTCTGTTACCCAAGGATTTCTACTAGCCCTCTTCTTTTTACCTACTTGATCCTCTGCTGCCTTCACCACTTCATCCCTCAGAGCTACCCATTCTTCTTCTACTATACTTCTTTCCCCCATTCCTGTCAATTGTTCCCTTATGCTCTCCCTGAAACTCTGTACAACCTCTATCTGATGAAAAGTATCCGGACACATATAGTGGACATTAATGTACGATGTGTCGGCAATTCGCCTTTATGACGGCTTGAACTTTGCTGGGTAAACTTTCAATGGGACATCTGAATGTTTTTGGAGGAATAGCAGCCCATCTCTCTCAAGAGCCGAAAGCAGACAAGGTAATAAGGTTGGACACTGAGGTCTGCGGCGGAGTCGACGTTCTGACTCAGCCCAAAGGTGTTCCACTCGGCTCAGGTCAGGACACTGGACAGGCCAGTCCATTTCACGAATGTTCTTGTTCACGAACCATTGCTTCACAGATGAGTTTAATGCCAGTGTGCATTGTCAAGCTGATGCAGTCAACGTTTCCAAACTGTTCCTCTACTGTAGGCTGTTCACATTGCTGTAAAATGTGTTCGTATCCTTGAGCATTTAGCGTTTTCTTAAGTGTAATAAGGGGACTACACTGTAACCACGAGAAACACCCCCATACTATAACACAAGCTCATCTGTACTTCACTGTTGGCACTACACGTGACAGCATCTAACGTTCTCCACACATTCACCAAAATCCAAACCCTTCCATCAGACTGCCACTGGGTATAGACCGATTCATCATTCCAAATCACTAGTTTCCAGTCATCTTCTGTCCAGTGGCGACATTCTTTACACCGCCTCAAGTGTCACTTGCCATTGACTACAGTAATTTGTGGCTCATGAAGAGCTGTTTGACCACTGTATCCCATATTTTTAACTACTTACATAAAGTCATTGTGCAGACTGCTGATGGCACTGTGGAACACACAAGTGAGTCCTTCCGATGAGGTCTTTTTTTTTTTTTTTTTTTTTACAACTTCCCCCGTCAATGCTCGACGGTCTCTGTTCATCAGTATATGAGGTCTGGGTCTGCCTGGAGTGTTCGTTTAACTGTGGTTATTCCTTCGCATTTACAGGGGATAGGCAAAATAATGTGAACATGTGTACTTGTGTACTGTGTGTGTATTAAAGCGGGGACCTAGAAACGACGGAGAGGCTTCGTCCCGCCGTAGCCCTCAGTGTTCACAATCCCACAACAGGCCACAGCAGTCCACCCACCCCAGCACCGCCCCACACTGAACCCAGGGTTATTCCGCGGTTTGGCCACCAGTGGACCCCCCCCCCCCCGAAATATCTCACACCAGACGAGTGTAGCCTCAAATGTTTGCGTGGTAGAGTAATTATGGTGTACGCCTACGTGGAGACAGTCTTTGTGCAGCAATCGCCGACACAGCGTAACTGAGACGGAATGAGAGGAACCAGCCCGCATTCGCCTAGGTAGTTTGAAAACCGCCTTAAAAACCATTCACAGGCTGGCCGGCACACCGGACCTCGACGCTAATCCGCCAGGCGGACGCGTGCTGGGAACCGGCACGCCTTCCTGCTCGGGAAGCAGCGCGTTAGATTGCGCGGCTAGCCGGTCGGGCACACCTGTACTAACTTGGGAATGGTTTATTATTGCCCATATTACAGCTGAGATTCTTCTTGGAATACTGACATATAATGACTGTATAGTCTCCAGTGGAATATTATGCCACTCTTCGATTACAACCTCTTCTAACTCTTGTAGTGGCGAGGGAGGCGGAAACTGCTCCGCAGTCTGCACTCCAATAACACCCGCTAAGGTTCGATAATGTTCAAATCCGGGACTGTGTGCTGGCCAGGGAAGACGCTGCAGTTCAGTTTCGTGCTCCTCATACCACGATTGTACTGTCCTGGCTGTGTGGATGGGTGCATTACGTCCCGACATATGGCATCATTGTTGAGAAACAACATTTGAATCATTGGGGTGCACCTGATCACCTAAAATGTTCACATAATCGTTGGCTGTAACACGGCCTTTGAGAGTAATGATGGGACCAGCAGAATACCATGATATGGCTGCCCACGCCATCACACTTCCACCTCCATGCTTAACCGTTAGAATCAAGCACTGAGGATTGTAGGCTTCTTTTGGTATTCTCCAGTCGTAAACCCGGCCCGATGTCGGAAATAACGAAAACGTTGACTCGTCGGACCGTATGACGCGTTTTCACTGATCAGCTCACCACGTACAACGCGGAGGCCGAAGGCCTTCACTTAACGACCGGCAGCAGCGACGTATGTGTAGAGTTGTCAGCGGTTACAGACAAGCAACACTGCGTGAAATAACCACATAAATCAATGTGGGACGTACGACCAAGATATCTGTTAGAACACTGTGGCTAAATGTGGTGATTGGCTATGGCAGCAGACGACCGACGCGGGAGCTAATGGTAGGGTTCGAGTGTGGCGCAGATTCCACGAAGCCATTCACCCAAGTTGTCAACAAGGTAGTGTGCAAGCTGGTAGTGGGTTCATAATGGTGTGAGCTGTGTTTACGTGGCATGAACTCGGTCCTCTGGTCCAACTGACTCGATCATAGACTGGAAATGGTTATGTTCGGCTACTTGGTGACCATTTGCAGCCATTCGTGCACGTCATGTTTCCAAACAACGATGGAATTTTTATGGATGACAGTGCGCCATGTCAACGGGGCACAATCGTTCGAGACTGCTGTAAGGAACATTCTGAACAGTTCGTGCGAATGATTTGGCCACCCTGATCGCCCTACACGGGACACAATCGAGAGGTCAGTTCGTACACAAAATCCTGCACTGCCAACACTTTCGCAATTATGGACGGCTGTAGAGGCATCATTGCTCAATATTTCTGCAGGAGACTTCCAACGATTTCTTGAGTCTATGGCACGTCGAGTTGCTGAACTACGCTGGGCATAGGTGGTCCGACCCGATATTAGGAGATATCCCATGACTTTTGCACCTGAGTCTATGGCGAGTGGTCAAACACTTCCCACCGTAAACGTTGCAGGAGCGTCCTTATTGTCTCTGCAGTACGCGACCGAGAAGTGCCACGAAGAAGGAAATGCGTGACAGTTACATCATGTGGGGTTACATGAAATCAGGCAAAATCCCTCGACATGTATCCGTACTTGGCAGGAGACACTGTTTTCTAATTATCTTTAAGTACACACTGTTTGCCCAAAACTGACAATAGCGTCGTGACGCTATCTACAGGCGTACTACAGACAGTGCCCAACATATCTGTGCAAAGCTTCATCGAATTTTCATTGTGGTTTGCATTTCGCGACCGACTGTTCCCTACTTTTCAAATAGCCTTCGATTGTTATTAATGCCGAAGCATTAAAACATAATGTAACATGATGGGTAAAGCGGAAAAGGCATGAGTTCAGCCGTGGGAAACATGCTTTCCACTACAATGAACTCGCTCCTAGTCCCGTGGGATTCACAGTTCCCACCTCTGTACGGTGCTACCACCTAGTGAACAGTATAGGATACTACTTCCAATCGGAAGTTCGCGCCGTTTTTGCTGTACCATCGCGCGGAGGCATTGTATAGCTGAGTGTTGCTCTGTAGAGGAGCCTTTCAGTGCTGTTTGCGTGACGTTTTGTGATTTTTTTCCTCAAAGCTATAGTATAAGGTAAATACTTTTGATTTACCCAAATTTATGAAGGAAAACTTAAAATTTGAACGAGGAGAATTCCAGTTTGAAACAAAAGGAGCCATTTCTGCAGTAAAATGGATGGATAACCGTCCAGTCACTTTCCTGTCCTCAATTCATGACCCATGAGAAACTGCCACAGTGAAAAGGAAAAACAAGGATGGTACTAGTACAGAGATTTCTTGTCCTGAAGTTGTGGCAGAATACAACAAAATAATGGGTGGTGTCGATAAGTTTGGTCAATTACGAGAAAGGTATGCTATTGGCAGACGTTCTGTAAAATGTTGGCACAGAATATTTTATTTCCTGGTGGACGTTGCTGCAGTGAACAGTTTTATCCTGTGGAAAATGAGTAAAAGAGAAAGTGGACAGCATGATCAGCTCACATACAGGATTCATCTAGTCAGACAATTGATCGTTGGCTTCTCATCCCAAAAAAGGCGTGGACAAAAACCTGTCTTTCTGGCAAAAAGGCGTAAAGTACCTGAAGATATTCGTCACGTGGCTGTAGGGGAGCATCAACCCAATTTAGGAGAAACCTACTGGACGTGCCGTCATTGTAGTACCAAAGCTGCGGAAAAGAGCACTCGCTGTGTTTGTACATATTGTCAAATACCACTTTGCGTAGACCCATGTTTCAGAAAATTTCATGGCAAGTAACTGTGGACAATCATTGTAAGAAGAGAAGTAAATGTATCAAATAAATATGACATATATTGAAAAAGTTGTTTTTGTCATTTAACTCCAAGGAAGGGCAGTGGGAAGAATACTTCCCACCTTTTTCTGTGACCTCACTTTCACAGTTGGAGCAAATTTGATATTCTGTATGATAAATATACCTATCTGTTAACTACTATCTGCTCTCCATTCATTAAAAAAAAACTGCTCAATAATTTTGCCCACGAAGTGGTTAAACCTGCTCATTCCGTCTACGAGTCTAGTGTTTTAAGCATAGCCCCTCCCTCATCAGGTGCTTTGGCTGTTGGATAAAGTAAAGAAAGGAAAGCTAGACATCAAGTGACACAGCTCCGTTGGAAATGGCTTTCAGGAGGAAGCTGCATTCCCCTGGAAAGATTAAGGAACATCACAATAACTGGAGAGTGGCTGTTAGAAATCAGTTTACTAACATGACGATCGCTACAACCCTACATACACTTAGTTAAATAACGGTTCTCAAACAGAGAGGTGAGGGAAGCACTTTCGAGTATGGCTGAGCTCTTTCAACCACTGTGACATTCTTAGCTTTTGAATATTGTATTCTTTTAATGTTCGATCCCTCATACAACAAAGCATAGGCAATCAGCATAGAAATACGTGATACACAAAGACTGATTCTGAACAACGTCGACTAAATGTTGTTTTCTCGTCTATTAGTGGTCTCAGAGAACGTCATGAAACCTGGACAGATTGTATCGATGATGTTATCAAGCAAGTTCTTCCACTAATAACTAAAATGTATTATTCACTCTATTCCTCGTGGCATAAGTCCTTCTTTTCCGAAACGAGAAAACGGGACTGAACATAGAAGGCAATACATCACCGAAAAGCAGAAACACCATTCTATTGTGGAAATCTGAGACTTTTTTACTAACACAACTTATTCAGCGTAGGCTGGGTGTCATTGTCTTCGATTGGGAGTTCCATACACAATAAGATGCATTGGATACCGTCGTCTCACAAGGCTTGTGTCCTATTTCTCCTGGTCCATTTCAACGGTGAGTTCCACTGCTTTGTGTCAGTCGACCTTCACGCATCCCTCTTACCCATCGTTCACCTTTATGTTTGTGGTATGTCTTGCCCATAGCTGGACAAGTTTCCGCTAGGTTGTTAGCAGTGGAGCCACACATACTGTCACCTGATACATTGCGCCAGAGAAGCACGCTAAATCATTCTCATATTAACTTGTTTGACAAGTACTCTCACACTAACCCGAGAGCCTAAATTTACTTTTTTCCGACCCCTGTAAATTGCTAATATATCCCGTGACGTCGACTGTTATTGTCTTCAGTCGGAAGACTGGTTTAATACAACTCTCCACATTAGTCTATCCTGTAAAAGCTACTTCATCTCTACATAACTATTGCAGTCTTCAGCCAACTGAAACTGTTTATGTCTTCAGGCTTTTGTCTCCCTCTTCAATTATCTCCCCTCCCACGCCACTCCCTTGACAAACCCTCCCACCCAGTCACCCACTCACCCACACACACACACACACACACACACCACACACACACACACACTTCCCTTCCGTACCAAATTGACAATTCCTTTTTAAGGTTGAATAACAAGTACACTGTGTGTGTTCTATTAGAGCAAAAACAGTGTACTCGTTATTCAACCTTAATTATGGAATTTTTCTACCAAGAAATAAAGGAAGAATCCAAAAATAACAATGACAATACCTTGTTATGTAAGGATGTGTCTTATCAGTAGATATCTTCTTTTCGTCAAATTGTGTCTCAGTTTCTTCTTTCCCCAATTTTACTCTGTACGTTGTCAATAGCACCCGGCTAACCTTCAGAATTTTTCTGTAGCACCAGATTTAATAAGCTTCCATTTTCTTTTTATATGTACTGTTGATCGTCCGTGTGTCACTTCAATACGTGGCTACACTTCATACAAACAATTTCAGAAAAGTTGGTTGGTTGATTTGGGGGAAGAGACCAAACAGCGAGGTCATCGGTCTCATCGGATTAGGGAAGGACGGAGAAGGAAGTCGGCCGTGCCCTTTCAAAGGAACCATCCCGGCATTTGCCTGGAGTGATTTAGGGAAATCACGGAAAACCTAAATCAGGATGGCCGGACGCGGGATTGAACCGTCGTCCTCCCGAATGCGAGTCCAGTGTGCTAGCCACTGCGCCACCTCGCTCGGTTTCAGAAAAGTGTTCTGACACATAAATTTGTTGCAAATATTATACTTCTCGTTTCCGGAAATGCTTATCCTGTTATTGCCGGTCTGCGTTTTATATGGACCCCCCGCCCCCCCCACCTACTGCGGCCACTGCCATTTCTTATGCCCAAACAACAAAAGTCATCAACTACTTTTAATGTCTCATTTTCTAACCTAATTAAACATCGCCTGTTTAATTTGATTACACTCCAGTACCCTTCTACTTTTTTCTTAATCTTCGTCTTATGATTCCTTATCAAGACACTTCCATTCCATTCACGTAACGGCCGGCCGGAGTGGCCGAGCGATTCTAGGCGCTACAGTCTGCAACCGCGCGACCGCTACGGTCGCAGGTTCGAATCCTGCCTCGGGCATGGGTGTATGTGATGTTCTTAGGTTAGTTAGGTTTAAGTAGTTCTAAGTTCTAGGGGACTGATGACCTCAGAAGTTAAGTCCCATAGTGCTTAGAGCCATTTTTTTCGTTCACGTCACCTTACAAATAATTTGCTGTTTCTGGCAGAATTACAACGTCACTTAAAGTCTTTACTTCTTCTCCCTAAACTTTAATTCCTTTTCCCGATGTTGTTGCACCTATGGTACGGATATCAGTATCATTGAGGTACGTAAGCAGCCCCGCAGCGACAAGGTCCGTGGTTCGAGATAAACGGGAAAGGGGGCCGATTAATGATACGAACGTATATCGTAACTGCTCAAAATTAAAACTCTTCATTACGTCTCATGCAAGATATGCAGCAGCACCCGCGTCTTTCACGAAATTTTAGCATAGTTTATTTAAAGTGTGACACAGAGAATAAATTGTGCACTTGACTGTATTGAACAGCTTAACCTGCTCACCGTCAACAAAGATAATTTTGTGCATACGTACGAATAGCTAACCATACGTCAAGACTTAGTCTTGGTTCATGAATATCTACCTTAATAAACACCTATCTGCGCTACTGAGAAACTTATCTTGATTATTTTCTGTTTACTTACGCCCATAGTCCCACAGTATTTTTTTAAAAAAAAGGACAGCATTTATCCCACAGTCGCGATTTCCACCTGTGTGTCATGTCCAGGTGATAACTATAACAGTATAAATTTATTAATGCGCTTCATATTAGTTTTTGTCGAAATGTACGTTATAATGCTGTTAATATTTACAGCCATTCCTCCACAGTTGTTACTTCATTTATGTTTATCATGAAGATAAGAAAAATTCTGTCTTTCGTAAAAAAAAAACTAAACATTCAGTTCTAAGGGGCGGATTTTTCTTATTTTCATTATTAAAATGATAAGCGTAATTTTATATTGTTACAGTTGACGTTTGAAAATGACGCACACCCAGAAATCGTGATTGTGAGATAAACGAATCCAATAATAGTCCAAGCGGAACTTGTTGTCAGTACTGAAACATTTTTATTTAGAATTCAACACCAGATCCAACTGTGCCAAAAGGTAATGAAAGTTATTAAAAAAAAACAGTTATCTGAAATTTATGTATGAGTTAACGTCACCTGGAACGTGGAAGAAGTAAATGGTAGTCCTGTAAGAAGTAGCTGAAACCGTTGATTAGATGAGCAGTTTCTGTTCCCCTGCAACTCGAAAGGACTGAAGAACGTGAAATTTGATTAATGCACGTGGACAATTTCTATCGCAGCGCGTGACTGACCACTCCGGCTGGAGAGCCACTCACATCGCATTTCGCATATTAGCCGCCTGCCGTGTTGGCTTTTCAAAGAGTTCGTTATTTAGTGCACTCACATGTGATGTGCCATTTAATTAGCAGCTGAGTGCACAGCTACCTCAATCAATTATTTCCTTCCTGCACTGTGTCTATTTTTGAGGTACTCACAGCCTCTGTTCATATGTTCTGGAATCTCATATTGCGAGCAATTAGCAACACTACCCACACTACAATGCATAAGTTAAATTGGTTCTGCTCTGATTTATCGCTAATATCTGAACAAATTTTCCACCAATATGGTATATACGTAATTCGAAATATTATCTCCCACTCAGTGACACTGCCCCTTGCTTCTCTCCATACCACTCCTTTTTGCGAAAAGGAGATTCAAATGACGTTCCTTTATTTGGTCACCAGGTTTGTAACATACCGGGGAAAAATACCTGAAATGATGAGTTAACATTTCTATGTAACCATCAATAGCCTTCTTCAATGTCTTGCAGACAGACAGGATTTAGGGCCTCGTGGGAGCTGGGTCGTACCAGTACCGCAACTAAATTGATCACGTTATAATTATATGCTGCCCTGTTTACTCTAATGATCGACTAAAAGAGTCCTCTGTTGTAACCTTAACAGAATCACCATAGTTTTTCTTCCTCCGTATTCCATACGAAATAACAAACCTCTCGCAGTTGTCCTATTCCATACACTCATGGTGGTATATATATTAAAATTTAACTTCATGCTGCCCAATGTGGAAAAGTAAAATGCAGGACCTATCAAATACGTTGACAAAAAAAAAAATCGTAGCACCAAAGAGTTGTACGACATAAGCGAAAGCTGGTACCCGTGTTTCTACATCTGAAAGATAATGTCTATTCAAATTTCGCTCCACTCGCATAAGTCTGGCGCTAATAGTAACACTATGAGGACGCAAATCAGGATTGCTTTGAATACACGCTGAAACGGCCGTGAAAGTATGATTGGATTGAAGAGTTCCTAGATAACAGAACGCAGCATGTCATTGTCAATGAAGAGAAGTCTTCCAAAGTAAGAGTGATTTCAGGTGTGCCGCAGGGGAGTGTCGTAGGACCGTTGCTAATCACAATATACAGTACATAAATGACCTTGTGGACAACTTCAGAAGTTCACTGAGGCTTTTTGCGGATGATGCTGTAGTATATCGAGAGGTTGTAACAATGGAAAATTTTACTGAAATGCAGGAGGATCTGCAACGAATTGACACATGGTGCAGGGAATGGCAATTGAATCTCAATGTAGACAAGTGTAATGCGCTGCGAATACATGGAAAGAAAGATCCTTTAACATTTAGCTACAATATAGCAGGTCAGTAATTGGAAGCAGTTAATTCCATAACTTATCAGGGAGTAAGCATTAGGAGTGATTTAAAATGGAATGATCATATGAAGTTGATCGTCGGTAAAGCAGATGCCAGACTCAGATTCATTGGAAGAATCCTAATGAAATGCAACCCGAAAACAAAGTAAGTAGGTTACAGTACACTTATTCGCCCACTGCTTGAATATTGCTCACCAGTGTCGGATCCGTACCAGGTGGTGTTGATAGAGGAGATAGAGAAGATCCAACGGAGAGCAGCGCGCTTCGTCACAGGATCATTTAGTAATCGCGAAAGCGTTACGGAGATGATAGATAAACTCCAGTGGAAGGCTCTGCAGGAGAGACACTCAGTAGCTCGGTACGGGCTTTTGTTGAAGTTTCGTGAACATACCTTCACCGAGGAGTCAAGCAGTATATTGCTCCCTCCTACGTATATCTCGCGAAGAGACCATGAGGATAAAACCAGAGAGATTAGAGCCCACACAGAGGCATACCGACAATCTTTCTTTCCACGAACAATACGACACTGGAATAGAAGGGAGAACCGATAGATGTACTCAAAGTACCCTCCGCCATGCACCGTCAGGTGGCTTGCGGAGTATGGATGTAGATACGTTTTGGATTGGACGTGGTGAGTTGATGTTAGTCAAGGTGACAAAGATACCATTATCAACACGTGACCCAGTTTGGACGGGGTCCTGTAATAGGGCTACCAGAAGCTGGATGTTCCTGCAGAAAGACTTGGCAGGAATGTAGCTACCGTACATGACTTCTGGCAATGGTAGTCACGATAATGTACGATCGCAAGAAGACCAATCTCTGGATGGCCACCTGGCACTACCGAAAGGGAAGACCATCGTGTTCGGCGTATGGCTCTGGCGCATCGTACTGCATCTGCAGCAGCGGTCTGAGCACCAGTTGGTCAGCTCTGAGCCAGACGCCTTGTATCGTGCATTCCACTAACCCTAAATCACCACCATTTACGACTTCAGTGGTGTCAAGCGAGAGCTCATTGGAGGGCAGGGTGGATGTCTGGTATGTTCTCTGATGAAAGATGGCTCTTGCCTCAGTGCCAGTGATGGCCGTGTAATGATTAGAAGGAGGTAGTTGAGGGCCTCCAACCAGTCTGTCTGCGTGATAGACACACTGGACCTACACATCGAGTTTTGGTCTGGGGTGCGCTTTCGTATGACAGCAGGAGCACTCTAGTGGTTATCCCAAGCACTGTGACTGCAAAATTGTACGTCAATCTTTTGGTTCGACCTGTTGTAGTGCCGTTCACGAACAGGGGGTGTTTTCCAACAGGATAACGCTCGCCCGCAACGCTATTGTAACCCAACATGCTCTGCAGAGTGTCGACATGTTTCTTTGGCCTATTCGATCACCAGATATGTCTCCGATCGAGCACATATGGAACATCATCAATCTACAACTCCAGCGTCATCCTGAACCAGCGTTAACCGTCCCTTTGTTGAGCGACCAAGTGTGACAAGCAGGAAACTCCATCCAACAAACTGACATCCGGCACCTGTACAACACAATACTTGCACGTTTGCATGCTTGCATTCAACAATCTGGTGGTTACACGAGTTATTAATGTACCAGCATTTCACATTTGCAATGGCTTATCTCGCGCTTACATAAACTTGTGATCTTGGGTGTTAATCACTTAAACATGTTACCTACTCTAATGTATTCCAGTCATTTCTCTACATTAATAATATGTTGGCGTTGCGATTTATTCCATCAGTGTATGTTACTAAATAAGATACAAATAATCAGATTAAAATTATAAATCAAGAACGCTAATTTCAATTATCTCCTAAAGGTATAGCAAGTTAAAATAAGAATTTCTGTTTATTGTGGTATCAGGTACAAGCTGCGTTAGATGTCGCTCTGGGACATTGTCTGTCCTCCTGTGCTCGAACTATAAGTAACGTTCATTGATGCCACGATCTTATTTCACAAGAGAACAGCAGTTGCTAAGATTCTTTGCGCCGAATTTGCGTAAGACCACGATTCCCGTCGTAATTTTATGCAAGTGTGAACTATTAGCATTTGCATACGTGTCAAATATTCCTCTGAAAATTGAAAGATTAGATTTTTACACTCCATCAACGATGAAGAAGAAACAGAGCCAAGATCGGAGAAGAAAAGGGTAAGGAGACATCATCTTAGATAGATAAAGGGAACGATTTAGGAAATGTGAATTGCGGCTTAAATGTAGAATCTTTGACTGTCAAATGATCTTTTCGTGTTCTTGTATTCTGCCTAAAAAACTACGTAGTTTCATTTTTGCCTCACTGTGGATGATTCGGTTGAATTGTTGCCTTGTCATCAAAAGTTTGCGGTTCCCATTCGAAAGCCACTTCCTCTCGGCTGCTAACAGAGTAGTTGTGCAGAATCTACTGTCATTATAGGTCCCTTCCTCACACCTCACTGTTCAAACTGACGTTACGTCACGGCCCAGGCACAAATTTGAATAGAGCGTACATCGAAAGAAAAAAAAGTATTGGCACGAGAGAGGTGGACCACTTAATCACGACAGCTGTTTCAGGCTGCTCTATATTGCACTTCTTGTCCTTGGACCGTTCACTGTGTCTATTTTGCTTTTATTTCACAGTTCAGTACATCTCCTTCCTGTTTTCTTGCTTGACCTGTGTTCTGGTTTTGACGGGCTGTCCACTGGTCCCTCTTATTACAAAATCTGAGAGGGGTGCTGTCGGGAGTTTCCCTTGTTAGTAGAACTACTAAGAAAGAGCCAATTGGGGTTTAATTTAACGTAATTTATCGAACCTTACATGCGACGGTAGGTGTCTCTGCCCGGTTACGGATCGCTCAGTGTCTACTAGAAACTGTTGTTATTATTCATAAAGGTTATGTGTTACAGCGAGAAAGGATTAGCGAATACTATGGAATACAAACTGCAGTAATATAAAAAAAAGAAGATTTAAGTCGTATCACATATTTACTGAATTTGCGCCGAGGATGTAAAGGTGCCCCAAACTGTGGAGCGCGGCCTGTGTGTTACTTGCCAACCTTCGATGGTCGTCTGCTAAGGGAGTCAATTACACTACTGGCCATTAAAATTGCTACACCACGAAGATGACGTGCTACAGATGCGAAATTTAACCGACAGGAAGAAGATGCTGTGATATGCAAATGATTAGCTTTTCAGAGCATTCACACAAGGTTGGCGCCGGTGGCGACACCTACAACGTGCTGACGTGAGGAAAGTTTCCAACCGATTTCTCATATACAAACAGCAGTTGACCGGCGTTGCCTGGTTAAACGTTGTTGTGATGCCTCGTGTAAGGAGGAGAAATGCGTACCATCACGTTTCCGACTTTGATAAAGGTCGGATTGTAGCTTATAGCGATTGCGGTTTATCGTTTCGCGACATTGCTGCTCGCGTTGGTCGAGATCCAATGACTGTTAGCAGAATATGGAATCGGTGGGTTCAGGAGGGTAATACGGAACGCCGTGCTGGATCTCAACGGCCTCGTATCACTAGCAGTCGAGATGACAGGCATCTTATCCGCAACGCTGTAACGGATCGTGCAACCACGTCTCGATTCCTGAGTCAACAGACTGGGACGTTTGCAAGACAACAACCATCTGCACGAACAGTTCGACGACGTTTGCAGCAGCATGGACTATCAGCTCGGAGACCATGGCTGCGGTTACCCTTGACGTTGCATCACAGACAGGAGCGCCTGCGATGGTGTACTCAACGACGAACCTGGGTGCACGAATGGTAAAACGTCATTTTTTCTGATGAATCCAGGTTCTGTTTACAGCATCATGATGGTCGCATTCGTGTTTGGCGACATCTCGGTGAACGCACATTGGAAGCGTGTATTCGTCATTGCCATACTGGCGTATCACCCGCCGTGATGGTATTAGGTGCCATTGGTTACACGTCTCGGTCACCTCTTGTTCGCATTGACGGCACTTTGAACAGTGGACGTTACATTTCAGATGTGTTACGACCCGTGGCTCTACCCTTCATTCGATCCCTGCGAAACCCTACATTTCAGCAGGATAATGCACGACCACATGTTGCAGGTCCTGTACCGGCCTTTCTGAATACAGAAAATGTTCGACTGCTGCCCTGACCAACACATTCTCCTGATCTCTCGCCAATTGAAAACATCTGGTCAATGGTGGCCGAGCAATTGGCTCGTCACAATACGCCAGTCACTACTCTTGGTGAACTGTGGTATCGTGTTGAAGCTGCATGGGCGGCTGTACCTGTAAACGCCATCTAAGCTCTGTTTGACTCAATGCCCAGGCGCATCAAGGCTATTATTAAGGCCAGAAGTGGTTGTTCTGGGTACTGATTTCTCAGGATCTATGCACCCAAATTGCATGAAAATGTAATCACATGTCAGTTCTAGTATAATATATTTGTCCAATGAATACCCGTTTATCATTTGCATTTCTTCTTGGTGTAGCAATTTTAATGGCCAGTAGTCAATGTCAAGTCGGCTGACTGTGTGGCGATAAACTCATTCGTGACGAAACGATGATTTTAAAACGTGTTATGGACTTTACACTGATTGACCAACTACCGTCCGTTTCCTAAGTAAGGATGCACATGTATGATGAGGTTTTTACAACTCCGCTAGGAATGTTCACCTCCATGGCCTTTGTTTCATGTCAGAAAAATAAAATAAATGTCAAATTACAGAATTATTTGAAACTTCTCTGGCTTCTCGTGATCTATATACTCTTAATAATTATAGAATATCGATGGATATTGATACTTCATGCTTTCTGAACAAAACTTGAAAATAAAGACAAAAATTGAAAAAAAAATAACGGTCAAATATTTTGTGAAATGATTTGTCTAAAAGTAAGAAATAAAACTGAGTAGAGAAACATTTGGCGTACCTTACGTGCTTTACATGATTTTGAGCATCAAATGCGCGTCAAATGTTTCTCTAATCTGTGTTGTTTCTTCCTTTTACATACGTCAATTGGAAGATCGTTTGAACTTGTTTCAAATTTTTTTGCTACGAGGGCAGTATCTGCGGAAGCTTTTAGCAGCCAGTCGGAGGCGATATATAAATTGTCAGGGGTGTACGTATTCCAGTCCAGCGGCTGGATTTCAGAATCTTCCTGAAAGTAGTTGTATTGCTAAAGAGCTTTAATTATTGATATTGGGGAAGTTTAATCGCATCTCACGAGTCAAAGCGAGACTGGCAACACTTATTTAGACAAATTAGTTTTTAATTTAGCATCACAGAGAACTGATTCGGGTTCGCAAGTAAACTTTTCCGATTAACTCTGCGGAGCGCATTACCTGCCTCGAACACCGCACATCGACAGGAGTGCGTTGATTGTGGGTGCAACCGCGAACGCAATTTAACTCTACGGCGCGGAGGCACCTTAACTCTCTGCAATCTTAATCACTCATTCCTGTTACTCTGCTCTACACATCCTCCGAGTTTGTGTTCATTTGGGCGTTTATATCCGGTGTTGCAATTTTCACAAACACTAGTATGCAGAATGCGATGTAGGGCGCGTCGGATGATCAAAATCTGCCTGGTAGCCATAGGCCGGAAACATACATTTGTGACTCTACGGCCATAAGACCGCAGCCAATCACAGACGAGCGTAGAGGGTGTGGGCACTTAACCTGATTCACCACTGCTAATATACACTCTAAGGGAAAAAACGACGCACCACGAAGAAATTATCCGAATGGGACGGAAATCAGTAGATATGACGTACACGTACGGACAAACAAATGATTTGAATATCAAAAAAATTGGACAATTTATTCAAGAGAAAGAGCTTGACAAAGTCAATAACGAGTTGGTCCACCTCAGGACGTTACGCAGTTATTGGGCTTGGCATTCATTGACAGAGTTGTTGGATGTTATCCTGAAGGATATCGTGCCAAATTCTGCCCAACTGGAACGTTAGAGCGTCAAAATCCATAACTGGTTGCACGACCCTGATAATAATGCTCCGAACGTTCTCAGTTCGGAAGACATCCGGCGATCTTGCTGGCCAAGGTAGAGTTGGGCAAGCACGAAGACAAGCAATAGAAACTCTTGCCATGTGCAGGCGGATGTTATCTTGTGAAATGTAAGCCCCGGATAGCTTGTCACGAAGGATAACAAAATGGAACGTAGAATATCGTCGACGTGCCACTGGGCCGAAAGGATGCCTCAGATGACAATCAAAGGGGTCCTGCAATGAAAAGAAATGACACCCTAGACTATCGCTCTTGGTTGTCCAAAAAAAAAAAAAAAAAAAGGTTCAAATGGCTCTGAGCACTATGGGACTTAACATCTATGGTCATCAGTCCCCTCGAATTTAGAACTACTTAAACCTAACTAACCTAAGGACATCACACAGCACCCAGTCATCACGAGGCTCTTGGTTGTCGTGCCGCATTGCGCCGACAGTCAGATTGGTATTCCACCATTGTCCTGGGCGCCTCCAGACACGTCGTCATTGGTCATCGAGACTCAGTTGGAAGCGGCACTCATCACTGAAGACAATTCTATTTCAGTCAATGAAATTCAAGGCAGAAAACATGTCTAGAGACGCGCCTGAGAACGGTGGGATAGTAACGTGACAGTCGTCCTCCATACAACCCGAATCAAGTAGTGATTATCTGGACTGCCATTTCTTCACATCTACCGATTTCCGTCCCATCGTGAGCGTTCTTTTTTTTTTGTCTTAGTATGTATGTTACGCTAAAAAGCGCAGAAATCTAGACATAAGGGCCAGTAAAGTCAAAACAAGACAGATGAAGAAAGTGAGTAGACAGTTTATTATTTCAAAAGTAATCTCCACAACTGTTAATACATTTATCGCACTCTGACACAAGACGGTCAGTGCCTTCATGTTAAAGTTTTGCGGTTGCCTACGAAATCATGATTGTACCCAGTCGTGCACCTGTTCTTCCGAAGTAAATCGATGGCCATGAATGCCTTTCTTCTGTGGCCGAGCGGTTCTAGGCGCTTCAGTCCGGAACCGTGCCACTGCTACGGTCGCAGATTCGAATCCTGCCTCGGGCATGGATGTCCGTGATGTCCTTAGGTTAGTTAGGTTTAAGTAGTTCTAAGTTCCAGGGACTGATGACCTCAGATGACCTCAGAAGTCCCATAGAGCCCAGAGCCATTTGAAACTTTTTTTTTTTCTAAACTTTCTGTCAATAAATCAGAGAGGATTTAGAAAGTATCGCTTGTGTAAGACACAGCTCGCCCTTTCTTCAGACGACGTCCTCTAAGCCATGAATGGAAGCAACAAGCAGATTTCGTATTCCCAGATTTCCAGAAAACGCTCGACACTGTATCACACTGCAGACAGATAACAACTGTCTGGGCATTCAGAATGGACTCTCAAATAGGAGAATGTTTCGATAATTTTTGAGTTATAGAACCCAGTGCGTTGTCCTGGACGGCGAGTGTGCATCAGAAAGGATCGTTATGATCTTCATATACATACAAGTATGCTGGTGGCCACTAAACTGTAACACCAGGAAGGATAGTAAATCACGAAATTCTACTTATTGTGCGTATAGTGTATATCACGAAGAACATGGTGCTGAATTTTGAGGCGATCTCCCTCTACATATATACTCCACAAGCCACCTTGCGGTGTGTGACGAAGGTTACTTTGTGCACGATTGTCACTTCCCCCTTTTCTTTTTCCAGCCGTGTAGGGTTCGCGGGAAGAACGTTTGTTCGTAAACCTTCGTGTGGACTTGAATCTCTCTAATTTTATCTGCATGGCCTTTTCACGAGATATGCATAGGAGGAAGCAATTTACTGGTTGGCTTTTCTTGGAATGTATACACTTGGAATTTTAAAAATAGATCATACCATAATGTAGAGCGCCTCTTTTGCAGTGGCTGTCGCTGGAGTTCACTTAGCATCTCCGTGATGCTTTCGCACTTACGAAATGAACTTGTAACGGAACGTGCTACTCTTCTTTGGATCTTTTCTATTTCTTCTACCGATCCTATCTGAAGAGCAATATTCAAGTATTAGTCGAACGAGTGCTCTGTACGCTACTTCCTTTGTTGATGGACTATATTTCCTGAGGAAGTTTCCCATGAATGTCAGTGTTGCATCTGCCTTACCGTTGTTTAATTTTGTGTGGTCATCCCACTTTAAATCACTCAGTACGTATACTCCTAGATATTTGAAGGAAGTAGCTGCTTCCAATGATTGTTTTGCAGTCGTGTAGTCATACAGTAAAGGCTCTTTCTCTCTATGAATTCCAATGCACTACACTTGTTTATGTTGAGTGTCAACAGCCAATCCCTCCACCAAGCGTCAACCCTCTGCAGGCTTTCTTGCACTCTGCTACAATTTTATAGCGTTAAAGTAATAGTCCTATGACACTCCGCTGTTGGGACACGCTCGAAGCTACGTTTACGTCTGAAGACCTCTCTCCGTTTAGAATGACATGCTGTGTTCTGCTTGCTAGAAACTCTTCAGTCCAGTCGCGCCGTGGGTCTGATATTCCGTGCGTTCGCGTTTTGTTCATTAGGCAGCAATGCGGAACTGTACTGAACGCCTTCCGGAAGTCAGAGAACACTGCATCTTCCTGGACGGCGGTACATCCTGCTTTCTGGGCCTCGTGGACGAACAGAGCGAGCTGAGTTTCACACGATCGTTGTTTTCGGAACCCACGTTCATTCCTACAAAGCAGACTTTCAGTCTCCAGGAATATCATAATACGCGAGCATAAAACATGTTCCAAAATTCTACAACAGAGCGACAACAGCGATATACCGTTATAGTTTTTTGCGTCTGTCCGACGACCCTTCTTGCAAAGAGGAATGGCCTGCGCTTTTTTTCCAATCATTAAGAACTCTTCGCTCCTCTAGAGAGGAGCTGCTAGAAGAGAGGCAAGTTCTTTTGTGTACTCTGTGTAGAATGGAACTGGTGTCCCGTCGGCCCCAGAGGCCTTTTGCTCTGTTGTGGGATTTCGGTTGCTTTTCTATCCTTCGGTCACTTATTTCGAAATCTGTCATTTCGTCGTTCGTACGACGATTTCAAGAAGGAACTACAGTGCGATCTTCCTCTTTGAGACAGTTTTGGGAGTATACAGCTTGGGAATTCTGTATACAGAATTGTCCCCCTCTGGCTGCAGTCATGGTTCAGCCCGGCTGGGAATCGATTCGAACTGACCTTTGATGACAGATACTTTACGTCATTCTACGCTGCTTCAGCTCTGTGCCGGAGTTAATCAATGTTAGTGGCTGACGACTGGTATTGTGCCTGTCTCGTGGCAACTCACGACCGAATGTTTTCAAACGGATGAAAGATCTGGAGAACGTGCTGCCTAGGGTAACAGTCGAACATCCTTTGTATTGAAGCAGGTCATAACAGTAGGGCAACATTGGGGTCTTGTTTTACCATGTGGAAAAATAATGCACAGACACCTCGAAGATAAGGCACAGTCACCTGCCTAAACACTTCAGAGAAGTAGCACCTGTTGTCAAAATTACCGGCAATGCGAACCAGAGATGACCGTGCTTTGCACCCGATAGCACACTTTACTATGACTCCAGGTAATGGGTCCCTCTGAGAATGACAGATGCAGTCCGAAAACTTTCGATCTCCTCGGAGCCTCCACAAACTGACACGTCAATCTTGATATTGTACAGCAGTACCAAGCGTAGCGAAACATTAATGAGAACCTTTAGAGAACTAATATTTGATACTGGCTGCAAGGCGCGTCTACTGTGTGACACCTATGTCTCGTATAAGGGATGTAAGGACAAGATAAGTTATTTTAAGGGTCGTACAGAGACGGATGGGCAATAACCTTTCCTTCCTTCCATTTATGAGTGGGACAGGAAAGACAATGAAATATAACATACATTATCTAAATTTAATACCAATAATCTGTAGCCCATTCTCTCAAACACATATGCCTAAAGCTTCAAGCGTAACTTTTTCACAATTTAGGAGATATAACGCAATAAATGGATAGGTGAAAAGTGCTACAATTTATAAGTAGATGCTCTAAATTGTGCCACTGGTATTATAAATTGTACCACTAAATTTTTTTCTACTAAGGCAAGAAACACAGAAATTTGTTGAGTATGACCAATATTTATTTAACTTGTAAGCCAGTAACAAACGAATTTGGAACCTTAACACTTAATTAGAATTATAAAACTACCGTAGGCTACTGTAGACTATCTTAAGTAAGTGTAGGCTAGGTAGTTTTCCTAGTAGCATTGGCCAGTTAAGATCAGAACTGCGTTACCTGTGCGTTAAATGTGGTGCATACCTATTGGGCGTTACTTCATTGCGATCGCTTTGTTGCGTATTCGATCAATGTCTTACGAGATTCCTCTAGAAATGTGAAGCGGTGAACCATCCAGAACTAAGTGAGGGTATATACTATGTGATCAAAACCATCCGAACATCTCCAAAAGCATACGTTTTTCATATTAAGTGTATTGTGCTGGCACATACTGCCAGGTACTCCATATCCGCGACCTCTGTAGTCATTAGACATTGTAAGAGAGCAGAATAGGGCGCTCTGCAGAATTCACAGACTTTGAATTTGGTTAGGTGATTGCATGTAACTTGTGTCATACGTCTGTACGCGAGATTTCCACACTCCTAAACATCATTAGGTCCACTGTTTCCGATGTGATAGTGAAGCGGAAACGTGAAGGGACACGTACAGCACAAAAGCGTACAGGCCACCCTCATCTGTTGACTCACAGAGACCGCCGACAGTTGAAGAGGTTCGTAATGTGTAATAGGAAGACATCTACACAGACCATCACACAGGAATTCCAAACTGCATCAGGATCCACTGCAAGTACTATGACAGTTATGCAGGAGGTGAGAAAACTTGGTTTTCATAGTCGAGTGGCTGCTCATAAGCCACACATCACGCCAGTAAATGTCAAACGACGCCTCGCTGGTGTGAGGAGCGTAAACATTAGACGATTAAACACTGGACAAACGTTGAGTGGAGCGACGAATCACGGTACAAAATGTGGCGATTCGATGTCAGGGTGTGGGTATGGCGAATGCCCGGTGAACGTCATCTGCCAGCGTGTGTAGTGCCAACAATAAAATTCTGAGGGTGGTGTTATGGTGTGTTCGTGTTTTTCACGGAGGGGGCTTGGAGCCCTTGTTGTTTTGCGTGGTACTATCACAGCACAGGCCTACATTCATGTTTTAAGCACCTTCTTGCTTCCCACTGTTGAAGATCAATTCGAGGAAGACGATTGCATCTTTCAACACGATCGAGCACTTGTTCATAATGCCAGTCCATAACATCCCTGTTGTGGACCGGCCTGCACAGAGTCCTCACCTAAATCCCATAGAACACCTTTGGGATGTTTTGGAACGCAGACTTCGTGTCAGGCCTCACCGACCGACATCGATACCTCTCCTCAATGCAGCAGTCCATGAAGAATGGGTTGCCATTCTCCAAGAAACTTTTCAGCACCTGATTGGGCGTATGCCTGCGAGAGTGGAAGCTGTCATCAAGGCCAAGGGTGGCTCAACACCGTACTGAATTCCAGCATTACCGATGGAGGGCGCCACGAACTTGTTCGGATACTTTTGATCATATAGTGCATAAAGGCCTGTGTAATCTACAGAACATTTTTGTTGTACAGTGTTGTCCTCCTGTCTGTTACTTAAAAATATACGTTATTTATAGCAAAATTTATCAGTGTTTAATTCTGGTATCATATGGAAATTGTCGATTTGTTACGCGAAACAGAGGCATGTTGTATATATATATTCATCATACAGCGCAAGAAGACGCAAACTCTTGAAAAAAGGTAAATGTAAAAAAAAAGTGAAACGAAAACATATCAGTTATCGCCTCAATACTTCTTTGAGCTTATATAAAATATGTTTCTGTTACTCGTAAACAGCTTTCAGACTTATCAATAATAACAGGAAACTTTTGTCTTTGATCATGATGAAGAACGTTTTATTGAGTACAAAATAACAATAATTATACAGATTTTTTTTTATATTTGTGCATGTAAACTGTACTTGTACCAAAAGTAATTGCTTTGGTTACATAAAAGCGTAGAATTTACGCAACCAACTAATTTTTATTACTTATAAAATGCAATTTATATTTTGCAAAGATTTAAAATACGCAATGTACACACAAACAAAAAATAAAGAGAAGTAGTCGACTCCCAGTTTCTCTCATTAAAAATGAATTATGTTTCTTTCCCTATCAACAGTACCGGCAATCCTACCATTTACTAGATCATTTATGTACTGTATCAAAACTACCAAACTGTAGTTTTGGTAGAGCGCAACTCAATACACGACCATCATCCAAAATCTTATGCTACTTTTGGACTTACACTGAATAATTTCAGCATTAGCTACGCACTTTTTCCTCGCACTTACTTTCACACATCGGGTATGGTGCCATACATAGCATTTGAGGAACTAAATTTCTTTTTCCTGATCAATTTCGCAGAACCAACTGTAAGACGTATTAACACTTTTGCTTCCAACCAGTTTTAGTTTTATTAGACCTACTTTCGTTTTTCTCAGATTCTTTGTCAAGGAAGAGCCTCCTGGAAGGACTACCGATGAGCTCGACAGCAGGTGATATTGCTCTGCCTCTTACTCTCTGTTTCAAGAATTGGAGTAGGGGAGATATCTTGTGGGCCTTCCAACACTCCTACTACAGACCTGTTTCGTGGGAGTTCAAGGATTCAGGGACGCTTAAATTCCATTAGTTTGTCTTGATTTACCTGGGAATTCTTGAACTGCCTGTTCACTCAGTTATTCTTCTTCATTTCTAGCTTCTGTTTATGGGTTGAATTTAGTCGCCACGAGGTCCGAATCTCGGAAAAACGTGGATCCGATGGCCAGATTACAGTTCTGGTGAAGTTACTGATAGAATTTTGAACGGTCGTAGCCCTGCCATATAACTCTCCTAACATCTGAGAAATCCTTGGCTGACTAATATTGCTGTCAGGATTTGTGCGAAGCCATTTGTCAGCTGCGTGGTTGTAATAATCTGTGGTTGAAATAGGCTGCAAGTGGCTTAAAAATGCAATGTCTAGCGTCTGTCGTCTATGAGTGGTGTGTGGAGGCCAGCAACACATGATTGCACCATTTTCTTTAGCTTAATTTATAGCGGGCAACACATATTGCAGTACAGTTGTTATATCAATTATTAGATCAAATCGACTGTTAAGGGGTGTAGGACGTCAAACGGGCCAACTTGGAGCAGGAGAGGCACCACAGTACATTACAATTTCCACTGTCTATACTTTCACAAATAAATTTATAAAACTTTGTCAGTATGACCAGGAAGGATTCAGAATTCACACTCTTAGCAGTGGTAGTTCGAAAACATAACGAAATAATTTTTTTTACATGTGAAATTTCATCATTTTTTTCACTTACTAATATCAGCATTTGTTGCTATAGATACACTTTTCTTCATAAGTAAGAGAGATTCTTCGATGAATTTTGCACAGCATACAAACCATACTTAAAGGTGTATGAAACTCTAGAAGTTTCCAAATCTATTAAAAACTGTGGTAAAAATTGTAATTAACTACAAAATTTTTGTTTTTTCTAAACATTAAGTTTAAAATACAACAGCTCATTAGTTTTTCATAAATTAAATAAATTCTAGAGTTTCATACACCTATAGGTATGGTATGTATGCTGTGCAAATTCATCGAAGAATCTCTCTAACTTATGAAGAAAAGTGTACCTATAGTAACAAATGCAGCCATTAGTAAGTGAAAAAATTATGAAATTTCGCACGTAAAAAAAATAATTTTGTTGCGTTTTCGAACTTCCACTGCAATGGGTGTGAATCCTGAATCCTTCCTGGTGATGCTGACAAAGTTTTATGAATTTATTTGTATAAGTATAGACACTGGAAATGAAAATGTTCAGTGATGCCTCTCCTGCTCCAAGTCGGCCCGTTTGACGCCCTACCCCCCTTTACACAAATATAGTGAACATTATTTTAAAATGTACCATTACAATCTATAAGAAAAATGGTGGTATAATTCATAGGACGCAGACATACTTTTTAAACTTTATTTTGCTGCATAGAGGTAAGGCTGATTTCTAAATGTATTTACGCTGTATTATCGCTGAATAAGTATTGTTATATGCTATATAATTTATAAATAGACTTTACGTATTTGTAAGAGTACGGATGCTTAGCTTCACAAACGAACATTTACCGTCTCAGAGCACAAAATATACTTGAACCACTCCACGCCAAAGTAATCAACTGTCTGTCGAATTGTTCACGTACAACAGCAGAATACAACCTAATACATTTTCTGTACAACATGCGGCATCGCCATGCACATAGTATGCTAGATATGTTAGTGCTATATTTTAAAGGCGATACAATTTATAACAATTTACCCTACCCTCCGGCATGCTCTTATAACGAATTGTGGTTTATGTGTGAAGATGTATATGTAGACTGTTAAAAAGATACAACTGTCTAACGGTAGAAACAACTCCTGGCTCGACTATTAAAGCACATCATGCTTCAGCTAAGAGATACTCTCGTAACATTTTCGTTTGTTTCATACCCGAGTTCGATTTTTTAGATTTGGATGTAAATGGGTTAGTTTGTAACTATAGTGGACTGGCAATTATATGTTGCTTACAGCGAATACCATGCTGATGGCTTTCTCTCTGCTAGTATTTTTGTGTTCATTTCTCGTCAACCTTAAAAATGTGGTTTTTATAGAATGTGTGCCATTCATTTAAATTTAAGTAACAGTATTATTTTTCCACTTTAAGGTGAAAGTTGTGCTATTCGCCTCTCATTGTTTATTGTCTGAAGTAACATCACTAATATAGGATGATAAGTGCAAGGGAACGCCCGTCAATAGGGAAAAATTTCACTTAGTGCCCAAACACAATACAAATAATAAATTGTTGGAACAAATTGGATGGGTTAAATAACCATAGGCAAACTTATGCAGTGGTATGAAGGAGGACGGATGCGTAAATTAATTTGTAGAGAATGCGAATCTAAGATTTTCACTTGTTAGAAGAATTCTGGAAGAATATACTGTATCACATCTTCAATGGAAACCGTACGCAAGATCCTCTGAGATCCACTCATGAGTATATTCAAATGTCAAGTGTCCAAAAGTTGAGGTGAAGAAACAGGTCAAAGGAATTCTGAACATTAAGTGAAAGAAAGACGAAGTTCTTCTCAGGGAATTCTGTCAAGCGAATATAGAGCATTAGTATTTCAAACCAACCTTAGAAAAATTCTTCTGTCTACTTTGTAAACATGTTTCACGTAAGATGCATACGCAAGTGCAACAGGAAATGGAGCTATGAAGTAATGGTGCGATTGATCCTCCGTACTACAAATCATCAGCCTTTTTTCATCCAGTGTATATATGGGTTCCTTCTAGACTCATCTACATGTCTCAGTCACGAGCTTAAAACGTTCAGTACTTTCCCGTTCTTGTTTCCTGTAGTCAATTGAAATGAATCATTGTCTAAAATGAATCGTTGTCTAGATCGTTTCTATCTAGAAGACGCCTACGAAGAATTTTCCTACTGCATTCTCCCTCTGTTCGTCTAACTATATACCTAGTCCATTAACATTTCCATTTTGTAACAGAATTTTCCTACTGCATTTTCCCTCTGTTCGTCTAACTATATGCCTAGTCCATTAACATTTCCATTTTGTAACAGACACTATGGTAGCATCAACTTTAGACCTCTTTGTCTTCTGGCCCCATACAGCCTCTTACAATTTCCTTTCCATACTATTTGGGAGACTCTTAATTTTTTTTTTAATTTTGTGTATTTGAAGTCCACAGATCATTGTCAAATGCTGAAACTACATTAAACACAGGTTCTAAAGATTCAGCTTTAAGCACAACGGTAATCAGCTTAACCTCATACGATCTCCAAAATGAACTCCAAATTTTTTCTGTCTACTGCCTATTTTTTTCACTGCCCATTAGATCGTTCTTTTCAGTTTCTCTGCGTATGCGAATGTTGTTGCTCTATTACAGGAAAGTGTAAGATACCTCATACGTAGGGAAGTCAATACATTCAAGACTGTGTAGAATTTCGAAGGTTTTAGTTGAGCTTTCTACACCTTCAGCTGCAAACCGTTTCGTGTGATCTATTTCACTGGTTGAACACAGTCCACTCGAATTAAGTGTTGTTGTGCGGGAAATATTTTAATATTACGTTTTCTCAAAACGAAAAACGAATAGGTCGTCATTGTTTATCCTTACAGAATTCTGCTCAGATTATGGTCATAGCATACTAATAATGCAAACAGATGCGTTATTTATAATTAAACTACTGGCCATTAAAATTTCTACACCAAGAAGAAATGCAGATGATAAACGGGTATTCATTGGACAAATATATTATACTACAACTGACATGTGATTACATTTTCACGCAATTTGGGTGCATAAATCTTGAGAAATCAGTACCCAGAACAACCACCTCTGGCCGTAATAACGGCCTTGATACGCCTGGGCATTGAGTCAAACAGAGCTTGGATGGCGTCAACAGGTACAGCTGCCCATGCAGCTTCAACACGATACCACAGTTCATCAAGCGTAGTGACTGGCGTATTGTGACGAGCCAGTTGCACGGCCACCATCGACCAGATGTTTTCAATTGGTGAGAGATCTGGAGAATGTTCTGGCCAGGGCAGCAGTCGAACATTTTCTGTATCCACAAAGGCCCATACAGGACCTGTAACATGCGGTCGTGCATTATCCTGCTGAAATGTGGGGTTTCGCAGGGATCGAATGAATGGTAGAGCAAGGGTCGTAACACATCTGAAATGTAACGTCCACTGTTCAAAGTGCCGTCATTGCGAACAAGAGGTGACCGAGACGTGTAACCAATGGCACCTAATACCATCACGCCGGGTGATACGCCAGTATGGCGATGACGAATACACGCTTCCAATGTGCGTTCACCGCGATATCGCCAAACACGTATGCGACCATCATGATGCTGTAAACAGAACGGATTCATCCGAAAAAAATGACGTTTTGCCATTCGTGCACCCAGGTTCGTTGTTGAGTACACCATCGCAGGCGCTCCTGTCTGTGATACAGCGTCAAGGGTAACCGCAGCCATGGTCACCTAGCTGATAGTCTATGCTGCTGCAAACGTCGTCGAACTATTCGTGCAAATGGTTGTTGTCTTGCAAACGTCCTCATCTGTTGACTCAGGGATCGAGACGTGGTTGCACGATCCGTTACAGCTATGCGGATAAGATGCCTGCCATCTCGACTGCTAGTGATACGAGGCCGTTGGGATCCAGCACAGCGTTCCGTATTACCCTCCTGAACACACCGATTCCATATTCTGCTAACAGTCATTGGATCTCGACCAACGCGAGCAGCAGTGTCGCGGTACGATAAATCGCAATCGCGATAAGCTACAACCCGAGTTTTATCAAAGTCGGAAACGTGATGGAACGCATTTCTGCTCCTTACACGAGGCATCACAACAACGTTTCACCAGGCAACGCCGGTCAACTGCTGTTTGTGTATGAGAAATCGGTTGGAAACTTTCCTCATGTCAGCACCTTATGTGAATGCTCTGAAAAGCTAATCATTTGCATATCACAGCAAATTCTTCCTGTCGGTTAAATTTCGCGTCTGTTCCACGTCAGCTTCGTGGTGTAGCAATTTTTATGGCCAGTAGTGTACTTACAACACACGGAAAAATGTAAATGCACTAGATAATCATCTTAGTGGAACAAATAAGAAAACTACGTAATTAATTCATTACTTACTGACTTGATACCTAGTGACATAAAAGATGGAAAAGTACCTATTCAGAAATTGTCATTCAATGCCCACGTTACTGCAGCAAGTATAACTTTATTAGTTAGGGAAAAAAGAAAGGGAGATTAATGTTTAATGTCCCGTCGACGCCAATATTAAATACGGAGCACAAGCTCGCCAAGACAAGGATAAGGAAAGAAATGTTGCATAATGTTATAATATGACATCTTCCTTATATTTTTACGAAATTTGCTGCAAATAGTATATTACTTTCTGTGTTCGTCTAGATGGAGTGATGTCCATAAAACATCTTGGAACGTAATATCTGTTATTTACTGTGTTGTTAATACAGGTTTTGTATTTACCTCGTACAGAAAAGTCGTGTTACTTTTTGGCAGTTGTCAAATGACAGATAATGCATCAATGGAACGATCTATCATTTGACAACTGTCAAAGAGTAACACGAAATTTCTGTAGAGGCTAAATACATGACTCATATTAACAACGCAGTAAATAAAAGAAATTACCTTCCAAGATGTTTCATGGACCTCACTCCATCTAGACGAATACCTGAAAATGGCTGCCGAAACAAGATTCTCCTGAACCCATGTTAAAACAACAAGAAATAAACTATTTGCAGCTAGTTTTGTAAAAGTGTAAACAAGGGAAAACAAAATGTGGGCGGCCGGAAGGGAGCATTGAAACCTGCACCACCCGCATGCTAGTTCAGTGGTAGTAAGGAGAATATCAGGTGTCCCTGCCCAGGAGCATTTTCTCTAGTGTTTCGGCATGTTCTTACAATTTAAGCTTTTGCTACATGTAGACAGTCATCTCATTAAGTATCATGTGCGACGCCAGGTGTCAACGGAAAAGACCAGTGTGTAGAGAAGAAAACTTTCTTCCGGAATTTTAGGTGCTCATCCCAAAGAGTGGTCCCAAATTAGACTAAGACTACATTCAATTTAAGTGCTTATATCTGTATACGTCTACCTCGCCCAGGTTGCCGCTTCACGCGTGTCGGCCTACGCTGCGCCGTCTTGCTACCGCCGAGCTACAGTACAACTCAAGACACTGATGGAACGCAGGTTATTCTCCGTGCTTTGTAGCCCCTATTAATACATATCGTTCAACCGAATACAGTACTACACTAACATGGCACCGTTCTATCGCAAGGGTACATGAACTTCCACTTTTCTGAAATTTATTTTGTAATGTGAAACATGCGATGAGCATTACTTATTTGGGTTGACCCCATCCACACACTGAAAAACCCAAATTTCAAATCTATAGTACTAGACGACTGACGAGGGAAAGTCCCAATCGCAACGCTCTCAGATTCAATGGTAAAATGACCCATTGGATAACCCGTCAAAAACTGAACACAGATCAGGCACGAAAATCGGAAGAAGGTGTACTGAACTGTGAAGAAAGAAGCAAAATAGAAACAGCGAACGCTTCAAGCTCAAAATGTACAACATCGAGCGCACTGTAATAATCGCGGCGTCATGGTTGTATGGTCATAGTGCTGGACTCAAATCTCCCTCGTGCTCATTCTTTTTTTCACAAAATTATGAACTTTCCGTCCGGTCATCGATGTGTCTGTTTTCCTTCTGTAGTCTCGCCAATCATCATGCTATACATTGATTATAGAATATGAGTCATGTGGTAAGAATATATTACCGTCATAATTAAATGTGATGGATAGTGAGAGCAGGCGATATGCTGCATAGACCTCTCACAGAAATGAAAACAACAAATAAACGGATGTGAACTATGTTACAACAAAGGAATTGAAGAGTCAAAACTTCCAAAACGGAATTCAAGAGCCATAACATGGGATACTTGTGGAGAACAAACAGGAGGTACATACCTCTGGAGGTCTCTTCCTTACACCTCGCTGTTGCAGACGGTCGTTACACCACAACACAGACACAGGTTTAAAGACAGCGAATAGACACATCAATGACCGGACGGACAGTTCATAATTTAGTAAAAAAAAAGAAAAGAAAAAATTTCCCCCTTCGCAGTGCAACACCGTAACCACACAATTAAGACGACGTGGTTATTTAAATTTGCTCGATGTTGCACACCTTGAGTTTGGACCGTTACCTGTTCGATTTTGCTTGTTTTTTTCACAGTCCAGTACACCTTCCTCCTGTTTTCATGCTTGATCTGTGTTCAGTTTTTGACGGGCTTTCCACTGGTCCATCTTACCAGTAAATCTGAGGGGAATGCGATGGGGAGTTTCCTAGTAAACCAGTGCACGGTAACCCGATTCCATGCGCAGATTGCCTGTCTAACGGCTTCCAGGGGAACAAAAATTTAGTTTTCAATATTTCATACATTTATTGTCCAAATCTGAAAGTTTAAAATGTTGTCATCATCTACTCATTAAGAGGTATAAGTAAGACGAGTTTTAGTGTTAGAAAGTGTGTATGCAGGATGATTCTGCAATGATATTACAATCTTTCGGCGGTGGTGGAGAGGGTAAATGTATCAATTTTAGTTAAGGGACCCTGGTCCGGAAACGAGTAAATCGAAAGTTATAAGCGAAAATTGTTCTGTCACAGTGGAATACGAGTTCATGTACCTGTACTGTCGTTGCTAAGATTATAGCACAGGAAATTTTCAGAGGTGGTAGCATGGACCAATACGAGAAAAAACTGTCTCGTAAACATGGACTCTAAAATGCATACCTTAAGGGCTATGAGGACTTGCTTATTTTCGATACTACGAAAAATATCTCTTCCACTACAAGCTCTTTGGTTTCCATATTTTTGGAGGTGGTAGTATGGACCAAAAGAAGGAAAAAATGACCAGGAAACGAGGGCTCTAAAATGCATACCTTAAGCGTTATGAGCACTTGTTCATCTCCGCTACTGTGGAACACATCTCTTCTACTGAACAAGTGTTCATAGCTCTTAAGGTATACATTTTACAGACCGTGTTTACTAGACATTTTTGTCTTGTTTTGGTCCATACTACCATCTCTGAAAGTTGTCCATCCTACAATTTTAGCAACAACAGTGCCGGTACATGTGTTCCGCTGTCAGAGGTATCAGAACGAGTTTCGCTTGTAACTTTCGACTCTGTTGTTTCTGGGCCTGGGTTCCCACTATTTGAAAATGAGAGAACTTAGCGCCTTCCAACAAACACTGCATATAATTTCAAACTTACGAAATATATTCTCGCTGACGTCCCGCACAAAATAATGAAAGGAAAAAGTTTATCGCTCACCACTTTTTCGTTGTTGGAGTAGTAAATCTTCAACATCAGCCACGACTTTTTAACTTACTACTTCTTTACTACGAGCTGCATTCGCAACACATTTGGCAGACAGTATCCATATACATTATGTGATCAAAAGCATCTTGACACCTGGTTGAAAATGACTTACAAGTTCGTGGAGCCATCCATCGGTGATGCTGGAATTCAATATGGTGTTGGCCCACCCTTAGCCTTGATGACTACTTCCACTCTCGCAGGCATACGTTCAGTCAGGTGCTGCAAGGTTTCTTGGGGAATGGCAGCCCATTCTTCACGGAGGGCTGCACTGAGGAGAGGTGTCTATGTGGGTCGGTGAGGCCTGGCACGAAGTAGGCGTTCCAAAACATCCCAAAGGTATTCTGTAGGATTCAGGTCAGGACTCTATGCAGGCCAGTCCATTACAGGGATGTTACTGTCGTGTAACCACTCCGCCACAGACCATGCATTACGAACAGGTGCTCCATTGCGTTGAAAGATGCAGTCGCCATCCCCGCATTGCTCTTCAACAGTGGGAAGCAAGAAGGTGCTTAAAAATCAGTGTAGGCCTGTGTTGTGGTAGTATCACGCAAAACAACAAGGAGTGCAAGACCCCTCCATGTAAAACATGACCACACGATAACACCACCGCCTCCGAATTTTACTTCTGACACTACACACGCTGCAGAGAGCAAATTCACTGGGCATTCCCCATACTCACGCCCTGCCATCGGATCCCCATATTGTGTACCGTGATTCGTCACTCCACACAACGTTTTTCCACTGTTCAATCGTCCAATGTTTACGCTCCTTACACCAAGCGAAGCGTCGTTTGGCATTTACTGGCGTGATGTGTGGCTTATGAGCAGCCGCTCGACCATGAAAACCAAGTTTCCTCACGTCCCGCGTAACTGTCAAAGTACTTGCCGTGGATCCTGATGCAGTTTGGAGTTCCTGTGTGATAGTTTGGATATATGTCTGCCTATTACACGTTACGAACCTCTTCAACTGTCGGCGGTCTCTGTCAGTCAACAGACGAAGTCGGCCTGTACGCTTTTGTGCTGTACGTGCCCCTTTTCATTTCCACTTCGCTATCTCATCGGAAACAGTGTACATGGGATGTTTAGGAGTGTGGAAATCTCGCGTACAGACGTATGACACAAGTGACACCCAATCACCTGACCACGTTCGAAGTCCGTGAGTTCCGCAGAGCGTCCCATTCTGCTCTCTCACGATGTTGATGACTACTGAGGTCGCTGTTATGGAGTACCTGGCAGCAGGTGGCAGCACAATGCAACTAATATGAAAAACTTATATTTTTGCGGATGTCCGGATACTTTTGATCACATAGTGTATGTCACAGAATGGAGCTGCAAAATTATAATAATATGCGACACGTAGTTCAGAATATACGACTCCATAAACACTGAGATGCGTGAATATCCAGCTTTTGCTTAAAATGGAGAGCAAATTAGCCACGATTTACTCCGCCAGCGTTTCATAATGACAGCCCTTAGCGACTTCCGACAAATTTCAAACCTTTTCTTCACATTTTCTCGGTTACATGATTGACATCCGGTGTAGCAAACCAAGGTATATGTATTGAGAGTTTTTTCTTTTTCTGTCTCAGGGAACGCAGACGATGGAACCATGAACGTTGCCACCAGAGATGCAGACAACTCTGACAGCGAGGACCGTCAGTCGGTGGCAAATTACGTCGTTTTTCTTGACAACTGTTTGTGTTCCTGGTGAGTTTTTGCCCATTTCTGTGACATCTTATTTGACTGCATAAGTTCCAGAAGAATGAATGTAATTTCTGTGCTAGCGTATGTGAAATGTTTTTGATGCGTCCCATCACAATTTCCTCTATGCATCACCATGATCTCTGGGTTGTGTCTTTGACCCAAGATTGCTGGGTCCCAGGTTTTTCCCAGTCACTGCTTATATTTGAATAAAAATGTGACCGAAGACTCCCGGCATAAACAGTCGCACTCATTCTACCAAAAAAACGTTTTCAAAGAGAGGGCAGGAATTACGGGACAACTTCTAGCACTTGGGGTGGGAAATGCCCCTAAAGGCGGAAGAATCAGCCACGATCAACGGCATGGGGTGCAGATGCCAATGGAAACCACTGCATTAAAGACACATAACGCGTAGCCACAGAAAATGTGACAAGTAGTTGCAGAAAATGTCAGATGATAATGAAATACGCAGCTTGTAGAGATCGTTGTGAGCGTGGCATGCAGGAGCCCAGCAGCGGAATGTGCTATCTGCCTGCCACAATTATGAGCTCAACACACAAACAACGTCGAAACTAGTGTCAGCCTTCTATTCCCTTAACCCAGGAAATTGCGAATCATAGTAATTCAATAAGTTCTGTGACCTCAAAACTGCACTGAATGAAAATAAGAGCAGTTCTCATTAGTTCATTGTCATACAAATTAATCACATATCCAGCCACAAATATATAGTTCCATGCAGGGGCACCTGATTTACAGTGGAACGCAGTCACAGTAAGAGCGCAACTCTGCTATGCAAAAAAAAAGGGTAATCTTTATAATTTAGCGAGTGTCACCTGAAATGAAATGTTGGGCAATAAAAAGGGGGGAAGGGGAAACAAATCAATTCTTTTAAACACTGGATTTATTTTCTCCAAATTGCTTCACAATTAAAATGAATATTTATACGCGATTGAGACGAAAATGCTTGCTAATTTGAACTTCAACGAAATAGCAGTAAAATCTGAAAAATCTAACAAATTATACACTACTAGCCATTAAAATTGCTACACCACGAAGATGACGTGCTACAGACGCGAAATTTAACCGACAGGAAGAAGATGCTGTGATATGAAAATGATTAGCTTTTCAGAGCATTCACACAAGGTTGGCGCCGGTGGCGACACCTACAACGTGCTGACATGAAGAAAGTTTCCAACCGATTTCTGATACACAAGCAGCAGTTTACAGGCGTTGCCTGGTGAAACGTTGTTGTGATGCCTCGTGTAAGGAGCAGAAATGCGTACCATCACGTTTCCGACTTTGACAAAGGTCACCTCTTATTCGCATTGACGGCACTTTGAACAGTGGACATTACATTTCAGATGTGTTACGATCCGTGACTCTACCATTCATTCGATTCCTGCGAAATCCTACATTTCAGCAGGCTAATGCACGACCGCGTGTTGCAGGTCCTGTACGGGCCTTTCTGAATACAGAAGATGTTCGACTGCTGCCCTGGCCAGCACATTCTTCACATCTCTCACCAACTGAAAACGTCTGGTCAATGGTGACCGAGCAACTGGCTCGTCACAATACACCAGTCATTACTCTTGATGAACTGTGCTATCGTGTTGAAGCTGCATGGGCTGCTGTACCTATACACGCCATCCAAGCTCTGTTTGACTCAATGGCCAGGTGTATCAAGGCCGTTATTACGGCCAGAGGTGGTTGTTCTGGGTACCGATTTCTCAGGATCTATGCACCCAAATTGCGTGAAAATGTAATCACATATCAGTTCTAGTATAATGTATTTGTACAATGAATCATCTGCATTTCTTCTTGGTGTAGCAACTTTAATGGCCAGTAGTGTATTTCAGAATGACATGCACGTTGATGTGCTCAAAAGTACAATAAATGATTGCTTGAGTGAAGCTCACTTGGGACACACTGTCTCTTGACAAATGGCGGAAACCTTTAAATGAACAGAAGATTGCTATGGAACCACGAATGGCTTTTCAAAATTTGTTCAGGTTCCAAACACAAGTTAAAATCGAATCCGAGATCCAAATAAGCAAATACAATGAAAAGTTGTGGAACTGCTCTCGCAATCTGTGATATGCTCAGAGCAAAAGTAGCAGTAGCGCCAAAATAGCGACACTTACTTGATCGATTCTGCAGCAGGCAGCGACCACGCACCTCTCTCTCTCTCGACGAGCCACCTCTGCCACGCGTCACCACACAGGCTCCTCTACTTCTTCTCGTTTCTCTCCACTCGCAGAAAAACACTGCTCGGAAGAGAAGATTCATACTTTCACTACAGTGACGATCACTACCGCTTACAGTATGTCCATCAACTGGCCAGAGGCTGGTACACTGTATATGCTGTGTTGCCACTCATTGGTAGTAGGTATTCTAGGGGCATTCGGACCCAAAATGTGTCACCGATGACGTCATCAATGAGTCGTAGGCTTTTCCCATCCCCCTGCCCCTTTTGACAAAGGCCAATTGCCTTATGTATAAAATAACAAAAAATTCAAATTTTGGTGTGAAATTAAAAAATGGCAGTAAATTCAAAAAGTAGACCACCTGCATTAGTCTGTTTTGTACGGAAACAGGGTCGCTGTCCTAAGTATAAATTGGCTGGAAATATAAAATTACGCATTGTCATGCTGGCTGGCCTGGAATGTCGACCCTGACTCTGTGATGTCACAATCCAACTCAGACCCGTTGGGCTATTTATACCAGCATAAGATTCTGGTATACTGTCCGAGGCTGGAATACTGGCTCTGGCTCTATGATGACATAATCCAAATCGGTGGGAAATTCAAAATGGTACATTGTCATGCTGCCTAACCTGGAATTCTGGGACGGGCTCTATGGCACCACAATGCATTTCAGACCTGAAAGGGAAGCAGGGGCTGGGAAGGGAGTGAGACAAGGTTGTAGCCTCTCCCCGATGTTATTCAATCTCTATATTGAGCAAGCAGTGAAGGAAACAAAAGAAAAATTCGGAGTAGGTATTAAAATCCGTGGAGAAGAAATAAAAACTTTGAGGTTCGCCGATGACATTGTAATTCTGTCAGAGACAGCAAAGGACTTGGAAGAGCAGTTGAATGGAATGGATAGTGTCTTGAAAGGAGGATATAAGATGAACATCAACAAAAGCAAAACAAGGATAATGGAATGTAGTCGAATTAAATCGGGTGATGCTGAGGTAATTAGATTAGGAAATGAGACACTTAAAGTAGTAAAGAAGTTTTGCTATTTGGGGAGCAAAATAACTGATGATGGCCGAAGCAGAGAGGATATAAAATGTAGACTGGCAATGGCAAGGAAAGCGTTTCTGAAGAAGAGAAATTTGTTAACATCGAGTATAGATTTAAGTGTCAAGAAGTCGTTTCTGAAACTATTTGTATGGAGTGTAGCCATGTATGGAAGTGAAACATGGACGATAAATAGTTTAGGCAAGAAGAGAATAGAAGTTTTCGAAATGTGGTGCTACAGAAGAATGCTGAAGATTAGATGAGTAGATCACATAACTAATGAGGAGGCATTGAATAGAATTGGAGAGATGAGAAATTTGTGGCACAACTTGACTAGAAGAAGGGATCGGTTGGTAGGGCATATTCTGAGGCATCAAGGGATCACCAATTTAGAATTGGAAGGCAGCAATGAAGGGAAAAAACGTAGAGAGAGACCAAGAGATGAATACACTAAACAGATTCAGAGGGGTGTAGGTTGCAGTAGGTACTGGGAGATGAAGTTTGCACAGGATAGAGTAGCATGGAGAGCTGCATCAAATCTGTCTCAGGACTGAAGACCACAACAACAACTGCGTGGAATTCTGGCATACTGTCCAAGACTTGAGACACTGGCCCAGTCCTACTATAACATAAACCTTTAAGAAAATGTCATCCTAAATTTAACTTTGGAATGCCATACAGAATAGGCCTGTCTGTTGATCTGCTTGACATCTATTCCAATCTGCTATTCACACAGCAATCTTTGGTCGCTGCGACTCGTAACTCGAAGTTTGGCTCTCTCCACTTGCAACTTTATTCCCGCCTCCACCATCTGTAAGTGTATGCACTGCTTGGAAATTTGTGGTAAGTTCCTATGGGAAAAAACTGCTGTGGTCATGGGTTCCTACGCGTACCTACTAATTATTCTAACTTAAACTAACTTACGCTAAGGACAACACGCACCCATGCCCGAGGGAGGACTCGAACCTCCGACGGGGAGAGCCGCGCGAACCGGGGCAAGGCAACACCGACTCAAAGGAAGGCCTCGGCGCTTGTTCGTGACGTCACGTCAGCTAGGCACGGCGAACGCCAGGTCTGTTGCAGGCATACTCATAATGATGGTGTCTCCCTCTCTGACACAGGAAAATGTGAAACTATTGGCGGTAGTTGACCAACACACATTGTTCTGAGAGATTTCTGCTATCGATTAATTGTGCAATTCATTACACTTCTTAACAAATAGTGTACTCCTGAACTTAAATTTCCACCTGTTTTAAGGATTGACATACAAAAACAACTTCATGGCCCAGCAGCAACAGAATTCGTGCTTCCTTACCTCATTTGTAAATCTGAGGAAGTACGTTTATACTGGGTTGCTTTTACAAGAAACTGTGAACATATCGGTGCTCTTCTTTAGGTATCTTGGTTGACTATGAGGCGAGGAGCACTGAATGTTAATGAAATATCTTGCGATTGTACACGTTGGGAGAGTGGGTGGGGGACAGAAGAAGAGGCAAATGAGAGATACTTGTTTTACCAAATAAATTTTTTTTTATCTTATAAAGTTTCTCCTTTCAGTTGCAAGAGGGGAATATTTATCTTTTCTAACGTGCATGTTTAAAAAAGTTTAAGCTCAGCAGTATTTTCGATGTATGAAGCTATTTTGTTTCCTGTTTAGAATTCCTTTCGTTGAAAACGACTGTAATCTAATGACTGGCAACAGTTGGACATTTACACATGTAAATTAGTTCACATTTCCAGTGACGGTGTCAAACGAAAATAAATAAATAAATAAAAGAAACGAGTTAATTGTAAGGTGGTTTGGGTAAGTTTCGATAGCAAAATGGATCAAGTAAATATAGTTACTTGAATGCAAAATTTCCGAAGCTTGCAGTGGGGCAAAGTATCTTCTCATATTGATCTACGTTTGTTTCGACAGGATTCAGTAATACATAACTATGATCTTCATTTGTAGGTTTACGATAGTAAGAAAATCTTTCATCTAAATAAAACTGCAGAATCCAAAACAATACCAGCATTTTGTCGAAAAATAAGAGATTTATAGTGATAAGCACGCCCAGGCGTTTCTGCCTGCAACAGACCTGGCGTTCGCCGTGTCTAGCTGACGTGACGTCACCAGCAAACGCCGAGGCCTTCCTTTGACTCGGTGTTGGGCAAGTTGCCTAGACAGCGCGGTTACCCTGCGCGGCCGGCATCGCGTTACACTGAGCTGGGCCACTTTCCCCATGTCCACTGGTGCTATGCTTAAACAACCTTCACACCGACTCTGACATTACAGTTTAAACAATTCACTCCTCCACAGCAGCTACCATAAGTTCAAAATGTTAGGAAAATCCACTTACCCCAGTTTAAAATTATAAGAAGTCTGCTGACTGTTAAACTATAGAACACTCGTTCTAAGTTTAAAACTTATTACCCCACTGATACGGGCTGTGAGGTTGTCAATATCGCGTTTAGTACGCATGGGAGAGGTATCCACATACTTCTGCATAAAAAAAGGAAAGAAAACACCACGCAGAGTAGGATATCTTCCGCGCGCATCAGGAAAATTTTGCGGCGCTGTACCGCCATCAGTCAGCTGATGTGCCAGGCAGCGCTGGGCACCTCTACTACCTCCACCAGAGACCACGCACCGCTGTGTAACACTCCAAGGATGTCTTCAAACCGTTGACAAACCCTGGCACCAAATGCTGCAGGGCGTACGATGCACCGCTACTGACTCACCAGCTTTCACCTACAAGTATAGAGCAGCAGGAGGCACGTCATACTGTGAGGAATGCAACAGAAGCATGTCTCGTCTACGTGGTCCTGCAGACTGCTTGCTCGGGCCTCGCATGACGTCACACGGTTCCACGAAAGCAACAAACCACGGAGTGCCCGTTTTCTCCTACACGGGACGGGTCTAGACCATCTGCCATCCCGCCTTAAAGTTTGAGTTTGATATGAAGTGATATGAAGATGGCATCTATCCTTTCGGACATGTCCGAAAGAACAGATGCCAGAATTAAATTACAATTAAATGTCGGCCATGGTGGCCGAGCGGTTCTAGGCGCTACAGTCTGGAACCGCCCGACCGCTACGGTCGCAGGTTCGAATCCTGCCTCGGGCATGGATGTGTGTGACGTCCTTAGGTTAGTTAGGTTTAAGTAGTTCTAAGTTCTAGGGGACTGATGACCTCAGAAGTTAAGTCCCATAGTGCTCAGAGCCATTTGAACCATTCTTTTACAATTAAATCAATACCATTAGCTGCTGACGGGCGTTGATATACCGGGTGATCAAAAAGTCAGTATAAATTTGAAAACTTAATAAACCACGGAATAATGAAGATAGAGAGGTAAAAATTGACACACATGCTTGGAATGACATGGGGTTTTATTAGAACTAAAAAAACCACCCCATATTGCTAGACGCGTGAAAGATCTCTTGAGCGGGTCGTTTGGTGATGATCGTGTGCTCAGTCGTCACTTTCGTCATGCTTGGCCTCTCAGGTCCCCAGGCCTCAGTCCGTGCGATTATTGGCTTCGGGGTTACCTGTAGTCGCAAGTGTATCGTGATCGACCGACATCTCTAGGGATGCTGGAAGACAACATCCGACGCCAATGCCTCACCATAACTGGCTCTGAGCACTACGGGACTCAACTGCTGAGGTCATTAGTCCCTAGAACTTAGAACTAGTTAAACCTAACTAACCTAAGGACATCACAAACATCCATGCCCGATGCAGGATTCGAACCTGCGACCGTAGCGGCCTTGCGGTTCCAGACTGCAGCGCCTTTAACCGCACGGCCACTTCGGCCGGCCTTCACCATAACTCCGGACATGCTTTACAGTGCTGTTCAGAACATTATTCCTCGACTACAGCTATTGTTGAGGAATGATGGTGGACATATTGAGCATTTCCTGCAAAGAACATCATCTTTGCTTTGTCTTACTTTGTTATGCTAATTATTGCTATTCTGATCAGATGAAGCACCATCTGTCGGACATTTTTTTTAACTTTTGTCTTTTTCTGGTTCTAATAATACCCCATGTCATATCGCTTATGGCTAACCGGCTGATGACCTTCTTCAGTGCGGATGCACACGATTTGCCTCAACTCTTACGGGACTCGGTGGATTGTCTGCCGCGAGTAATGGGTATAATGGCTGGAGCACTACGAATGTAGTGTGTGGATTATAAGTTGAGAATGTGGCTCTCACGGGGAGCGTGCCGGCGATAAATCCTTGCAATCGCACTATCCTCTGTGCCTTCGGTGGCTCAGATGGATAGAGCGTCTCCCATGTAAGCAGGAGATCCCGGGTTAGAGTCCTGGTCGGGGGACACATTTTCAACTGTCTATGTTGATGTATATCAACGCCCCGCAGCAGCTAATGGTATTGATTTAATTGTAATTTCATTAAGGTTTGCGGGCTGAACTCTGCGTTGAAAACAGGGAATATCCATTGCTACGAACTCACTAATTCAGTAATAACTCCTTTGTAAACATCTCGTATTTTGTTCATGTTGTAACATCTCAGAACTGTATTTCACACATTGAAATCAGCGAATATATTACAAGATAATCAATTTTCCACATAAATCTGAGATTTTCTGCGTCTAACCTATCTCCCACCAACGGGTGTACGTATGCATCGAAGAATTAAATGTAATTAATCACCCAGGAAATACACATGACAGCAATATTGTAACAGAATTTAGCATCTATGAGTCCTTTACAGTGCATACTTAACATCAGACATCTCCATAGGATTTACAAATGGCAACAGGTGGTACACATACAGCAAGTAACTAAATTTTCGCGTCAGTTTTATGGTGAAATCAACGAATAACGTATCGAAATCAGTGAAATTCCCATCTAAAGAGGTTATAGTCTTATGCTTTTAAAATTTTGTATCGACAATACGGAATTTTACGTTGAAAACAGTAAAAATCGATTGAATTATTACGTTAAGATGAATCTGTGGAGAGAATACAAAGAACTGTGGTGCAGGTGTGTTCGGTGCTTTGTTTGGAATCCCGTTGCATGTGCTGGAGAAGAAATTCCACAAGACTGTGTTTATGATGACCCAATTCAAAGGTGTGTGGACATTTATTTCGCGAAACCTTAATGTTAAACTTTACAGAATCTACACTCCTGGAAATTGAAATAAGAACACCGTGAATTCATTGTCCCAGGAAGGGGAAACTTTATTGACACATTCCTGGGGTCAGATACATCACATGATCACACTGACAGAACCACAGGCACATAGACACAGGCAACAGAGCATGCACAATGTCGGCACTAGTACAGTGTATATCCACCTTTCGCAGCAATGCAGGCTGCTATTCTCCCATGGAAACGATCGTAGAGATGCTGGATGTAGTCCTGTGGAACGGCTTGCCATGCCATTTCCACCTGGCGCCTCAGTTGGACCAGCGTTCGTGCTGGACGTGCAGACCGCGTGAGACGACGCTTCATCCAGTCCCAAACATGCTCAATGGGGGACAGATCCGGAGATCTTGCTGGCCAGGGTAGTTGACTTACACCTTCTAGAGCACGTTGGGTGGCACGGGATACATGCGGACGTGCATTGTCCTGTTGGAACAGCAAGTTCCCTTGCCGGTCTAGGAATGGTAGAACGATGGGTTCGATGACGGTTTGGATGTACCGTGCACTATTCAGTGTCCCCTCGACGATCACCAGTGGTGTACGGCCAGTGTAGGAGATCGCTCCCCACACCATGATGCCGGGTGTTGGCCCTGTGTGCCTCGGTCGTATGCAGTCCTGATTGTGGCGCTCACCTGCACGGCGCCAAACACGCATACGACCATCATTGGCACCAAGGCAGAAGCGACTCTCATCGCTGAAGACGACACGTCTCCATTCGTCCCTCCATTCATGCCTGTCGCGACACCACTGGAGGCGGGCTGCACGATGTTGGGGCGTGAGCGGAAGACGGCCTAACGGTGTGCGGGACCGTAGCCCAGCTTCATGGAGACGGTTGCGAATGGTCCTCGCCGATACCCCAGGAGCAACAGTGTCCCTAATTTGCTGGGAAGTGGCGGTGCGGTCCCCTACGGCACTGCGTAGGATCCTACGGTCTTGGCGTGCATCCGTGCGTCGCTGCGGTCCGGTCCCAGGTCGACGGGCACGTGCACCTTCCGCCGACCACTGGCGACAACATCGATGTACTGTGGAGACCTCACGCCCCACGTGTTGAGCAATTCGGCGGTACGTCCACCCGGCCTCCCGCATGCCCACTATACGCCCTCGCTCAAAGTCCGTCAACTGCACATACGGTTCACGTCCACGCTGTCGCGGCATGCTACCAGTGTTAAAGACTGCGATGGAGCTCCGTATGCCACGGCAAACTGGCTGACACTGACGGCGGCGGTGCACAAATGCTGCGCAGCTAGCGCCATTCGACGGCCAACACCGCGGTTCCTGGTGTGTCCGCTGTGCCGTGCGTGTGATCATTGCTTGTACAGCCCTCTCGCAGTGTCCGGAGCAAGTATGGTGGGTCTGACACACCGGTGTCAATGTGTTCTTTTTTCCATTTCCAGGAGTGTAGAAATGAGACAGACAACAGAACGATCCACATCTCACGTAAGCGCCTTGCTAAAGTATTGTTACTCAGTTATGGGGATTTTATACGTAGGGCAATCGGCCTTTATGAGGAGGGAGGGGAGAGGGGTGGGGAAATCCCATGACTGATTAATGACGTCTTAGATGACGTCATTGGTGACACAATTTTGGTCCCAAATAGCGTCAATGCCGATGATCCTTCTAATCGGCTGACATCGTCTGGGTAGTTAGATTCTGGAATTTTCCCACAGTGAACACGGCACAATTTTGGTGTCGCATATTTGCAACTTTTGACAGGAAACGCAGATTCGTCGCACCGGAAATGCTCAAGGGACGTGCGGTCTGCTAATCTTCCCTGACCCTTGTGGCAGTGTGTGGCCACAACATTTCTGTGAACCAGCAGCTGAGCAGGGGAAAGCTTGAGCCATTCCTGATTCATAGCGATGCTACCGACCAGAGTCCGTCACTGTACCCTGTCAGGCCTGCCTCAGCAAAGAGAAATTTGCAAATCTTACACCAGAAGCCGTAAACGGTGTATTTCCCTCCAGCATTGTTGAGAACATCAAGCTGCCAATTTTACTTATGATCGCAAACCGATATTCGTGACAGTGCTGTCACATCACCCCATTACCTCGTATTCTTGAAAGAATAAAACTCTCTAGATGGCGATCTCCGATCGTCTCTGATTAGTGGCTTCACAAAAGACCAAGAGAAACGAATTGTAATCCAAATTAATCACCAGAAATCGAAAAGGCTCAAAACTCCCGGCAATCTTCTATCCAATGATAAGAGGAAAAACAAAAATTTGCACTAAGGGAAACTTCATCCCTGAATCAACGAAAAATTAGTACAACTGCATCTTTAGCATGGATTTTAGATTTGAGGCTTGTAAGAACGGGTAAAAAGAATTAATAACATTATCTGAGTACATCCCCCGTGATTTAAATTATTTGAACATGTGAACATTTATAAAAAATGAAATAATATTTCTCCCATTAACCAGCACAAGTTTATTGGCTGCTGCATTTGGCCAGACACATGCATAAACTAAAATAAATAAATAAATAAATAAAATTTAAGCGTTAAATCACTGGAGCGTGATCAGCTCTTGTAAATGTTGGCTAGCGCCTTACTTGTTATTATAATGTCTCAGTGTGTAGCGTTGTGCATGTCCAGTCGTTAATAAAACAATAGAAACAAGTATTTATGCATAAGTATTTGTGTGGGCTAATTCTATACAAATTGGTAGCTCGGTGTGGGTACATCATTCGCCCTAGCTGGGAATGCCAGAGGGGCAACCCAAACGGCGCGCAGGCCGAGGTACGCCGAGACAAGAGGCACGCGACCTGCCGCCTTTTCGGGAATTAGTGTAAGGTAAGCGGTGCACTCGTCCCCTCTCTCTATCCTCGACACTACCCTTTTGGGACAGTGTGCGGACATTTGCCACGCCGGACATTTGCCATGCCGGACATCTGCCACTATTTTACCTGCTCCGAAGGGTTGGGCCCCTTGTCTCCCCATCCTCCTCCTCCTCCTCACCCGTAAACGCGAAATATATCTGTTTATAAAAGTAGCTAAAAATTCGGTTGGCGTCGTTCTAAGAGACAGTCTCCAATCCTTCCAAACTATGTAAGTGAAGACCATATGTGGCTTAAGTTCAAAGAAATAGTATCACAGCATTCGAGAGATTCATACAAAATAAATTAATAAGTTACGGAACTCATTCCCCATGGTACACAAAACACGGCAGAAAGCTGCTGCAGGAGCACCGAAAAAGTCACGTATAATTTAGACGAATGCAAAACCTCCAAGATTGGCGAAGTTTTACTGAGGCTCGAAATTTGGTGCGGATATCAGTGCGAGATGTATTTAATAGTTTCCACAACGGAATGTGGCGGAAAATCCAAAGAGATTCTTATTAATTTATTTTGTATGAATCTCTCGAGTGCTGCGATACTATTTCTTTGAACTTAAGCCACATATGGTCTTCACTTACATAGTCTGGAAGGATTGGAGACTGTCTCTTAGAACGACGCCAACCGAATTTTTAGCTACTTTTATAAACAAATATATTTCGCGTTTAGTTTTGGTGAATTTCTTTGTTACGGAATTGAGCCTCGCTACGACTGTGTGTTCACTAATCCTTGTATCTGTCGTTATTCTCAGGATTATTTGTGGCTGAGAGGTCAAGTGTGTTTTCGTAACCATTTACAATTTGAATCACCTCGTGAACTATTTGTTCAAAATAACTTTAAAAAAAGCATTTAGAACAATTATGGAAGTTGTTTTCTATCTACAATAGTGTCTGAAAAAGTATTTTTGTCAACATACGGAAGGTAGATTGAAGTCACTGCCAACTATAATTGTATGAGTAGGGTACCTATTTGTGATGAGACTCAAGTTTTCTTTGAACTGTTCAGCAACTGTTTCATCTGAGACCAGGAGTCGGTAAATGGAGCCAGGTATTAATTTATTCCGGTTGTCGAATATAAACTCTGCCCATACTAAGTCACAGGAACTATCCACTTCAATGTCGCTTGTGAGCTGGAACACACATTATATTATTTTTCCTTAAGTTGTGCTTCTTGTTTCTGTTGTGCAGATCATTACAATTACGGCTTTTTCCTCCAAAACCTAGGATGCCTTCTCTGTGACCCTATAAATACCAGAGCTAAACAATGTAGAACAATAACATACGTTACAAGCACAGCATTCTATATTACTTCATTTCCTTATTTCTAACATTTTAAAATTGTACATCGACTTTAGATGACATGTCAACCATAGATGTTCTTATCTCTATTTAGTGACTGTATTTTCAGTCATGTTTTGAACATTGTCCCGCTACACCTTATTAACTAATGTTTCGCCGCAAGGGATATCGGATTTTAGAGAAGAAATTAATATGGAGTATGTCGTTCTTCTTTTCAAACATTCACATACCCATTTCTTCTTTCCTTATTGTCTTTTGGGCGTGCAGTTGTAGTAATTAAAGTGGGCACAAATGCAGTAATTAAACTAAGCACAAATGCAGTGATCAAAAAGAAATGATTAGCGTACATTCGCATTCTCTAACATCGTTCCTTTCTTGTTGCTCCCATGGCGATGGACTGTTTCTATCGCAATCAGTAAGCGTGAAAGGAAACTACCGTACAGACAGAGGGATCTATATTTTTACTTGGCATAACTAATTACATACTGACATAATCGTCGGTATTGCTTTCGTTTCCCAAAAGTTATAAATATTTCTATTTCGGAAAAGAAACTCTGTATTTCGCCAAGATGTCGAAGAAGAAGGTCCCTTACGTACTGGTTGTATCGAGTAAGATGTGGAGACGGCGGTTTGAAAGCGGACAGAAGTATGAGGAAGGGCGTCCCTTACCTGAGGGATCGCTACTCAAGCTACCTGCCGAAGGGGCAAGTGTGGCAAAGGTCCGGCGTGGCAAATGTTCAGCGTGGCAAATGTCCGGCATTCTTTTGGGACACCTGTTGTCTTCAGGACCGACAGCACTACCGTTCCTGAAACATTCGAAGACCCCTGTGAGCCTAAGAAATCTTGCTTTTCTCCTTCTTTACAAATCCATCAGACGATCCTTACATTTACTCTTAAGTGAAAGCGGTACCGTGGCGTTACTTTTACTATTTGAAACGATCTGCATAAAAAGAAGAAAAAGAAAACAAGCACTGTTTCCAATCCGAAAACAGAAATCGTAAAAGGAGGATGTCAAATTATTTTGGGTAATGAAAGAAAGACGAATAACTCACAGTTATACCCAAAAAAATTTACATCTAAAATTACAGTTGGTATTCTCATTTTATATCAGTCTTCGTAACAGGCAAATATGTACTTGAATTTCTATATGATTGGTTCCGCAAGGGTGACTAAGTCTATTTTCTACATTTACGAAACAGTTCGCTAAGGTGACGGTGAGAGCCTATACATACATGATCTCAACACAAACATCTAGTCTACCTCGCTCGGCCCTCTCATTACCTCAACTTGCGGCTGACAAGGAACATCACTAAGAAACACAGACGGCTGGCTGTTTCCCCAGGGCGTACACTCGCAGCCGGTGGAAATCCCAAGTACACTTTCGCAACTTCACGTCAAAGAACCCTCTCCCGTCAATAAATGCATAAAGGCCATACCCTTCCGAACTCTATTAATTAGTTGCCGAGATCAACGATCTTCCCAAAGAGAATACTCCCGAATACTCATAATAACAAAGCACTGCTTTTAATACTCGGAACAATCAATCAAACAACAAAGAATGAGGCACCGTACAAGATAATACAGAGAATTTAAGAAAGTGACGGGACGACGCATGACATTTTATTACCCCTCGCTGTTGAAGCTTCTGAAACAAATGACGGTTCTCTAAGCTCGCCGCTGCATTACATCATCTACACAAGAGCGCCAAAGAAACTGGTATGGGCTTGCGTATTAAAATACAGATATGTGTAACAGGCAGATTACGGCGCTACGGTTGGCAACGCCTATATAAGACAACAAGTGTCTGGAGTAGCCGTTAGATCGATTACTGCTGCTACAATGGCAAGTTATCAAGATTTAAGTGAGTTTGAACGTGGTGTTATAGCCGGCGCACAAGCGATGGGACACAGCACCTCCGAGGCAGCGATGAAGTGGGGATTTTCCCGTACGACTATTTCACGAGTGTGCCGCGAATATCAAGAATCCGGTAAAACATCAAATCTCCGACATCGCTACGGCCGGAAAAACATCCTGCAAGGACAGGACCAACAGTGACTGAAGAGAATCGTTCGACGCGACAGAAGTGCAACCCTTCCCCAAATTGCTGCAGATTTCAATGCTGGACCATCAACAAGTGTCAGCGTGTCAAACATTCAACGAAACATCATTGATATGGGCTTTCGGAGCCGAAGGTCCACTCGGCTACCCTTGATGACTGCACGACACAAAGCTTTCGCCTCCTCCTGTGCCCGTCAACACCGACATCGGACTGTTGATGAATGGAAACATATTGCCTAGTCGGACGAGTCTCATTTCAAACTGAATCGAGTGGATGGACGTGTATGGGTATGGAGATAACTTCATGAATCCAGGGACCCTGCATGTCTTCAGGGGACTGTTCAAGATGGGGCGTGTGCAGTTGGGGTGATACGAGACCCTTGATACGTCTAGATACGACTCTGACAGGTGACATGTACGTAAGCATCCTGTCTGATCACCTGCATCCATTCATGTCCATTGTGCATTCCAATGGACTTGGGCAATTCCAGCAGGACAATGCGACACCCCACACGTCCAGAATTGCTACAGAGTGGCTCCAGAAACACTCTTCTGAGTTCAAACACTTCCGTTGGCCACCAAACTCCCCAGACGCGAACATTATTGAGCATATCTGGGATGCCTCGCAACTCTTACAGATTTATGGACAGCCGTTCAGGATACATGGTGTCAATACCCTTCGGCACTACTTTAGACATTAATCGAGTCCATGCCGCGTCGTGTTGGCGGCACTTCTGCATGCTCGCGGGGGCTCTAAACGATATTAGGTAGGTGTACCAGTTTCTTTGGTTCTTCAGTGTATAACAGTCCGCAACATGCATTAGCTATCAGACACTGAAAGGATCTGCATCAAACGGGGGAAACAATTAACACAACAACACGTGTGTACACGGACACACACAAATTCTCCCAAACCACAAGCGCAGAGGGCAAAATATTCCCCCAGCAAAGCAACTAATCGCGTATCTTAACCTAGAAAGACAAGGAAAACACTACATGCAAGACATACTAAAGTAAACACTTAGTGAAACTTCGTGGCAGATTAAAACTGTGTGCCGGACCGAGACTCGAGCTCGGGACCTTACCTGAGAAAGGCACACTCCTCTGTAGAATGAAAATCTCATTCTGGAAATCTTCCCCACGCTGTGGCTAAACCATGTCTCCGCAATATCCTTTCATCCAGGAGTGCTAGTTCTGCAAGGTTCGCAAGAGAGCTTCTGTGAGTTTGGAAGTTAAGAGACGAGGTACTGGCAGAACTGAAGCTGTGAGGAGGGGTGGTGAGTCGTGCTTGGGTAGCTCAGTCGGCTGAGCACTTGCCCGCGAAAAGCAAGGTCCCGACTTCGAGTATCGGTCCGCCTCGTAGTTTTAATCTGCCAGGAATTTTCATAACAACGCACACTCCGCTGCAGAGTGAAACTCTCATTCTGTAAACACTTACTGGTATTTCTATGATTGGACACACCGTCCCTTCGGCATTGGCCATCTCGGCCAAGAAGTCATTTCTGACTTCAACCATATTTCAGTATGTTTAAAACACAAACGTGGCCATCATCTGCATGCGTTATCTGGTTTACTATGAAATCAGGACTGCAGGCTGCGGTCTGGAGTAAGATCACGTAATTCTACACCACTGGCCATTAAAATTGCTACACTACGAAGATGACGTGCTACAGACGCGGCATTTAACCGACAGGAAGAAGATGCTGTGATACGCAAATTATTAGCGTTTCAGAGCATTCACACAAGGTTGGCGCCGGTGGCGACACCTACAACGTGCTAACACGAGGAAAGTTTCCAACCGATTTCTCATACACAAACAGCAGTTGACCGGCGTTGCCTGGTGAAACGTTGTTGTGATGCCTCGTATAAGGAGAAGAAATGTGTAGCATCACGTTTCCGAGTTTGATAAAGATCGGATTGTAGCCAATCGCGATTGCGGTTTATCGTATCGCGACATTGCTGCTCGCATTGGTCGAGATCCAATGACTGTTTGCAGAATATGGAATCGATGGGTTCAGGAGGGTAATACGGAACGCCGTGCTGGATCCCAACGGCCACCTATCACTAGCAGTCGAGATGACAGGCATCTTATCCGCATGGCTGTAACGGATCGTGCAGCCACGTCTCGATGCCTGAGTGTTAGATGGGGTCGCATCCGTATTTGGCGACATTGCGGTGAACGCACATTGGAAGCGTGTTTTCGTCATCGCCATACTGGCGTATCACCCGGCGTGATGGTATGGGGAGCCATTGGTTACACGTCTCGGTCACCTCTTGTTCGCGTTGACGGCACTTTGAACAGTGGACGTTACATTTCAGTTGTGTTATGACCCGTGGCTCTACCCTTCATTCGATCCCTGCGAAACCCTACATTTCAGCAGGATAACTCACGACGCCATATTGCAGGTCCTGTACGGGCCTTTCTGGATACAGAAAAATGTTCGACTGCTGCCTTGGCCAACACATTCTCCAGATCTCTCACCAGTTGAAAACGTTTGGTCAATGGTGGCCGAGCAACTGGCTCGTCACAATACGCCAGTCACTACTCTTGATGAACTGTGGTATCGTGTAGCAATTTTAATGGCCAGTAGTGTATTACTACCAACGGCTCCGTTTTCTCACTCCATCGGCGGCGCTAGCATTCCGTCACTTCTGAAGTGTCTCTTCCTCAAACTGCTGTGGCTTTTTGCTACACCACTTCAGCCTTGAAGCATGCTTCTATTGCCTTTACAATGTTCCTCTACATTCGTTTCCTCACGCTCGCTACTCCAACCGTTTTCGTGTTGGCACGTGTCGTACGCAACACCCTCTCTCTTCTCTTCACGCTTGGAACCTCCCAGGTCAAATAGAATTAATCTGAAAGCCTCACCGTCGTTCTTTTGTACAACAATAAGCGTTCATTTTTACTCTGTGGGCACCGAGTATAATATAAATAATAACTGGCTCTGCTCACCGCTGTTATGCGGATGGCCCACAGATCGATTCTTTTTACGAATTTTCTCGACATACATATGGTATGTATGTATATGGCTGGTAACGCTTCGCTGGAAGGGGTAGTATTTTAATAATTCTCAAGCGTACCTCGTTATTTTCCGCCGCCAAATCATATCACCTCATTGTTTCGGACTCAAAGCTGACGCTCGTTGCGCAGTTTTGTATTACTGGCAGCACCCCAGCAATAACTTCGCCACTGAAGTGGCTACTAATAAAATTTAGTTGTACTCGGATAGACAAGACAATTTTTAAATCGGGCCACGCACGTTTCGAAACGGCACTCCCCGCCTACACTGTACATTAAAATTTTGCATAACGAGACGGAGTGTCTTTTATCTAATGACCTCTCACATCTAGACACGGACCCCAAAGCCGTACTCAGTTCTCTAGTACAGCCTCTTCTATACCGGATAGTGCTGCTCTACTAGACTGTGAATCATTGCACACAATATTCACACTCTCAGATACTTTTAAAAGCGGCTCCGCCTTTTACGGTCGCTCAGTTTCTCTTTCCTAATTTTCAAAATCTCATTTAATTGAAACTACGTCCTCATTTTTAAGTAATTGTTTGCGCTCTGTCGTTTCCGAACTTGGCCGTTCCCCCAGATTTTGAACTCCTTGTGCAAGATCTTTATTTGTGCTTTCTAGCGTTTCCGTACCGGATAGTGCCACGCTATCAGACTGTGAATCCTCGTCCACAATATTCCTACTAGAGGGTGGCGCACGAAATGTGTTACCAATTGTTTCTTTCACAGTTTACGACGCACACTAGATATCCCGCTGGGATCTCTACAGCAGTACCAGCACAGCTTGGAAAAACAAATGAGTTACGAAATGACGTGTAATTCACGATACTGCCGCTAGGAGACTAGTAAGCAGCAATGGCTGAGAATGGAAGACTGATGACATAGCAAAGATCGGCAATTGTGTTACTTTTTCATGAAACGAAAAGCCTTGTTGTGACTCAGAGGCGTTTTCGACAACAGTTTAACACACGATGGGTCCCTTGCAAGAAGGCCACCCACAGGTTGTACGATGAACTTGTACAGGAAGGAACAGTATTGGAAGCGAAGCGACCTCGGTCTAAGCCTGTTTGTTCGCCGGAGAATATTGAAGCGAGACGAGTTGCTGTACCGAGAAGTCCCGGGAAATCGTATAGAAAGGCATCAGTGCAACTGGGAATATCCTGACGCTCCGTTGAACGCATTCTTAAAAGTGACCTCCATATGTACCCATACAAGATGAGCTGTGCACAGAAGCTCACTGAAGAACACAAGCAGCAGAGACTAGTGGTTGCTCAGTGGGCGGAGGATAGGGAAGAAACTCTCAACAACGTTTGGTTTTCAGACAAGGCGCATTTTCATTTAGACGGTGTGGTTAACAAACAAAATGTACGCTTTTGGGCCACTGAAAACCCACAAGTGCTTCATGAACGACAACACTATGCTCTGAGGATTACAGCGTGGGCAGCAATTTCCAGTCACGGACTTATCGGACCCTTTTTCTTTGAAGAAACTGAACAGCGAGCGTTATTTGAGCATGCTTCGCAATAGCTTCATTCCACAGCTTCTTGCTACTGCCTTGCCCTTCAACACGCAGTGGTTCATGCAAGAAGGAGCAAGGCCACATACTGCAAACACTGTGTTGGAGTTTTTACACGAGCATTTCGACATGCAGATCATTTCACTCAGGTTTCCAGGTCGCTTCAATGACGGACAAAATTGGACCCCCAGTAGTCCAGACCTCAATCCATGTGACTTTTTTCTTTGAGGGTACCTAAAGGAAAAAATTTTCCCGAAACGTCCACGTGATTTAATGGAGCTCAGAAGACTTATTCTTCAAGGTTGCAGTGAAATTACGGAAGACATGTGCTGTAGGGTAATCACTAACTTCAGTGTTCGTTTGAAGGAAGTTAGGAAACGAAATGGTGGACATATTGAGCATGTGCTGAGTTAGAACAAATCTCCATGGACGGATCTTCATTGTAGTATATGTTCCTTTCAGATTGTATTGACAATAAAGTTTATATTTATAAACAAAATGGTAACACATTTCATGTGCCACCCTGTATCTGATACTTTTACAAGCAGCTCCCCCACTTGCGGTCGCTTAGTTCCTCTTTTCAAATTTTCCATATTGTGTTTCATTTAAACAAATTCTTCCATTCCAACGAATTGCACCAGCTCAGTCGCTACCGAGACTGGCCGTTCCTCGATACTTTGCACACCTTGTGCAAGTTCTTCACACGTGCCTTTCCCGGGTTCGATTCCCGGCGGGGTCAGGGATTTTCTCTGCCTCGTGATGACTGGGTGTTGTGTGCTGTCCTTAGGTTAGTTAGGTTTAAGTAGTTCTAAGTTCTAGGGGACTGATGACCATAGATGTTAAGTCCCATAGTGCTCAGAGCCATTTGAACCACACGTGCCTTCAGTCGTTTACGTTTTCTTTCTTTCTTTCTTCGCTTTTTCCCTCTCTGCATCAGCTCTTGCTCTATCTGCTTTAGCATTTGCTCTATCTGCTGCAGACCGACGCCTACTGCTTCTGCTTTTGCGTCACTTTCTTCCGTTCTCTTTAGCCATTATTTAACTCACAGTGGCATGTCTCCCACAGTTCCAGAAATCGAACTATTCGGCATAATGTCCGTTTCGCTTTCGTCAGCTTGATCACTTTCACTCTGCTCATAAATCTGTTTGCTTCCCTGGGTTTCAGACGCGGTAATTGTTGCTACTGCCCCCTCCTCAGGAAATTAAACATAATTTGTACCGTATGTACTGGACTTTTGTCTCGCGTAATTTTCCTAGTCTCAATCGAACTAGTACGATTTCCCCTCTCCATACTGTAGAAGGATGTGAATCCAATTTATTGCTCGACGAACAGACAAGTCGATCAGTACCTTAGGGCCTTCCGAGGCCTGTAAGGACGGAGAGAGAGAGAGAGAGAGAGAGAAGGAGAATTTAAAAAATGCAAAAATAGATTGCCACGCGCTACAATTCCCGTGGCATATATGGCAGTTTCTAACTCCGACTGACGCGGAACATTTTCGAATTTAACTCCCAGGCGACTCCCGTTGGTGATTACAATAATACTGCTGCCGCACGGGACTTAGAAAACGAAACGCCAGAATAGTTCTGGATCTGCTTGGCAAAGAACACATATATTCCCCAAGCCGATAAAAACTGACATCCACAGCCACGACGGAAATGGTCATCAGCGATTACTCAACACAACACTGAAGAAGTTCACAACCAGAAAAGCATAGTCCTACTTACGATCAGCAAGGCGAGAGACGACGCAATGACGCAACATAAATTTTGTTCGTATAAGCTACCAACGTCTAACATACAGGTACTTTCACAGTCAAAAATACGACTTAAAAACACCAATTAAAGTCGCTTCCTATGCGACTGTTCAGATTTTATCTTTGCTAACATAAGATGAACGATCGAGAAGCTTATTCCGCCACTGAGGTAGAACTGAAGTCAGCTCTAGGTGCGTCCTCTGTCAACGCGTTCTGCCTCGAAACACCTCGAAGCCTACGACCCCTGCTTAGCACGTTTCAGGAGCTTGTGACCGCAGACCCGTCACTTACCCTAACACATACAATTTTGCTACGATAATACTACACACTGATTCCTACAGCACCCACTCTCTAGTATTGCTGCTTCAAATAATTTCACGAGCGTTCTATCTCTTCACAAACATATGGACTACTTTTGCTTCCCCCAACGTTCAATGCTTGAGACGAGTCCAACCGCCTGTTGCTAAGGAGTGTCTGCTCCCACACACTGTGTCTCACTTTTAATTTTTTCTGGCGGTTAAGGAAAAGCCGCTACAGCTGCTTTCTTAGTGATTTATGAAGTTCACACAACCTGTTTCGGCCTTTATATTAGGCCAATATCAAGTGTTTCTGAATATGCCCAATGTTAAGAGATACGCTCTAAGAAGAAGAAGGGAACCGCGGGACTGCTAGGGTCGCAGGTTCGAATCCTGCCTCGGGCATGGGTGTGTGTGATGTCCTTAGGTTAGTTAGGTTTAAGTAGTTCTAAGTTCTAGGGGACTTATGACCTAAGATGTTGAGTCCCATAGTGCTCAGAGCCATTTGAACCATTTTTTTAAGAAGAAGAAGAAGAAGAAAAAGACGCACCATGAAGGAATTGTCCGAATGGGACGGAAATCGGTATTTGTGATGTACATGTACAGACAAACAAATGATCATAGTTTCAGAAAAATTGGAGGATTTATTCAAGAAATGGAAATGAGCGTTTGGCGTCATTGGCAGGGAGGCCCCTTGCGGGGTAGGTCCGGCCGCCGTGGTGCAGGGCTTATTACATTCGACGCCACATTGGGTGACCTGCGCGCCGGATGGGGATGAAATCATGATGAAGACAACACAACACCCAGTCCCTGAGCGGAAATTTTCGACCCAGCCGGGAATTGAACCCGGGCCCGTGGGACGGCAATCCGTCACGCAGACCACTCAGCTATCGGGGCGGACTATTCAAGGGAAAGATCTTCACAAAATGAGCAAGTCTATATCGCGTTGGCCTACCTCTGGCTCTTATGCAAGCAGTTATGCGGCTTGGAATTAACTGATAGACTTGTTCGATGTTCTCTTGAGGGACATCGTGCCAAATTCTGTCCAACTGGCACATTAGATCGTCGAAATCCAGAGATGGTTGGTAGGGATTGCCCCTAATGCCCCAAACGTTCTCAACTGGGGAGAGATCGGGCGACTTTGCTGGCCAAGGTAGGGCTTGGCAAGCGCAAAGACTAGCAGTAGAAATTCTCGTCGAGTACGGGCGGGCATTATCTTGCTCAAAATATAAGCCCAGGATGGTTTGCCATGAATGGAAACAAATCAGGACGTACACTACTGGCCATTAAAATTGCTACACTACGATGATGACGTGCTACAGGCGCGAAATTTAACCCACAGGAAGAAGATGCTGTAATATGCAAATGATTAGCTTTTCAGAGCATTCACACAAAATTGCAGCTGGTGGCGACACCTACAACGTGCAGACATGAGCAAAGTTTCCAACCGATTTCTCATACACGAACAGCAGTTGACCGGCGTTGCTTGGTGAAACGTTGTTGTGATGCCTCGTGTAAGGAGGAGAAATGCGTACCATCACGTTTCCGACTTTGATAAAGGTCGGATTGTAGCCTATCGCGATTGCGGTTTATCGTATTGCGGCATTGCTGCTCGCGTTGGTCAAGATCCAATGACTGTTAGCAGAATATGGAATCGGTGGGTTCAGGAGGGTAATACGGAACGCCGTGCTGGATCCCAACGGCCTCGTATCACTAGCGTCTTATCCGCATGGCTATAACGGATCATGCAGCCACGTCTCGATCCCTGAGTCAACAGATGGGGACGTTTGCAAGACAACAACCATCTGCACGAACAGTTCGACGATGTTTGCAGCAGCATGGACTATCAGCTCGGAGACCATGGCTGCGGTTACCCTTGACGCTGCATCGCAGACAGGAGCGCCTGCGATGGTGTACTCAACGACGAACCTGGGTGCACGAATGGCAAAACGTCATTTTTTCTTATGAACCCAGGTTCTGTTTACAGCATCATGATGGTCGCATCCGTGTTTGGCGACATCGCGATGAACGCACATTGGAAGCGTGTTTTCGTCATCGCCATACTGGCGTATCACCCGGCGTGATGGTGTGGGGTGCCATTGGTTACACGTTTCGGTCACCTCTTGTCTGCATTGACGGCACTTTGAACAGTGGACGTTACATTTCAGATGTGTTACGACCCGTGGCTCTACCCTTCATTCGATCCCTGCGAAACCATACATTTCAGCAGCATAATGCACTACCGCTTGATGTAGGTCCTGTACGGGCCTTTCTGGATACAGAAAATGTTCGACTGCTGCCCTGGCCAACACATTCTCCAGATCTCTCACCAATTGGAAACGTCTGGTCAATGGTAGCCGCGCAACTGGCTCGTCACAATATGCCAGTCACTACTCTTGATGAACTGTGGTGCTGTGGTATCATGTTGAAACTGCATGGGCAGCTGTATCTGTACACGCCATCCAAGCTCTGTTTGACTCAATGCCCAAGCGTATCAAGGCCGTTATTACGCCAGGGGTGGTTGTTCTGGGTACTGATTTCTCAGGATCTATCCACCCAAATTGCGTGAAAATGTAATCACATGTCTGTTCTAGTATGATATATTTGTCCAATGAATTCCCGTCTATCATCTACATTTCTTGTTGGTGTAGCAATTTTAATGGCGAGTAGTGTATAAGCCAGGATGGTTTGCCATGAATGGCAACAAAACAGGACGTAGAATATCGTCGACTTACCGCTGTGCTGTAAGGCTGCCGCGGATGACAACAAAAGGGATCCTACTATGAAAAGAAATGGCATCCCAGACTATTGCTGGTCGTTTTCTGGCCGTATGGCAAGCGACAGTCATACTGGTATCCCACCACTGTCCGGGACGTCTCCAGAGAAGTCTTCGGCCAGCAACCTCATTGACTGGAGTAGAATTCTCTTCAACGATGACACCCGCTTCGAACGGAGCCCCGATGTACAATATACAGGCCGAAACCGGTTGTGTGAAATTAATGAAGTTCAACAGCTGCCGAATCAACATCATCCAGACTGTTTCGGGTAGTATCACTTGCGCCGAGACCCCAGAACCCTCTTAATGCTTTGCTTCGGCCCCACCACACGAGACGCATTTTTACCAGTTGCTCGGCGGCTCTCAGCGCTACAATGGTCGGGCGTGTGTGTCACACACTCCAGGGAATTCTGATGTATTCAGTCAATTAAAATTCAAATATCTATCGGTCCACAGGTGGGATTAGCATGCGATTTGCACCAATCAGTATTAAAGTAAACAGAGTGCATATTTATGGTTAGGAAGTGGGTGTGTCAATGAGACCAGGTGCTACTGATAGTTTGCGACAGAATATACAATATCGACAGTTAGTGTCATTTTGCAGTATTCCCCACCAGGTCTGTTAGACATTAAAAAAGGAGACTATAATTCACTGCTCGCAGCTGACAATGACGTAAAAAGTGGTATCTTCATAATGGAAATATTTGATACACATGTTACCAGTCTACATCAACTCAATCGGCCACTAAGAACACATCCACCATTAACTACGAAAATCAACTCTCAGCTGCTTACAAAGGAACCTCCCCATCGCACCCCCCTAAGATTTAGTTATAAGTTGGCACAGTGGATAGGCCCTGAAAAACTGAACACAGCTCAATCGAGAAAACAGGAAGAAGTTGTGTGGAACTATGAAAAAAATTAACAAAATATACAAACTGAGTAGTCCATGGCAAGGTAGGTAACATCAAGGATACTGGGAGCTCAGGAACGCCGTGGTCCCGTGGTTAGCGTGAGCAGCTGTGGAACGGGAGGTCCTTGGTTCAAGTCTTCCTTCGAGTGAAAACTTTAATTTTTTATTTTCAGACAATTGTTATCTGACAAACTCTTATGCTTTCATCACTTTTTTGGGAGTGATTATCACATCCACAAGAAAACCTAAATCGGGCAAGGTAGAAGAATCTTTTTACCCATTCGCCAAGTGTACAAGTTAGGTGGGTCGACAACATATTCCTGTCATGTAACGCACATGCCGTCACCAGTGTCGTATAGAATATATCAGACGTGTTTTCCTGTGGAGGAATCGGTTGACCTATGACCTTACGATCAAATGTTTTCGGTTCCCATTGGAGAGGCACGTCCTTTCGTCTACTAATCGCACGGTTTTGCGGTGCGGTCCCAAACGCAGACACTAAACTTATTACAGCGAACAGAGAGGTCAATGAAAGAACGGACAGATCATAACTTTGCGAAAATAAACTTTTCAATCGAGGGAAGAATTGAACCAAGGACCTCTCGTACCGCAGCTGCTCACGCTAACCACGGGACCATTTTTTATCATTTTTTTAAAATCTCATTTTGTTCTATATTGTTCGTTGGATTTGTTCGTGGCGGACATCTAATGACACCTGCTCAGGTTGTTCGTTGATCCGTTCACTCAGTTTTTTTATTACAGAGGGTAGCCAAACCCTCTGACCGAACACGCTGAGCTACCGTGCCGGGGACCATGGACTACTCAGTTTGTATATTTTGCTTATTTTTTTCATAGTTCCACACAACTTCTTCTGTGTTCAGTTTTTCAAGGCCTATCCACTGTGCCAACTTATAACTAAATCTGAGGGGGGTGCGATGGGGATGTTCCCTTGTTAGAAGAAGTTTAGTCCAAATTGAAGTTACTGAAAGAAAAAGAAAATATTTACTAATGTGTGTACCAGCAGTGAATTAACAGTTAGTATGGCAGAGTTATATAATCAAAAAAGGCAGTACTGTGGTGGTGTTAACAGTTCATCAACTTTGCGATGTCATTTCAGTGCTGTGTTAGGCGAGTCGATTCTAGCAGATGTGCTACCTGCTAACTTCCTAACTGCTCAACACCAGTTAATACCTTCTGAAAAAGAGTTCAGAGAAGAGTGGACACAGTGCTCTCAGCTTTTGCAGTAGGGAAAAAGACGTAAATTGAAGACTCGCTTGTATTTCTATGCGCGAAGTCAACTGCATTCAAGAAAATACGCTGACAGTAAAGTAGCTCACTGTTTATTGACAGTGTCTAAATATCGGTAATAGGTGCTTCGGTGGGACGAACTTTCGCCACATAACATGGATATTTTGTATCTATGAACTTCGTATTGAACAAGACAGTGCATACCATTTGTTAACTCCGACTGAATGCCAAGCCGTCTGAAGTCACATAACCATTAATTCATTAGGTTAGTGCATAAGTTCGTAGCGTTTTTGTTTCGCATGTTGGTATTCTGGCTGCTATGGGTTTATTTTTCGATTGTCATTTTTATTTGTAGTTCACTGTTCCTATTTGAGTTTACATATCGTCATTTGGAGGTAGTGACTGGAGCTGTCGACGCTAGAAAATGGAGTGCCATGTTGAGAAATCGGAACATTTCCGAAATATCCTTCTGCTTGAGTTCAATAGAGGAGTGATAGCAGCGAAGACAAACAGAATCATTTGCTACATGTATGGGGATAATGCCATTAGACAGAGAACAGCAAGAAAACAGTTTTCTGGTTTTAACGAGGATCGTGTTGACATTAGTGACTCTCCACGTTCAGAAAGACCTTTGGGGTTTGATGAAGATCGTTTAAACGTATCAATCCACAATGATCCATGTCAGCGTACCCGAGAACTGGCATGGGTGATGAACTGTGATCATTCCACCATCGTGCGACATTTTAATTCAATGGGAAAGATTCAGAAATCGGGTGTATGGGTACTGCAAGCTCTAAGCCAAAATCACAAAAATCAGCGAGTGGATATACAGGGTGTTACAAAAAGGTATGGCCAAACTTTCAGGAAACATTCCACACACACAAATAAAGAAAAGATGTTATGTGGACATGTGTACGGAAACGCTTAATTTCCATGTTAGAGCTCATTTTAGTTTCGTCAGTATGTACTGAACTTCCTCGATTCACCGCCAGTTGGCCCAATTGAAGGAAGGTAATGACTTCGGTGCTTGTATTGACATGCGACCCATTGCTCTACAGTACTAGCATCAAGCACATCAGTACGTAGCATCAACAGGTTAGTGTTCATCACGAACGTGGTTTTGCAGTCAGTGCAATGTTTACAAGTGCGGAGTTGGCAGATGTCCATTTGATGTATGGATTAGCACGGGGCAATAGCCGTGGCGCGGTACGTTTGTATCGAGACAGATTTCCAGAACGAAGGTGTCCCGACAGGAAGAAGTTCGAAGCAGTTGATCGGCGTCTTAGGGAGCACGGAACATTCCTGCCTATGACTCGCGACTGGGGAAGACCTAGAACGACGAGGACACCTGCAATGGACGAGGCAGTTCTTCGTGCAGTTGACGATAACCCTAATGTCAGCGTCAGAGAAGTTGCTGCTGTACAAGGTAACGTTGACCACGTCACTGTATGGAGAGTGCTACGGCAGAACCAGTTGTTTCCGTACCATGTACAGCGTGTGCAGGCACTATCAGCAGCTGATTGGCCTCCACGGGTACACTTCTGCGAATGGTTCATCCAACAATGTGTCAATCCTCATTTCAGTGCAAATGTTCTCTTTACGGATGAGGCTTCATTCCAACGTGATCAAATTGTAAATTTTCACAATCAACATGTGTGTGCTGACGAGAATCCGCATGCAATTGTGCAATCACGTCATCAACACACATTTTCTGTGAACGTTTGGGCAGGCATTGTTGGTGATGTCTTGATTGGGCCCCATGTTCTTCCACCTACACTCAATGGAGCACGTTATCATGATTTCATACGGGATACTCTACCTGTGCTGCTAGAACATGTGCCTTTACAAGTACGACACGACATGTGGTCTATGCACGATGGAGCTCCTGCACATTTCAGTCGAAGTGTTCGTACGCTTCTCAACAACAGATTCTGTGACCGATGGATTGGTAGAGGCGGACCAATTCCATGGCCTCCACGCTCTCCTGACCTCAACCCTCTTGACTTTCATTTATGGGGGCATTTGAAAGCTCTTGTCTACGCAACCCCGGTACCAAATTTAGAGACTCTTCGTGCTCGTATTATGGACGGCTGTGATACAATACGCCATTCTCCAGGGCTGCGTCAGCGCATCAGGGATTCCATGCGACGGAGGGTGGATGCATGTATCCTCGCTAACGGAGGACATTTTGAACATTTCCTGTAACATAGTGTTTGAAGTCACGCTGGTACGTTCTGTTGCTGTGTCTTTCCATTCCATGATTAATGTGGTTTGAAGAGAAGTAATAAAATGAGCTCTAACATGGAAAGGAAGCGTTTCCGGACACATGTCCACATAACATATTTTCTTTCTGTGTGTGTGAGGAATGTTTCCTGAAAGTTTGGCCGTACCTTTTTGTAAGTCCCTGTATGTGCATCTCTGCTTGCTAGTCATCAGTTGGCTCGTGAATAACTCCGACACCTGTATCGTTACTGGCGACGAAAAATGGTGTCTTCATGCTAACATAAGGAAAAGAAAGGAATGGCTGAGCCTAAACAAATGAGCAAATCCCCATACAAGGACCTGCTCGCATCCACAAACGATAAGGTTACGCATCTGGTGTAGTATGAATTGCTTCCCCGCGGTACAACCATCACTGTTGACATTTATTGTCAACAACTGAAACGTCTTGCAGACGTAATCCATAAAGAACGACCAGGAAGACCGTGAAGTGATGCTACTCCACGATAACCCCCGCCCGCATTCTGCTAGATTGACAAAAACACTCTACTGGAGTTAAGTTGGGATGTCATTCCACACTCACCTGATCCACCTGATCATGCGCACTCTGGTCTTCACATTTTCCGATCCCTATCGAACAACCTTCATGGAACTTCCTTTCCGGATGAAAATGCGCTCCGAAAATGGCTCGACGAGTTCTTCGCCTCAAAACCATGTGATTTCTACAGTCGCGAAGTCGAAAAGTTACCCCAGCGTTCGCAGACCGTTGTAAATAGTGAAGGAGAATATACCGGGTGATCAAAAAGTCAGTATAAATTTGAAAACTTAATAAACCACAGAATAATGGAGATAGAGAGGTAAAAATTTACACACATGCTTGAAATGACATGGGGTTTTATTAGAACAAAAAAAAAGTTCACAAAATGTCCGACAGATGCGCGTCGTTTGGTGATGATCGTGTGCTCAGCCTCCACTTTCGTCATGCTTGGCCTCCCAGGTCCCCAGACCTCAAGACCTCAGTCCGTGCGATTATTGGCTTTGGCGTTACTTGAAGTCGCAAGTGTATCGTGATCGACCGACATCTCTAGGGATGCTGAAAGAAAACATCCGATGCCAATGCCTCACCATAACTCCGGACATGCTTTACAGTGCTGTTCACAACATTATTCCCCGACTACAGCTACTGTTGAGGAATGATGGTGGACATACTGAGCATTTCCTGTAAAGAACATCATCTTTACTTTGTTTTACTTTGTTATGCTAATTATTGCTATTCTGATCAGATGAAGCGCCATCTGGCGAACATTTTGTCTACTTTTGTATTTTTTTGGTTCTAATAAAACCCCATGTCATTCCAAGCATGTGTGTTAATTTGTACCTCTCTATCTACATTATTCCGTGATTTATTCAGTTTTCAAATTTATACTGACTTTTTGATCACCTGGTACTACCGATGACTAACGTCTTTGTTATGTGTACCTGTTGCTTTCATTAAACTTAAGGAAACACGCTACGAGCTTATGCACCAACCTAATGATTCGCCCTGTATTCTATTACAAAAAAATGGCGTGACGGAAATTTAACTACAGGACTTCACATCAACCAATCAGGTAATGAGCTTCAATAAATGCTTCCTAATACAGGACAAATGAGGTTAATCACGACAGGAGGTGGATAACATTTGCGCATTGGGGATAAGTTTAACGAACTTGCTTGATTCCAAATTGACATTTATTTAAAAACTGGAGTAGACTCTTCAACTTCAGATAACAGTTAACATTAAAAAATCCTAACACCATATTTCTGTAAGGGGAAGCCGTTTGTCATACAGAGGGGTCCAAAAAAATATATCCACTGTTTAAAAGTCCATAATTTGCAAACTAATTGACGGAGTTGTCTCATTTTTGGTGAAAGTGTAGCTTAAAGTCCAACTTGAAGATATCACTGTAGGTGTTCGAAATGGTCACCATTAACATCCACCCACAAACGATGCCGCCGAACTGCAGCACTAACTACTGACTGCAACGTGTTCAGCTGGATATTTGCACATAAATGTACGATGGATTCTCTAAGTTCATTCAATGTGCGTGGCTTTTGTCGATAACGACGTCCTTTAGTGTTCCCCACAGGTAAAAGTCCAGAGGAGTTAGGTCTGGGGAACGTGGTGGATACTCCACAGCACCTTTACGGCCTATCCATCTTCCTGGTAGATTTTCGTCGAGATATGCCCTAACACGATTTTGGTAGTGGGCTGGGGCACCATCTTGTTGAAAGTAAACTCTTCCGTCTCCATACAAGTCTCAGATGGCAGGTAAAATTGATGCCTGAAGCTTCTGAAGATACACCTCACCGGTAACTGTGCCGTCAAAGAAGAATGGCCCAATCAAGCCCCGGTAAGACGACCTACACCACACATTTACTCCTGGCAAATTCACGGCTTTGTCTACATGGACCTTCGGATTTTCGGCGGCCCAGTGGATAAAACTGTGGCGATTTACTGTACCATTGAGTTTGAACTGTGCCTCATCAGACTACACAGTCATCTCTGCAAACTCTTCACCGTTGCGCACCATGTTAGTAAACCACTCACAGTTCTTCATTCTACGATCTGGGTTGTCCTCGTTCATTGCGTGTAGCATTCGTGGGATGTAGCACTTCCACCTTGCTGTCTTCAAAATTCGCCGAACACTTGAGCGACTCACTCCAGTTTCACGGGCACACTGTCTCAGAGGCTTCTGTGGTGAGCGAGTGAATTGTTGTAACTCACGACGGGAGTTAGCTGGACTTGTTATTGTTACAGGTCGTCCAGATCGTTGTTTGTGTACATCTTTAACACAGCCTTCGGCTTCAAGTTTGTCTCGAATGCGACGAATCGTTAAACGTGTCGGTAGCTCTGTTTGATACTCGTTTTGCCATTGCCGTTGAACCTCATTAATGTTTTCGTACTTAAAATACCACTTCAAAACTGACTTCCTTTCATCGTCTGTAAGCCTTGCGCCAGCCATGTTTACTCGAGTAACTAGGTGCAACTAAGAACAAAACACTGACTATCTGGCGACTGTCATCTGACAAAACAAAACAACGCAATAAAACGCTTGTGTGGCGATTGCCGGAACTACAAACTATTACACTACCAAAGATGAGACAACTTCGTCAATTAGTTTGCCAGTTATGGACTTTTAAACAGTGGATACATTTTTTTGGACCCCTCTGTATTAATCATCATTGCTCAAAAGAACGCAACGTGGACGCGCATGTGCTCACACACAAAGATTCACCATTTTTCAGTAAAGGTTGATTCATCAAAACTGGCATGTGACTTCCAGCGAACAGCACAATACTTCATCGGGATCATGACGCATGAGGTGAATCATGACTGGATAAAGAACAAAGCCGCCCCCATCTGAATCTAGTCAAGCGACGGCAAAATTATCACTCGTGAGAACCCCATAATACAGTGTGTTTGAAAAAGGACTCCCTAGTTTTAATGTGTCCTAGAATCTGTACAGATTGATATACACTGTTCCAGTTCGTGTTGTTTGATTCATCAACTCTCTAAGTTTGGTGGCTTCCCTGTAGTTGGCAGGTCTGCTTGACCTTGAGACGGCACCAGTGCTGTTGTTTTCCTCTGTTCCCTCAGTTCACTCCAGGCGTGAGTGAAGTGCAGTGCGGACCAACTCAGCAACAACGTGTACTCCGCAACAGAAAGGGCAGTGTGTTGTCTGGGTTGTGGAAACGGAGTCGGTTATAACAGTGCAATGTAATTTTAGACGCCAGCATGGTGGTGAACCACTATAGCAAAAACTATCCGTTATTGGCTAAAGTCTTTCAAGGAAACTGGTAGTGTTTTAAAAGCAAAATCACCAGGTAGACTGAGAACTTGTGAAGATATTGTTGAAGAGATCCGTATTTCGTGTGTTCGGTGCGCGAAGAAGTCTTTGCCAGACGTAATCTACAATTAGGAGTGTCTAAAGGTACTGTGTATGATGTTGTGCGTAAAAGACTTAAGTTGCGCACCTACAAATTGAACTGTTACATGAAATAAAACCCACTGATAAAATCAAAAGGTATGAGTTTGCTGTTGACTTTCCACACAGAACTGATCATGATGTCAATTTTTTAAAAGAGGTTCTCTTTTATGATGAGGCTCACTTCATGTCAGTGGAGCAGTTAATCTTCATAAATGCAGAATTTGGGGGGGGGGGGGGAGCATCCACATGAAGTTATTCAACATGACTCTCCGAAAATCAATGTCTGGTGTAATATGATGGAAGATTGTGTGATTGGTCCTTTCATTTTTGTAGAAAAAGTAATAAACGGGGGTGTTTACTGTGAAATGTTGACAGAGTACGTCTTTCCCCAAGTAGACAAGTTACACCTGAAATGTTGGTGAACACGTAGCGAGAAGTGGAATATCGTCCCGACGTGTGCAGGACTACCCATGGATCCCACGTTGCAGTCTACTAACATTAAACAAAACTTTAAGGAATTCTCTTTCATGATATGTACTCATTGATGTAATTTTTCATTAATTTACCCATTAAATTTATACTTAAAACTAGGGAGTTGTTTTTCAAACACCATGTACTTCTGACACACGACTTTAAAAGTTGTAGAAAATTCCTAACACGAAAAAACTGAACTCCCATTCAAAATCACCTTCCAAGTGGGCATACAAGTGACACGAGATACTCATCAGACAGCTGCACAGCGGATACTGCTGTGCACAAAATCCAATCTGCCTAGTCTTCGTGCACAGAGACAGAAAGAAACTAGGAGGGGGTGAACTGACCTTTTTCAGCAATAACAGGTGTCTACTCCAAACAGAAGGTGGGAGAAGCAGTGCCTGGTTCCTTCGCTCAAAATTTTCCATAGGCTCAACATATAAAATTTGAGCAAGCTCTTGCCTTGCGCATGCATCTGAGGAGACAAATCGCGTGGCCATACGATTAAGAATGTCTACATCTAAATCTACATTTATACTCCGCAAGCCACACAACGGTGTGTGGCGGAGGGCACTTTACGTGCCACTGTCATTACCTCCCTTTCCTGTTCCAGTCGCGTATGGTGCGCGGGAAGAACGACTGCCGGAAAGCCTCCGTGAATGCTCGAATCTCTCTAATTTTACATTCGTGATCTCCTCGGGAGGTATAAGTAGGGGGAGCAATATATTCGATACCTCATCCAGAAACGCACCCTCTCGAAACCTGGACAGCAAGCTACACCGCGATGCAGAGGGCCTCTCTTGCAGAGTCTGCCACTTGAGTTTGCTAAACATCTCCGTAACGCTATCACGCTTACCAAATAACCATGTGACGAAACGCGCCGCTCTTCTTTGGATCTTCTCTATCTCCTCTGTCAACCCGACCTGGTACGGCCCCCCACTGATGAGCAATACTCAAGTATAGGTCGAACGAGTGTTTTGTAAGCCACCTCCTTTGTTGATGGACTACATTTTCTAAGGACTCTCCCAATGAATCTCAACCTGGCACCCGCATTACCAACAATTAATTTTATATGATCATTCCACTTCAAATCGTTCGGCACGCATACTCCCAGATATTTTACAGAAGTAACTGCTACCAGTGTTTGTTCCGCTATCATATAATCATACAATAAAGGACCCTTCTTTCTATGTATTCGCAATACATTACATTTGTCTATGTTAAGGGTCAGTTGCCACTCCCTGCACCAAGTGCCTATCCGCTGCAGATCTTCCTGCATTTCGCTACAATTTTCTAATGCTGCAACTTCTCTGTATACTACAGCATCATCCTCGAAAAGCCACATGGAATTTCCGACACTATCTACTAGGTCATTTATATATATATTGTGAAAAGCAATGGTCCCATAACACTCCCCCGTGGCACGCCAGAGGTTACTTTAACGTCTGTAGACGTCTCTCCATTGAGAACAACACGATGTGTTCTGTTTGCTAAAAACTCTTCAATCCAGCCACACAGCTGGACAGCTGGTCTGATATTCCGTAGGCTCTTACTTTGTTTATCTGGGTTTCCAGAAATGACATGATACGCGAGCAAAAAAAAAAAAAAAAAAAAAAAAAGAAAAAGAAAAAAAGTTCTAAAATTCTACAACATATCGATGTCAGAGATATAGGCCTATAGTCTTGCGCTTCTGCTCGACGAACCTTCTTGAAGACTGGGACTACCTGTGCTCTTTTCCAATCATTTGTAACCTCCTGTTCCTCTAGAGACTTGCGGTACACGGCTGTTAGGAGGGGGGCAAGTTCTTTCGCGTACTCTGTGTAGAATGTCCAAGCAGATAAACGCTGCCCCCCTCCCGCCCCCCCCCCCCCCCAGTCAGGCCTTCCGAGCCACCTTCATAAAATTAAATTAGACGACCATTCGCAGGCCCTATTACAAAGCAGAACTAAAAACGTCCACCTGAATTCACCAATGTGTATACGTTTGCAATTACCCCCACATTCATACAAACCAGCAGTCGTCTATCTTTAGGATCATCCATGTACATTTAACAGAGGCACATAGAGTGCTGAATATCAAACGTAATAAAAATGATAACAGAACTCAATCAGTTCTGTTCCCGGAGTCATCTTCTCTCCTCGCATACTACAAACATGAGAAAACACAAGCAGAGAAACGGCACTGTGCAGAACTTGCTAAAACTACAAAATCACACGGAAGGTGGATTGACTGGCGCATTTCAACATTACCGGAACAATTAACCATCACTACACAGTTAAAACGCCCCTTCTAAAATTAGTATCTTTGACGAACTAGAGTGACTTTAAAGATGGTGTCGGTACACTTCAACTACGTTGTTGTATGAACGGCAGCCATGATTTTCCTCGATACTTTACCGCAGGGTTGTTCTCCCCCCCCCCCCTCCCCACCGCAGATGCCGCGCTCCTTTCCTGGTCTCGTTCAACAACCGCCAGTGACCGAAAAGAAATATTTCTGCAGCGTTAGTTCCACCACCACCACAATCCTCTAAGAAGCGTTATAATTGTTTCTTTTATGCAATACTCATTTTCTTCAACATATTAATCCCTAGCTGCTTCTTGCTCATACAATTTATTGTTTTTTGTTGTATTACTACTATCGTATCTATTTTTGCTCAACAATTTATGGAATGTTGATAAACAGTTCGGAAGTTTACGTTGTCCTTCTAATGTCCCCACCAATGACCCATTTCTTCTTGGGCTAAGTGAAGCTCTCCCCTGCATTTCTGCTAATTATGCATAACATCTTAGAATACGTTCATCTTAGCACATATTAAGTGACGTTACGCATTATCAAGTAATTTAAATACTGAAAAATTTAATCCAAATCATGACAGAAACGCTACACACCCACAAATAGTATGGAGCAATGTTCAGCTACTGAAATATTACGGTGCATTACATCCCGAGAATTGTCGAAGTTCGTAGTTGATTACTGATCTAGCGTTCCATTTATTTAAGCTTTTCGGGTTCTTAAACCATGTTAGATATCTGCTCCACGATACATGGCTTTTTAGAATGTAGTCCTCCTCATCAGCAAACAATTACTAGATTTTGAACTATGGCAACATATCATTATATTATTAAGAGGCTGTGGAGGTGATTTCTCACCCTGGCTGTGAATGACTGTGTTGGTTCGATGAAACTGTGCTTATTTTTCGAAAGGGTCCAGTTTTAAGTTGATGAATTTCGTCCTTAAATTTTTCAATGAGTAGACTGAATCTCTGAAGAGCGTTTCTGAAATGTCTAAGAAAATACCTATCTACAGTAGTTGTAACTTCACTGAACTCAAAACAATTTCTACCCACAAAGTTAGATATGTATAGGAAGATCTAGAAATCATACGTTGCCAAGTATTGTGAATATTGTGAAAATTCCAAAAATTAGTACTTCACATTACACAGTTTTCCCATTTCTAAGGCTCCTTTTTGGGCTGGTGTTTTATATTAACAGTTTTGGGTGTGATTTCATAGGTACTTCTAATGGATACAAGCCAATCTTTCAGATAATAACTGAACTGTGATGGAAGGTCTGTTATGTTCCAGAATTATTTTTATCTGGTGGTCCAGCATAAAATTTATGACACGGAATTTCTTGTTGAATCGTTTGAACACTCTCTCTCTCTCTCTCTATCTCTATCTCTCTTACTGCTTCCCAAAGTCCTGTTATCAAAATTAATCCGCAGATCAAGGTGACATTTGGCTTACATTGTGCCCAACAGGTACCAACATACAAACAACAAAATTTTAGCACTTTTCTTGTTGACGTCTTATGCTCTGATTTTCGACATTTCTTGCTCCGTTGTGATGAACAGAATAGACACTGAACACAGAAAAATACCTTCACGTTTCAGTACGGTAAGTACGGTATGAATTTGGTACTACTCATTTACAGTGACATTATTTATTCTCGTCTGGCATGCAAGTGAGCAAAAGAGCGGCATCATTATGCCCTGTTCCACAAAAGCGTGCTCGCTCACATGGTAATACGTTTCAACTATGATTAATGTTCTGCAGTTTTCTTAAACTTCGTGTTGCTTACGTCTGTAGCAATTAGGAGATTTAAAGCAATTAGGTTCCTCTGTTAATATTTAAGAAAATTATCGTTTCTGTTTTCGAATTACTGCTAGCAAGTCTGTTCCTTTTCGATCTCTTGTTAAAAACAAAATATGATGTGGACAAGTGCACGTTCGCAGAATGTGGCGTCACGTTTTGGCAGGCATTTGATGGATTGTTGATATTTTTGTGTTTACTCATGCAACAACCTTTACGTTCATTAGTACAGCAATTCATTATATTTGTCCCTTCTCCTTTTGATCTGTCTACACCACACCACCGTGACACTACCAGCGTAGAAGAAATGTTCGACACAGTTCGCAGCACAAAGTCACGTATGTACATAACGGAAAATATAAAAAAGTACAGAACACTGCTCAAGGGTAAAATGTTGTATCAGGTCACTGATGATGCCTTTTCTTACTAATCAGCAGAATACATCTGGCGTAAAATGCTAATCTCTGTTAAGAGCTCCACCTTAATTGGGAGAAAAATAGTGAATTATACGGCGTAACTTTCCATTATTTAAGAGTAATAGAAATAACTGCGACTGTAATATTTTGTTCTTTTATTCCAATACCAGCTCGTAGATATTTAAAATATTGCTGTGAAATGTGCCACTCGCTTTAAACTCAAGTACCCTGTTAATCCTAAAACACATCTTTCTTTTTCAGCAAGAAGCCATCTGGTGGTCTAAACTAGGACAGTCACTGGAACAAGAAACGTATTTGCACCATATTTACTCACTATCTATGTACAATGTAATCTGAAATAATTCACAAATGCACAAATAAATTAAAGAATCAAAACTTGCATTATTGTACTATGCCACCCTTCAACCAACCTTCTTATGTAACAGAATTTCCAGCGATATACAGTACTATCTGGAACATAGCTGTTACCAGTGCTATAAAAGAAGAATGGTATGATTCAACGACATCTGTAGTGCTATTTACTTCACACTATATATGACTATAACAAATGTTTCTGTAATGGAAAAGTATATCAGAATTTCGCTGTACGTTAAGTGGTCGCTAACATTCAATGCATAGAAATTAATTTGGAACATAGGTTCCACAGAAAATTTCATTTGACGTGAGATATACATGATTAAGTGTAGCTATATCCAATATTCTGAAGTTGCTGCATAGTGCCAAGATGACAAGGAACCCTCGTAGTAAGGATTAGTAAATTAATCTCTGCTTTCTAGAACAATATTTTTATAAGAAAAACCCCACAGATTACATCAGAAACATGACATTTCTAAAAATAATAAGAGTATCAATTTAGGCGCTATGTAACTTTTCGTCTGACTAGCACAACTTCCCACCTAAAACACTAGAAGTTGAGAGGGCTTCTCAGATTACATATGACGGCGTTGCTAATTAGTGTTTCATTAGGAGTTTCAGACATTTTAGCGACTGGTTCACTAATTGAATGTCTGTGTAAGGGGCCTTTATTTTCCGAATTCAGATACAGCCGGAAACTGAAACTCGTTGGGGTATCAGAACGCTACATACACGTTTTGACTGCCTTTAAACATAATCTTCTTGGCTATTGAGAGGCAGCGCTAAAATATGAGACGGCAGTATAAAGTTACACAACGAGTAAACCATTGCATAAAAGACTCTAGATAACAGAAGTAAGTACAAAAGACAGGTTACAATATGATTGTTGCAAACCTTGTGCTGTGATGTTACAATCATCAGTATCATAGGGTGTGGGTTTCGAAACTTTTTTACATTTTTGATTGTCACACACGTCTCTTTATCCGCATTCGAAGACGAAAACGGTTTCGCAATGTGGGAGCCTTAGTCGCCGACGTTATCAGTTCGAATGCTGGCCGTGGAACAGTTTCCACCAGCAAGGGAAAAGTAGTCGTAGCTTGGAGTTTCATATCACCAGACCTTGCGCAAGCGTCCTTTCAATCCCAAAACTCTCTGCAGTTTCGTGAGGAATGAAAGCATGTGACACTTCTGAAAAAGATCAGTTCGTCAGATGCATACGTTAAGCTCCGTCGCCCTGTTGGTGATATTCGAGAGTAAGGAAGAGTAAGATTTAACGTCTCGTTGACTTCTACATAAGTAAATACGAACCACAAGCTTAAATTTTACAAAGATGAGGCTGAAAATCAGCCTCGTCCCTTATGCAGCAACCATTCCAGTATTCAAGCGAAATGAAACTCTAAATTTTCACAGTCGACTCAAATACGAACTTGAGCCCTCCTGAATCCAGATTTTAAGGGGGGATGTAACGGAAAATTTAAACATTGATATAAAAATTAATTACAGCCATATTTATAAATGTACATATTTAAAATTTTGCATGTGTAAAGCAAAAGAGCTGTGTTTTAACAGAAAAATACAATAAAATATGCAGGATTAATATGTTGAAAGAAAGTTGAATTTTTAATTTTTATTGTCTTTTTTATAAAAAGTCATAACTCGAATTTTAATCATGCAGTTAATCTGAAAATTTTACTGTAGTGTCCTCAGAAGGTTATAAGACCACTGAACTGCAGTTATTAATTTATAGTACAAATTGTATCATTAACAGAGTTTTTGATTTGGCATATCCAAAATTAACTTTTTTTCTACATACAATCATCTAAAAATCAGAATTTAATTGCAGGATTTCGTATTTTTTAATTCCAGGGAGACAGCAACACGTTGCGAACAGTTCCTGAAAATTTCGTTGCATCAGAGCAAATACTTTTTGAGAAAACGCTTCTAATAACATAAAAAATGTAAAACAGAGAAAATGAGGTTCAAAGATTTTCTTCTCATACTTCTACATGCAATAAGCTTACCTAAACTTTAAAATACTCCATTCTGATACTCCTCATCCTCCAGGTTTCTCTTCTCTCCTCTTCGAATCTGCCTACACTGTATTTGCATCCGATCTGTTAGCTTTCTTGAGCCTACTCTCGTCAATGGTGTAAAATGCTTTTGTTGTAAACACACCAGGATCCATACCAACTCTCTTCAGCACTTCAATTCTGCCATTGTTTCCGTTATTGTAACATAAAACTGCATCATAGACACCTATTTGGAGTACCTTAAGTCCACAGAATGTCCTTTTTGAGCATCAAATCCAAATTAAATTATTGAGGCGTTCATTTGCACTTTGTGTCTTTCCGTGAAGACACTTCCTCAATAAATCAGGGTCTGCAAGAAACCTGAATGTCGGCTTAATTGCATTCATAACAGGTTATGGTAATGAGTGTTTATGTGTATACTTCTCACTTCTGTTGTTGAACTTACACCAATTGTCTTTCTGACACAGACTGTGCGTTGGTATTTGGTCAGTGGATAGTTTGTGGAAAAAACTTGCCCACACAGCACGGCTCATTGCTTCTAAATTATGTTTGTTTTTCCTGATAGCTCTCCCATAAAATAAATGAAGAGAATAAATTTCTTTCAGAGTAACCCTGTCTTTTCCTCCTAGTGGTTTTCCATCCTCAAGAACTTCATCTTTCTTCTCTTTCAGCAAGAGACGAAGCCTACCACCAAGCCTCTTTTGGATGTGTCCAACACATTCCAACGTTTCTATTGTTATATTATACCGATTTTTATGTGTTACAGCTTTGAACGAAGACGGGCCCCATCAGCAAGGTTAGTATGTCTAACACCATACTGGTCCTCAGACCTGGAGAACATCCTCACAACTGCAGCAACCTCCATGCCCCCACTTGAGCCACTATAATTTTTAGAGCATGCTACTGCATGATTTTCTTGCCGCAGTTTCTCACTGTCTTCATTGTTGGACATTTTCCTTGTTGCACACTGGTCGCAGTATTTAGGCATAATTTCTACATCTAAAACTTCACCTGAGTCAATACCGATAACAGATGTAACTCCATACAGAGATGTGTGATCCCTTTCCATCCAGGTCCCATCTACAAACACACACAGGTCAATAAAATTTGTAGGAGATTCACTGTCATGAGTATCTCCGCCAGGGTCTATTTCTTTTTGGTTTATTTCCACCAATTCCTCCCCTGCTTTCTTAATAGAAACTTTTGCAGTATCGCATACAGCATCAGACATCTACATCTACATCTACATGGATACTCTGCAAATCACATTTAAGTGCCTGGCAGAGGGTTCATCGAACTACCTTCACAATTCTCTAGTATTCCAATCTCGTATAGCGCGCGGAAAGAATGAACACCTATATCTTTCCGTACGAGCTCTGATTTCCCTTATTTTATCGCGGTGATCGTTCCGCCCTATGTAGGTCGGTGTCAACAAAATACATTCGCATTCGGAGTAGAAAGTTGGTGATTGGAATTCCGTGAGAAGATTCCGTCGTAACGAAAAACGCCTTTCTTCTAATGATTTCCAGCCCAAATCCCGTATCATTTCTGTGACACTCTCTCCCATATTTCGCGATAATACAAAACGTGCTGCCTTTCTTTGAACTTCTACGATGTACTCCGTCAGTCCCATCTGGTAAGGATCCCGCACCGCGCAGCAGTATTCTAAAAAAGGCCGTACAAGCGTAGTGTAGGCAGTCTCCTTAGTAGGTCTGTTACATTTTCTAAGTGTCCTGCCAATAAAATGCAGCCTTTGGTTAGCCTTCCCCACAACATTTTCTATGTGTTCTTTCCAATTTAAGTTGTTCGTAATTGTAGAACCTAGGTATTTAGTTGAATTTACGGCTTTTAGATTAGACTGATTTATCGTGTAACCGAAGTTTAACGAGTTCCTTTTAGTACTCATGTGGATGACCTCACACTTTTCGTTATTTAGGATCAACTGCCACTTTTCGCACCATTCAGATATCTTTTCTAAATAGTTTTGCAGTTTGTTTTGGTCTTCTGATGACTTTATTAGTCGATAAACCACAGCGTCATCTGCAAACAACCGAAGACGGCTACTCAGATTGTCTCTCAAATCGCTTATATACAAGGGCTATCCACAAAGTACATTACGTTTTGGAATTAAAAATAAATAAAGTATTGGAAATTTTTTTTATTATATACAGATGAAAGCCACATTTAAATACTACTTTTCTACATAGTTGCCATTTAAACTAAGGCACTTATCGTAGCGATGGACGAGCTTGGAAATTCTTTCGTCGTAAAATTCGGTCGCCTGCGCCTTCAACCACGTGGTTACCTCTTCTCGAAGCTGTGCGTCGTCATCAAAACGCTGCATAGCCAACCACTTCTTCATTGCTGGGAATAAGTGGAAGTCGCTCGGTGCCAGGTCGGAACTGTACGGCGGATGAGGAAACGACTCCCACTTAAAAGATTCGAGAACTTCACGAGTGGCATTTGCCGTGTGGGCCCAGGCGTTGTGGTGAATCAGCAAGATCTTTGGGCCCAACTTTTCCCTGCGCTTGTTTTGTATTGCTCTTCTGAGGTTGTGCAGAGTTTGGCAATACCTTTGAGAGTTTATTGTAGTGCCTCTTTCCAGGAAATCCACAAAAATCACACCTTTTCTGTCCCAAAAGACAGTCACCATCAAATTCCTTGCCGACATTGTCTGCATGTATTTCTTGGGTTTTTAGGGGGAATTAGTGTGCCCCCACTGCATTGACTGCAATTTTGTCTCGCAGTTCACATGCTTAACCCATGTTTCGTCACCAGTAACGATGCGATCGAGTAATGAGTCGCCATCTTTCTCGTAAGCGTCCAAAAACGTTAACGCTGCAGCCATTCGCTGATTTTTGTGAATCTCTGTCAAGATTTTTGGTATCCATCTTGCACAAAACTTGTGGTAACCAAGCTTTTTGGTAATGATTTCGTGCAACAAACTTCGTGAAATGTGTGGAAAACTCATAGAGAGTTCCGTTATTGTGGAATTACGGTTTTCACGGACCGCGGCATCGACCTTTTCGACAAGTTCGGCAGTCACTATGCTGGGTCTTCCACTTCGCTCTTCGTCGTGAATGTTAGTTCGGCCATTTTTAAATTTTATGACCCATTGACTCACTCCACCTTCAGTGATCATGTTGTCCCCATACACTTCACAAAGCTGCCGATAGATTTCTATCGGTGTACAGTTGTTTGCAGTCAGAAACCTTATTACAGCACGCACTTCACACTTCGCGGCATTTTCAATTAACGCTGATATTTCAAACTGTCACAGTAACACAATGGAGTACAGCACGAACCTCTCACTAGCACGGTAGGATGCCGACTGAGCGGCGGAATGCCATGACACCAAGATGGCCGCGCTAGCCCCGCCCCTAATGGACACGAACGAAAACGTAATTTACTTTGTGGATAGCCCTCGTAGATAAGGAACATCAAAGGGCCTATAACACTACCTTGGGGAACGTCTGAAATCACTTCTGTTTTACTCGATGACTTTCCGTCAATTACTACGAACTGTGACCTCTCTGACAGGAAATCGCAAATCCAGCCACATAACTGAGACGATATTCCATAAGTACGCAATTGTACTACGAGCCGCTTGTGTGGTACAGTGTCAAAAGCCTTCCGGAAATCCAGGAATACGGAATCGATCTGAAATCCCTTGTCAATAGCACTCAGCACTTCATGTGAATAAAGAGCTAGTTGTGTTTTGCAGGAACGATGTTTTCTAAACCTATGTTGACTGCTTGTCACTAGACCGTTTCCTTCGAAGTAATTCATAATGTTCGAACACAATATATGTTCTAAAATCCTGCTGCATATGGACCTGTAATTTAGTGGATTACTCCTACTACCTTTCTTGAATATTGGTGTGACCTGCACAACTTTCCAGTCTTCGGGTACGGATCTTCCGTCGAGCGAACGGTTGCATATGATTGTTAAATATGAAGCTAATGCATCAGCATACTCCGAAAGGGACCTAATTGGTATACAGTCTGGACCAGAAGACTTGCTTTCATTAAGTGATTTGAGACATTTCTTTATTTATTTTTTTAAACCTTGCACAAGGTGGAGGCATGCTCAGAAAACCACACAATAAATTACATCCTTCCCTGCCCTGTCCAAGGCATCTCAGAACATATGCTAACCTAAAATTGCTTTCATAGGTACCAGTGTCAGTATTTTTGGAGAAGGAAAATGAAAATTCATAGCCACACGAATTACAAATTAATTTAAAATCACAAGCTATTCCCACTCTTCTTTCTTCAACAGTAATCATGCATTCCGTATTTTTACAGCTAACACATGAACATGAGAACTTTATAGCCTGGCAGAGAAGCTCTAAATCAATACGTCTGAATCCAGTGGAATCCACATCAACATCATTCACGCACCTGTACAATTCTCCTGTCCCAAGTTTCGATGCTGAAGATGAGAGCTTACGTTCTTCATTTCGCTCTGCTTCCTCTTTTTTGTTGGTAAACCGATTTCCATGAAAACTACGTTTCCTGAACATGGTTTTTGCACCACTCGTGATGTATAAATGTTGACTTCCACGTAAAGGTTTGCGAATTCAACCTTCCACCAACAAATACTTGTTAGTATTGTCAAAGCGTAAATAAACCAAATACAAGAAAGTTTTCAGCCAGAGATATAGACGTCAGCCAACGATATCGAAAGAAAATTGCCTTCACACTAACAAAAATACCACTGAAGCAAGCAGTTTCCCAAATGTCGGAAAGGGTGTGAGTGGCCGCCAGTGTAGAGTTAATCAGTTTAGCAATTTAAAGGCATTTATAAAGCTGCTATCACGATAAAATTCTCACACAACATAGATTAAACTGTGTAGATTAAGAAAATAATGTTATCGAAAAATCGAGTTTTTGAACCAAAATCAATTACATCCCGCCTTAACCACAGAGTCGCCCGGCTTTCGCCTCGAACAACACAAAACACACTGTTCAGACATCACAGTCACACATACATTATAGATACACAGTTGGCGTTCCATAACAAATCCCAAGAAGGCAACGGCAAACCACCCCCACTATGATCTTACCCAGAAGAATAATACGGGATCCTTACATTATTCCCCACCACACAGTGCCTGAGTATGGGAAGGGGTGACTTGAACTCTGAGACATTTGTAGGTGATAACTGAAGCAACTGAACGGAGTCGTTGGGATTCATTTTAGTGTTAATCGCTGTATAAATGACCCTGGAGTCGTTTTACTTTCTTATTTTTCATACTGCTTACTATTGTGTTCTGTACTACTGGTCTGCGCCGGTTTGTAGCGGCATAGTAGTGTAATTTGACCATCACAGGAGTGTGAAAGTGGCAAATGACCTTACTGGAGATAATTTCCACTTTATGCAAGGCACAGTTAATTTTTGCTTTACTGATGAAACAAAAATAAATAAACTGTGTCTTACATTTGTGGAACGTCTCTCCAATTATTCTTTCCAAACATGAAATTCACTGAAAAAAAAAAAGAATGGGATGCACCACAAAGAATCCATCCGAATTGGACGGAAATCGGTAGATGTGAAGCACACGTACAGACAAAGAAATGGTTAAAGATTAAGACTCGACTTGCTCAATTTGTGAAGCTCTTTCTCTTGAATAAATCATCCAATTTTTCTGACCTTGCAATCACATCATATCTACCGAAGAGTGTCCCATTCAGATAATTCCTTCGTGGTGCGTCTTTTTTTCCCTCCCCCACTCCTTCTGACACGGCCAACTGCCCTATATATACAATGGCAGGAAATTCAAAAAATGGTGGGAAATTCAAAATAGCCCAGTTGTGCAACAAGGTTTTCTCCACTGCTATGACATCAGTATGGAAGTAGGGTTGTTGACCTAAGTGTGAATTGGCAGGAAATGCAAAACTTCAAGATGGACTGTTGTCATGTTGGTTTCAAATTCAAAAAATTCAAGAGGGTGATCCAAGATGGCTGACCAGGGATACTGGCACAGTCCGCATATCTACATCTACATCTACAGCTACATCCATACTCCGCAAGCCACCTGACGGTGTGTGGTGGAGGGTACCTTGAGTACCTCTATCGGTTCTCCCTTCTATTCCAGTCTCGTGTTGTTCGTGGAAAGAAAGATTGTCGGTATGCCTCTGTGTGGGCTCTTATCTCTCTGATTTTATCCTCATGGTCTCTTCGCGAGATATACGTAAGAGGGAGCAATATACTGCTTGACTCCTCGGTGAAGGTATGTTCTCGAAGCTTCAACAAAAGCGCGTACCGAGCAACTGAGAGTCTCTCTTGCAGAGTCTTCCACTGGAGTTTATCTATCATCTCCGTAACGCTTTCGCGATTACTAAATGATCCTGTAACGAAGCGCACTGCTCTCCGTTGGATCTTCTCTATCTCCTCTATCAACCCCACCTGGTACGGATCCCACATTGGTGAGCAATATTCAAGCAGTGGGCGAACAAATGTACTGTAACCTACTTGCTTTGTTTTCGGATTGTATTTCCTTAGGATTCTTCCAATGAATCTCAGTCTGGCATCTGCTTTACCGACAATTAATTTTATATGGTCATTCCATTTTAAATCACTCCTTATGCGTACTCCCAGATAATTTATGGAATTAACTGCTTCCAGTTGCTGACCTGCTATATTGTAGCTAAATGAAAAAGGATCTTTCTTTTTATGTATTCGCAGCACATTACACTTGTCTACACTGAGATTCAATTGCCACTCCCTGCACCATGCGTCAATTCGTTGCAGGTCCTCCTGCATTTCAGTACAATTTTCCATTGTTACAACCTCTCGATATACTTCAGCATCATCCGCAAAAAGCCTCAGTGAACTTTCGATGTTATCCACAAGGTCATTTATATATATTGTGAATAGCAACGGTCCTACGACACTCCCCTGCGGCACACCTGAAATCACTTTTACTTCGGAAGAATTCTCTCCATTGAGAATGACATGCTGCGTTCTATTATCTAGGAACTCTTCAATCCAATCACACAATTGGTCTGATAGTCCATATGCTCTTACTTTGTTCATTAAACGACTGTGGGGAAGCGTATCAAACGCCTTGCGGAAGTCAAGAAACACGGCATCCAACTAGGAACCCGTGTCTACGGCCCTCTGAGCCTAGTGGACGAATAGCGCGAGCTGGATTTCATACGATCCGTTGCCAGATTTCCTGTGTTTTCCACAGCCCTCATGCCAGTCTGAGCCAGCAAGGGCTGCTACTCGCAGCCAGTACAAAAGGTGTTTGTTGTTCCTACAGATACAAGTTTAGCTGCTAGAAAAAAGATGTTTTTCAGCTGCCAATCTGAGCCAATTGGCTGTTTCAAGGACGAGTAAACATTCTAATCTCTATACGAGGTTTGTCCGGAAAATACGTATAAAAGTTGAATAATGTCTTGATGTTACGAGTTGCAGTCACCGCCAGGTGGGGCTACTGCTGTAATCAACCCCATCAACGCTCAGTTCGAGTCAGAGCACTCTGCGTGAAGGTGGGAGTGTGCGGCAGCTTGTTGACAGCTACCCTTTTTCACCTGCCGTCTGCATGGAGCTCTCTCTGATTGAGGAACAGCGCGTCAACATCAAGTTTCTTGCAAAGCTAGGCAAGAATGGCCGTGAGATTTTTGATTGTTTGAAACAGGTTTACGGAGACAATTCTCTGAAGGAACCAATCGTGAACAAGTGGATAAAAAGGTTCCGGGATGGCCGAGGAGAAGTGAACGATGACCCTCGCCCAGGACGCCCGTCGACATCGAGTTCCGATGCAAATGGTGAACGAATTCGGGCTTGTGTTCTTAAAGACCGTAGATTGACTGAATGATTGCTGACGAGCTGTCAATCCCCAAAACAATCGTTCACGAAATCCTGACACAAAAACTTGAAATGAAGAAATTGTGTGCGAAAATCGTACTGAAGCTCTTGACGCAAGAACAGAAAGCAAAGAGGGTTGAGTGCTGTGAGGATTGGTTGGAAGCAGAGGAACGAGGGGACTTTCTCAACCGAGTCATCACTGGAGACGAGTCCTGGTTTTACGAATTCGATGTGGAGTTCAAATCTCAAAGCAAGGAATGGAAACTAGCAGGAGAACCGAGAGCAAAAAAGTCGCGAAAATCAAGGTCCAATGTGAAGAAAATGTTGATTGTTTTCTTTGATTCTAGGGGCATTGTTCACAAGGAATTTGTCCCTCCCGGCCAAAGAGTGAACGTCTCAGAGCTTGTGTGGCCCGAGTTCTACCGGAGTTGGCAAAAGGGGGCGGGTGGATCCTTCATCACGACAATGCGCCCGCTCACACGTCGCTCGTTGTGCGCGAGTTTTTGGCCCGAAGCTCAATCACTGTGACAGACCACCCGCCTTATTCACCCGATTTAGACCCGTGTGACTTTTTCATGTTCCCGAAATGCAAAATGGTGCTTCGGGTGCGGCACTTGGGAGATGTGGAAGCCATCAAGGCGGAAACGACACGGCAACTAAACAACATCACAATTGAAGACTTTCAGCAATGTTATCAACAGTGGGAACGGCGTTGGCAGAAGTGTATCGCGTCTCAGGGCAAGTACTTAGAAGAAGACCATATTGTAATACCTGAATAATTGTAAAATAAAGTTATTATTCAACTTTTATACGTATTTTCCGGACAAACCTCGTAAGTAGTAACCAGTCTGAACTTGCATTCTGACTTGCTTGCAGCAAAATAAAAAATCACTGAACATGTTTTCAAGAAGCTTTTATTCACTCAGACATGTAAGTATCTGCACGGCTATTCATTTATAGCATAGAATCCAGTCTTAGGTATAAAATGACGGGAAATTCAAAGGTCATTGGTTTTACCCACTTCTATTATATTACAGTTCACTTGACCTAACTTTAAAATGTAGCAAGCCCCTCGCTTCTCCTAAGTTTTAAATAGTACAAAAATTCAAAATTCAGTTGTTCTACGTTAAAAATGGTGAGAAGCTCACTCACCTTAATTCTGGAATTACAGGAAGCCCTCCGGTTGTAGCAGTACACCACTTCTCCTAACCTTAAAACATTACAGTTCCCTGGTGCAACATGTATAGTTGTCACACTATTGTCACTGTCATGTGTAGTCGGTTAGCACAGGGAGAGGTAAGCACTCCTGTCATGATATAAACACCATACTGTACCTTGCGGAATGATTTGTAGAACTCACTTTACATCACACCAATTCTGTCAGCTGCCCAGTCCACACAGAGTCGGCGCCGCTCGGAGAGCGTCGCACCCCCCCCCCCCTCCCCCCAAAGAACTAGTCACTGGGCACTCCACAGATTGGCAGAAGACTGCAGGAGCCTAATGTGATGTCAGATGGTGATCACGTACTCGCCCAACTGGCCACAGGCCACTCCTAATGTGTTTGCAATGCAGGTTAACAGCTTTTGTACTATACAGGTACAGCTCCTCTACCACAGTCGGCTACATTATTTGCACTTAATAACTCTACAACATCTTGTTGTGCTGCATCATGGACCACTACAACTGACGCAATTGCAGTCCTTGTACAGCAATCGCGTCTCCACCCATGGTCACTCAGTATAATAACATCATGATGTATATCCCAGTTGTGTTGGGTCATACAATACATTCCAAAATAGGACCCCACTTACCAGGTACTTATACAGATTCATTCCTAAGGCATAAATCACACTTGAATTTTAAAACTGAGCGGCACATTACGATGCTGCGATAACTGATCAACGGTTATGGCCATGCACTGACAAGTAGCCGACCCATGTGGCTGGGGGTATGGACGTTTTTTCCACGAAACATTAATGCAAATGTTTACATAATGTACAGTTTCAACGATGATTTAACACAATCCTACAGTCCTTAAATCCATAGTTTAAAGCTAAATCAGACAGAAACTTCTGCACAGATCTGTTGGAGATGCACACATATACATGATGTAGAGGTATCAGGTATTTTTGTTTCAACATAGACGAAGCCACTTGATAGAGAATACTTAATGCAGGGAAGTATACACTCGTTCTCCCCTCGCTACAGTACCGTTACTTGGTGGCTGAGGCCATAGGTGAGACCACTTTCACGTTTGTACTGAAATCCGAAAACATGCAACATTCAATACCAGTTCTTGAAAACAGGAACGATTGCTTAATAGCGTGTCTGTAAAAACTACAGTGCTGATTCTGTGATACAAAGTACTAAAATGTTGTTGATGATTTTGCTACATCTCGAATTGCACACAAAACGTAGAACCCACCATGTAAAGCACTATATTTTCTAATAAGAATTGAACTTTACAAAGTCAAAAACCTATTCCTCTTTAATGGTGAAAGGTTTTCATGAGCGTAATCATAATGGTATGATACGTTTTTTTTCGCAATTTCACATGTTTGGTGGTACTTCATCTCTCAACTACATTATGTTTACATAGTTAGCTAGTGATATACCTTTGAATTTTCTGGAAGTCTCGAGAATGATTTCTGTGTTACATTAATTGGATAAGCCCCTGACAGGTCGAAAGGTACTGAAACATGATTTTTGAAACAGTAGCTCATTCTTATCTGAAATACATTCAAATGAAAACTTTTTCTGTTAAATGCAATGTATGCACACAAGACGAAAATGCAGAACTCACAATGACAATTTGCATGAAATGATAATTCAACGCCATTCAGCAGTCCTTAGGTCCATATTTTAAAGTAAAATCAGCCAGAAAGTGCTACATACACATCTGCTGTAGATGTATATACATGGTGAAATGGGTATAAGTGCAGATATGTTTGTATGTGGTACCTCAACATGTACAAACATCAGTGTGCTCGTTTTTTCTCTGCATCAAACAGTCTTTCCACAGACACATCACATAATTTATTACCTGATATTTTCTGCATGGTCGTAAGTGCACCTCTAAGTGGATTACACCTGCCAGTACAGGATAACTGGTTTATGTCCATGCCTCCACACTTCAGAATCTGACCTCCTGCCCAGCGCAAAATAAGCATTAATGGCTTGCTCTTGTCTCATATACCTGAAGGTACCAACCAACCTAAAAACCTGCTGCCTCTAATTGCCATAATTACTAGTCAGCAAATGAAGTAATTACTGATGTATTGTTGTTCAGTACATTGTCTCAGTCACCAATAAAATTATCTGCCCGTATATTTGTTACACCTGAATACACACCAGACGTTTTCCTCACAACACATATGAGGCCACTTGACAAAGAACATTTAACGTACAGAAGTACATAATCGTTTCCCATCGCTTCATTTGTGAGTGGAAACGTAAGGGAATGGTTAGCAGTAATATATTATATACTCACTGAGAAAGCGTGCAGAGTATACCTAATTGCTTTTCTAATGTTTGCGGCTTAGTGGGAGCGACGTGAAAGTCTTTAGTTTAAAATAATTCAATAACTTAATATTTTTAAAAGTTCATGAAAATTCAGTCACCACTCCGATTAGCAGAAAGCAATCAAGCTAGTATTGCAATTTTTGAGCGATTTCTCACATAAATTACACGTTTTTTACATTGTACATAGAATATCCAACATCTCTAGCAGATTTATAATGGTACTTCTGAGGTTTAACATCAGGTGCACCTGCAGCTCATTGTCATCGTAAGGGAGATGATATAGGTACTCTGTGGACTGACCTTGCCAGGGTGAATCTGTGGTATTGTCTTGCTCAAATGGAGGTCTACTGTCTGTGATTTCAGTCACTCAATATCTGTAAGATCACACTTTGTTGGTGAACAAAAGCAGTATGAAAGTCTTGTATCCACAAGTGCTGCAAATAGCTCTAGACATGTCCCTTTCAATTAATGAGTCTCGTCTTGCTGCATACAAGATGAACAACGACAAGCGTCACAGGTTTGCAAACCTGACGGCAAAGTACATCTCAGAAATGTCACAGAAATTGTACAACGAGTTAATTGTTGGACACATACATCACATATTTGTATAGGGTTTATAAATTATTTCTGATGAATGTGGGTGCGATTCCTTCAGCAACACACTTGTGTTGGAAGCCTTTTGCTCGCCAATGTTGTGGACGGCCACGATAAAGAGGTTTGTTGTTACTATTTATACTACATTTCACATGCAAGCTTTCAATTACTGGCAGATAGAGCAAGCAGGCTGTTGAGGTTCCGTGGATATTGAGAACATGAGACACTTGTGCACATTATATAATTTATTGCAACGGTTCACACTGGTACACTACATGTTAGCTTACACACACAAGTAAACGAACTGGGAACGACTGGGAACAGCATGTAGGGGCAAAGATGTAAAACACAGACTAAGATACATATACGTAGTTCACCACACATCGATATCATTTAAACAGGTTTGACCAGCTTAACACCCCCACTTCAAAATATTTAAATAATTTTCTTAAGAAATAATAATACCCTTTGTCATTATGTCAGCAAGCATATCAACTGTTTGTAAGTAAATAGTTTTTACAACTTTATTGGACACAGCTTCCCTTACAAAATGATGTCGAACATCAATATGCTTCGACCTTTTATGATTGGATGTTTCTACAGATAAGTTCAGTGCACTCTGATTATCATTGAATAATGTGACATACTTATTATAGCTTCTCAGTTCATGTAACAAGTTCCTTAAATAAATAGCCGCCTGACAAGCTTCTGAAAGAGCCATATATTCAGCTTCTGTGCTAGGAAGAGCAACAGTTTTTTGCTTAGCACTCTGCCATGACACAACAGGCTCACATAGTTTGAAAATAAAACCAGTGTATGATTTTCTGTCTAAAGGACAACTGGCCCAATCTGCATCTACATAACCACATAATTCAGAATCCCCATTCCTAAACTTCAGGCCATAATTCTTAGTTTCCTTCAGATATTTCAAAATTCGATTAACACATATCCAATGGTTTTCAGTATAAGAATTATTGAACTGGCTTAAGTAGCTCACACTGAAAGAGATGTCAGGTCTTTTAAGTACTGATAAATATATTAAGCTACCAATTAGGGCTTGATAAGGTATGTACTAGTTTTAGTTTCCTTTTCATTTAGAAAAACAGGACTCTTTACAGTTTTACAATCTATCATGTTGAACTTTTTCAGTAACTGATCAATATAGTTCTCTTGACTTAAAGTTAATACTCCATTGGCTTTATCATATTTGATTTCCATCCCCAAACAACTTTTAGCCATTCCTAAATCCTCTACTTTGAACTCTGAACTTAACTTATTTTTCAAAATTTCAGTCTCACTTGTGTCATTTGAAAAAAATGTAGGAGTCATCCACATATAAAGCTACCATAGTAACTAACCATTTATCTTTATGTTTTGTAAACAAGCAATGTTCTAAATCAGATCTTTTGTAACCTAGACAGCTCATTTCATAGTCTGGATGATTGTTTTAAACCATAAATAGCCCTTTTTAACTTCAAAACCTTTCTTTTGTCATTACAAAGATTTAATCCTACAGGTTGTTGTAAAAAAATCCTCTTTGAGAACACCATTTTAAAAAGCAGCTTTAACATCAAGATGTGTAATGTTCAAATCCAGTTCAATAGATAAGGCCATTAGAAGTCTAAGCCTTGAATGCCTTACCACAGGAGAAAAGGTCTCATCATAATCACTGCCAGGTTTCTGAGTGAATCCTTTTGCCACTAGTCTAGCGAGATGCTGTACTTCACGTTCACTGTTCATTTTTTCTTAAACATCCTCTTACACTGCACAGCACTTGCACTTTGTGGAATGTTTACTACTTCCCAGGCATTGTTGTCTTCAAACGCCTGTATCTCTTTATGTATAGCACGTTTCCATTCTTGTGCATCAGGTCTGCTAAGGGCCTCTTACACAGTTGTTGGATCCTCGAGCTGATCTGAAGTTCCAGCAGAAAAATAAACCTCATAGTCATCAAATCTTTGGTTTGGGATGCCTTTGTGATCTGATATTTTTCACTTTATCTTCTTGCATAACATATTTTTTATCTTCAGTTTCTTTCTCTGATGTGACTGCTTCTTTTGAGACATCATGTAAGTCCTCTCTTAATACAGTATCAGACTTCTCATTTCCTTCATCATCCCCCACTGAAGTGGTAATTTCTTCACAATTCTTTATTTCGGCTTCTGCATCACGTGCATTTTCCATTACAGTCACATCTTGGCTCATCACAATATCATTTGCGTCTGGGTCATAGAGTCTTTTGTAATATTGCTGTATCCCACTAATATCATTTATTTTGCCTTTGATCCCTTGACTTTGGGAATATACATCATGACCTTGTTTCCAATTATTCTGAGATGACCAACGTTGGATTTCTTGCCGGTCTATAGTTCATAAGGTGTTTTATTCCCTAAACTTGAACTCACTGACCTGTTTCGCAAGTATACTGCGCTATTAACTCTTTCAGCCCAAAATCTTTTTTCAAGTTTGCCATCAAATCGTAAACATCTCGCCTTTTCTACAACAGTTCTGTTTAACCTTTCTTCCAAACCATTTTGTTCTGGTGTATAGCTGTTGGATAAATGATGTATATAATACCATGTTTTATCAACAAACTGTCAAAATTCACACAACAAAATTCTTTTCCATTATCTGTTCTTACTGTTTCCATTTTCCTTTCTTGCTGATTCTCCACCATTTTCTGAAATTCTTGAAAATTTTCTGAAGTCCCGTTTTTTGTCTTCAGAAAATACACAAATCCCATTCGGGTGTAATCATCTTCCAAAATCAAAAAATACTTTGCACCACCTAATGACATAACCTCCATTGGTCCACATGGGTCTGCATGTACTACTTCCAGTGGTTTAGAGGCTACAGTGCCTCCAAGTGGAAAAGGCTGTCTCGTTTTTCTGCCTTCATTGTATACTACGCAGTTTTGCTTGCTAATGTTTATGTTGATGTCTTCACATACCATTCGTGCTACAGCACCATTTTTCATTTTAATAAGATCCTTTGCATTTATGCGACCTAATCTTCTATGCCAATCAGATGCTGTGATCATTCCCAAGCGATCACTTCTTCTGTCAACGTTTAGCTTGTACACACAATTAATCAGATTTGCAGTTGCAACCAGTTCCTTATGCTTGTTATAAATATTGCACTGATCACTATTAAATTTAACAAAATTTCCTTGTTCAATCAACCTGCTTACAGAGAGAAAATCTGTAGTTAGATCTGGAGCACGCATAACATTTCTTACAATAATATCAAAAAAGTTCTTCCCGATCACTGGTGTAAATAGACGTCTCCAGAGCACAATACTGGGATATCTGTCTGATTTGCAGCCATCATCTTTTGAATGTTAACATCATTCACTTCGTTTTTTATCCATTCTTCATTTGCTGTGACATGCACACTTGCACCTGAATCAACACACCAGTCACTTCTGTCAAAAGAGTCACTTATAAATACTGCACTGAAACGATCTGAAGTTTTGTCTTGTATCATTTTCACTGTTAGGGCACTTACTTTTAAAATGTCCTGGTTTCTTGCATTTATAGCAAACAATGTCCTTCCTGTTTTGGTTTTCCACTGCATTTCCATTTCGGTGAGAAAACTTCGGTTTACTTTGCCAACTTTTTGCCCTAAGAGCACTACCAGTCGTGGTGACCTCTTCTTCCATGTGAAGAAGCTTGCGCCCGTTGTGACTGGAATTCCTGGGTGCTCAATTGCCATTATCATGGGAGAATATTTTTCTGACAATCCTGCTTGAAATAACGAACCAATCCAGTCATCATTAATTGCAAAACCTGTTCCACGTAATTTCTGACCATTATCTACTATCTGGTTCATATATTTCGTCATTGAATCACATTTTTCTAGACGTGTTGGTATCAGTGTTCTCAATAAATTTATTCATCTCGCAAAACCAGAGTCATCAAACATTGATTTCAGTTTCTTCCACAAGTCCACTGTCGTTTTTGCTTCTGTTATGTGCACATATAAAGATGGATCAATCATAAGAATTATCTTCGCTTTGGCCTTCGAATCTTCTGGTGAAACTACTTCTGAGACACACTTCGCTAATCCTTCGAGAAAAAGCACATTTTTCGATTGCGAACACCCAATCTCCGTAGTTCTCACGTCTTTTTAGCTTCGGCACATTAATTAGATAATTCGTCGCCATATTTGTCGACTCGAACGATTCTTCTTTGTGAACAACAGCACACTGGACTTTGAATCACGATACGTGGGTATTAAACAGCGATTCCTGATACTTTTAACGATCGGTTATCTGTATATCTGGGCCCATAACCTGTTGAGGTTCCGTGGATACTGAGAACGTGATAAACGTGTGCACATTATATAATTTATTGTAACGGTTCACACTGGTACACTTCGCTACATGTTCGCTTACACACACAAGTAAACGAACTGAGAACTGGGAACAGCATATAGGGACAAAGATGTAAAACTCAGTCAAAGATAGATATACATAGTTAACCACATATCATTTAAATAGGTTTGACCAGCTTAACACAGATATGTCAGTTCTGCAGCTGTATCCTCCTGACATATCTGGAATCGTATGTTTCCAAACAACGCCCATACATTATGGGTACAGAGCTGATGTCCAATTGTGTTCCAGATGCATTCGGAGCAGACGAATTTGATGGCTAAGAATTCAATGCGAGTGCTCCTCAAACCACTATAGCACGATTGAGCCTGGTACCACGGTCAGTTATAAGGGTGTCATTTATATGTAAATGCACTATAATAGTTCTTAAGGATGTTTGGTATATGTGGCTCAGTTGGCTAGAGTACTCGTGCTTGTCGTAGTATAACGCATTCATCCCACAGAATCAAACAGTGGGGCCCATGGCAAGTTCAGTAAGGTAGCAGATTCATACTGGATTCATAACCATAGATAATCGTATAGCTATACCACAACGATCACACACTCTTTTGTTGACAGACAGAATTATTCTTTAACTAACACTGATTTTCAAATTCAATTCATTTCACATTCATTCCATTCTCAACTAGCTGTACCAAAATGACCACACCCTATTTACTTTTATAGGTGGAATTATTTAGTGGCGTGTTTAAGAGGGAAATGTGAAATTATAGGCATGTTTTCCTTACTCACCCACCTGCACACAATACTGCAATAAAAAAATGGTTCAAATGGCTCTGAGTACTATGGGACTTAACTACTGTGGTCATCAGTCCCCTAGAACTTAGAACTACTTAAACCTAACTAACCTAAGGACATCACACATCCTGCCCGAGGCAGGATTCGAACCTGCGACCATAGCGGTCACGCGGTTCCAGACTGTAGCGCCTATAACCACACAGCCACTCTGGCCGGCTACTGCAATATGTTGGGTAGGAAAACGATTAACGAAACCTCTGCTTCCGTATGTGAAGAAGCGGGCTGCATGGTGCTACAATATGACTGTTTCTGAATCAATCTCTGCACAAAAGAGAATCACTAATATCTGGCGTGATTGTACATTGTGATTGGTTGATAGTAAATAGAGTTTTTCAAGCATTAAAGCTTATTTGTTTAAACAACATGCTGTATTACATAGTAACATTACATGTATTCAGTTTTCTTTTAGTAACATATATCAATTTAACATCAATGGTGAATTAAAAACAAAACATACAAGCTCAGTCTCAGCATTTACAGAACCTGTAAATGAACGTTAATGAATACAGAAACAATGCCATTATAGTGGTGGTGGACACAATACCAGACCATGTGCTGACTGGAAAATGTTCTAGTTTGTTTTGTACATGATTCTCTGTGTTACCAGGTGATAAATTGTTGATGTGACAGGGCTGCAAAAATCTGCGGTTATGTGGCTAGTATAGTGAAATCTTAATTTTGAAAGCTAAGACAAAACATCACAAAACAAAAAATGGAAATATTTTGAAATGCTTCTCCAAAACACTACAACTGAAATAAACTCTGTCCTCTAAGGCTGGGAAAATGGATGATCCACCACAGTTGCTGCCACTGCCATTTTCAAACAGTAGAAGTGTTATTGTCAATTCAAATTCACCTTTGTATGGTCCTGAAGCATAATCAACATCTTTCTTTGGCACATCAAGCTCTGACACTCCACCAGCAGACTGTAAGTATGACATCTAATTGCTCGCTACCAAATAACATAAAAGTTGACGACCACTTGCAGCTACAACATTTCCAAAACCATTTGTGCCCATCGCAACTTACAAATTTCCCCTCACTTTGCAAAGTGGGCAATATAGTAAGTTCAGCCTGACTTGGATGGAAAATATTTTGGATTGTATACTCTCCCAAAGAGGAAGGTGCCTTCTGTAAGTACTGTGCATTTTTTGTTAAGACAGGTTTGTGTACAGGTAGTCATCAAAATGCTGGAGCCCTGGTAAGCTCCAAGTTTTCGAAGTGAAAGCTTGCTCTTGAATATTTCAAAATCCATGTGAGCAACACTTACTATAAGTCTGCTGTAATCATTGGTGACAATTTTGTTCACAATATCGTGAACAAGACGAAAGATACCCGTGCAAAATATTGCCTGGAACAAAGCTTAGAGGAGCAAGTGGCAAAAATAGAGAACGCATAGAACCTATCATTGATGCAGTGATTCTCTGTGGACATCAGGAGATTGCATTATATGTACTTTAGTTTTTAACAAATAGATTGCCAATTTCAAATGTTTCAAAATTATGATAGACAAATAAAATAATCCAGGTCACTTGCACAAAGTTTCCAACACAGAGAATAATGACAGGAAAAAAATTGAAGACATCACTACAATAGTTGAAACGATGTTACAAAGAAGTAGAAATAAAAAATACATTAAATTTAAAGCAATTAATTGCATATAAATAATGAATTGCTGTTGTTGTTGTGGTCTTCAGTCCTGAGACTGGTTTGATGCAGCTCTCCATGCTACTCTATCCTGTGCAAACTTCTTCATCTCCCAGTACCTACTGCAACCTACTCTGAATCTGTTTAGTGTATTCATCTCTTGGTCTCTCTCTACGTTTTTTCCCTTCATTGCAGCCTTACAATACTAAATTGGTGATCCCTTGATGCCTCAGAATATGCCCTACCAACCGATCCCTTCTTCTAGTCAAGTTGTGCCACAAATTTCTCTTCTCTCCAATTCTATTCAATACCTCCTCATTAGTTATGTGATCTACTCATCTAATCTTCAGCATTCTTCTGTAGCACCACATTTCGAAAACTTCTATTCTCTCCTTGTCTAAACTATCTATCGTCCATGTTTCACTTCCATACATGGCTACACTCCATACAAATACTTTCAGAAACGACTTCCTGACATTTAAATCTATACTCGATGTTAACAAATTTCTCTTCTTCAGAAACGCTTTCCTTGCCATTGCCAGTCTACATTTTATATCCTCTCTGCTTGGGCCATCATCAGTTATTTTGCTCCCCAAATAGCAAAACTCATTTACTACTTTAAGTGTCTCATTTCCTAATCTAATTCCCTCAGCATCGCCCGATTTAATTCGACCATATTCCATTATTCTCGTTTTGCTTTTGTTGATGTTCATCTTATATCCTCCTTTCAAGACACTGTCCATTCTGTTCAACTGCTCTTCCACGTCCTTTGCTGTCTCTGACAGAATTACAATGTCATCGGCGAACCTCAAAGTTTTTACTTCTTCTCCATGGATTTTAATTCCTACTCCGAATTTTTCTTTTGTTTCCTTTACTGCTTACTCAATATACAGATTGAATAACATTGGGGATAGGCTACAACCCTGTCTCACTTCCTTCTGAACCACTGCTTCCCTTTCGTGCCCCTCGACTCTTATAACTGCCATCTGGTTTCTGTACAAATTGTAAATAGCCTTTCGCGCCCTCTATTTTACCCCAGCCACCTTCAGAATTTGAAAGAGAGCATTCCAGTCAACATTGTCAAAAGCTTTCTTACAAATGCTAGAAACGTAGGTTTGCCTTTCCTTAATCTATTTCCTAAGATAAGTCATAGGGTCAGTATTGCCTCACGTGTTTCAACATTTCTACGGATTCCAAAATGATCTTCCCTGAGGTCAGCTTCTACTAGTTTTTCCATTCATCTGTAAAGAATTCGTGTTAGTATTTTGCAGCCATGGCTTATTAAACTGATAGTTCGGTAATTTTCACATCTGTCAACACCTGTTTTCTTTGGGATTGGAATTATTATATTCTTCTTGAAGTCTGAGGGTATTTCGCCTGTCTCATACATCTTGCTCACCAGATGGTAGAATTTTGTTAGGCCTGCCTCTCCCACGGCTGTCAGTAGTTCTAATGGAATGTTGTCTACTCCCATGGCCTTGTTTCGACTTAGGCCTTTCAGTGCTCTGTCAAACTCTTCACGCACTATCATTTCTCCTATTTCATCTTCATCTACATTCTCTTCCATTTCTATAATATTGTTCTCAAGAACATCGCCCTTGTATAGACTATCTATATACTCCTTCCACCTTTCTGCTTTCCCTTCTTTGCTTAGAACTGGGTTTCCATCTGAGCTCTTGATATTGATACAAGTGGTTCTCTTTTCTCCAAAGGTCCCTTTAATTTTCCTGTAGGAAGCATCTATCTTACCCCTAATGATATCTGCCTCTACATCCTTACATTTGTCCTCTAGCCATGCCTGCTTAGCCATTTTACTCTTCCTGTCGATCTCATTTTTGAGACGTTTGTATTCCTTTTTGCCTGCTTCATTTACTGCATTTTTACATTTTCTCCTTTCATCAATTAAATTCAATATCTCTTCTGTTATCCAAGGATTTCCATTAGCCCTCATCTTTTTACCTACTTGATCCTCTGCTACCTTCACTATTTTGCCTCTCAGAGGTACCCATTCTTCTTCTACTGTATTTCTTTCCCCAATTCTATGTCAATTGATTCTTAATGCTCTCCCTGGAGCTCTACAACCTCTGGTTCTTTCAGTTTATCCAGGTCCCATCTCCTCAATTTCCCACTTTTTTGCAGTTTCTTCAGTTTTAATCTACATTTCATAACCAATAGATCGTGGTCAGAGTCCACATCTGCCCCTAGAAATGTCTTACAATTTAAAACCTGGTTCCTAAATCTCTGCCTTACCATTATATAATCTGTCTGACATCTTCCAGTATCTCCATGTATACAATCTTCTTTCATGATTCTTGAACCAAGTGTTAGCTATGATTAAGTTATGCTCTGTGCTCAATTCTGCCAGGCGGCTTCCTCTTTCATTTCTTCACCCCAATCCATATTCACCTGCTACGTTTCCTTTTCTCCCTTTTCCTACTATCGAATTCCAGTCACCCATGACTATTAAATTTTCGCCTCCCTTCACTATCTGAATAATGTTCTTTATCTCATCATAAATTTCATCAATCTCTTCGTCATCTGCGGTGCTAGTTGGCATATAAACTTGCACTACTGTGGTAGGCGTGGGCTTCGTATCTATCTTGGCCACAATAATGCGTTCACTATGCTGTTTGTAGTAGCTTACCAGTATTCCTACTTTCCTATTCATTATTAAACCTGGCACTTTAGAAAACGAAACCCAGGGGAAAAAAACACGTTTTGGAAAGATTTTTGATGTTCAAATGTGTGTGAAACCACCAAACTGGTGAGGTCATTGGTCCCTAGATTTACACACTACTTATGCTAAGAACAACACACACATCCATGTCCGAGGGAGGACTGGAACCTCCGGCGGGAGGGGTCATGCAATGATCTTTGATGTGCAGCAACATGTGTACTACATATTTTCGTATTACGAAAGTATAAATTCGAATTCCACCAAACTCCACATGTTACTTTCCGAAGCATTGAAATCGAGATTGCGATGCGCTTTTGTAAGCCAATCATAGCTCATGTCACGTGATCTCGCCAGCCAATGACAGCGGATATTCAGAGCATAGGGCATGTGTTGTAGTTACCCAATAGCAACATCACTGTTAAGTAGAGCGAACACACAAATAGGAAAAGTTAATGGTTTAAATTAATATACATAGTGTTGCTACAAGAAAAGAAAACTTTCACATACAATATTGGTCTCGAAGATTAATAATCTGCAAGAGAAGCTAGGCTTTCACATATAATGTTGATCTTTTTTGCGTGTGTTACACTCTTAAGATACATAACACACATGTAACACTAAAATTTTGAACAACACATAAATGTCTGATCTTCTGGGCTCGAAATTCTTCCAAACGATCGTCCTCAAAGAGTTGATTTTTAAGTGAGAGTTAAATGCTCTGTGATTTAAGAAAGTCATAGTACATTCTCGCACATAGTTCACATTGCGTAAAAGAAAATTTACTTTGAAAGTAACGCTTGTTAAACAAAAATTCGCAATACTGTCCAGTGACGTTTTAGAAACAGGTTGGTTTCAGCAGTTGCCACATAGCGCCAGATAACAGGCGTCACTGCGCTTGGGCAGTTATGATGACGCAGGAAGCCTGTATGTTCATACGTGTAAAACAATAAAAGCTCTTACATTATGTCATAAAAGAAACAAGACATTAGAGAATATTCCAGGAGCATCGTAATTTCGTAAACCATACCAGAACGCATAATTCAGCTCAAAGTGCACATTGGTACGTCCAGATTCGGACGTGCATTTTCTTGGAGTACCAGTACTGTATATCTCATGTTTGGTTCTTTATTATTGGCATAATGCCATACGTGCTAGAAGATGAAAACGTGCACTTGAAATGCAGCGTAAGTTGAAACTAGCCAGTAGTGTGGAATTAAACACTTCGTTTCAATAAATTGACTGCCTCATCAGAAAATATTGATAAAAGCCAAATTCCTCTAGTAAACCGACAAAAATACCTTCATTGTTCTGAAAGGCGATTAATGCTTGACTGTCAGAATGGTGGAAATAGAATAAAATCTGAAACTAATAACACATTTTTGCCTTCCGTAATTACGTGAATGTATTTTAAGTCACTTGATAGCTCCCGTTCACAGAAACCCATTTTCTTTTCATTTGACGTGAGAACAATAAACGAAGATCACGCCAGCTAGAGTGGCCGTGTGGTTCTAGGCGCTACAGTCTGGAACTGCGAGACCGCTAGGGTCGCAGGTTCGAATCCTGCCTCGGGCATGGATGTGGGTGATGTCCTTAGGTTAGTTAGGTTTAAGTAGTTCTAAGTTCTAGGGGACTGATGACCTCAGCAGTTGAGTCCCATAGTGCTCAGAGCCATTTGAACGAAGATCACCAAATGTAAACACGGGTCACGTGGAGACTACCCACCTCCCCACTACAACTCAGACTGCTCTGTGCATCAGCCCCGGATCTACGATATTTCCTATTTCTGAACCGGGGCAATAGTAGATAGTGTTTGGAGCACACATCTTTCTGAAGCATCTAATACATAAAACATATGTGCTCGAGGAAATGTAAGACATGTTATTTGGTCTGAAGTGTGCCAAAGTGCAGTGCCACGCCTCTTCACACAGCATTGTTCTGTTGCACGTCACTGTATTTCGCTCTGTGGAATTGAAACGTGTAAGATTTTGTAATGGATGCCATCAAACTATATTCAGGACAGTGGAAATTAAAATTGTTCTGTGGTTTCTCCCCTGTTCTCAGTCGGCCAGTTTGACATTCTGCCCCTCGCTACTAATGCAGGAGGGGATTATTGGTAACTGGGAGAACAAGAACTCTTCAGAAGATTTGCACCCGTTATTGCCTATTAGTTAATAACTTGCTGTTTTGTGTGACATAAAACTAAATATACGATACATAAAGACAGTAAAGACAAGAGGCAAACAAGACAGTACACATTTCTTCAATCCTTAGGTACTAGCATTTCTTTCTCTCTAATCTTGCTACAGCTTTACGTGGCATGCTTTCCTTTCTGGGAAAGAATGTATTACCTCATCAAAGTTCTTCAAACGTCTTGCTACATGTCGAAACGAAACGTCGTTGTCTAACACTTAAAAAGCTATTAATACAAATAGTACCCACGACTGGTGCGGTTTCTCAATCTCTATACACTCTATGTGTATTTTGCCACTGTCTGCTAGATAAAATGAAATAGGCCTGCCTAATATTGCAGCAATTGTAACACACACCAAATAAACGAGACTGGTTTGGCACAAATGACCACTTTTAGAACACACAATATAATTCACGAAGTACCAGTATCAAATGCCTGTGAAGCCTACCATAAGCAAAAAGTTTCATGTTAGGAAATTGTTTCACATTTCACTCATACGCTCCAGCTTCTCAAGCATGAGATCGAATCGTAGTAGTACGAAATTTTTATATAAATTTGGAATCGTCATATTCTTCCATAATTTGTGTGATGGCCCCGTTACTTCTCCTTCGCACCGGCCGGAGTGGCCGAGCGATTCTAGGCGCTACAGTCTGGAAACGCGCGACCACTCCGGTCGCAGGTTCGAATCCTGCCTCGGGCATGGATGTGTATGATGTCCTTAGGTTAGTTAGGTTTAAGTAGTTCTAAGTTCTAGGGGACTGATGACCAAAGAAGTTAAGTCCCATAGTGCTCAGAGCCATTTGAACCATTTTTTCTCCTTCGCGTTCTAACATACAGTCTTGTCACCACTAATTCTGTAACTATTCCTGCCAGTGTCAAAACTTATTCTCCTGTTAACTTCAGTAGCCCTGCCACAATCATCAGTTTAGTTATCCCGCATTTATTCTCTGGTTAGGCGTTATTACGTGTTGCTACAAAGCGTTTTCCGTGCTACTCCCAGAATAGAACTTACGCGGCTGCTGGCCGTGGACTCTACAACTGGCCCTTACTAGTGTAGCGACCTGGCCAAAAATTTTCTGTCAAAATTTCATTTTCTTGGATACACCAAAAAAGATAATACGTAATATTTCTTACCTGCCACACATGTCAGTCGTTTATTTCACTCTAGTAATTTGAATCTATGGATTTCGCTAGTAATTATAACAACGCTGATCATTCGCAAACCCAGTCAATCACATAAACAACGACTGTCATTCACCAGTTCGGCTTTCTTCCGCGCAGCTCGTATAACGCCGTCCCCTTTTGTCTGCAGTAAAGTTTATTTCTAGATGCGACGGGATTTCCCCTGGCAGAGACATCACGTACACTATGCATGCATTCAAAAATCAACTTCCGTCATTCATTCAGAAATCAACTTAGAATGTGTTCAAAAATGTTGAAAAACCAACAGGGATGCATTTAAAAATCAAATGAATGATTGATAGACCAACATGTGCTGGATGCTAGGCGCTTTGTGAAACAAGGTTTTTTCCCTCAAGAATATGAATTTGTCCCGCGCCCCCTAGATCTGGGCATTTCCTTAGCAACTTAAGTTTTATTTTCTTTTTTTCTCTCATTCATGTTTTATTCCTGCAGTATTGTTCTGCAGTAGCGAAATACAGTATTGTTAGACTATTGGTTCCTACCAGTCAAAATAACAAAAATTTTACTGAAAACTAAAACAATGAAAGATTTCTGGAACTCTAAAAAATTTCTGGGTTTTTCCCGGTTTTCCCCCAGATGAAAAAATTCCCAGGTTTTTCCCGGGTCTCCGGGTCGTATACACCCTGGTAGAATACCAATTATCCAGATGACCCAGGCCCAGACCCAATCAGGGTAATCAAATATCTAGATAATTGGATAAATCATGAAAAACATTTATTTCTTAAAAAAAGTTAAATTTATGTATACATAATACTATAATATTAATTTAATGACTACAAAAAATATTGTTTATATTTTGTATGGTATTATAGTTACATATAGAGTCCGTTCTTGAACATATCAGTCAGTCAGTTGTTTTGCTGTCTACAATTGTTTTCGTGCAGCTAAGCATCATATCCATTCTATTGAAGGAGCTGTATATGGTCACACGCAGGCTGCTACTCTATCGACGTTAATGCAGTGTCAAGATATGCAAACGCCCCACAAGCCCGCAGTCTGCATCTGGTTCAATTGCAATGTTATCTTCCTGACCATGAGTTTCTTCTCTCACGCTTTGGATGATTTCATTGTCAATAAGAATTTGGAATCCAGGGTCCGAAGAATCACAAGCAATCCACTCGCCTATATCCTCTGCACTGCAATCAGAACATCCAGGAATTTTCAAAAGGATCTTTCTTACGTCCTCAAGTAGTATTTCGTTCTCTGCTGCTTCTCCTTCTTCCTCTTCCTTTTCACACTTCTTCCTTTCATCATCGACTTTCTTTGCCTCATCTTTGGTTGAAATGCCATTCAGTTTATTCTAAGACCTTTTTAATGTGGTTGTCTTCACCAAATTCCATCCTTCCCTCACCATGTATGAGCAGTCTTTTAAATTCAGTTTTTGGTGATCAGGCATGATGCTTTCTTCATTTATACGTTTTACTAAAAGCTTCCTCAACAGCTGCCTTCTGTATTGTTGTTTTATAGTTCTGATAAGCAATTGGGTCATTGGCAGGAAGTGTGCTACGAAGCTTCCATGTTCTCTATCAAGAAGGCTTCCTGAGGGGTGGATAGGTCCATTGTCCAGAATTAACATCACCTTACTGACTTCTGTCCTTATAGCCTTTTGGTATTTTTTTACTTCAGGTATGAAAATTGAATCGTACCAGATGCAAAATGAAATAGCAGTGATCCAGGCCTTCGGTTGACTCCTGTAAAAGATGGAAAGTTTTTTCACATTTTTGTAAGGCCGGTGGTTTTTTGATTATCGTATCAACAGAAACGGTATTTTTTGGTTTCCTGCAGATTTAGCACAATTCAGCTCAATCTTTATTGCCCTTATGGCCTGGAGCACTAGTTTCCCCTTTAGAAGCTAAAGTTGTTTCGGGAAAACCCTTCCAAATAAGACCTGTCCCAACTGTGTCGTATAAATATGCAGGGTCATAAGATTCTGCTGCAAATTTGAATTTTTCAATAAAATTTTCTGCTTCTTTTGGGTCTGTTGACTGTTTTCTACCACTTAAATCCAACTCATGAATATCGTGCCTTGCGTTGAAATTCTGTAACCAGACGTTGCAAACTTTAAATGGAGACCAGCAGTCGATTTTATTGGCTAAAAGTTTTGATTTTTCACAATCAGCCCTGAAAGAAGGTTACCCGATGCTTACTGCTGCAAAAACCATAGGAATATGACCTCTTCAAGTTCTTTGTTTTCATCGCTTTTCTCGACAAACGCCCATCTACATTCTCAAGAACAGACACAAAGTTTCAAATTGAGTACTTTTTTTTGTCTGAAATTGTTGATGTTCCCATCAGTGGCGGATTTACATGTAGGCCCACCAGGCATTTTTTTCTCTGTATTCATTTTAACCTTTTACGTTTTAAATAACTGCGCTTACAAACGACAAAAAATTTTAATATTGTTAATCAACTTGCTAGTTTAAATAAGCCTGAAGAACGAAATTCGGCAATACAAGCTTGGAAATATACATAGTTTACTTAGTGACTGAATGGAAATTTAACATTGAGTTTCTCTCTGGTATAATCTTCATGATTGTTCAAAATATTTTGAAATATTTTGAAGTAAGCCGTCAGGACGGCAATCTACAATACAATGTTTGAAACATTATTCCGAGAATGTTGTCGGCTTCTACTTAACCCTACCATATTTTCCCCGCGTAAACACCGGGACCCCTGAAAAGCTGTGGTAAACTAATCAGCATTTTCTTAAAGACTGTAACACATGTGAGCCCGATTCTACTTCAATTTCTTGTAGTAATTACGGGGAAGTATCAAGTCAACCCCCCATTACTGTAATTAATGTGAGAGGTATGTGGTCTTCAATATCTGAGCTTCGATTTAATGACAACAGTTTAACAAAACACGTTGATAATGGGAATGCGTTACGTTTTTAAAGACATGTTTATACGAAAAGAACATAAGCAGAATATTTAATAATGTGTGAAATACACTTCACAACAGTTTAAAAATTTTATTTAATTATTTACTTAGTTACTTTTTCTGACGAAAAATCTGCAGGATATCAAAGTTCTCACTCTGTGCAATCGAATAGTACGTGGCATTGCAAATTTTATATTAAACTTCTTAACTAAGCTTCTTTTCTTCGAGGAAAGGTTATTTTTATTTTATGTGGGAACAAAAGGTAAATTTGCGTGTAGACATAACAGCAGTGTTTACACATACGACAACATACTGCATAACTGCCAACAATACTACTTAAAGTTTGTAGTCTGTCTTCTCTACCCGGGGACTGGGTGTTTGTGTTGTCTTCATCATTATCATCATTCATGAAAGTGGCGAGATTGGGCTAAGAAAAGGTTGCGAATTTGTACGGGCGCTGATAACCGCACAGTTGAGCGCCCAACAAACCAAACATCATCATCATCTTCTTCTTCTTCTCTGCCCACAGAAACCGCTAAAATGTTATAAGAATAAGTGGGATAATAGTCGATCCAGCACACCTCACTGCAACAAATTGCAAAAATGATTTGCTTTTTAAATTAGAAAGACAGTGTCAAGAATATTCAGAACATATTTGCGTACCAGCTAAAATTCCGGCGACGCGGGAAACAGAAACCAAAAAAGAGACTGCCCCGTTTTCTTTACGAGACGAATTCCAGCCGGCAGGTGTGCTTCTATTGTTCACTGACAAAAGAGAAACAGACGACAATGAAATTAAATTATTCTGCATTGTCGTTCTTTCATAGCACAGTTACGTCGAGTAATCCGAGTTGGTCAGTTCATCGTTCCGTGTTTAAAGGAAAAATCTTTGGGCTCGTGTGCCGTGTTTAAAGAAAAAAGCTTTGCTCTCATGTGCGATATAGTACGATTGGAACTGGATACAGTCTTTCTTTCGTCCTTTCCTGTTACAATCTTTTTTCTTTTGTTTAGACTGTTGAATGACAATTTTGTAAGTGGCTTAACATGAATAACAGTGAAAAAAGCAAACGTGCAAAATTAAATGGGGCGGCATTTCGGAAATTATCGTAGGAAAGGCGAGAAAGAGAAGCCAATGTTCTAAAAACGCTTGGCAGAGTAGATATATTTTTCGCAAAGAATGTTGCTGGTTCGACTTCGAGTTCAAGTAGTGCGGATGATATTTCGTGGCACTGCAGCTGTTGTAAAAGAAGTAAATACAGAAGCAACACAAGTTAAAAATGAAAAAATGTAAATTGCTCCTGATTTGAGTTTCACGAAAACTAAGTGTCGAGTCAGACATTACAAAAATAAATAACCTGGTTAGTGATGATCCTGCAGAGTGGTGTGTCAATGAATCAGCAATCGACATTCTCTTACAACGTGACATTAATCAAAATTGTAACGGTGATTTTTCTAATTCTAGAAGATCAATAGGAGATAAAACCAGATACCTGAACAAAAATGTATTTTACCGTAAACTTTTAAATGAATTCTACAAGATCAATAGGCGATAAAACCAGATACCTGAACAAAAATGTATTTTACCGTAAACTTTTAAATGGTGAATCAACTTTGCGGGATTTTCTAGTATACTCCTGTAGCACCGGTGCTGTTTTTTGTGCACCATGTAAATTGTTCGAAGGTAAGGCCACGATTGCTACCAACGGTATTGCAGATTGGAAAAATATTTCTAAGATTGTATCTCATAATGAGAATTCATTTGAACACAAAAATTCTGAGTTATCACTCTCAACAAGAAAAAAGTCACTTTGAACAATAGATAACCATTTCTAGTCCAACGTGGACACGTTGAAACATTCCATTCATTACATAATGGTCAATTTATGATGTCTCTTGAACTTATAGCCGAGTTTGATCCTTTTCTCGTCGAGCAGATTGAATGATATGGAAATCCAGGGCAGATACGTAAAAGTTATCTTTCTTCAATAATCTGAACGAATAAAAAGAATTATCATAAGTGGAATAAAACAGGCCAAATATTTCTCTATAATAGTAGATTCTACTGCGGACATTTCACATCTTTCATATTAAGATATGTAAACGAAAATAGTGAACCTGTTGAGCGTTTCCGTCTGTTTTTACGAAACCCGAGGCGCAAGTCCGAAAACTTAGTAGTAAAATTCCTGTCTACAAATTCCATTGATATTACTGACTGTAGACGCCAGTCATTTGACAACGCAAGCAATATGCCAGGAACCTACACTGGTTTGCAGGCACGCATTGAAGACGAAATCCGAAAGCGCATTATGTACCTTGTGCAGCACATTCTTTGAATTTAGTCGCCACTAGTACTGCAAGCTGTTGCGCGGAGTTCATTTTTCAATGTGGTCCAAAACCTTTATAATTCTTTTCTCTCCTTCTACACAGTGCTGGGATAAACTTCTTTCTTTCATGAAACCAGGAAGCAAAACGGTAAAAAGCTTATCAAAAACACGTCGGTCAGCAAGAGGGAAAGCATGTGTAAGTCTATAAGAAAAGTGGGATGGCGTTATCAATGTCCTCACACATATTGCCAACAATACGATTGAAAACCCACTTGTGTGACATGAGACTTCAGCTTTAGTGAATCAACTCAGCAGACTGTTAACAGTATTGGTGATGCCAGTTTGGAAGGACATACTCCGGAGATTTAATAGTGTAAATCTGAAATTGCAAAGTGTAAATATTGATACTAAAATAGTGCATGAATTGCGTGAATCACTTGTAGGATTTATTGGATCTATTCGTGCCATGTTCGACTATTATGAAAATAAATCCATGGAGATTGTGACTGATATAGACTATGAATGCACCTATAAAATATCACGATAACGCAAACTTCATGATGACGAAGAAGCGGACTCCGAAGAAGTTTTTCTGACTGGAAGGGAAAAAATTTAGAGTCGAAACATTCCTCCCAGTCCTCGACAACTTGTACGCCGAATTAGTGAGGAGGAATGAAAGCTAAAGAACACCGTTGGACTCCTTCACAGTTTCCAGTATTATAAAGAGCAGTTCATCTGACGATATTGCTGAACGTGCAGCTAAACTTCAAGCGTCATATGACACAGATTTAGAGTCCTCCTTCCCTAGTGGATGTGTACATTTCGGGGAACTTTTGAAATCTTTCAAGATTAGTGATCTACCAGTCGAAATGAGTAAATTTTTACGAAAAGAAATGTTACAGTCCGTGTTTCCGAACGTTGACATTGCTCTTAGAATAGTACTATGTATGGCACTTAATAAATTGTTCAGCAGAACGCACGTTTTCTGCTCTTAAAAGACTGAAATCGTACAAACGTCCTACGTTGTCTGAGGAGAGATTGAACGCCTTGTCCATTCTTCACATCGAAGGTACAGACCTCCTAACTGATAACCGTCTGCACTACGAAGATATGATCAACGAGTTTTCTACCGTCAAAGCCAGACGCAAACTTTGCTGACTGGTGAGTTTGTTTGTTTATTCACATTAGTTTTAAAAGTTAAAGATTATAATGTGATTTTTATTATAACTTAGAGCACATTCGTTGGATTTACAAACTACGTATTACCTGTTTGTTTTACAACAGCCGATGGCAGAACACGGAACTAAACCTCGTTTACGTGCAGATGTGACCGAAGGCGCCCGGCAATACTAAACAATACTCAAATGGTTCAAATGGCTCTAAGCACTATGGGACTTAACAGCTGAGGTCATCAGTCCCATAAACTTAGAACTACTTAAACCTAACTAACCTAAGGACATCACACACACTCATGCCCGAGGCAGGATTCGAACCTGCGACCGTAGCAGCAGCGCGGCTCCGGACTGGAGCGCCTAGAACCGCACGACCACCGCGGCAGGCACAATACTCGAATGACCCAGGCCGCTCGGCGCTGTACAGTCGAGTCATACTGATACTGTAGTGTATCACAAGTGATGCGTATTCTTGGCGTCTGCTGAAATGTATAGTTATCGCGGAAATATACAGGGTGTTTCAAAAATGACCGGTATATTTGAAACGGCAATAAAAACTAAACGAGCAGCGATAGAAATACACCGTTTATTGCAATATGCTTGGGACAACAGTACATTTTCAGGCGGACAAACTTTCGAAATTACAGTAGTTACAATTTTCAACAACAGATGGCGCTGCAAGTGATGTGAAAGATATAGAAGACAACGCAGTCTGTGGGTGCGCCATTCTGTACGTCATCTTTCTGCTGTAAGCGTGTGCTGTTCACAACGTGCAAGTGTGCTGTAGACAACATGGTTTATTCCTTAGAACAGAGGATTTTTCTTGTGTTGGAATTCCACCGCCTAGAACACAGCGTTGTTGCAACAAGACGAAGTTTTCAACGGAGGTTTAATGTAACCAAAGGACCGAAAAGCGATACAATAAAGGATCTGTTTGAAAAATTTCAACGGACTGGGAACGTGACGGATGAACGTGCTGGAAAAGTAGGGCGACTGCGTACGGCAACCACAGAGGGCAACGCGCAGCTAGTGTAGCAGGTGATCCAACAGCGGCCTTGGGTTTCCGTTAGCCGTGTTGCAGCTGCGGTCCAAATGACGCCAACGTCCACGTATCGTCTCGTGCGCCAGAGTTTACACCTCTATCCATACAAAATTCCTACGCGGCAACCCCTCAGCGCCGCTACCATTGCTGCACGAGAGACATTCGCTAACGATATAGTGCACAGGATTGATGACGGCGATATGCATGTGGGCAGCATTTGGTTTACTGACGAAGCTTATTTTTACCTGGACGGCTTCGTCAATAAACAGAACTGGCGCATATGGGGAACCGAAAAGCCCCATGTTGCAGTCCCATCGTCCCTGCATCCTCAAAAAGTACTGGTCTGGGCCGCCATTTCTTCCAAAGGAATCATTGGCCCATTTTTCAGATCCGAAACGATTACTGCATCACGCTATCTGGACATTCTTCGTGAATTTGTGGCGGTACAAACTGCCTTAGACGACACTGCGAACACCTCGTGGTTTATGCAAGATGGTGCCCGGCCACATCGCACGGCCGACGTCTTTAATTTCCTGAATGAATATTTCGATGATCGTGTGATTGCTTTGGGCTATCCGAAACATACAGGAGGCGGCGTGGATTGGCCTCCCTATTCGCCAGACATGAACCCCTGTGACTTCTTTCTGTGGGGACACTTGAAAGACCAGGTGTACCGCCAGAATCCAGAAACAATTGAACAGCTGAAGCAGTACATCTCATCTGCATGTGAAGCCATTCCGCCAGACACGTTGTCAAAGGTTTCGGGTAATTTCATTCAGAGACTACGCCATATTATTGCTACGCATGGTGGATATGTGGAAAATATCGTACTATAGAGTTTCCCAGACCGCAGCGCCATCTGTTGTTGAAAATTGTAACTACTGTAATTTCGAAAGTTTGTCTGCCTGAAAATGTACTGTTGTGCCAAGCATATTGCAACAAACGGTGTATTTCTATCGCTGCTCGTTTAGTTTTTATTGCCGTTTCAAATATACCGGTCATTTTTTAAACACCCTGTACGTTATCGAAGAAGTGTTAAATAACGTAAATACGTAAAAGATTTGTTAATACCGGTAGAAGAGCTATCTATGGTGAGAGCAGTAGCTGCAGTACATGGTTTAAAGGTATTGTGTACACTTATTATGCATCATCTAGCTACACATACCCTAATGCTTTACACGTTAACTATTAGATTATAAAACAAATTTGATTTTTCCACACTAGTCTGTAAAACTATGTAATCGCAAATCCAGTTCAGTGTATGTTCGTCTGCACTTAGTTATTACTTCGTGCACCGATATCTCTATTACGTTTTTATTTCTTACGCTTTCCTATAGATTCACGTATTATATCGAACGTGTCTTTTTATCTGCTACACATTCAAGTATTGAGATCGTAAAACGACAGTTTAATTTTAATTTTGAACGCATCTCTGTAAAAGTACGTATTAATTTTTAACGTAGGACACGTTCGCTTCAATTTTTAGATCATAAGACAACTTTTTTATTTTTATTTTCAACCGTTTCGTGTAAAAGAACATATTATAAGTGAATGTATAACAATAAACCCGTTGTCTCCTACACGCTCTGCTGAATTTTTAGGCCATAAAGGAAAAGTTATTTTCCTTGTGTTCGTTTCTGTTGTCTTTCCACAGAAGAATGTGTTAACACAAAGTTTGTTTTATCCGCTGCCGTACAACAAATACAGGTCAGGAACCATATAACATTTTGATTCAGAGCAACTAGATCGCTGTCGCGTCCTTCAGGACAACGAATAGCAGAGTGCGGAAACAGCTCACAGCGCTCCCACCCAAAACGGCAACTGTGAAGTGATCGGGTAATAGTTATTAATTAAAACATGTTTTTTTGGGGGGGAGGGGGGACCCGTATAATATGGTGTGCCTAAGGGAGGCGCAAAATTTTTAAATCCGCCACTGGTTCCCATGCTGAACATCTCAGCTAAATGCTTACTACTCAAACCTTTCTCTCATTATTCACGGACTTTTCTTTCATCTGCCTATGATAAGACAGGATATTTCCTTTTGGAAGGTCTATTCCACACAGTAAATTAAAACAGATGCACAAAACAAAATAAAAGACACAGAAGACAGAACCGAACATATAGTGAAAAATCAGAGTACACGTTAAGATCACAATGCAGACTGATGTAGGCTGCACTGAATGATAGGCACCACAGAGACAACAATGCACATACTGTATTCATTGCTGACTGGTAGATTTTGTCTTTTGATACATTCACTGCGGTCTGATTTTATGGCGTAAAGAAACGTACTTTAATGACTATTGAAAAAACCAACAAGTTTAGTCATACAAAACAAATTTCTTTTTCCTCAAAGCAATCTGGGTAACTGGTGATCTGGATAGTCGGAGTTTGGATAACTGTAGTTCTACTGTACCTGGAAATATCAAAAATTGGTGATTGCCTCAAAATAGCCCATTTTGTAGTCTTGCATTGTTTGCACTGAAATTGGATATCTCATATAAGTGATGTCTGCAGTATGGAGTGTCAGGTGTGTCTAAAACTATCTTCTCAGATAGTATATAGATACTTTTCATCTTGTAAAGTAACTCTAAGAAATGTTGCTATTTAAAATGAAATGATGCACACAGCCTTGTTTCACTTCATACAAAAACATTTGGGAATTTAAAAGGATGGCACAAAAATAAGTCAAATGTTATGCAGAATTTTGCATGTTAAATTAATGTGGAATACTGTTTGTATCACCTCCAGGTTAGTAAATTAGCCTTCAAATGTGTAGAAAAATTTACTTTCTACCCAGATATCTTGCAGAGAACCCAGTGAAATGACACCTTAATTTATCTTTCAGATAGTTAATCAGGAAATGGAAGACTAATGTGTGTAATCAATTCAGTACATTGTAATGCTACAGAATATCAAATAATTATGTTATTGAAATGTATTCCTGAAATTTAAATGAACTGTAATAGGTATAGATGTACAGCCTAAAGTGACACGTGAATATTTGTGCTGGACTGGGACTTAAACCCAGATTTCCAGATAAGCAGGAAATTTGGGTTCAAGTCCTGGTCCAAACAAATGTTCATATGTTGCTTTATGTAGTACATCTATACCTATTTCAGTTAACTTGAATTTCAGGAAAAAAATTCAGTACTTTAACTGTAGTTTGTCACCAAATACAAAAATGTAATTGTCTTCAAATTTTCACCTTCTACAATTTGGGCTAAACATTAATATCAATGTTTAATAGCTCCAAAGAATTGTTGCAAAAACAGCCTAAACAATTTGAGCAAGAAAGGGACAGAACACACTACTACTAATGTAAATGTTTCAACAACTTTGTTTATATTCAAGGGGATATGCAGTGAAGAGGGGGGTGGTGAGGATAAGGGGCAACTGTCCAGTGAAACCACTGCCCACACCCCCCAGCAGAAAAAAAAATATTCTGCCAACTGAGTTTGCATCCTGCCAGCAAGATAGACATAACCATTTGAAGAAAGATCATGTAACTCACATTTCCTACTAGTATGTGCCCCCAGAGCCACTTGTTGTCAAATCTCATAACTAATTAGGGTGCACAATGTTTAACTGGCAAGTATACCAGTGGATATTAAAGTTTTGTTACCAGCAAATAAAGTGGTTGAATGGCACAGGAATGCTTGAGAAAATGCAAACTAAAATAAATTTGGAGAATTCTACGGTAATTCTGATCGACATTACTAGAGCAGATTGGACAATAAGTGTTTTAATGCGTCCTACCCAAAAACTGAATGAGACTACAAACCTTTTTAATACATTGTTCACACGACCAACGAATCAAACATGTCACAGTGCTAGAAGAAGTTATTGCCAAGTTTACTGTGTATCTAAGTCACTTGCTTTTAATTGCCCCTGATCAAACTATACTGCTTGCATAAATTGTGGAAAATAAAAAAAAATTTTAATCGAAAATCGCTCTGAGCACTATGCGACTTAACTTCTGAGATCATCAGTCGCCTAGAACTTAGAACTACTTAAACCTAACTAACCTAAGGACATCACACACATCCATGCCCGAGGCAGCAGGATTCGAACCTGCGACCGTAGCGGTCTGTCGACGACATTGGAGATGAAGCACAAGCTCGAAACAGAAGAGGATGTGGGAGCCTATACAGACCCGTTGCACTGCAATCCACTTCTGTCACTCAACAAAGCAAACAACTGTATATTTCTGGCAAGAAGACCTATCTGTATAATACTCACCGCTAATCACAGGAGGGAGTGTGTGCAGCTGGCATGTTGCCATCTACAATTCACTCAGGACCAATGGAGACTGGTCTTTTCACAAGGCGACAAGTGTAGCTTGCAAAATAACATCGCATGTTTATGATTTGGCAAGCCGCTGGAGCCCTTTATAATCCATCAAATATCTGTCAGTGGAATGAATTTGGATAAATCAGTGTCTGTGTGGGGGGTGGTACATCTGTAAGTGGACTTGCTGACTTCTATGTGGAACAGGTCAAGGGTATGACATCCTCATGTTGGAGCAATAAGTGATGATTTCATCTTACAAGATGACACCATTCAACAACACAGCAAACTTTACACACATAAATATCTTGAACAGCAAGTTTAATGAGTAGCCAGCTGGATCTTCCAACCCGAATTCCATATGAGGTGTCTAATGCTCTTATGTGAAATGTTACTACTCACAGTCATTCTCCCAAGATTCTTTGATGATTACAGTAGCTCTGAAAGAACTAAATTAATTTCCAGTGTAGTTTATATTTATTATTATGTGCATCACGCATCACTGTACAGTCATGCTCAAAAGTATCCGAACGACCTGAACTGCATTTCGCCTGATTCGCATACAACCGGCATAACGCGGCTGTCTAGCAGGTCCTCTAATCGCTCCTTGGTACAGTCGTTTGACTATTGAAAATGGTTCCAACATGCCACCACTAGAAAACACTACTCTGTCTCGCAATAACTCATGATGTAAAGTAATACCACGATACTGCAAATATCAGGGAACACGTTACCACAGATAAGAGTGTCGTTAAGGCTCGTAAGCTCACATTTATTACAGTAAATGACATACCTGAAATGTTACCACTCTCATTCTTACGTCGTATTCATTATTTCCTCTGCAAAGTAACATACCGTACATATTATTTAACACAAAATGACATTAAAAATTTAAGTTATTCACGAGCTGCTAGTTGAGAATATGTATGAACTTCAGATGACACGATGAACCGTCTCGTTCTGCATATGGATACAAACCTAGGTCATGCAAACTAAGCAAAGATTTTGTGACTGACGCAAACTAACAATCATTCCTGATTAGGCATACAGAGAGTGATATACCTCGATTTTAGACAGTATCAGTTAGCAAATATCAACTTTAAATTACATAACACAAACATTTTTAACGGACGTGAATTCCTCCCCAGCATCTCTTGTCCCTGTTAATGAACTACGAGAGATGTTAAATATTGCTTTTTCACAAGTAACTTACTTGGAATTCCGTGAAGTAAAGCTTTGTGTTGGACAGGGATCTGAACCCAGAACCTAATCGGATTGATATCGAAGCACAACCAACTGTAACATATCGGACTTTCTCGGCAGTAGCTAGATGTTTTAACTGAAATGACGAGACGAAACATTATTTTTTTCCTTCCCAGGACTCCAACCCGGCACCTATCGCTGTTATATTCTAGAGAAAATGAACGTTAAATATGGGTTTGTTGCACCAGCAGCGACATGTGAGCATGTTTGAACTAGAAATAATATGACGAAGAGTTCAGTGCTCACTGGGAATAGAGCCCCACACACTTCGTTGTTGACTACACACAAAGAGACGTCAGCTACCGAATTTTTCTCCACCAGCAGCTCGGAATAACATCTTGAACTTACAGTGATCTCGCAAATAGTTCTGTGTCCCACTGGGAGTCAAAAACGTCAAATATCGTTAGTGTTGACAACGAATGAAAAAACATTAAAAATCAGAATTATTATCCACCACACCAGCAGATAGGTGTTCTCATGTTAGAGCTTGATAATACATAATGAAATCTTTAGTGCTGGGCCAGGATTCGAACCCATTCACACGTAATATGTGGAGATGTTGAGGAATCTGCAGTTTCGAACAAACGACAAATTGTAGCCGAGCTGTATTGCCACGAAGGGATCAAATTCCGCGTTAAGGGTGGTCTGAGTCGCATTCTCAGTTCAGAACCAATTTTATCGACATACAGAAGCTCAGATAAAAGATTGAATAAGTGTCCTGTGACTCTACATAGCGTTTGTTTCGTCACTAGAAATAAATAACTAGTATAAGAAAGGTTACTGGTGATAGTTTCTACATGTCGCCACTCCAGACTTTATTGTGGTTCAACCTAATGTCTACTTGGCAGAGAGGGAATATCATCTTTAATGTGAATTTCAGACCACACTGCCATTATGTCTTCTTCACTTGGTGTAGTATGAAGAGAATGGAATCTTTCTCTCCCTATCTAAAATCATCAACAGAAGTGGGAATCGAACCCAGACCATAGATATAATAACCTAACATCAGTCCAACAGACCACCAAACCCTCTTTTCTGTGACTCATTTTTCTATTGTAATGCCGTTGCGCCACACTGGATGAGAATTCTGACACACAGGCTCCCTGTAGTAATTTGCAGCATGTTCAGTAAATTCATTTATTTGGTTGATCGAATCACCATGAACTAGCTGCCTCGGCTACCCAGTGTATACATTCGACTCTATTTTGTAATCACCGAAATAAAATCATGTAACTGCCGCCTACACAGAACTGCCAACAGTGAAGGATGCAGAAATTTAAATAGGAAGTGTTCATTTCCACTTGAGATATTCTATTGCGCTATCTGTTTGTAAAAAATGTCGTGCAGCGCAAAAGAAAAGCTGTAACTGTTTCTCTCAGAAGCCTAGACCCGGCCATTTGCATTATCTCGCAGCACTGTGGTATGCAGAAGTTCTGGAGGAATTGTTGTTCAGCTCTGGAGCTGTTGTAGCTATGTGTCAGCTAGTAGCGTAGTGGTAAGTGTCGTGCACCATAGATAAGATGTCGCGAGTTTGAATACATTTACTACTAAATTTTTTCAAAACGCAATTCTGCTGTCTGCTGAAGTTACCAATCTAATGGAACTTTGAACATAATTCCCTTCACTTCTCAATCCAAAATAGTAGCATGTGGAAAAAGGGCTAACTTATGTGAAATTTTGTTCTTTTCAGGTTTAATAGACAGCCAGGCAGCAGATGCATCTCAAAGCTTTTGTATTATGTATGGGGAGAGCGCATCGTGCCCAAATACGTCAGAAAAGTATTTTCTACATTAGCTGTCGTATGGTAGTGGCATTTTATTCTTCTTCAAATATTGTTTGACAGCTTTAACTCGGAACTAGTTTTCTACATGCATGTAATCAATAAACTGCATGTGCATCTTCAGACTGTTATAGATAACACCAGAGAATTCGCATATATCGTTGATGATTAATTTCTCTCTCATGTTTACTATTGTTTCAACAACACTAAAGGAAACCTTACGAAAACTGTGCACTATATTATAAGAAATGAAATAAAACTACCCACGATAACCTTACGACGAAAGTCTGTTTTAATAAAACTGAGTATCTGTACACAAGCATGCCTCTATCGATTCGAATTAGTAAAATACTACTCACTTAGATTTTGATTGGGTCTGTGTTTAATTGGTATGCTGTGTCACACACAAGGGGTATGCAAATGTGGCATTTCATAAATATAGTTATATATTTCTAGAAACCCAAAATTTGCTTGTCAGCATGGGAAAGAGGCGTTACCTAATGTGCAGCATTGTAAGTTTTTCACCATTGCACTATGAGCCGAAAGTATTTTCTTGCGATTTCCTTACTGATGTTTGATCTGACTGCTTGTAGCTCTTTCACAGAAGTGGTAAAAACGTGGAAGTCAGTGGGACTGGAACTGCGAACCATAACAGATGATTTTCCACAGGTCAGCACGTTACCACAGAGCTTTCTCTTACGAGGCCAAAAGTGGCTAGAACTCATAAACCGCTATGTAAAGGACGAGATGTTTGCGATTTCCACCTGCAACGACTTTCCTGGGCTGAAAACCGTAAGTTTACAATCTTTTGTTACACCTCAAGCGATAATAACTGAGATTATCAATGGAAATGACAGGTAAAGTCAAGTGAACTTTGAGGCTTAATTCCGTGCACACAAGGAAGTAACTCGTCGATCACAGAGTTGCCAAACATACGTTGCCTTGTTGCCAAATCTCAGTTACAGTACCAGCAGGAAGAAGACGAACCGATGTGATCGCAGCTGCTACGGCCTGGAATACTTAATGCGACTGATTCGCATTTCTGTAACTAGGTTTAGGGACTGGAGCGTAGTTACTAAAAATACTCAGAATTGACTGCAAACTAAGCATCATAAATCAGTAACTCTCATAGTTGTTTTGATATTTCTTTCGCAAGTGTACTCAAAACTAAGAAACTCATTCACAGACGTTTTCGTGCCTCGCCGATAGTCGATGTGTGTGTGTGTGTGTGTGTGTGTGTGTGTGTGTGTGTGTGTGACAGAGAGAGAGAGAGAGAGAGAGAGAGAGAGAGAGAGAGAGAGGGTGAGAGAGAGAAATAAAAAAAGAATGAGAGAGAGAGAGAGAGAGAGAGAGAGAGAGAGAGAGAGGGTGAGAGAGAGAAATAAAAAAAGAATGAGAGAGAGAGAGAGAGAGAGAGAGAGTGTAAAAAGTTGTTGTAAAGAAATTCAATCATGGTATGTAAAGAAATCTTTCATTTAAAATGACACGTTCCACATCATTACAAAATGTTGTGTTCATGATCTATGGAACAAGAATTAATCTAATCTAATTTAATTGCCGGCCGCGGTGGTCTAGCGGTTCTGGCGCTGCAGTCCGGAACCGCGGGACTGCTACGGTCGCAGGTTCGAATCCTGCCTCGGGCATGGGTGTGTGTGATGTCCTTAGGTTGGTTAGGTTTAAGTAGTTCTAAGTTCTAGGGGACTTATGACCTAAGCTGTTGAGTCCCATAGTGCTCAGAGCCATTTGAACTAACTTAATCACATCATATTGATGACTAGCCATGAAGAGTCATGAATTACCGAAATTTTTGCCAATACCAGTAACCAAATCTAAACTTGAAAATAAAAGACGACAATTTTGTAATAAACCGGGACCCCTATCAAGACCCTTTCGTCCCTGTTAGCTAACCACGAAAGATGTCCGATATACCTCCATTCTGAAGTAACAAAGTGTGCATGCATTTAAAAATGAAGTGCAAGATGTGAAGTTCTGTGACAGAGATATGAACCCAACACGTAATCGGATTGTTAACTAAGAAAAATCAAATGCTGCGTATCGGTTTTTCTTACGAGCTGCTAGGTGTTTGAATCTAAAATAAGGATACAAAGTTTTGTGCCTAAGCGATAATCGAACTGCACACCTACGGTGCATCTACGAATATAGCTTAAGTATCAGTTGCTTACTCACCAACAGTAAGATGTGTGCGTGTTTGACCAGAAATAACGACACCTATTGCGATTGTGGGCAACACATGAACAGACATTAAAAATGCACGTTAATTTTCACTATCAGGTGGGTGTGCACTTGATAGGGCTTGAAATGAAACTATGAATATTTTTGTACTGGATCCTTTGGAGGAGATCTAGAGAAGATTGCAGTCTTGGGAAAAGGAACGAAATGATTGAACTATACTGTTCTGTGAGATTCAGATCCTCGAAAGAGGAGATACGAATTCGAATCACAGCCCAGCACCAATTTTTTCAACATCTCTAGTTCAATCAAGTACAAGTAAAATAAGAGACCTATTGCTTTAAATGGTTATCGGTTCATCAAATAAAATAACATTTTCTGATGTAAGTGAGTTTACTGGCGACTGTATTTCTGTTTGCTATGACTTCCGCTATGTCATTTCCCAACGTAAACCGGCTCTGCCCAGTTGGTAACGAAGGAACGTGATGTTTAATGCGGATTATGGATTATAACGTCTTTCTCTTGAGGTTACCAGAGGTAAAATAAATCTGTTTCTGCCTCTTAAAAGTAAATTTCTGAACCCAGGCAGTGCACCTGTGCTAATTCGTTCCACCAGACCATTGTGGCCACATTTCCCAGCCTCAAGAGTGTGCTGATACGGATGATGTGCTTAGCTTACAAAATTAGTCACGGTGGAAAAAATGTGAGTCTATTAAATGGTTAAGTAGAAGTAAGCTTCTGACGCGGAGATTATGTTATTCTCATGTCAGCAGGATGTGAAGACTCTTCTAGGCATCATAGGCTCGAAGTAAAGCCATTTTGAATTTTCACAAATTGAGCAAATTTCTTAGTTCTAGGAAATCCACCGTAAAGTATGAAGTTACCGGATAATTCGATTATTACCGTCATTATTACTATCATTTTATTCATACCGCTGCTGGAACACACGTGCTTGAAGATCATTTAATGCTTTTTGGTCAATACAGAAGTAGTTTCCCAAGAACAGATTCTTTCCCTGTCTACGGAATCCTTTTCATGTTAATATCAAACATCAGCAATTACTCGTAATTACATTAAAACTAAAGTAACTGATGAAGACGTTACTTGATAACAAAAACGCGCTGCCTTTCTTCATTTACTTGGGCCTAGAAATGGCTGTCGAGTACTGCCAAACCAGAGATCTTACTGCCTTCCGATATACGTCGCTGTCAGTTCTTCCATACGATTTGATCGACATGACCTGTTTCAAGTTGTGTATGACAGGCAATGTTTTAGAAAATCAATTGTTTTCCTTTGAAATAAACAGAAAGATTTTCATTCTAAGCTATCCAAGTACAAAATTTTCGCAGTACTAGTTCAAATTTAATATTCGCTTCTCTAATGCAGGAAAGTATTTCACAGTTGCAAAACTCGCATCCGACTCATTGACCTTACACTTAGTCGCTGACCATAAGTTCTAGCTCAGAGTGACACCAGTTTAAGTAACCTAATGTAGCGAAGACTGTTTGCCAGCGCTCTTTCTCACCCGAAATCACGCAATTCACTCATTTGGCTCCATAAGAACACTGTAACAGTAATTTGTGAGTGTATGCAATGCATACGGATTGTAGAATTTAGTGGCGCTCTCTCTTCCACTTCTGTATACAATATGCCTGACCTAAACGGGCCCTTTATCATTACAGGCGCTAGGCAGTGCAACATCATACTGCCAACAGTAATGTGCTTATACTGACAACCTGACTGTTCTTTTTACCTGATTTTGTAATCATTTAAATAAAACAACATGACCTTCCAGTAGGAGACATTTCGTCCCCCTTTCCTTCTGTGAAATTTGTCAGTAAGCTTTTTGCCTTCCAACCAGCGAAATGCGGCAGAATACGGCCGGTAAACGATTCACAAACCCCGATTTAGTGCCGTTAAGAGGATTTCTCCAAACATAGTCGTAACTGAAGGAATTTAGTTTCTTCTTAAATCGTCTTAAGCAGCAACGTTCACAGATATCTCAATTAGGAAAAAGCTCATTATCCAGGTACGAAGGTTGTAAAACAAACTTCCCACAGTTTGTGTCAGGTTGATCTTTTCATCTGATAACACTACGAAAGTATTTTGTCTAAGAGGTATCACAAGTAGTGTTCCTGGTTGAAAACCTAAACTGGTGTCACCCTGAGCTAGAGTTTATGTATGCACTGGGTAGCCGAGGCAGCTAGTTCATGGTGATTCGGTCAACCAAATAAATGAATTTACTGAACATGCTGCAATTTACTACAGGGAGCCTGTGTGTCAGAATTCTCATCCAGTGTGGCGCAACGGCGTTACAATAGAAAAATGAGTCACAGAAAAGAGGGTTTGGTGGTCTGTTGGACTGATGTTAGGTTATTATATCTATGGTCTGGGTTCGATTCCCACTTCTGTTGATGATTTTAGATAGGGAGAGAAAGATTCCATTCTCTTCAGACTACACCAAGTGAAGAAGACATAATGGCAGTGTGGTCTGAAATTCACATTAAAGATGATATTCCCTCTCTGCCAAGTAGACATTAGGTTGAACCACAATAAAGTCTGGAGTGGCGACATGTAGAAACTATCACCAGTAACCTTTCTTATACTAGTTATTTATTTCTAGTGACGAAACAAACGCTATGTAGAGTCACAGGACACTTATTCAATCTTTTATCTGAGCTTCTGTATGTCGATAAAATTGGTTCTGAACTGAGAATGCGACTCAGACCACCCTTAACGCGGAATTTGATCCCTTCGTGGCAATACAGCTCGGCTACAATTTGTCGTTTGTTCGAAACTGCAGATTCCTCAACATCTCCACATATTACGTGTGAATGGGTTCGAATCCTGGCCCAGCACTAAAGATTTCATTATGTATTATCAAGCTCTAACATGAGAACACCTATCTGCTGGTGTGGTGGATAATAATTCTGATTTTTAATGTTTTTTCATTCGTTGTCAACACTAACGATATTTGACGTTTTTGACTCCCAGTGGGACACAGAACTATTTGCGAGATCACTGTAAGTTCAAGATGTTATTCCGAGCAGCTGGTGGAGAAAAATTCGGTAGCTGACGTCTCTTTGTGTGTAGTCAACAACGAAGTGTGTGGGGCTCTATTCCCAGTGAGCACTGAACTCTTCGTCATATTATTTCTAGTTCAAACATGCTCACATGTCGCTGCTGGTGCAACAAACCCATATTTAACGTTCATTTTCTCTAGAATATAACAGCGATAGGTGCCGGGTTGGAGTCCTGGGAAGGAAAAAAATAATGTTTCGTCTCGTCATTTCAGTTAAAACATCTAGCTACTGCCGAGAAAGTCCGATATGTTACAGTTGGTTGTGCTTCGATATCAATCCGATTAGGTTCTGGGTTCAGATCCCTGTCCAACACAAAGCTTTACTTCACGGAATTCCAAGTAAGTTACTTGTGAAAAAGCAATATTTAACATCTCTCGTAGTTCATTAACAGGGACAAGAGATGCTGGGGAGGAATTCACGTCCGTTAAAAATGTTTGTGTTATGTAATTTAAAGTTGATATTTGCTAACTGATACTGTCTAAAATCGAGGTATATCACTCTCTGTATGCCTAATCAGGAATGATTGTTAGTTTGCGTCAGTCACAAAATCTTTGCTTAGTTTGCATGACCTAGGTTTGTATCCATATGCAGAATGAGACGGTTCATCGTGTCATCTGAAGTTCATACATATTCTCAACTAGCAGCTCGTGAATAACTTAAATTTTTAATGTCATTTTGTGTTAAATAATATGTACGGTATGTTACTTTGCAGAGGAAATAATGAATACGACGTAAGAATGAGAGTGGTAACATTTCAGGTATGTCATTTACTGTAATAAATGTGAGCTTACGAGCCTTAACGACACTCTTATCTGTGATAACGTGTTCCCTGATATTTGCAGTATCGTGGTATTACTTTATATCATGAGTTAATGCGAGACAGAGTAGTGTTTTCTAGTGGTGGCATGTTGGAACCATTTTCAATTGTCAAACGACTGTACCAAGGAGCGATTAGAGGACCTGCTAGACAGCCGCGTTATGCCGGTTGTATGCGAATCAGGCGAAATGCAGTTCAGGTCGTTCGGATACTTTTGAGTATGACTGTACATACCATATTGCTTGATGGTGGTACTCACACTCCAGGCTGACTATATCATATTGACAAACATTTTCTATAGAATTTCAAACACATTCTAGGCTTGAAGTTTATTGGTGAAACTGCAAAATAATTGCCCATTTTTTTTTAGCATAGATGGATAAGGCTGAAGAAAGGTACCAGGTGTGGTTTTACTGAAAGAATTATCCTAGTACAAACTGTAACACATTTAGAGAAATCACAGGACATCTAAATAAGAGTAGTTGGACAGGGGTTGTAACCCACTCTTTGACGGCTAGTCCGAAAGCTTTAATTATCATCTCCAAAATTTAAGTTAACATAATTTTTTGCTTGTTTGTAAGTATATTTCTATAGTCCTAATATGCATAGAAACTGACACACCACAGTATGATGGCATGCTGGTAGAGCAGTAAAAAAAATAAATAAATAAATAAAATAAAAATAATAATAATAATGAAGGAATCCAATGGCAGATATCGATTGCAGCTCAGAGGTGCTGTATCTTGTGATAACTGCCAGGGAAGTAAGTATGCGGCACATCACGTGGGTCAATCCCTTCACACGGGGAATGAGGCCGCACAAGCAGCTGTTAGTTCAGTCTTGTATAGAATGTTGCACGAGTGACTACCAGTCATGTTATATAGTACATTGCACGAGTTACCACCAGTCAAGCCTTGTTCCCATATGGATGATGATTATGATGATGATGATGATGATGATGATGATGATGCTACGGATATTGACTTCCTTGTCCCCACTATCAGTTTCTATTCAGTGACCAGTTCACGACAACTTTGGCTTTGTTTAAAGATTATGTATTTGTATCAGGGGTGGACAGAAACCCCATTGATATCAGTGGAGATGAGTTGTGCCATTTCAGTTTGGCTCCTCTAGCACTGTGACATGGGGCCAGCAATGTGTAACAGGCTTGCAGACGTATTTGCAAACAAATGAAAAAAAAAAACTAATAATGCAACTCAATTTTTTGAGGTGATAATTTAACTTTATAGCTGCCCACTCATATTTATTACAAGCCAGTTCTCTTTAACATTATCAAATACCATGTAACATATGTCTTATTCATTGTTGCATGTTGTGCTGAGTTCATGACAGTAACTTTGGCTCTAAAATTGAAGAGTGGGTCATCAGCTGTGTGTGAGTGTAGGGGGGAGGGGGGCAGAAGGAATGAAAGAGTTAGAGTTTAAAGTCCTGTTGACAGTGAGTTAATTATCAGAACCTCATATTGGAGGATGGAGAAGGAATTCAATCATGCCTTTCCCAAATGAAAACAAAAGGAAAGACTATAACGGTTAAGTGACCTGCCAACAATGTTCTTAGAGACTGAGCACTAGCCCGGATGGGAGAACGATGAGGAAAGTTGATCATGTCCTTTTTTAAAGGGAAAAAATCACAGGATTTGCCTCTCATCAATTTAGGAGAACTAAAGAAAACACAATCTGTATGGCGATTTGAACCCTGCGTCTCATGAACCTGAATCTAGTGCTTTTACCAAAGCACCATCTCACTTGATGGGAGAGAAACTGGTTTTTGGTGACTGGGAGGGGAGTTGAGGTAAGGTGGGGATATAGAAGTCCTGGAAGGGAGGAGACAGATGGCTCTCAGTACTTCAGCAACACAGCCAGAATGAGGATAAACTATCGTACCGATAGAGAGAGAAAGAGAGAGAGAGAGAGAGAGAGAGAGAGAGAGAGAGAGAGAGAGAGAGAATGCTAATTGCGAAGTTATTGAAAGCTGTTGTTGACAGCATAGATCTAGTGGAGTGCAGTATCAGAAACTGGGTGGTCATGTTTCTGGTTAACCATAACTTGATGGTGACCACCCACTAGGTGAACAGCCAGTGAGATGTCACATCCAAGAGAGATGCTACACAGGAACTGGAGTGTACACAGTATACAAATTGTCTGTTACTGGACTGCAGGAAGATGTGGTGGGTCAGTGTGTGAAACATCCTGACCTTTATCGTCTACAGGAGAATGATCTGTGGAGTACAGTATTGGTAGCAAGAGTGGCACAAGGATGGCCTCAGGTATTGTATGAGTTGTGTGGGCAATGAGAATGCTATTTTTAAATATGATGGCAACATTTTGGGCATGAAATGCCAAAAACAATTAGTAAAACCCTGCTGAATGACAACATTTCAAGGTCTAGGTGAGAACTGTAGTAATGGTTGGTGACTTTGTCACTGGCAAAGGGTTATTCTGCGAGACAAAATGAAATGATGTGGGAAATCTGTTGTTGATTAGTTTGGCAGGCTATTGGCATCCTAAAAAGATCCTGTAAAGTTGTAAGCATATTTTGACAAATCCTGCAGATGTGGTGGCCATGTGTGCCACAGTGGTAGGGGCGAGACATTCTAACAATAAATGGATGACAGCTGTCAGAACAAAGTTATTGTTGGCAGACAGCGCATCTTATATGGGTAGACATGTTTATGCAGTCATCAGAGAGGTGGACATCATCCAGGAACATAGCTTGTGAAAAAGAGTGAATATGTCTTCATTGTATCTGACATGGGTTTTAGCATGGTGAACAGTTAGGAAGGATTCTACTAGGTGGCCTGTAAACATGAAAACACACGAGGGTGTCATACATGTGCCCATGACAGTTCTGTTGAGTTGGCCTTCAAAGGAAAAATAATTATTCTTCCAAATGTGGTAGTCCAAAATAGCTGAAGAGGAGGAGGAGATTGGACAGATGGAAAGAAGACACAGAGAAGGTAGCATCCCATGTCAGCAAGGCCATGAAAACAACTATGTTGGTGTACAGGGACATAGCATCTACAGCGACAAACACCTGGTAATAATAGAACAGAATCTGTGGAAAGGTGTAGGAGAAACTATTTAGTCTCTTCGATCTAGAATTGGACACCATGATCGATTGGTTGGGGCTGTTAGTCGACAAAAGAAGTGGATATTTATGTTGGAGCATTGTCGTGAACCACAATGGGGCAATCAATAAGAAACCAGGGCAGCAATATCTGTGGAGCTTTGGGAGCAGATAAATGGAGTGCCTATGGAAAGGTGCTGGTGTAGGGAGGGAGATAGATTTAGGTGAGAAGTTCCTGGATAGACCATATATTTTGAAGGTCTGACAAAGGTCATGACAGACTTCTGGGATTACATCACAGTGATAAGATCACTAAATAGATATTCAGGGACACTGGCAGAGACCCACAGTCAAGTAGTCACAGCAAGCCGTGACCAAAGTGAACACTACTCAGCAGAAAGAATTGTAAAATCAGGATTGGTTTTCAGGTAGTCAATATACTTTATACTTGACTCACTGAGGAGGTATCTTGGGAAGGAGGAGGACAGAAAAGTTACGTGGAAAGCTTTCCAGGGGGTGAAAAGAGGAGGAAGGAAGAAGGATCATGGTTGGAGGGATTTTGGAACTATACAACAAGGTTAATTGTGTGCTTCGTTTGGCTATGATCAATAATGATCAAAACAAAATGAAAAATAAATTCAGAAATGACTGACTGTTGCTGTAAGAAACTTACAGTTAATAAAATGAACAGGACATACGGGCAGGTGCGCGACGTGAAAAGAATGGTAAGCGAGTGTATCTAAATATCCACACTTAAGAAGCTGTGTACATGGTTGTTAAGAAATAAGACCTATAAGAACTCTGGGATAGGCACTGTAATGAATAGTTATGTTATACAGCATACATTTGCAGCAGGTAGTGAGATACTGAGGGTGAAAATAAACAGAAGAAAAAGGTACAGGACAAACACAGCTGAAGCATAAAATAAATGATGGAATCAAACATCCAAGGGCTTATAGTATGGCATATGTTTGTAGCATTTGCTTTCCATCCCTTGAATCAACACAAAATAAAGCTCTTATCTATCTAAATACTATACACAGACTGTAACCTCTGGAAAGGTTCTGGCAACCTTATGGGCACCCAACACTGCCTTTAAGAATTATTATCCCTGAATCATCTCAACACATCAAGTAACTCATTCACATACTACATTTCTAACTAAATATAGTAATGAAAAGTTCTGGTGGAATGTGAATAATCTGAGGAGCAAAGACATCATCTCACTGAACAGTACAAGCAATTACACACACACACACACACACACACACACACACACACACACACTTATGCACTAATGCTTGACACTTTTGGGGAGCTAAACTCATAACTGCCCTTCCATCTCCTCCTCCTCCTCCTCCTCTCTGGCAAGTCAAATAATCACATTACAAAGCACCTATTACTCTATGTCAATGGAATTGAAATACCCCATTAAGACACTTTCTGGTGTCTGGCTGAAAGAGCATAAAAGATTTTAAAAAATTACAGATAAAATGAAAACAAAAGTATTTGGTCAATGAAAACTATTAAACAGGAAAAGCACAATATCAGGACTACAGAGGGCAGCTAGGTATTTTGAAAAGAACAGACAGACATGTTCATCACAATCAGTGTCTTATTTGTAAATTTCATTTTGTATTTTGAAAAAGGAGACATACAAATTCAGTATCTGAAAGTTCGATGATACAGTTCACTGTGACAAATGTGTCAGCTCTTGGACAATTCAATTCAGTATACAAAACTGTTTTTTTGAAGCTCACAGATATAATCATCTCTTACTGAAGGTGCCATATATTTTGCTAGGATTATATATAATCTAACATTTGTGATTTATAAATAGTAAAAATGCTTTACCCCAGATACACAAAAAGTATCATAGAAAGACAATTCAGTTTTACCAAGACTAGCAAATAACATTTACATTACAATCAACTCCAGTTTTTACACCTCTAAAATTTGTACCATTTCATTTGCAGATATATCAATCTGATATAGAGTACTAAAATGACTGGTGGCACTTTTCAACAAGCCTGTGCCATTAAAACTCACCTCAACCTTGACAAAAAATACAAAAATTATAGTTTTCTTAAGAATGCCATAAGTATCATCACGAAAACTTATGAATCACAGAAATGATAGATATACACTAATTTCACTAAAGTTCATTGTAGTTTTAGGTAATACAGTAATATTAATTAGGTATGGGGAGAGAAAGGAAGCATAGGTTAACATCTACTAAATGCCAGTTCATATTTGTGCTCTAAATTAGAATATGAAATTTCAACAGAATTGCTTACAATGAATTTAAAATTATAAAATATTTAAAATCAGTGCCTCACAATGTGCAAATACACTTTCTTAAAGAAATGTGTCATTTGCATAAACATGTTAAACTTTGAAAAAGATAACAAGAAAATGCATACCACATATTTTATAAAATTCTGACATTGTGGCTAACTATCACAAAAATAACATGTGAAAAGTTAGATCACAATTTAAAAACCATACAACATAAAATTTCTATTAATAACAAGTATTTATGGTATAGCACACATTTATCCCCATAAAAGAAAAGAATAATTACCTGAAACTAAGTAACTTTTCATATTATTTTCAAATTTTTAAAGCTACAGGGTCACTCTGCAGTTCCTGCACTGCTTCTATTATCTATCACTGCACAGATCTTGCAGCTTTTACACACACTAAAATGGAAGACAAGTGGGTCTGTTTAGCATCCCTGTAACTTCTTCCCTAGTGCAGAAATTGCATAGCAATGTGAAATATGAAGTTTTTCACAAACTTACAAATCTTTTATAAAGTGCTGTACAACTGAATAAAGAACTGGAAGAATATAGGAACAACAGAAGTACAATGATCTACAAGCAGCAAGAAATTAAAATATGATGTTCATAAATCTTAAAGGTACAACCATGCTTAAAAATAGAGTTTGCCTTACGTCCATGGCAGAATATAAAACATGTATTAGTATCTCCAAAAAAGAAAAATAAAGTATCAAAATATAATTTACTTTAATATAAATGGCAATTTTATCACTAATATCATGTTCACCTAAAACAGTTACAAATTTACATACCAGCATAGTAACCTTGGTGTCTATTTAAAAGCGAAGCCCAGTATTCTTGAGTAATCACAGTTAACTCAATTACATGTGCATTAAGCATCTATATCATACAAGATTTATCAGTGTTAAATGTAAGAAAAAGTGTTAACAGAACTTTTGGAACACTGAATATGAAGCAGTATCAGTCATAATGCAGCACAATAGAAATTTAAAATGAGAAAGTTATTTCACCAAAATCTAGCAATTTCTTTAATAAAATTTCAACTACTCATCTACACATACATTTCTTTTTCTCTTTGACCATTCCAAACTTATTAACATATTTTGTTGTTTTTTTTAAACACACTGTAACCCTTCCCCCACTCTGTGTGTGTGCACACCTAAAACACACACACACACACACACACACACACACACACACACACACACACACACACACACACACATGGAATACAGCATTCCACAATTCCTCAAATACAGTATGTGAGTTCTAACAACTTTACAACATGCTAGAAATTTATATGAGCAAGTTATTCACCAAATATTCTGTGCAACTTTGCTACAGCAGTCTAAAAGAAAGCTCCTTTTAAAGAAATTTAGTGTAGTTAAAACATAATTTTCAAACTCCCAGTATTAGAGATAGGAAGCATTTAGCATTCTTTACTAGACTTTTGTATTAAGTACATTTAACTATAATTCCAATAACTACATGATTCTCAGGGCATTTATTCCTGCATGGCATCTGCAGACATTTCTGTAAACAACTGACATTATAAAATGCATATTTCATGTATCATTACAGTGATTTATGAATGATGTCTCCTATGTTACAGTAAATTATTTAAGAACATACATGCTGGTCAAAAAAATTGAAGTGTGCTGCACTCTGTATAATAAAACAATTGTATATGGCATTGTACACAATAACATTTGAGTGTAGCAGAGCATGACATTTCAGATACAAACATATAAACAAGTATAAACAAAAACACCCCTTGCTTTTTCTACAAAAGGCACTAAAAGAAATACACTGTGAACAGGAAGAAACTGCAATGAAATACACCTACATTAGAAGTCAGAAAGGAGCTACATTTACTGAAAAACAGAAATGAATTTTCATGATGAAAGTACCTTCCTGGCAGGAATGTAAACAATATCAAGTGCAAACAGCTGATTGCACAAAAAGAATATTCAACAAGGACAGTGTATCACAAGGGAAAGAGTGTTTAAATGAAACAAACTTCAAAAGATTTCTAAATGAGAAAAGCAAAGGAAAAGGTAGCTAGTCAGATGCCACTTTATAATACAACTACATTTGAATTTCATATTGTAGAGAACATTAAGTTAGCTAGAACCATATGCTGCAATATTTACAGAACTGATTTTTACAGCAGTTTCCTTTTTACACCACAAGCATAACAGCCCCCTTTCTCTCTCTCTCTCTCTCTCTCTCTCTCTCCGCCCCCCCCCCCCAAACTCTTTGAACTGACATTCATTATAGGAGGCACACAAGAAGTAAATAAAAATGACAATAACAGTAATTCTGCACATCAGTGTTCCAAATGACAGACAGATTTAACCCAAATTTGGTACATAATAGAAGACACTTAACTTGAACATTAAATAAATATTTGTCCAATGAAACTGTAGTGATTCTTCAAACAGGCATTCAGCTGTACAAGTCATAAACATATCTTTTAGAAAAATCTACATTGAAATGGAGGCTGTTAGCAAAGTAAACTTTTCCATATAGTTTTCAAAGATCAAGTATCACTTTCATATTTTTATTTATAAGACAATGAACATAAACAACTATAACACCAAAACAAGTGCATGAAGGTTAAAAAAGTACTATAAACAAAAAAGATTGCTTACGTAGCATTTACGAAAGCACTCTTTGATTAAGTACTGCCAACACGAATGGAAACATCTTTCACCTCAAAATGAATGATTTCCATGAATAATGATGACAAGGTATGTCCAACAGTCACGTATACAAGATTACACATTTTTACAGGCAAAAATTCCCATACTATGCAACGTTCCTCAAACTAATTCTGTAATAAATAATAAACTTGAAATCAATCTACACTCAACTGATACGTTTATGTGGAATTTTAATTCACAGTCACAATGAGAATTTGATGCTGTGAATAAATATAAAACTACTACACAAGAGAGATCATAAATCGTGATCCTATATACATCAATCATTAAACTACACAAAAATTTCAAAACCTAAAAATGTATTCTCTGTAATCTATTTGCTTTTTGTCAACTGCCAAATTTAATCTTTAAAATATAGATGTCGAATTCCGTGTATGTAGATTTTTTAGGGGAGCAAGAGGGGGGAGGGGGATGAAAAGCTAGCAAACAATTCTTGTGAAAGCTGTGACTGGTCTTAGAGGCAATGCATTTGGTGCAAAAAGAATCTTTCCAGTTTTTCCTCTGTCTGTTTTTACTATATAAGAACCTCCTCTGTTTATCACCAACATCACACAAAATCGAGACCTACAACCTGTAGTGCCCACAACTAAATTTATCATTCTAATATGATAGGTTTCAAAAACACTTCGTGGAAGTGTGGTGAAAATTCCTTCCACTTCCTACTCTTTGCAGTTCCTATTAAAAATTTACTGACGCGTTGAAATGCTGGGATGACTTGGCTTCCATTTTCTTTCACCAATGTACCAACATCATCTATATTAGAGTAATGAATAAGAAACCTTTCTTTCTGAATCCCTTCATGAATCTTAACACACCGTTAATACAGGCTAATGTATTATTGACAAAATTTTAAAGAGCAATACCTGAGCTACCAACATCATTTTTTTGTCATCCTCAAGTTTTTATTTAAGTTTCTTGTGTATTATGTTAAGGAGATGCATTATGAAAACAAAAGTAATTCATGGAAATTAAAAAAATTCAGTGGAGAGGCAAAAGTAAGGAACACAGAAGACGAAATAATAAGAAACAAATAAAAATAGTAAAGAAGAATAAAAAGGAGGAGGAGGAGGCGGAGAAGACTTTCTTTCTATTTGTCTTTAACTGTCTGGTGGAATTAAATTTGTAAATACAATGCTCACTGACATTGCAGTGATATGTAGCACATTGGGAAATTATCCTCACAATCATATAAGATGATTTAAGAAAACTATCAAACAAACAATTACACTGGTTGGATCACAATTCTCACTGCTTTCTTTCTGTACTTCCTCTAGTAGAGGAAAGAAGGTAATTTAGGAAGAGGACAGATGACCATGGTACCTCAACTGCCAGACCTGACAGTACTGGACCTGTGGAAGCACTATTCCAGAGGCCAACTGTAGACAGATCAAGGGGTTAATGTCAGCAAACAATAGTATCAACAACTGCTACGGTTATTTCAGACTCACACAAGCCCATTCCACAAGGTATACAGATTAGAGGGTGACTAAAAGCTTTTGGGTTTTGAAATGGTATTGTGCATTATTTAGTTCACCTAACAGTATCATATGCTTCCATGTGTGAAGCTAATCTAATAACAAGCAGTAATGAACATCCTATACTATACACTACATGGTGACTCTCAGGGCCTGTGTAATTATTTAGTATTTTTAAGGTCATATTACATGGTATACAGAAGTTTAATAAAATCTACAAATGAAGTATATCTGTTGAAGTCATCCAAGCTTCACAAAACCAAACTGCATATTCATTTACTGCAGCACTTTTGAAGTGCTATACCACACCTAATCACAAAAGTGTAACTTTTAATTAATTATTGGTCCTCTAGCAGATAGACTCAGAAATATACTACAAAAGTTCCAATATCAAAGCGTTAAAATGTTTTTTTTTAATAGTACCCTGCTTTCATACTTCCACGATTGAATAACCGTGGCTTTATTTACAAAATGTCTCTCAAAATAGTTCCAAGTTTTATTTTTTCTACTTACACAAGTATACACCAGCAGATTAGAGAGTATAAAATAACTTCAACAAACAATGTGTCTTCACATATTTCTAAAATCTGCTGGGCACAGAATCAACAACTTGTAAAACCCCTCATATTGTACCAGCAACTAAACTGATTCCTTACATGACGGTACCAATTAACATGTAGATAACAGAACTGAAGCACATGTACCACTAGCCAAACAACACACACAGGTTGATACAGTTTACAGCAATTAGGATGACCAGAGAAACAAATAAAACCAGGATGGCTTCTTGCATATATTGGCTCACTTCATTTATATGGAAACAAAAAAAAGTTAATACATTTTCTGGAGGAAACAAAGCTGCCTAAAATTTTATTCTGCTACATTGCTTCAGAAGTCGCTTCAGCTAGCACCTTATACAGAAAAGGAAACTGACAATATTTAAATCATCTCTCTCCATATAGTAACATCTTGTCAGTTGCAATCAAGACTTTCTTTAATTTAGAAAATATTAAGCTCAGTGTTGTAATAAAGTTTACAAAAACATGATTAATGTAAGAGCCACTAACTTCCAGTGCTAATGCTGCACAGTGAACCATAAAGGATAAAGGCAAAGCAGAAAGGATTGCTACAGGTACACAGCTATTGGCCGTTTTGCCAATAGTAAAAGTTATCATCTCCACATAATATTGTTCTCTGCAAAACAAAAATCCCTAATTTTAAATTGATTCAAATGATGATTATTTTCTGTTTTTATTCAGCAACAATAAAACTGTAATGAATGATAAATTGATCAAGACTTACACTTCTATACACAGGAGCACAGCTTAATGTAATATTTCACAAGGTAATAGCTAAGCAATTGCACTCTATGCTTGTTTAACTTCCCTTACACTGTAACTGTTTGATTATGTAATGAATGAACATTTAATTTTTACCCCTTGAAAGTTGCCAGATTATATGCTTCTAACAAATAATTTTCATAAGCTTTTCCTTTATGATTGTCAGACCTAGAAGATTTTCACTTCTTGTAAGAATTTTACTGTCATAAAAATGTTTTAAAATATTAACCCAACTATCCTCCCTGGTATTCACTGAGAATGCAGTATTACCAGGGAAATTGCATGTTTGTGAACATTGTCCATCTTTTACTAAAATTTGCTTGTATCAAGTGAACTACATAGAAAAAGAAAGACTTAAGAGTTTTACATTCTGTTAATGACAAGGCCATAAAAATATATAGCACAACCTACAATTGAGGAAGAAAATAATCAATATCCTTTTCATAGGAACCATCCTAGCCCTTTTAGGGGAACTACAGAAAACTTAAATCTGGTTGGTCTAGTGGAGATTTAAACCCTGGTCTTCCCAAATGTGAGTCTAATGTCTCTTGTGAACAGAAAGTACCAATGATACACAGAATCTGTAGTGGTCTTGTTGCAACTATCCTGCAAAAATCCACATTTGTATGATCCCATTTGGTGTTACAAGAAATAAATTATTATTACCAGCAGTACCTGTTTTCTGGAAGAAATTCTTGATGACATTCTTTGAATGTGCGAGACAGAGTTAGCAGAATCACCATTACTTAAAAATGGAAAATAAAAGAATGTATAATGTTAGCAGAACATTATCACAATACTAACATACATTTAAAAGTAAATGGTGTTATCCTAATCCTAATGAAAGTACTGATTCTGAAGTTACTTATTCTGGATTTGAGTTAGAAAAGTAGGTACATTGGAAACCTGACACTATATGATTAATTGTATGGATTAACGTGCAATAAAAGGCGAAATGTGATATACAGTTCTACTAATGGAATCATAATAAACTTTCATTGTAGACTCTTGCTTTGAAATCCTTCACACCAAGTTTCCATGTGATGTATTTATTTGTGCGGTAAGTTTACAGCAGTTTGTCAATAGCATAGCTGCAATATAAAGGCGTCGTGAGGAAATTTGTAATCACAGTTTACTGATTATCACAGTTCATTCATTATTTGTGTTTGAGACACCAGAAAGTTCACAATTGACAAGCTCGTATATACTACAACAATATTCAGGAGCAGATTCACTTTAGAATTTTAAAGGTATTAATCATACTCGTTTATTTTGATGCATCGACTAGTGAAACCCAAAACTAAAGATGTTTGCATGCAGATAAATTTTATAAGATCAATTATCTCTTCTTTTGCGACAATTTTTTACAAGAGGTTTAATATGTCTTTATACTATTCTACTTGTTGACTCTAGTGCATACTACAGTGATAAATTGCTTCTGGGGATGCTGATTTTCAACAGCAACAATTCAGCATTTGATAGTGTATTGTAATAAATCATATTTTTTCATTACACCTCACTTTAAGTCAATTCTTTTTCCAGTTTTTTTTTTTTTCACTTGAAGATGCTTTTGAATTTTCCCTAAAATTCTGTGTCGAGTCAACAATATATTGTAACTATGCAGGAACAGAAACTAAATATCGCAAAAAGTATGCCAGAAGATTGTTATGAAACTGCCTGTCATCAGGTATCAAATGTCTTCTGCAACACATCAACAATACAATAAAAGATGTTACTGAGAACCAATGCACCTTTTCCCAGGTCAATATCAGGTATAAAAGCAAACATTCTTGAGCCACTTCTTATTTACCCTTTTTTGGATTTTATTGCTTGCTTCTGTATGAGGACATTCCACTTTGTTAACAACTTGCCCACTGAGTAGTTGGATGCGCTAGTAGATGAGCAGTTAGTTTGCCAGTTTCTGCCAGAATTCATATGTGAACACTGATAAAATGTTAGGAGCAGACAACCTTGTAGGTGAGGCAACCACAGCTATGAGTATTCAACTTGGGGAATTAATAACCACTTCAGTTGCATTTGAACCTTTATTACAGGATCACTACCAGTTTCGTGGCACTAAAAGCCACATCTTCAGGTGAACTACTGATTAAAACATTAGAGTAGAAAAGCTCAAACTCTCTTTACCTAACATTCACTGTCTGTCAAAACAAAACACCGCTAAAAGTCCGTACATCATAGATTAAAAACTTCCAGATTTCGATATTGTGGATGGGTGCAAACCAAATCATATAATTTGTTTTGGACACATCCTCTATATTGCAATCTGTCAGATTTTAATCTATGACACACCATCTTTTAGCAGTGTTTTGTTTTGACAGACAATGAATGTTGAGTAAAAAGATTCCGCGCTTTTCCACTCTAATGTTTAGATTGCATGTTCACCAGAAGATGCGGCTTTTAGTGTCAAGAAACCGGCAGTGATCCAGTAATAAAGGACCAAATACAACTGAAGTGGTTATTAATACCCAGGATGAAAATGTTAGGAGTTTCCTTGATCAGAGTTAAATAATTACTGGAGATAACAGATGCACAACCCATAAATCTTACAGAAGATAAATCTTACAACAGGAGTTTATGTATTTTCAGATGCACAGTATTAATTCATGTTGATAATTGTTGAAACATGGATGTTTACAATAAGAATCTATATAAATTTTTCTATAACTTCTATTTATGAATGACATTATCACACAGGTTTTTATCCAAATTTTGCTCTGTCTGTTCTTAAAAATCTGTGTATCATTTAGATGTTTGTTTTATACTACTGAATGAAGACAAGAGACCTACTCACCATGTAGAGGAAACAATGAGCAATGGACAAGCACATATAAAGGTGAAAATTATTACAGCTTAGCTATTCAACTTTTATTAACCCCCCCCCCCCCCTCCGCCGTCTACCCCCACCAACACACACAATTCCACTTTTTCTATCAACCCTATAACTGAAATGTAAGTAATGCAAGTATCACGCAGAAGAGAGGAATCACGGGAGGCTGAAGGTGAGGAAGAGGAAGGAAGGTTTGATGAATAAAAGTTCAACAGAAGAGCAATAATAATCACCATCACTTACAATGTTTACTGAGGTCCCATCTCCAGAATAAACTTCTGCACTCAACAAAAATGACAGATACCCAAGCACATGCCATCAGAACTATTGCATACATCATGGAAGATTGTTTCTGAAGTGTAAGGTCTGTTTGGCAGGTTAAATTTTTAGAAAACAGATAAGATATTACAAGGGCTTTGTGAAAAAGTTTCTGTCAGCAAGCTGCAGCCCATCCATGAAGTAACAAACAAGATAAAAATGTCTGTTGGGAACTTGGACTACACTTTATCTATGAAGACATTGTATAATATAGTGGAAGGAAGATTTTGGCAATGTACACCTCCAAGTTCTTGGAGAGAAAAATAAACTTAAGTTACAATGGTATTGCTAACAGTAATGAGTAATTGATTAAGTTTGAACCTTTTGTTGTCAGTGCCGTCGAGTTGGTCAAGTAGGGAATGGAATGCAGAAACTAAAGAACTTAATTTCATCCTCTGATGCCATCTGGTGGAGTCTAACTGAAATATGCTAATTGCACATAATCAATCCAGTAAGCACATCATTGCTGACAAGTGATAATCATACAATATTCAACTATTTGGGTAGGTAAGTTCATTGATTTTGTTTTGCTTACATTAGATGAACTCTTCTCCATCACAAACTATACCATTTAACTCACAGAAAAATCATAGCAATAATGGTCAATAGTTGATCAAATGAAAGAAAGGGCAGCAGGAAAAGGAAATATGAACAAGTACAGTTATGTAACTAATATGAATAGCAGCCTGATGGTAAAATCATTAAGAGTGTAATAGAAAAAACTACATACACATTGCCTACTCTTGTAAGAGCACTAGATGACTATGTAATTAAGAGAACAATACATAATGTAGCTATTTTCCCTATCCACAGCAAACCACTTTTGTGTATTTTGAATCGGGCATATAGACTAAATGAGCAATTCTGACAGGCAATAATCTCAGATTTACTCACTACAATCGGTGTCTATGGGCTACTGAGAACTACACTCATCTGGAGATTGTTTTAAATATTACTTCAAGAAAACAAAGTATTCCTCACAGGGAAACGACTAGGCACAATACATAAATTTACCATGGGTCCTTTCAACGAGATGGAAAGCAATCACTTTGAGAAACATTGAACTAGTCCCTTTACAGAAACCAAAAGACAGCCACTAATTGTTGGCGGACTTAAGAATATCATGTGCATTTTCCCTTAACCACTTTCGAACATCTAATAGACATTGATACTACCTCCATTCAGTGCAATCTTTACCGCACCGGCAATTTCATCTCCACAGTAGGGTCAAATTATCAACATAACATTTAATTTCTTTGTAATGAGAGGTGCTATACAGGCCTGCATCGTTATATTTTCTTTTTCACTGTGATTATTATTAACAAGTCTGATGATCTAGCAGAATCTGTAGGCATAACTGTGATATACCCTCTAAACAAGTAATGAACATATACAGTGAAACCTCTATATAACGTTTTTCAAGGGACCACAAACTCTGAACACTGTATAGAGGAAAACACTATAAAGAGGAAGGCTTCCAAATAATAATTATAGCACATTACTGAAGATTGGGATACCACTAATCAGCTTTGACGAATGGTGCCATAGGTGACATTTTAAATTTTCACAACACTGTAATATGATATTCATTGCAAATGATCAATGTATCAAATGATTAGTTTTTTGTAATTAAAACATGGGGCCCGGTAGGTGGATGGGTGAAAGTAAATGGTGCCAAAAAGATCACAAGCAGAATGTGCGTCACATGTCATGTGACCAGGTTCTGCCACTGACACATGAAATACGCTGAGCGTGGGCTTTCCGAGCCGGTGCAAACTGTGAATTCACAGAACGGAAAACGATGCGTCTACATCCAGTCATTTAAACGTTATAAAGAGGTAAATAATTGACCAGGGTTCCAAAAATATGAGCGTTACATGGAGGAATTTGTAATATAGAGGAAACGCAGTAAAGAGGAAAATTTAACATTGTTTATATGGGCTTTTAGTTGGGACTGAAAAAAACAGATGTAACAAAGAGGAAAACATTATATGGAGGAACGTTATAAGGAGGTTTCACTGTACTCATTCTTGACTGTGTGAAAGTAATTCATGGGCTGCATGCTTTCTGTATCAAACATGAGCATCACCAAGTACAGCAGTCACCAACCTCTCGTGTGTGTGTGTGTGTGTGTGTGTGTGTGTGTGTGTGTGTGTGTGTGCGCACGCGCGCGTGCGCACAGTGAATTGTGGTGAATAAGTTTCCACAGGAAAGTTCTGGACCAGTTACATTTGTATCAAGCACAGCAATTAATTGAAGGAAAAAAAAAAGTTGTGTTATCGGAAACAATCTGCAACAGTGAAAGACAACAACTATTCCGAAGTGTTCCTCTTTGCTCATCCACTGCACATGGAAACATCATTAAGTACTTAAAATACCTGACACAGGCTCATCTAAAATTCAGAATTTAATTTCTTGAACTGATTTTCTTATTGGTTCCAAATCTTAAAAAGTATCATGTGAAGTTTGAAATTTACCCTAACTTTGAAATGAGATCAATGTGTTCAGTCTGTTTTTCACATTTATTTGATAACTGAAATATCCTCACACACAAAAACTGTGTGCAAACAGAAACCCAACCTGTACCATTTGAGAGCAATATTTATACTGGCTGAGCTCGGACACACAAGCTGCCTTGTAGCTTTTGACTGCCAGTACGTCTCTCCTACCTTCCCAACTCATCAGAAGTTCTCATATACATTTTCCTGAACTAATACTCCCTGAAGAAAACACATTATGGTGAATGACTTACGACACTGCTTCATATTTACTTGACTTTCAATTACTGTCTATTGACAGCTAAGCAAGTAACATGTGAAACAACATTAATGGCATATAAAAGAACTATACTAACTAAAAAAACATTTTAATATCCTTTTTCTGTAAGAAAATAAAGGACAGGGACAAGGAGGTCATGTGTGAGAGAACCAAACAAGAGGGCTTGCATTCAGTTTAACAGAAATTGCACAGGAAGTCAGACACTGCAGTGAAACATGTCTGATTCATCTTCTTGAGAAGTTAAAATAAAGGTATTCAGTAGATAGAAAAGACATCTGAAGTTTGTGGAATAACTATGAAAGGTACCTAACTTCATACTAGCAAGTACAAGAAAATGAATATTTATATCACCATACATGTTTTGTTTTACTGATATGAAACATCACAAGTGGTGGTATTTTACCTCAGATGTTCCCTGGCATTAGGAACTATCTCTGCTTGCCCATTTTTGTGGTACTCCTTCATTTGGCACACCTCATAAATGTGCAACCAGACAACAAAAATCAAACATAAAATGCTACCTCCAATGATGTTTTATACCAATAGAATGAAATAATAACAGTGTTATAAATACACATGTTCTAGTGGCTGCATAGACAGACTGAAATCCCTTTAATAGCTGCAAAACAGCTATAGATACTATGGCCACACAAGTGATGTATTACATGAAACAAGTAATAATAGGAGGAAGCCAATGTTCTGTGAGCATACAAGGATTTGATATAAAGGCCAGCAGAGAATTATTGTTCAGCATCCCAAGTTTACAGCTCATGTTGTCCTCATGACAGTTCACTTTTCATCTCTTCATAGTTTATATCATCTTACACTCCTGATGATACATGTTGTGCGTCTGAAAGCTCTAACTGTATTGGCTCAAGCAGTAAAACAGTCACCTGGGGTTCCAACACTATGTTGTTGCAAAATGAGCCATCTGTGGTTCAAGTGTACAACATCAATACAACCCATCAATTTCTACAATAAACTTGGCCAGTGTTATGCTAATATGGTAAGCTAAGCATAGTTTGCATGGGAGCTTGCTTACCATGAGAGCCGTTATATGTGCTTTTCGGCCCCCATCCTCACACTAGATACCTCCCATTCACCTTCCTGAATGACTAAACTCGTCAGCAGCAAATAGTGACAAGATGAGTGGAGGGGAAACCGGAATGATTAACTACTTCAATTGTGTGGTTACCACTATGTATTATTATGAAAATATATAAAAAAAACTTTTCCAGCTATAATAAACAGAGCAGACCTCAGTTAAAAGAATCAACAATAACCAAAACTGAGAAACAGATTAATGGTTTTCAGACTTACACAATACTGAACTCTATTCTAAAGTTACAGCCTGCATGTATTATGTCTGAGTATGGAGAAAGAGTATGAGCTATGAGCTATCTATCTGCTGACAATATAGATGGCGTGGTTGCAAGATGTTTTGTAGTGTTGATTTCAATGGAGCAGGAGTTCAGGTGTTTGAATACAATATTAGCAGAGAGCTGCTTGACACCATCTCATTGATTAAATATCCATGCATAACATTGTAAAGAGATATGGAATCGAATGGGTACATATGGATGGTGGTAGGGAAGGTGGAGGTCAACTTCAGTTCATTGGGAGAATTTTGGGAAAGTGTGCTCATCTATGAAGGAGACCATGTATAGAGCACTAGAGCAACCTATTCTTGAGTACTGCATGAGTGTTTGGGATCCCCACCAGGTTGAATTAAAGGGAGAAATTGAAGCAATTTAGAGGCAGGCTGCTAGATTTGTTACTGGTAGGTTTGGTCAACACGCAAGCATTACGGAGATACTTTGTGAACTAAAATGGGAATCCCTGGAGGAAATACGACTTTTTTTTATGAAACAGTACTGAGAAAATTTAGAGAACTGGTATCTGAAGGTGACTGGGGAGTGACTCTACTGTCACCAATATACATTCAGTGTAAAGACCACGAAGATTTGATAAGTGAAATTGGGGCTTCTATGGAGGCATATAGACAGTAGTTTTTCCCTTGCTCTACTTGGGAGTGGAACAGGAAAGGAAATGACTGGTAGTGGTACAAGGCACCCTCCGCCATGTACCATACGGTGGCTTGTGGAGTATATTTGAAATGTAGATGTAAGAGAATCACTACTGTATCAGATTTGTTTGCTAAATAGGATTCAAGTATGAGTATATTTTATACAGAGTGGTTGGAAAATAACATAACCTTGCCTTTTTTGTTAGCACATGCTGAATAACATGTGCTTTACAAGGAGTTAATGTGTCAGCATTCCAAATCTAAATCTGAATAGCCTGACACTGATAAGAAATGCCATCCTCACAGATATGAGTCCATTCTTTTACCACTGCATCACCTCACTTGTTAGTAATATCAGAACTATGAAGAGAACAGCTAGGGTAGCTTGCAAGATTCGGGGAAGTGGTTGGATAAATGGTGACAGAGGTGTGTGACAAGGACAGAGATGACACACTATAAAACTTAACAAAGGGCTAGACAATTTTTCTTAAGCAGTGACTGGCTGTAACTTCAAATAAGTTGTGACTGGAGAACTATACTGAAAAGTGAAACCTAGACACAACAATAATTTTATTAATGAAAAGATGTCTGCAGTTACTACAACTGCTCAATCAAATGTAGGTTGGATGTCAAATGGCAGGAGAAAGAGAATAAATCACCGAAACTGTAAATGAGGCTAGTCAGAACTAGGTTGTTTACAGAGCCGGCTGCTTTTAATTAAAAAAAAAAGAAAAAAAAAAAAGCTTATGAAAGATGACCTTGTCTAAATCTTCACTACATATTAAAACTATTATCTGTCTTGCATTTGCAATGATCTACCAACTAAAGATTAAGGTATGTTTTTCAGGCTAATTCAAAGTTTCAGAATTTCTTTAACGATTCTCTTACTCGAAAGGTCTTTAGATTAGCACACAAGGGTAATAGTGTAGGGAACAAGAATTAAATGCAAAAAGAGTCAGCCACATTCAAGAAGGTTGGTTCTAAGCCTTTGACTCTGCAGCAAAGATGTGCTGAACTGAATCTATCTGACATAATAAAACTGTATGCTATAACCTTTGTCTTTCATGTGAATTACGTAAATGGAAGGTGGAGAGGGGGGAGAAAGGAAATGAAAAGAAGGGAAGGGAAGGGAAGGGAAGGGAAGGGAAGGGAAGGGAAGGGAAGGGAAGGAGCTACTGATGTCAGCTGCATCAGGACTTTATGCAGAATTAGTGGCAATGGGTGAACATGTGTGCTAGACCGGGATTCAAAACTGGGACCTCCTGTTTACTACGCAGTTGCGTTAACAACAGCTCCACCCAGACATAACGTTTATCGCAGCTATTCGGACTACCTCGGTACACCTCTCAGCCAACCCACATTCCTCCCTAGTGCCTCCTATCCGCAGTCCCCGTCCATGTCCTCCATGCTCACTACTTTCAAATTCCTACAGGAGGTCAGACATAATTGTGCATCCACACTGAGTGTGGAGGATTCATTGCCCCTTCAGGCAAATCAGTTATATCAATGCGTTGTTTCTGTTTGTACCAGAAGAGTCCACACATTTGCGATAAACACTGTGTCTGGTTCATGCAGTGGTAAATGAAACTGTCTAGCAAGAAGGGGTCCAGAGTTCGAATCCCGGTCTGGCACACATTTCCACTCGTCACTGATTCTGCATAAAGTCCTAATGCAGCTGACATCAACAGCCCCTTCCCTTTCTCCCGCCCTCCACCATCTGTTTACATAATATATATCACAGTTGCGGATTATGCATGGTGTCTGTTCTTTTGGATATGTCCAAAAGAACAGACACCACGCATTCATATAATGGAATGCCTTCACAAGCAAGCTTTACAAGCAAGTCTCACAGTCACACTCAAAGCTGCTGTGTCTACTGAGAAATTTTTCTTTATTGTTGTATTAACACGCTTCCAGCTGTTCAATTATTAAGTATGTTTCTTTCCTTCTCTTAATTTTTCTACCCTTGCTTCTCACATATTGTGGTCTCTGTTGTATTATTTGATCTGAATTCTGAGTTGATATCTTCCTTATGGGAATTAGCAATGTCTAATGGTCTTATTCTATTATAGAATGTAGGAATTTTTGAAACCAACCCGGGTTAGTAGTTAAGAACTGTAGTTTACGGTGGTGCTTGTGAATACAACTGGTTTGAATGACTGTGATGGCAGGAAACTGTAGTTTACGGTGGTGCTTGTGAATACAACTGGTTTGAATGACTGTGATGGCAGGAAGGTTCAATATTAATGTTCTGCCAACGTCAAAATGATTAGAACTGGAACTCAAACTCAGACGGAGCAATGATGTGGAAGGAAATTGTCTATGGCTTTATGCAAAGAGTCACAACAGTATGGGTCTCAGGCCGATTGAAGATTGGAAACTCACTGTTCCAGTATATGAGTACACTGTCCCAACCACAGTACCACCTTGGCCATTTGTATCTGAAAGGGAAACAGTTGCGATACTAGACCTGGAGCCAATGTCCCTGGTTAAATTCTGTGTGTTGTACTTCACTACTTGACTTACATATATATCATTATCTTTACACAAGATGATAATTAGGAACTGGAAAATGTAGCATCTATTTTTGCAAAATTTGCTTATATTTTTTGCAAAATTTGTGTCTATTTTTGTCATAATTCAGATCTATTTTTGTTTGTAAATGATTAGACACACAAATTTAAAAGGTTGTCATGTTACATGAGTGAAAACAAGCAAAGTCTTAGTTCTTTGAAACTGACTGTTAAAAGAAAGTGGTGATTAGGAACCTTTAACTGGAATGTTTGCAATTGCAAAAACTTCACCATTTTCTTCCGAAATGGCCTTTGTTTGGCTGTATTTAAGCTTTTAAAAATGACTGTTCTCTTGAGAAGTAGGAGAATTTTTCCACCGGTGAATTGAATGCATTGCTGATTTAAGGGGTATCTAAAATTATTTGTCTTTTCTTGCCCACTTGGTGATTACAAAATCTGCAGAGTATTGATTTCTACCTTTCTTGGGAATTCATAGCCATGCGACCCAAGGTTTATAACACTACAGACAAAACTGACAAAGCACTTTGTGTAGAAGTGGAACTGAATGTACAGTAATTCTATTTTAATGTTGGAGTAAAGGGCCCCACACACGAGCAACGGATCGCAGCGGTCCATCGCGTGGGTGACCTATTGCTCCATAGATTGCACATATATGGGCAAATCACAGTGATCAGCCACTCATTGCTGGAAATCCCACACAATCTGATAGATTGCATGTAAATCATGTACGCAATATGGCTATCTAGCTGGTGAGCAGCAACCTTTGGCAATATGGCTGCGACTTGATTCTCTATTTATTAAGAGTGGTTGTACAGTTTTGTTTCATTTTGCTTTGCCCATGTTGTGTAAGAAATTTACGTTTGAATTTACGATTATCCAGGAGCTACGAACTACACTAAGAAGTGAAGTGTGAGCCGGAGTTGCAATTTATATTAAGAAGTAATACAAAATACACCCTCTGATTTTGCAGTAATTGGTATTTTGATGCTTGTGCTACAGGAGTAGCATTGATGGGAAGTTCATGGTAATAGGCACAATACGATGGGCTCCCTCTTATGATTTCGAGTTATTTATGAAATAATTATTCACATAGTTAAAGTTTTTAACTTCTAAACAGAATGACATACCAGTATGTACCTACTGTAATGTTAAGAACACATTTTAAATTAAATGTTCAGGGCAACTCTATTACACAGTTACATACGCCCTTGTAATTTCATATAACCTAACTCTCCTTTGTACGAAATTAGAACAAGGGTTAGAGTAATCAGTAATGCTGCTACTGACAACCTCTCTATAGCCACATTGTACTTGATGTGCCTATATTGTGTATATACTTGAAGATAAAATATAAGACTAATAAATAAAAAAATGAATTGATGACTAATAAATGTAAAATGAATTATATTATCACACAGGAAAGATTTAATCAACCCATTTGGTGCTGACGAAAAATGTAATATATTCTGTATAATAATCTGCAGTTCCCAGGAAAAACGTTTCAAAGCAAGTTTAATAAATTACAATTCTTGTTCATTTTCAATTTATGTTTTGCAAGTATTAATGGTGCCACTGAAAACCACTGGAACTGCTGCTAAACATAGAAGTTCACTTTCCGTAGCAGCACTTATGAACACAGTGATGTTTATAATACTGACTGAAGTTGCTTAGAAAACTGCTCATGTGTGGTGTCAAGGCGAGGGACCGACTGCACACAGTACTGCCAGTGACGGATTGCTGCGATCCATCGCCGGTGTGTGGGGCCCTTAAGAATTTCAGTAGAGTACAAAAACGTTACAGATTTTGTTTTCCAATCGCTATAGTGCACAGTGCTGGCAGTTTAGGCTACAGTAGCAGATAGCCACAAGTGTAAACAAACTAGAATTTGGTCTGCCAGTAGAGAGAGAAGTGGGTCAGGAGGAAAACAAGCCTCGCCTCTCTTTCGCAGGGCAGCAGCTTACAGCAGAACTGACACATTATCACAAGGATTGCCAGGTGCTGTACGGGTTGTAATCAAATCTGGGCCAGACGGGATTACTCGTTTCACTTATCTTCAAAATAACAAACCAACAAGCAATGCACAACACGCCTGCCCTGTTGGCCGTGCGGTCTAATGCACGGCATTCCGGGCGGGAAGGAGCGCCTGTTCCCAGCACGAATCTGCCTGGAGGATTTGTGTCAATGTCCAGTGAACCGGCCAGACTGGATGGTTTTTAGGCGGTTTTCCATCTGCCTCGGCAAATGCGGGCTGGTTCCTCTTATTCCGCCTCAGTTACACTATGTCGGCGATTGCTGCACAAACAAGTTCTCCACGTACGCGTACACCACCATTACTCTACCACACAAACATAGGGGTTACACTCGTCTGGTGCAAGATGTTCCCTGGGGGGTCCACCGGGGGCCGAACAGCACAATAACCCTGGGTTTGGTGTGGGGCGACGGAGGGGTGAAGTGGACTGCGGTAGTCGTCATGGGGTTGTGGACCACTGCGGCTGCGACAGGGACGGAACCTCTCCGTCGTTTCTAGGTGCCCGGTTAACATACAATACAATGCACAACACAAAGCATTCAGGGGCAGCTATTGCACAACTGCTTGCTGACATTAGCAGTGTACTGTTAATGACGTAGTTCAGGCCCAACCTCTAGTGGTATTCAATGCAACCACCATTCAAAATGTCCACCACCTAATTTTCCATGTTAAAAGTGTCCACATTATACCATTTTTTGAGCTTTAGCTAACAAACAAAGATAGGCATTTCTTTGTTATAAAATGCTAGGTCCCATGGCTGGGTATTGAGTTACTTTGCGTGGTGTCTATTTTAGACAGCCCATTCAAGCGCTCATAATTGGTATGGTACAAGATCACTGACTGCATCGATACATTTTTGCGGTCTTACACTTTTTTTTTCACACACAGATATTATGCACTTTATCTTTCCAAATTGGGTTTTGCCAGATGATGTACAACACCAGTCACTGAAAACTGGTTAAATAAAGCTATTTCAAACTACCTATGATAAAATAGTTCATCTGGATTCAATTCGATGAAATAGAGTCTACTAAGCAATTTTGCGTTTTTGCATTCAGAGGCAGAATTCCCATCTCTTTGCCATTTACTGCAAAATGCTAATTTTTCCAGTTCCTAATGATAATTGACTTCATCCCCATATTAATGTTTCTTCCATTTTTGCAGCTTTTTTTTTTCTCTCATATACAATGAAACTCTAGGTCTGAAAGACCCAAATTTGCACTTAGAAATGCTTCCTAGTTTGGTATATTATCATCTTTAAAATACATATCACTATTTTATCTGTCTCTTATGTAATTCCAGTTTCCCTTGTCTTGTAATTAAATAACTATTACAAAGTTCTTCAATGCACGCCCTGCGATATGGTACTGCACGCCAATTTCTGCACTCCACTTGAACAACTGAAAGGGACGTAATCCCAACAAACTGCATGTTGAATAGTGACCAATATAATACTGAAAAAGTTTATATTTTATTCTATAGTCACAATTTATTTATTTTGGCTACTGGCAAAATACATAAATTGTGACAACAGATTAAAGTGTGGACTTTTTCAGAACTGAAAGGGAGTTAACAGAAAAGTTGTTAAGTTTAATTTAAGTAAAATCCTGTTTTTCAAGCTGTGCCACACTGAACCAGCTATCACTGACTGCATTATCATGAATTAAACTACTGATTAATATTCTCACATCACGTATGCTGTTGCAGAAGACTCTAAGGATATTAATATTTGTTTTCGATAACAAAATTTCATGAATTTCAGATTGTGTAAGACTTATTGACACACCTAACTCAGTGTGTGAGAAACTGGCATACTAATCACTCATTCAGCAATGTTGGCAAACAACACACACACATATAACTAATTTTGTGTGTGTGTGTGTGTGTGTGTGTGTGTGTAGGTAGGGAGGGTGTGGGTGGGGGAGGGAGGGATATGCAGCAGCATGTACGTGTGCATGCTTAAAAGGTTGCATTTATAACAAGATCAAAGAACAACAGTGCTAACAGCTCTTTCATTAATCATGTATACAGAAATAGGTAATAATATTTCTCATTGATTGGCGACTCCATGTTGTCTTGTGCACTACGACCAGATAACAGGTATACTTGAAAAAAGAGACAGCATTGGTCGTATATTTTTTACTATCGCAAAATCGATTTTCTGTCACTGAGTGACCATCTTCAGTGCTATATTGTATAACTTAAATTAGGATGCACTGTTGTCACTAAGCTTACGGCAATCACATAGACTGAGTCTATGTGATTGCCGTAAGCTTAGTGACAACAGTGCATCCTAATTTAAGTTATACAATATAGCACTGAAGATGGTCACTCAGTGACAGAAAATCGATTTTGCGATAGTAAAAAATATACGACCAATGCTGTCTCTTTTTTCAAATATTTCTCAGTTCACTGGGATTCATTATGGCTGCTCTGCTGTGTGTGTGCGCGCGCGCGCGCGCGCTCGCTCGCTCTCTCTCTCTCTCTCTCTCTCTCTCTCCCCCTCCCCTCCCCTCCCCTCCATCCCCCAATAGTACATGATGCTGAAGTCACACAACAAAAAGAAACTAAGTAGTGCTAAACATTAATTATTTAACAAAATTGCCCTTATATATCACATGATGATGATGACGATGCATTAACATTGCTTACATCCTGAACAAGCTGTGTAATTGAGTCACAGTCTGCTAAAACCTCCAGGGTATCCAACTCCAAATCATTTCCTACAGTAAATGTGCTCTGGTCTAACAAAGGACTCATATTCCTTCTTTCTGCAAAACAAGTTGCTGTGCTTTGTTCTTGACACAAGCTTAATGTAAACTGATTGACAGAATCTTCACCACTGTTTACATTTTGGAGACGTGCGTCATCTGAAGTACCAAAGACCGGCATACCTATCAGCGGAGTTGACGGGTATGACCTCGAAGTTAAGTTTGAGTGTGATTCAAAAGCACTGGCAGTGGTACTGAAAGATGTCACAACAGGGTCCCTTATTCCTGCAGTTTTGTAAGGTACTGGTGTATTGGGGTAAGAACGTGATGGTTTTTGCAGAGCTCTCTGACAAGCTGATTCTAGATCACATTCACTTATTTCATTACTGATGGATATTCCCATTGCTGAATGTCTATTTTCATGATCATTTTGAGCATCATCCAACATATTAAAGATGCGGTTCAAATTTTCACTGTTCAAATCTCCTGTAACGGTATCAGAATTGTGCTCATCATCAACTATTAAAAGGCTCGAAGACTGTGCTGAACTTTCTGTAACAGCAAAATCAGTAAACTCACTTGGGACAGGTGTGGGAGTGACGGAACTTGTAGCTGATGATCCAAAATTACTAAAGGAGAATGTATTATGCTGTCCTAGATACAATGGTGAAGGCTGTGCTGATATTGAAGAAATGGCAGTATTGTCAGAATTTGGGCAATGCAGAGGTACAGACTGTGATCTGGACTGAACTTGAGAATTTCCTAGCATCCGAACAAAATGCTGCTCATCTGAAAAGAACTGACTGACTTCATGTGCCAGTGGATCAACCACATTGCCATTTGTCAACAGAGGTGTTCCAGAAGGCCCTTCACCACTAATAGTGCTCAAAGATCTAACATCAGACCTCCTACTAGCTCTTACACTCCGTGTCTTCTCACATTTTAGAGTGTTACTGGGTTCAAAGTCTAGAATATCTTTATTTTTTCTCACAGAATTTGTACCAATATCTATGGTGCTTACTGTGTTCCTGACACCACATTCTACACGTTTTGCAGCTGGAATGTTCAACATCGGTGAATGGGGAGCAGAAACTGAAACAGGAGACAAAGGAAGTACAACATTTGAATGTGCCTCTTTCTGCAATGCTTCCCCTGGCATAGCAAATAATGCAGCAGGGTCATTACAAGTCTTCATTTGTGTATCACAGAAATTATTCAGTTCAAGATCTTCACCACTACGTATTCCACTACTATCAAGTTCACTATTATTATTATTATTATTATTATTATTATTATTATTATTATTACCACTACTACTATTACTACTGCTACAGCTAATACTAGTAATATTGTTACTACAATTCAGAATTATCCTTTCATTTTCACTGGTCCCAGCACTGCTGCCAGCATTGAAATGGCTATTGGTTTCACTGTGCTTATCTCCTGTTGCAGGTGCATCACACTGTACAGTTGCATGAAGGAAAGAAGTAGTTGTGGAAAGGGCTCGTGGTCTTGGAGCTGGGTAATGAACTTGGGTTGAAGGAGAACTGCTATTAACAGAATTCGAACGCACTATTCTTGCAGCGTTTGCTGATTGCTTAGGATGACTAGATGATGATGGATAGAGATTATTTTGATTTGACATGTTCAGAATATTACTGTTCAAACACAACTGTGCACTTACATGGCTAATGTTTTGCCTTGAACGTGGAATAGGGGTGTTTCGTGGGGACACAAATGGGCTAGCATTTGCACTGGATGGCTTTGATGACTTCTGTTGTGTGTTGTTTGGGGAATGGGGACCAGGAGATATTGGTGTGAAACTAAAAATACGTCGCCTTGTATTGGGACTAGGAGGTACAGCAATATGACGTGTGCTTTCATGACTGTCTTCCACTGCTGGTGTTTCAAAACTGACTCTCCTTCTAGCACTGAGACCAGACACGCAGTTATTCAGAAGAGAAGGCAAAAGGGCAGAAGGCTTCTTAGGACTATTTAACTGTTGGCTTCGTTGTGATAAAAGTACAAGACTTTCTGATGCTGAAGAACTGCCTCCAAAAGGGAATGCAGATTTCCTCATAAAACATTCTTCATCACAAGTGTTCCTGCTGCTCGCTATACTATCTGCTGACAGGCGTGATGACTGCATTACAGAGGAATCTGACACACTATCAGATATCTGCACTTGATCTTCTGATTTTAAGAACTTTGACCTACTACAGGAAGTTGCAGGATTTAGATTACGCTCTAGGAGCAGCCGTAGCTGTGAAAGTTTATCCGATTTACTTCCAGCTGATTCAGAAAATAATGTATTGCTCTGAACTTCTGCAGATGAATGCCTTCGAATAGGAGCATGTGTTGTGGCTTCTTCATTGGCAGGTGAGCTGTCTTGGTTTTGGAAATACTTCATTAGTTCTTCCTCCTGCTCTTGTGAATTATTTCCATCATGATAATATTCTCTGAATGCATCTTTCTCTAGATGTTCTATACTTACTTCGCGCACATTTACATTCTCTGACGTGTCACTTTTATTGCTTTCTGAGGCAGCTGGGACATTTTTTATTGTTGTAAAATGAGAGTTTTTCAATGAACTGCAGTCAAACTTGGCCCTTTCACCAGAAATCACACCTAAGCTGACACCAGAATTTATGAATTCTTGATTGTCTTCTTGACTAGATTCAATTTCCGATTTCAATTTGCCAGTGCCTCCTATTTCTGGTTTTGGTTGTATGTGTTTATACCTTTTTGCTGTCTGCCGATATGAAGACACTGATGAGGGAAATATTATCAGATTAGTTGCCTTTTTAACCTTCATGTTATTTATCCTAGGAATTGGAAGCTTTTGCATTTTGCTACTCAATGTATCCTGCTGAGAAGCATCATGACAAACTATTTCAGAAGTTTTAGTTTTGACATCATTAATAATCGTTCCAGGAGTTAAGTCCTGGACAGGAGAGAAGGCAGATAAACATTTATTTGTACTCAAGTTATTTAGATTATTTACATTATGTTTATTAGTACTGTCAAGAGGAGTTCCTAAGTTAAGCTGCATATTTATGTCTAAGCCACACTCACTCACAGGCTTAACTGCCATACCCTCTGCTGTAGACAATGCATCATCTGAAGAGTTGGCAATACTGAAGTCAACACTTCTGGCTCTAGTTTGAAAGTTCGCATTATAGTTTGTCTGGTCAGACTTACCAGCTACAGCAGCAGCATTCTCGCTCTCATACATTACTGTGTCCTTAACTGGAACAGTACTATCACTCATACCTTCAATATCACTTTTTCTGCTTATTACACTCAACAAATGCACCTTTTCACTTGGCACACAGTTTCCAGCATTAGTGGAGTCTTCCTTCAGACTAAGAAAAGCACTGGTAGAGTTGACTTCATTGGAGAGACCCCTACTGTTATCTGTTGTGTCACTTTTGAACACCATGGAAGATGATGTACAATTACCAAGTGAGCTAGGCACGGAAGTAAGAGTTTTATCACAGACAGAATGAACAACTTCCGACGAAATAGGTGTTTCTATTGCCATCGGTGGTGAACGCTTTCCCTGAGTATATGTATTCGTAAGTGTAGTATTTAAATCCTTAATGTGCACAAGGCCTTTCGAACTATGCAGATTGTTCATGCTGTTGTGCTGAGATATTTTAGCTCTTTTCGACTTCAGTCTTTCAGATGAGAGGTTCTTCAGGACAGCTGTTGTCTGCTGATGATCCTGAAAGAGGGATAGCAAGTAAGAAAACATATCTACAAGAAAAGACACTTATAATAAATGCATATGTGCAGTGTTATGAAAATATATGTACAGAACAGGGGCACGATCTTTATGTTGTCACCTCCACAAACTGTCCTCCCACTACGTTTAATTTCATCAAGACGGAGCGTGGGACAAATTTAGGATATCTATTATCTCAAAATGTTGAGTGCACAATGACACCAAAATTCTGCCTTACTATATACACTGATGGGCCTAAACATTATGAAAACTCCCCATCAAGAGACTGAATATCACTCAGTGGCATTGTAGGCATGTGACATGGTAAGGAAAGTATGTATGTGGAGCATAGGCACATAGACAATCAGCAAATCGGGACATAAGCAACTTTGACAAAGGGCACACTTTCAGGCCCAGTAGATAGGAACAAGCATCTCAGAAACAGCAGATCTGGTCAACTGTTCACATGCTACTGTTATAAGCATCCATGAGCAGGCACCAAGTTCTTGGACATCCCATCACAGAACATGGAGGTCATAACCTTATCCACCCTGTAAAGCAGGATAGTTGGTAATCTATGGAAAATTACACTGTTGGTGCCTGCACAGGTGTTTCAGAACATACTGCTGAACACAGGGTTTCACAGCAGATGATTTCTACATATTCCCATTTTGACCAAATGACACTGTTAATTATGACTGCACTGTGCACAGGATCATCAAGGTTGGACCACAAAGCGATGGAATGTGTCACCTAATTTGATGAATCACTTTTCTTGTTACACCAGGTTGATACTCTTGTCTGGGTACAGCATCGTCCATGCAAGCAGATGCTTGAGACTTGCACCGCACCACGTATGCTGGCTGGTGGAGGTGGTATTATACTACAAGGGAATATTGATTTCGGTTTCCATGGGACTTGTATCAGTAACCTAATACACTATGACAGCTATGGACTAAATGAACATAATTGTGGACGACCTGCATCCCTTCATGCTCAATTTCTTTCCTGACGGTGATGGCAACTTCTTGCAGGATAACTGTCCATGTCATAAGTTCACAATTGTGATACAGTGGTTTGAGAAGCACAATAGTGAACTCGCAATGTCTTTGTCACCAAGTTTGCCTGATATGAACTCAATGGAACACATCTGGGATGCTATCAGGCACTAATTACACATCCACAAACCACCAACCCATAATCTACAGGTATTGCATCACGTGGGGTATTTTTTTTTTTTTTTTTCTATTATCTAGTGTCACATTTCAGTTGTTGAATGTATGCCATTCAGAATTGCTGCAGCACTGCTTTCCAAAAGTGGACCAGCATGCTAATGAACAGTTTATTATAATATTTTGGCTCATCAGTATACGTCAACATTATACTACTCACAAATGACACAAACAAAGTAAAATTCAACAGACAAGAAAGATTTAGGAACAAAACAGAAAAAAATGTGACAGTAGTAATGACAGTACTGTAATAGATTACAAAATTTAAAGACAATATAAATAGTTTAAACTTAAACATACCACTGCTGCCCATATTATTAGCATTGCAATGCAGATCTCACAGTTAGTTTGTGGGTGGCTGCTTAATTATGCTTCATCATATACTGTCTATATTTCTTTGGCACATTTTTTTCTCTATAGTAAGTTTTGTATGATAAGTGATAATCAGATTTGAATATTTATTCACTGCACTAATGTGAAAAGGCATTCAATGACCACATACAAAATGTTATAACTGAGGTAAGAATGAAGAGAATGTCAGTCACTACTCACCCATTACTTGACAAACAAGAGATTATATTTACTGCATGCACTTCATATTCACTAAACACACACAAAATACATTTCATGTGTGTGATACTGTCTGCTTTTCCTCCTTCTGTCATCATGCTATATCTGTCAGAGACAATTTTGTTTATATATGTCCATGTTTCCTTACAATAATTTGAGAATTTATTCCCTATACAAATCTTACATAAAATGTCAACTTCAGATTCTTACAGAATGTTCACTGAGCCATAATGAAACAATATTTCCTAATATGAAATTTGGAACAAATTCCTGATGAACTGCCAGAACTTTAACACAGTGCCCTTTCCGAGTTCACTGCCAATGAGTGACAATTCCGTAAACATGCTGTCATACATCCAAGCCTATGTGGATCCCGCAACTCTATCAACCTCCAAGAAAAGGTCATAAAAGCTATGTATAAGCTTCTATTGACCCACACCAGCTTCACATCAGTAGCACCTAGCGCCTACAGACCGGGGACTTGCCTGGCACAGAAGTAATAAATTATATACATAAACCTTCCTTGTGAATTAGTCTATCAATTAATGAAAACCATATCAAAATCCTTACAGTAGTTCTTGATATTAGCCTTCATGTACAGACAGAAAAAATCAGTGGGATGTAGGGCGGGGACTTTAAATTATATAACTGTATAGATCTCTCTTGCACACAAACTGAAGTTTCTCAGTGTGAAAAAATTACCGTATTTACTCGAATCTAAGCCGCACTCGAATCTAAGCCGCACCTGAAAAATGAGACTCAAAATAAAGGAAAAAAAAAATTCCCAAATCTAAGCCGCACCTGAAATTTGAGACTCAACATTCAAGGGGAGAGAAAAGTTTTAGGCTGCACCTCCAAATCGAAACAAAGTTGGTCCATAGTAATATGAGACACAATTTAGGTCGAATGGGAATGACGATACAGCTACAGTAGTTTGGTTCGAGTCATAGGCTTAGCAGTTAAGCTTTACCACGTAGCCATTGCTATGCGTCAGGCACTCCATCCGTATTTATACGGGTACCCTTCCTTTTTCACGTGCTTTGTCTGGTTTGAATCAATTGCTTATTTTCCTTTGATCTGATAAGTGCTGTTTTCTTGTTATAGGTGTTTGCGTCACTCTTAAGCTGAAAATGCATTACTGCACTGTGTCATGCATCGTTTGTCGCATTCTGATAGTGCGTGTCTACGGCCTGCCGCGGCTCGCGGCATGGCTTGCTTTTGTGCACGCTACCGCCGTGTACAATTAAAACAAAAAAAGAGGAATCGTCTCATTAGCGAAACAGTGGCAAGAGACTGCTATTTGTTGTTACTTACACTGCTGCTTTCTTTGATAATGATCAACAAGAATCGAATAATAGACTGCGTATGATAGAACATGTTCTGAACGAGAGTTAGGCGAAAATTTTCTCCGTTTGAAAATCTTTGCGGCCGCTTCTTTATTACATCAAATTCTGCACTGAAATTAGAGTCATCTTAGATTTAAAAATCTAGTCACTTGCCGTGCTTCATTTCTGACTATCACTATTAGGCATAAGAATAATACGAATATAAATATGACACGATACGTATACTCTTCCGCGTTTGCTGTTGTCTCACTCTAGTTTCGTAGTTTATTAGGCAGACAGGATTTAAATGAGACAGCAGCAAACACGAAAGAGTACATGGCAAAATGTTTATATTCGTATTATTCTTATGTTGAAGAGAATACTATATGTGATTCAAATTTCATCAGGTTCCTATTAGCAACCATCTCTTCTCACAGATAGGAAAAAATTCAGAACGTAGAGTTGGCCATATTGACAAACATCCCAAACAGTCTTGCCAGTCAGATTTTCGTAGTACACTGAAATTGTGCTACATTCGAAGATGAACAATACGGAATTTGTATTTACTTTGTTGGATAATGTATGAAAATGCAGTGGTCGCAACTCGCGGCGGAGAAAAAAAGATAGTCTTCCACTTTTTTTTTTTTTTTTAAATTTATTTACTGGCGCAGAGGTTTTGGCGCCAGTATTTATCTTTGTGCCTACACAGCATGCCTGCGTAGCGCTACATATATTCGATGGCAGAAGTTAGTTGTGGCGGCACGTACCAACATTTTTCATAACTTCCGCTTGCTTTGCACTCGATTCTAAGCCACAGGCGGTTTTTTGGATTACGAAAACCGGAAAAAAAGTGCGGCTTAGATCCGAGTAAATACGGTAAATCAAAGCTCAACACATACTTCATCATAATTGAACCTATGTCTTCACTGGCATGTTTCAGGGATTTTTACATGATTAGCTATGACTGAGCCTTGTTGACCCTGTAGCACATGGGTACCATTTTTCCCACACTTTGAAGTACAAAATTTCACATCTCTTTACATTAAGAGGCAGTTGCCAACCCTCACAATAGATCAAAAACTCAGCTACATAACCAATTAAAACAGTTTTTTTTCAAAAAATATCCAGTAACAAGTAAAGTGTAATCACTATTTACATCTTTATCAGCATAAATATTTTTATTAGAGCCTCGCAAGTGGTGATAAATTGTTAAATTTTTCACAGTGCAGTACAAGAGTAACTATGAATGTTGTAAAATTGAAGCAAAACTAGCACTTCCATTGACATACTGATCTAGTCAAGAAAAATAAATTAGATCATTGCAACAGTTTCTGGCTACTTTTTTTTCAGATTTTTAATCTAAAAGAGATGACCAGCTGTAATCAATAACATGTGAATACATCCACATGTGTGTGTGTGTGTGTGTGTGTGTGTGTGTGTGTGTTTCTGGAAGGTTAACCAATAAGTTGAAAGCATATTGGTACACTTGGCACACAAAACTTGATATGGAATCTCACACAAAAACAGTCCTGTACACCTAATTTATTAACCTGATTATGAGAGTAACAATAAGGTTTTAAACTTCAACCATTACTATTGTGATGTAGATTCTGCCTTCTCAACACTGAGCTGATTATGAGTTTAAGTGTTATGATGAAAATGGACAGAGTCTTCTCCATCGGAATTGATCTATTCTGAGATTCAGACTGAAAACCTAACTCTGGATGGATGGAGGGGAATTTGAACTATTGTTCTCCTGAATGCAAGTCCAGTGCACTAACCACTGCGCCACCTTGTTCAGTGAATCTTGAGAGCAATAACAGGCATTGATCATCCTTCAACCTGTCGCAGTTTGAATTCAAATTAAATTAAAGCACATGGTATCATGTGCTAAGATTTCTTTGCATTCCAATCACATACAGACTGGGAGGGAAAATGACTGCTTAAATCCATACTGTGTAATTTTCTTCTTTACAGTCCCTACAGGATGATACAGAGGGATCTGAAGAATATCCCTGGATTCTTCAATTAAAACCAGTCCTTAAAATTTTGGAAGTAAGCTTTCATGGGATAATGTATGTCAGTCCTCAACAGTCTGCCAATTTAGGTTTTCCAACATTTCTGTGGCACTCTCCTATCAGTCAAACAAACCTGTGACCATTCATGCTTTCCTCCGTCATATATGTTCAACATACAGTGTTAGTCCTCTCTGATACAGGTCTGATAAACTTGAGCAATGTTCTAAGATTAGATGCACAAGTGACTTATTTCCTTTGTAGAGCGACTACATCTTTCGAGTATTTGACCAATGAATGTAAGTTTACCACCTGACTTACCTATTCGAACATTCCATTTCATACCTCCACAAATTGTTACACAAAGGTATTTGTATGAGTTGGCTGATTCTAAGTGTTATTAATTGAGATTGTAATCATTGGACACTGTTTTTGAATTTTGAAAAACCCATAATTTAATGTCTGTACATCTGAAGCAAGTTGTCAATCTTTGCACCATTTTCAAATCTTAACAAGATCTGATTTAATGTATTTGCAGCTTTTTTCAGACAGTTCTTTCATCACAGTTAACTGAATTATGTGCAGAAAGTCTGAGGTTTCTGCTAATATTGTCTACCAGGTCACTAATACACAACATGAACAACAAGGGCCTCTATACACTTTCCTGGGGCATACATGAAGTTATTTCAACTTTTACTGATAACTCTCCAGCCAAGATAACATTCTGCATCCTGCTAACCAAAAAAATCTCAATCTAGTCAGAAATTTTGTTTGATAATCCATATAATCACACTTGTGTTATTAAACATTGGTATGGTATGAAGTCAAATACTTTTCAAAGTCAAGAAGTAATGGATCTACACGATTTCCTTGACCCGTGACTTCCAGGACATCATGTGAGAAAACTGCAAGTAGGGTTTTGCATGATCAATGTCTTCAGAATCCATGCTAGTTGGCAAGGAGGAGGTCATTCTGTTTGAGATACCTCATTATGTTTGAGCCCAGAATATGTTCTACGATTCTACACCAGATGGAAGTCAGTGAGATTGGATGCTACATTTGTGGTTCACTTCCATTACCCTTCTTGTAGACTGATGTGATGTGCTTTTTTCCAGTCACTGGACAAAACTTTTTGTTCAATGAATTTATGATGTATTATGATTAATGTAAGAGCTGACTAAGATGTAAATTCTATATAGAATCTGACAGGAATATCATCAGGTCCTGGAGTCTTGCATAATTTTAGCTATTGTAGTTACTTCTCAATGCCACTGACATTATCATCTATATCACTCATCTCTCTAGTGGTGTGAAAAGTAAAGCAGGGCAGAGCATCTGTACATTCCTCAGTAAAGGAATATTTGAAAAAGTTCAGTATGTCTGCTTTCGTTTTGATACCCAGAATTTCAGTTCCTGTACCACCTATGATTGTCCGGATACTAACTTTGGTGCATTTGAAAACTTTTAGTCATGACCATAATTCCTTTGCATTTGTAAAGGATCTTTCCATAAGATTATGCTATGGTGTTCACTGACAGACAAATTAATTTCATTTACAATCTCTCTATTTATGGCCCTACACTTTTACATACATTATGCAAAAGTTGCTGTTTCTTTAGAGGTATCTCTACAATGACTGTACACCATGGAGAGTCCCTTCCATTACAAACTGTTCAACTATGTACATATCTATCTAGTGTATGATCAACTATTCTTTTGAGCTTGGGCCATGTGCTCCTGCCCAGAGGTAAATGTTTTGACTTCCTCTTTGAGATGTGACACTACTACCACTTTATCTAACTTACTAAATGTGTAAATTTTCTAACCACTTTAGCTGGTCTTCGTACTGTAGTAACCAACTGCCTCATTGTCACTAATAACAAATTCCATATGAATACCCCAAATAACTGAGGTCTATTTATTGCCATTAAATTTTATATATTTCCATCATGAGTGGGCTCCTGAACTATCTGTTATGGGTAGTTTTCAGAGAAGGGATTTAGTAATGTATTGCAGGAAGTTTTGTCATGCTCTCCACTTATATAACTATAATTTCCTAACTGATGGTTGGGGAAGATTTGTACTAGTGAACTGTGTTTCCTCTTACGCTTTCAGTTACATCTGGGGGTGAGTTCAGTGGTTGACAGAAGGACTTAATTACAAGTTTATGCTCAACCTTGATATTGAATCTTGTGCAAACATTCTTGCACACAGCTTGAATTTCTATCTTGGTAGATTTAAGTTTCTTGTCTACTACAACAAATGCACCATTTTTATTTCCTGTTTCCATATCCTTTCCATATACATTTAGATTTTCTCTGAAAATCTCAATGCTGTCAATTTCTGTACTTATTGTTGTACACGTTTCACTCCTATTTAGGACTGCTTCAAACTCTCGGACTTTGTTGCAAATGCTTCAGCAGGATTTCACTAGGAATTTTTATCGTTTCACGTGTGGGGACCATTTCTCATACTGATACAGTAGTACTTCTCGGTCTCTTACAGCTATCATTATCTTGAATGGACGGAGCGTCGCCTAACTTAAAATAAACCTTGTGTGCACTTCACACACAGCCAGCCATCTAGGTAGCAGCCTCTGACGTGTAGTACACCCCTCGCACATTTAGGAGGCTCCTTAAAACTCTCCATCCTATTGCGCAAGTCCATGAAGTCACAGCCTAGCTTTTCAGAGAAACTTTTAAGTCTCTGATTCAAGTGTTTCACTCGATCAGCTCTGAGGATAACGCTACACATACACACGGTGATCTCTCCCACCTTTTCCAGCCATTCCTCTAAGGGGTACAATTATTGAATGCACATTTGAACTCCCAATGATTAACTGATCCCTCCACTTTTGTGTTTGCCTCTTCTTGTTGTAAGACACACCAGGTTTCTCAACATGTGATCTCTCTCACTGGCTAAGGTTGGTTTTAGAGGAAGAACAGCACATCAGACTTGTTGGTTGGGGGATGGGTGTAATACTGTGAGTTGCCCTCAGTCCCGGCCTCCCCTGTACAAGGCCTTCTGAATTACTACTTCCACACCACTCACACTCAAGTGGGCAGGCAGCACTGTGCTTCCTGTATAGCAGACAGTATCCATTGAAGAGTACAGTACTCAAGATATACCTTTGGTATCTCTGGTGTGAGTCTCTTGGCATTTCATTGGCACCCAGAATAATTTCCAGGTGCTCGTGAACAACAACTATCACATTAGTAAGAAGATACAGATTATGAAAATTTAATTGTAATAGTAGACCTTAATGCACAGATTTGTTGCCAACACTGGACATGAATTCAAACAATAATCTTCTCATGGGATGTGAAGAAGAGATGCAGAGGAATATATTTAGTAAATCTGCGTATAGGAAACAATCTGATACCAATCATTGGTTCCAGAGTAGGCAAGCCCCTAACACTTTGTACTGCTGGGCTTTTAACAGTGCCTTAGAAATAATTATATAATGACAGATCATAAGATTTATGAAAATGTTAATTACATCAAAATAATTCCAAGCAAATTTCTGGATAGAGATGAAGGAGCAAGAATGATATAGCCCAAAGCCACACTTTTCTCAAAATATGTTTTTTGTGTTAGTTCAACTTCTACTCAACAGAGGAAGCTACTGCGTAAATATTTTAACTTTCCGTCACTAGATGGCAGAGCAGTTCACACTTGTTGTTCTCATACTGTGAGGAAGTAGTCTTTTTTGCGTCTGAAACAACCCAAAGCCACAGTACAATGGTGTTTCCAAAGAAGAGGCTACTTCCATGCATAAGCGAAAAAGAAGATTCAGATACAGAAATGGCTAGTTCTGAAGACGATTTTTCATCCAATGGCAGCAGTTATTGTCCCTCTGATTAATTTTCGTCTGAAAACGACATGGTTAGTCTAACATACTTACTTTTTTAAACATTTAAAACATTGAGGCTTAGGTCTGTATCACAGTGAAATATTATTGCGTGATTATAACTGTTATAAACTCACTAATTAAAATATGTACACGTGAATCATGAACAAATTTTACTTCTCCTACTAATTACTGCATTATTGGTAATAATTTAAATATTATAAGGCTATTTGTATAATATATTAAAGTTTGGTATATGGTTTAAGTGGCTTTGGTCTTTCTCATTCTGAATACTTTATTTGGCTTAGGATGCTGATGAATGTGAAAGGTCTCCTGAAGTATCACCTGCTAAAGAACCTAAAGGCAGAAAAATAGGAGAAATATGAGCAATTGGAAAAGGGAAAAATCTAAACGTCGTAGAAATTATGGCAGAGAGTACATATCTGATAAAACAGGACAAATTGTTGGTGCTAAAATTCTTGGTCCTGGATGTAAATGTAAAAACAAGTGTTGGAGCAAAATTCATGAATTTGTAGAGCAGATATTCAATTCTTTTTGGAATATGGTGATTTCAATTGCCAAAATAATTACCTTCTGAGCAATATTAAGATGCAACAAGTGCAAAGGAGGTAACTATGATTAATGATAATTTGAAATTGATTTTTATGTCACGTACTTTTTATAAATAAAATATTATTATTTTGATTAATATATTTCACTTTTTAAGGTACCCAAAGAAAAGCAAAAGCAAAATTTCATGGCAAATGGTCACTTTTTTGTACCAGGTTAAGGTTAATGCCTGTAATATTTTGGTATGCATTTTTAAGTGTGCATGGGCTTCAGAACAATCAAGGTCATCTTAAAAACTCACAAAAATACTTGTGTGATGGACACTCCACTTCTCCAAAAGACAGAAGAGGTATTTAACGATTAAATTAATGTTGCTTCCAAGAAAAACCATAATTTTGTTCTGTTGTGCTTATTTATCCAGTGTTTTCCTTTACATATCATATTCAGACACAAATTCACTAAATTTGTCTGACCTGGGCATTTACCTTTAAAATCACTTTTTCTTTTTCTTTGTTTCCAGGGAAAAAAGGGAACCCATCAAGGAAAATTTCACAAGAAGCAGTTCAGACAGTTCACAATTTCATAAATAATATACCTAAGTATGCCAGTCATTACAGCCGTTCACAGAGCCCCAATAAAGTGTACTTTGACCATGACATGTCAATTTATTCATGACATCAAGAACATTATTTGAAATGTTGTGAAGAAAATAATGCATCACAAGTAAAAGTTTAAATTTAAAGATATATTTAATGAAGATTTTAATACTGGTTTTAAATTGCCTCGTTCAGACACGTCATGTACGTGACGAATTTCAAATTCAAATAAAAAATGCACAGTTGACCAACTCTGAAGATATTATTAGAAGATTAAAAATTGAAAGGGACGTACATCATGCCAAAGCATCTGCAGGACAAAATATGATTACACAGCTTTCCAAATTAGCTAGGGAAAATCCTGAGGAATATCTTACAATAGCCTTTGATCTACAACAAACCTTTCCAACTCCAAGGCTTACATCTGGGCCTGCATTCTATAAGAGGACTTACAATTTTGGTATTCATGATTGCGGGTCTGAAAAGGAACATATGTTCGTGTGGAATGAAGATGAAGCAAAGCATGGATCTGATGAGATAGGAAGCTGTCTGATAAAATTCTCAGAAATACAAAAGTCTCAGGCAAACATTCTTCACATTATTAGTGATAATTGCAGACGCCAAGGCAAAAACTGGGCAATTGTTGCACTAGAGAGATCACTAGTGTGTTCAGGAAAATGTAAGGCCACTGAACATTGGTTTCCACAAGTTGGACACACACGACTGCCCTGTGACTGAGATTTCAGTTGAATTGAGAAGCACGTTAAGAACAGATACCCCACTGTGTACACCCCTCGTGATTGGGTTACAGTCATTAAAAAATCGTGCAAGAATAAGCCATTTTCAGTCGTTAAAATGAAGCAAGCACTTTATAGATCTGACACCCCTGCAGATATATATTTCAAAAAAGGACAAACATGATGATGGATCTCAATTCCGATTTTCTGAAGCAACAGCTTTTCGTTTTGATGAAGGAATGCCATCACATTTTAAAGTGAAGTATCAGTACACTGAATTTGAAGAATTGAGAACTGTAAATATCACTAAAAAATGATGAGCACATCAGGAGAGTAATCCGTTCCAGCTCTCAAGGAAATACTTAAAAGCCCATTCCAATTTGTGACAAAAAACTCAAAGATGTTACGGTATGTCATTAATGCCATACATACCAGATGTTTCGAAGGGATACTTCAACAGTGAGTGAATCACAGGAACAAAGTGATGAAAATGAAACAGAGGTGATAGATATTGGCTATATTGTGTGAAACACTGTAGTGGCTATCATTGTAAGTTATGTTGTATATTGATGTACAAATTTTTGTAAACCTTATGTAAAGTTAGTATGAGACAGGCCAAAGCCCAATGTTGTGTCACCCAGGAATAAAATATTTTTTTATTAATAATGTTTAACTTTGTTCACAATATTACTATGCAAACATGTATATTAACACATTAGAGAAATAAACTAGTTTTGTTAAAAAACCTGAAAAGTTGAAATACGATTTATGGATTTATTTGAAGTTTTAAAATGCTCCCCTGAAAAATTTACATTTTGTGGCTTTGGATTATGTCATTCTCACCCCTTCAGATCATAAACTATTGGTTCTAGATTTAGATGAGAAAAGACCCCTGAGAATCAGTAACAAATAATCCTAAAAACAAAAATTGGGTGATTGACTGAACTACCCATCACAGAAAAATTTTGAAAGATGCAGCTGAGAGAAGATTTGAAATTGATATGTTGAGAATGAGATGCAATAAAAATGGCTATAGTAGGATATATATAAAACTGTCAGTGATAGAAAACATGCAAAAAGAAACTTGTATCGAGTAAGAATTTACAGAAATAGAACTAAAACTGATGAAAAAATATTTTTTACAGACAGAGGAAATTACTGGTTCAGTAGTTGCAGTTGCAAAGCATAAACATGAATAAGAGCCAACTTTAAGAATAAAGCAAGACAAGAATAAAAAATTAGTATACAGTATCATAAAAATAGAAGGATTGGTAACAAATCTATACCATTAGTTCATTATCCCAATAATGAAGCAAAATGAAACGAAATCCAAGGGTTACAGGAGTTTCAAGGACACTGACACACTATTGAACTAGAGAGGCTAAAACACCACTACAGCACATGAGCCGCATTACTTTGGTAATCTACAGGCAGATAGTTTGACTGGATATTGACACAGCAGTATATAAACTGAAGAAACTATAAAACAACTGCAAACATATACAGTAGAAACAACTTCAATACAATTTGAGGGATTGATCAGCAATGTCCATATAGTGCTCAACAGATCTTGCAAAGAAAAGTGTTGATACACAGAGATTGCAAACAAAATTGTCACTGACTTATTTCAGAAGGGCAGCATGAAGAACAGAAAAAGTACAAGACTGATACTGTCACATGATCTTAAATACACTGTCCCTTTCATGTTAAAACCACAAATTTGCAAAAATGGCAATTTTGACATGTGTGTATTGGTATGTCTAATTTTCTCTTTTCTTTGTTAAGGCAGGATACAGAACATGTCTCTATGATAGTGTGGGAGAAAATTCAAGATATATTATTATGAAAGTTCGAATGATGCACACTGAAATACAGCACAATGATGCTTTTGGGATACTCTTGATTATCTACAGATCATTGTATGAGCATGGATGTGTTACATACATTGATTAAATTTCTGACAAATTTTCTGATGTACAATCACAAGCAATCATGTATTTTTGTATGATTTAAATCACTTCACAAGCACCAGTCATTTGTCTGGTCAGTTAATTATTGATAGCACTATTGCTCGACAACAGTCTAGTCAGAGAAAAGGCTGCATGTTATTTGCTATGCTTCAGTGGTGAGCACTGTCACTGTACATCATGAGTAAAGGCACAAGAAATATTGCATTCAACATGATTTTTAAAAAATGCCTAATGAGAACCAATTAAAAAAAAAACCACATGAATCATAATGAACAAAACGACATACGAGGAAAAAATATTAAGCACTTTGCACAGCTGAAATGAAAAAGCATGAGAAGAATTCCTAGGATGGGTCAGGATGTATGTTTGCAACATTTTAAGAAGAAGAAGCAGCAGCAGCACTAAACTCAAGAAATGGCTCTTTATCTGATGAACCGTATGGTAAGTTTTAATTTATTTTCTCTATTAGGCATAAAAAACAACTTTGATAGCTAAACATTACACCAACATACTTAGCACCCCCCTCCCTCCTTCCCCCCCTCCCCCCCCCCCCCCCTCTCTCTCTCTCTCTCTCTCTCTCTCAGAACAACAATGGAATGCTAACTTCTGTATTAACACACCTGAGCTACATCATTATGATTTTCATCACAAAATCTAAATGTGGTGTTCACAGTTGCAAATTATTTACACACTGTCAAACATATTTCCTGTTTTTTACTGAAAGAATGAAAATAATGGACAAAAACCTTGATGAAACTAAATTCACTATGGAGGACTGTACATTGAGTTTAGAGGAAGACAGCAACTGGTACAAACATATTTCATGTTAGTTGCTATTGGCCACCAAATCAAGATTTCTTATGTTAGTAGTTGTGAGTCAACAAATCAAGAGTGTGGAAAACTCAGACCAGCAACACCAGTTAACTGTATATCACACCTAATGAACAAACTGCCTATTGGCTTCTGTCTCGGGTTCTTCGGCTGACGTTCATCTAATGATTTTTCTGACGTTTCGCCAGCACGAGTGGCTGGCATTGTCAAAGCTTCACCCTCCATTGCCGGTGGTGAAGGTTTGACAATGCCAGCCACTCGTGCTGGCGAAACGTCAGAAAAATCATTAGATGAACGTCGGCCGAAGAACCCGAGACAGAAGCCAATAGGCAGTTTGTCAACAAGTGGCCACGAAAGCCTTAACAATTTTGTATACCCAATGAAGCTGAAAGATGAACTACAAGGAATATACACAACACCTAAAGGCATTTCAATTCTATTTCCTCACAAGAGAAGGAGAAAAAAATATTTCCACATTTTTTTCTAGTCAACTTAAACTGGGGTAGGCTATGGTGAAAAGTGCTCTCTCAGAATGCTGTGACAGCACTGTTGAGCACGGCAAACATACCAAACATTGATCTTAAAATCATACTACATAAAAAAGGTACCTGGATTCAAATCTGAATATTACACTAATGTCTAACGATGCCTAAGCCATATGTGAGCTCAACTGCAAGCTGGCGTCTCTCCCAAAATACAAGTAAATATTACACAAGTTCAATTTATGATCCTTTTACTACTCAGAGGTCTCTGTCATGAATGTTCTGGATTTAATTCACAAACAGGAGGAGGAGAGGCTGATGAGGCATGAAGATAATGGCAGACATTTACAGAGAAGACAAAATGTTAGCATGTATATGGATTCAAGCGCTGTGGCTGGCAATTTTGATCTATAGGCTCTGGGGAACTGAATACTTCTTACTTGTGGAATGAGACAGATGGTAAAAGAGAGTCAATGAAAGGGCAAAATGTGTCTACAAACTATGTCATGGTACTGGAATATATTAAACAAGTGTGGATACTGTCAAATAGATGTGTGTCTAAGCAGAAGCACAACATTTGTTTCTGCAAATATTGCCCAGTGCAAGGATATCCGAGTTGCGCAATACTGATCATGCAGTTTTCGTAAACAGGTCATGCAGAATGCAGTGTGAGTCAGTTAATTCCCAGATAAAGGAAAATACATATATACTGCTGTACTTGCCTAAAGGATGGTCGAAAGTCACTCAATGACTTTGATGATCATTTCATGACACTCAAAACACACAGTTACCAGTGCCTTTTCTGAGTATGAAAGTATGCATTTAGTGAGAGAAAGATTTTCCTTGTAAGCTATCTTCCCGAAACAATGGATCATGGGCACATATCAGAGACTTGAATGACTACGTAACAATGACAACACAGACAAATATTGCATACGAATCTATTAAAATTGGGCGTGACATTCACACGTGTGCGCCCGACTTAACACTTGTAATACACAATGAAGAATCTATCACTTTTGAGAACAAGTGACAGTAAAGTAATAGTTCTGTCCATAGGGACCACAAAGACATGATTAGGTTTAGTCACTTTGAGCACAGATGTATTTAAGCAACAATTCTCCTCAGGCTAAATTCGCAAAAGGAATGGGAAATGAACATAATATGTTGCACTTCACACTGGTTTGCAGAGTATGGATGTAGAGATGATGCAACACAAAACCTTAAGGCCTTTTCCACAATTGCTCTATTGTTATTTAAAATGCCATGTAATTCATTATCAAGAGAAACCGCTGCTCAAAATGGCTCTGAGCACTATGGGACTTAACAGCTGAGGTCATCAGTCCCCTAGAACTTAGAACTACTTAAACCGAAGGACATCACACACATCCATGCCCGAGGCAGGATTCAAACCTGCGACCATAGCAGTTGGGCGGTTCCGGACTGAAGTGACTAGAACCGCTTGGCCACTGCGACCGGCAGAGACTGCTGCCATCTTATCAGAATATAAAATGCAATATAGATTGAAGCACCAAAGAAACTGGTACAGGCATGCATATTCAAATACAGAGATGTGTAAACAGGGAGAATACGGCGCTGCGGCCAACAACGCCTATATAAGACAACAAGTGTCTGGCGCAGTTGTTATAGTGGTTACTGCTGCTACAATGGCAGGGTATCAAGATTTAAGTGAGTTTGAATGTAGTGTTATAGTTGGCGCAAGAGCAATGGGCACTGCATCTCTGATGAAATGGGGATTTTCCCGTACGACCATTTCATTAGTGTACTGTGAATATCAGGAATCCGGTGCAAAACACCAAATCTCTGACGTCGCTGTGGCCGGTAGAAGACCCTCCAAGACAAGGACCAATGACGACTGAAGAGAATCGTTCAATGCGACAGAAGTGCAACCCTTCTGCAAATTGCTGTAGATTTCAATGCTGGGCCAGCAACAAGTGTCAGCATGCGAACCATTCAACAAAACATCATTGGTATGGTCTTTCAGAGCCGAAGGCCCACTTGTGTACCCTCGATGACTGCACGACACACAGCCTTACGCCTCACCTGGGCCTGTCAACACCAACATTGGACTGTTGATGACTGGAAACATGATGCCTGGTTGGAAAAATCTCATTTCAAACTGTACTGAGTAGAGGGACTCGTACGGAAATGGAGGCAACCTCATAAATCCATGGACCCTGCATGTCAGCAGGGGACTGTTCAAGCTGATGGAGGCTGTGTAATGGTGGGGGGTGTGTGCAGCTGAAGTGATCTGGTACCCCTGATACATCTCGACACTACTCTGACAGGTGGCATGTACATAAGCATCCTGTCTGATCACCTGAACCATTTATGTCCATTGTGCATTCCGGTGGACTTGGGCAATTCCAGCAGGACAATATGACACCCCCATACATCAAGAATTGGTACAGAGTGGCTCCAGGAACACTCTTCTGAGTTTAACACTTTCACTGGCCACCGGAATCCCCATACATGAACATTATTGAGCATATCTGTGATGCCTCGAATGTGCTGTTCAGAAGAGATCTCCACCCTGTTGTACTCTTACAGATATATGGACAGTCCTACAGGATTCATGGTATCAATTCCCTCCAGCACTACTTCAGACATTAGTCGTGTCCATACCACGTCGTGTTGTGGCACCTCCACATGCTTGCGAGGGCCCTACATGATATTAGGTTGGTGTACCAGTTTCTTTGGCTCTTCAGTGTAGTAAGATGTGACACATGTACTAGTATGGCACAAGCACTGACCACTAGCAGTTCCTCTCACCTGAGGTGGTGTCTGTGTGTCAGTGCCCTATTATCCATCATGTTGAAGTCAATTCTATCTGTGTGAGTAAAGGAATTTTTGCCATGGCAAGAATGTTGGTTTCACAAGTCTTAATTTTGTTATTTTGTACTTATAGACTCCCACTGCCCCACTGAGAAATACTTCTCCCCCTCAACAATGAAGTAAAGCACCTGAGAGTACAGCATGGAGTAGTAAATTGTTTGTGTTGCAAGTGTCCCCTGCTGCTGTGCCAGCTTGTTCATTTCCTTGGATTCCCAACTGGCTTGACCACTTGCAGAATGATACTTACTTCCTTTGCCACTGAAGCAGGTGAAGGATATCTTCTCCATTTCTAACCACTTTGTAAAATGATTGTTTAAAAATAAAATCTGTTGAACAATATTTCTTGTATTTTCTCAGATTTTAAAAAACAGCTTAGGCCTCATTAATAATAAAGGAGGATATTAGCTCCACAGCTGCATTAAAACATTTGAGCCCACCATAGCAAGCTCTTCAGGTTACTCCTTTGCTCTAATCCCAAATAGTTTTGTTGCTGTTTTGAAATTCATGAGTGCGTGCTCTGCTGATGGTCAAACAAGAAGACTTAAATGCTGGTGACCGCGGGATTGACTGGACCCTATATGCATGTCACACCATGAAGAACTTCCTTCATACTGTTTAAGGCCATTCCCCATCCTAAGCAGAGAGGTTAGGTGTTGGGATTGTACAGTTGTCAGGTGATATTGCATTGCCACATGGTGTAAAGGGCCTTTTCAATATCGAAAAACATTCCTGCAAAACTGCTGTCTCAAAAAAGGCTCTTGTATTGCTGCCTCCAGGAGTATTAGATTGCTGAGTGTAGAGTGGTACCTAAGGAAGGTGAAAGATGTTTTTCAGATTCTAGAGTCCATATTAAACAGCTCCCGATCTTTCAATCCAACCCTATATAACTGGTAAGTGCTAGTTGGATTGGTGTGATCCTTCTCACAATTCATGAGAAGGATGACGATTGGTTGCCTCCAAAAATAATGGTACAGTCCTGCAGATGACATTCTGTTAAATTATACAAGGAAGTAGTTCTTGAACTTAATATTCAAATTTCACTATGCACTTTGGCCATGGTGTCATAATGAGAGTCATAGATAGTTTGTATTTTAACTCCTTCTGTGTGAGCCACTAACATCGATTTTACCACGGCATCAGTATGGAGAAGCAGTATTTAAGAACTGTGTGAACCAGCTCGTGATCATCAAACAGCAGGGCGGCAATGTGACTTCAAGTCTGCACTATTCTGCACCATGCCAATGGTGCAGACCCTTCTGTCTCAACTGCAACACGAACCCCTGCCTGCCACATCTGGACACCAGGGGCAGCCTCATACTTGGCTGCTGTCCCGAGAGTATGACGGGAAGATCCATTGTAACTATCATTGGTCTTTCTTCAGCTGCACAATGTCCATCCTCGATATAGAATCCTAGTCCACACCTAGCCATCAGAGCTGTCACGTCATAACTGGTGTCTTCAGACCTCCTCCAACTACATCTGTGATATATATGCTCTAACTTGCTGTAACTCTGCTTTATAAATTTTATAAAGTAATGTTACTTCCTTACTTTACAAGTTATGATTACTGTGGAACCACTGGGTGGTTAGGAGAGTTTACTACTAACAGACACACAAAAGTGGGCGGTAGGTAAAAAAGGTTGACTATCCATGCTGTAAAGCATCCAGCTGGTTTAGTTAAAAATTTATTTAAATGGCTTGATGCTGATGTATCTGGCAGGTGGATCCATACAGGCAAGTGGTCACTAGTCTGAAAGTCTCCTGTCACTTTTTGAAGGATAGCATCAGCTAGTGTAGGAGAGAAAAGTGACAGTTAAATTATATAAATTACTGAGGAAAACCTGTTTGCAGTAAAGAGGTGTGTCACTTTCCTTGAACGTAGGAGGCACACATCATTCGACAAGAGGAACCTCTCCAATACTTGCCCCTCTCCTGGGACAAGTGTACGTAAAGCCCCACTGAATATGAGGCACACTGAAGTCTCTGAGAAGGAGAAAGGGATCAGACAGTTGATAGATGAGATTTTGTAGGATCTCTTTTCCCATAGGTTTATGGCATGTGAAATCTGGGGAGCACACAGTTATTCCTAAGAGAGCTGAAATCTCAAGCTCTATTGCTTGAAGGTGAGCGGTGAGGGTAACAGGCACAGAACAACATGTATCTTAGACAAACTACACCCTTAGCCCTCTCACCATGTGTATTACGTGGATGGTGTACCCTTCAAACACATAGTTAGAAATGTGTATCTTATATACAGAAGCACAAAGACCTATCCTGTGTTAAAAGCTTTACTTTTTCCACACGTTCTTCGACTGTTCACGTTTCATTACAGTATTAATAAGAAAGGATTTTCTTTCATCCTGTTTTTGGCAATGTGTCTGACAGTGAATGGAAAAATCGGATCTAGTTCTATTTCAGAGCAATCTTCATCAGTTAGTACTGGCCATTCCTATCAGATGGTTTTGTATGTTGATGTGAATTTTGCCTTTCGCTTATGTAATACAAATATTTTGCACTAGATTGTACATTTAGCTTCGTCTCTGGAATGTCTTAACAATCTCTGCTGGAAGTGGTTTAGAAGTCGTCTTAATATTTCAACATTTGGTCACAAGTAACATCATTACCAGGTTTGACTTTCTATGAAGTCATTAACAGATGGTTTGTTAAAAAAGAAAGTGAAGGATGATAGTGAAACACTAGGAAAATAAATTACAGATCAAATTAACCTCTATAAACAACCATATGTACTTGCAGCACACGTGTCACACAAAATCGTCAACTTAAGATGCCTGGAGGTGTGCTTGAAATGTACACACATCTGTACTCCGACTGCTGCAACTGAAGACTACAGTTGACTGTGTAATAACAAAGTTAGTGACACTCAAATATATGATTAAGAAGATTCAAAATGTAAAATTGATTGAGAGGGAAAGCCTTTTCAAGGTGAAAATGAGTAAAATTCTTAACTACCTGGAAGCCTAATACTGAAAGGAGGATGGATGGCACCCACACGCAGACACAAACTGAGAGTAGTAAACTATTATCCGGTGGTCAAAGGTGTATACTGAACAGGCAGTGTGAAAGAAAAAGTGGCAGATATTAAGATAAGTCACCATACAACAGAAAATCAACTAATTCACCTGGAACAGATATGATCCCTGTGAGATTCTACAGAGTTTATGCAAAAAAACTTGCCTCGCTTCAAACAGTGGTTTATTGTATGTCACTAGAGCAATGGAGAGTACATCATGATTGGAAAAAAGTGAATGTCATTCCCCTTTTCAAGAAGAGCTATCAGACAATGCATACAAACACAGGCTGATATCGCTGTCATCAATCTGTCATATAACTGTGGTACACGTTTTATGGCCACGCATTATGAAGTTTTTTATTTTAAGAGTGCAAAAATCTCCCACAAACAGAGAATTCTTGCCATTCAGCTCACTCTGTTTGTCCTTGTGACCTAGAGTACCATAGGCAAAGGCACCCAGGCTGAAGCCATGTTCTTTGAGTTCAGGAAGGTATGTGAAACCATTCCACATTGTCAGTTATTGAACAATATACCAGTTTGTGGAGTATCAGATCACATTTGTGATTGGATTCAGGGCTTCCTTGCAGACAGGAATCAACACATTGCCTGTATGGGAAGGAAATTGATATACGTGAAGGCAATTTCAGGAATACTCCAAGAAAGTGTGACAGTCATTATTGTTTACAATATATAATAATATTAATCATCAAGTGGATAAAGGTGGGACCTCTGTGAAGCTATTCGAGGACAATCCTGTTATCTATAGGAGAGGTTCAATGTTTGCCACATGTACTGGCACTTGAACCTAAATGTAAATAAATGTAATGTATTGAGCATAAATAGGCAAAGCGGTGCACTACTGTTCGACTGGACTACTGGTGAAAAATCAGTGGAAACAGTAAAAACCATAAGTACCTAGGAGTAACCATCCAGATGCCAGACTAAGATACAATGGGTAATTCTTATGGAAATGTAATTCATCCAAAAAAGAAACGGCGTACAAAAGACTTTTTTTGGTCGATTCTCAAGTACTGCTCACCAGTCTGGGAAGTCTACCGTGTTTCATTAATAAAAGAGAGCCAATAAAAAATGATGTATTTTGTCATGACATCGTTGAGTAGGCCCGGAGGCATTATGGAGACGTTTACTATTGAAATTTAGAGTCTGTACATTTAGGAACAGCCTGGCAACATATTACTATCTCCCATATAAAAACTGTGAAATGACCATGGCAAGGAAGACAGAGTAATTACAGCCCATTCTTCCCATGTGCCATTTGCAAATGGAACCGGGAAGACAATGTTATCAAAAGCACCCTTCATCACACACTGTAGGGCTTGAAAAGCAAGTATGTACATATACGAGGGTAAGTCAATTATTATCTGCAAATTAGTTATATTTTTGTTTACTTTGGTAGTACTGTCGTTTTATGTTGATGACACATGCTTTTGTTTATTTGTTGTTATATCTTTGAAATTTTCAAGCTGCTAGGTTAGTTTCGTCATCGCTGCCGTGCTGTTAATCATGGCTGCTCTGCTGTTTATTTACACCAAAGAAGAGCAACATTCAGTGATCCATTTTTTGTGGTTGGAAGGCGTATCAGGGGCCGAAATTCATCGAAGACTTTTGGTACAGTACGGGACCAGTGTTTTGCCACAACAGGGTGTCTAAGAATGGATTGAAAAATTCTGAAATGGTTGCACAAGTGTTACGCACGACGAAGGAGCTGGATGACTGTTTATCGCAACAAATGAAGAAATCATTGCGTGTTCACATGAAATGATTCTCTTAGACAAACGACTAATTATTGATGAAGTGGCACATCATCTGCAAATTGGTCATAATCCACAACAGACTTAGGTTTCATAAAGTTTGTGCAAGATGGGTCCCAAAACAACTTGCACAGTTGCATAAACAAACACGCTTGGACATCTGCAAAAAACATTTGGATCGCTATGGTAACGAAGGGGACAACTTCTTAGACAGTATCATTACTGGTGACAAAACATGGATCCATCATTATGAGCCAGATATTCAATATCCAACTGTCCGCAGGAAAACTGATGCTCATGGTTTTTTGGGAGGCACAAGGTCCAGTACTGGAACATTATCAGGAAAGGGGCACAAAAATAAACAGTGTATGTTGCAGTGAGATGCTTACTGACAGGCTAAGGCCTGCAATTCGAAGCAAACACCAAGGATTGCTATCAAAAGGTGTTGTGTTGTTGCACAACAATGCCTGTCTACATACTGCTGCCCATACTGCTGAAACACTCCAGAAACTCAAATTTAATGTACTGGATCATCCACAATATAGTCCCAATCTTGCCCCTTCTGACTATCACTTGTTTGGACCACTCAAACAGGCATTAAGGGGTCATCGATTTGCCTCGGACAAAGCAGTGAAAGAAGCAGTGCATTCCTGGCTTGCAGCTCAACCAAGAACATTCTTTTATGAGGTCATCAGGAAGCCTGTGCAACGACGGATCAAGTGCATTGAAACGCAAGGAGACTATGTCAAAAAATGATGTTCTTGCAAGTTTCAGGTTCCTATTTGATTACAATATTTTATAACTATTTTGCGGATAATAATTGACTTACCCTCGCATATTCTCTTCTATGGCTTGGTTACTGAATTACATCTTGTAATAAGTAAAATAAAGAAGACACCTGCTGAGGCTTAAGGAAGCTGATCAACAAAATGCAACTTTTATAAGTTACTCAGTCAGATCAACCTGTAAGGTTCACACGCTGACCTGAATGACAGAAAAGAAGAACACGCAAGTAAAACAGTCATTCACTAACCTGTAGTTTCCTTTTCTGTTCTCGGATGACCTCCCGCTCCTGAAGCTTTCTTTGTAGCTGCAGCTGAGCTTCTTTGTGTTTGCTGGTGTACTGTACTGCCAGCCCCAGTGGTGGTGTTGTCTCTGTTCAAGATAAAAAAATTAAAACTTGCTAAAGAGAATCGTATCTGACAATTTAGGAATCACTCATAGTTTCATGCCTCGCATACGTTTAGTTATGGGGAGGGGGATTGCTACACTGAGTCAATAGCTTTAGAACGGATCTTGATATAGCAATTACATGAAGTTTTATAAAAAAACTTAACAAAAATTGAAAAAAGCAGTTCCAGTAAAAAAAGGCTAAACAAAAATAAAAGAATTTATAAATGAGAAGTAATTGACTGTTAGTAGGATAAGTTCATAGAATAATAAAATAGCAATAATGATAGTTATCAGTGGCTACAGAAGTAAAACCATCAATAATGGGGGATGTGAGTCAATAATGGGGAAGTGAACAAAAGTATACATGAATTTTAAAATACACAAATTAATGTATGGAATCTCAAAATCCTATGAGTAAGATTAAGACTACCCCATTGAAACTAAAGATAATGACAGTAAAAGCAGATACAGCTAAGCAACTTCAAACACCTTCAGAGACAGATCACATTACTGGATATTAAAACTGCATTTTATACTGCATTCAGTCTTCTACAGCAGATTGTATTCTGAACCTTAAGTACCTTTGCAATGAAGATACATGACAAACATGTATGCCACTAAATTATTCAAGCAGGGCAGACAAGGACTTTATTCGGAGAAAAGCTGTTAACTCCTGTTTGAAAATCTGCTGTTTGGCTCTAACACTTTGTTGAAGTCTGCTACAAATTTATGCTGTAGAGTGGGTGGTAAGAATGAGTCACATGCCATGGATCATGTTCTTTGTTTGAACAGTATCTAAGGATGGACTAAAAACACAAAGGGGAACACTGTCCTGTGTTCACTGAACACCCTTCCCAAATAAGGAGCTTCAACAATTAACATTGATATTCCCAATAGCTATCTTCAGGGCTGAAAATATGAAAATGCTGTTAGTTAGAAAGAAAAAGGAAGAAAGATTATGATTTAACATTCTGTCAACTATGGTCACTGGAGATGGAGCACAAGCTCGGATTATGAAACGATGGAGAAGGAAACTGGCTGTGCCCTTTTCAAAGGGACCACTGTGGACATTTTCTGGAGCAAATCTAGGGAAATCACAGAAAATCTAAATCTGGATGGCTGGACAGTGATTTGAACTGTCATTGTCCCAAATGCGAGTCCACTGTGCTAACCACTGCGGCACCTTGCCCGATTGTTGGAAAGAAAGGAAGGCTGGAGTTTAGCATGTAGTCAACATAAAGGTCATTATATGACTAAGATTAAGGCAAGTCACTACTAGAAAAGCTGTTAACTCTATTTGAAAACCTGTTGTTCCTAAATGGGAATTATTTTATGGGCATCGACCAATTCTTAGGAAAGGACATCGAGTGTTCATCAGAGACGAGGGATCATCAAAATCTGGGTGTAACGTTGCAAAGAGATACAAAATGGAACAAGCATGTGAGGATTGTGGTAGGGAAGGCGAATGACCAGCTTTGGTTTATTGGGAGGATTTTAGGAAAGTTTATCTCATCTGTAAAGGAGACCGCATATAGGATGCTAGTGCAACTTATTCTTGAGTACTACTGGAGTGTCTGGGATTTGCATCAGGTCAGATTTGTACCAGTAGGTTCGAACATCATGCAAGTTTTACAGAGATGCTTCGGGAACTCAAACAGTAATCCCTGGAGGGAAGGCAACCTTCTTTTTGAGGATCACTATTGAGAAAATTCAGAGAACCAGAATTTGAAGCGGACTGCAGAATGATTCTACTGCTTCCAACATACATGCTGCATAGGGACCAAAATGATAAAATACAAGAAATCAGGGTTCCTACAGAAGCATACAGATAGTTGTTTTTTCCCTTGCTCTATTTGCAAGTGGGACAGGAAAAGAAATTACTAGTGCTGATGCAAGGTCGCCTCCGCCACACACCATACGGTGGCTTGTGGATAATGTATGTAGATGCAATGTAGATTTAGATTCAAAGAGACACCCAGCAGAACACATCAGTACTATCCCTCTGTGTACAAAGATGGAGTCCTATTTTTGGGTTCCCTTCATATTTGTCAGAACTTTACAGTAGTTTTGATGCTGTATCATTATGAAATGCGTGTCTTCAGCAAATCTAGTTTTATTTATTAGGCCAGCTTAGTGTCTTTGTAACTGGCGATTCATGAACTATAATTTATCTTTCTTATAAATCATGGTTAAATAAGAACATAACTACGCAAATAAAGAGTTATAAAATGATAATAAGGAAAGTTTACCATCTTTAGAAAAAATGAGAATTTGTATCCGATGCAAAAAATATACATATACTTTAATATTAAATAGAATATTAAAATAACACATAATATATAATACAGCTACAATAATATACCTTAATATAATTTCAAAATGCAAATATTTTTAATTAGCTAAGTGAGAATCTCTTTTATCTTGTGAGCATATGTATAGAAAACACTAAAATTATACTTTCAGATGACAGGATCTGAATTTTATCATATATTGTTCAGAATTTAAAAGCAATAACTACACACAGGAAGTTCTGGATAAGTATATCACCTTTGTTGTCACGCTTTTGCAGATGACCAGATGTTGAAAGAAGAGTGAATGCAGCTACAGATCGCGAGTCCACACACATCTTTTCCACCAAATGACAGGCAAGATCTCGCAGATTATCAAAACGGACGCCAAGAAGTTTTTCGGCCCACTCACGAATTAAGCATGATGCAGCTGACATAACTTCACCTTCAGAGCAATGGACTGGAGTCTGCAACAGAAGGAAAGTTAACAATTACTAGCTGCTCTAAACTCACATTTCCAATTCCTATCAAACTTGACACTACACTGGTGGAAGTTTGAGGATGTTTGTAAACATTAGTGTCTCTTGACTTACTGTTATTTTCCTGCCTATTTGACTTTCAGTCTTCAGTTGTCTGCTCATTCATGTTGATTTCTATCAGAATTGATTCACATAAAATCTTCAGCATTATAATGAAGTTAAAACATTTTCAATACCTGCAACACAATTCAAACCTCAATTCTTTTAGAATTCACTGTTGCTGTCTTCGAAAAAAGGGATATTTTTCATGTAGATTATTTGTTACTGTATACAGATGTTGACGTATGTAAAAAGGGACATTTCAGAATTTAAAAAAAAAAATAGTTTTTCTTGCAGGCATGATATATAGGGTAAAAACATACTTTTTCAGGTCTCTGGACAGGTAATCATTACACAATAACCACCAACATAAGCATAACAATTATGAGTCTTTATTAAATCACACCATAAATGAAGGAATGTAAAATGTAAGGTTAGTACCTTCTCTATTAAATCAAATGATGCTGTAACTAGTAATTTATAATTTTCCAACAACTGTTCATTGCTGTAAATGTTACATAAACAGTTTTTTTTATATTCTTGGGCCTTGCAACATCCTTTATTGGTAATATGGTCTGGCAGGAGGAGAACATATCATGTCAGTGGAAGTATACATGCTGCCCAGTAGGGGAGTAGGAGTCAGAGTGGGGCTAGGAGATGAAGGCTTGCTATTTAGAAATTGGGGTTGTACAACTGAGTATTCCCTGCAACCAAACATCAGATGTTAAACTTTCTTTGACTGATACAGTCAGAAACCTGTAGTAAATTTCAGTGGATAACTACGAGGCATCAGAGTCTTTAGAAATTAGGCGACGGCGGGGGGGGGGGGGGGAGAGGCGACGGCGGGGGGGGGGGAGAGAGGCGACGGCAATGGGGGGGGGGAGAGAGGCGACGGCAATGGGGGGGGGGAGAGGCGACGGCAATGGGGGGGGGAGTGGCGACGGCAATGGGGGGGGGGAGAGGCGACGGCAATGGGGGGGGGGAGAGGCGACGGTGGGGGGGGAGAGGGAAGGGGGGAGGTTAAAGCACGAACACAGGTGTATTTAATTTACAAAAACCATGTTTGAAATAAATGTGATAGTAAATTTCTGAGAGAAACATTTATTTTATTTATCAGCCATATGCTGTAACACACACACACACACACACACACACACACACACACACACACACACACACATTTGTTGTTGCAGTCACACATCTTCACCAACACAAATCTACAATCATATGGCATATGTTACTGTTCTAAATTCTCTCTCTGTAGAAAGGGGGGAGGGGGAGGGGGAGAGGTGTGGGGAGGGGGGGGAGGTGTGGGGAGGGGGAGGGAGGGAGGTGTGGGGAGGGGGGAGGGGGGGAGAGAGAGAGAGAGACAGAGAGAGAGAGAGAGAGAGAGAGAGAGAGAGAGAGAGACTTGGCATCATATTAGCATATGCTGCACAGTTCTGTATTGGTGAAGATGAATGAATGCAACAAATATATGTTACAACATATGACCGCATCATGTATGATAGAAGTTATGGGGAAAGTTCAGAAACACAAAACTGTGGTAATACTGTGTAAACTCTGACTGTTTAATATTTTTACAAGATATTAACAAAGATAAAATTCGTATATAAACACAAGCTCATACAACAAAATACACTGCTCACTGCTCAAAGGAATTAGAGGAACGTGTGTATCTATGTGCAATACGTTAAATCTATTTCAATATAAGTGATCTATGGGCTTAATGCAAAGCCTGGGATCTTCAGTTTCAATGTACACAACAACTAAAGTCAATTGCCATCTATCAGCTATGTTATGCATTACAGTACCACCTGGGACTTCAGAGGGAAGTGAGCACTGATGTCCCAATATTCTCTAGTGAGGTACATAGATAGCAGCTGTCATTTGTGGATATTGAATTCAACCAAGCACATGCAATGTGACAATCTAATGCAATGCAGGTTGCAAGAGCTGTCTGTCTTATCCAGAAGAATGGACCTTCTGTTCTGTTGCTGCAAATGCCAATCTCTCTCCATATGTCATACACAGATTGTAGACACACTACAGTGAGAAAAGTCAGTACACAAGGAAAGTTTGAGAAGGTCACCAATGCATTGAAACCCCACCTGGAGACGAGATCTGCCCATCTCTGCATTGCGGAATCATGCGGCTAGAGCCAGAGCACTGCAAGATGATCTCATAAGTCAGTGGAGCAACTATATCTGTTCAAACTAAGGAACAGCTTACAAGAAAGGATCTTTGCCCCAGATGTTGTGTTAGAGTATCCCTCTTCACATTACAACATCTCGCAGCTGACCTTAGGTTCAGTTTCCATGTCAACTGGCAACTTCGTCATTAGCAAAATGTGTTATTCACAGACGAGTCTAGATTTCCATGGCACAAGATGATGGCCCTGTTCGCTTGTGCAGAAACTGTGGTGAGCAGTACCTGCCACATGTTGTCCAGGAAAGCTACAGATTCGGTCAAGGTTCTGTGATGGTTTGGAGAGGCATCAGTGGTACCAGCCGTACAGATCTTGTCAATGTCCATGGTTGCCTTACCACCAGGTAGTACAGTGAACAGATCCTGTTGGACCATGTAGTGGCAACTACATACAGTGGTGGCCCTGAATTCCTTTGCACACCCAATAATGCTCGGTCCCATGTGGCGGGCATCACCAGGGATGTATTGCGAAGTCTGGACACTGAAGCAATGGAATGGTCTATGGTGAATCTCAAGTTAAACTCCACTGGGTATGTGTGGGACATGCTTGATAGATGCATTTGTAGTCATCCAGTTCCAGCACAGTCTCTCCAGAACTCCTAAGGACTCTCACTGAAGAATGGGAATAGTTACCACAGGGTGACCTCCTTAGATTTATATAGAGCATGCCACATAGGTGTCATTCAAAACAATGGCGAGCAGAAACCAGTTGTCATTTCCTTCCTAGCTTAAAGCTAGAAAGGAAACAACGATTGATTGCTGCTCGCCATCATTTTCAAAGTCACATCACAGTGGTTGAGCCATTCCACTTTCCTAAGGGAAGGTAATTTGACGTAGATGTCAGACGCTGATAAATGCTCATGGAGGGCATACTCATTAATGAAGCTCTTGAAGTCCAATGAGAAGCATCCCATAAGATGGGATGAAAGATTGTTTGCACTTCTTTTTCAACACCTGTCGGCCATTCCAGTTCTTGTTATGTCCTTAATTTGTGAAAGATAAAGCTATAATTTGATAACATATCTAGACCTCAATTATTACTCAGTGGAGTATGAAAAACACACAATGTGATGTTCTCCCAATTCTTTTGAATAGTATATATTCTCAACTACTGATGCCTCACACAATTATCCGATGCACATATTTCCATTTATTGGCTTTCAGGAGGAGCCATATCAAAAATAGAATGTCAGTTATGACAATATGAACATAAGGACAACACAAAATCCACTCCCCAAGTGAAGAAAATCTTCGACCTGGCCCAATGTAGGTATCTGTAGTATTTATGATGAATTTGCACATAAGTAGTCAGGCAGAGTTATCTTGTAGTCCTGCTGCAAAGAAGAGTGTATAATCCAAATATAAACATAATAATAGTGATGTCTGCAAGGTCCATCCTGTTCAGGTCTTATCTCATGTAAGCCTAGATTAGTTGTCGACTGTTGGTTAGCAGGTTTTAAATTGCCCCAACTTCTAATGTGTCCTTTTAGGGCTATTGCTGCTAGCTATTAATTGGCATATTACTTTTTGACAGTATAGACTGTAAGGTTTCGCTACTTTCCCTGTTGATCAGTAACTGACGACTGGCGCGTTGTTCCATGTTGCCACTTATATATCCCCACTAAATTAAAAACTTGTTTGCCATTCATGTAAAGGAAAGTTTCATTGCACTTTACGGTTTATATAATAATTTTATATTGCAGCTTCTACTCAGTTTCACCACAGTTGTGTATTGACTTGTTCAATATGCTCCTTTACTATGCATAATGCACTTTTAACTTATTTTGTTCATTTTTTGTGTAATTTTGTTTGTTTTTTCTTCATTATAAGTGTAAACCACTAATTCAAATTGTGAACAGCTGGGTTAGTGGCCCCACATTCTTCTCTCTGTCAACAGATGGCAGTACTTTTGCCACTCTGGTTTACCACTTTGCTTCCTCATTCGCATCCACTACTTCCTGTTCTGTGCTCATAGGTAGCACATCACGCCTAGTACACGTCCACCGCGGTGCTCGGGGGCCACACCACCAAATGTAAGTGTCCTGGTATTATTTGTATATTTCCCTACCCAGACAGCTGTCCGTAGTACTGTCTGGCGTCACTTTTGCATTGACATAGGTTTCACAGCACCTAGTTCGACTGGTGGTTTTTAAACGTTTTTGAAAACTTTTTTATGAAAAAAAAACCCATTGCTGTTTTTTGTGTGTGTTGTCACGTGTGAAAATTATCTCCTGTCTTTTGCTATTTCCAGTATGACACCTGAAAATGGGCTTATAACAGCCCGAAACCGGTCGCGTGATAATAAAAGAACTTTACAACTGAATCGGTATTTTCAAGCTCTGATATAATAAATAAGGTAAAAAACAATTAAATTAAGTACATGGTGTGGTCGTTACACTGGAGGTCTCAAGAATGATCAGCTTCTGGGCTGTTGTCACATTTCCAAGACAAATCAGCAGACAGCAACAGCCAATATAATCTTTCAGTGGAAATAGGAACTTTTAGTATGAAACACTTTATCATTTCAAAGTGAACTTGAGTGCTATGAACAACTACAGATGGGATTGAAAGATTCTCCTCCTCCAATGCTTCATGTATTTCATGTTCAGAAATTCATGTATTTCATGTTCAGAAAATGACTGAAGGCACTCATATACATTAGCTCTTCCAGTGTACTACTGCAATTAATAAAGTAGTTTTCTTTAAGTCCTTACATGAGAGTCATCATGTCAGATACAGTTACCCAGCAAGTCAAAACCAATGTTTGCTATTGTAGCGGAGAACAACATGCATTTGTATCAATTTGACAGAAACACAACTCACAAATTACACTTGTCAATCTTACCATGAACTGTTGACAAGCGAATGATGTATCTTTCATTACCACAAGTTTACACAGTGTCACAGACACACTCAGGGTTAGAATGATAGTTACTATGGACAGGTATGTTAAGGTATGCCTTCTCTTTTACCAAAAAATGCGGAAGTGACCAAAAGCTGGACTGCATGAGATCTTGCTCCAGTGACTTTGTTGGTAACAACGTGGCCAGTTCTGTTCAGCAATTCATGTTGTTATGTCGTCATTCCTATCAAGTCCAAATCTAAGAGCAGTGTTATCAGTGAAGTACAGAAATTATTACTCAAAGTCCATTTATTACGGACGTCAATGCAGACATAACAGAACTGCCTCCTAGAAAGAGGGTGCTGCTTTTTATAAAAATATCAAACATTACAAAATATGTAAACTTTACAAACTTAAGACATTTCAAGAATCTTCTAGAAATAATAAATAACAAAGATTTGCCGGTGACTGGATTTGAATTGGCGACCCGAAGCACACCAACCATCAACTATCTGGTACCACACACTGCATGCAGCACAGCTTGCGACATTGCTCCCTCTCCTGGAGAAACAGCGAACATGTGTTTCAGTTCTCATTGGAGCTGACTACATCATTCTCAATCTATAGATCTAGATCTTGACAGTGGTCCTTTGCATGGCTGTATTGGAGGATCCTCGCATTCAGGTTGTCTTGTCACACCCTCTTCACTATGATGATCAATGAAGATAGTGCTTCCCATTGAAGCATGACGATCAATGAAGATAGTGCTTCCCATTGAAGCATGACGATCAATGAAGATAGTGCTTCCCATTGAAGCTTCACAATCACAAAGTGGACCTTTGGTTTCTTTGAATAAAAATTCCCCACCATCGATCTCCATCTCAGGACTGTAGTAGGGCTTCACATACAAGACATGGAAAACATCTTCAGAGCTTTTGTCTTTGTGATGAAGGGGCATAATACTTGAATTTGTATTTGATGTCCAGCAAGCAACAAAGGATACGATATCGCCAAAAGTAGCATTTTAGCAACTCCTCTGATAGTCCTACTTCCTAAACTGGCATAAATATCCATACCAAGTCTACTAGGCTGTATCTCACTTGCTAGTGCTTAGAATTATAGTGCTCTCTCTACTTCTCCTGAGCATCCACGAACCATATGTGACCCAGTTGTCTTCAATCCTGGTGAAAAGGTGCTTCATGCAGTCATCCTGAATATCATCCAATTGAAATGGGAATAGTGTATCCCTTGTTGTTTTGCCCACATGACCGTGGAACAAAAAGAATGGTGTGAAGTATGTAGTGTCTTGCTTCACTGTATTACGTGTGAATGTCATGAAAGACATCAATGTGCATTAAGATAATATCTGCCAGGCATTCTGTGAGGTCACTCATCTGTGAATACAAGGCAATTGTCATCCTGCGAGTAATGTGGCAACATGAAATTACCTCATACTAGTCTCAACTGGAAAACTTTTCCATGACAAGAGGCCATTACACAGGGTGCTCTGTATTTCAGAAGGATCTCTTCTACAAGGGACCTTGCAATTTCCAGAGCTTCAACAGTCAGCACAGCATTGGTGACAATATAGTAAGTGAGACAGTAAATGCCAACTATTATCCACCGAGTCTCATTTGTTGACTTCAATAACCTCTCCAGGATGTCAATTCCAATCTGGTGCAATGGTTCTGCGCCAGGTGGAATGGGTATCAGATGCCCGGAGGTAACTATGGCACATGCTTCCATTGTTGGTGTTTCTTAATGAGGCTCACAAACAGATCGATGTTGAAGCATCATGGAAATATTTCATGACAGTTGGCTGTAGATGAGCTGGGATGATGAGCAGCCATTTCAACCCCACTGGATTACAATTTATCTTCTACAGTGTTCTGTCTAAGTGAAATTCTCCTTTGGTCAGTTTCTCCTACTTTAAGGTCTCTATTGTTCTCAGCAGTGTTGGATCTTCCCTCTGTTGAGCAGAAATATCATTTAATGCAATGCTGCTGGAGATATCATCCACAATGCTGTCTTCCATCAAAGAATTCCTCAAATGACAGTGTCCTTGTGTTTGGATCTGCTTTAGTGTACCACTGTGACATCGCACTCCTGAAATCTCAGCGCCCACCTTGCTAGTCGACTCAATTGATTCTTCGAGTTCATCAACCAGCACAGAGGGTGGTTGTCACAAGGGTGAATGGTTTGTCAACTAAATATGGCCATAAACTGTTAATGGACCAAACAACTTCAAGACATTCTTTTTTTTTTTGTTGTAGACTAGTTCATCTTGGAGTTAGAGAGTACTCTGAACACATAAGCTATCACCTTATCAGCACTTTTCTGAATTTGCACTAGAACTGCATCTATCCTGTAACGACTACCATCAGTGAAGAAGCGGCTTGTGCTCATTTCTGTTGTTGGAACAGAGATAAAAAGTCAATAAACTTCATAATGGAATTGTTCCGAACTGTTTGTTATATACCCTTCATTTATGTCATACTGCTTAAAAAGCACTAGAAACATCGTAAATATAGTAATTATACAATTACAAACATAAATCTAATCCATGAAATACTGTAGCTAATAAAGTACATACAGAAGTGAATCCAACAATTTTTTTTTGAGTTCTGTGTGTAACATTGTAGTTGGTTGCAGTGTGTTTAAGCACTTGATTTATAGTTTCTCTTCCATATTTAATAAATCAAATGGTGGTTTGTAAGAATGCTCAAGTTTCAACAACACTACTGAGACGAAATTTGAAATATATATTAATACCGTCAGCTGCTGACGGGCATTGATATATATCAACGGGGACAGGTGAAAATGTGTGCCCTGACCAGGACTCGAACCCGGGATCTCGTGCTTACATGGCAGATGCTCTATCCATCTGAGCCACCGAGGGCACAGAGGGTAGTTCAACTGCAGGGACTACCTCATGCAAGCCTCCCGCAAGACCCATATTCTCACCTTATATGTCCACACACTACACTCGTAGTGTCCCTACCCAACACACTCATAACATGTCCAAAAGAACAGACACCATATCCATATAAGTATATAGTTCTGGCAATACCGGCCATGACCTTCCTCTTTTGTGCAGATGCACACATAATACCCAAACTCTTACGGGACTTGGTAAGAATGTCTTCCACCAGTAATGAGTGTGTTGGGTAGGGACACTATGAATGTAGTGCATGGACCTGAAAGTTGAGAATGTGGGTCTCGCAGGAGGTGTGGGCAAGGTAGTCCCTGCAGTCGAACTGTCCTCTGTGCCCTCGGTGGCTCAGATGGATAGAGCATCTGCCATGTAAGCACGAGATCCCGGGTTCGAGTCGTAGTCGGGGCACACATTTTCACCTGTCCCTGTTGATATATATCAACGCCTGTCAGCAGCTGAAGGAATTAATATATAATTCTAATTTAGTTCTAGACGGCTGCAGGTCATAAATGGTGTCTGTTCTTTCAGACATGTCCTAAAGAACAGACACCATATCCATATAAGTATACACTACTGAGAGGTGGCCCCATTTGCTATTAGTGACATTTCCCATTGATGAATGGCAGTAAGGGGTGGGGGAGGGGGAGGGGAGGGTCACAGGGGTGGCAGATGCAGTAAGGCACTCAATAATGAAAATCTGAGCTATAGGCATGGCCGTACTGAGGCCACAATGAGTTAGGCCCCAGCCAAGGGCACAGGCACAGACAGGTCACAAAGACAATTAAGACGATGAGAAAGAAAATTTAAGAACCAACCAGTTGGAGCACTCGAGTTCTCCTGCCCCACTTTTTCCTATCCTCTGCTTGTGAGAAGAAGACTTTCCTTTGGCATGCACACTGTTCTCACAGTGCCATTTTGTTCAAGTATCACATAAAGAAATGACTACTACCAAACATGTGTCACTTGGGTTATGTATCAACAGTGCACTTGGTTCATATGGCTGCCACCTCCACAGATAGTTCATAGCTAAGAATGGCATTTTAGTTACAACTTCATTACAGTTTTGTAGGAACTCAAAGATTGGCCGCAAGTCTTGAAGCGATTTACATTCTATTTAACTGAAAGCTTCCAATTTTTGCTGATTTCTGTCAACTGAGGACTGGAGTGAAACTGTTTATGCCAAACTGCTTCAAAATATTCGACAGAAGAATAAGTAAAATGGGAAATAAATCTCACATATAACATATCATTTCATCTCACTTTAATTTCCTGCTAGGAAAGCATTAAATGAGATGTTTGTGCCTTATTTTGAAAACTATGCAGCAGATTATGGTGTTAAATATAACAGATATTGATACAACAGAATAGTTAACAAAATAGTTGCAATCAAATTCCAGTAGAAAGAGCTGATGAAGATCACTGACCGAGATTCCCATTTATATATTCTGAATCTCTTACTTTTTTTTTTTTTCCCTTCTGAAGTAGGGGTTACGAGGTGCTTAGCCAAACATCAAAATAGCTTAGAGCAGTGCTCGATTTGTAAAAAATAAGTTCCAGTACTGTGACCTTCTGAAGAGGGGAGGGGGTTGCTTTTTTAAAATCTAAACATCTTGAAAATTTATTTTAATGCTCTTTTTTGTCAGAGGTGTCAGTATGGCATATCAGAATGTACAGTCACAAATCAAGCACTCGCTTTGAGGATATTTATGACAAAGTACAGATGAAGTAGACTGTTAAATTCAGCTATTTTGTCGACAGAATATCACACGGCTGCTAAATTTGACTTCAATTACGTTATCAATGACCTTGCTGCACTCAAAGCAAGGAAACAGAATGTAAAATTATAATAAGAACACGATTCAATTTCCTATTAATGATTCACATAATGTTGATAATTTAAAAGGAGCAAATAAAATCTTTTCCTCATTATACAACATGATAAAATCAGTTTACAGTAGCTGCCACAAATAAGACAAAGATTTTGTTTTAAATTCCATTTTTTTAGATAACTCTGTACTACTGGTAATTTATTTACAACAAATGATACATTTAATTTGTTGTGTGAAATATTTTTTGTTTAGGTAGCTCAAATAAGTAATATTTTTCAATAATAATTCATCATTATTAAACCTACCTTACAAATTACAAAATTTCCTGTATCTGTATAGAAAAAAATTGCAGAATGGTACTCTTTTCTGGGGGTGTGGGGTGGTGGGAGCGCAGCTTTGGCATTTCTGCCTATGGGCCCCAGGCGTCTTTCACCAAACACTGAGGAGACTCAAAGATAGCCAAGGGAGAGAGACAGCAGAGTCTGCTGCAGTGTACGAAAAGGAGGGAGGGGTAGGCATGAGCTGGTCTGTCCAGTGGGTTCACCCAAGATAGCCCTAAGCAGTGGTATGGTGAGAGATGATGTGTAGAAAGAGAAACAGCTTGGTCATGTCACTGTGACTATCACGCTGGTCCTCAGCATTGGGTGGGGAGAGGAAAAGATGTTTGTCACTGTGGAAGGATGTGCTTGGCGGGGGGAGGAGTGGTAGCAAGATCTTGCCCAGCTACTGGCAGCTCTGAGTGACATCAGGTGTCTGCAATGGAGCAGTGGAAACAGGACCTTATTACTTCTGGTCTCTGTCACTTGTACTACACCAAAATCATATCATACTCAAACTGTTTAACACTGAAAATATACACAGAATAAAATTATATAAAAAAATTTTCGGAGGGCCCTGCTCCCTGTGCTCCTTAACAATGGGTCACCCCTGTCCTGGAGCGAAGTTCTGTCTCAGCATTCCTGTCATATAATGCTAGGGCTGGATATGATATTATTGCCTCTTTAAGGATAAGGAAATATCTTTCTTGCACCTTGTTTCAGGAAAATTTGGCATTTCCCAGTAGTAGCACTTGCAAGGGATGTCCCTTAACGCAGATGTTCTTTATGAATCACTGGTAGTTTGAACACATTCCCAGAAAATTTTTCACATCACGAATGTGCCAAGGAGCCAGAAGATTTGGGACTGCTCTTATTTTCCTTTGATCATGACAGACTCCACCACTACTAACTAGGTGCCCCATCATTTTTATTTCTTGGACGACACACATGCAATTCTTAGGCTTCATGATGAGACCTGCAGGCTGAACATACTTCAACAGGGTTGTCAGGCATCTGAGATGTTCTTCAAATGTCTTTAAAAAATTGCAATGTCACCCATGTAGCAAAAATACGCTGTCCATTTAGTGTGTCTAAGCAGCTTGTACAGCACATGTTTGAATGTGGCTGGAGAGTTACGTAATCCAAACCACATAATTTTGAACTCACACAGACCATCAGGAGTTATGAAGGCAGTCTTAACCTGGTCAGCCTCATCAACCTCTAGTTGCCAGTAGCCCTTCTCCATGTCTATAGTAGAGAAATACTTTGCTTCTTTAAGCAGTGTACGATGTCATCAATACGTGGCAGTGGGAGACCTCTTTTATAATGATTTTGTTGAGTTGTCAGTAGTTAATGCAGAAATAATGTGCATCATCCTCCCCCTTCACAAAGACCACTAACACTCGCTGACACTGTTACTCGATCAGACCAGATCCTATTGGCAGCTACAGCAGCTTCCTCCACTGCATTGTCATAATGGTAATGGAGCATTATTCTTTATCAGTGGCACTGACCTGCCCATTCTGAACTGGTCCAGCTGTTGCTACGCACATACTTTTAGGGATGAGTTATGGCTCACAATTTGTGCTTGCGATAATCACATGTATGTAGATTTCTTTTACAAACCAATTTCTTTTACAAATCTGAGTACTTTTTGTAATTGAGAGGTACATGAGTAAATACACAGTATCTATACCAAAAATGACACGTCATAACCGCAATAAACCCAAATCTGAAAGCGAAGTAATCAATGACATACAACACTTAGCACAGAGAGCTTGTTTTAGATATCAACATAGACTAAACAGAACTGCCTCCTGTATGGAAAATACTGCTTATTATACAAACATTTAATTTTCCAGAATACACAAATATTACAAACAAGAAATTTCAGAAACCTTCTGGAAATGATGACTAATACATAAATATTTGCTGGTAATCAGATTTGAACTGGCAACCCGTAGCATGCCAGCCAGTGACACTAACTGCTATTCCACATTGCATGCAGCACAGTTGGCAGCAGTATGTTATGAAACAGGTTTACAGCTAACTACAAACATCCAGGCTTCATCAAGTACCTATGGAAGTTAGATCTTCCTATGCAGAGACTCTGCCTTTATTTTGGCACCTTCGCTTCACTGTTTGTTGGGTCAACAGATGTCTGGACAGATAATTTTCATCTGTAGACTAACTTTCACACAACAAACACTTTCTGAGATTTCTGACAATTTGGTATAAGCATGCTTCTCTTACAGCTGTCTATTCATCCTTTTTGATTCTTTTCCAGTGTACGGTTGTCAGAAAACTATGGCTTCTTTTAAATCTGCAAACTAGCAGGATCCCCCCCCCCCCCCCATTTTGTTGTTAAGTTACAGTGGATCTTCCCACGTCCCATGGTCCATATCTCACTTGTTTGTCTTGATGTTGAGTGACAGAAGTGTACAGTTTTAGCCCAATAGATGATGATGATGATGATGAAAGACTGCTGCACCCTACATATGAAATTATCAATCAGTTACTTGCTACTGACCTTTGTTTCTCTCAGCTACTGGTAAATATTGATGTTACAACATCTTTAGGTTCACTTATATTATCTGCCCAGCTACATGGGGGCACAAACATGTGGGCTTTTTGATGTCAAAAGATTGAAGTATTGTCCTTGCGAGTGGATTTTCTATCTAAGTAGTAAACATTTTTGGGAGCACATATTAAATTTTTAAATTAAACACGTATTAAGAATTTTTCTTTGCATTAATTATTAAATGCTTACTTCTCTCAGGCAACTATGGGGAACTGAAGTCATCTACTGTAACTATGGTGGGATTGGGAAATTTATGTGCAATGACTCCATATTTTTTATTACATACACTCACATGTTGCTAGATGATTCACATGGGCAATGGTAGCGATGAGTTTCGGATTTTCGGCAATCCTCGATTCTAACTTTCACATACATTTTTTCCCATCTAGCACTGACATTTGCATCAGTAGGTTTATTTAACCTTTCTTGCGTATACTTAATTCAGAGTTCAACATTTTGAAACTACTTTGCAGTTTTAAAAAGTTTCTTTGCCAGTATTAGATGGGCATTGCATACATAATGACACAATTAGTCCAGAACCCTACCCTACATGATCTGGTGACTGACAACTGTAAGTTTCCATTTGATGTATCTAACAATGGAACATATATGCTTGGATAACAAAAATATGGAAGGATAAATTGGTTCTCGTCACAGAGGAGGCACTAAGTCATGTGTTGGCACAATGAAAAACAATTCTCGAAACATTCAGCTATTAGACTAAGTCCTTCAGAATGTGAATAATTTAGGAGTAAAGGAGACCACTCCTTGAACAGCAGAAGGTGCCAGCTGGACATACAATGCTGGAACTGCAGTTCAGCATGTGGACTGGAGCTGGGGTTGTGTGCGAAAGGAGTGGAGGGAGAAAGAGGTGGGGAACAGGAATAGGGTTGGGGATGGGTAGCTAGCAGCTCAGAGGGAGGCAGCATGTGCAGGATAGGAATGTTGGAGGGAGGGGTGGCAAGTGTATGAGCTATGCATGTGGCACATGGGTTTCAGAGCAGGTGAGGTATGGTGCACAATGAATATGATATGGACATATGGACTAGGAGAGGTGACAGAGCAGAGGAATAGGGAATGGATGGGGGACAGTGGGTTCGTGGAAACTGAGACCGGGAGGATTATGGGAGTGAAGGATGTGTTGCAAGGATTACTACCATCTACATAACTCAAAAAAGCTCTCACACAGCTACTCCTTTGACAGGAATCAAACAACCCACAGCACAACCACTGGCACACATATAGCACCCTCCCATGACCATCTCTTTACAGGCCATCTAGAGGAAACCATCCTAGCCTCCCAGAAGCCCAAACCCATTGTCTGGTTCAGATTCACTGATGATGTCTTCATGATCTGGACTCCAAGCCAACACATCCTATCCTTATTCCTCCACAACCTCAATACCAGCTCTGCCCAACTGCTTCATTAGATCATTGTCAACACACTGTGTGAACCTCTTGGGCATTGACCACCACCTCTCAGAAAGCCCCACCCACACCTCTGTCCATATTAATCCCACTAATAACCAACAGTATCTACCCGCCTTTTGACAACTCATCCCTTCCACACCAAAAAATAACTCCCATACAGTCTGGTTACCTGTGGACACTATATCAGCAATGGCGAGAATCCCCTTGCCCAGTATACTGCAGTTCTCACAAAGGCCTTCACATACAGACAGTAGTCCCCAAAGCAATTCTGAAAACAGAGTTCCCGTGCCATATCCTCGTACACCCAGAATGCTCATACCACTGCCAAGAATCAGCTGCAAAGGAGTGTGACCCTTGTCACCCCAACATCTTCCCAGACTGGAAGAACTAAACCAAATCCTTTGTCAGGGCTTTGATTATCTATTATCAGGCCTGGAAATAAGGGATATCCTCTCATTTTCCACCTCTTTCTCCCTCTACCCATTCCACCCAACATAACCCCCACCCCAGTCCACCTGCCAAACTGCAGTCCTGGCACTGTGTGTCTGACCAGCACAACGTAGATGCAGGGAGGGAGGGAGGGAGGGAGGGAGGGAGGGAGGGATGGAGAGTGAGTTTAAAATGATATTTCTTGCACATGGACATACCTTCTTTGGTTCCCCAACATCAGGCAGAAGTGGTGTCTCCAATTTAACCCTTTTCCGCATACCGGCATAACAGTACCGTGAATTGCCTCTTGTTCCCAGTCGTCGTGGTCGTACATGAGGAAATACTTGTTTCATAACTTTTCCAAAATCAGCAGTAGAGAGAGGTTTCATCATATTACTGTTGCAGTAAGCACTGAAAAATTTGAATTCAGATAATTTATTACAGTAACCATCTTTTTTGAGATACAAATAAACACGTTATACCAATGCATAATCAGACATAGGCAACAGTATTCTGATTTTTCTTAATAATGATAGTAATATAATAATAATATTTTTTATTAATTTGTTACATTTTTGGGTAGAATCTTAATGATAAGATTAGAAAATCTCATAAAATTGTATTACCTAGAATGTATTCAATTTCACAACAAATAAATAAATGAATCAAACTCTAGTTTGCGGCATACGCAAAAAATGGTTCCATCAGGCATTTGGAATGAAATAAAACAGTTGCCTATTTATGGTTAGTTGAAGCCACTTTTCTAACACGTACCTGTAGAAGATAGCTACATAGAGAGGAGAAGTATCTTTAAAACCTGTCCTATACTGATACTATCATAAATATAGCTAAAGTGGGAGTTTCTTATTCACTGCTGCTACAGGCGATGTTCTACGGGAAGTAATCTGCCAATTCCTTCCTTCAACTTGTACGAAGTGTTGAGTATGTATCTGTACCAGGGTGAAACTCTGAGGTGAGACATAGCCCAGACTTCTACCATGCTCAAAAAACCTAATGGACTGTTCGTCTTCAACCATGAGAGACTCCACAGAGTTTGAAGATTTAATTCAGGATATTGGTGTAAGGTTTGGGCATCAGGAGCTTCATGCCTTATCTCCTCTCCTTCCCAGCTAAGCAGTGATGATGAAATTTCTTCAACCATCAAGCCTTGTGCTACTAAACATTACTGAACTTGGCTACAAGGCAGCTACATCAATGTTTGAAAAAATCCTGTCTGGAACCAGTAACTAAGTTCATAACACACATGGAGAGGTGGAAGGAAGACAATAGTTAAAGAGTCGCTACATAGAGATTAAGAACTACAGGTAACTGGAACACTGATAGACGATAACTAGAACATTGATAGACGAGGGTGAAGGAAGAGGAGAAGTGTAAGTTACAACACCAAAGAATATGGTGGGCTTACAAAGAAAGAGAAGACTGCATGTGTTGACAGCAAAAACATTATCAATTTTAGCAGTGCATTTGAATCCCATTAATAACACAAAATTCAGTTCAAACAAGACTTCCTAGCTCACTTTTACCTTTTATACAACAAAAAATCCTAACCTTAATACATCAAGAATGTGATATTCCTTCTTTGTTGGTCTTATATCTGCTAACAGTCACAGAATGGCACAATTTAAGGCTATCAGTTACAAATGTTATAAAATTGTGTCTAAAAATTATGCATCGCATCCTTGGAGCACGTAAGTTGCACAGCAATCTTTTAAAATAGTGGAGAAATCATGTGGTTCTTAACAGTTTAACAATTATCTATAGGCAATCTGTGTTCTGCAACCACAAATTACTATTTACTACAGCCACACCCTGCCAAGACCTTTAGCATTGTGAAAAAGAAACAAAAGTACATTTGACTTAAATGTTTCCTTAAAAATCATTACGAAGGCTTCCACTGAAATAGTCTCTATTTCATATGAATGGAAGGGCTCAAGGTGACACTAATTAGTAAAATTTTCTCAGGCATCCACCTGCAATAAGTGGTTAAAATACCACAAGCTTTCAACTTAACTCTCCTCAGCCACTGTCGAGTGGTAAATGACACTGTGGCTCACAGGTGTATAGCCATGCCGCTTCCTGTGACATCACTGGTGCTTGCTTGCTTGCCAAATACTGTAATATTTATGTTTTGTGTCCATCGTGTCCACTTCAACCTTGTAGTGGCTGCATCCCAGGCTGTGCTGGGCTGCAAACCACCATCCTTATTCATGGTATTTTCAGATATTTTTATTTCAAGAGCTTTTTTTATCTCAAAACCTGTTCATTCTCACAATGACAGAAGTTTCATGGAATATAATGCAGTGTTTATTTTCTAAAGTGCATTCTACTATGGCTGATTTTTCAGGATAGCACAAGCGTATCTCCTGCCTCACTCACCAAGAACACCTATGTTCTATAGTGGGCTGCTACTACAGAACAGAGCACAGAAGTGCTTTCCTGTGGAGAAGAATAAGAGGGCGTGTATCCTGTCCCCCCCCCCCCCCACCACCCCTCCACCACCTCCCGCCCCCTGTGTACCTAGTGCAGCATCACAAATGTTACTGCTGTTTTCCCTGTGTGCACTTGTTTACTCACTACCTCATCTACTTTCTTTTGGGTTTGCATTGGACTTGATGGTTTTCAAGTTAATTATAACCTCCTCATTTTACAATTGCCAATGGTAGAAAGCGGAACTAAACTTTGTTTACATACATACACGATGAAAGGTGTCTGACACCACTCAAGAGTACATGACTGACGCACAGTTCGGCATTGTGCAGTCACGTTAAAGTTCATACTTCTGTATATTCTTACAGTCTGCTGAAATGGATAGTCATCACAAAAATGTACATTGTCAAAGAGTGTGCTCAGACAGAAAAGTGTTGATAAATAACATAGTTCAGTTCTGTTGAGAAGAAAAATGGAAAGGTTAGCTTCATTAAAAAAAAAAATTAAAAATAGAACATTTCTTGTTGAGAGGGAAGACACTGAAGAATGGCATGCCCACTTTCTTAGAAGAATGACATAAAACAAGAAAGGTGCGGATAGACCTACAAATGGGATCTGAACCCCAACTCCAGTTATTAGGTTGTAACACACAGATTTATTTTAATTTCATATACATCTCTATAGGAAAAGTATCGATGGCACACATATTACACATTCACTTTAGTTATCAGACAGAACCACAACAATTTTATTTTATTATTTCCTGTGCTTTCCCGTATAAGAATATATTAACAGTACAAGTACCATTGTCTCCTACACTACTTCTGTGTATTCTTTGGTCTGCCGAAATGGATACTCATCGAGTAAATATATGTTATTGAAGAGTGCATTCAGATGGAAAAGTGTTGATAAATAATGTAGTTTAGTTCTGTTGAAAAATCATAAAACACGTTTCATCTTCCCTCTGTTCATTTCAACCGATTTTCTATAGAAGAATGTGTTAACAGAATGTATTTTCTTTTTTTTTTTTTTTTTTTTCTGCTGCACGCTACAAGTACACTTCAGGAACTAAGATACATTTTCACTGAGCATGATTGTATCACTCAGTCATCATTTAAAACAAGCAATAGCAGAACATGTGAATAGGTCATAGCTCACACAGCTAAAATGGCAATTGTAAAGTGAACATGTTATACATAAATCAGTGAATAAATTCAATAACATAGGTAACATTGTGAATAAAATAATATAGGTAACATTATTTCCTGAAACCAGACAGCACAGACTGAAAAAACATGCAGTCAGCATCATGAGATGATGAATCCGGGTGTTTTCATTTCATGAAATCTTTCTTTCATTTCCAGCTTCAGTTTGTATCAGCAGAATACGAAGAAGAGAAACGTGAGGCAACTCTGCACTCCGAATAGCAAGTGGCAATAGCTGTGCATGTGTCGCATAGCTGCCAACCTTGTCAAGGGCAACCTCCAATTTATCTTATTTATTTTCTCAGAAATGGAAAGAGATACGACTCTCCTCCCACCATTAAAACAATTTCAATATGTTAGCTATGTTCTGTACACAGTAATGTAGGGCATAAAATACGCCAAACTTAAACTGGTCAGCAACTACATTTTGCACTGCAAACTTTTCAAAATATGTGGGGTGATGTACTTTACTTTAAACTATCTCCCCGAAATTGAATGCATAGCAGAGATCATGCAGGAATCCCAAAACAGTGTTCTTTTTTTATTATTTTTTATATGAAAATTAAAAGTTTTACTGATAAACTAACTACATAAAACAGTTTTTTTAGGCAAATCAGATTACTTGAAATTTCACTCCCCGTTTATCATACAAAACAAGTTGGCTGTGGATACCCAGAGGGAAAGGAAAGCCTAGCACATCTCCTGCAACCCTAGGCCACTCTGTTTACTGCTATGCTTTGAGTACTAAAGACCCATATAGTGTATTCACCTCTCTGCCCCACTATGAACACCAGTGGGTCACAAACTTACAGACTGACAAAACATGTGGCCAGCCTCCTTAAACTGCATGCAGGTCACTGTAGGAATCATGTAAAGAACACTGACAGTTTCATCAGCTTAATTAAGCATCTATATCTTGGGGAAGCTGACATAATGGTCAGCTTTGATGTGGTCTCCTATTTATGCATGTTTCTGTTAAAGACTGCATAGTCCCCTCTCTCAGTTGTCTGATAGTACAATTATGGAATTTATTAAGCACAGGTTGACATCATCATACTTCCTATATGGCAGCTAGTATGTTCACCGGTGAAATGGCATGGTGATGGGATGCTCATTAACCCAATCTACAGCCAATGTTTTTATGGAGGATTTTGAAGATATTGCCTTGGACATGGTTCCAACTAAGCCAAGTTGCTTTTATTGTTATCTCGATGACAAATTTACTATCTGCCCCATGGATGTGAGAAACTGGGAGATTTCTTGAGACAGCTGTCTGGCATTCACAGCCACATAAGGCTTACTACTGAAGAAGAGAGAGATGTTGCACTACCCTTCTCTGATGTTCTTGTTTGGCAAAAAACCATTGGGCACCTCAACCACAGTGCCTAAAGGAAACCTACAGGCACGGATCAGTATCTGCACACTCTCAGCTGTCATCATCCGGCACAAAACAGATGGCATTGTAAACACCCTCATTCGTCATGCTTAAGCCATCTCAGATGCCGAAAACCTACCACCAGAACTGAGCTGCCTCTGAAGAGTGTTCCAGGAAAATGGTACAATCACCGTCAGGCATCATCACAGGTTACCCCCAGTGAGACGCGCAAGAAAGACACCATTGAAGAAGAGGGCGAGAAACTTGTGTTTTTGCCTTTCTGTGGCACAGTGTTGGGCAGGATTAGCCAACTTCTGAAGGGACACAACATTTCATCAGTGTTCAGTAACTCCAGTGTTTCAAATATCAACACCGCTTAAGAACTCTGAAGCTTGAGGGTAGCATACAATGTGTACATTTCTCCTGTTACATATTATTTTTCCTCCTGACAGACTCATAACCTTACTCCTGACTCTATTCTTTACACAGAAATTCTGGCTGTTATTGTGCTACTTCAGTTAATGCTGTTTTGTCTCATTCCCTTCCATAAAAGGCAATGGCTGCTGCCAGTATCCTTCCATTGTATTCACTTACTTTTAATTTTTCTTCTACTGTCCCCAAATCCCTTATTCTTTGTGAAAAACATCCCATTTTTAATAATTTTTCATTGTCCATCATTTACTCCGTTTGATACTCTTTGTCTTCTGTCCCCCCTGCAATTTTTTTCAGACTCCTGTGACTTAAGAATAAAAAGAAGTTACACTGGTTTCATATAAGTACATTTTCCATCCACATTTTATTATTTGCATTTTTAATTACTTTTCATAATTCTTACTTTCATTTCATATAATGATGTCATAATGATCTTTCTTGGCCCTCAACACATTTCTGGTTTCCTGACATTTAGGGCTACATCACACCTCAGTTAAACCTAATGGGTTATACAAAATTTCCTTTTCTGGTCTTTATTTGGACTCTCTCCTCTTCTGTGTCATTTGAACATAACTGTCCAAGAGTTTCCAGAAATACCCTCCCCTCTCCCCCCAAAAAAGACCCTTTGGGTTTTTGTATTTCTACTGGCTACAAAACCAATTTTCTATGGGACAATTTTGTGATTTACACTAATTTCTAGATTTCTAGTTAAGAGCTGTACACATAGCTATTATGAAATATAGAGCTAATTGCAACAAAAGTAGTTTATAGTATCCTGTTGATATGAATGCAATCAACTATGAAAAATCATATTAATTACTGATATGATACACAAGAACAATAAGAAAATTGTATGTTATCCAAAGCAGCACAGGTTGACTATAATAGTGTGTTACTTTGTGTATTTGGAGATTAAGTAAACTGCAATGTCATTTAAAGTAATAGAACTTACTACCTGAATGGTAAGTTATATGATTTAATAAGACAAAGTCTATGGAATATTTTAAAACAACATACTCAACTGCTCACAGAAATTTACAAAATACACAGTACCTGGTGTAAGCTGCAATGCTATGTCCACAAATTGGTCTACTGACATACAAAGATTTGTTTAGAGGCTCTAAAATATTGCTTTTTTGGGCTAATTTAACAGCTACTGTTCTACGAACAAATATTACAACTACTATAGTCCAATTAAAATCACTTAATACCTGTCACTTGCTGCTACAGTGTTCTCACATTGTCTGCTGGTTACTGCTCAGACATAGTGACACACCAACACGGCAGGTCACTTCACAAACGCTTAACGTGTAATGTGGAGCAATGTTGAAAGTGGCCTCTGCTTTGCTGACAGCTGATTTTAAGTGAGGAATGACTGAACTGCTGGAGATGTCTCATTTTGTAGCCCTGAATTAACTCATGCCCTTGGCTAACCACAACCTTGTGATGTGCAATGTATCCGAGAAAATGACAGCAGATCTAAAATCACGATTGCTTTGTTCACAGTGATTAAAGCTAACCTTGATGAGCAAATTTAGACAGAAAAATTTCAGTTTCAGCACAAAAAACCAACTGTAATTTCTTCCTATCATTCACTGGTTACCTGAAATTATCCTCACACTGGCTACATGAACTGCCACTTTACCAACCAATGAGCAGTCTTGGTTGGCACTTGTTGTAGATTACAGATACTGGCAGATTATAAATGACAAAAGAATGATAGGGAAAAAAATAAGGGCAAATAAAAAAGCCAATACAATAATGAAAATTATATGGCAAAGAATTAGAAATTTAAAAAAATACATTTAAATCAATTAAATGAAAAAACAGTAAAAAAAGTTTTTTGATTAGATTAAAAAAATTAATGACTGTGCTTCATGAGTTTTGATATGACCTTACACATGACAGGTTAATGTGCTAACCACTGCGCTACAACATTACGATACATAATGTTGACACATTTATGATTCAGATATTCCAGTAGCAATGATGAGCTGCAACCTTCAAATATCTGGCTTCACTTAATGTTGTGTGAAACTTTTCTAATGTAAGCCAATCTCTGTGACTATAATAGTACACAGGACGCTGAAACACGTCTGGTGTGAAAGGATCCAGAAGCATTTGGTTGTGCTGTGTATGAAAGGCATATGCACTGATCAACCAGAACATTATGACCGTCTACCTAATAGTCGGTATGTCCACCTTTGGTGTGAATAAAAGTGGTAATGTGTGTTGGCATGGAACCAATGAGGCCTCGGTAGGTCATTAGAGGGAGTCGGCACCACATCTGCGTGCGTGCACAAGCACACGCATACGCACACGTGTACACACACACACACACACACACACACACACACACACACACAAGTTGCCTAATTCCTGTAAATTCCGGGGAATGGGACAATGAGCTCTGATGCCCCATTCAATCACATCCCACATGAGTTCGATCGGTTTCAGATCTTGCGAGTTGGGCAACCAGCACATAAATTGGAACTCACTACTGTCTTCCTCGAACCACTCCATCTCACTCCTGGTCTTGTGACAGGGAGCATTATCTCACTGAAAACTGTCACTGCCATTGGGAAACACAATCGTCAAAGGGGTGTACATGGTCTGCAGTCAGTGTACGATACTCTTCGGCCATCGTGGTACCTTGCACGAGCTCCACTAGACCCATGGATGCCCACATGAATGTTTCCCAGAGCATAATGGAGCTGCCACCAGCTTGTCTCCATACTGCAGTACATTGACATGAATGAGGTACAGTGATTCATTGAACATGCAACACACTGCCACTGCACCAATGTCCAGTGCTGATGGTTATTTGCCCACGTCAATCATAGTGTGGTGTTAATTCTGGCACATGCACGAGACGTCACCAGCAGAGGCCCATCATTAGGTGTATTCGGTGCACTGTGCATTCAGACACACTTGTACTCTGCCCAGCATTAAAGTCTGATGTTACTTCTGCCACAGTTTGCCACCTGTCCTGTTTTACCAGTACGCCCAGCCTACAATGTCCGGCATCTGTAATGAGAGGTGGCTGCCCAACCCCACTATATCTGGATGTGGTTTCACTGTGTGTTGAAGAGAGACACCACAGCACTCCTCGAACACCTAATAAGTCGTGCAGTTTCCAATGCACTGGCATGTATCTGACTAGCAGTCATTCCCTGCCAGTTCACACTGGTATCACTGGGATAGGTTTATATCAATATTAGGTCGGTGGTCATAATGTTCCGGCTTGATCAGGGTATATCGTTAGCATCTGTGTGTGTGTGTGTGTGTGTGTGTGTGTGTGTGTGTGTGTGTGTGTGTGGTTGTTGTTGTTGGCCGAGGGGGGGGGGAGGGGGGAGGGGGGGAGGGGGGGAGGGGAGGGGGCGGACACACGCGCGTGTATTTCTGTTTATCACATGTCATGAAATACGAAATTAAAGGGCCAGGTCCAGGATTTGGGATCCAAACACAAGAAGACAGAAAGCTGGACAAGCTGAACTAACAAATTGTCATGGCCGTTTGGAAACAGCAAATGGTTTGGGCATGACATTGAGCGCTCTGGTTGGAGGAAAGCAGCTTCAGCCTGTGAAGTGTCAATTAACAAGCAATTTTAATCAGACTATAGTGAACATGCCCAAATTTGAAACAATGGAAATTCAACTGAGCACAGCACAGCTTTCCTTTATGTGTGGGTTTTTTTTTTTTTTAACCGTCAGTCATATTAATGTAAGGAACCCTTAAGAATAATTGGAATACTTTTGACTCTAACTTATCATCTTTCTTCTCTTAGAAAGATATCAGTTGCTATTATCACAGATAGTATTACGCCTCTTATTGGCATCCCACTTTTAGTGATGGCATCAAGTGATATTTTAAAAAAAAATTAAGGTATATATGTATCATCACAACATGAATCTGATACTACATTACGTCCAAATAATTTTGAAATAATGGGCAAAGTTATTATTAAGTCTTGTAACTTTGCATTGTGAGAGAAGTACAAATATGAAATATCAACTATCAAAAAAATAACAGTGACATTAACTACTCTCAAGAAATAACTAACAAATCGGCAAATGGTTCAATATGGGAATAGAATGGTTTTATATGTGAGCTTATTGAATAATCTGAACATCATTAATTTAACATTGCTAGTACTAGTTTATTAGCATTCGCAGCAGCAGCGGTGGCAATGGCGGCGGCAGCAGCAGCAGCAGCAGCAGCAGCAGCAGCAACAACAACAACATCAAAACAAGAGATAATTTATATTCACAGCAGGAAAATAGATAATGTTATTTCAATATGTGGCCAGTTCTTAAAAAAGGACAAATCAAAATTGAATTACAGTATTTCATGCAGGAAACACTCTTGAACCTCACTATTTTTGTAAAGAAACTGCAACACCTATATATCAGGCAGTGATTAAACAAATGTACTACATATGGGTTTCATGTCTGATACTGCACCAATGGATAGATGGCCTCACACAAAATTATTTCCATTTTATCACTGATCATTAAACTGTATTGATATTCAAGTTTGGAAGGAATATAGAAGTCAAGGTTTGTTGCAAACCTTGAGGTGAGCTGTGCTGTTAACCCAGCTTTCTGCAGCCATTTACGTGAAAGTGCACACTCATGATAGAGGGTGTACAGAAATGCTCTACATATATATTAAACTCTGCAAGCCAATGTACATATTACAGTAGAGGGTATTTCTTACTAATATCAGTGATATTCTGTCCTATTTCAGTCACGATTTGAGGGATGGAAAAATATCTGTAATTTGGGGATGTGCCCTAATCTTGGTTATGTTATTCTCATGAGAGAATATGGTAAAGGTAATACAGTTGCATACTGCCTTCCTCAAATATCAAATTTATCCACAAAGGTCTCACAGGAAAAATGTCACACTTTCTACAAAGGTTACCAAATAAGTTCCCTGACCATTACAGTTACACTATTGTATGAGCTATATGAAGTTGCTAAAATCCTACAGCACATCATAATACCACACCTACTTCTTCAGGACTAAAAATGTTAGAATAGCAGTATAGTGTGAGTCTTAATGGAGTACTGTGTGCGGTTTCCTTCCCAGATGCATTGCACCTTCCCCCAACCCTTCTAAAAAGCGTAAGTCTTCCATTTGCCTCCCCTACTACTGACTTTGTGTACTTATCACATTTCATGTTGTTTCTTAGCATTGACCTTAAACATTTAAATGCTCTGAGAGGCCCAAGTGTTTACATCAATCTTGTAATAGGATACTATAAGGTCCTTCCACATTGTTGTGGGTATTATTTCGCATTTACCTACATTTACAGAGAGCCGTCATTCATTTGACCAACAAGAAATTCAGTCCAAGTCATTCATTATGATGATCCAGCAATTACACTTAATATAGAAAATAGCATTGTCAGCAAACAGTCTTATACTGCCACTAACCATATTCTCAGCTAAATCATTTATGCCTATTGAGCATATTAGTTGTCCTATTGTGCTTCCTTGGGAAACAGCTAATATTACTTTTGTTTCTGCTGACTACATGCTGCCTGTACAAGAGTTCCAGAAGCCTAACCACCCCAAAAATTTCTTACACTAGTTGCCCATTTTCAAACTACTAAAATCTCAAGTTATTCCTTTATTAGTATAAGTTTAACACTTTTATAAGTACATTATCTATGTGATATTTCCATGTCCACCCAAATGGAATAAATCTCTCCAATACATATCTGACAATCATGGATTTCATTTATCACCTACTTTAAAACACATCATCTGCTTAATAACCTCTTGAATGCCTAAACTTCTTCAAAGTATGTCATATCTCTTCTAATTTCCATGAACTGTGTACACTGCTTCTGATTACTACTACTACTACTACTACTACTACTACTACTACCACCACCACCACCACCACCACTGCCGTCTTTCTCTCTGTGGACCCATTCATGGATAAGGTTTTCCTCTTCTCCTCCCAAAAGTTAATACTTTCTCTTCCATCCTATCCGTATTCTGAATCTTCAATGTCCTGAGCCACTCAATTCATAGCCATCTATCCTGTTCCTAGAGAATTATTTTGTTAATTAGTTTATTGCTAACATAGTTACTAGTTCATAATTATGTACAGTTTTCTCCAGTTGTCCTGCCCTTCCATTTTGATCATCATCTCATTACATTTCTTCCCAAGTTGAACTAACCACTTGGTTTTTGTCTTTCCTGTCACTCTACACACACTCCCCCATTTTACCAATCATTTTATCTCAGCCTATCCTTATTATATGTCCAGCAAATCTTTGACTACTGGGTCTGATTTCTTCTGAATTGTCTTCAAGTCTCAGTACAGTATTTTTGTCCATTTTAGCCCCAATCTCTCACTTACTCTTCCTAAGGATTTTTCTCTTTTTATATTGTTCTGGTTTGATACCATGTCTTTCTAGTGTAATAACATCAGTCTTGAATTATATGTTTTCTCCTTTTTGTCCTGTTTTGCCTGATCTTTCATGTTAGTTGATATGTTCTTTCTATAATAAACTTCTCTGGTCACACAGTGGACTATAATTATCGTTTATGCCCCCTCTTTCATCCACTCACTATTATTTTCTCTTCTTGTTATGTACTATCTCTGATACTTGAATTTGTTCACCTTTTGTACAGAGTTTTCCTGTGTTTTCTTATCTCCAGCAGTGTTCAGTGTTTCTGTCCTGTCATCAGCCATCCTTAGTTTTAACCTTGTGGTTATTTTTCTCAGGTTCCCAAGATGTTCCTTTGACCCTTCTTCCATAACACTAAAATGTCTGCAAAAGTTATGTAATCCAATTTGCCCCTCTTTGTCCTCCCCTCATGACTCTTTACTATTCTCATTCCATCATCTGTAAGAACACTGGTGACAGCTCCCTATTTCACCTCTCTCAGTATCAAATGGTGCTCACAACATCCCCCTACCCTCCATCTCTTAGATTTAAATGACTGCCAATATCTCAGATGACATATTGCTTGGTGGCTTCTGCCTTCAGATCTTTGACCGATTCTGCTTAATGTTATACAAATGTTGGAAGAAGATCCAAAGACAGAAGCTCGCAGGCAGGCAATATGACAACAAGCGGCCATGAAAAACTCAGCAACTTTGTATCTTATTTACTATCTCTCTTACTGTAATCTAGTCTTCTTCTTTCCTCATCTTTATCACCCAATCAACGGAGAATTATGCCTTCCTTAAGGTTACTGCTTTCATCTTACACTTCCAGGACCAGTGTTCTAACAGCTATTTGCAAGTAATGATTAAATGTGTCTTTTTGAAAGGAACAATACCAGCATTTGCCTTATGCAATTAAGGGAGACCACAGAAAAACCTAAATTTGGATGGCTGCGTAGGGGAGGAAACAGGGACTTTTAACGTGAAAACCATTCAAAAACTGACTCACTTATAAACCAATGGACACTTACATTTTCAAAATTACTGAGGCAGATAGCAAAACAAGATACTGCATAATAAACTGGAGAGGAAAATGTACCTGTTATTGGAATGATGATGAAACTGTGGTGGGTGGAACATGTAGCCAGATTAATAAGTGGCAGATGGACAAATGAAGTTCTTTGTTTGGTTCCAACAGGTAAGAAAATAAAGACTGGGGTGGGATGGGGTGGGGTGGGGTGGGGTGGCGAGCATTGGCTATCACTCTAAAACAGAAAGGGGGCTCTGGATTGTAAAAGTTGAGAAGGACTCACTATATTGTACAGGTTGAGTTTGTTTGTTGGTGCTTTAGGGCACAAAACTGCTGCACGTCATAAGTGCCCATTTCATAACTTAAAATGGTCAAATACTGAATGAATCTGAAGTGGATAGTAGTCATAGACTGGAGTAAAGGAGTAGTGAAAAATGATCGCCTCCCATTTGAGGACTTGCTCAAATGTTTCAAAATTAAATTTCCTTTGCCATATTACTACAATGAATAAAAGGTAAAACACAATCTACAGCTCATACTGTAGCTGCTAAAATATTCGATAATTCAAATGGAAAACATAAATTAAAAGGTAAACGGTTATAAAATTGGCACTGGGTCAGAAAATGGTGCATTGTCAATGGTTGGCTGCAGTAAGCATAGTGTGGTGACTGAAACGATAGCACCTAGTAGGCAGCCTAGCTAAAAGTATTTCTTCATGATGAGAGGCGCAAGAGAAAATCTTCCACATGTTGGGAGTTTGTACCCACATAGAGAAGGCAAGTGTACGTGCCAGGGAGACACAATGTTCCTGCATGCAGCAACACAGAGATCATTATAAGGACAGGACTGCTAAAATGCCTAGATAGTTGGACTACAGCCTTGGCAGCAGCATTGGCAGTATCATTCCCTGACAGCCTGACATGACCAGGTGCCCACATGAACACCATGTTGGCTCCATCGTAAGCAAGTGAGTGAACGGAGGCATTCTCAGATTCGTTGTTCTATGGGGTGGTACATGTACAGCACACAGAGGCTCGGAGGGCACTAAGTGAATCAGAAAATAATAAACAATTGAGAAGCCTGTGTCATCAGATATACTGGGCAGCCTGCTAGAGTGTGGAAAGCTCTGCTGTAAAAATTGAGCACTGTTCTAGAAGCCAGTATCTAAAATGTTTGTTGCCAGTGACAAAGGTGCATCAACACTATGGTTGGTCTTAAGAGTCATCAGTATAGATGAGGGTGCTGCCGTGAGCCATGTGCCAAGTTCCAGAAACTTACAGCAATAGGTCAACTGTAGAGTAGTGTCCTTGGGAAACTAAGTAAGTCCAAGATGAACACGGACCTCTGTGTGAAGCCAAGGCAGTAAAGGACTCTCATCTATGGGCAGGGAATGTAAGTTTACCTTTCCAAAGTAGTATATGAAAGCAAACTCTGGGAGGCAGTAAAGAAGTTGTGCTTTCTCTGTATTGGCAGTCCTAGGATTCATCAAAAAAAGGACACAGGATGGATGGCTGGGCATAGAGAACAGGCAGTATGCATATCTGCTGACGAGAATATCATGCTGATGCGACAGCGATTGTTCGGCAGCATCTGCATAGACTTATAACTGGACTAGTTTAGAAAGTTTCAGTAGCCAAACATATGCCTCAATGATAGACGGTGTTCAGAGGCATAAAACAGATGGTCTTGGACATGAATATATGAGAACATTTACAATTGGACAAGTGATCGGTACAAGTGGAGGAGGATTTACCAATCTGCTCCAGATGAAGTACTGTTAAAAACACACAGAATATTTAGAGACTGGGTACAGCATGCTGCCAGATAAGATATGTGGGAGGACCAACAGTTTCCTATTGAGTGCGAGCCCCAAGAACTTTGTGTTTTCGACAAGTGGAAGAGCAACATGACCGAGGTGTGAGGATGGTGGAAGTAACTCCTTATGCCACCAAAGTTCTCACAGATAGTTTTTACATGGAAAAGTGGAATCTGTTGTTGATGCTTCACGAGTAAAGAATGTCAAGACACTGTTGAAGTCGTTGCTCGAGTAAACAAGTCCACAGAGACCTGCAGTAGATAGCAAAGTCATCAACAAAAAGAAAGCACGAGATGCCTTGCGTGAGACAGACCACGATAAGGTTTATTGCTATGACAAATAGGGGTATGCTCAGCACAGAGCCTGAGGCACTGTGTTCCCCTGAATAAAAGTGTTTGACAAAGTCAAACTCGCATGTACCTTGAATAAAATGGGAAGGAAAAGAAACAGCTACAGTATGGCATTTCCTCAGAAAATTGATCAGAATATGGGTTGACAGGGTGACAAGATGATCAGCTGCAGAACCGTGCTTATGAAATCCGTGCTGTGCATTTCTTAGCGGATTCCAAGACTCACTCAAGCCACCATACCAACTGACCACTGAGTCTGCATTCCATCACCTTGCAGACACTTCTGGAGAGGGAAATTGAGCAGCAGCTGGATGGACAACGTTTGTCCTTACCAATCTCCGTAGAACAGTGGCCAACTGTACCGGTTTTTTCAGAGCGGAAGCGAAAGATGTTGTAAACACAGGAGGCTGCATGGCCTTAAAGAGCTTCTTGGCCTCACCATGGGGGATGCGCTTAGATGTTTTAATCTCTTGTATCTTCCGTTCTTCGAGATAGATGGGGCAGACCCGGCTCCAGACAGGGTGAATCCCAGAGCAATTCACGCACTTCACAGGCGATGAACAATTGGCTCCTTCATGGGCAGGCTGACCACATTTACCACAAGTGGCTATCCCATTGCACCCCAACATAGTATGCCCAAAGCGCTGACATTTAAAACAGCACATTGGGTTGGGGAAATATGGCCGTACTGGCAAACGTAAGAAACCTGCTTTAACATGCTCTGGGAGTCTCGGGCAACTGAACATGAGAATAAATGAGTTGGATTTGACTAGGTCCCCACCGACTAGTTTCATAATATGCTGCACGTCAACAATACCTTCGTCAGCCCACTCAGATTTTAACTCGTCTGTGGGGATATCCACCAAGTCCCTACATGTCACAACACCCTTACTACAGTTCAAAGTGGAGTGGAGCTCGGTCTCGATAGCGTACTCTCCGAGACAGGTTGCTTTCCGAAGAGAAGCGACTTGACGAGAACTAGAAGTCTCAACTAACAGAGTCCCATTGCGCAGTCGCTGCACAGATTTCAGTGTTCCTGCAATTCCCTCAAGACCCTTGTGGATGTAAAAGGGAGAAACCTTCTCAAAGCTACCCTCCTTCCGTTTAATAATCAAAAACACATTCTGATTATCAGCATGTGCTCTGTTACGACAGTGTGATAAATCTCTAGCAACACCAGGCACTGGAGGACTCGTAGCACGAAGTCGCTTTTTCGATGGGGTGTGTTTTCCTACCAGTGGCCCACCCAATCCACTGGTAGGGGGAAATGTAGAGGTCGAAGGGTCCATTGCGGTCCCACGAGCAGCTAGGGAACTAAAGGTCCGCTCAGACAGAGCCCCGTGTGCCTGAGTAAGCCTTGTGGTGCGGCAGATGCCCCAGAGGTTGCCCACTTGCGACTGTTCCACCCCAACAGCCATGCATCTTATAGGCGCGGAGCACACCGTAAGATTGAGGGGTTTTTATAGAGGTTGGCCTTCCTCGCAATCCAGGCAGTCAAGCCAAGATTACCATTCCCCGCAGCACACAACATTCCACCACTGCTCCATACGGTGGTCGCTGAAACATGTCCGGGTGTTACGGTGACAGGAGACTGGCGGCGCTGACCAGTCCGCAGCTCAGGACCCCGGGGTCGCCAAGCCTGTACTCAGAAAATGAATGCTGAGCCCCTGGGGGTGCTGCACATGAGGTATGAACTCTGCCGCCGCTACAGATAACTACAAATTTATGACCATGCCCACAGTTTACCATTGTCTTAGCTGCTGGTTATAGTGCTACACATGTACACAGAAGCCAATGTTTCATAACATACTGGTGTCCGAATGAGTTATGCCAATGTACAGGATGATTATAATTAGAGTTAAACGTTCAAAACACTGCAGAAATAGCACCACTGGTCAGAATGATGTCAAATTGCAATGGAATATTATTGGAGAAGGGGAAAAACATACAGAAGAAGAAATAAAAAGTAGTGTGAAAATTGATCAATAGATGGTGCAGTATGTGTTAGAATACGTAAATGAAAACACCTGTCATGCGCATGACCCATTGAAATTTGTATAAACAAGCTGGGTACACGGCTTTTCCTCCCTTCACGTCTGTGACATTCGCTATGACAGTCTCAACGCAGCATTGCGCTCTGCTTGTAATCTGTATTACAAGAATGATGACAGTGCATAAGTCACTTTGCAGAAGTTCCAGACACTGAAGGGTTTGAAAAAAGGCGTTGGCCGATGACTGCCGTGGGTCTGGAGAAAATGATTCGTAAATTCGAAAATATGAGTTCTTTAGGTGTGCAACATGGTAGAGTGAGGAAATGAATTGATTCAATACCAGTGGAAGCAGTGGTCACAGCAATGCAAGAGAGGACGAGTGGTGGTGTGCAAACGTGTAGTGCACGGAGAATTGCTCGAACACTGGACATACCCGTGAGCATGGTGCATAAAATCCTATGAAACACCCTTCCTTGCTATTACTCATGTACACAAGTTGCTTACTGTTGACCTGCCAGCAAGAGAGACCTTTGCTTTAGAATTTCTTGCTCACATGGAAGTGGACAACGATTGGCCATGGAAGATTTTGTGGACAGACAAAGCCCACTTCCATCTAACAGGATATGTCAATACACAGAATTGTCCAATATGGGCAATGGAAAATCCACACGCAAATCAACCAGTACCACTTCATCCTGGAAAGCTCACACTGTGGTGCAGGTTTACGGCATCATATATCATACGGCCATATTTTTTCGAAGAGACGGGTGCTTCCGGTCCTGTTACCTGTACCGTCACTGGTAAACGCTATGAGTGTCTTTTGTACAACCATGTCATTCCAGCTCTCCAACAGTGTGGATGTGTGGTTGGGATCATTTTCATGCAAGATGGCGATCCTCCGCACACTGCAAATTCAGTTAAGCAGCTGCTGAAGTATCATTTCGAAAACGCTAGAATTATCAGCTGCCATTTCCCTACAGCCTGGCCGTCCCAATCACCTGATCTTAATCAGTATGACTTCTGGCTGTGGGGCTATCTGAAAGAAGTTCTGTTCAGTGTTCTGATTGCAAACTTAGCTGAATTGAAGGCACACATTGTGCAACACATTCTGAATGTGACCCCGGAAACACTTCGATCAGTTGTGGAACATGCTGTTTTTCAATTTCATCTTGTTGCAGAAAACAGTGTACAGCATATTGAACATGTTTTGCGCAGAAATTAATAACCCAATTCAATTTTGAGTGATGTGGTTTTTGGCCTCGGGACAATTAAAAAATGATTTTTTACATCCGAAATGACATGACCTTGCCGTGGTGGGTGGACTTACGTAACTAACAATATCACACCTGTACACCCATGCACACTGAGTAGTATAGTTTGTTTAACATCAAACGTACACCTTAGGCATTATTGTATGATCCAGTTGCCATTTGTAGTCGACCTCTATTAAATTATGATGCTTACAGCACCATCTATTGCTACATTTTGTAACTATTTATCTTTCTTCTACCATACTTTTCCCACTTCTCAAACAATATTTCACTGCAATTTGACACCAATCTGACCAGCGGTGTTAGTTTTACAGTGGTTTCAAAGTTTAACTTTAATTATAATCACCTTGTATAATGAATACAGGGCTGAAGCAATGAATTAAAATATTTACCAATGCCAGGGTTTGAACCCAAGTCTCCTGCTCAGTAGGCTGATGCACTACCAGCTCTGCCACCCTGGCACTGCAGCTAACACAGATTACCCTTGTAAAGTTTCTTCTTGCTTTTACTTACATAGCTACGTAAACTAACATGGAAAGTCCAGGTAATAAAGAGGGTGTTTAACTTGTGACATTTAGTTTCAAATAGAATTCATAAGCCTTACTGTAACCACAATCCAACACCTCGTGGGAGCAGGCATAGTGGTCTGCTTCAGGAGTGTACTAAGCAACAACACACAAAAGAAGTCACTGAAAAGATTCGAAGGAACAATCAGTGATATGGATATGGACTCTTTCCATCATTTAGGGATCAAACAAGAATGGAACATTATGAAAGCAATGAACAGGCCTTCTCTGTGCGATAGCAATGGATATACTATTGAAGACAGTGCTGCCAAAGCAGAGCTACTAAACACAGCCTTTCGAAATGCCTTCACAAATAAGATGAAGTAAGTATTCCAGAATTCAAATCAACAACAGCTGCCAACATGAGTAACGTAGACGTAAATATCCTTAGAGTAGTGAAGTAACTTAAATCACTTAATACAAGCAGGTCTTCTGGTCCAGACTGTATACCAATTATGTTCCTTTCAGAGTATGCTGATGCAATAGCTCCATCCTTAACAATCATATACAACTGTTCGCTCGACGAAAGATCCGTACCCAAAGACTGGAAAGTCGTACAGGTCACACCGGTAGTAGGAGTAATCCAACAAATTACAGACCCATATTATTAACGTCGATATGCAGCAGGATTTTGGAACATATATTGTGCTTGAACACTATGAATTACCTCAAAGAAAAAGGTCTATTGACACACAGTCAACATGGATTTAGAAAACATCGTTCTTGTGAAACACGACTAGCTCTTCACTGGCATGAAGTGTTGAGTGCTATTGACAAGGGTTTCAGATTGATTCTGGATTTATGGATTTCCGGAAGCCTTTTGAAACTGTACCATAGAAGCAGATTTTAATGAAATTGCATGCTTATGGTATATCGTCTCAATTATTTGACTGGATTTGTGATTTCCTGTCAGAGAGGTCACAGTTTGTAGTAATTAATGGAAAGTCATCGAATGCAACAGAAGTAATTTCGGGTGTTTCCCAAGGTAGTGTTATAGGCCCTTTGCTGTTCTGTATCTATATAAACGATTTGGGAGACAATATGATCAGCTGTCTTCGGTTGTTTGCAGGTGACACTGTCGTTTTTTCGCGTGCAATACGAGATTGGAATAATAGAGAATTGTGAAGGTGGTTCGATGAACCCTCCGTCAGGCACTTAAATGCAATTTGCAGAGTATCTATGTAGATGGAGTATGCATTGTATTTATAGATCTCAAGGTGGGAAGCATGTGAAGGGGGAGCAATGCATATGACCCACATCTACAGTTTAATCAAATGAAATTGGTTCCAGAGAACTTTTCAAATCTCAAGCATCTATGATGTATATATGCAGACTGAAGCAATGAATGAAAATTTGTACCAAGACCAGGATCTGAACCCAAGTCTCCTACTAACTAGGCATATGTGCCTAGTGAGTATTCCTGTCTTTGTGCAAATTTTCATTCATCGCTTTAGTCTGCATATACGTATATCATTTGCAGATTAGTTTACATGTTAATCAATATAATTTTCAGTTTCTTCTGTTCTGTATCCTCAAATGAATTGATTACTGTGTAGCACCACATAATTAATTAACTGCATTTTTCTCACTTCCATCCAAACCAACATAATTATGCATTCTTACGGTAGTCGTGAAATTCTATTCGTGTGTGGCACAACACTGCACATAAACACAATAAATTTTGAGGTGCAAAGTATCTGATATCTTACTGTTTCAAGATGTGTGGGGCAAGGTTGATTTCCAATTATGTTTTATTCCATTGAAATATTATGTCTATAGCTCTGCATCTGCTGTTTTGCAATAGACAGCAGTTGTAGCAAGTTGTGGTGCATATGGTAGGTCATACATCTCGTACAATAAGCTTATAACGATGGAAATAATCAATCTTTTACAATATAATGTAATTGGATATATAAAAAATCTACTCACTAATTGGTGGCAGGAGAACACACATATAAAATGCTAAGTGCATTGTACGCAATAGAGATGAGAGGGGGCAGCAAAAAATAGACAGGTCAGAAATTGAAAGATGTCGAAAGCGAAAATGGAGTGAAGAAAGGAGTAGTTACTGTGAAGAAATGCTGAGATGGAAGAAATTAACATAAATTAAGGTCAGGTGGGTGGTGAGAAACAAGAATATGTTGCAGCACTAGTCCCCACATGTGGAGTTCTGAGAAACTGGTGTCTGGGGTAAGAATCCAGATGGCACGCATGGTGAAACAGTCATTGAGGTCATGACCGTCATGTTGTAGAGCGTGATCTGCATCAGGATGTTGTGTGTTACCAGTAGACACCCGCTGCCTATGCCCATTCATCCTAACTGATAACTTGGTGGTAGTCATGCTGATGTAAAAGGCTGAAAAGTAGGGAGATGGTTGCAGGAGGAGCATAAGGTCTGAAAGGATATTGCATAGATTGGGAGGGTGATGAAAGGCTATTCTAGGTGTGGTGTGCAAAATCTCAGACAGAATGGATCTCATTTTAGGGCTTGAAATGAGATCAATTCTAAGATTTTGCCCACCACATGTAGAATTGCTTTTTGTCATCCTCCAAATCAGCCAATATCCTTGTCAGATCCTATGTTCATTCTGCACCCATATCCCTACCCTTTGGCTCCTACCCTTGTGACTGCCTCCACTGCAAGACTTGCCCTATGCACCGTCCTACCACTACCTACACCAGTACAGTAACTGACGAAACATATAATATCAAAGGGTCAGCCACCTGTGAAACAACACGTCATATATCCGCTGTTACGTAAACACTTTTCGGTCTTTTACATCAGCATGACTACCACCAAGTTATCAGTTAGGATGAATGGGCATAGGCAGAGGGTGTCTACTGGCAAAACACACAACATCCTGATGCAGATCACGCTCTACAACATGACAGTCATGATCTCAGTGAATGTTTCACCACGCGTGCCATCTGGATTCTTCCCCCAGACACCAGATTTTCAGGACTTCACATGTGGGAACTAGTGATGCACCACGTCCTTGTTTCTTGCCACCCACCTGGCCTTAATTTATATTAATTTCTTCCGTCTCAGCATTTCTTCACAGTAACTACTCCTTTCTTCACTCCATTTTAGCTTTCTACATCTTTCATTTTCTGACTTGTCTATTGTTTGCTGACCCCTTCCAACTCTATTATGTACAATGCACTTAGCATTTCACTCATATTAACTCATTCATGATGTTTACCAGTCATCTCTGTCTTGTATATTACCCTGTCTTCCACATTTAAGCTCTCAGATTTTCAAATCTTGTCTAGTGCAGTCCCCAACAATAATTATTTCTTCTCATCCATCTAGTAAGTCTCCACTGACCCGGGGTTCTGGGCGACTTTTCTGAACTCTATCCCTTTTCCTTCACCCTCTTCCTTCCCCTTCAACTCTTCTGTCAGAAGAAGGAGCCACTGGGTCCAAAATCTTGTATACCTTAAACTTTTTTCACCTAATAAGTTTACGTATTTGTACATATAACACTCTCAAAATATTAGTCTATCTGTGATTACATCACAAAATTATTGTCAACTGAATATGTCAACTTATGAGCCCAATTCTCATCATTTGTAGGAAGTTCTAATTTTCTGCTTTAACATGAAGAACTATGTGGCTAAGGCTCATAAAATGCTGGGTAAGACCAAGGGTGAGGAACTTATTAGTGAAAGAATGTGCAGAGAATGGTTTCAACATTCCAAGAATGGTGATTTTGAAGTCTAAGGCAAACGTGGCAGTGGAAGAGAAAGTTTTTGAAGCTACTAAACCAGATGGAAACAATCACAGGAGATTGTTATTGAAAGCAACTGACATGTTTGAGCTGAACACTGAAAGACAAATAGCCACCATACAGCGATAGACAGGAAAAAATGATTTTGCAGCATGACAATGATTGAACCCATGTTGCAAAACTCATCAAAACATACTTGGAAACATTGAAATTGGAAGTCCTATTCCACCTGCGGTGTTCTCCAGCCATTGATCCCTCTGACTACCACCTTTTTTGGTCAATGACATAACTCTGAATCATAAATTTTTTATAATTTTCTGACAATGAAGCCTCGAACTTTTTTTTTTTGTTTTTGTTTAAGTGTGAAAAAACATTGTAGACCTAATGTTTTCACTGTAAACTATCAAAGTCTGTGTTTTATTTATTTGTATTTTCAGAAAATTGTAATTGAGATGGAAAATTACGTACCTCAATATTTCACATGCTGATGCTGCATTATCAGAAACTGATATCACTAGCTTTGCTATCCCTGCACTGAAATTATATAATACTGGTGTTAACAGCCCTGGCCATGCTGGAATGCTTCAAAAATGAGAAATTCTACATTAAATATAATTGAACGCCTTAAACAGAGATAGTTGCAAGGCCATTTTGTTGTGCTACATTAACTTGGCATTCCCTTTCTACCTTAAGGACTTATGCTACATAATCCTCATGTACAGTGACACTCTGATTTATTGATTGATTTCTTTACTAATCTGTAAAATAATTTACACTGTATAAATTTCATCATTAAAATGCTGAAAAATCAACAGCTTGAAATTAATTTCTTACAAAGTGCAGTTGTCAATCAAATTTTTTTGATCTAATTACTTTTGTTTTTTAGTCTTAATTAATTACCATTTATGTACACACACACACACACACACACACACACACACACACACACACACACACACACACACACAGTACTTATTAAATTAGGTAATCCATTTTAATTCAGTTTCTCCATTACTGTATAAAACTTTTATTTTGTACATAATCTTTGAGTTTGGTTTTGAAAGAGCAAATAGTATCTATGTCCTTTACACATTGTGGTAATTTATTATTTAACTTGATGGCATTTTACAATAAACTCTGCTGACTTTTAACTTTATTTTTTCAGACAAGATGCCAATTACTGCTGTTTCTAGTTTTGTAACCATTTATTAAGCAATTTTTAACACTGTAGTCGATATTTTTTTTACATACATAACACACTGAAAAATATATTTGCTAGTGACAGTTAATATTTCCAGCATTTTAAAAAGTTTGAGGCAGTGAACAGTGTTGTCACACCTGGTCATCATACACACTGCTCTTTTCTGCAGCCTGAATATAGCTTGAATATTTTTCCTATTCAATACCCAAAAATTTATGCATTAACTAATAACAAAATAAATATAAGCAAAATATACTGATCTGAAACATGAAATACAGCATTTGAGCACATGGCATGATGTAGAGATTCTGTTACTAAGTATTTTTAACACACTTCCCACTTTATATGACAGTCAACATGCATTCCTAGAAATTTTGTGCTTTCCACACATTGTGTAAATTCATTCGTCTACACGATTTCTCTGTAGATTCCACAATTAAGTGCCAGACAGAGGGCTCATCCTACCATCTTCAAGTTATTTCTCTACCGTTCCCCTCTCAAACACCACACAGGAAAAACTAGCACTTAAATCTTTCTGTGCAAGCTCTGTTTTCTCTTATTATATCATGATCATCATTTCTCCCTATGAAGGCAGGCACCAACAGAATATTTTCGCAATCGGATAAGAAAGTGGGTGACTGAAATTTCACGAGAATATCCTGCCTCAATGAAAAACATATTTGTTTTAATGATTGCATCCCAATTCACGTATCATGTCCATGGCACACTCTCCCCTATTTTGTGATAATACAAAACAAGCTGACATTCTTTGAACTTTACCGATGTCCTCTGTCAATCCCAATTGATACGGATTCCACATTGCAAATCAATACTTCAGAAAAGGATGCACACAGTTTCTTTAGCAAAATTGTTGGACTTTCGACATGTTTTGTGAATAAATTGCAGTCTTTGGTTTGCTTTATCCATGGCATTACCCACGTGATTATCCCAACTTACATTATTCATAATTTCAATCCCTAAGTATTTAGTAAAATTTACAACCATTAGATTTGTTTAATTTACCATGTAACTGAAATTTGGAGGGTTTCTTTTAGTACTTGTGGATGACTTCATACTTCTCATTATTTAGAGTCAACTGCCACTTTTTGCACCATACAAATATCTTTTCTAAAGCATTTGCAATCAGCTGATGACTTTGCTAGATGAAAAATGACTGCATCATATGCAAATAATCTAAGAGGGCTGCTCAGATTGTCTCCTATGTTGTTTATGTAGATAACGAACAGCAGAGGGCCTATAACACTTCCTTGGTGAAAGCCAGATATTACTTCTATTTTATTTGATGGCTTTCTGTCAGTTACTACGAACTGTGACCTTTCTGACAGGAAATCATGAATCTAGTCACATAACTGAGATGATAGTCCACAGGCATGCAATTTAATTAGAAGATGCTTTGGAGGAACGCTGTTGAAAGCGTTCTGGAAATCTAAAAATATGGACGCAATTTGACATCCCCAGTTGATTGTACTCATTACTTTGTGGGAATAAAGAGCTAACTGTGTTTTACAAGAACAATATTTTCTGAATCTGTGCTGACTATCTGTCAATAAATCATTTTCTTCGAGATAATTGACAATGTTTAAACACAGTAAATGTTCCAAAATCCTACTGCAAATTGACATCAGTGATATGTGTATTTAATTCAGGGGATTACTCCTATTTCCTTTCTTTGGTATTGGTGTGACTTGTGCAACTTTCCAGTCTTTAGGTACGGATATTTCAAAGAGCGAGCAGAAGTATATGATTGCCAAGGGTGGAGCTATTTTATCGGCGTACTCTGAAAGGAACCCGACTGGTATACAATCTGGACTGGAGGCCTTTCCTTCGCTACACTGAGGATATATACTTTTAAGTTACCCACATTGGCAGTAGTTCTAGATTCAATTCTGGAATACTTACTTTGTCATCTTTCATGAAGCAGTTTCAGAAAATTGTGTTTAGTAACTCTGCTTTAGTGGCACAGTCATCTGTTACATCACCATTGTTATTGCACAGCGAAAGCATTTATTGTGTCTTTCTGCTGGTATACGAGCTGCATTCAAGTTCTAAGGCCTCCGATTTTTTTTCTAATTAACTACTCATCCGAAATTGATGAAACTGGCGTTACTTCTCGACGTAATCGCCCTGCAGACGTACACATTTTTCACAACGCTGACGCCATGATTCCATGGCAGCGGCGAAGGCTTCTTTAGGAGTCTGTTTTGACCACTGGAAAATCGCTGAGGCAATAGCAGCACGGCTGGTGAATGTGCGGCCACGGAGAGTGTCTTTCATTGTTGGAAAAAGCCAAAAGTCACTAGGAGCCAGGTCAGGTGAGTAGGGAGCACGAGGAATCACTTCAAAGTTGTTATCACGAAGAAACTGTTGCGTAACGTTAGCTCGATGTGCAAGTGCGTTGTCTTGGTGAAACAGCACGCGCGCAGCCCTTCCCAGATGTTTTTGTCGCAGTGCAGGAAGGAATTTGTTCTTCAAAACGTTTTCGTAGGATGCACCTGTTACCGTAGTGCCCTTTGGAACGCAATGGGTAAGGATTACACCCTCGCTGTCCCAGAACATGGACACCATCATTTTTTCAGCACTGGCGGTTACCCGAAATTTTTTTGGTGGCGGTGAATCTGTGTGCTTCCATTGAGCTGACTAGCGCTTTGTTTCTGGATTGAAAAATGGCATCCACGTCTCATCCGTTGTCACAACCGACAGTTTTTCACTGTGGAAACTGTTAAATGCAATTTTCTTTTAAGTTCATGCTAAATTTCAAGCTTCTGTAAAACTTTACCAATCTTGGAGATTCTGGATTGTTTTAAATTTTTCATGCTTTTTTTGTTGCTTCGGCAATAACGTCTGACCTGTTATTGTGTACCGTGGGGGATCAGTACCATGTCTTAATAAATTATTTGGTATATATCTCTCAATTGCCATCGATACTATTTCTTTGAATTTAAACCCCATCTTGTTTATGCCTACATATTTAGATTGGAAGGAGTGGAAACTGTCTCTTAGAAAGGCATCAAGGGAATTTTTATCTGCTTTTTTACCGAGATGTAATTTTTGTTGATTTTTGGTGGGTTTGGATGTTATGGTATTCAGTCTCGCTATTTTCAGTTTACTGGAACCTGGTTTCTAAAACATCAATATGTTACAGAAGAGTATCTAAAAGACGTTGACAAGACACCGGAGTCACCAGGTAGAAATCAAATCTCTTTTGCCATATTACTGCTTTTAAAAAAACTTAAAACACGAGCCACAGCTCGCATGTCATCCACTAAAATGTCCAGCAAAGCAGGCAGCAGCCCGACCCTGAGACGTAAGTGGCTAAAATAGGAGCAGAGGATCAGGAAGAAATGTCTGACCATTAATAGCTGGCTACAGATAGGACAGCTGGGTGCAGGGTCGCCACTCAACATATGGCAGTGACTAAAGTGGCAGTGCCCTATTTGCAACTGAGCTAACATTACTTCCTCATGGCGAGATGGCCTGGAGGAAGTCGACCAGGCTGTTGGGAGAGGTCTGACTTTTCTGAGTTTGTTCCCATGAAGGGAGCATCAATGGTCATGCCAAAGTGACACGATATGCCGATAGAGAAAAGTACAAATATCTTGCGAGGGAACAGAGTAAGCTGACTAAGATGGACTGCGGCCTTGGCTGCAGCCTCAGCAGTGTCATTCCCAGGCACACCAACATGGCCAGGAACCCACATGAACATCATTACGGCTCCCCCATCTGGGGACAAATGGATGCAGTACTGGATCCGTCGAACGATGGGATGGACTGGATTGGGATCATCTAGACTCTGAAGGGCACTGAGGGAGTTGGAGCACATCACACAGTGAGTGAGCTGGTGCCTCCAAACGTAGTGAACAGTCTGATAGAGGGCAAAAAGCTCTGCTGTAAAAATTGTGCGCTGATCGAGAAGCCGGTATTGAAACTTATCAGCCCTGATGACAAAAGCACAGCCAACACCGTGGGTGGACTTGGAACCATCAGTGTACAAAAATATGCTATTGGCAAATTGTGAGCGAAGTTTGATAAAGTTGCAGTGATAGGTCAGCTCGGGAGTCAAATCCTTCGGGAACAAGCTGAGGTCAAAACGAACACAAACCTGTGTCTGAAGCCAAGGTGGTGAAGGGCTCCCCCCCATTTGAAAAGTGGCAGGAAGTGTGAACTGCAGCTGCTCAAGCAGGTGACGAAAGCGGACGCCAGGAGGCCGCAGAGAAGAAACGTACATCTCATACTGGTGGTCAAGAATGTCATTAGAAAAAAAAAAGAGTCAAAGGTTGGGTGGCCTGGCATGAAAGAAAGCCAACACGCATACCTACTGAGTAGTTTGTCGCACCAGTATGACAGTGGTAGTTCACCGGCTTCTGCGTAGATACTTTCAACAGGGCTATTACAGAAGGCACCAGTGGTGAGACGGATCCCCATATGGTGTATTGTATTTAGACGGTGTAAGATAGACGGCCATGCAGAGGAGTAGACTAATCCAACTTGGAGCGGACAAGAGATCGATAGATGCAGAGGAGGACAGTCTGGTCAGCTCCCCAAGAGGTACCACTCAATACATGAAGGACATTTAGGGAGCGGGTGCAGCGTGCAGCCAGGTAGGACACGTGGGGAGATCAACTGAGTTTCCTATTGAACGTAAGCCCTAAGGACTTCATTGCATCCACGAACGGGAGAGCATCTTGGCCCAGTCACAAGGACGGTGGAAGAAACGCCTTGTACCGCCAGAAGTTGATGCCAATGGATTTGGTAGCAGAAAAGCGGAAGCCATTTGTGACACTCCATGAATAGAGATGGTGCAGACAATGCTGAAGGAAGCGTTGCAGGAGACATGTCCACTGAGAGCTGCAATAAATAGCAAAGTCGTCAACGAAAAGAGAACTGGAAACGCCAGCTGGAAGGCAGTCCATAATGGGGTTGATGGCTATGACGAAGAGGACAACACTCAGTATGGAGCCCTGAGGCACCCCGTTCTCCTGTAAAAGGTGTTGGATAAGGAGGAACCCACACATACCTGGAGAACTCTATCTGTTAAAAATTCCTGGATGAAAGTGGGAAGATGACCATGAAGGCCCCATGCGTGCATAGTACGTACAATGCCTGTCTGTCAACAGGTATCATAGGCTTTCTCCAAATCAAAGAAAATGGCCACTGTTTGTCACTTCTCCAGAAAATTATTCATGATGAACGTCGACAGGGTGACGAGATGATCAACCGCCAAGCGGCGCTTTTGGAACCCACACTGAACATTAGTGAGAAGATGGTGTGACTCCAGCCACCACACCAATCAACCATTGATCATGCGCTCCATCACCTTACAAACGCTGCTGGTAAGGGAAATTGGACGACAGCTGGAAGGAAGGGATTTATCTTTACCAGGCTTAGGTAGAGGAACAATAATAGCTTCACGCCAAAGTGTGGGAAATACACCGCCAGTCCAAATACGGTTGTAGGTATCGCGGAGAAAGTGTTTTCCTGCAGGAGGAAGATTCTGCAACATGAGGACGTGGACTGTATCGGGTCCAGGAGCAGAAGACTTGGATGAGGAGAGAGCACATCCGAGCTCCCTCACAGTAAAAGGAGTATTGTAGCATTCGCAATTCAAAGAGAGAAAAGAGATTGCATGAGCCTCCTCTGCCTGTTTCCGAGGAAGGAAGGCAGGACGCTAGTGGGTGGAGCTTGAAACCTCCACAAAGTACTGGCTCAAACAGTACAGGGTCGACTATGACATTTCCCGCCACAGTCAGACCTGGGATTGGGGAGTGGGCAGTAGTCCCCAAAATGAGAGAGGATGGAGTAAAACTGTTGAACAAGCTGATGAAGGAGACCCAGCATGCTTTCTTGCTTTCCTTAATAGTGCAGCAGCATTGCGCACGTAGTTGCTTGTAGCAGATGCAGTTCGGTAACATAGAATGAGGGTGAAAGACATGAAGCGCACGTCGTCAGGCATGAATCGCATTGCCGCACTCGACAGTCCACCAAGGGACCAGGACCCGACAGGGAGAAGTAGTAGTACGACGGATAGAGGATTCGGCAGCCGAGAGAACAATGTCCATGAGGTGCTCGATCTGATCATCACAGCAGGGAAGCGGCCGTTCATCGAAGACTGCCAAGGAGGAATGTAGCCTCCAGTCAGCAAGAGAGGATTTCCAATCAGTAGGTCGCTGTGGCGGGGTATGATTGTACAGGCGAGTCACACAAGGGAAGTGGTCGCTTGAGTAAGTATCGGAAAGACCACACCACTCGAGATGTCGAGTGAGCTGGGCAGAGCAGATCGAGAGGTCTAAGTAGGAATAAGTGTGCATGGAATCAGAGAGAAACGTGGCTTCGCCGGTGTTAAGGCACACAAGATTAAGATGATTAAGATGATCTGCCAAAAGAGAACCTCTTGGGCAGGCGACAGACGAGCCCCAAAGAGGATTATGAACACTGGTGTCACTGAGGATCAGAAAGGGTGGAGGAAACTGAGCAACAAGCTGCATCAGGCCTGCCCTAGTGACAGCAGAAGATGAAGGGATATAAATGGTGCAGAGGGAAAAGGTAAATTCGGGAAGGAAATCACGGGCAGCAACTGCTTGCAGGTGGGTGTGCAAGGGGATAGGATGATGACAAACATCTCGCAGAAGCAGTATGACCCCACCATGAGCAGGAATCCCCACCCTAAGTGGAAGGTCCATCCGGAGCAAAGTAAAATGGGAGAGACCAAAATGGTCTTGAGGACGCAGCTTGGTTTCTTGGAGACAGACAACGAGCGGACATTGCGATTGATTGTAAAAGGGCCATAAAATTTAGGAACACCAGAGAATGAAGAAGAAACTCACCTCGACGACCGCTTAGGGCGAGCTGTCGAGGGAAGACGACCACTGGAATCCACAGGTGGATGATCTTCGTCCATCAACTCAGCGGGATCAACGGAGCTCCCCCAGTGTTGGTCAGTTGAGAGGGACCGACGAGTCGAAGTGGGCCCACGAGTTGGAGAGGCGGAAGACTGTATGCCTTTGGATGATTGTTTTGGCTTTTCGCGACTGGCAGAAGAGCCAGACAGTTGCGAACTCGAGGTACACAAGAAATCTTCCCGGGAATAATCCTTTTTGAATTGATGGTTCACTGGCTGTGTTGCAACTGTCTTCGCCGGTGAGCGCGAGGAGAATGGGTAGCAGAATCTACTGCCCGGGAAGTGGGAGAAGCAGTGTCAGCTTGAAGGCAAGGCAACTTTGCCACCATAAAACTGAACAGTAAGTCACAAGTTTCTATAGCCAATCGGCAGAGGAGGAAGGTAACAGCTCAGGCAATCACCCCTCCCTAGGCCTAGCCGGTACCAGGGGGGTACGTGTGGGTCCTACAAGCCAACCTGGGGCTGGGAATTACCCGTTACCCAGTCTCCTGCTACGCGTCAAACCCGTGGTTGGCTGTCAGGCACACACAGGGAGGAGAAGAAAAGATAAGAAGGAAAGGAAGAAAAGGAAGGATGCCCTCAAATGCCACAGCGGAGGAAAAGGGGAGCAGAACAGGGAAAGTGCAAACAGGGAAAGTGCAAACAGGGAAAGTGGAAAGAGCAAAATGAGGAAGGGAGCAGCGCAGGGAGGGAGCAGTGCAGGGAGGGAGTAGCGCAGGGATGCTCCCGCAGGGAAGGAGCAGCACAGGAAAAGAGCGATACAGGAAAAGAGCAGTGAAGGGAGAGAGCAGTGAAGGGAGAGAGCAGTGAAGGGAGAGAGCAGTGAAGGGAGAGAGCAGTGAAGGGAGAGAGCAGTGAAGGGAGAGAGCAGTGAAGGGAGAGAGCAGTGAAGGGAGAGAGCAGTGAAGGGAGAGAGCAGTGAAGGGAGAGAGCAGTGAAGGGAGAGAGCAGTGAAGGGAGAGAGCAGTGAAGGGAGAGAGCAGTGAAGGGAGAGAGCAGTGAAGGGAGAGAGCAGTGAAGGGAGAGAGCAGTGAAGGGAGAGAGCAGTGAAGGGAGAGAGCAGTGAAGGGAGAGAGCAGTGAAGGGAGAGAGCAGTGAAGGGAGAGAGCAGTGAAGGGAGAGAGCAGTGAAGGGAGAGAGCAGTGAAGGGAGAGAGCAGTGTAGGGAAAGAGTGACACAGGGAAAGAACAGTATAGGGAAAGAGCAGTGCAAGAGAGAAGAGACCTACAAGTAAGCCAACGCAAATGAGCTTCAAGAGCCCATGGAAGTATGAGACATCTCCCCAAGATAGGGGAAAAGGGCAGAAGAAGAGGAGACAAGCAGCACTGAAATAGAAGCGGTGCTGTGAGGGCTGGGGCCCCATGGTCGCCAAGCATGTACTCACCCAAGAGCGGTGAGCCCCCTGGGGGTTTGTTTGTGCAGAAGTGCACAGTGTGTGTTTTCTTTATATGAAATGTGACTTCATAATTTATTGCCCACTTATATACACTGCTAAGTCTTTCTTCAGCTTTCTCTCTTAGTGTTTCTGGTGACCTGTGAGTAACCAGTGCATTGGTATCATCTGCAAGCATTATTGTTTACCCATGCTCGATAGTTTGTTGGAAATCATTAATTTAAGTTAGGAACAGTACTGGACCTAGCACACTACCCTGTGTTACACCCTATATTTATGTATTTGTGGTCAAATGCATGTTTCTCAGTCTATTTAGAGCTACCTGATGTATGCATAATTGAAGTTCACTAGCTCAGTGGTTCCAAGGATGTCTTGTGATGCAAGGGGGGCCCAAGTTCCCAGTTCTAATGGTGGTGTACCAGTGCACTCTAGGATCTTACACTATGTGACCAAAAGTATCCGGACACCTGGCTGAAAAGGATTACAATGTCGTGGCAACCTCCATCGGTAATGCTGGAATTCAATATGGTGTTGGCCCACCCTTAGCCTTGATGACAGCTTCCACTCTCACAGGCATACGTTCAATGTTTACACTCCTTACACCAAGCGAGGCATCGTTTGGCATTTACCAACATGATGTGTGGCTTATGAGCAGCTGCTCGACCATGAAACCCAAGTTTTCTCACCTCCCGCCTAACTGTCATGGTACTTGCAGTGGAACCTGATGCAGTTTGGAATTCCTGTCTAACGGTCAGGATATCTGTCTGTCTATTACAAATTACAACTCTCTTCAACTGTTGGCAATCTCTGTCAGTCAACATACGAGGTCGGCCCATATGCTTTTGTGCTGTATGTGTCCCTTCACGTTTCCACTTCACTATCACATCAGAAACGGCGAACCTAGGGATGTTTAGGAGTGTGGAAATCTCGCTTATAGACGTATGACACAAGTAACACCCAATCAACTGACCACATTTGAAGTCCGTGAGTTCCATGGAGTGCCCCATTCTGCTCACTCATGATGTCCAATGACTACTGAGGTTGCTGATATGGAGTACCTGGCAGTATGCGGCAGCACAATGCACCTAATATGAAAAACTTATGTTTTTGTTCACTGCCACTATAGTTATTGCACTGATGTTGCTTGTACAGCAGGAACAGTTGGTGTAATGACTTTTGAGTGAGCACTTGTGCCCACTGTAGTAAATTTTGTAGCGATTTATTCACTAATGGGGGACACACGGTGAAATCACTGGACTTTGAGACTGTGGTAGATGCAGTGTTGATACATAAATGCTATAAGCATACTGACGTCATATTAGAGCATGTACTTGTACATCAGTCTACAATTTTTGCTGACAATCAGTAAATATTTAATTTATTGTACAGGTTTGTCTTCCATTGGCAGCAATAGTTGCCCAAATATTGGCCTAACAAGAACCTGAGCTGCATTGGAGGTGTAGTGAATACTGTCAGGATCAGGAAGTGGCTAGTGTAAATGCAACCCCATGAAACGCGAGCCATAAACATTTAAAAAGTGGTTGCACAACTGATCCACCGATTGCAGTGTGAATGGTCTCTCTGATCTACGTAACCCCACTTCAATCTGAGTAGAAGGGGTTAGCTTGCAAGGTTTGCATCTAACACAAACCCAGACATTGCTCACCAAGTTATCCAAGTTCCTTCACATGTACACCATTTAGTATTACCAAGGAGAACATGTAGCCATGCCTGCACTATTACAACAATTCTAAGTAACTGAAAGAGGATATTATGACAATGGAAAATCTGGAATCCTATCACTTACAGATGAATTATAGTTGGTACATAAGTGTGCTGAAGAGATCACAGAAGCACACTGTTCTTCCCCCCACAACCACCTACCTCCTCAATCCTGCAGCCTTACTGGGTTATATAATGATCTTGTGTCTTTGGCTGGACTGGGTGGTGGGGACACGAAAGACGTGTGGGGTAAGGAAAGGAAGGAATGACACGAAGTGGAAGAGGGGGTGGAGGGGGGGAGAGAATTAATGAGGGCAAATCCTGCCAGTTTGGTATATTTAGGTAAATGCAGGTTGTTTCAAAGGAAGGCATGGGGCAGGGGAGGGGGGGTGGTGGTGGTGGTGGTGGTGGTGGTGGTGGTGGTGGTGGTGGTGGGGGATAGAAGCCAGTACTAAAAACAGTCCAATGGAAATATGAAAGATACACAGCATGAGAAAAAGATAACGAAAGGAAGAAATATGAAAGCTAAGCTTGAGTGGAAAAGAACAAGGGATGATACTAGACTGACTGAAGAAGAATCTAAGGATTCAATTCAGAAAAGTTGATGGTCGAGGTCGACTGAGATGGCAGGAGTTGTGAAGCAGGTATACAGTTGTGGAAACAAAGAAAATTGGTAACTTTGCTATCTGTTTAATTTCTCACACCTAGAGTAAAAATTTGCAAATGAGACCATGGTCATCTTTTGATTGTAAAATTTTCCAGTCAAAAGGCGATCATCATGTCATTTACAAAATTTGATATCTGTGAGGTAAGTTTGATTCTGCAATACAGCACATCCATCTTTAAGGACTTGGGCACAAGGAGTTGGCCATGGTCCATCACTGAAAGAAACACTGCGAATTGGTCTTGATATCTAAATGAAATACTCAATGAATAATGTCTGTTATATAATATCAATAAATTTGAGGTATGTTGGGTAAAAATTTGTAAGTTCTTTTTTGATTTTGCAGTTCTATATCCAGTTGACTGCAGACAATAGTATTCAAATGAGAGTGTTCACATATTTCATAACAACAATTTCATTTACATACATGCGAATTTTTATACTTATACTCCTATTTAACTACACAGAAATTTCATGCATTAAATCAGGCACACATGCAACAGTAGGAAGAAGAAAAAAAATCTTTAAAAGAAACATTGAAAAATTAGAAAAATTTGTATACTATTCAATTCATTTGATGCTACTGATTAAATGAATAATTCAGGCAACCAAATTTGTCAGTTGTTACTGTTACTGAGAATAATGGTTACACCTCACATTTTGACCCAATAAAAATATTATCTATATAAACACAGAGTATATTTGTCAGAAAGATAACTAGTCATTCATCATAACACCCTTCCAGTCTGGTTTCATGAAAAACAACGTTATTCCACCAATAACCTTATATAATTAAAATAGACACAGTAACCATTGTTTGGCAAATGTACACAAGAAAGTCAAGAGCAAGTGTGTGTGTGTGTGTGTGTGTGTGTGTGTGTGTGTGTGTGTGTGTGTGTGTGTGTAAGTAACATTAAATGAAAATATGTGGTCCAATTAATATACAATTATCTATGGATAAAGTGTTTTTAACATCTTTTCCTTACTGTGGACATAAAAGACTATCTTTGTAGCTTTCTTATGAGCCTGCACTTTATTTTCAAGAATATATATTGATTATAGCTACTTCAAAACTATCAAAAGAAAATACAAAGGACATTTTTTTCTTATGTGTGTGTAACAAAAATTTCTCCCCTGAACCCAATGAATGACTTTTATGTTCTGATATCTTGACTTCAGATTTTATTTTCTTTATGTATTTTTAAACATTTCTTTTCCTACCACAACTTTTCTGGTAGGTGTACATTTTACTATTTATATTCTGCCAATTGCATATGATAATTAGAGACTGTGTATTACAACAAAAAGTCTGGGCAGCATGATAAATCTAAGCATGCAGCAAACTGCACTAAAAACATAAAATTCTTGTTCTAGACAATAAAAAGAGGATTTTACTTTAAATTACTGGCCTTGCAGTTTATGGCATCACGAGTGCCTACTACAAATGACAGCGTGATGTACGCCTTTCCAAAGATCCATGCGCATGTGGGAAGTGCAAAGTAAAAGGTTAGGTATGGAAAGCACTATATTTTAAAATTTACATATTACTAAATTTCATTTGCGGCATGTTACACAGGGATGCCTTATGTAACTTTACATCTGCCACTAACTTGACTCTAAAAATTCATAATTTGGCGTATTTTACTGCTCATACACGGCACAACATAACTTTTAATACGTATTGATGCTCATATTTGCAATAAATCACAACTGTTATCTTACTAATGAGCTCAGCTTAGTAACTTCAAAAAGTGGGTTGCCTTGTTACCTCACCAAACCAGATGTAGATACATTATAACCTTTAAAAGAAAATTAACTCCATAAAGTAGAACAGTAAAGTTACAGTAACATCAAATATGCAACAGGAAGATTACTTTGAATAGCTCTAACTTCACCTCACAGACAAATTTTTTATTCCATTTACATTATCAGTTCATGAAGTAAAAGATACCTGTTCCGTAACTGAAATTTTCTACTCATCATATAAAAAATTATAAAAAATCTGGTGATGTATTATTAATAAACTATCTTCAAATCTGCACCCTAAATGAACCAAGAAACCTTTCTTACAATAATGAAGTAAATGTTAAAAACTAATATCCATCATTGTACACCTATATTATTCTATCTTCCTTGTGCCTCAGTACTTCAATTATGAAGTAACATTAAATGAAAATGATACATGATTAAACTGTGATATAAATGCTGACACACTCTAAAAACAGATCAAAATATTTTGAAAAATTTTAACTTCATAAGGCATCCTGCTAACATGCACTGGTTGTATTTATCTCTTGTCACTACAGTCCTCAGAAAAGGCCAAGCAGACTTCAGCTCACACTTATTTGTCGAGTTCAAATGGGGAATTAAAAAATGTAACTGCCATACTTATATGACTTCAAAAATTATACAATTAGTTGTTATATAATGCAATGTACTGTTAGCATTCAGTTCTGTAAATACTAACTCCAGAGTCAACGGCCCATTTACTACACATGAGAGACAGCTACTCAACTTACCTGTACGATGACTGGCAACATTTTTTAAATATACATTTATGCTGCAAAGTCATTGAAATAAAATTTAAATTGCTAATGTCAGGTGTATTAAGAAATTCAATACCAAACGATGCACTACTTGAGAAATAATGTTTTCACCATTTATTCCACGTTAAAACTGAATGTAGGACCATGGCTCAAAACCCAGATACCTGCAGCTGCCACTTAAGACAAATCTCTTCCAATTTTACCATCCGCATATTCCTTGTACAATATCTAAGTGTCTCACATCATACTACAATTATCAATACAACTCTCCTTCCAGGACAGGTATCCAAATTAAGAGTGTTGCCCTGGCACTCAGTTTTAACCTATCATGAATGTCTGGTATAGAAAATGATCTACCTTGAGAAGTAAACATTACACAACATCTTTAATTGCTCTTTGGGGAAGTTGAATAATTAGTTACAGTTACAATGGTGCATGTTGTTGTACCCTAACAGTTTCCTTCAGAAATACCTTCCCAGAATTTGGTATTTCACATTTACTTGCATTCTAAAATTTTAACATACAGGTAATGTTTTAAGTGAGACAATTTCATAAAACATTCCATAATTATCTCTGTTCCAACCACTGAAGGAATACTTTTGATAAGTCACTAAATAAATACTTCAGAGTATTAGCCTTCCTCACTTTTTGAGAGAATTTTTCTTAAGATGCAGTGGCTGATTGTTTATTACAATAATGAAAATTCCAGTATGGAAACAATAAACAAAACTTAGGGCATGTAAGCACTTAACTGTTGCTGATTAGTGGTGATGTAAATGCCCCCCCTCCCACCTCACACACATAATGGCATTGAAAGATGCACTATCTTTTGAGCTCCCACTCTTTTTCCAGTTTAAGTACAGACATACATCACTAAAAGTTAGCTTAACCTTAGTGTTTGCATTTCGCAGTCTGCATTTACACTTAAACAGAAAAAAAGCAGCAGCTTGAAAGCTAGGTGAAATTTTTTGTGCTGTTACATAAATGTACCACATATTAATCAGCTGCAGGTGAGTGGTTGACTACTCTCACTGTTTTAGTCTTTTATTTATTTTGGCAAGGAAAGCATGAATGTTTTGCTGCCTACAAATTACCAGATGCATAAAGCAAAATTATAAATCATGATTTTCTTTACTACTTCGAGTGAAACAATATTTTTAAATATACTAAAGGAAATTGGATGCACTAACTAAAATACTTACATGTACTCATCATAGACATCTTGCTTTGGTAAGGAAACATCTTGATCCTCTTCTAAATGAGTTTTAATCCATGTTATTGTCTGATGGATTTCAAAACGGCTCCCAAGAGGATTTAAAGGTCTGAAAATGGAATTACAAATCTATTAATATGTTACACTTTAGCTGTATACTAACTGCATGCAAGACAACAGCTGTGCCTTAATATCTCCACCAGTTGGAACATACCCTAACAAAGAACAGCAACCAGTATTAACATATTTTCATCATAGTCAATGTTCTGTCCTCTGTGTCTCCATGCCAAAACACTCACTCTACTATATATAGTGAACAGTGAATTTTTCATCTCATAACATACATTTATTAGTCATAATATCATGTGCAAGGAAAAAGAAAATGTTTGAAATGGTTAAAGCAAACAGAGAAGTAGAACTGATTACATACTGCAAGAAATACTGTACTTTATTAAGAAAAGTGATTAAAAATAAAAAGTCCAAATAATATGTGAAATAAATAATTCAGATAATAAAATCAAATTTATATGGACAATAGTTAAGAGAGAAACTGGGAAATCAGTTAAGGAATGTGACAACATTTGTTATTAAAGAAAACAGCCAAATAATAAATGATAGCAATCAGGTAGTCAATGTATTTAATAATTACTTCTTTGAAATAGCTCAGAAGATTGATATGGACAGTTCAAGGGATAAAGCCATAGAATATATGCAAGAACCAATGCCTTGTACACAGTGTGTCCCAAGAGGAACGGTCAGTATTCAGCGATATGACAGGAACGATCATTCGAAGCAAAAAATGTTTATAGATCTTATAATCAAAGTTTTCCCTGAGACATTTAAGTCTCATCTTTACCTGCAATAATGATGGAAGGTTCCATCATTACTGCAAAAATGTTTAATAAACATGGACTATACAATTCATACCTTCAGAGCTATGAACATTTCTTCATCTTTGATGCTCTGAAACAAATCTCACATACAGCTGGCTCTTTGCTTTCTATATTTTTGGAGGTGGTAGAACAGACCAAAAACACGAAAAAATTGAATAGTAAACATGGGCCCAAAAGAGCATACCTTAAGAGCTATGAGTAGTTCAGTAGAAGAGATGTGTTTCACAGTACCAAAGATGACAAAATGCACATAGAGCTTAATATATGCACTTTAATTGCCCATTGTTACTGGACTTTTTGTTCTTGTTTTTGTCCATATTTCAAGCTCTCAAAATATGGAAAACAAAGAGCATACAGTAGAAGATATTTGTTTCACAGTATCAAAGACAAAACTCTTAAGGGATGCATTTTAGAGCCTGTCTTTATGGGACTTCTTCACTTCAAATTATCGTTCCTGTCATATCCCTGAATATTGACTGTTCCTCCTGGAACACCTTGTACACAAGCAAATTTATCTGCCAAAGAAATAAAGAACATAATTAACTAACTCCCTCAAAACCAAAAACCCACAGTTATGAATATCTCAAGTAAAATCCTCTTTTCACATACACTATGTGATCAAAAGTATCCGGACATCCCGAAAAACATATATTTTTCATATTAGGTGCATTGTGCTGCCACCTACTGCCAGGTACTCCATATCAGCAACCTCAGTAGTCATTAGACATTGTGAGAGAGCAGAATGGGGTGCTCCGCGGAACTCACAGACTTCGAACGTGGTCAAGTGATTGGGTGTCACTTGTGTCATACGTCTGTATGCGAGATTTCCACACTCGCAAACATCCCTAGGTCCACTGTTTTCGATGTGACAGTGAAGTGGAAACGTGAAGGGACACGTACAGCACAAAAGTGCACAGGCCGACCTCATCTGTTGACTGACAGAAACCGCCGACAGTATGGCGAATGCCCGGTGAACGTCATCTGCCAGCGTGTATAGTGCCAACAGTAAAATTCGGAGGCGGTGGTGTTATTGTGTGGTGGTGTTTTTCATGGAGGGGGATTGCACCCCTTGTTGTTTTGCATTGCACTATCATAGCACAGGTCTACATTGATGTTTTAAGCACTTTCTTGTTTCCCAATGTTGAAGAGCAATTCGGGAATGGTGATTGCACCTTTCAACATGATTGAGCACCTGTTCATAATGCATGGCCTGTGGTGGAGTGGTTACATGACAATAACATCCCTGTAATGGAATGGCCTGCACAGAGTCCTGACCTGAATCCTATAGGACACCTTTGGGATGTTTTGGAATGCTGACTTCACGCCAGGTCTCACGGACCGAAATCGATACCTCTCCTTAGTGCAGTACTCCATGAAGAATGGGCTGCCATTCCTCAAGAAACCTTCCACCACCTGACTGAACTACCCTCCTCAATGATTGAGTGTTTCTGCCTGTCAGAACATGAGGTCTGCCTGGTCCTGGTTTAACTGTGGTTGTTCCTTCATATTTACATTTTATAATGACATCACCAACAGTCCACATGGGCAGCTTCAGAAGGATTGATATGTCCCTCATGAATCTGTTACTCAGTTAAATCCACTGATAGGTCCATGTAGAAGTCTCTGAGCTCTCCTGGCTGACCCACTTTACTATTACTGCTTCTCTACTAACAACACAATACTTCCCACATCTTGTGATATCTACTGCCCAATTCTGCATTTTCTACCCATCACTCAGCCTTAGTGTGGTACAGAAATGACTGAGGTATTCAGAAACTTTGACCACCTACTGTGTGATGTAAGGAATTTAACAGATAACAAAATCAACTTCAGACACAAACTGCAATCGTGTCGATTTGACAACTTTTCTACTTCACAGAAGCAATTTTGAAAGTGTAATAGTTGGTGTTTATGGTAAGGAGTGTGTGTGTGTGTGTGTGTGTGTGTGTGTGTGTGTGTGTGTGTGTGTGAGGGAGAGAGAGGGAGGGACTGAGAGAGAGAGAGGGGGAGGCAGAGGGGGAGGGAGAGGGGGAGGGAGAGGGGGAGGTAGAGGGGGATGGGGAGGGTGATGGGGAGGGGGAGGGGGGTGTGGGAGGGAGAGAGGTAGGGAGAGGGGGAGGGAGAGGGGGAGGGAGAGGGAGAGGGAGAGGGGGAGGGGGAGGGGGAGGGAGAGGGGGAGGGAGAGGGGGAGGGAGAGGGGGAGGGAGAGGGGGAGGGAGAGGGGGAGGGAGAGGGGGAGGGAGAGGGGGAGGGAGAGGGGGAGGGAGAGGGGGAGGGAGAGGGGGAGGGAGAGGGGGAGGGAGAGGGGGGGGAGAGGGGGGGAGAGGGGGAGGGAGAGGGGGAGGGAGAGGGGGAGGGAGAGGGGGAGGGAGAGGGGGAGGGAGAGGGGGAGGGAGAGGGGGAGGGAGAGGGGGAGGGAGAGGGGGAGGGAGAGGGGGAGGGAGAGGGGGAGGGAGAGGGGGAGGGAGAGGGGGAGGGAGAGGGGGAGGGAGAGGGGGAGGGAGAGGGGGAGGGAGAGGGGGAGGGAGAGGGGGAGGGAGAGGGGGAGGGAGAGGGGGAGGGAGAGGGGGAGGGAGAGGGGGAGGGAGAGGGGGAGGGAGAGGGGGAGGGAGAGGGGGAGGGAGAGGGGGAGGGAGAGGGGGAGGGAGAGGGGGAGGGAGAGGGGGAGGAGGATAGGGAGGGGAGGAGGGGGAGGGGAGAGGTAGAGGGGGGAGCAGAGGGAGGGGAGGAGGAGAGGGAGGGGAGGAGGAGAGGTAGAGGAGGAGAGGGAGGGGAGGAGGGGGGAGAGAGAGGGATGGAGGGGGGGAGGAATGTGGGGGGAGGGGAGGGAGGGAGAGGGGGATAGGGAGAGAGGGAGAGCGGGAGAGGGGGAGAGGGGGAGGGGCAGAGGGGCGGAGGGGGAGGGCGAGGGGGATGGGGATGGGGGGGAGGGGAGGGGTAGGGTGAGGGTGAGGGGTTGGGTGAGGGTGAGGGGGAGGGGGGAGGGAGAGTGGGAGGGAGATAGGGAGGGGGAGGGGGGTCACAATAGTGATCTGCCAAACATGCCAGAGACTAAGGAACACCTCATTCGGCTACTGAAGAAATGTCAGTACTTTGTAACATAACTCCCTAATACATAGAGCTGTACCCTAAAATTAACATTCTTTTTTCATGAGCAATAACAGTTATTTTACATAATATGAATAATAATCAATGAAATCTTGGAAAAATTATCATTTCATCCCTCATGAACCTTTCCATCATTTTTTTTTATAATTTGTGATTAAAAATTGGTATTTTGTGTGGAGAGACCATTTTGAAATCCAAATTAATACTACATATGTATCTTATTTTAGAACAGGTGTGTTATTGTTCTTGCACGCATAATATTTTCCAGTACATTCACGGAGGTGGTAAGCATTGAGACCAGTCAGTAATTATTAACATCTCATTACCTTTTTTGTTAAGGAATCTCAGCTTGTTGAAAAAGATGCACTGTGATAATGATGTACTGCATAAATAACTGAATATACTGTATAGATGGGAAGAAGAGGACTTCAGTAATTTACCTGATGTATTATTAACCCCTATGACACATTATGTTTAAAGAGAGGTAATTACATTCATAATTTCCTTGTCAGAGCTCGAGTAACTGTGACCAGGTTGTATGAATGTCACACTGGTATTGTTTCTTACACGTATTCTATTGCTTTATCCCTTGAACTGTCCACACCAGTCATCTGAGCTACTTCCAGGAAGTGATTATTACAGTTAATTACTCAGTGATAAGCCACACAAATACCCGTTTACCATCTGCATGTAGAAACATATCACATTCTATATGGTCAATCAAAAGGAGATGAGATATTTGTGAATTGCATCTGTGTCGCATTCCACTTTCATCGACAAGTGAAAGACTTAACCATGAAACACCAAAACCTAAAAAAGAAATTACAGTCATGTCTTATGCAGGCTCAGAATGTTATTGAAATAATCTTATTTCTAGTCACTGCCTGTACCTCAAAATTATTATATGGTGTTTTATAATGAGGATTTCCACAGGACTAAGTTACTAGGGATACTACAAGGCCTTGCACTTATGTTCAAAATACTGCTGACCTTACACTCATTACCCAATTAGGATTTGCAATTAAACAGCATTTCGTTTTCAAGAAAGAAAATACAGTAATTTTTTCCTCTTCTAAACCTTACACTCTGTTCAATCATACTCCACACTAAGTAATCTGACTGCAGACTCTCATCTATTCTCCAAAGTCATTTGTATGTATTTGTCTGGTTTCCGAACCACTAAAGTAAATGGAACTACTCAGACCCCTGTTACGTCACTCATAGCCACTCCAGGATTCTCTCTTTTATTTCATCGCTACCAAATATCAAACTTATTCTTAATGCTATAATTATAATTCGTTACTTTAAATAGCTAACTTTTTCCACACTATGGCCATTTAACAGCGAAAAAGCCAGATGGTGTAAGTTTACGCAGTTCTCATGTATTAATTAGTTTTTACACAATTATTACTTACTTTTACAAATCAAATTCATTTTAAACTTGCTGCAGGTTACTTAACAACAAGTATGTATCTAACTTTCGGGAGACTGCTCAAGGGACCACCATCCAGTCAGCATAAATTTCATAAGATATGTGGTTAAACAAAGAAATAAGTATCTAATTGGTGTAGATCTAGTTTAAATAAGCACTCCAGCATTTGCTTTAAGAGTTTTGTGGCAATCACGGAAAATCTAAATACCAACATCCAGATAGTGATTGAACCCAACTCCTCATGAGAGTCTTCATCTTAACAACTGTGCCACCTCACTTGGTAAACACATTATGTGGCACACCAGTATACACCACTATGGGCAAAATGACTGAAGTATACATCAATATCACTCATAAATACAATATAGAGTTTAATATTTTATGATAAGTTCCTTTGAGCTCTATTTAATTATTTCCCATCAGTTTACAGGCACTTAAATCAAATAGAGAATTCCATCAAATATGAGCTGTTAGAATGATGAAATGAAATAGATAAGCACACATCTTGCACAGACCTCTTCAAAAGTCTTGAAAATTTTGCACCGAATTTCTTAATACATTCACTCCTTAATTATATATTTGCTACTGATACTATATTTCCAAGTTGACTTGGCCTTCCTATCTGTTCTTCAAATAGCACACTCCTATCTGACAAAAAGCAATAAAGAGGAGAAACCTCATGAATGTAAAAGAAATTTCCAAAAATACTTTATTAGCACAAACTCTTTCTTCACTCATCTAAATTCGTGGACTGAGGAGTCTTTACAGCTAAACATGGAGTAATGATAATTAATGCACATTTGTCACTGGTTTTACAGTTTATAGATAACTGCTGTTCAATGATGAATATTAATCTGACAAAGTTGATAATAACCTATAAATATGAGATTAACAGCAATGGTTCAATATACCAGAGGATGTGGCAGTTTTACTCAAAGTAATTTCTTCTCTGTTCAGTTCATGTTGTTAAACTTGGTTGGAGTAAGCAGTTTCACAAAAGTTTATTAACACAATTTCTAACATTTATTTCATTGACATCTGACAGTTCACTTTACAATGAATGAATGAGTGAGTGAGTGACAGTCAATAATAAAAACGTGATGGTGAAAATCTGAGTGTATGTCGGGTCAGAAGTCACATTACAAATGACTTTCAACACTCAAGCTTCTCAAATATTACTCTATCTTGTTTATAGCAACTACAACTTCAAAATTTTGCATTGGAGAAGCACACAAATATACAGCCATGCTGTTGATGTCTAGAGCAGAATAACACATTATTATTTTCTACAAATACTAGAAAATGTGTTGTATCTGGTCTCAGCTGACAACTTCCGGATACTGAACAGAAACAGTGAATAAATTACGTGAAATGTAAGAAATCCAAATACATGTCATGTGGTTTGTGGAGTACTGAATATTTTGTAATTTAAACACAACCCTTCACTATCAATCGCATAAATATTAATATAACTAAGTTACTGACAGCAAAAAATCACAAACTTACTGTCTTAATGGGTCCACATTTTCATTCTTCCCCGTAGGCAGTTTAAGGTATAGAAAAAGCTTTTCAGCAGTAGAAAGTTGGTTAACTTGGTCCAAAATTTTCATCACAGTCTGTTTTGAGCTAGAACTGCAAGAAGATAAAGTTCTTTCAGGATATTCAGTACATGTTTAATCAGGTGAACAGTAATATAATAAATATTATTGTTCTCTTATTGATAGGTGCATGGTAAATTGAAAACTATGCTTGAAAACAATATTATACAGCAATGCTATATGTTCATCTCCTGATTATCAAGCTGGTTTCAATATGTAAACTCATTGTGTGAAAGCTGGTTATGTTAACCAATGTAACATTTCAAAAATGACAATCAATAAAATAAATAAAAGCTTATACAACCATTGTAACATGCATTTAGTAAATGGGAATCTAATACAATAGAATTTGATAATAGCCACTCTGCAGAAACACACAATGGCATTAGTACTCCAAGTAAGTGCACTATGACTGCTATTACACTCTATACATGTAAATGATCTGATGGACAGGATTAGCAGCAATCTGTGGGTTGTTTGCTGATTATGCTGTGGTATAATGGAAGGTGTTGTTGCTGAATGACTGTAGGAGGACACAAGATGACTCGGATAAAATTTCTAGCTGATGTGACAAAAGGCAGATTGCTCTAAATGTAGAAAAATGTAAATTAATGCAGATTACCAGGAGGAACAATCCCATAATGTTCGAATGCAGGATTGGTAGTGAGCTGCTTGACACAGATGTGGATTAAATATGCAGGTGTAACATTGCAAAGCAATTTGAAATGAAACTAGCATGTAAGGGAGGTAAGGGAAGGCAAATGGCTGACTTCAGTTTATTAGAAAACTTTTTGGAGAGTGTAGCACATTTGTAAAGAAAATCACATATAGAAGACTAGTGGGACCCATTCTTTGAGTGCTGTTCATGTGGTTAGGATCGCCACCAGATCGTATTAAAGGGAGACTTTGAAGCAACTCTGAGAGGAACTGCTGGATTTGTTACTGGTAGGTTCAATCAACATGGGAGGGTTACATGACATTCTTTTTGTGAGACATTATTGAGAAATTATGTAATAAAATGTAGATTGCTGTTACATAAGTTTGATGATGTATTATTGTGATGGATCCATTTCAGACAGGTTGTCGTCTTCAGACCACCTGCATAAGTTACATAGCATTTTTATTTTATTATAATTTTGGTTAATCATATTTAGTACTTACTTCCATATACTATCAGTCATCACTGTTGTTCTGTATTAAGTTTAGGACTTCAAGCTACGAGCTGTTTTGTGGTTTGCTCTTGTTGTTAGTAGTCCTTTCTTATAATTTTTGTAATTTGACATTTTATCATTAGATTGGTGTACATATTGTATACAGATGGTGTCTGTTCCTTCAAACATCAATATCTGAAATAACAGACACCATTCGCACGCTGATGAGCACATTATGATCACCTGCCTAATAACTTGTTGGTAGGTTTTGAGGAGACATGTGGCATTATACGTCTATGCAAAGGTCATGTAACTTGCATAAATAATGGGCCACTGATATGCGTATGCACAGATGGGTTCCATAGGATTTACATCAGGCAAATTTGATCACTGAGACATCAACATTAGTTCACTATGATGCTCCTCAAACCCCTGTAGCATGGTTCTGGCTCCGAGACATGGGCAATTATACTGCCGAATGATGACATCGCCATTGGGGACAACATTAATCATAAAGGGATGCAGGTAGTTTGCATCTGTCAGCGTGTCTTCGATTGCTACCACAGATCCCATGGAAATGCAGGAGAATGTTTCCCAGAGCATAATACTGCTCCCAACAGCCTGAGTCCGTGGCACTTCATGTTTTGAGCTGTCGTTCACCTCAATGATGCCATCTGTGGATATGACCAGTAACCTAGTATAGCAAAAATGTGATTCACTCGAAGAGCTGACATGTTCCCATTGATCAATGATCGAATCCCAATGGTCAACTGCCCATTACAATTATGATTGACAATGTCGTTTGGTCAACATGTGAACACATACGGATGGTCTCCTGCAGAGCTCTGAGTTCAACAATGTACGATGAACGGTGTGCTCCTAAACACTTGTGCATGCACCAGCACTGGGCTCATTCAGCACAGACATTGCAGATCACCATCTATCCTACTTTGCAGAACAGATAATCCTCTGAACCCCACTTTCTGTGAAGACTCCTGGACATCCAATAATTTAGTGCCTAGTGGTAGTTTCACTGTCCTCCTGTCTCTTTCTGTAGATGCTCATGACAGTACCACGTGAACATTCAACCAGGTTCGTCATTTTTGAGATACTCCTTCACAGGCTCTGCGTATAATAATCTGCCTTTTTCAAAGCTGCTTATCTCAGAGGATTTCCCAATTTGAAGCCCATATCTTCACTAGGGTGATCCCCTGGCTCTGTCTACTCCACTTACATGCTTTTCTTACTACGTCATGTGCCTGCAACAATACCAGGTGGCTTTCAACATTGTGGTGGGCAGTGGTCATCATGTTTTGGCATGTCAGTGTATATAATAATATTTGAACTGACAGCAACTGAGGCAGTGTAATTGCAGAAGGTTGGTTGGTTTAAAAGAGGAGGAAAGGGACCAAACTGCTAGGACATTCGTCCCTTGTTCCAAATAAAACAATGTCGTGTGTGTGTGTGTGAGAGAGAGAGAGAGAGAGAGAGAGAGAGAGAGAGAGAGAGAGAGAGAGAGAGAGAGAGAGGGGGGGGGGGGGGGGGAGACGAGGCCGACAACACAAAATGGAGAGAAAGGAAAAACCACAAGAATGACGGAAGGGCAACAAACACTTAAATCGACAAAAGGGGAGAAGAAAACCACAGAAACACAAGAAACAGGTAAAAGAGATTAAAATGACAAAACAGATTACCATGGTTGGCTGACTACGAGAATAAAAAGTCGAAGGTAGCCACTCTGCAACACGTTAAAACTTCCACCCTAAAAGCACTGTAGTGGAGGGGACAGAGGAACAAAGGACATGTGCTAAAACTTAGATCAAACAATAAAACCCACCCTCAAGAATAAAACGTAAAACTAAATCGGCCGATGAGATGTTGTCAGATAAAATTAGCAGTAACAAGTCCGGTAACCAAAGATTTCATCACAGGGCAGTCAAAGTGGGACAGTGCACCAGAATATGGGCCACTGTCAACCGGGTGCCACATCAACACTGAGGTGGGTCTTCACGGCGCAAGAGGTAGCCGTGGGTTGTGTGGGCAATGCAGAGCCAGCAGAGAACCACAGAGTCCCTGCGAGAGGCCTGCATGGAGGGCTGCCACACATTCGTAGTGTCCTTAATGGCATGCAGTTTTTTGTGCGTACTGAGACTATGCCATTCCGTCTCCCAAAGCCGAAAATCCTGGCGGCATAAAAACAAACACAGGTCAGTTATTGGAATGTCGATCGCCGTAAGCGGTTTCCGTGTAGCCTGTTTGGACAGCCTGTCAGCAAGTTCATTGCCTGGGATTCTGATGTGTATACACAAACACCACTCAACGACCAGACCGTTCCAGGGCATAGATGGACTCCTGGATGGTCGCTGTCAAAGGATGACAAGGGTAGCACTGGTTGATAGCTTGTAGGCTGCTCAAGGAGTCAGTACACAGAAGAAACGACTCCCCGGGGCATGAACAGATGTGCTCAAGAGCGCGAGATCTAGCACCCAGCTCTGCAGTGAAAACATTGCAGCCATCGAGCAAGGAATGCTGTTCAGTATGTCCCCCATGGACATATGCGAAGCTGACGGGACCATCAGTCATCAAGCTGTCAGTGTAACCACTTCATTGCCTCGGTACATGTCAAGAATTGAGAGGAAGTGACACCAGAGGGCCGCGGGGTGAACCGAGTCCTTTGGGCTATGTGAAAGGTCTAGGCAAAGCCGTGGCCTTGGTGTACACCATGGAGGTGTATGCGAATGGACCTTGAGTATAGGTGGTAAAGGCAAGGACTCTGGTTTAGATAGAAGGGACCGGACATGAACTGCAATTGTAGGCCCTGACCTGAACCACCAATGTAGGAGATGAACCATTGTGGGTGGGAAAAGGAGACGGTAATCTGGATGCACACGAGAACTATGAACGTGTGCAACGTAACTGGCGAGCAGTTGAATACGCCTGACCTGCAATGGAGGGACTCCAGCCTCTGCCACGACGCTGGTCACCGGACTCGTCCTAAAAGCACTGGGCTGAGTAAATGCAACACTGAGGGCACAGCCGAACCATAAACCAGACTCCAATAGTCAAGGCGGGATTGAACAAGGGCTCTGTAGAGCTGCAACAGCGTAGAGCGATCTGCACCCCAGTTGGTGTTGCTCAGGCAGTGAAGAGGATTGAGGTGCTGCCAGCACTTCCGCTTAAGCTGACGAAGGTGAGGAAGCCAAGTCAATTGAGTGTCAAAAACCAGTCCTAAGAATCAATACGTCTCCACTACAGTGAGGGGCTCATCAATAAGGCAAAGTTCTGGTTCCGGATGATCGGTACGACACCTACAGAAGTGCTTAACCACATGACTTTGCGACTGAAAACTGGAAGCCGTGGGCTAGAGCCCATGACTGCGCATTGTGGATCGCTCCCTGTAGGTGCCACTCAGCAACACCAGTACTGGTGGAGCAGTACTAAATGCAGAAGTCATCTGCATACAGAGAGGGTGAGACAGATGGCTGTACAGCTGTTGCTAGACCATTAATGGCCACTAAAAATAGAGATACACTTAATACAGAACCCTGTGGGACCCCATTCTCCTGGATATGCGATTGGGGGGCCCGGGGGGGGGGGGGGGGGGGGGGGGGCATTATGGGAGGCACCAACTTGGACACAGAAAGTATGAAGCAACAGGAAATTCTGGATAAAAATCGGGAGCAGGCCTCGGAGACCGCATTCGTATAATGTGGCAAGGATATGATGTCACCAGGTGGTGTCACATGCTTTTCATACATCTAAAAAGATGGCAACAAGGTGTTGGTGTATGGAAAAAGATTGTTCGGATGGCAGACACGAGTGGCACAAGATTATCAGCAGTAGAGCGAACCAGGTGGAAACCGCCCCGGAACAGAGCCAGTAGGTCATGTGACTCCAGGACTCAACCCAACCGCCGACACACCATATGTTGCAGCAGCTTACAAAGAACATTTGTGAGGCTGATGGGCCGATAGCTATCCACATCAAGTGGCTTTTTGCCAAGTTTGCGCACTGGTATGATGGTGCTCTCCCTCCAGTGCAATGGAAAGATGCCATAGCACCAGATCCAGTTGAAGACCACGAGGAGATGCCGCTTGTAGTCAGACGAGAGATGTTTAATCATCTGACTGTGGATCCGATCTGGCCCAGGAGCTGTGTCGGGGCAATGTGCAAGGGCACTGAGAAGCTCCCACTCTGTAAATGGGGCGTTATAAGGTTCACTGTGGTGTGTAGTGAATGAGAGGACTGTCCCTTCCATCTGCTGTTTGAGAGTGCGAAAGGGTAATTCTCCGATGCAGAGGCACGAAAATAGTGCTCAGCAAAGTGCTCAGCAACCGCGTTTGCGTCAGTAGATAACAAGCCATTTATGTAAACACCAGGAACACCTGTTGGGATCTGGTACCCAAAAACTTGTTTGATCTTTGCCAAGACTTGGGAAGGTGATGTATGACACCAAATGGTTGAGACGTATCGCTCCCAACACTCCTGTTTCTGTCTTTTGATAAGCTGGCAAACATGGGCACAGAGCTGTTTAAAGGCTATGAGGTGCTCCACGGAAGGGTACCGCTTATGCCACTGTAGAGTTCGCTGACACTCCTTAATTCCCTCAGTGGCTTCTGGCAACCACCAAGGAACTATCTTTCACCAGGGGAACCCTAAAGAATGAGGGACTGTGTTTTCTGCCGCAGAAATGATCGTTGTAGTTACCTGCTCAACCACCACATTGATGTTACAATGTGGGGGAGATTCAATGGTGACAGCAGAGGTGAAAGCTCCCAGTCTGCCTTGTTTAAAGCCCATCTGGGCAGGCGTCCATGGGCCTGATGCCGGGAAGTGCTGACTATTACACAGGTCATCATGTGCTCTCCAGTGGATACATGGGAGAAGGCCAGGACTGCAAATCGAGAGATCAATGGCCGAATATGTGCTGCATGCCACACTGAAATGTGTGGGGGCACCTTTATTTAAGGTGCAGAGGTTGAACTAAGAAAGTAAAGTTTCGACATCTCTGCCTCAGCTAATAAACACGGTGCCACCCCACAAGGGGTTTTGAGCATTAAAATCTCCTGAAAGTAGGAGAGGTTTAGGGAGTTGATCAATCAGTGCAGCCAATGCGTTCAGGGTACTTCACCATCTGGAGGAAGATATATGTTGTAGACAGTTATTTCCTGCATCGTCTTTATCCTGACAGCCACAGCTTCAGGAGGGGTTTGGAAGGGCAGGCTCACTGCATACTGAGTTCAGGACATAGACACAAACTCCACCTGACACTCTATTATAGTCACTATGGTTCTTATAATATCCCCTATAGCTGTGGAGGGCAGGGGTCCGCATTTCCAGGAACCAGGTTTCCTGAAGGGCAATGCAGAAAGCAGGTGTAAAGTTTAAGAGTTGCCATAGCTCAGCCAGGTGGTGGAAAAAACCGCTGCAATTCTGCTGGAGGATGACGTTATCATGAGGCTGGGAAGGCATGAAGTGCACAAGGAGGCAAGTTATGCCTCAGGGTCACCTGCTGCCACCAACTGAGTATTTGTAGCCATTTCTATGGTGGATGAGGCATCAGTGTGATCCAGGTGGGCAGGAGATGCTAAGGTCTCCACTGCATCCTCAGATGCAGAATTGATAGGGAATGGTGGTGTTGGGGCCACTGGAGAGTCCTATTTCTTAGCAGACTTCTTCTTAGTTTGCTTGCTCTCTCGCTTCTCTTTAGGGGCTTGCTGGGAAGATTTCTCCGAAGCAGCTTCAGGCATGGAGGAAGACCGTGAAGCTGTTTGTCCAGCAGTTTTTGGCTCCTTGAGCAATGTGAGTGTCCTCCGTGGCATTAGTAGAGACCTTGGAAGAGAGGGCCCCAAGGGACCCCTTCTGCACTAGAGCAGCCGAAGGAGGCTTTTGCTTCTCCTGCAGGGGGGAGGGGACCGATGTCCCCTGCGTTTGGGGGGGGGGGGGTCCTTGCTCCCAAAGTAACTGCTTTGGGGCGCAACAAAGGAAGATTTGCCACCTACCACCAAGGAGGTGAATGTATTCTGGTTGCCCGGAGGGCTCACTGTTTGTGGCACGGAGTGAAGAACCACTGGCACTTGGGATGGCAATGGTGACGTAGCTGCAGCATATGTCAACGTCTACTGAATGGGGTGTAATATTTCAAATTTACGTTTAGCCTCTCTGTAAGTCAACTGGTCCAGGGCCTTGTACTCATGATTTTTCACTCCTTTTGGACTACTGGGCAGTTTGGAGAGCAGCGGGAGTGGTGCTATCCACAGCACATGGAGTATCTGGGAGCAGTGGACGTCCGCAGTCTCGATATGTGGTGCTGGAAGTGCAGCGGAATGACATGTGCCCGAACTTCCAGCACTTAAAGCACTGCATAGGGGGAGGGACGTATGGTTTAACATCACAGTGGTAAACCATCACCTTGACCTTTTCAGGCAATGAACCACCATCAAAGGCCAAGATGAAGGCACCGGTAGCAACCCTGTTGTCTTTGGGTTCCCTGTAAATGTGTCGGAAGAAATGAACACCCCGCCATTCTAAATTGGTGCGGAGGTCGTCGTCAGACTGCAAGAGGAGATCGCGATGGAAAATGATCCCCTGGACCATGTTGAGGCTTTTATGAGGAGTGATGGAAACAGGAATATCACCCAGCTTGTCACAGGTGAGTAACACTTGGGATTGGGCTGGGGATGCTGTCTGAATCAAGACTACATTCCTCCCATGGTGTAGCGAGAGAGGGAAATGATGTAGGGTCATACCTGTCGGCATTGTATTTGATCTTGCCCTTCTTAGAGACTGCTGGTGCCGTACGGTCACCAGCAAGAGATGACTTAGTCTGCTTCATTGCGGGTCACCCATCCTGATGTCACCCACTCCAATCAGGGGCTCTCCCCATGGGCGCCACCCAGCCACACCAAAGGCCAACTGGCATGATGGCTATTACCGGGAGTGCTGATGCCCCAGGAAGCCAGGACTCTACTTCTTGGCATATGTGGGGAGTTTACAGCTCAAGCATCAGCAGTGCAATCCCTCTGTTCTCAGGGGGCTACCACCACATGGGTACATGATGGCCCCACCACAGCAGGCTGGCTACCGTGCTGGATACTGGGTGCAGAGAAGTCTAATATTGTCACGGGGACGGAAGAGGACAGGAGACAATGGAAGAAGATGGCATACCCCAGAAAGTGTCCTCGCCCAAATAGTTGAATCACAGGTGGAGATGCAAAGCCATGACAAGAGATTCAGGAGATCGAATCTGAGGGCACAATGGATAACTCATGCACCACGTAAGGCATCCTTCCCCATATGGCCTGCATTTCTGTAGAACTTTGAAAGTGGCAGGTCAAACCATAGAATAGGACCTGAACTCCTAGGGCCGAAAAGCATGAGACTCCTTTTAGTCGCCTCTTACGACAGGCAGGAATACCTTGGGCCTATTCCAAATCCCAGACCCATAAGGGGGTGAAATTACAGAAAGACATTTTTATATATACCACCAAAATGGTGCTAAAATCTTTATTATGCTGAAACTAGTTTCAACAATTTAAATCATCATCTGACAGATCTCATAGATGTTGATGAGAAGCTAGTTTCAACCTAATACCACATAGATAAAATACCTTACTACAGCTACGGAGTACAATCTAAGGAAGATTTTATGACTGTTTATGAAATTTTACTATGTGGATACCTGCTTCACTATAATGGTGATTTTTGAAATATTTGAACAACATATCTCCCAGTAAAAGATATAATGCAATGTTTGTATCACCTTTTCATTCTACTATCCAACTTAGCTACTATAAAAGTGATAAAAAACAGTGCATTGCCAGTGTGACATTTGCAGTAACTGAAGAAAAAAAAAAAATACCCAAACTGCAAACAAACTACACAAATAGTAAACATTTTCACAACTGCATATCACAATATTTTTGTCATATCTTTCAGCTCATCCATTAGGAAAAAAGTAATCGAAATCTTCTTCACAAAATTAGTATGAACTGTCATGCCTGAAATTCCATTTAATTTATAAATGCACAACGAAAAGCAAACAAATGCATTTTTACATACAGTAGTTCCACGCACTTTCTGCAATGACAGAAAAACAAAGAGTAACTGTAACCTGAGATAATTTATTATTTAAAGTTGATCTGCATATGCCCATCATACAGTTTCTATGGCATTGAACAAACAATTATTCACAAAGTCACTCTCATTTAAGGTTTCCGATGATTTTGCAGCACTCAAAAACTCTTATAGCCAATGAGGAAGAGTAATCTTGAGTTTCTGTCAAGCTCACAGAGTTCAGTAGTGTGTGCACTTCTGGCAAAAATCCTTAATGTCTCCTTATATAAACCAATGAATACTTTCTGAAATTACCAATTCCAAGAGCCCACATTCTAATATGAGTTATGATGTATATTACACCCTGCAATGAGATTCTCATGTAATGACCAGGAGTGTGAAATTAGACAAATTAGTGTATATACAGAGGGGTACAAACAATCTTTCTTCTGCAACATCGCCTATAAATGGAACAGCAAATGCAGAAAATGATTCTGGTATGTTATGTATGCTCCATGAGATACCACATGAGTGTTAACAAAGTACAGATGTACATGAAGATACAAAACTAATTATATAATGCAATGATGAGCTGAAGTGCAGTAAGCTAAAAGGGCCTAGTATACTTAAACGGCATGGTAACAGTGTGCCTTTTACCACGCCACTATCATATCATCACACAGACAGAACTACAATGGCAGCTCTGGTAAATATGTTGGTAAGGTAAATACAGTTAATTAAAATATATCAAAACACACACTGAAAAATTTAGCAGAAATAACCTGTCAGATTCTCCCATACACCGGCTTTGGCACTTCAAAGTGTTCACCTTGCTCCTAGGTGTCTCAGGTGTGGTAACGATCTTAATTTTTCAGTAAAAATTAGGCCTGTAAGTAACAGTTTTTTAAATGAGGGGCTTTCGTAGCTCAAGCATGTTAAAACAATTATATGAACATTTAAAATCTGTACTAACTGGTTTCTTGAAAATACATAAAACTGGGACCAATGTTTCCTGTTCATTTTTTAAATCTTTAAATAGTTAGCTGCAAGACTGGGTCAAGTTCAGAAACCTGGAAACTCATCCACAACCAGAGAATACTTAACACAAAATGACTACTGTTCAGTAGGTAACATTTAAAAATATTTATTTGAATGGCAAAAGGCTCTTGAGGAAGATTGACTGATTTCTAAATACAATCTAAAATAAATAAATAAATAAATATGCACCACAAAATAATTATCTAAACAGGATGAATATTGATATATGTGATGTACACAATTGACACGATGTGACCAACTCGAAAGCAGAACTACTGTTATCCAACAAATATAAGACGAACAGGTGTACTTCTTACCCTGTAAAAGGATATAAGCTGTTGAAGGATACTATTAACAAGTATTCCAGGCCCTCTTCAGACAAAAATAATTAAAGTGGTAAGATATTGTTCATAAGACTCCTGTACACATACCACCAGCAGGATCAGGTAGTCAAAAGTCAAATTGCATCAATTCCACCCTTACTGAAAGTGAATCAAGGTTTTTCAGACTAGAAAAATCATAAAATGTGGTAGTTCATCATCTGTTTAACAGACTTTCCTACATGGCTGGTTAAGCTGACATCATGCTAACTACACGGAATGGTGAACTCCTTTTCTGGATTTGAAATTGTGTAATTATCATGTAATTATTGATTTCTTTTCCCACTATAAAGAGAATGCCATTTTATTTAACAATCAAGATGGAAATCTTTCACTTCAGGACAAGAGTCTCTGCATAGGAGCTACACCAGGCTCCCTGATTAGCCACTCATCTGGTCTATCAAGCAAAACTTCTCACTCACTCAAGAACTGCAACACCTTTATATGGATGCAAAAGTGGCTTGATAAATAAAAATGATGGCAACTATTATATAGTGAATACTGCCTTGAAAATAAAACACAGTATTTGGGTGTATCAAATCTAGTTTGCCTTTTTGAGCAACCATTCCTCCAGTTTCAGTTCAGTTTCTTGTCTAGCACAGAATGCCATTGCTGCTGTGCAGTTTGTGTAATCTGGCTTGAATTTAGAAGACATATCTCTAAATACAATATCAGATTAAGAGCAGGCACTGAGAGGCACATAATCTATATCATCATTTAATTCTAAGTATACAGAGTATGTTTGATCTTCACGAGTGCAGAAATTGCAACCTTAACTACATATGTTCATGTAATATAGGAAGACATGGTGTGATATGTACCAGTTTTCCATTATAGCCACACCACCTGTAGCTCCGCCCCTTAGCACAGGATAATTGGGTGCTTCAAAATATGGAAATAAATGCTGGAACACTTTCCTACTACTTTCAGTCCAAATGGGACAGAAAGTGGTAGATGTCACGTACGTGTACAGGCAAATAAATGATTACAATTTCAGAAAAAAATTGATGATTTATTCAGGAGAGAGAGCTTCACAATTTCTGTCCACTTTCGTAGTTCATGTCTTCAGTTAGTCTTGCTAGCATTGGTAGGATATGTGCACACAGTGTGCAGATGCAGGGGGGAACTGGCCACAGTACCCAAACAGCAGAATGCTCTTTTGTCTATGGTCAGCCACCTTCAGGCTGCTGGCTCAGGGTGTAGTGGTGGCAGAGAACCTGGAGCATTGCGTGGGAAATCCCAGGAGTCACTTATCTTGCCGGTGGGCTCTGCTGCCAAGGCACCTCCTAGTGTGCCTGATATGGTGGATCCACCCTCTCTGTGGGGCAAGTGATACGTGGTAACATGTTCACATTGCTCAAGGCAGAGAGCCAATGTGGAGGTTGGCCGTGTGGCCTCATCTATCTATCCTGTGAGTGAACAGGTAGCTGTTTCTTCAGCATGCTCCGAGCAGGCACACATGGGTAGGGGTTTGTTAGTTATCAAGAGCTCCAACATTATTTGCATTATGGAGCCCCTTAGGAAAACAGCATTCACGGCTGGAAAGATAGGCAATGTTCACTCAGAACGTCTGCCATGGGGACCTCATCCAAGATGGGGGCCATAAACTCCTTCATCCAAGACATGGAGGTGTCCTTGCCTGTGGCTATCAAGCATGTAGGATGCGGTTGTCTGCAAGTTGTGGCTCACGTTGGCACCAATGACACCTGTCACATGGGTTCTGAGGCCGTTGTCAGTTCATACAGGCAGCAGGCAGAGATGGTGAAAGCTGCTCACCTCAAACATGGAATGCAAGCAGAGCTCGCAATTTGCAACACTGTTCCCAAAGTTTATTGGGGTTCTTTGTTTCTCTAGTGCGACCTATTCTTGAGTGCCATTTGACTGTTTGGGATCCGTACCAGTTCAGATTAAAGGAAGAGATTAAAGCAACTCAAGAGGCAAGCTGGTAGATTTTTTACCAGTAGATCTAAACTACACGCAAGTGTCACGGAGGCGTTTCAGGAACTCAAACGTGAATCCCTGGAGGTAAGGCAATGTTCTATTCAAGGAACACTACTGAGAAAATTCAGAGAACCAGCATTTGAATCTGACTGCAGAATGATTCTACTGCCGCCAACATACATTTCACACACGCACCATGAAGTTATGATACAAGAAATTAGGGCTCATGCGGAGGCATATAGACGGTTGTTTCCTCCTCTCACTATTTGCGAGTGGAACAGACACAGAAATGACTAGTAGAGGTACAGGGTACCCTCCTCCACACACCATATGGTGGCTTGTGGAGTACATATGTAAATGTAGATTTATTTACATCCAATATCAACTGTCAGACGCTACACCATTCATTAATTCTCTGCAGGCCTTCCTGCAGTTCATTACAATATTCTGACAGTGCTTATTTCTTAAGCTCACTTTGCTGATTGCCTTTTAGGGGCAGTTTTCCACCTGAAGAGCGAGAAGCTGTTCTGAAACTTTACACGCTCCTCCACCCTCACATTCTCAGAACAAGGGTGACTCATTGTACAGGGAGTGTTTCACTGCCACTGGTGATGATTTTTATTCTAATTTTAAGCAGTGGCTGAGATTGAACCCAGGACACTTTGATTACTGTACAAATAGATACTCTGAGCTTGCAAATATGGTATCATACAAAAACTCATGTGCAACACAAGAAGTTAAGACAATGCATATTCTTCTAAAGGTGTCAAATCTAGAGAAACTCTAACTTCGTGAATGACTCTGCTACCAACAAAAGAAACTATTCAATACCAGTAATCCAGTCAGGACAACTCACTGAACAGGTGGTTCAAAAGTGAAGTGCTGTACAATTTTTATTGCCATGCCAACACGAATGTAATGAATAAACAACAGACGATGACGACAACAACAACAACAACAACAACAACATCAGAAAACATAGACACTGCAAAAAGAGTATGAAAGTATGTCTTTAGCTCAGTAAATGAATGGGGTACATGGAGGAAAAGAGCAACATATCAAACACAAATACTATCAACAGTTCACAAATCAATCAGTACATTAACTTTGAGAATGAAATCAAGAATGAAAGGTGTGAAAAACAAACTTTTCCTCTTCATTTACTGAAACTGCCATTTCATGGGAGAACTAATTTTCTTAGGTCATATTCTAAATATCTAACAATATGGACAACCAACCCAAAAAAATAGAGTGAAATAACTAGCAGTTAATACACACTAAATCTTGCTATAAATTACCTGGTACCTCCCTAGCCATATGTGCCAGACTACTGATTTGCACGTGTGGTTGAATAAGTCTAGGATACATTAATATCCCATTCACTTAGGGACCCAGTTTTCTCAGTTTATTCTATCTCCACATGTCTCACGATTTTCCGTCAGAAATTACATCATAACACAATTGACGCCATTTGTGTGAGTAGGCTGTAATTAAAAGTTAGTGCACTACTAATCTGATTTGAAAATATAGATCCTGCTCAGAAATTGCCTACATGAATGGTAAAAGGCATCTACAATCCACATGCACAGTGGCCGGCATGCCAGACCCCATTAGTTTTTAATCCGGCTAACAGCCCTGTTCTACTTTGGGTAAATCATCATTGTATTTATAGTAGAGCTTATTTGCACCATAATTTTTCAAATTTGACAACTACATTTTCTTCACATCTCTTCTGATCTTTCTTGGCCTTATGTACAGTTAAATGTTGTTCTGATAACAGTCTTTACCAATGCACCAACAGTATACCCATTCAGCATCCACTTCTGACAAGCTGTGTTAATGTCTGAATCCATCAGGCTTACTTATGTTTTGTTGGCTCACACTGGTACTTGATGTCCAGAATTTCATAATATTCTCTTTATGGGCATCTCAGATTTTGCCAACTGATTTTTCTTTATTTGACAAAAACATCAGCTACAGCAGAGAACAGCAATAGTATCTAATTTCAGCACAATATTATGTACAGTAAATCATTGAGTCAAACTATGCTCAGCAACTAATCAAGTTTAACTGTAAGTGTATGTATTGCATGTACTCCAAAGCATTTTTTACATGCTATAAATATACTTTTATATACTACAGTGTGTAAACACAAAATAAAACAAGAAAATTTGTCAGATACAGAGAGACAGAAATAGAAAGTAATTGAATTCAATAAAATTTAAATGTACTTTGATAGTGTTAAATGCAACTTTCCAAATAGTGCCAACATGATTTTAAGAAGTTGCCAATACATATGCAGAGAGTAAGTGAACAACAAATTACATATAAAAGTGTGCAAAAGATAATTAACACTGGATATTTATAAAGACCTATCTCTCTGAGTTCACTGATTACAGCTACATACTGAATTTTCCCTCCCAACTGCAGCAACATCATCTTAAATCTTCCTCTTTGTTGAGTTTTGATGGTGATAGTATTTTGCAATTATCAGTTATAAGCAACATGTGGGCCACTTATAGTACTCAGAATTTCCTCAATTCTGAAAAGTAAAGTCTTACATTCCCAATTTTAAACTATTCTTATACTTGTAACAATCCAACACATACCTTGTTTTAAAACTTCAGAGACGTGTTTAACAACTAGATCCCACACAGCTAACCTTATCCAACTCCCACGATAATTTCCTGAAATTATTTTCAACCACAATGGTCACATGTTTTACTGACAGTGCTGTTATTAGGCAAATTACCAAAGGTTTCAAGTTCAGCCTACACATGATTATAAGATATTTTGCCACTTTATGTGGTTTTTACCTCTATTTGAGTCTCATAAGCAGTGAAACGAATGGATGGCTTCACATTTCAATGTCAATATTTTATACATTTGAAAAATTTCATGTTTTTGTAGGTCGAGTAATAACATGTCTGGTCATCTCAAAAGTTAAATGCAGACAAGGATATTTTGGTGTTTAATAACTGCAAGTCTAGTAAAGGACTACGGCATTCAGACCAACCTCGCAGCTGACTGCTTAATATACATCATCCGATTAGACTGATTTAGGAATCAACTTTAAGATACTGAAATCAATTTGCCAACTCACAACCACATTGTCACCTTACCACCTACCCTAGACCTCAGGCTATGCTACAAATCAGTATGTCATCACAGCTAAGACTTCATATTCACATTCACTGCCTTCACCAGCTCACCATCAAACTGTCATTTTCCATACTAATCCATTCCTCAAGCTATGCTAGAGATCAGATAGTCAACAAAACATACAAAAAGTAATAGGCCTACAGAAGCAAAGGGAATATTGTCAATATTCTGCTTTCTTTCTGTTTGTGAATGTATGACTTCATAAGCCACACCATCATTATGTTACGGGATGAAGCAAACACCCTGTATCAGTAGGTTCAGTTGATCCTGACTTAGTGTCCCATACAAAACAGAATTAATACTTTTTTCATATCTTGCAGTTGCCTTCTTTTACTATTCCACCTGCATCTTTCTTGGTTACATGTAAAACCAAACTGTTTTGTTCAGTCTAAAGGCTTTTATTAGTTCACCAATATTCTCCCCATTCTGTATGTACTTTTAGTGCCTGCACAGGACAGACTTAGTACACGTTATGTTAGCTCTCTTACTTGATACTCAGAATTTCACAATATTATCCTACCCGGCATTTAACACACATCACATCATAAACTGATGTGTATCTTTTTATTGCCTGCAATTTTCTACGAATTGTTACAAATCACTTAAAACTGTTATGAATCACTCAAGTGTACGAAAATAATTTATAACATTGGTATTTCATCCATACTAAAAGCAATTAAAAGATTAACAACAAGAGCAGAATAGTTTACTATATAAAATTACACATATTTTGGAGATCTGGCAACTTTGTAAGTTGTTCGCACTATCAAGTCAACTGGATTACATAATCAGTTTTCATACTTCCCTATTGTCTTACTAAACATAAACAGGATAAGAGTTACATAGTGCCTTGTTCTACACAGACAATTTTATGTGAAATACATGAAAATTATAGCTGTCAGATTTGTCTATCATTTAACACAGCTTTTCTGAATTTATCTTTTCATATTTTAATTATTCATAATGAATAAGTGAGTTGTATAGATCTTCGGCTACACTACAGATCAATCTGTTACTACTGACCCTATTTCTTTTTCATTCTCTATCACTTTGTCAACCATCAGACAGATTGTCATCTTTCACCTTACCCTAGACACTGGGCAACACCACGCTTGAAAGGGGGAACACTATCAAACATTAACTGAAAACCGCATGTGTGTATATTACAAGGCACCATACTGTACCCCAGTTAGTCATTTTTATACCTTCAAATTTTGTTTCTGCATAAAACAATAACAGTATATTTTGAATATAACTAACATTAGAATTAAAATTGTGAAACAAAAAATAATAAAAATAGGCTTATTAATACCTAATTCAATTCCTTCTTATCTGAGATAACTGCTGCTGCTCACTGCTCTGTCCCTTCTCACTAATCCACAATGACCAAAACTACAATACTATTATTCTTCTTATTTTTTGTAAGAAATGGTGCAAGGTGTTTTCAGGTTACCTGATGCCATTCAGTGACATTTTATACTCAATTACAAAACAATCCAAGGAAAGTTTAAAAAAAAGAAAAAAGAAGAGGAGGAATAATATCTAGGTTTAAAGTTCAGACAATGACGTCATGAGAGACGAGACACGAGTTTAGCTTGGTGAGGGAAATCTGCACTATCCAAAACCATCTTGGTGCACATTGTACGCAACTTGGGGACACAACAGGCAACCTAAATCTGTGTGCTCAGATGATTTGAACCACCATGCACACAAATTTGAGTCCAACGTCTCTGCCTTGTACCACTATCCCCTTCACTAGAAAATTTAAACTTCAATTTCCTGTCCACAGCACAGAACAGATAGAGTACTTTCACAATTACACAATGATGGGAAATAAAATAAGATGCAATTTATTGAGCAGAATCATTCCAGTATTCAACATACAAGTCCAGTGCTATACAGCTACAGTGTTACTCCTTAGGACCCAAAATCTTTCATTTCCAATAAATGACGTAACACAAGAGCTTTCATTAACACTGTATAACAACAATATTATTCAGGAATGGCATGAAGTCATAAAGAAACAACATAATGCATTGCAGGCCTGTTCTGAATATGTAAAAAATGACATATTAGAACCAAGATATAGAACATAAATGCTTGAAAACTGCTACCTACTGGAAGGTAAGCAGCCTACAGTATCATCCTCACAGATACATCCGAATTTCACACACAGATCTTTGTGGAAAAGTAATTCACTGGACGATAAAAGGAACCCGAAGAACCAACTGTCAGAAAACAAATGGCTAGGATTAGGATGAGGCACTAAAGAATCTAAAAGAAGAGTGGGTCCAAAATCACTATCGGAAATATTACAATTATTCACGCTTATTTTGTTACTTTTAACAAATAATGTACTAACACCACAGACAATACAATCACCATCAAGGTTTCTCTCGTGTTCTGGTGTAAAATATTTAATCTCAAGGGGGAGAAAAGGATGTGGAGAACAGAAACCAATTACAAAATTCAAATTTTTTAAACCCTACACTAAGCACCTGCATCATATAAAGCAATTACTGCACTGTACATACATTACAATACAAATTACGTTCCTAAAGAAACAAACCAGGGATTATAAAGTTAAGAAAGAGTTTGCCAACACGTTCACATACTAAAAGTTAATAGAGAAATACTTAGTGGAGTCATAAATTGCTCTTAATGTGAATGTATTACAGGGGATTATTTAGCTTTGTGATTTTTCACAAGACTGAGATTGTTTACAAACATAAATAATAAACAAATACCGATAATATTTACTAAATAAATAATATGTCACAAACAAATATATCTGCAGTAAAAGTGCATTGGACTAATAAATTATGGATTCTTCATTTCTGTTTCAATCCACACTTTAAACAAACATGCAAAAATTAAAAAGTAAACGAAAGGGATTAGCTTGCTAATAATCAACATCGCCAAACCAAACAATGTCACTGAAAGTCATACCTGATTGTGTCTTCTATGATTTCTTTTAACTTGAGAGTAGTACTGTCAAGGCCACTTGTGTTTAACGTATCACCAAAAGAGTTTGAACTATCTGGATGACTGTGTGAGATACCGTCACTACCATGATTATTACCATGGACACTGTTAGATATTCTGGCACAACTGTCATTTGACGTATCCCCGTTAGCTTCTGAATATCTGGCACTAGATCCACCGCTGCCTCCGATGACATATTGCGACCCAACTTCTTTTTGCTCCAGTTCGTTGTCAAGCTCACATTTGATGTCTCTAACGGCGTCATGATTTTCTGTGGCCATTATTTGTGTAGTTGGGCCATCCATTTTTCCAGTCAAGGTTTTTGATGACAAACTTTTCCAACACCCCACCGAGGCCAGCCAACCATTTTGTCATATCAATCAGCTGTGCAACTTGTTAGTGTTTGACTGCCATGAAGCTACGCGGAAGATATTCCACAGTGTTAATCGCACTGTAGCATGGATTTACTTTGAGGATGTTTTACCGTGGTTTCTGCCAAAAGTCTCGCAATTGGGAGTGAAAGAGCAATCAAAATCTAAAAGTTTTGACAATCTGAAATTATCCGTTCGAAACATCTAGTGATGGACTATTGTGCTATCATTCACTGACTAGAGACTTCAAATGCTGTGACGTTTACTTGCTTTGGGAAATTAGAAAAAAACTATTATTTGTCCCAAATTTAAAACATAAATAATTGTCTTTAGTGTGGATCTCAAAATGATAACCAATTACAAAACCTTTTCGGTCACTGCTTTCGTTATGTCCAAATGATGACTAGAAATCAAGGGAGTAACCGAGCTCAATGTTGAACTTAGTAGACGGGAAATCATTCAACCCGGTTACATGGGGTCCCAAAACCGGATTTCGTAAACCGATTTCGCAATACCACGTCTGAGTGGTAATGCACCTTGTTTACGTGGGGCTACATAAACCGCAGTTCATAGACTGATTCCCCAATACTTCTTCTCGGTGGACATGTAAACACTTCAAAATCGGTTCTGGAAACCCGCTTCTGGTTGCCGGTTTTCCAATTCTGCAATAGATTGTTGCTCCCATGTAAACGCAACCGGTTTTGAAACGTGCTTTGGCTGTCAGGTTTCATCTTATTTTTAGAAATTTTCGTCTGTTTACACCTCGTCTAGTTGAAGAGAAACAGCGATTGTGCTGACGACATCAGAAACTGTAACAGCTGTTTTTCAGGCGCCATATTTAAATGGGCAAGCAAATCCGCTTTGGACTTGAACATATAAACACGACAGCGAAAAACAGTTAGGGAATTCGTTTTCGTCTTTCGGAAGATGTGTCTCATGTAAGTGTAGTGAGTCAGTCAGTGAAAAGGTACCCAATAAATTCCTTAACATTGTCGTATGTTATCGAGAGTCTATTTAAATACGCAGATACGAAGTAATAAAGTGGTCTCAAGTAGTAACTCGCTGACCGCTGGACACGGTCGCTGTAACTTGTAAGATCTGTAAATGTCACGTGCAGTTACGTATACGAGTCGGAGTGACTCGGACAACGGTCGTCAGAGGCCGTCACCAGAGGTAACACGATAACATCGGCCGACAGTTTGGTGCAATGCGTCCGATCTCCTTCGACAGTTTTTGAGGGGATGGCTCGCACAACGCTTCTGTGTTTGGAGACGAATCCTGCATTCTGGGTTTTGTTCTTGGATCGACACAGAATGGATGTAAATGAGTTAAATCAGTCTTGGGAAGAACATGGCAAATACCATAAACTCTTTCTTCAGTTGCTAGAACAATCGAGAAAATTTTATGAGTATATGAGAATGAAGAGTGAAATATTCTCTTATGTACTAAAGATAATTCACGGGGATATTGAAAAGCAGTCCAATTTCAGGAAATGCATTTCAGCATAAGAGAGGTGAGCTTTAACCACACATTAACTCTTTTGACTCATACTATTTAATACTAAGTTCAACGAATTGAAGTTGCTTGTATCTGAGAGCATCTAACACTAAGCCTGGTAAAATACTAATATGACCAGAATAGAATTATTCAACTGAAATTATTCAACTGAATCTGCTCGCAAATCATCGGCAGCCTTAGATTTATGCAATCACTCAATTGATATTCCTCACTGGGCCACATCCAAGAAATGTGTGACATCGTATGAGCCAGAATTTTCAAGTTGATATAATGCAAGAACTGTTCCTGAATTTTGATGGTCCTCAGCATCACAAATACTGATGTATGTCAAGTGTTCTGAGCCTGACAGACTTTATGAGGAGGTGGTAGTGTGTGATGAACCATGAAATGAGTGTGGGTATAGTTGACATGTAGTCAGATTTTCAATTAAGACCTGCTGGAATATAACTCTGGTGATTAATTTCGTGAGCTGTGGTATGGCATGTAAATGAAGCAATAAACTTATGGGAAGGAAATAGTCTTCATCACACTCTTCAACTTTTTATTCTTGGAACTCATAGCTTCTTAGCTTTCTCCAGTTCTATTAGATCATAAATTGGACCTGTTTTCTTTCGACACCTTTTCTCTACCCATTTTCATAGCTTTTCGGAAGTATTACCTTCATCCTGAGTTAAAGAGTGTGTTCCTTCGTGATCAGCTTGTTCTAAAAATGAATCCTGAAGTTGTGTTTCTTCATCGTATGATGCTATTTGTACATCTGTATCGCCAAACACTAAGTCTGATGTGTCGAATTTGTGGGGTTTTGGAACGTTAAGACGTTCCCGTCAATATGTATCTCTTAAATTCTGCCATTTTGCTTTCATGTTCTATCGCACCGCTCACACAAATATTCGTAGAATGATAACACAACAAAACGAGACAGATAAAGTGCAAATGGTTTACAAAAGCGTTGTGGCTTTACTGAGTTTGTAAGCAGATGTTGGTAAAGAATCAGTAAAGTTTGAGACAGCCAATGGGAGCACAGTACAACTGTATACTTTGCCAGCATAACATTCACTGTATGCCTGCCTCTTCACCCATCTGCACTTTCACCTAAGATACATAGTCAAATAAATAAAATGTTGTTTCAGGTTTCTTTTTACAGGAATAGCTTTCAAATCATTGGCACACTCATTCAGAGTGGGATGTAACACCATCGCCAGAATTGTTTATGAAATGTGTGAAGCCATCTGGGTAAAATTGCAAATTATGGAAGATTTTCACAAAATTGCGAATGATTATGAGTTTTTGTGGAATTTTCCCAATTGTATAGCACTGATGGCAAACACATTCGCATAAAAAGTCCTCCTAAATCGGTATCTATGTACTTTAATTACGAAAAGCACCTCTCTATTCACCCTCAAGGTACTGCAGACGCCAGGTACAGATTTATCACAACAGATGTAGGTACATATGGGAGACAGAGTGACAGTCGTGTCTTTGTAGATACTGCGTCTATCATTGCGTGGAAAGTAATTCATTATATGTACCACCCAGTAAACTACTACCAGGAACAGAAGTTACTGTACCTCATGTACTGCTGGGTGATCAAGGACACTCTCTGAAGGAATATTTGATTAGACCATACCCCACTGGACACAATATGGATCACCAAAAGAAGATATTCAATTACCACCTGTTTAGGGCCAGACAAGAAGCTGAATGTGCGTTTGGTATCCTGACAAGCAAATGGAGGTGCCTTTAGATGGAGCTTCAATTACATCCTTTTAATGTTTATATTCTTGTAAAATGTGTTTGGCTACTACACAATATTGTCATTGATATGGAAGGTATAAGTGAGAGTGAGTTTCTGTCAGTGGACACCAACTCTAACATGTACAAGAAAGATAATGACTCTGACACATGCACAAGGCATTTAATTGGTCTTCGCAGAGAGCATGAAAAGTATGTGAATCATTTAAGCAATATTTCCTCAGTAGGGTTGTAGCTCAACACAATAATTCAGTTTAAATGGTTGTTACACATTTCTGAACTACATTGTGTAAAATGTTTGTATATGCATGTATCTAACAAATTTTTAAGTGTTATCATAATATATTCAATTTCTGTTATTGCAGAAAATAATGAGGTTTAATGGAGTCTATCTTCTAGCGAGAAGACAATTTACTTTGTTTTCATGTAAATAGATTTAACCTCTGTTGTGGCATCATCAGTGGGCCTTTATTTATAAGTCATGACAAAATATTGATGTATATAATTAACCAAGGACTCACAAACCGAATGTGCTACTCACAACAATGATGAATTTTAGAACTGCACTAGCATAACATTTAGCCAGACACATGCACACTTTTTGGCAGACAAATATCGCACTAGATCCTGAAAATCACCAATACCAGCTCTCCAAATATCTCCTTGACAGACTAAACAGAGCTAATACAGCTACTTACAGGAACTAAACCAGCAGAAAGTCCCCACAGAAAATGTCTACAACTGAGACATGTAATATAAACGAACAGAAAGAAAACACACAAGAAAAATGCAACAGTAACAAGCACACAGCAGAAAACATCACATAAAGTATACTAAGATTGGGATGCCTCATACAACAGGAACACATGACACATACTGATATTTGATAACAAACTAATCCACTGGGTGTGAAACATCCTGAGAAAACAAGGAATACAAGTGGCATGCAGAATAGACGACATATTACAAAGCAGAAGGCTAGGGTGTGCTATTGGATCTCCCCCCCCCTTTAAATATCTTGGTTATGGTGATACACTGATCTCTAGCATAGCCCAATGTCTATGTTAGGTTGGTAGGTGAAATCTGGTTACATTTGGCAAAGAAAACGAACATGAATGTCGAATAAAAGGCTTTGGTGACAGATTGACCTGTAGTGCAGCCTGTGTAAGTTCATACCATGTTAAAGAAACACTTTGTCATATTTAAAACACTTTTCGTCATCAAACTTAAAACTACAAGATATATTCAGAATGTATACACCTTTGTTAGATAATGATATTTTGATGTGTATTATATTGTACAAAAACGACGAAAAATGTAAAAAGGTGTCCACTACATAACTTTTATGAGAAAATCGCGAACAGTTGGTATAACTTCAAAAAAATTCAACAAAGCAGCCATATGTCAGTTTAACAGCCCTGATACGCTGAAGAACATGAGCCACGTTTGCAAACCACTTCATGTAACAGAATCACCAGCCTACTTCAATAGAAACACAGGTGAGTAACAATAAAAATTCGTATACAGCTAAAATGGCCACGAAACACCTCCAAAATAGATCCATGACGGTAACTGTAAACATACATTACGCCACCATTCTCACTTGAACATTTAACTTCTTACGCTTATAATTTAGGTCTTCAATTTTCGATAGTAGCATTAACAATACGTACACAGATAAACTGGCCACCTACCACAGCCCAAAAGATTGTTCATTTACTTGAAACAACTTGTATTAATTATTTTTTGAGGCTATAATTTACGCCTAAAATTTCCGATAAAGATTTTTCTTACTTGTTGTTTCAAATAAAACTGCAATTTCAGTCCATAGATTCCTGGATAAAACCCGATTATGATATTTTTCATCCTCAGGGTTCCACAAACTCCTTCTTTCTTCAACCATACTTATTAGTTTCCCATAGTCTATGATTTGTGTGCGTGAACGTCGGCCAGTTCTACCGATGAAAAAAAAACTGATTTGAATTTCACTGATTGTCGTCCGAAATCGGTAAGTTTGGGCGTTGAGATCGGCTGCATTGTGACTGTTCACTTACTGGGATACTAATTTGAAACCATCGGCCGTCTTCGGTCGATGTCGATCATCGTGGGAATCCACCGAAGTCGGAGCCACTCTGACCTCACCCTTCTTAGTCATGTCGTGGCCATGGGAGCGTGCGTTCTGTTGTCTATCTATGTGGTTATGTTAGTCAGTTGTATCATGTTCTATATTTTGTTTTGTACAATCCTTTTTCAGTTTGTTTTCAGATCTTACTGTGGTGTGTCTCAGACATTTTATGTCCCTCGGTAAGTTATCAAAAATTTTAGTTGCAGCCTTGTGCACCCTATTTTGTGCTAGAGGCAACCATAATATGGAGTAATGAATGTCGTTCATCCTTCTGATATCGTAGTTACGTATATCACTGTTCCTTTTGAAAGACAGTGGATTATTTAGAACAAACTTAATGATGGAATGACTATGCTGTGAAACAGTAGTCATAATGCCCAACTCTTTGAACAGGTATCTACAAGATGATCATACACCACAGAAGCACCATATATAATCCTTACAGCACATTTCTTAGCAATGAAGACTTGCTTTTTAAAGATTAGTTAGCCCAGAACATTATTCCATATGGCATTATTGAATGAAAATAAGCAAAATATGTCATCTTACTGATTTGTCTCTTCCCAAGACTTGCAATGCATCTGAGTGATAAGTTTAAATTCTCATCAATATGGGCACCTAAAAATTTTGAAGTTTTCACCCTATTTATTATTTTGTGACCACTTGTTACACTTATCATTGGTGTACTGCCCTTAGGTGTGCAGAACTGAATTTGCTGTCTTTTTAAAATTGTAAGTGGAACCATTCACAGAAAACACGTCGATGAAATTTTTAAGAAAATTTTTTATCAATACTTTTATTTCTATATGAATACTAATGTTGTCTGCAAAAAGAACTAATTTTGCTTGTTGTACATTAGACAGAAGATTGTTTACATATATAGGGAACAATAGTGGATCTAAGACTAGGTCTGGGTGAACCCCATATGCGATTTCTCCTCAGTCAGAACAACATCTCTGCACTATATTGTTTGAATTACTGAGAACAACTTTCTGTATTTTTTTGATTAGATATGAAATTTTCCATTGGTTGGCTGTACCATCAATTCCATAAAACTTAAATTTATCTATGAGAAAAAGTTATTCACCCAGTCAAATGCGTTAGATAGCTCACAGAAAATAGCAACCAGCGCTGTTTTATTACTCAGTGCTTGTAAAATTTCATAATTGAACATGTAAATGGCATTCTCAGTAGAGTAACCCTTCTGAAGTCCAAACTTTCATTTGCTGCGGATATTATTGTTGCTAAGGTGAGATTCTATTCTAGTATTCTAGAATACACAACTTTCTCACAGATATTGGAAAATGACGTCAGCAGTGAAACAGGCTAGTAGTTACTGACTTTTTTTTATCACCTTCCTTAAGAGGGGTTTAACATCGGCATATTTCAGTCTCTCTGGCAAAATGCCTTCAGTTAGTGACGCATTACACATTTTTGATAAGTTTGGACTTATTATAAGGGAACTAATCTTCAGTACTCTATCAGAAACACCATTAAACCAGATGAGTTTTTATTTTTGAGGAAATGTAAAATTTTCTTAACATCAGGAGAAGTTGTTGATACATTCATATGACTGAATTTTATGAGAGTTACTTTTTCGACCTACTGCTATGATTTTTCTCTTGAACTGTTTGTCCCTATGCTTTCTACTATATTTAAGAAATGATTATTAAATACATTTGCTTCCTATGACTCATCATTCATAGCCCTTCCATTCAGTTCAGTGATGATGTTATCCTCTTCTGTGCCTGGTTGTCCTATCTCTTGTTTCACTACATTTCATATACCTTTAAGTCTATTGTCAAAAGTACTGATATCTGGCATTATGACTATGTTCCTTGATTTTTTTAATAACCTTTTATAATAATTTTGAGTAGTTTTTGTAGTGTGCAGCTACTGCAGGATCTCTACCTTTTCCCTTCACAAGATACTTTAATCCCCTTAGTGATCCATGGTTTTTTATTTAGCTGTTTAGTGTCCTTTCTAATTGAATTATATGGAAAGCTATTTTCGAATAATAATATGAATTTATCATGGAATAGATTAAATTTTATGTTAGCATTTGGTTCATTACAAATTTCATTGAGGTCATCACTCTTAAAGACATTTATCATGGAGTCATTAACTGCTCTAACTGACTTCCACTGAAGAGTATCCATACTGTAAGATACCATGTTATTCATCCTTACCTACTGTCCACCGTGATCAGTGAGAGCATTTATTACTGGGTAAAAAGTTATTTTCTTGCTTTGAGTTTTACGAAGAAAACGTTATCAGTTAGAGTCCTACTGTCTTTAATCACTAGCATTCGGAAGTTAATTTGAAAATTTTCTGATGGGGATCTATACATAGTTACAATTAAAAGTGAACTATTTTTCAGTATTAGTGCACAAGTGCAAACTTCTATGTGCTCATCACTACAAAATCTACTTGACTCGATGTTTTAAACTTGTGTCTGGTCTTAACATATGCGAGGTAACTCCATTTCTCATATTAGTTCTGCATGAGTAAGCTGCCAGAGTGTAAACATGTACAATGTGTTATTTATGTAACCCTGTGATTATGTGGTGCTCCAAAAGGCACAGGATGTTCACGTTTCCAGGCCTCTCTAAATTTTCCAAACAGACAAGAATTTTTTTCTACCTTATTACTCGATCTGCATCTGTAAAAGGCAATGTCCCAACTGACTGACTCACAGACTCATTATTACCCAGACCAAACCAGTAAGTATAAGAATTTGAGATTTGTAGAGGGTATTGCTCTTATACTGTGGGCACCGTTTAAGAAGGAATTTTTCGAAATTGCACACATAAGAGGGTGAAACAGGGATTGAAAGGTTTTTGAAAAATGTCCCTATTAATGCAATTTTGAAGCTAGAGGTACGAAAGTTGATATTTGGTTTCTACGTCAGAAATAAAGAAATATGTGTTTCAGTGTTTTTGAAAATTCAACCCCCAAGGGGGTGAAATAGGGGATGATAGTTTTTATAGAAATATTTCACTATGAAAACATTTTCGAAGCTAAATTATGGAAGTTTGTATTTAGCCTCTCAGTTATAAATAAAATATAATGTGATTCAGTGTTTTGGAAAATTCAGCCTCTAAGGAGGTGAAATAGGGCCTCTCTGATTCATTAACTCAACATTGCCAAGGCCTAACCACTAAGGACACAAAGCTGAAATTGGGAAAGGGTGTTGATTTTATATCGTCTTTATCCCTCAGTAAGGAATTGTTCAAAATTCCACCCCTAAGGTGATGAAATAGGGGATGAAAGGTTTCCTGAAAAATATGTTGCTATTAAGGCAATTTTGAAGCTAGAACTACAAAAATTGGTATTTGGATTCTCTGTCAGCAATTAAAGTATGTGCTTCAGCATTTTTAGAAATTCATCCACTGAGGTGTACAATTGTGAGTTATAGTGTTTCTGGAAAATAAATCATTACTGAAGTCCTAATAAGGCATTTTAAAGTTACATCTATAGAATTTGATATTTGACTTCTTGCTTACAAATAAAAAAGATGTGTTTGAGTGTTTTTGGAAATTCAAATCCTAAGGGAATGAAAATTTTTATGAAAATATTTCATTTTATGAAAATATTTCACTTTTCTTTATATGTCTGCTTGTGCCTGTATATGTGTGGATGGATATGTATGTGTGTGTGAGTGTATACCCGTCCTTTTTCCCCCCTAAGGTAAGTCTTTCTGCTCCTGGGATTGGAATGACTCCTTACCCTCTCCCTTAAAACCCAAATCCTTTCGTCTTTTCCTCTCCTTCCCTCTTTCCTGACGAGGCAACCGTTGGTTGCGAAAGCTAGAATTTTGTGTGTATGTTTGTGTTTGTTTGTGTGTCTATCGACGTGCCAGCGCTTTCGTTTGGTAAGTCAAATCATCTTTGTTTTTAGATATATCATTATATAAAAACATTTTTAAAGCTAAATATATGCAAATATTATTTGACTTCTAAATAATTATGTGTTAGTGGATGAAAGTGTCTATGGAAATATCACCATAAGAAGTCAAAATGTAAGAATAACTAAGACTCGAACTCTAGCTGCCATAATTGCATTCGTCAGAAGTAAATTAGGAAAACACCATGTTTCTATGGCCTCAGTTAGCATGCAAAATTTAGAAGATGTTGCAATTTATGGACAACATAAAAATTTGATTAAATAAAAATAAAAAAGTCTGTGCAGATCATACAGTCAATGCAAGGAAACAGTGGGCACTAAACTAGTCCTCTAATATTTTGATGAAACAAGCTAACCTTACTCTCCTGTACTTTCTTAAGCATTTTGTGGGCCTCTTTTGTTATTTTGCCTTCTTTTAAAATAAGGTGCCTGAATCCTTATTCTTACATAAAAAAGGTACCTCTCTGACACCAAGAACCACAGGGATCTCACTTTGTGTGGTGCCCCTCCCCCATATGTTATCTGCAAGAAGCTCAACCAACTTACCATTCCCTCTCCTATTCAGGTGTAGGCCATGTCTAGTATATCTTCCAATTGCAGCAACAGGCACTACATTCACATGAGAGTTCATTTCAGTCAGCAGCAGCCTGCTCAACTCGGTATTCAAACAGCTCACAGCGGCGTTAGCCCAGGGCTGGTTATGGCGTTGCAGGACCTCCACAAAATTCACATTTGCGTGTGTAGTTGCCACTCCTATTTCATTTAGGTCACTCCTAATGCTTTTCTCTGCCCTACCTACTACAATAACCTGATCCTCTTTGCCAAAATTCTTTGCACAAATTCCCTGTGTCATCTGTCACATGGCTAACTCTAGCACTTCTCTTCACAATACTTGTGATCTGGTACTCTACAACCCTGTCCCTAACTCGTCCTGTACCATCTGGCCTATACTGCTATGACATAGCAGAAACATTCTTTGTGTATGTAAAACTTCCAGGCCCATTGAAAGTGAGAAATAAGTAACCTGTGTAAATATTAATCATTGTCGACCTGAGTTAAAGATCTCATTATATTAAAATAATATTGTGTTTGCATGTGACAACAATAAAATATTTATCTGATCAGGAATGTAAGGTATTTTGATGTTTTTTAGTGCAAGTTTTAACAAAAAATTATTATGATCTATGTAGCTGCAGCATAAACCAATTATTTTAACTCATATCTGCTATATAGAAATAACGTTTACGAAAGTTTCCACAAAATGTCGATTTATTTGAACTTCTAATTTGTGTCCCATATTTTGATATTGGAACCCTGGTTATACTGAAATAAGGGTACAAACCAACTAAAAGACTCCTACTAAGGAAATAATTTATTAATATCTACACAAAGACACTGTCCATAAACTTCAGTTTTTAGGGTTAATAAGCAACATGTGTTTGCTGACAAAATTTCGTAGAATTTTACTGTACTCAGAACAAAATTTTTTATCATTTGGTTTCATATCTATTTCAAATGGCAGACAAATGTATGTAAAACAAACACAGTACTGAAAAAGGTTACAGATTATGTTAATTTTCTTATAAATTATGCTTTCACTTTGTTAGAGTTGCTTGCAATGTCCAACTTCATAGCTTTCGTTAGTATGCCATTCTATTATGGGGTAACACACCAGTTAGTGCAGGGCTGTAAGTGCGCTGTGTTATGCTCTATGGATCTATTCCTCCTTTCAAAAGTCTTTGATACAACCACTCTTCTGCATTTAAAGTCTAGAAAATTGTAAATTAATGAGAAGACTGGAATGGCAAAAATGTGGGTTTGGCAGTAGGAATGGGAGAGGAGAAAGACTAATTAAGTTCTGCAATAAATTTCAGCTAGTAATAGCGAATTCCATATTCAAGAGTCACAAGAGGAGGGGTTAGTCTTGGGAAATGCCGGGAGATAAAGGAAGATTTCAGTTATATTACATCATGGTCAGGCAGAGTCCGTAATCAGATATTGCATTGTAAGGTGTACCCAGAAGCAGATATATCTCAGATCACAAGATGAAGAGCAGGCTGAAGTTTAAGAGGTTAGTCAGGAAGAAACAAGGTGGAAAGGAGTAGGATATGGAAATATTAATGGATGTAGAGATATACTTGAAGTTCTCTGGGGCTATAGATTCGCCAACAATAAAGCGCCTAGTAGGCAGTTCAGCTGAAGAGGAAGGGACATCTCTAAAAAGGGCAGTCACAGAAGCTGGAAAGAAAAATAAAAAAATAAAGTAACTACGAGGAAACTATGGGTAACAGAAGAAATACTTCAGCTGATTGACGAAAGAAGGAAGTACAAAAATGTTCAAGGAAATTTATGAATACAGAGATACAGGACACTCAGGAATGAAGTAAATAGGAAGTGCAGGAAAGAGAAAGCGAAATGGCTGAATGCAAACTGTGAAGAAATCGAAAGAGAAACGATTGCCTGAAGAATTGACGCAGCGTATAGGAAAGTCAAAACAATATTCGGTGAAATTAAAAGCAAGTGCCCTAACGTTAAGAGTAGAAAGTTAATTCTACTGTGAATTGCAGAAGAGAGAGTAAATAAGTGGTAAAAAAAAACTATTGAATGTTTCTATGAGGGGTGGACTTGTCCGATGACGAGATAGGAGAAGAAACAGGAATCAATAGGGAAGCGATAAGGGATTCAGTATTAGAGTCAGAATTTAAAAGAGCTTTGGAAGACTTAAAATCAAATAAGGCAATAGAATAGAAAACATTCCATCAGAATTTCTAAAATCATTAGGGGAAGTGGAAACAAAACGAGTATTCACGTTGGTGTGTAGAATGTATGAGACTGGCGATATACCATTAGAATTTCGGAAAAATATCCTCCACACAATTCATAAGATAGCAAGAGCTGACAAGTGCGAGAATTATCGCACAGTCAGCTTAGCAGTTCATGCCTCCAAGTTGCTGACAGGAATAATATATAGAAGAGTGGAAAAGAAAATTCAGGCTATATTAGATTACTCTCAGTTTGGCTTTAGAAAAGGTAAAGGCACCAGACACACAGTTTGAAAGCTGCGGTTCACAATGGAAGCAAAACTGGAAAAAAAAAATTGACTCGTTCATACGATTTGTTGACCTGGCAAAAGTTTCCAAGAATGTGAAATGGTGCAAGATGTTTGAAATTCTGAGAAAAATAGGTTTAAGCTATAGGGATGGATGGGTAAAATATAATATGTACAAGAACCAAGAAGGAACAATAAGAGAGACCAAGAAAAAAGTGCTAGGATTATAAATTGTGTAAGACTTGTATGTAATCTTTCGCCCCTACTGTTCAGTTTATATATTGAAGAAGGAATGACAGAAATAAAAGAAAACTTCAAGTTTGGGCTTACAATTCTGGGTAAAAGGATATCAACGATAAGATTCGCTGCTGACATTGCTATCTTTAGTGAAAGTGAAGAAGAATTACAGGATCTGTTGAATGGAATGAACAGTCTAATGGGTGCAGAATATGTACTGAGACTAAATCGAAGAAAGACAGAAGGAATGAGAAGTACCAGAAATGAGAATATCGAGAACCTGAACATCAGAATTGGAGATCACGAAGTAGAAAAGGTGAAGGAATTCTGCTATTTAGGTAGCAAAAGAACATATGATGGATGGAGCAAGGAGGACGTAAGAGAAGATTGGCACTAGTAAAAAGGGCATTCCTGGCCAAAAAAAGTCTACTAGCGTCAAACATAGGCCTTAATTTGAGGAAGAAATTTCTGAGAGTGTACGTTTGGAGCACAGCATCATGTGGCAGTGAAACACAGACTGTGGGAACACCGGAATAGAAGAGAATCGAAGCATTTGAAACCTGATGGAGCAGAAGAATGTTGAAAATTAGGTGGACTGATAAGGTAAGGAATGAGGAGGTTCTCAGCAGAATTGTCGAGGAAAGGAAAACATGGAAAACATTGACAAGAACAAGGGACAGGATGATAGGACACCTGTTAAGACATCAGAGAATAGCTTCCACGGTACTAGACGGAGTTGCAGAGGGTAAAAAGTATAGGAGAAGACACAGATTGGAATACATGCAGCAAGTAATTGAGGAGATAGGTTGCAAGTGCTACTCCAATATGAAAAGGTTGGCACGGGAGAGGAATTCGTGGCAGGCCAAGCCAAACCCGTAAAAAGGTTGATGAATAAAAAAAAGAGAGGGGGGCTGAGGCGTGAATGGGAATTTAGACTGAAAAGGGAGGTGTGCTAATATAGTCCAAGCAGTTATGCAAAGCCACTGTGACTGGGTGGCGTACTGGTTAGCTTATCTGTCCCAGCCTTGGTACAAATTTTCATTCATCACTTCAGTTTGCACACACACACACACACACACACACACACACACACACACACACACACACACACGAGTTGATAAGGTTTCTGGAATCATATAGTATCATTTGACATTTATCTATAGTGTATAGTGTTTCATATTAGTTAATGTGATTGCTATTTTTTCCAGTAATATAACTTACTTACTTACCCTCACGCAAAGAAGACCTACGATACCGAGCATCTCTAGGAGGGAAATGGCAGCCATAATCGAACTAAGAGAAAATCCAGTTATCGTCATCTCATCAGAAGACAGAGATGGGATAACTGTGGTACTATCTGACCAGGATTACACTGAGATAATGCGGGTTCTGATACAAGACAGAGGAAAGCAGTAGCCATGATGAGTCCACTTTCAACAATTGTTGCCAACATGTCCTGTATGTGGAACATTTCGAGGAAGAAGCACTGGAATCAGTCCAGTGGAGGCATACTTGTTTCTTTCCGTATGCAGACCACAACTTCGTCATATGGCCACATGGAAGACACAAGCTAAATGACCTCTTTATACGTCTCAGTTCTATACAGCAGAACTTTAGTTTTACAGTGGAAGTCCAAGTGGATGGATTGCTCCTTTTTCCGGATATCCTCGTAAAAAGAAGAACAGACGGCACATAGCGACACAGCGTATATTGGAGAAGATGCACACCGACTGACAGGGTGTCCCAATAATGTTGCGACAAACTCTGAGGGGTTGTAGATGTTGTCTTGAGGAAAAAATGAAGGATAGGAACCCGTGTCCAGAAATGTCATCCAACGACACTATCCAACACCGAGATTGTAGGTGACGGAGCCTGCCACTAGGCAACCGCTTTTGTAGAAAACGTGACTTTGTATACCCTAAAACACTGGATTTTCTACAGGGTTCTAGGAGAAAAATAAACTGCAGGAGGAAACCTGTGTTTGAAACTGTTATCCACCAAGGCAAGACTGCATCACATTCATAGGAGACAAGGCCTTTCTATGCAGCAGATTTCTCCATCTTCTCCACAGGCGATGGTGGCAATCAGTCGCGATCACTGAATAACAAACAACATTGGGAGACGTTCCGTACGGACCGTCAGCGAGCAAAGTCGCGACTGGTGCTGAAGTGGTAGCATAATAGTAGGCGCCGGCGTTTATAGCTTCGATGCTCTGTAGATTCGTTGGATGACGTTTGACGACACGGATTCCTATCCTAAATTTATTCTTCAAGACACCCTCCACAAACCTTCAAAGTACACCGTAATATTTCTGGGATACCCTGTGTAAAGAAGAAGAAAGAAAAGATTAGGGCTCTTGTGCTTGCAACACATACTAATAATTGATCGATACTACTGTACAAAGATTTTACAGTACACTTTCAGTACTTCTACGAGACCGTTCAATGAGAGGAGGACTAAATTTCTGAGTGCTAAAAATTCAGCTTCCAGATGTGCAAGTTACTGTAGCAGTGACAGTGTCTGTCGCTCATCACGTGAAGTATGATTAGAAACATCTCAGAAAGGACACTCAGTTGCGAGAGCTTGAAGCATCCCCAACTCTTGTGTGGTTCCCCTTTTAGGTACTCCACGTCGACGTCTGCTCGTAGATACGTATCGTCGGTAGGTTTTCCAGTTTTACTTCCCGACGTGACAGTGACGACTCTCCAATGAGATGCGGGCCTTATGTTTTGCTATTACTGCGAGTCTTGTAAATATCGCTTTTATTTAGTAATTTGCCCGGATAAAACTCCCCCCTTTCATGATTAAGACAGCCTGCGCCACCTTTCGGAGGGACATCAAAGAGTCACAAAGTTCATATTAAGCAGTCCGTAAAGCACGTAAACTTCACTTCAGTTACCGTGTTAGTTAATGCCTACGCTTTCCGCTAGATGGTGCTGACTTACTGCTGAATAGCTTTGTTTCCGTAAACCCTTCACTGATTAGTACTAGGTAAATGAAATAAGTACAACACTGTTGTATTTCACTTTAACTCTATATTCAAGGATTAAGATGGTGATGGATGATGGTCTATTTAAAAGGTTCCTAGCCTGGAGGAATCTAAATAGTCCGCAAATGCCGATATGCACGCGCTCTACGTCCAGATTCGCAACTAAAGGCACACGACACTTTCAAAAGTCCACACGTTAATATCTGAATACCGGTACCTCTGAACTCACTCGTATCAGCAAATACTTTGAGTTTCTGCCGTCTATATGTCCGTCAAGTTCCAATCTAGCGCTAAAGTCCTAAAATCCCCTTAATACTCCATTTCCGGTAACAGTCAGAGATCGTACACTACATCACTTTTAATCTCCGTAATATTCTGACAGTTTATCGTGAATCTTAACACGATAAAGTTCAATCTAATTATTGTCTCGCTGACTGACACGGGTTCCCCGCACTTTAACGACACAATCAAGGAAAAAAGGCGGCAGTAATGACGATCAGGCCTTTTTATAGGTTTTTCATCACAAGGGTTTAACATCACTGCCTTCTCCATGACGAAACTTCCGTGGCTTTGCTGTACTTAGACGTTAAACTATTTGCTGATATACTATAATTTTGATCTACAATTACCGAACTCTGATTCTACACTATTTTCCCCTCTAAAAATTCTATTCTTAATTTTAAATTATTCTTTCTATAGCTTTTATCACTGTAAACTGAACCGAGGTGTTAAAAGCTGCCGCACATACTTTACTGGACTAAGTAATATCACTGCACTCAGCCTTTACAATGATAGATCTTGAAACACATCCAACAATACAAGATTGTTGCGGGCTGGAAGGCCCCTTGTATTTTACAAGTATACATCGATCAATGAATGGTGCTTGTTTTTTCGTTGTTCTGTCAATGACGGAGCAGAGGAAGCATGGAGAACTATATTAAGCGTCTTATTTTCGAAGACTCCATCCTGACATTTCATTTTATCCATACTAGATAACCACGTAGACTCTAAATCTATACAGCTGGACGGGGATTTATCAGGTGTACAAGCATGAAATGCAGATTTTTTTGTCCAGAAACATGTTAAATTCAGAAGAATGATAAATAGTGCTTTATTCAAAGTATGCTCCATCATTTGTTATACATTTTTCCCATCTTTTGGGCCATTTGTGAATAGCACGCCAGTAAAAATTATCCCTTTTGCTCCGAACCATTCATCGAGCCGTCTTCGTATGAATCACACCGCTGCTAAGCAAATGTGTGACCCATCAGTCTTAATCAGAAGGAACCAAGTCTGGTGAGTAAGACGCGTAGGGTAGAACTTCCCAGCCTAGTGCTTCCAACTTGCCGCGAACCGGTTTTGCCATAAGTGAAGGAGCACTGTCATGAAGAAAAATGACTTTGTTTTGTCTCTTTCGTTATTGTGGCATTTTTTCAATCAGCGAATGGTTAAAATCGGTCAATTGTTGTTGACAAGATTTAGTATTAACCATTTCTTCTGGCTCTAACAGCTCATAATGGACCGAGACCCACCAAACACAGAGCATCATCTTTCTGCCAAAGCGATTCGATCTTTCGGTCGATGTGGATGGTGTGCCTTGGTCTAACCATGATTTTTTGAGCTCGGGATTCTCAAAATAAATCCACTTTTTATCCCCTGTAACTATATGATGCAAAAATGACTTCCTTTTGTACCGAGCGAGCAAATTCTCACATGTGTTTTTGTGCGTTTCCATTTGCCTGTCGTTCAACTCATGTGGTATCCATCAACCGGTCTTCTGAATCTTTCCCATCTCTTGTAGCCAATTGGAAACAGCTTTTCGACTGACGGCCAATTGCTCAGCGAGTTGTTTTTGGGTTTGTGAATCATCTTCGTTCAACAATGTTTCCAGTTCCACATCTTAGTTTTTTTGGGTAGTTTATTAGTTCCTTATCTTCAACATCGAAGTCACCATTTTTGAAAAGCCGAAACCATCGTTCATACATATCTTGCGATGGAGCGTATTCACCATAAACTTCTCGAAGTAATCGGTATGATTCAGCAGTAATTTTCTTCAAATGAAAAAAATTAATGCTGTCCCCGATGCTCTTTGTTCGATATAAATTTCGACATATGGAACACAACAGCACAACACTATGCAAAGCTTTTCCAATTTATCACTCATGTGCATCTGACACATATTGATGACACAACAAAATGGCACAGTGTCAAATCTTTATAGCACAAACTGCATACTTTACACTTGGTAATCTCTAGCTCTGTAGCCTGTGAGTCTGCTGGCGCCAAGCCACCACCTCGTTTGATTATCGAGATAAGTGAGCAGATATGGGAACTGCAGTCATGACCAAATAGTATTAATTTGTTGTAAGGCTACAGAATAAGCCTTGTAATTTGATATTAAGGCTATGTTTAAACAGTAAATATTTAACTGTAAAATCCAAAATGGATATGTACTAGATCACTCATGTAAAAACTAACATATTATCATCTTTAATGAAATAATATAAGTATTAAGTTACCAAGGGTGGCTGGACATAAGGCCTTCCATCTCTAGAGGCTTCTCCTGTTGTCCATCGTTATCTTGTAAAATATCGTTTTAGAAACTTGCCAGGATACACAAGCAATCAAACGTCAGTGCATTATTCCAGGAAGGACCTGTTCACCAGATGGCCAGGTAACCAGCTTTGATGCAGTTTGGACTGATGAGAGATTTTATACTCACAGATTGTCTAAACGATCTGTGATACAGAGTGAGCAGTAGCTAAAACGTTTGACAACGATGCTGTTTGTGAATATGTATTATCGTAGGAGAAATGTAAGCACGGAAGATAAGTTGCAAAGTGTCTTTGTCATTATAGGGAGTAAGTGCAAGTGATGACTAAACACGACAAAAATTATGGGAGCAATAGTTTATAGGGTCGATGGTATCCTACGAGAGGCAATAAAACCTATAAAAAAACACTGTAATAGCTATCTCCTTACCTGAGGACATCCAAGAACGTTGCCAGGATTTTGTCAAAGTAGGGATCCAATTTATTGAAGAGGAACTTAAAAAGGCTCATGTTTCTCATGTATTCTATGAACACTTTTATTTATTTTTGATTTTATGTACATTATTTGCTTTTAGGAGGCTTTCATGCAAATAGTATTTGGTCTATAAAATTAAAGAAAAAGTTTTTCTTATCCACCTAAATGCGCAATGAAATATTTCGTTATTTGGCAATATGATAACTTCACAGCATCACCAAACGAATAAAAATTCTAATATAATGTACTGTCTGTTTGCTAACAAAACACAGCTCAGTCTTCTATTATAAGGTTCACTATCACAGAGCAGAAGACTCTTAACGTTGCGTTGGATATCTTATAAAGTTACACGGGCTCAAATTTGTTTTGACAATCGCTATCTTTCTTCTACTAAAATCTTGTATTTAAACCTGAAAGCAAGTCAGAATACTTTCAGCGTATCAAAGCATCCCAAGTTCCTCTATTCAGTTTTAAATTTGATTAAATTATCTTTCATTTAATCAAAATTCTTCAGTTTCCTAAAGTGATAGAGAAATTTTTTTAAGTTATCATTTCAACAGTTACGTTGAAACTATAGCAAATAAATTTATTTGTAAAACAAAAAGGAATACACAAATACTATGAGCTACAGTTTTGGGATCTTAACATTGGTTCACGCATTGATTTCTACTAGACTTCTAATGTATGCAACCTCATAAATGAGTTTGTGCTTATCCATGATAATAAGATTGTACAGTCTTTGATGTTAATAAACTCCGATATACAACATGTGTTGTCAGTTATACGACGTTTATTTACAAATGAGTCAGAGTTGCGACGATTGCACTCACTGTCTAAGGATATTACGAATAAGACTTTTCCCAGCAGAACTTTGTTCTTATAGTAAAACTTGAAGACATAATACACTGAGGTGACAAAAATCATGGGATACCTCCTAATATCGTGTCGGATCTCCTTTTGCCCGATGTGGTGCAGCAGTTCCACGTGACATGGATTCAACAAGTCGTTGAAATTCCTCTTCAGAAATATTAATCGATGCTGCCTCTATAGCCGCCTATAATTGCGGTAAGTGTTGTCGTTGTAGGAGATTTTGCACCAACTGACCTCTCGATTACGACTCAGCAGTGTTCGATAGGATTCATGTCGGGCGATCTGGGTGGGCAGATCATTCGCTCGAAATGCCTAGAATGTTCTTCAAACCGAACACGAACAATTGTGTCCCATGACATAACCATTTCCAGTCAATGATCGGGTCAGGTGGACCAGAGGACCCAGTCCATTCAATCTAAACACAACTTAAGTCCATGGCTTCGTTGGATCTACACTACACTCGAAACCTAGCACCAGCTCTTACCAACTGTAATAGGAGCTCATCTGACCAGGCCACAGTTTTCCAATCGCCTAGGGTCCAATCGATATGGTCAGAAGCCCAGGAGAGGCGCCGAAAGAGATTTCGTGCTGTTAGCTAAAGCCCTCGCCTCGTCGTCTGTTGCCATAGCCTTTTAACGACAAATTTCACCCACTGTCCTAACGGATACGTTCGTCATAGGTCCCACATTGATTTCTGCTATCGTTTCATGCAGTGTTGATTATCTGTTAGCACTAACAACTCTACGCAAACGCCGGTGCTCTCAGTAGTTAAGTGTAGGCCATCATACACTGCGATGTCCTTGGTGAGAGGTAATGCCTGATATATCGTATTGTCGGCACACTCTTGACGCCGTGGATCTCTGAATACTGAATTCCTTAACGAATTCCGAAATGGAATGTCCCATGCGTCTAGCTCCAGCTATCATTCCTAACTAAAAGTCTTACTTCCCATCGTGAAATGGATACCCTTTCACATGACTCACCTGAGTGTACCTGACAGCTCAGCAATGCACTGCCTTTTGTACGTTATACTACCGCTGCTTGTATATGTGCGAATTACTATCCCATAACGTATGTCACCACAGTGTATATCACCGTTCCACAAGTGAGCCATCTACACCCATGCTAATAAATTAAGGATAATGCTGATACATGGTGAAACAACACTCTGGTGGGCGGTTTGCGGGTTTAAATCACATCGGGGTATGACCATGCGGTGCATCTGACCTGCGATCGTCGCGCAGTGGCGCTGGCAGTAGTCCACATACGCAGAGGTGTGTTGGTGCATGTCAGAGTACGGTGTAGCAAGTATGTGTGCAGACGTTTCCAGACGTGCTAATGGTGACTGTGTGTTGAAAATGGCTCAAAGAACGCATATTGATGACGTTATGAGGGGCAGAATACTAGGGTGACTGGAGGCTGGTCAAATACAGCATGTCGTACCACGGGCCCTCTGTGTAGCACAAAGTGCGATCTCAAGATTATGGCAACGATTCCAGCAGACAGGAAACGTGTCCAGGAGCTACAGTACGGGACGTCCACAGTGTACAACACCACAAGAAGACCTATATCTCACCATCAGTGCCTGCAGACGGCCACGGAGTACTGCAGGTAGCCTTGCTCGGGACCTTACTGCAGCCACTGAAACGGTTGTCTCCAGACACACAGTCTAAAGACGACAGAACAGACATGGTTTATTCGCCCGGAGACCTGCAAGGTGCATTCCACTGACCTCTGATCACAGGAGAGTCCGTAAAGCCCGGTGTCAATAACACAGTACATGGTCATTGGAACAGTGGTCCCAGGTTATGTTCACAGATGAGTCCAGATATAATCTGAGCAGTGGTTCTCGCCGGTTTTCATCTGGCGTGAACTGGGAAACAGATACAAATCCCTTAATGTCCTTGAAAGGGACCTGTATGGAGGTCGTGGTTTGATGGTGTGGGGTGAGGTTATGATTGGTGCATGTACACCCCTGCATGTCTTTGACAGAGGAACTGTAACAGGTCAGTTGTATCGGGACGTCATTTTACAAAAGTATGTTCGCCTTCTCAGGGATGCAGTGGGTCCCACCTTCCTCCAGATGGATGATAACGCACGGTGCCACCGAGCTGCCATCGTGGAGGAGTGCGTTGAAACAGATATCAGTCGAATGCGGTGGCCTGCCTGTTCTCCAGACCTAAACCCCATCGAGCACGTCTGGGATGTTCTCGGTTGACGTATCGCTGCACGTCTTCAAACCCCTAGGACACTTCAGGAGCTCCGACAGGCACTGGTGCAAGAATGGAAGGCTATACCCCAGCAACTGCTTGGCCATCTGATCCAGAGTATGCTAACCCATTGTGCGGCCTGTATACGTGTGCATGGTGTTCATATCCCATATTGATGTCGGGGAACATGCGCAGGAAACAGTGTCGTTTTGTAGCACATGTGTTTCGGGACGGTTTTCTCAACTTACCACCAATACGGTGGACGTACAGATCTGTGTCGTGTGTGTTCCCTATGTGCCTATGCTATTAGCGCCAGTTTTGTATAGTGCCACGTTGTGTGGCACCACATTCTGCAATTATCCTTAATTTATGAGTATGAGTGTATATGCACAGATACGTAGTAGATAATGAGAATAGCCAGTCGTCTTCCTGTGTAAGTACCGCTGAAAATCTTACACAAACCAGCATTACAATTAAATACTGTCTGCCTGAGAAATAAATAACTATTGCCCAAATCAAGATAAATACTATTTGGACATTTGATAGTCCATGAATGCAAGCACATTTCAAGATTAATTGTGCACCGAATTTCTGGCTGCAGTTATTATATACTACAAGAGTGTACATAGATTTTGGACGAAAGGGAGGGGGGGGTGGGGGGATAAGATGCATGGTGCAGTCGGATCGGGCGATTTGGAACAGCACGCTGAAAAAATCTTTTAGAAACTAAAGAACTACGGAATACGCTGTCACCACATACCCCTTCCACTCTCCACAAACCCGTCCCCACCGTTCCGCATCGGAAATGGTTTTCATATCTGAGTACCGCTCGAGTGACTTTATTGGGGGATATTTTTCCATTTGGGCTACTAATGATAGAATTTTGACCAATTTTTTTTAAAGAAATGCAACCATCGCCGTTTGGGCAATATTTTTGTTGATCAACGCGGTTTCTGTGCGAGGTAGGCAAATCCAAATATATATTTAAGCACTCATTTTAATTTAATGTTATTTGTAATGATGTTTACCATTCCACTGCCTTGTGAAATGCTGAAATATTGTAACACAATGTTCTACCAGTCTCCAAAAAATGATTCCCGTTCTAACACCAAATACACTCCTGGAAATTGAAATAAGAACACCGTGAATTCATTGTCCCAGGAAGGGGAAACTTTATTGACACATTCCTGGGGTCAGATACATCACATGATCACACTGACAGAACCACAGGCACATAGACACAGGCAACAGAGCATGCACAATGTCGGCACTAATACAGTGTATATCCACCTTTCGCAGCAATGCAGGCTGCTATTCTCCCATGGAGACGATCGTAGAGATGCTGGATGTAGTCCTGTGGAACGGCTTGCCATGCCATTTCCACCTGGCGCCTCAGTTGGACCAGCGTTCGTGCTGGACGTGCAGACCGCGTGAGACGACGCTTCATCCAGTCCCAAACATGCTCAATGGGGGACAGATCCGGAGATCTTGCTGGCCAGGGTAGTTGACTTACACCTTCTAGAGCACGTTGGGTGGCACGGGATACATGCGGACGTGCATTGTCCTGTTGGAACAGCAAGTTCCCTTGCCGGTCTAGGAATGGTAGAACGATGGGTTCGATGACGGTTTGGATGTACCGTGCACTATTCAGTGTCCCCTCGACGATCACCAGTGGTGTACGGCCAGTGTAGGAGATCGCTCCCCACACCATGATGCCGGGTGTTGGCCCTGTGTGCCTCGGTCGTATGCAGTCCTGATTGTGGCGCTCACCTGCACGGCGCCAAACACGCATACGACCATCATTGGCACCAAGGCAGAAGCGACTCTCATCGCTGAAGACGACACGTCTCCATTCGTCCCTCCATTCACGCCTGTCGCGACACCACTGGAGGCGGGCTGCACGATGTTGGGGCGTGAGCGGAAGACGGCCTAACGGTGTGCGGGACCGTAGCCCAGCTTCATGGAGACGGTTGCGAATGGTCCTCGCCGATACCCCAGGAGCAACAGTGTCCCTAATTTGCTGGGAAGTGGCGGTGCGGTCCCCTACGGCACTGCGTAGGATCCTACGGTCTTGGCGTGCATCCGTGCGTCGCTGCGGTCCGGTCCCAGGCCGACGGGCACGTGCACCTTCCGCCGACCACTGGCGACAACATCGATGTACTGTGGAGACCTCACGCCCCACGTGTTGAGCAATTCGGCGGTACGTCCACCCGGCCTCCCGCATGCCCACTATACGCCCTCGCTCAAAGTCCGTCAACTGCACATACGGTTCACGTCCACGCTGTCGCGGCATGCTACCAGTGTTAAAGACTGCGATGGAGCTCCGTATGCCACGGCAAACTGGCTGACGCTGACGGCGGCGGTGCACAAATGCTGCGCAGCTAGCGCCATTCGACGGCCAACACCGCGGTTCCTGGTGTGTCCGCTGTGCCGTGCGTGTGATCATTGCTTGTACAGCCCTCTCGCAGTGTCCGGAGCAAGTATGGTGGGTCTGACACACCGGTGTCAATGTGTTCTTTTTTCCATTTCCAGGAGTGTAGCTAAACGTGGCAATCAGAGATAGTCCCAAAAACTTGTAAGGGTGTAGCAGGGTAGGTTGTACTTAGAAATAAATGTTCAGACAAAATTCGATACGTCGTGTCGTTTCAGAATTAATTAGCATTGAAGTTAGCCAATCAGGCCGCTGCGAGCGCAAATTCAAGCGGTCTGCCAGATACAATTACCGTCAGTTGTTCTCTTAATGAAGATGATAGCGCACGAGATGGCTGAGCCTCTGCCTTGAGTTCGATCCTTACAGCCGTCCAAGGTCCAGTTTTTGTACCGCTCTCTTGTCCGGTTTTAGGAAACAAAATGAAGAAGACGTTTCGCGACACTGTCTCTGGCGGGCCGCTTGAATTTGTGCGCCCAGCGTCCTGATTGACTAACTTCAATGCTAATTGAATCGGAAACGGCTCAACGTTTCGATTTTTTTCTTAACAATTATGTCTCAGACAACCTACCCTAGAATACCCTCACAAGATTTTGAGACTTTTCTGACCACACTGTAGATAGGTAATTAGTCTATTATAGTAGTGCCTACATATTTTAACTTTGTATAACTCAAGTTACCAAATCAGACTCGGTTTTGCTCTTTTTTCCTTTTTAAAAACTTTTCCATAATTAGAAAATATCGCAACAGCACACAACACAAAATCAGCAAGTGGGAGCACTTACATAAAATTCAATTGCAAGAGAGAACTGATTAGTTTAGCAAATAACTGACAAAAGTAAGCTCAACAGTGTGCAGTAGTTGGTCTTAGCTAAATGAGGAATGGTGATAGCAGATAGTGTTATCGAGATGTTGATAGTTTAAATCTATCGATGGCCGTTTGACTGTCGATAGTGTGTATCCCTTTTCGTCATATGAGTGAAAATTAAAAAAAAAATCTTTCAAGTTCACTACACGGTAACTAGGTCGTATGTAAATAAATTCATTTGGGTGATAGGGGGAGTCCGGACCGCCGAACCCGACCTTTGACTACGTCCTTTGGTCATCAACGCACACTAGTACTTTTAAGCTGGAACTTGTAGTACCCAGTTACAATCTAGCTACTGGATGAAATGTTAAGAGTCATAATGGAGGCTTCGAAGTTCCTAATAGTTGACAATACATCAAAGACCTTGATTAAATAACGAACTTGTTCATTGCGTCTTGAAAAAGGACCTATATGAGAGAAGAGGACAAGTGCCGACCTCGGGTCTGCCTTTTTCTTTCTCTAGAGCATCATCACCAACAACAGAAACAGGCCTATCACGTTCATCTCGCATTTTAAGTAAGGATGACCTACAAAAATGTCTTGGACGATATAAATAGCAATGATTGTAGTACATGAGACATGATTCAGACCAGATATCATTGTGAAGTTTTGAAAATATCTGGTCGACTGAAATGATAGTTGTCGTTGTTGTTGCTGTTGTTGTGGTGGTGGTGTTGGTCTTCAGTACGAAGCAGTATTTCTGCATGACGAACGGCATTTACTTGACCCTGTTAACTGCATTCAAACCTTGGCTTCCAAACCTTGGCTTCCATCTGCAATATTGGTCCCTCGCACTCATCTTAATTACCAAATTAACTATCCCATGATAACTCAGAATGCGTTACATCTATTACTTGTTTTATGCAAATTGTACAATAAATTTATTTACTGCCCTATACGATTGAGGACTTTTCCATTACTTCTGAGACGTACTTATCTAATTTTAAACGTTATTCTGTAGCACCACAGTACAAAAGATTTTTTTCCTTCCAGTCTGTACTGATTATCATCCACGTTTGGTTTCCATCTAAGGCTAAACTCTAGACCAGTGGTTCTCAAACTTTCTGAACTTCAGGCGCATTTAAAAGGCCGCAGAAAAAATTGTGGGCGCACTATAAACACATTTCTGAGGAATATTTTACAGCTATCAATACAGGAAGTAAATACTGTGATAAAATAACAATTAAATCACTTTATTTTGAATTTCGTGTCCAGACTACAGAAAATACAACTTATATTAATAAAACACATACATTATCACAATATGAACAAGTCCTTTTTGAATAAAAAATGTGAGAGATTCATGAAGCACGATTTTCATCCAAATGCGACGGCCGAGCGCCGTGTTGCCTTCTACCCTGCCAAGACGAAAGACAAGAGAAACTATTAAGTGAAACGTATCGAAATGAAATAATGCAATAAAACTAACGATTAATTCAAATTATAGTGTTTATGAGAAACATGAGCTGATGTGTCCTCGCGATTTCTTCAATGTTTGGAGATATATTTGAAAGACAAACTCTCATTTTCTCGTCAATATATTGAAGATTTCCTCTCTTTTTACATGTAATTGTGCTGAGGGCAGAAAATCCTAATTCACTTAAATACGACGTCTAAAATTGAAGTAAAATGTTCAAAGCCTTTTTATATATCGACTCATATTCTTCTTTTATAGAAATTATAAAAGCTTCAAGAGACAATTCCTTATGCTTAATCACCAATCCACGATCAGTAGATATAGCTGCCAGTTCTTCTTCTTCTGTTAATGTTAAGCCAAAATCACCAGAAGTCTCCATGAATGGGTTTCGAATCCAATCGTACTGTTCAGTGTTGAGGGATGGAAAATATGAACTCAGTTTTTCTTCTAAACTGATTAAATAATCTACTACTATTGTAAGTATTTTATATATTCACGTGCTCCTTACCAACGGGAACATTTCCAAGTTACCTTGAACAGCTTTTCTTTTTCATATTTGTAGTTTTCTGTGAAACGCTTTGATTTTGTCAGTGGATGTGAGGATATTTTCTTCTATCCCTTGCATGCTAGTGCTCAAAATACTGAAATGCTGAAATATATAGGCCAAATACTACAATCTGGCAGTCCAAAATTCACTCTGAAGGAAGCTGCGAAAATGTAAATGTTTCATTTCTTCGAAAAACAGGAGAAATTCTTGTTTTAGCTCATGCACACGGGTATGTACTTTCCCCCTCGACAACCATCTGACTTCTGTGTGTAAAAGCAACCGTCTGTGTTCTGACTCCATATCGATACAAAGTTTTTCGAATGAACAGGTTTTGACAGGTCTTGTTTTAATATAATTTACCATCTGAACAACTGGCACTAACACTTTTGTCAATTTTTCTCCCAATGTTTTTGCTATTTAGGCCTCCCAATGAAGAAAGCAGTGATTTACGATAGCATCTACATTTTTTTTACAAAATAAATAAGGCCCTTAACACAGCCTACATTGACGGATCGCCATCTATACAAATGCCTACACACGACTTCCATGTTAACTGCCACTTATTAAGATAATCATTTAAAATGTTGAAAACGTCCTCACCTTTAGTAGATACACTTAATTATTGTAAAAAAGAAACTGATTTACTTTTTGATCTTGTTTAATGAAACGGACAAATGCTAAGAGTTGCGATTGGTTGGTAATGTCTGTTGATTCATCAACTACCAATGCAAAGTTTGAGTGCTTGAGTTTATTACTGCATACATTTTTCTCAATATCAGTAGACATTTCTATAATACGCCTGTGAACTGTTTCATTCGACAAAGGAATTTTGCTTATTTTCATAACTGCTTCATTTCCTAGCATCATCATGATCATTTATTTGCAAGTAGGAAAAATAAGTGACTTACCTATAGTATGAGCTTTCATACTCTTTGCTGTTAGTTCAGAGACTCGGTAGGAAGCGATCGGAACTTTATCAGAAACAGGCATTACACTTTTAAAAGAATTTGCTGCCCTTGTTTGCTGTTCAGAACATCTCTTGAAATAGCTTACTTATTTATCTTGCAATTGTGAATGCATTGTTTTAAAAGTTAACTAGGAAGCGGAGATTCATTTGCCATTTTATACCCACATACTAAGCATAGTGGGAAAGGATAATCTTCACTCCCAGTCCAGGTGAAACCACAGCTTAAGTAGCTTTTATTGTACTTACGAGTAGGCCGCTGTTTTGCTTTTTTACTTGCACTTTGTCATTTGTTCAGTTCCAGAACCGGATTCTTCGACGGCATGCTTATTTTTCAGAAATCCGTCCATTTTATTCGATTGTATTTTGCATATAACATTCACTTCTATCGCTTTGAAAATAAGCAGTACACTGTATACTAAACACGAGCCCCACTTACGCTAACAACACCTCACTGACATCGTATCTGCAAGCTCTGCGATAACGTCAAGCGCACAACAATGGAAAAGTGTTTTCCTTCTGGGCCTAATGACGATCATGTTCACATATGCTATTCACCTGTATCAAAGATCATGAAATGAAATTCTTTTAGTCATGGACAGCTCAAGGTCAAATAATAAGCAGTTCTCGTAGATAATTTCCTCTTTCAGTTTCTCTTTTCAATAATATTTTATTGACAACAGTAAGGTGTACATTTTCAATAAAATATTATTAAAAAGTGACTGGCTGCGGATGTTATTTATAATTTTTGGTACACTGTCGCGGTACCTAAATAGGTCATAATGCCCAATAATAATGATATGCAATTCATTTCCGACGTGCTGTTACAGGGCCGCTTGGCGTTAGGTGGAATAGGTTGGCAATCATGGGCAACGACACGAAACCTTCCGAATTCTATGGACAAGTTGTGATCTCATGCATAGCGCACAAGGCTAAATTTCAGCATGGCTACCATCATAAAAGAAAAGCATCCATAGGCAAATCAACTACGGAACTAAAGCACGACACGATCGGATAACATCCGTAAGAGTTTCCTTCGGCAAAATCCGTCAGTCGTCAAATATTTTTTCACCGTTTTCTCCTGATTCTGAACGTTTAGATCTGACCAGAGATCCATTAACGCTTGAGAACACTGTGGATTAACTCAATGTTTATTTTCAAACTAAGAGCGACACAAGTGTCGTACCGTTAGGTTACGGAAAGAAGTCACGGGACGAGGCGTGCGAAAATAATTTGCACGGTGCCTACAGGGCGAAGGGTGCTAAGAGGGGGGAAGGTTAGGAAAATTTCAGGACCACTGCTGGTCGGTCATCCATGGATGCCTGTGCGCCTGCTACCTGCCAGTGGCTAAGATAGTTACATTTTACACACAAAAGTAAGAAGGGTTCGCTAAAACTGCATTATTTCTATCAAAAATTGTGAAATTAAGATAAGGCTGTTGTAATGCAGTTCTAGTGCAAGGAGTTGAAGAAAATGTCATTTGAGGCATTTATTAGTTATGTATGACCATGAAGCATTATGTTGTAAGAAACTTGCAGTCCATGGTTGCAGCCTTGGGCTGCAAGTTTTTTACAACATATGAAATAAGTTACTGTGTTGGCCACACCAAACTTTACCATGGATGAAGTGTTACATTTATAAATAGAGTTACATTCATTATTGAATGAATTAATCACTCCTACCACTGCATATTGTTATGATTGAAGTAGTGTGACAATTATCTGACCGTTCTGTTTCTCCAGACCTCAGGATTCTGTCATCTGAATAATTACTTTTCTCGTCCTACTGCGAATTACACTTTCCCTAGAATTCCTTACACTTCTCGGTGGTGTAAGGGATGACCTTGATGGATCAACAATGGCTTTATCATCACGCATTGTTTTGAAATACCTTTGCCCAATTCCTAAACAGCCGCTACTGTTTGATAGCTAAGATTAGCAGCAATGGAAGAGAGAAGACAGTCAGCATGAAACGTTCCGAATACTGTCAACACTACAAGGTGAATAAGCCATCTTATTTCCTTAACCAAACTGAACTATTCGTCAAAACTTAAGGACTCGTTGCGTATTGTACCTGTGGTGAAATGGATAAAATTGAGTAGCTATATTTTCTTTTATATTTGGTTACATGTTTTCCTAAAATATTACAGGGTGCACCCGTAAATGTTCTAGGGCGCACCAGTGCACTTTGAGAACCACTGTCGTAGTTATAGAGAAAAGGGGTATTTCTTTTAATAAATATCAAGTATTTGCTCACCTTTAATATCTCTGATACATTTGTCAGTGCGTTATTCTGATGCATTTATATCGTTTCTATTTCTCTTAATGCTTTCCTCTTGCGCATTTACATCCCACAAAATTTTGCAAGTATCTTCAAGATGGAATATTTTTATATCTTCTTTCAGTGCCATGGTCTTTGCAGCTTGCCTTCTGATGGACTCCCACAGGCCCTCGAATCTTACGTTTAACAGCTGTTCAATCTTTGCATAATTTGATTTAGTATGCTGATCAGCATTGTCAGAATTTGTATTAACCGTTCTACTAGAGGTTTCAGTTTTCGTAGTACAGCTTTTAAGAGTCTCATTATTTCTTTCAATTTTTCTGCTATGATGTTTAAGAATTTTGTTGATAGACTCAGTTCTTGCATCGATGAGCAAACATGTGTTTGGACTGTCCAACATCCTCTCAAAATGAGGGAACGGCATTTCTGCAAATTTGTGCATAGTGCAGTGAACAATGGTGTAATTACCGCATATCTTTATCTTTGTACATAGATTCAAGTTGAATTTCAAGGTCCACCACCTATCTATTAATATATTACCTTATATCTTAATGTCTGTATATACAATGAAGAACCAAAGAAATTGGTACACCTGCCAAATATCGTGTAGGACCCCAGCGAGCACCCAGAAGTGCCGCAGCATGACATGGCATGGAGTCGACTAATGTCTGAAGTACTGCAGGAGGGGGTTGACACCATTAATCCTCCAGAGGTGTCCCTAAATCCGTAAGAGCATGAGGGAGTGGAGATGTCTTCTGGACAGCACGTTGCAAGGCATCCCAGATATGCTCAACAATGTTCACGTCTGGGGAGTCTCGTGGCGAGAGGAAGTGTTTAAACTCAGAAAAAGGGTCCCTGGAGCTACTCTGTAGAAATTCTGGATTTGTGGGGTGTCGCATTGTTCTGCTGGCATTGTCCTCGTCCGCGGGAATGCACAGTGGACATGAATGGATGTAGGTGATCAGGCAGAATGCTTACGTAGGTGTCACCTGTCAGAGTCGTACCTAGACGTATCAGGGGTAACATATCACTCCAACTGCACACGCCCCACACCACAACCATTACAGAGCCTCCGCCAGCTTGAACAGTGCCCTTCTGAAATGCAAGGCCGGCCGGTGTGGCCGAGCGGTTCTAGGCGCTTCAGTCTGGAACCGCGCGACCGCTACGGTCGCAATTTCGAATCCTACCTAGGGCATGAGTGTGTGTGATGTCCTTAGGTTAGTTAGGTTTAAGTAGTTCTAAGTTCTAGGGGACTGATGACCTCCGATGTTAAGTCCCACAGTGCTCAGAGCCATTTGAACCTTTTTTTTTTTTTAATGCAGGGTCCATGGATTCATGAGGTTGCCTCTATACCCGTACACGCCCTGATGGCCCAGCATTGAAATCTACAGTAATTTGCGGAAAAGTTGCACTTCTGTCACGTTGAACGATTCTCTTCAGTCGCGTTGATCCCTTGCTTGCAAGGTCATCTTCCGGCCGCAGCGATGTCACAGATTTGATGTTTTACCGGATTCCTGATATTCACGGTACACTTGTGAAATGGTCGAACGAGAAAATCCCCACTTCATCGCTACCTCAGAGATGCTGTGTCCCATTGCTCATGCGCCGACTGTAACACCACGACACTTGTTGCCTTATATAGGCGTTGCCGATGGCAGCGCCGTATTCTGCCTGTTGATATATCTCTGTATTTGAATACGAATGCCTATACCAGTTTCTCTGGCGCTTCAGTGTAGATGCAAGCTTAGTTTCAAAGTCCATCAGCCTGTCTATTAATATATTTTCTTCTGCATCGTTTCCTAATGCTCGATTCATGTTTTGTATCAACATATTGAATAGTTTTGTATTCATCTGTAAGAATAGTCAGTAAATGAGCTCTCAAGCCAGTGTACATTTGCTTGTGAGAATGCGCTAAATGACTGTATTTTTCATGGTATGCAATATACTGGCACAGTTATGTATTGGTACATTACCTTTTAAAAGAAACTGCTGGAAATTACGTCTAGATCGCCCATCATTCAATTTTCTTGCTTTATCACCAACCAAAAACCCACAGTGCATCTGATTCCAACAGTGTCCACATATGGTTATAAATTCATTGAATATCCTGTCTGTTCCTACAGGTGTTTGATAATGTGTTTTAGATTCATATTGCCTTGTTTGAAAGTGGTAATAGGGTTAGTGTTATCCCTTATCAACTGCATTAGAATCCTAGAATCCATATTTGACTTAAATAAAAGACGACTACCCCCTTAAATGACAACTCAAACGGAAATATTTCTGTAGCTGATCCTGTTTCTGCACAGCAACATCATCACATTGAAACATAGTGTACAGCTTTTACTCCACTTAGTGGTGGGATATCGCTAAGTTTTGTGTATCCTACACCATCAGCGCCAAGCAATATATCCTGTAGTAGCTGGTATTCGCATTGAAAGAAAATTCGATGTGGGTGTGTTAGCAACGGCATAATAACGTTGCTCTTTCCTCATTCTGATGGAACTGCAATGATTGACTAAATGTTGCTGGGAAGAAGTGCACCAGTCTTCTTCTTCTTGTTCCTCAGCTTCTTGTCCTGCTTTTCAGTAGTATTGCAGGAGTAGTCAGTTACTATGAACTCCTTGTGATAAGGGTGCCTCGTCTACTCAGGTTTTGTGACCACCATGTGTTTACATTAGCGTAGAAGGGATATTATAGAGAAAAAACACAAACATGTGGCTCTTACACTTTTTCATCTATAAACTACTACATAAGTAGGATATATGCACATACTTAAATAGAAATGTAGTTCAGGGCCTACACCTCTCATTGTGGGGTCATACATATTACCATGTAATAATGCACCACATTCGTCATAATGCTGAGGAACAATTTCTCCCGTTGTCCTGCTTTTCAGTAGTATTGCAGGAGTAGTCAGTTACTATGAACTCCTTGTGATAAGGGTGCCTCGTCTACTCAGGTTTTGTGACCACCATGTGTTTACATTAGCGTAGAAGGGATATTATAGAGAAAAAACACAAACATGTGGCTCTTACACTTTTTCATCTATAAACTACTACATAAGTAGGATATATGCACATACTTAAATAGAAATGTAGTTCAGTGCCTACACCTCTCATTGTGGGGTCATACATATTACCATGTAATAATGCACCACATTCGTCATAATGCTGAGGAACAATTTCTCCCGTTGTCCTGCTTTTCAGTAGTATTGCAGGAGTAGTCAGTTACTATGAACTGCTTGTGATAAGGGTGCCTCGTCTACTCAGGTTTTGTGACCACCATGTGTTTACATTAGCGTAGAAGGGATATTATAGAGAAAAAACACAAACATGTGGCTCTTACACTTTTTCATCTATAAACTACTACATAAGTAGGATATATGCACATACTTAAATAGAAATGTAGTTCACTGCCTACACCTCTCATTGTGGGGTCATACATATTACCATGTAATAATGCACCACATTCGTCATAATGCTGAGGAACAATTTCTCCCGTTGTCCTGCTTTTCAGTAGTATTGCAGGAGTAGTCAGTTACTATGAACTCCTTGTGATAAGGGTGCCTCGTCTACTCAGGTTTTATGACCACCATGTGTTTACATTAGCGTAGAAGGGATATTATAGAGAAAAAACACAAACATGTGGCTCTTACACTTTTTCATCTATAAACTACTACATAAGTAGGATATATGCACATACTTAAATAGGAATGTAGTTCAGTGCCTACACCTCTCATTGTGGGGTCATACATATTACCATGTAATAATGCACCACATTCGTCATAATGCTGAGGAACAATTTCTCCCGTTGTCCTGCTTTTCAGTAGTATTGCAGGAGTAGTCAGTTACTATGAACTCCTTGTGATAAGGGTGCCTCGTCTACTCAGGTTTTATGACCACCATGTGTTTACATTAGCGTAGAAGGGATATTATAGAGAAAAAACACAAACATGTGGCTCTTACACTTTTTCATCTATAAACTACTACATAAGTAGGATATATGCACATACTTAAATAGAAATGTAGTTCAGTGCCTACACCTCTCATTGTGGGGTCATACATATTACCATGTAATAATGCACCACATTCGTCATAATGCTGAGGAACAATTTCTCCCGTTGTCCTGCTTTTCAGTAGTATTGCAGGAGTAGTCAGTTACTATGAACTGCTTGTGATAAGGGTGCCTCGTCTACTCAGGTTTTGTGACCACCATGTGTTTACATTAGCGTAGAAGGGATATTATAGAGAAAAAACACAAACATGTGGCTCTTACACTTTTTCATCTATAAACTACTACATAAGTAGGATATATGCACATACTTAAATAGAAATGTAGTTCACTGCCTACACCTCTCATTGTGGGGTCATACATATTACCATGTAATAATGCACCACATTCGTCATAATGCTGAGGAACAATTTCTCCCGTTGTCCTGCTTTTCAGTAGTATTGCAGGAGTAGTCAGTTACTATGAACTCCTTGTGATAAGGGTGCCTCGTCTACTCAGGTTTTGTGACCACCATGTGTTTACATTAGCGTAGAAGGGATATTATAGAGAAAAAACACAAACATGTGGCTCTTACACTTTTTCATCTATAAACTACTACATAAGTAGGATATATGCACATACTTAAATAGAAATGTAGTTCACTGCCTACACCTCTCATTGTGGGGTCATACATGTTACCATGTAATAATGCACCACATTCGTCATAATGCTGAGGAACAATTTCTCCCGTTGTCCTGCTTTTCAGTAGTATTGCAGGAGTAGTCAGTTACTATGAACTCCTTGTGATAAGGGTGCCTCTTCTACTCAGGTTTTGTGACCACCATGTGTTTACATTAGCGTAGAAGGGATATTATAGAGAAAAAACACAAACATGTGGCTCTTACACTTTTTCATCTATAAACTACTACATAAGTAGGATATATGCACATACTTAAATAGGAATGTAGTTCAGTGCCTACACCTCTCATTGTGGGGTCATACATATTACCATGTAATAATGCACCACATTCGTCATAATGCTGAGGAACAATTTCTCCCGTTGTCCTGCTTTTCAGTAGTATTGCAGGAGTAGTCAGTTACTATGAACTCCTTGTGATAAGGGTGCCTCGTCTACTCAGGTTTTGTGACCACCATGTGTTTACATTAGCGTAGAAGGGATATTATAGAGAAAAAACACAAACATGTGGCTCTTACACTTTTTCATCTATAAACTACTACATAAGTAGGATATATGCACATACTTAAATAGGAATGTAGTTCAGTGCCTACACCTCTCATTGTGGGGTCATACATATTTCCATGTAATAATGCACCACATTCGTCATAATGCTGAGGAACAATTTCTTCCGTTGTCCTGCTTTTCAGTAGTATTGCAGGAGTAGTCAGTTACTATGAACTCCTTGTGATAAGGGTGCCTCGTCTACGCAGGTTTTGTGACCACCATGTGTTTACATTAGCGTAGAAGGGATATTATAGAGAAAAAACACAAACATGTGGCTCTTACACTTTTTCATCTATAAACTACTACATAAGTAGGATATATGCACATACTTAAATAGAAATGTAGTTCAGTGCCTACACCTCTCATTGTGGGGTCATACATATTACCATGTAATGCACCACATTCGTCATAATGCTGAGGAACAATTTCTTCCGTTGTCCTGCTTTTCAGTAGTATTGCAGGAGTAGTCAGTTACTATGAACTCCTTGTGATAAGGGTGCCTCGTCTACTCAGGTTTTGTGACCACCATGTGTTTACATTAGCGTAGAAGGGATATTATAGAGAAAAAACACAAACATGTGGCTCTTACACTTTTTCATCTATAAACTACTACATAAGTAGGATATATGCACATACCTAAATAGGAATGTAGTTCAGTGCCTACACCTCTCATTGTGGGGTCATACATATTACCATGTAATAATGCACCACATTCGTCATAATGCTGAGGAACAATTTCTCCCGTTGTCCTGCTTTTCAGTAGTATTGCAGGAGTAGTCAGTTACTATGAACTCCTTGTGATAAGGGTGCCTCGTCTACTCAGGTTTTGTGACCACCATGTGTTTACATTAGCGTAGAAGGGATATTATAGAGAAAAAACACAAACATGTGGCTCTTACACTTTTTCATCTGTAAACTACTACATAAGTAGGATATATGCACATACTTAAATAGAAATGTAGTTCACTGCCTACACCTCTCATTGTGGGGTCATACATATTACCATGTAATAATGCACCACATTCGTCATAATGCTGAGGAACAATTTCTCCCGTTGTCCTGCTTTTCAGTAGTATTGCAGGAGTAGTCAGTTACTATGAACTCCTTGTGATAAGGGTGCCTCGTCTACTCAGGTTTTGTGACCACCATGTGTTTACATTAGCGTAGAAGGGATATTATAGAGAAAAAACACAAACATGTGGCTCTTACACTTTTTCATCTATAAACTACTACATAAGTAGGATATATGCACATACCTAAATAGGAATGTAGTTCAGTGCCTACACCTCTCATTGTGGGGTCATACATATTACCATGTAATAATGCACCACATTCGTCATAATGCTGAGGAACAATTTCTCCCGTTGTCCTGCTTTTCAGTAGTATTGCAGGAGTAGTCAGTTACTATGAACTCCTTGTGATAAGGGTGCCTCGTCTACTCAGGTTTTGTGACCACCATGTGTTTACATTAGCGTAGAAGGGATATTATAGAGAAAAAACACAAACATGTGGCTCTTACACTTTTTCATCTATAAACTACTACATAAGTAGGATATATGCACATACTTAAATAGAAATGTAGTTCAGTGCCTACACCTCTCATTGTGGGGTCATACATATTACCATGTAATAATGCACCACATTCGTCATAATGCTGAGGAACAATTTCTCCCGTTGTCCTGCTTTTCAGTAGTATTGCAGGAGTAGTCAGTTACTATGAACTGCTTGTGATAAGGGTGCCTCGTCTACTCAGGTTTTGTGACCACCATGTGTTTACATTAGCGTAGAAGGGATATTATAGAGAAAAAACACAAACATGTGGCTCTTACACTTTTTCATCTATAAACTACTACATAAGTAGGATATATGCACATACTTAAATAGAAATGTAGTTCACTGCCTACACCTCTCATTGTGGGGTCATACATATTACCATGTAATAATGCACCACATTCGTCATAATGCTGAGGAACAATTTCTCCCGTTGTCCTGCTTTTCAGTAGTATTGCAGGAGTAGTCAGTTACTATGAACTCCTTGTGATAAGGGTGCCTCGTCTACTCAGGTTTTATGACCACCATGTGTTTACATTAGCGTAGAAGGGATATTATAGAGAAAAAACACAAACATGTGGCTCTTACACTTTTTCATCTATAAACTACTACATAAGTAGGATATATGCACATACTTAAATAGGAATGTAGTTCAGTGCCTACACCTCTCATTGTGGGGTCATACATATTACCATGTAATAATGCACCACATTCGTCATAATGCTGAGGAACAATTTCTCCCGTTGTCCTGCTTTTCAGTAGTATTGCAGGAGTAGTCAGTTACTATGAACTCCTTGTGATAAGGGTGCCTCGTCTACTCAGGTTTTATGACCACCATGTGTTTACATTAGCGTAGAAGGGATATTATAGAGAAAAAACACAAACATGTGGCTCTTACACTTTTTCATCTATAAACTACTACATAAGTAGGATATATGCACATACTTAAATAGAAATGTAGTTCAGTGCCTACACCTCTCATTGTGGGGTCATACATATTACCATGTAATAATGCACCACATTCGTCATAATGCTGAGGAACAATTTCTCCCGTTGTCCTGCTTTTCAGTAGTATTGCAGGAGTAGTCAGTTACTATGAACTGCTTGTGATAAGGGTGCCTCGTCTACTCAGGTTTTGTGACCACCATGTGTTTACATTAGCGTAGAAGGGATATTATAGAGAAAAAACACAAACATGTGGCTCTTACACTTTTTCATCTATAAACTACTACATAAGTAGGATATATGCACATACTTAAATAGAAATGTAGTTCACTGCCTACACCTCTCATTGTGGGGTCATACATATTACCATGTAATAATGCACCACATTCGTCATAATGCTGAGGAACAATTTCTCCCGTTGTCCTGCTTTTCAGTAGTATTGCAGGAGTAGTCAGTTACTATGAACTCCTTGTGATAAGGGTGCCTCGTCTACTCAGGTTTTGTGACCACCATGTGTTTACATTAGCGTAGAAGGGATATTATAGAGAAAAAACACAAACATGTGGCTCTTACACTTTTTCATCTATAAACTACTACATAAGTAGGATATATGCACATACTTAAATAGAAATGTAGTTCAGTGCCTACACCTCTCATTGTGGGGTCATACATATTACCATGTAATAATGCACCACATTCGTCATAATGCTGAGGAACAATTTCTCCCGTTGTCCTGCTTTTCAGTAGTATTGCAGGAGTAGTCAGTTACTATGAACTCCTTGTGATAAGGGTGCCTCGTCTACTCAGGTTTTGTGACCACCATGTGTTTACATTAGCGTAGAAGGGATATTATAGAGAAAAAACACAAACATGTGGCTCTTACACTTTTTCATCTATAAACTACTACATAAGTAGGATATATGCACATACTTAAATAGAAATGTAGTTCAGTGCCTACACCTCTCATTGTGGGGTCATACATATTACCATGTAATAATGCACCACATTCGTCATAATGCTGAGGAACAATTTCTCCCGTTGTCCTGCTTTTCAGTAGTATTGCAGGAGTAGTCAGTTACTATGAACTCCTTGTGATAAGGGTGCCTCGTCTACTCAGGTTTTGTGACCACCATGTGTTTACATTAGCGTAGAAGGGATATTATAGAGAAAAAACACAAACATGTGGCTCTTACACTTTTTCATCTATAAACTACTACATAAGTAGGATATATGCACATACTTAAATAGGAATGTAGTTCAGTGCCTACACCTCTCATTGTGGGGTCATACATATTACCATGTAATAATGCACCACATTCGTCATAATGCTGAGGAACAATTTCTCCCGTTGTCCTGCTTTTCAGTAGTATTGCAGGAGTAGTCAGTTACTATGAACTCCTTGTGATAAGGGTGCCTCGTCTACTCAGGTTTTGTGACCACCATGTGTTTACATTAGCGTAGAAGGGATATTATAGAGAAAAAACACAAACATGTGGCTCTTACACTTTTTCATCTATAAACTACTACATAAGTAGGATATATGCACATACTTAAATAGGAATGTAGTTCAGTGCCTACACCTCTCATTGTGGGGTCATACATATTTCCATGTAATAATGCACCACATTCGTCATAATGCTGAGGAACAATTTCTTCCGTTGTCCTGCTTTTCAGTAGTATTGCAGGAGTAGTCAGTTACTATGAACTCCTTGTGATAAGGGTGCCTCGTCTACGCAGGTTTTGTGACCACCATGTGTTTACATTAGCGTAGAAGGGATATTATAGAGAAAAAACACAAACATGTGGCTCTTACACTTTTTCATCTATAAACTACTACATAAGTAGGATATATGCACATACTTAAATAGGAATGTAGTTCAGTGCCTACACCTCTCATTGTGGGGTCATACATATTACCATGTAATAATGCACCACATTCGTCATAATGCTGAGGAACAATTTCTCCCGTTGTCCTGCCTTTCAGTAGTATTGCAGGAGTAGTCAGTTACTATGAACTGCTTGTGATAAGGGTGCCTCGTCTACTCAGGTTTTGTGACCACCATGTGTTTACATTAGCGTAGAAGGGATATTATAGAGAAAAAACACAAACATGTGGCTCTTACACTTTTTCATCTATAAACTACTACATAAGTAGGATATATGCACATACTTAAATAGGAATGTAGTTCAGTGCCTACACCTCTCATTGTGGGGTCATACATATTACCATGTAATAATGCACCACATTCGTCATAATGCTGAGGAACAATTTCTCCCGTTGTCCTGCTTTTCAGTAGTATTGCAGGAGTAGTCAGTTACTATGAACTCCTTGTGATAAGGGTGCCTCGTCTACTCAGGTTTTGTGACCACCATGTGTTTACATTAGCGTAGAAGGGATATTATAGAGAAAAAACACAAACATGTGGCTCTTACACTTTTTCATCTATAAACTACTACATAAGTAGGATATATGCACATACTTAAATAGGAATGTAGTTCAGTGCCTACACCTCTCATTGTGGGGTCATACATCTTACCATGTAATAATGCACCACATTCGTCATAATGCTGAGGAACAATTTCTCCCGACTGATGTAGAGTCTAGTGTACTAATTACATGAAATTGGTCCATATTTGCTCATAGAATCAGCATGCATATTGTTACCAGCTTAGTTGTTTGTCAAAACCATGTGTGATTGCGTAATTGGAATAAATTAAATTTTTAAACCTTTGCTCTTGCAGATGAGTGCACGCTCTCTCGTTATAAAGTTTAACTATTCGTGGGAAGTCCGCTGTGGACATCTTAGGATAACCTGATATCGCTGAGGAAGTCTGAGCACTTCCCTTGAACATAGCAGCAGATTGAATTGAAGTATCACACAGACGAATCCACTCATCCAAGGATAATGTCACGGTTGATCACTATAGTGAGGATTTTTGAAAATCACCACTGGGTAAAACGTATGATAGGACATTATTCCCACACTAATGCGTTTACTGTCACTACCGTTTAAACTACATGTTGAATTAAACAGCATTACTTTCACCTCAGGTGGTTGTGATGACTTTGATCGACCTGCATGGAAAAGCACCAGTGATGGATTACACACAACTGTACAACTACTTTATATCATCATCATGATCATTACATCACTTACACATATATGATGACTTTTTTTATTGCTGCTGCATTGAGGAGGAAGGGAACTGCGCTGATGCTACATGTTTAAACACGTTTACCCTTTGAGAGTTCTTATGTGCCTGGGAAAAGCTTTTTCTTAATAAATATAATTTGCGACAGTGTATGTATGGTTAAAACACAGGAAATGTACAGCTACATCATTTCTGCTTCACGTTTAAAAGAAAAACACACTGAAAATGTTTCAGATTATGATACTTGTCACCAAATCTGATAACTGCAGAGTTACAGTACTAGCTGTCAATCAAGTGGTGGTAATGAGTGTATACTAAAAGGTTCTAAATACTGAAGCCTGTTTCAATACTTCGAACTCAACCATTAAACCACTGCTATACAAGACTGGCGACAGTGGTGTTTTCATGAATTCTACTAAGTCCTGTCATCCAAAGTCTTCTGAAACAAATTATTCCTGAATATGTCACGATGCTGCAACTGGAAGTATATGGATCTGATGAGGAAGAGAGTATTAGTGCTTATTACTTATTCAAGTGGCTTAAAACTAAAAAGATGTTTAAGATGCGTCCTGAAATGTATAAAAACTTACAGAAGAGTGTCATAATTTGATTGCAATTAACTATTTTTTTTCCGAAACAACTGTTACCTTTTCATGTGATGTTTCTAGTAGTTTTTGTATGTTATTTCAAGTGTTTCAGAGTGATGCACTTATTTCTGACTGTACACAGCTCGTGGTCTAGTGGCTAGCGTTGCCACCTCTGGATCATGGGGTTCTGGGTTCGATTCCCGGCCGGGTTGAGGATATTCTTTGCATGGGGACTGGATGTTTGTGTTGTCCTCATCATTCCATCATTATTTGTGAAAGTGACTAGATTGGCCTGTGTACAGACGGGGAATTTGTATGAGTACTGATGACCGCGCAGTTGAACGCCCCACAAACCAAATATCATCATCATAATCATTATTTCTGACTATGATCATTATTTTAAGCATATGTATTGAACGCAGAATGTCAAACTGATAGACTTCCTCGTATTTAAAGTGAACTGTGAGGGTTGTAAAAGGACAAATTAAATGATCTTTTCAGTGTATAATGTGCAGTCATTATAGCTTAGCCACCTGGGAGAAGATAGGACTAAGGCTACTCTATTTTGGGTAAAAACCTGTTTAAGAATAAATTACCTTGCCCTCTCTTACAATGATTGAGTGTCAGACTTTTAGAATAAAAATGGACACTATGTGGTGACGTGCAAGCACACTATAGCAAGTCACAGCGACTCTCAATATGATGTAGTGGCACACATAGTGCAGTGCCCACCTGCTGGTTGTCAGTCCACCATATCACAACTCCCAGGCTGACGGAACGATTGCTCGCAAAAGTCATGCAAGCTTCTATGGTGCTGCATTTCTCCTATAGCTATTTCTGGTTTGCCGCATTGCACCTTCGGTGAATCTCACTTTTTGGACGTCTACAATCGTTTTTGTTTGCTTAATTTGTTCTGTTTTTAAATATTCGCATTTAACAAGTGAGATGATTATCGAATAAATGATAGATGCAATGGGAAGGGAGAAGCTGAAATGCTAGATCAAACAAGTATGGAAAGGAGTCAAGAAATAGCAGTAAAGCTAACAATTCCAGGTCGAGACATCAGTAATGTAGCCATACGTTGTTCATCAAAATGGCAGATATAAATACAAGCAAAAAAAAATGCAATGGTGCAACAATAAAACCAACGTTCACATTTTGTGTGAACTTCCATGTGCATAATAGAAAGAAAGGCTGCTAAATAAACGGAGATGGGTGCTAGATGTTATTCGTGAAATTAATCTTATGGTAATAAATGAAGGCTCTCAACATTACTTAACTACTAAGAGAGCGAGACTCTGCCATTAGTTTCGGGAAGTATACCTCCGAATTTTCAATGGTAAAATACTATTTCCTCCGTGGGATTCCGTCAGTAAGAAATTATTACACAGGTTGACAACAAAATTCTATTCTTATAGTTAAAGGGTTTTTGTTATATACACTCCTGGAAATGGAAAAAAGAACACATCGACACCGGTGTGTCAGACCCACCATACTTGCTCCGGACACTGCGAGAGGGCTGTACAAGCAATGATCACACGCACGGCATAGCGGACACACCAGGAACCGCGGTGTTGGCCGTCGAATGGCGCTAGCTGCGCAGCATTTGTGCACCACCGCCGTCAGTGTCAGCCAGTTTGCCGTGGCATACGGAGCTCCATCGCAGTCTTTAACACTGGTAGCATGCCGCGACAGCGTGGACGTGAACCGTATGTGCAGTTGACGGACTTTGAGTGAGGGCGTATAGTGGGCATGCGGGAGGCCGGGTGGACGTACCGCCGAATTGCTCAACACGTGGGGCGTGAGGTCTCCACAGTACATCGATGTTGTCGCCAGTTGTCGGCGGAAGGTGCACGTGCCCGTCGACCTGGGACCGGACCGCAGCGACGCACGGATGCACGCCAAGACCGTAGGATCCTACGCAGTGCCGTAGGGGACCGCACCGCCACTTCCCAGCAAATTAGGGACACTGTTGCTCCTGGGGTATCGGCGAGGACCATTCGCAACCGTCTCCATGAAGCTGGGCTGCGGCTCCGCACACCGTTAGGCCGTCTTCCGCTCACGCCCCAACATCGTGCAGCCCGCCTCCAGTGGTGTCGCGACAGGCGTGAATGGAGGGACGAATGGAGACGTGTCGTCTTCAGCGATGAGAGTCGCTTCTGCCTTGGTGCCAATGGTGGTCGTATGCGTGTTTGGCGCCGTGCAGGTGAGCGCCACAATCAGGACTGCATACGACCGAGGCACACAGGGCCAACACCCGGCATCATGGTGTGGGGAGCGATCTCCTACACTGGCCGTACACCACTGGTGATCGTCGAGGGGACACTGAATAGTGCACGGTACATCCAAACCGTCATCGAACCCATCGTTCTACCATTCCTAGACCGGCAAGGGAACTTGCTGTTCCAACAGGACAATGCACGTCCGCATGTATCCCGTGCCACCCAACGTGCTCTAGAAGGTGTAAGTCAACTACCCTGGCCAGCAAGATCTCCGGATCTGTCCCCCATTGAGCATGTTTGGGACTGGATGAAGCGTCGTCTCACGCGGTCTGCACGTCCAGCACGAACGCTGGTCAAACTGAGGCGCCAGGTGGAAATGGCATGGCAAGCCGTTCCACAGGACTACATCCAGCATCTCTACGATCGTCTCCATGGGAGAATAGCAGCCTGCATTGCTGCGAAAGGTGGATATACACTGTACTAGTGCCGACATTGCGCATGCTCTGTTGCCTGTGTCTATGTGCCTGTGGTTCTGTCAGTGTGATCATGTGATGTATCTGACCCCAGGAATGTGTCAATAATGTTTCCCCTTCCTGGGACAATGAATTCATGGTGTTCTTATTTCAATTTCCAGGAGTGTAGTTTTGGGTGTTGATTTCAGGTAAAGTACTTAGAATGCTCAATAACATGTAGTTCTGACACAACTTTAGAATTTCTGTGAGGTATGCAAAGTGTAGCTACTTAACCGTTATAATACCATCAGTATTGTTTCATGATTGTTTGCAATGTAACCTGCTACAAAATATGTGTAATTTCATAATCAATAATACAGCTTCCTATCTCTTTCGGTGATATTGTAATGTTGAGGCCTATATGTTTGTTTTACACAACGTTTTTAACTCTAACTCTAGCAACGAGTGATAAATAGACTGGTACCTGATTTTGCGGATTTAATTGCTTCAAAAGCTTATATTAGTTGTAATGTAAACTTTCTATACATCTGAGGCAAACCTATAATGCAAAACGAGCAGCGGACAATCGAAGACTCTGCCCAACGAGTGTATTTTCGTACTTTGGCATAGAAACTGTGGTCAGGACAAGTCATGAGCTCCGCAACGAGTGTGTTGTAGTGAGGAAGGACCTCTGCTTCCTATACGAATGGGGCAGTCATACAAAAAACAACCACTGGTCGCAAAAACTGGCCAACTAAACTACCAAATGTTGGAGGGAAAAACGTACTATACAATTCAAATCCTCAGTAAGCGCACAGAAGAAAATGCAACGGAGATTTGCGGGGAGAAAGAAGAGACATTAAGAATTACGCCTTTCTATTACAGCTGAAGGACATAATACTTCATTATAATGTCAGAAGAGCATTCTTTTATCACGTTACTTTTAGTAAAGTTCTTTGAGTGTATGTGTTCTGAATGAATTTTCTGGTTCTTCATCTTTACTTTGTGAAAAAATCTTTACGTTAAAGGGAAATCCTTCGCAGTTTTGAATTTAGCATATCAAGAAACATTAGAATCACCTTAAACGATGAAGAAAAAATGCAAAGTATAAGTTTGTAGAACTGTGTTATCTTAGCCTTCACCCATGACTCCATCACTGTCTCCAAATAGACCAGAATAAATGGATCGCCAAGGAAGCCGCTTAGTCCAAGTGAAAATTGCTCAAAAAATTATGCACAACCTATATATCAGAGCAAAATGCCGGCGCAGGCTCAACTGTATCAGAATACAGGGTGGTCCAATGATCGTGACCGGACAAAATGTCTCACGAAATAAGCGCCAAACGAAAAAACTACAAAGAACGAAACTTGTCTAGCTTGAAGGGGGAAACCAGATGGCGCTATGGTTGGCCCGCTAGATGGCGCTGCCATAGGTCAAACGGATATCAACTGCGTTTTTTTAAAATAGGAACCCCCATTTTTATTACATATTCGTATAGTAAGTAAAGAAATACGAATGTTTTAGTTGGACCACTTTCTTCGCTTTGTGATAGATGGCGCTCTAATAGTCACAAACATATGGCTCACAATTTTAGACGAACAGTTGGTAACAGTTAGGTTTTTTAAATTAAAATACAGAACGTACGTACGTTTGAACATTTTATTTCGGTTGTTCCAATGTGCTACATGTACCTTTACGAACTTATCATTTCTGAGAACGCATGTTGTTACAGCGTGATTACCTGAAAATACCACATTAATGCAATAAATGCTCAAAATTATGTCTGTGAACCTCAATGCATTTGGCAATATGTGTAACGACATTCCTCTCAACAGCGAGTAGTTCGCCTTTCGTAATGTTCGCACATGCATTGACAATGCGCTGACGAATGTTGTCAGGCGTTGTCGGTGGATCACGTTAGCAAATGTCCTTCAACTTTCCCCACAGAAAGAAATCCGGGGACGTCAGATCCGGTGAACGTGCGGGCCATGATATGGTGCTTCGACGACCAATCCACCTGTCATGAAATCTGCTATTCAATACCGTAGCATTCTCAACACTGACGTTTTTGAGATTCCCGATTCTCGGGCAGTTTGTCTGCTACTGATGTGCGGATTAGCCGTGACAGCAGCTAAAACACCTACTTGGGCATCACAATTTGTTGCAGGTCGTGGCTGACGTTTCACAGGTGGCTGAACACTTCCTGTTTCCTTAAATAACGTAACTAACCCGCGAACGGTCCGGACACTTGGATGATGTCGTCCAGGATACCGAGCAGCATACATAGCACACGCCCGTTGGGCATTTTGATCAACAGCCATACATCAACACGATATCGACCTTTTCTGCAATTGGTAAACGGTCCATTTTAACACGAATAATGTATCACGGAGCAAATACCGTCCGCACTGGCGGAATGTTACGTGATACCACGTACTTATACGTTTGTGACTATTACAGAGTCATCTATCACAAAGCGAAAAAAGTGGTCCAACTAAAACATTCGTATTTCTTTACGTACTACACAAATATGTAATAAAAATGGGGGTTCCTATTAAAAAAAGAACGCAGTTGATATCCGTTTGACCTATGGCAGCGCCATCTAGCGGGCCAACCATAGTGCCATCTGGTTTCCCCCTTCAAGCTAGACGAGTTTCGTTCTTTGTAGTTTTTTCGTTTGATGTTTATATCGTGAGATATTAGGCCCGGTCACTATCAATGGACCACCCTGTATAAAAGAATAATTCTCATTAATTAAAGAAAATAACTTTACCGTGAAATAAAAACAGAACAATAACCTAAACAGAAGCAACCTGTTTGAAAGTGCACATCTTTCCACACCTGTGAAATCAAATCTACTCCTGGGTAACATCAAAGCTCACCCCAAGCATCGTAGCGTGTTTAGGGCAGGCTGTCCACAAAGTCGCCGAGGCGTTACTGGTCAACTGTTGTTCGTAATGAAACGTGTAGAAGCCGAACTGATCGTGTGGAGATAGCTGCCTAGAATCTGTTTCAACATAGCCCCCGCAGTTCTTTTCAAAAAGGCAGCGCGCGGCTCTGTTGAAGACTCCTCGGAGTGTTTCGGAGCCATAATTTGTGCGTAGGGATAATTACGTGGTATTTTTGACCACAGACAACCAGTTAGAGGCAGACTTTTCTGTCTGACGGTAGCGGCTGAAATGACCGAACGACGTCGCAGTGGTGTATGCTAGTTCGGCGGGCAATTTACCGTGTTGACCGTCTTTCCGTAAAATCATAACGCGAGCGTGGTAGAAGCTTGACATTACTCTTCGAGGCTGTACGTAACTATTTCTTTCGTCAAAAGATTTTCGATCTAAAAACAAAAAACTCGAATTATGCAAGTCATAAGGATTGTCCAGATCTTTTTTGAACAGCATAATAATTGACTCCACATTTGTTTTATCAGTCATTATACACTGACGGAAAAGAGTCGCAGTGGCAAGGATGAATTATGGGATATAAACGAAATCTGGTAGGCGTGTTTCTACATTTGAAAGATAATGTCTATTCAAATTTCGCGCCATTCGCATTGAGTGGCGCCAGTAGCTCCACTATGGGGATGCAAATCAGGCTTACCTTAAATGCACGCTGTAACGGTCGCGAGCGTTAGTTACCTCTGAGACTGGACGTGGTGAGCTAATGTTAAAGCAACAAAAACAACATTATCAACACGTCACTGAGTTTGAGCGAGCTCATGTAATAGGGAAACGAGAAGCTGGATGTTCCTTCTGCGATATTGCAGAAAGACTTCGCAGGAATGTAGCCGCTTGCATCATCGCTGGCACGTGGCACTACCGAGAGGGAACACCATCATGTTCAGTGTACGACTTTGACTCGTCGTACTGGATCTGCAGCATCATTTTGAGCAACAGTTGGCACAAGAGTGACACAGCGAACTGTTACTTCAAAAGCAATTGTGAGCCAGATGCCCTGTAGCGTACATTTCACTGAGCCCAAACCACCACCATTTGCGACTTCAGAGGTGTCATTCGAGAGATCATTGGAGGGCAGGGTGGAGGTCTTGTGTTTTATGGTGAAAGCTAGTTCTACCTCGGTGCCCGTGATGGCCGTGCGTTGGTTAGGAGGCCAATTGAGGGCCTGCAACCAACCAGTCTGCGTACTAGACACACTGGACCTACACCCAAATTATGGTCTGGGGTACAATAGGCAATTTACATCTCTATCACTAAAGCTTTTAAGACCAGGTACACTAGACACTCAGCTACCACCTCTTACTATGGCAACGGTAAACCATCCATTTCCATGTGAAAAAGTGTCGTTTATATCCAAACCGAAATTAAGAGAACATCCAAGAAATATACAAGGTCCATCGACGACAGCGTGGGCTGCAACGCTCTTAACTGAAATGCGATTTTTCTTGTCTCCTGATGTTGTTGTAAGTTCAATGTTTTCTACGGGTTTGCCCGTGATGGCCGTGCGTTGGTTAGGAGGCCAATTGAGGGCCTGCAACCAACCAGTCTGCGTATTAGACACACTGGACCTACACCCAAATTATGGTCTGGGGTGTGATTTCGTATGAAAGCAAGAGCACTCTCGTGATTATTCCACACACGCTGACTGCAAAATTGTACGTCAGTCTGGTGATTCGACCTGTTACGCTGCCATTCATGGACAGCATTCCAGGGGATGTTTTCCACCTAAATAAAGCTCGCCCACATACCACTCTTGTAACCCAACACGATCTAAAGAGTGTCGACAGGTTGCCTTGGCCTGCTCGATCACCAGATCTGTCTCCAATCGAACACATCAGCGGATGACAGCTCCAGCGTCATCCACAAACAGCTTTAAACGTCCTACAAGGACCGACCAAGTGCAGCAGGCATGGAACTCCATCTCACAAACTGACATTCCGCACCTATAAAAAACAATGCATAGACATTTGCGTGCTTTAATTCATTCTGGAGTCATGCCTGTTATTAATGTACCAGCATCTCAAATTTGCAATGGCTTATCTCGCACTTAGTGATCTCGGAATACTAAACACTTAAATATGTTACCTAGACAAATGCATTTACAAAATTTCATTAATCCACATTAATTATTTTTTGGTGTTGCGATTTTTTCCGGTAGTGTAGTAAGCGATAACATATATGATCTATGGAACGATGGAATAACTGGTAGAAGCGAATCTGAGGGAAGATGGGTTTGAGTTTCGGAGAACTGTAGCAACAACACAAGAAAGCAATGAAAGCAATACTTACCCTACGACTTGTCTTAGAAGATAGATTCAGGAAGGACATAGCCACATTTACAGCATCTGTGACTAGAATCTTTAAGTTACCAGCGATATGAACGTGCCTACAACGGCTGAAACTGCAAATGGTACGAATCTCAACATCATACACTGATCAGTCAGAACATTATGACCACCTACCTAATAGCTGGTGTGTCCACTTTTGCCACGGATAACAACAGCGACGCGTCGTGGCACGGAAGTAATGAGGCCTTGGTAGGTCGCCGGAGTGAGCTGGCACCACGTCTGCAGACCCAAGTCACCTACCTCCCGTAAATTCTGGGGAACTCTGACCTCACCTGCAATCACGTCCCAGATGTGTTCGATTGGGTTCAGATCTGGCGAGTTGGGGGGCCAGCACATCAACTAGAACTCGCCATTGTGTTCCTCGAACCACTACATCACACTCCTGGCCTTGTGACATGGTGCCATTACCTTTTCAAAAAAATGCCACTGCTGTTGGGAAACATGTTGGTCATGAAGGGGTGTACAAAGTCTGCAACCAGCGTATGATACTCCTTGACTGTCATGGTACCTTGCAGAGCTCCAATGGGCCCATAGATGCCCACGCAGAACGAGATGGTGCCGCCGCCAGCTTGTCTCCATCCCACAGTTCAGGTGTCACGGAGCTGTTGGCCTGGAAGATGACGGGTTCGCGCCCTCCCATCGGCACAATGAAGAAGGTACCGACATTCATCAGATCATGCAACACTCTGCCACTGCGTCAACGTCCAGTGCCGATGGTCAGGTGCCCATTTCAGTCATAGTTGCCAATGTTGTGGTGTTAACATTGGCATATGCATGGATCGTCAGCTGCAGAGGCCCGTTGTTAGGAGTGTTTGTTGCACTGTGTGTTCAGATGCACTTGTACTTGGACTAGCGTTAAAGTGTGATACTAGTTCCGCCACAGATCGCCGTCTGTCCTACCAGTGTGCCCAGCCTACATCTATAATGAGAAGTGGCCACCCAAACCCACGACGTCTGGGCGTGGTTTCACTTTGGTTTCGCCACGTGTCAAAGACATTTACCACAGCACTTCTCGAACACCCGAGAAGCAGAGCAGTTTCCAAAATGCTCGTGCCGTGCCTCTTGGAAATCTGCCCTCTGTCAAACTCCGATACATCGCTCGCCTTCCCCATTCGACACACGGACAGCACACTCACTGATACTGCATGCACCGTGCGTGTGTCTGACTAGCAGTCATTCCTCGCCAGGTGATGCTGATATCACATGGAAGGGTTTATATCAATAGTGGGTCGGTGGTCATAATGTTCTGGCTGATCAGTGTAAATTAACAGAAATACAGGGAGAGCGTGGTCCGAGCATGTGAAACCATGTGAACGTGAGGTGATGTCCATAAACCCTTGTGAGGTTTGGACTCAGATGCTACCCTGCACAAATAATTCGAAGAAAAGATGCTTGATTCGGGTGGTTGTAGTTAGAAGCAATATGACGTGGCCAACCTAAATCATATGATAATGCTGTTTCAGCAGTCGTACGATACACTGTGACAACACCAAAGGGCTCCACCAAGCAGACAGTATTCACATCATGCGCATCAAAGCTCCGAGTAATCGTCGCCTGTTAATCTGGAACCAGTTTCTGTCTCCGCCATGACACCTTCAGAATGTCAGCTCCATCCGCCACTAGTGCCGTCGGTTGCCACGGCGAGCGCTGATACCGGAACTACTTTTCTGCTTCAGCCAATGGGACCACAGGCATAAGATTATTCCGCCCGTTACGGATATACGGAGAGGCCGATCACATGCAGCAACTTCCAGCAGTAGCTACCAACCGAAGCCCTCTGACTTTTACGGACCTGTACCGAATCAGGAGCGAGTGGATCGGCCAGCTTAAAATTAAAACGTTGTAGATCCAACTCAGACAGCTGCGGTTGATCAGTTCTCCCCTTCTACAGATCCAGTCTACAGGCCCAGCTGACACGGATCATTCGTTGCCGCCGTAACAGCATGCCTCTATTTCTGAGTGATCGTCGGACAGCTAAACGGCAGCTGTCTAGTGAAATTCGAAGATTGTATTTAACAACTGCCATAGATAGCAGTCCAAATAGAACTCTATAGATTGGGTACTTGACCTTCAATGTGTTAGTTTAGTCGAAGGATAGAGCTTGTGCTCCAATGTCAAGCACCTATCAACCCTTGAAGTTGATTACTGTGTTTATTTTAATAATTGCTTACTACACATTTCAGATTGTGTTGCCCATACTAATTGTTTTCGAGGTTACGCCCTGTGATCACATACGTTGCAAAGCGTGCACGCCAGCTACCTGGTACAGGAACGAATATTCGCTAAAAGGAGATTCGCTTCCTGCTTGTTACCTTGGTTGTTGGTGGCTAGAGTTGCTTTGGTGAATACAGCAAATACTGTAGCAGAAGAACAAATTACAAGACACTGATAGATGTGGGGATTCTTCTATGCTCTATAAGTTAGACTGACACAAATAAAATATGCCTACTAAAAAAGCTGAAGAAAGATTAGAGTATAATGGCACGTCAACGATGAGGTAAATAGAGACAGGATTGTGAAATGCTTGACAGTGGATTCATTTGTCAAGGCGACATTCTGGCTGTTAGATTTACTCTTTATGACGATGATCTCACAAATAAGCTCTTCTATGTACAGGGTGTTTCAAAAATGACCGGTATATTTGAAACGGCAATAAAAACTAAACGAGCAGCGACAGAAATACACCGTTTGTTGCAATATGCTTGGGACAACAGTACATTTTCAGGCGGACAAACTTTCGAAATTACAGTAGTTACAATTTTCACCAACAGATGGCGCTGCAAGTGATGTGAAAGATATAGAAGACAACGCAGTCTGTGGGTGCGCCATTCTGTACGTTGTCTTTCTGCTGTAAGCGTGTGCTGTTCACAACGTGCAAGTGTGCTGTGGACAACATGGTTTATTCCTTAGAACAGAGGATTTTTCTGGTGTTGGAATTCCACCGCCTAGAACACAGTCTTGTTGCAACAAGACGAAGTTTTCAACGGAGGTTTAATGTAACCAAAGGACCGAAAAGCGATACAATAAAGGATCTGTTTGAAAAATTTCAACGGACTGGGAACGTGACGGATGAACGTGCTGGAAAGGTAGGGCGACCACGTACGGCAACCACAGAGGGCAACGCGCAGCTAGTGCAGCAGGTGATCCAACAGCGGCCTCGGGTTTCCGTTCGCCGTGTTGCAGCTGCGGTCCAAATGACGCCAACGTCCACGTATCGTCTCATGCGCCAGAGTTTACACCTCTATCCATACAAAATTCAAATGCGGCAACCCCTCAGCGCCGCTACCATTGCTGCACGAGAGACATTCGCTAACGATATAGTGCACAGGATTGATGACGGCGATATGCATGTGGGCAGCATTTGGTTTACTGACGAAGCTTATTTTTACCTGGACGGCTTCGTCAATAAACAGAACTGGCGCATATGGGGAACCGAAAAGCCCCATGTTGCAGTCCCATCGTCCCTGCATCCTCAAAAAGTACTGGTCTGGGCCGCCATTTCTTCCAAAGGAATCATTGGCCCATTTTTCAGATCCGAAACGATTACTGCATCACGCTATCTGGGCATTCTTCGTCAATTTGTGGCGGTACAAACTGCCTTAGACGACACTGCGAACACCTCGTGGTTTATGCAAGATGGTGCCCGGCCACATCGCACGGCCGACGTCTTTAATTTCCTGAATGAATATTTCGATGATCGTGTGATTGCTTTGGGCTATCCGAAACATACAGGAGGCGGCGTGGATTGGCCTCCCTATTCGCCAGACATGAACCCCTGTGACTTCTTTCTGTGGGGACACTTGAAAGGCCAGGTGTACCGCCAGAATCCAGAAACAATTGAACAGCTGAAGCAGTACATCTCATCTGCATGTGAAGCCATTCCGCCAGACACGTTGTCAAAGGTTTCGGTCAATTTCATTCAGAGACTACGCCATATTATTGCTACGCATGGTGGATATGTGGAAAATATCGTACTATAGAGTTTCCCAGACCGCAGCGCCATCTGTTGTTGACAATTGTAACTACTGTAATTTCGAAAGTTTGTCTGCCTGAAAATGTACTGTTGTCCCAAGCATATTGCAACAAACGGTGTATTTCTATCGCTGCTCGTTTAGTTTTTATTGCCGTTTCAAATATACCGGTCATTTTTGAAACACCCTGTATCAATCACGATTAAAGCTGTGACGAATCCGATACTTCATGTGAAACAATTCTATGAATTTTTCTGCTATATACATACCATTTATTGTGCTTTCCATAGTAAATTGTATTCTGTTATTGACATCTGCAGTTTTCAATTTACGTCTATTTAAAACATTTCAACTTTTTGTCTAGGTAATACAGCTTAAAACCATATATCAAAGTAAATAAAGAAAATACGGAGTTAGAATATTGTCTTCAATTAGGCATCTGAATCTACCTCTTGGGATCTTTTTAGTTAATAATGCCATACAATTTTGCTTTAATACACTGAGCATAGTTATCTCGGTGATGTAGTATGCAACAATCACAATACACAAAATTTGGATAAATTTATAGTCTTACAATGCTATGCATTGGTGTGCCTACTCTACCACAAATTTCCTCTACGCCTTTAATTTTTTCCATTGCTGTTAGGGGTACCAATTTTGGCTGAGTCGCTTACATCATACCTGATATTCCCTATTTGATTGGCCTTAACGTTCTTGAAATGTACCTTCTGCACCTATCCTTCTACCTCCTCTTGTGGCTGTCTATTCCTCTTTCTTCCTAAATTTCCGATCATATTGCTTCTTCACACTGCATTTCGTGCCATTTGTTTAACCTGTAGTTTCTGTTCTTGGAATTCGGCAACTTTCGACTTCACGAGGCTTCTAGAATGTTACGAATTATTTATAAAATTATTTTTTGTCGTTAAAAATAGGCTGTTGCTTGTAAGTAATGACGTTCTTCCAATTCCTAAAACAATAATGTATGTCAGTCAATCGAAATGTACTTGCATATATTTTACGACAAAGCCTGCTTGAAAGTATTCCCTCGTTTGCGATCAAACTGAAAAAAAAAGACCCCTCCCTTTCGAAAGCTCACAGTTTTCGTGCAACCCGCTGTATACGTGCCATCTAGTGATGAATACAGCGCTACAAGGACAAATGACTAAGAACAAAAATAACATTTAGCATGCATTAGGACTCTTAGTGCTCATACGAAGGGTATTAGAGATCAGTGTTGCCTGAAAGCAACATTTTTATTCGAGGCTTAATAAAGGGTTTCGCGTATTGTATTTACCAGCTTCAAGTCGCAACAGAAACATGATGAATACAAACAGTAATTTAATACAGTTATGAAATACAAGCATGTTAACTGAAAATTAGTACAATATGTAACACATGTTGGCACACATCACTGCATCTTGAAACTAACTTCCAGCAAACGTTTCCCGTTTGCCTGGGTGCACTGCTCAAGGCGTCGAGAGAGCGCTTATCCTACGCACTTATCTCTGGGCGAACGGTAATCTTAAGTTCATCAACTGTCTGTAAACGATTGTCAAAGGTCGTTTCTCTCACATTACCCCAGAGGATGTGGTCCGCAGCTGTTAAATCTGGGACGGCCGGGGTGGCCGAGCGGTTCTAGGCGCTACCGTGCGACCGCTACGGTCGCAGGTTCGAATCCTGCCTTGGGCATGGATGTGTGTGATGTCCTTAGGTTAGTTAGGTTTAAGTAGTTCTAAGTTCTAGGGGACTCATGACCACAGCTGTTAAGTCCCATAGTGCTCAGAGCCATTTGAACCATTTTTTGTTAAATCTGGGGAACTGGATGGCCACGTCACATTGTCAAAACGGGCTCTCTCACTGTTTGGAAACATGTCTCACGGTTTGGAAACATTTGTCAGAGTGTAGCCATGCTTCGGTGGGTTGTGTGAGCCGTAGCACCATCCTACTGACACGAAGTGTTATTCAGCACTCCTCCTGTATGAAGTTAGGGAATGGGGAATTTCTGCAACATTTTGCATTTGCGGTCGGCATTCATAGTTACTAAACGTCGAACGTGACCAAAAAAAAAAAAAAAAAAGAAATCTGACCGGTAGTCCCATACGTGCTAAATGGACGCCATATCACAACCTTAGGACTAGCCTGGAACTTTTCATGTAAACCAATACTGAAATTTTTCTTTTTAAGGTATCCAGTCATGAAACAGTTTGCTTATGGAACAGAAGCAGTTATTGGCGAAACATTGGTTCTTGATTAATCATTGCAAGAATATCACTTGAGTTGGTGAGCCTGTTTTGCCTATACAGGATGCCCTACTGAGAATCGTTAGGCGGACTGTCTCTGGTGTTTTGGCAGATATTTGCAGGTTCGTTTTTGCGGAGTGTGACTGAAGACTGCTCAGACTGCTCATCACGTCTTTCATGCGAGGCCTAGTATCGACGGAAAGCGTCGGTTTGTTTTCCGTTGCAAACGAAATTATTTTCAAATAGAAATTTTACATGCCTATTCGATACAGCGGTCCAAAATTAATCTAGGGCGATGTTCGTTCTATCGATATGTATTATCAGGGACAGTAAACCAGAAATAATAACCAGTACTCCAGCAGCGACTGAACAGCGCTGCTATGAGGGCGTTTGAAAAGTCCACGCAAAGTCCGAGAGATGGCACCACCGGCGCGTATCGTGGCCATGTTTAGTTAGTAGCATCTTTGGAAAGAACGCACATCAAGTTTCAGCCATATTGGACTATTTCTTTGTGTTTGTCATTCGTGTGAATCAAGGAAGTCGAGTGATTGTCAAAAAATGGACGAAAAAGAATTTCGTGTGGTAATCAAACATTACTTTATGAAGGGCAAAACGCCTTAGGAGACTAAAGAGAAGCTTGATAAATATTACGGTGACTCTGCACCTTCTATTAGGACAGTTTATAAGTGGTTTCAAAATTTTCGGACTGGCCATATGGGCACAAGTAATGTTGAACGTTCTGGACGCCCTGTGGAGGTAACGACCACCAGAAATCATTGATAAAATCCATGATATGGTGATGGATGGCAGAAGAGTTACGGTGCGTGAGATTCTAGTGCTGTGGGCATCTCGAATGAACGGGTACATAATATTTTGCATAAACATTTGGACATGAGAAAGCTATCCACAAGATGGGTTCCGCGATTTCTCACGCCTGACCAAAAACGGAATCGTGTGAAGTGTTGCAAGGATGGTTTGCAGCTGTTCAGGAAGAATCCGCAGGACTCTTAAGAGTCGTTTCCTCAATGTGGATGAAACATGGATACATTACTATACTCCTGAGACCAAACAACAACAAAAGTTTAATGGGTTACCAAGGGAGAATCTGCACCAAAAAAGGCGAAGACCATTCCCTCGGTCGGAAAGGTTATGGCGACTGTCTTTTGGGATTCGCAAGAGATAATCCTCATCGATTATCTGGAAAAGGATAAAACTATTACAGGTGCATATTATCTTTATTGAACCGTTTGAAAACCGAACTGCAAGAAAATCGCCAGCGATTGGACCACAAAAAAGTCCTTTTCCATCACAACAATGCACCAGCACACACCTCAGCAGTTGTGGTCTCAACATTATTGGAGATAGGATTGCAACTCGTTTCCCATCCCCCCTATTCTCCAGACTTGGCTCCCTCGGACTACTATTTGTTCCCCAATTTGAAGAAATGGCTGGCGGGACAAAGATTTTATTCAAACGAGGAGGTGATTGCAGCAACTAATAGCTATTTTGCAGACTTGGACAGTTCCTATTATTCGGAAGGAATCAATAAATTAGAACAGCGTTGGACGAAGTGTGTAAGTCTAAAAGGAGACTATGTCAAAAAATAAAAAAGGTTTACCCCAAACACGTAAGTAGTTTTTATTTTTGCACGGACTTTTCAAACACCCCTCGTACATACCGGTAGCAGTCAGGGCAGGCCAAGGTGACGTTGTCGGTGCTGAATACTGGTCATTCTTCGTGTTTTACTGTCTCTCTTAATAATATCCATAAAACAAATATCGCACTAGACTAATTTCGGATCCCTCTATCGAACGGGTACGTAGAATTCCCCTCTAAATCTTTTTGTTCATAACGGGAAACAAACCTACGCTTTCCGTCGACACTGTGCGTCGCATGAAAGACATATTGAGCAGTATGTGTTTGGGATAACTCTAACTACACTTTGCAAAAACAAAATTGCAAATATCGACTGAAACACTGAAGAGTGGGACACCTGGTATATACACTACTGGCCATTAAAATTGCTACACCACGAAGATGACATGCTACAGACGCGAAATTTAACCGACAGGAAGACGATGCTGTCATATGCAAATGATTAGCTTTTCAGAGCATTCACACAAGGTTGGAGCCGGTGGCGACACCTACAACTTGCTGACATGAGGAAAGTTTCCAACCGATTTCTCATACGCAAACAGCAGTTGACCGGCGTTTCCTGGTGAAACGTTGTGATGCCTCATGTAAGGAGCAGAAATGCGTACCATCACGTTTCCAACTTTGATAAAGGTCCGATTGTAGCCTATCACGATTGCGGTTTATCGTATCGCGACATTGCTGCTCGCGTTGGCCGAGATCCAATGACTGTTAGCAGAATACTGAATCGGTGGGTTCAGGAGGGTAATACGGAACGCCGTGCTGGATCCCAACGGCCTCGTATCACTAGCAGTCGAGATGACAGGCATCTTATCTGTATGGCTGTAACGGATCGTGCAGCCACGTCTCGATCCCTGAGTCAACAGATGGGGACGTTTGCAAGATAACAACCATCTGCACGAACAGTACGACGACGTTTGCAGCAGCATGGACTATCAGCTCGCAGACCATGGCTGCGGTTACCCTTGACTCTGCACCACAAGACAGGAGCGCCTGCGATGGTGTACTCAACGACAAACCTGGGTGCACGAATGGCAAAACGTCATTTTTTCGGATGAACCCAGGTTCTGTTTACAGCATCATTATGGTCGCATCCGTGTTTGGCGACATCGCGGTGAACGCACATTGGAAGCGTGTATTCGTCATCGCCATACTGGCGTATCACCTGGCGTGATGGTATGGGGTGCCATTGGTTACACGTCTCGGTCACCTCTTGTTCGTATTGACGGCACTTTGAACAGTGGACGTTACATTTCAGATGTGTTACGACCCGTGGCTCTACCCTTCATTCGATCCCCGCGAAGCCCTACATTTCAGCAGGATAATGCACGACCGCATGTTGCAGGTCCTGTACGGGCCTTTCTGGATACAGAAAATGTTCGACTGCTGCCTTGGCCAACACATTCTCCAGATCTCTCACCAGCTGAAAACGTCTGGTCAATGGTGGCCGAGCAACTGGCTCGTCACAATACGCCAGTCACTACTCTTGATGAACTGTGGTATCGTGTTGAAGCTGCATGGGTTGCTGTACCTGCACACGCATCCAAGCTCTGTTTGACTCAATGGCCAGGCGTATCAAGGCCGTTATTACGGCCAGAGGTGGTTGTTCTGGGTACTGATTTCTGAGGATCTATTCACCCAAATTGCGTGAAAATGTAATCACACGTCAGTTCCAGTATAATATTTTTGTCCAACGAATACCCGTTTATCATCTGCGGTTCTTCTTGGTGTTGCAATTTTAATGGCCATTAGTGTACCTCTCATCTCTTGAGCCACTTATGGTTCACAAGGTTCAAACTTCAAACCATCTAGTTACCGGGCGAATGAACGTCTCCACAGTGATCATGATTGTGTGTATCGTCGAGATGAACGTCTCGGGCTGTATTTAAGTTCAACGCCCACTTATTGCAGGTTCCCTCATTTTCGAACACTCTTCTCCCGCCTAATGACTACCGATTCAAAACACTACCAATGACAGCTCACTGTCTCATCGTCCTGAGTATACTGTGCGTCTCAGGTGTAGCCAATTGGTGATCCTTACTATTCTGTCGCAATACTCGCTGAGACTCCGTAACAGCTTCCACGCTGCAGCTCGCGTCTGCCCAGACAACCGCTCCATGGTATACCAACTGATACTGCCTGCCTGATTATCTACTTCACCAATGCACATATGTGAAGCGTTCAACGCGCAGTTGTGCAGGGTTGCCAACAGCAGCTGGTAGATACAATATGCGCCACCCTGTCTTAAACAGTTCCGTAACACTAAGTGATTTCACTTGTTGACCTTCCTCTTCTAGCATCCGCACATCCTAAACAACGGCGTTGACGTTGTTGCCCTTCAACTTCATGCACATTATTCTATTACACAAATTACTCTTATAACACTGATCGAGTTGGCGAATTACTTAAGACACTGAGTTAGAACCGATCACCAACATCGAGTTGCAGTATGGTTTTGGAACATATACTGTAGTCGAACATTATGAAGTACCTCGAAGAAAACGATTTACTCATGAAGTAATAAGTGCTATCGACAGGGGATGTCAAATTGATTCCATATTTTTAGATTTCCAAAAGGCTTTCGACACCGTTCCTCACAAGCGTCTTCTAACCACTCTGCGTGCCTACGGAGTATCGCCTCAGTTGTGCGACTGGATTCGTGATTTCCTGTCAGAAAGGTCACAGTTCGTAGTAATGGATGGGAAGTCATCGAGTAAAACAGAAGTAATATCCGGCGTTCCCCAAGGAAGTGTTATAGGCCCTCTATTGTTCCTGATCTATATTAACGACACAGGAGACAATCTGAGTAACCATCTTAGATTGTTTGCAGATGATGCTGTCATTTACCGTCTTGTAAAGTCATCAGATGATCAAAACGACTTGCAAAATGATTTAGATAAGGTATCTGTATGGAGCGAAAAGTGGCAATTGACCCTGAATAACGAAAAATGTGAAGTTATTCACATGAGAACTAAAAGAAATCAGCTAAATTTCGATTACGCGGTAACTCACACAAATCTGAAGGCTGTAAATTCAACTAAATACTTAGGGACTACAATTACAACTAACCTAAATTGCAACGATGACATAGGTAATATTGTGGGTTGAGCAAACCAAAGAATGCGTTTCACTGGCAGAACACTTAGAAGGTGCATGAGGTCTGCTAAAGAGACTGCTTACACCACGTTTTTCCGCCCTATTCTGGAGTACTGCTGTGCGGTGTGGGATCCGCATATGGCGGGCCTGACGGATGAAATCGAAAAAGCACAGAGGAGGGCAGTTCGTTTTGTATTATAGCGAAATAGGGGACATAGTTTCACAGACATGATACGTGAATTGGAGTGGCAATCATTAAAACAAAGGCGTTTTTCGTTGCGACGGGATCTTCTCATGAAATTTCAATCGCCAGGTTTCTCCTCCGATTGCGAAAACATTCTGTTGGCACCCACCTGCATAGGGAGAAATGATCATCATGATAAAATAAGAGAAATCAGAGCTCGCACAGAAAAATTTAAGTGCTCGCTTTTCCCGCGTGCCGTTAGAGAGTGGAACGGTAGAGAGGCAGATTGAAGGTGGTTCATTGAACCCTCTGCCAGGCTCTTTATTGTGAATAGCAGAGTAAATACGTAGATGTAGATGTAGATAAGAGGAGCGCTGTTTAAATCCCCAACTGGTCATTATGAACTCTGTTTACTGTGGGATTGTTGAATCACCTAAGCCACATTCAAGGTCGATTTTATTCCTGAAGAGGGATTCAAGGAAGTTTGCAAATTTTGTACTGACGACTGGCATGATCTCTTCTCTCGAATCGAATTGTTTTCTACTCACCAACTTCTCTAGGTGGATGAACATGTATGCTCCGGTGAGCGACAATCTACATCTGCATCTATACTGTGTAAACCACTCTAAAGTGTTTGTGTGATAGTACGTACTATTGTACCATTTGTCGAGGTTTTTTCCCGTTCCATTCACGTATAGAACGCAGGAAGAATGATAGTTTAAATATCTCTGTGCTTGCTGTAATTAATTTAATCCTGTTCTCACGATCCCTACGGGAGAGATAAGTAGGCGGTTTTAGTATATTCTTAGAGTCAGCATTTAAAGCTGATTCTTGAAACTTTTGTAAGTAGGCTTCCTCTGGACAGTTTTCATCTATCTTCAAGAGTCTGCCAGTTCAGTTTCTTCAGCATTACTGTAACACTCTCCACGGATCAAACAAACCTGTGACGATTCATGCTCCCCTTCACTGTATACGTTCAACATCCCTTGTTAGTCCTATCTGGTACGGGTCTCACTCACTTGAGGCATTTCTAGGATGGGTCGCATGAGTAATTTGTAAGCAATCTCCCTTATAGACAGATTGCATTTCCCCAGTGTTCTACTAATAAACGGAAGCTTCTCGGCTACTTTTCCCCGAACTGAGCCTATTCTCTAATTCCATTTCATATCCCTAGAAAGTGCTACACCCAGATATACCGGGTGATCAAAAAGTCAGTATAAATTTGAAAACTTAATAAACCACGGAATAATATACACTCCTGGAAATTGAAATAAGAACACCGTGAATTCATTGTCCCAGGAAGGGGAAACTTTATTGACACATTCCTGGGGTCAGATACATCACATGATCACACTGACAGAACCACAGGCACATAGACACAGGCAACAGAGCATGCACAATGTCGGCACTAGTACAGTGTATATCCACCTTTCGCAGAAATGCAGGCTGCTATTCTCCCATGGAGACGATCGTAGAGATGATGGATGTAGTCCTGTGGAACGGCTTGCCATGCCATTTCCACCTGGCGCCTCAGTTGGACCAGCGTTCGTGCTGGACGTGCAGACCGCGTGAGACGACGCTTCATCCAGTCCCAAACATGCTCAATGGGGGACAGATCCGGAGATCTTGCTGGCCAGGGTAGTTGACTTACACCTTCTAGAGCACGTTGGGTGGCACGGGATACATGCGGACGTGCATTGTCCTGTTGGAACAGCAAGTTCCCTTGCCGGTCTAGGAATGGTAGAACGATGGGTTCGATGACGGTTTGGATGTACCGTGCACTATTCAGTGTCCCCTCGACGATCACCAGTGGTGTACGGCCAGTGTAGGAGATCGCTCCCCACACCATGATGCCGGGTGTTGGCCCTGTGTGCCTCGGTCGTATGCAGTCCTGATTGTGGCGCTCACCTGCACGGCGCCAAACACGCATACGACCATCATTGGCACCAAGGCAGAAGCGACTCTCATCGCTGAAGACGACACGTCTCCGTTCGTCCCTCCATTCACGCCTGTCGCGACGCCACTGGAGGCGGGCTGCACGATGTTGGGGCGTGAGCGGAAGACGGCCTAACGGTGTGCGGGACCGTAGCCCAGCTTCATGGAGACGGTTGCGAATGGTCCTCGCCGATACCCCAGGAGCAACAGTGTCCCTAATTTGCTGGGAAGTGGCGGTGCGGTCCCCTACGCCACTGCGTAGGATCCTACGGTCTTGGCGTGCATCCGTGCGTCGCTGCGGTCCGGTCCCAGGTCGACGGGCACGTGCACCTTCCGCCGACCACTGGCGACAACATCGATGTACTGTGGAGACCTCACGCCCCACGTGTTGAGCAATTCGGCGGTACGTCCACCCGGCCTCCCGCATGCCCACTATACGCCCTCGCTCAAAGTCCGTCAACTGCACATACGGTTCACGTCCACGCTGTCGCGGCATGCTACCAGTGTTAAAGACTGCGATGGAGCTCCGTATGCCACGGCAAACTGGCTGACACTGACGGCGGCGGTGCACAAATGCTGCGCAGCTAGCGCCATTCGACGGCCAACACCGCGGTTCCTGGTGTGTCCGCTGTGCCGTGCGTGTGATCATTGCTTGTACAGCCCTCTCGCAGTGTCCGGAGCAAGTATGGTGTGTTTGACACACCGGTGTCAATGTGTTCTTTTTTCCATTTCCAGGAGTGTTGATATAGAGGTAAAAATTGACACACATGCTTGGAATGACATGGGGTTTTATTAGAACCAAAAAAAATGCTAGATGCGTGAAAGATCTCTTGCGCGCGTCGTTTGGTGATGATCATGTGCTCAGCCGCCACTTTCGTCATGCTTGGCCTCCCAGGTCCCCAGACCTCAGTCCGTGCGATTATTGGCTTTGGGGTTACCTGAAGTCGCAAGTGTATTGTGAGCGAACGACATCTCTAGGGATGCTGAAAGACAACATCCGACGCCTCACCATACATGCTGTACAGTGCTGTTCACAACATTATTCCTCGACTACAGCTATTTTTGAGGAATGACGGTGGACATATTGAGCATTTCCTGTAAAGAACATCATCTTTGCTTTGTCTTACTTTGTTATGCTAATTATTGCTATTCTGATCAGATGAAGCGCCATTTGTCGGACATTTTGTGAACTTTTGCATTTTTTTTTGGTTCTAATAAAACCCCATGTCATTCCAAGCATGTGTGTCAATTTATACCTCTTTATCTGCATTATTCCGTGATTTATTCAGTTTTCAAATTTATACTGAGTTTTTGATCACCCAGTATGTGTGAGTTAAGCTATTCGAGGCGTGATTCACTGACATTGTAGTCAGGATACTACGTCTACCGTTTTGTGAAGTGCACAGTTTTACATTTCTGAACATTTAAAGAAAGCTGCCAGTTTTAGCACCACTTTTAAATCTTATCGATTTACGTAGATTCTTTCAGACAGTACTTCATTAGAGATAACTATATCATACGCGAAAAATCTGAAGTTACTGTTAATGTTGTCTGTAAGGTCATTAATATAAAACAGGAAGAGCAAGGGTCTCAAGACACATTCCCGGGGACCTGCCAGAGGTTAAATCTACACGTGACAATGACTAGCCATCCAAGATAACATACTGCATCCTACCTACCAAAATACTCTCAATCCAGTCGCAAATTTCGCTTGATACCCCATACGATCATACTTTTGATAATAAGCGTATATGTGGTACTGAGTCAAATGCTTTTCGGAAATCAAGAAACATAGCATCTACTTGTATGTCTTGATCCAAAGCTTTCAGTATGTCATGTGAAAAAAGTGCCAGTTGGGTTTCACATTATCTACGAGGGTTACCCAGAAAGTAATGCATCGCATTTTTTACTCAGCTGAAAACAATACTACGAATGCGAAACGTTACGTATGTATTATTTGAAGCCTCCTGAGTGAGCGCGCCAAGTTTCCATCATTTCCGACAGATAGCGTAACTGCAGGACCGTTTCAAAATGGCGTCTGTAGTTGATGTACGTTACAACCAACGTGCCGTCATTGAATTTCTCACTGCAGAGAAAGAAACCGTGTGGAATGTTCACAAAGGCTTGTGCAAAGTCTATGGAGTATCAGCTGTCGACAGAAGTACAGTTAGTCGCTGGGCATGGAGGGTGAAGCCATCAGAAGGCGATTCGGCAGAGTTCCACGATTTGTAGCGGTTGGGGAGATCCTCCAAGGCTGTCACACGTGACACACATGACCTCGCCCCCTCGGACTTCCACTTGTTTGGGCCATTAAAGGATGCCATTCGTGGAAGACATTTTGAGGACAATGAGGAGGTGATTCACACAGTGAAGCACTGGCTCCGCCACCAGGACGAGGACTGGTACCGACAGGGCATACACGCCCTTATTTACCGCTGGAGGAAGGCCACAGAGTGGGATGGAGATTATGTGAAAAAATAGGGTGTGTAGATAAAACAACATTCTTTCGTAGGTGTAATTCTCATTTGTTCAATAAACAATTGTTGAAGAAAAAAAATGGTGCATTACTTTCTGGGCAACCCTGGTATACTCCTGGAATCCATGCTATTTGACATGGAAGGAGTCATTTTGTTTAAAGTACCTCGTTACGTCTGAGCTGAGAATATGTTCTAAGATTCTATAACAAATGGATTTCGTTGATACTGGACAGCAGTTTTGTGCATCACTTCTGCTACCCGTCTCTCAGTCTGTTGGGATCTGTGCTTTCTTTCTACTACTGAGCGCAGTTTACGTTAGAAGGATCTATGGTAGATTGTAGTTAAAAGTGGGACTAATTTAGCTACAAGTTAAGTATAGAATCTGATAGAGATTCCATCGGGACCTGGTGCTCTGTACAATTTTAATAATTTCAGTTTTTTCTTAGCGTCTCCGACACTAACACTTATTTCGCTCATCTTTTTATTGGTACGAGGATTAAACTGAGGCAGTTCTTCTGGATTTTCCTTCGTAAACGAACCTTTGAAAACAGAGTTACGCATTCTGCTCTTGCTTTGCTACGATCAATTTCAGTTAATGTCGCATCCAGGAGTGACTGGATGCTACAGGGTGTTTCAAAAATGACCGGTATATTTGAAACGGCAATAAAAACTAAACGAGCAGCGATAGAAATACACCGTTTGTTGCAATATGCTTGGGACAACAGTACATTTTCAGGCAGACAAACTTTCGAAATTACAGTAGTTACAATTGTCAACAACAGATGGCGCTGCGGTCTGGGAAACTCTATAGTACGATATTTTCCACATATCCACCATGCGTAGCAATAATATGGCGTAGTCTCTGAATGAAATTGCCCGAAACCTTTGACAACGTGTCTGGCGGAATGGCTTCACATGCAGATGAGATGTACTGCTTCAGCTGTTCAATTGTTTCTGGATTCTGGCGGTACACCTGGTCTTTCAAGTGTCCCCACAGAAAGAAGTCACAGGGGTTCATGTCTGGCGAATAGGGAGGCCAATCCACGCCGCCTCCTGTATGTTTCGGATAGCCCAAAGCAATCACACGATCATCGAAATATTCATTCAGGAAATTAAAGACGTCGGCCGTGCGATGTGGCCGGGCACCATCTTGCATAAACCACGAGGTGTTCGCAGTGTCGTCTAAGGCAGTCTGTACCGCCACAAATTGACGAAGAATGTCCAGATAGCGTGATGCAGTAATCGTTTCGGATCTGAAAAATGGGCCAATGATTCCTTTGGAAGAAATGGCGGCCCAGACCAGTACTTTTTGAGGATGCAGGGACGATGGGACTGCAACATGGGGCTTTTCGGTTCCCCATATGCGCCAGTTCTGTTTATTGACGAAGCCGTCCAGGTAAAAATAAGCTTCGTCAGTAAACCAAATGCTGCCCACATGCATATCGCCGTCATCAATCCTGTGCACTATATCGTTAGCGAATGTCTCTCGTGCAGCAATGGTAGCGGCGCTGAGGGGTTGCCGCGTTTGAATTTTGTATGGATAGAGGTGTAAACTCTGGCGCATGAGACGATACGTGGACGTTGGCGTCATTTGGACCGCAGCTGCAACACGGCGAACGGAAACCCGAGGCCGCTGTTGGATCACCTGCTGCACTAGCTGCGCGTTGCCCTCTGTGGTTACCGTACGTGGTCGCCCTACCTTTCCAGCACGTTCATCCGTCACGTTCCCAGTCCGTTGAAATTTTTCAAACAGATCCTTTATTGTATCGCTTTTCGGTCCTTTGGTTACATTAAACCTCCGTTGAAAACTTCGTCTTGTTGCAACAACACTGTGTTCTAGGCGGCGGAATTCCAACACCAGAAAAATCCTCTGTTCTAAGGAATAAACCATGTTGTCTCCAGCACACTTGCACGTTGTGAACAGCACACGCTTACAGCAGAAAGACGACGTACAGAATGGCGCACCCACAGACTGCGTTGTCTTCTATATCTTTCACATCACTTGCAGCGCCATCTGTTGTTGAAAATTGTAACTACTGTAATTTAGAAAGTTTGTCCGCCTGAAAATGTACTGTTGTCCCAAGCATATTGCAACAAACGGTGTATTTCTATCGCTGCTCGTTTAGTTTTTATTGCCGTTTCAAATTTACCGGTCATTTTTGAAACACCTTGTACATTTGGCGCCACTAACAGCCTCTACATACGACCAAAATTTCTTTGAGTTTTGTGAAAGATCATTTAATAGTATTCTGCTATACTAGACACTGAAGGCTTGACGTATTGCTCTCTTGACAGCCAAGCACATTTCATTTGGCATCTCTTTATCTATAGTCCTATGCTTTGTTTTACACCTATATGCATAGGTCTGTGCTTCTTTAGAAGTTTCGTTACAATTACTGTATACCATGGAGGGTCCGTGCCTGAACTGTTCTAGTGGGTACCTATCTATCCAATGCAGGATCAATTATTCTTTCAGGCTTGAGTCATATTTCGTCTACATGCTCCTGTGCTGTGCTAAAAGTTTCAATTCCTCGTTGAGGTAAGATACTACTGATTTTTTATCTTGTTTGTTTAACAAATATACCTTTATACTTGCTTTAGTTGCCCATTCTGCTTTGTACTCATTGTTGCCTCATCAGCCTCATTGCCACTGACAGATGGTTCGCTCTGGACACCTAAAGGAGGTCAGGTCTGATTGTTGCCATTAGATGGAATATATTTCCATTATGAGTGGCTCCCCAACTGTCTCTTCTGAATATTTTCCAGAGGGAACATTTAGTAATGTTTCATTGGATGACTTCTCACACCCATCACTAACAAAACTGTAATTTTCCCAATTGATTGTTATACACTACTGGCCATTAAAATTGCTACACCAAGAAGAAATGCAGATGATAAACGGGTATTCATTGGAGAAATATATTATACTAGAACTGACATGTGATTACATTTTCACGCAATTTGGGTGCATAGATCCTGAGACATCAGTACCCAGAACAACCACCTCTGGCCATAATAATACCCTTGATGCGCCTGGGCATTGAGTCAAAAGAGCTTAGATGGCGTTTACAGGTACAGCTGACCATGCAGCTTCAACACGATACCACAGTTCATCAAGAGTAGTGACTGAAGTACTGTGTCGAGCCAGTTGCTCGGCCACCATTGACCAGACCTTTTCAATTGGTGAGAGATCTGGAGAATGTGCTGGCCAGGGCAGCAGTCGAACAGTTTCTGTGTCCAGAAAGGCCCGTACAGGACCTGCAACATGCGGTCGTGCATTATCCTGCTGAAATGTAGAGTTTTGCAGGGATCGAATGAAGGGTAGAGCCACGAGTCGTAACACATCTGAAATGTAACGTCCACTGTTCAAAGTGCCGTTAATGCGAACAAGAGGTGACCGAGACGTGTAACCAATGGCACCCCATACCATCACGCCAGGTGATACGCCAGTATGGCGATGACGAATACACGCTTCCAATGTGCGTTCACCGCGATGTCGCCAAACACGGATGCGACCATCATGATGCTGTAAACAGAACCTGGATTCATTTGAAAAAATGACGTTTTGCCATTCGTGCACCCAGGTTCGCAGTTGAGTACACAATCGCAGGTGCTCCTGTCTGTGATACAGCGTCAAGTGTAACCGTAGCCATGGTCTGCGAGCTGATAGTCCATGCTGCTGCAAACGTCGTCGAATTGTTCGTGCAGATGGTTGTTGTCTTTCAGACGTCCCCATCTGTTGACTCAGGGCTCGAGACGTGGTTGTACGATCCGTTACAGCCATGCAGATAGGATGCCTGTCATCTCGACTGCTAGTGATACAAGGGCGTTGGGATCCAGCACGGCGTTCCGTATTACCCTCCTGAACCCACCGATTCAGTATTCTGCTAACAGTCATTGGATCTCGGCCAACGCGAGCAGCAATGTCGCGATACGATAAACCGCAATCGCGATAGGCTACTATCCGACCTTTATCAAAGTCGGAAACGTGATGGTACGCATTTCTCCTCCTTACACGAGGTATCACAACAACTTTTCACTAGGCAACGTCGGTCGATTGCTGTTCGTGTATGAGAAATCGGTTGGAAACTTTGCTCATGTCAGCACGTTGTAGGTGTCGCCACCGGTGCCAACCTTGTGTGGATGCTCTGAAAAGCTAATCATTTGCATATCACAGCATCTTCTTCCTGACTGTTAAATTTCGCGTCTGTAGCACGTCATCTTTGTGGTGTAGCAATTTTAATGGCCAGTGGTGTATGATTAAAATCTCCATCGATTATTGCAGTATGATTCAGGAGTTTACATACAAGTAACATGAGGTATTTTCTAAAGTTTCCGGTTACATGTGGAGGCGTTCCTGGTGGTCGATAAAAAAAAATCATTTACAATTTTCTGTCCACCTCTGATACTGATTCTTGCCCAAACAATATCACGTGCAACTTCAATTTCTCGTCTACTGTGAAAAATACATCACCGCTATTTCACAGCCTGTACTTCCGGTACACACTAAAATTTTCCACAAAAATCTCACTGCTATCAACATCAGGTTTTAATCAGTTTCACTACTTTTCAGGTGCACTTCAAACTCTAGGACTTTGTTGCGAATGCTTTGACAGTTAACGACTAGGATTTGAGCATTCTCTCTCGCGTGCGCGTTTTTGTGTGTGTGTGTGTGTGGGGGGGGGGCGGAATTTCTTTGTATCTTACACAAATACGTCCAGGTATGCTACAGGTATGCTGGACTGGATTGAGAGTCGCCTAATCTAAAAAGCCTTGAGGGCTCCTTACATACTGTCAGTTACTTGGACTGCAGCCTCTGACGTGTAGTACACACCTGAACCATTTGGGGGGCCCTACAGTTCTCAACGCTGTGGCGCAAGTCCAGGACGTCACAGCCTAGCTTGTCACAGAACCTTCGAAGCCTCTGGTTCAATCCTTCAAGTCGACAATCAGTTCTGGAGACAATTCCGCAAACTGTGGGCTTCGTTAAAACTCCTTGTCAATCCTGGTTTTATCAACCTTCTCTGCCAGTCGCTGGATCGATCCTAGTATGACCTCGGAGCCCAGACGACAGGCATCATTTGTTGAAATCTGTATCACAATCTGCATTTGGCTGCATCTTGTTTCCCCAATGGCCATCGGAGTAGTCTCTTCAGCATGGTGAATTAGGCTCTCAGGCATATACACTGAGTGCACTTGGTGTTCCTTCTTGCCCCTTGCTGCCATTTCCCTAAGAGGTACTACGCCGACGATTAAGAGACCACTACCCTTTTGCCTTATCTTGACACAGGACAAAGTAGGTTTCCCAGCAGGTGAGGTGAGTCCCACTAAACCTTTTCAGTTTCAGTGAAAGACAGCACTGCGAACTTGATGATTATGAGGACAACTTGAGTCTCCCTTGTCCCTGTGTACCGTGTGCAGGACACTTATAACTACCAATGACATGTCACTTGTGGTCAGCTGGATGTGACATGATACATCCCCTACTTCGTCAGAGAAGACAGGATTCACAAGAGAGGATAGTACTTGAAATACCTTTGCTATCTCTCATACACGACCCGTGGAAGCTCTCCCAACACACTGATTTGCAGCATCTCACAATCGCTTGACAGTAGTTAGGGCAATTTCCAGCTGCTTATGACCGTCAACTAAATCACCCCATGTTTGGAACCACATTGACAGTGGGGTTGGACTGTGGCTGGTGCAATGTTTTACAGGACAGTAAACAAATAACTTTGAACTAAGCATGCTGATTATCTTTTAATCTGTTGAGCTAAAAATATTTTTAATTTCCTTTAAGAACTGAAGCAGTTAGTACACTAAACATGATTTTTATGAAGGCAACAGATTAACCTATGGTAAAAATTATTGGTTTCCTAACTTTTGAAATCTGTAGTCGCTAACGAATTCGAAAACAGCTTTAACTTAAGGTAAATGTAGATAATATATTTAATAATTTATGCACACGACAATGGTAACTCCCGAAAATTCTCAAAAACATATCTTTACTCACGTTGATACATATCGTAATTCGAGGTAAATTATTCTTTGATAGTAACAGTGAATCACAACTGTTGATTTGCTAAGAAATAAGTTGTCCACAACACTTGTAACTTATGAAAATTTTCAGAAATACTTTTTTGTAAACATTTGAAAATTTTCAAAAATAAGCTTATATCTCGTGTAACTGTACAATAAAATTTGAGAATGATTGTTTTCGAATGGGGATAGGACTACTACTGTCAAAGATTACTAAAAGAGCACAGTCTAAGTTAAGATGTACAATTGACGAAAATAGTTTGAGTTTATCGTGGTACTCACTAATGTTCGAAATTTCGCATTATATCAGGATATAAACGAGTACTGACACAATCAGTGAAAGATGATGCAAAAGCGAAGGATACAGCAAATGATTAGAATCTAGAATTGGAATCGGCACGGAAATATGGCACACACGGTTTCACACAAAATAAAATACGGAAATAAACGAGCGAATTGCACGGATTTTTTACTCAGTCGATTCTGTGACAACTTCTACAAAAGCGTGCAGAAAATTAACACTGCAGCGTCAGTTTATCTCAATCCAAACTGCGAAAATTGTGCAGCATCAACCAAGCACGTCTTCTGCTTGGAGCAACTATCAACGGATAGGGTGGATTTCCAACAATTAAAACTTGCAGAGCTCTCACTTTTCCATTCACAAACGTACCTCTGTCGGTAAGTGGAGTGGTCTGATGAAAGATGATTATATTTTATTTTGAAATACAGGAATTTCTTCAGATTATTTTCTTCATATAGTTGGTCTAGAAGAAGGGCGTGGTAATCCGCCGCGGGATTCTGTAAGATATCGATAAGAAGAATGTGATTTGAATTCCTAAAATACTGGTCACAATTGCTTCAGCAAAGGAAATCGACTCCTCTTTTTCTAATGCAAGGGCGAAACTTTACACGTAGTGATTTTATTGATGTTCGTTTCTTGCGTCTTATCCATAATAAAAAATCCACGTCAAACATTAGACGCATTCTTTTTAAAAACAGGTGAAAGCTGTTAGAGACATTCGAGTTCACATTTGCCTTTGGTCAAATGCGATATCGATCTTGCAAAAAGGTTTTATCATAATAAATTCTTGGGGTAAAATAAACTGTATTTTTCCAACTGAAATCCCTATGTCATCCGCTACTTCACACCCGATCATCCAGTACTACAACGTGCACTGTTTGGATGTTTACATTTATAGTTGCCATTTTGGAACGAGCTTCAACTGAATCATCTTAAGATGTATATCCACATTTGAATGAAGTTGCTCTGTTGTTAACTAGTGAAAATGTTGGAGCAGGCTCCTTATAAACCTGCACCAAATTTTGGGTGTATTTCAACCGGCAATGGGTCACGAGAGTTCAAGTTCATGCATCAAGTTGAACGTCATAATTTTCTGAAATGTTGAGTTAATTATAGCGACACTCAGTTAAATGTAAAATGTGAATTGTGAGTTAGCAGAAATTTCTGCACCAGAGAGACAGTGTACGGTTGTGATTTCTAACTCTGTGACTGAACACAGCTGCGGTAGCTGTAATGACATTGTTTAATATTGCAATTTTATCATAGAAATACACGCTTTTACACAGTTTACAATGTGACAATGTTAAGACAGTTGTCAAAATGACACATCTCGACCTCTGAAAGTGAACTAATCCTATACACAACAGTATAAAATTGTAACTCTCAGAAAGTTAAATAATCCTAAACACAACAATATTAAATTCTAGCTAAAAGTTCCTTTACAAAATAATTCTTACGATTACATTATGATGTTGGCCAGCACTACGATAAATCATCCGAATCCGGTTCAAAGTTCAGTACTATTTTGAGGATGACAATCAAGTCTAAGGAGGATGGTTAGTTTTGTGACAAGTCGAGCAAAAGATTTCCCAAGGTCACTCGAGTTTACAGTGGATACAAGATGGTGAACTAATAAGTTTACGCCACTGCACATGGTATTTACCGTAGCTGCGATGAGTTGTCTGCATGGCTGCTCTCGCCCACTGAAATTCCTATAAAATCTAACTAAGCCTTTGCTGAATCTTCCAGCATAAACTCTCCCTATGTTTCTCGATATGCGAGAAAATATGAACTTATCCCTAGTCTCAGACTATGGTGATATACACAAGCATGGCTGGAGCAGCGTGCACATTATAATGCCCTCTCAGTTCTCGCAAGAACAATTAACTAACTGGGTGGTTCGTTTCACCGCAGTTGGTGCTCAACGGCGCTACAGCTAGTTTCTAGCTGGAGGTCAGCTGCTGTGAACGCAGTGTTCACAAAAATTTCTGTTCTGCGTCGTACAGAGACTTATGTGCTCCGTTCTGCACTTGACGCCAGGTCAGAGGAGAGTCCCCGAAAATTTCGCTCTTGTCTTTCTTATAGCCGAACTCTCTCCCCACCTGGGTTCTTTCGTTCTCCACGTCACGGTTTTTCTCGACCAATAGGTGCGTTCCTCTTATTTTGTGGAAACTCTCTCTACCAATTGTAAGGATCATACCATTAAACTGCATCGAAATCTCGGCACTTTACTCCTTCCCGGTGCGTTTCCGCCAATCGGGCATTTTGTGCCTGCTCCAGACGCCTTAAAAGTTAGATGTGTCTATCATGTGTGTACCACTTGCAGTTCACATGATCGAATGCGTTACTGGTTTTGTTCGTTCCCTGCAGTATGTGTCAGCTGTCCGGTCGCTGACCCGCCGCTAGATGCGCCCCCTTAAGAGCTTTCTGTAGTGCCTCCTGGGGTGCTGCTTCTGCCTCTGCCCACGCTGGCTTCCACACAAAATGTTTCCTCTCGCTGCTTGTTTCACCTTTTGCTCATTGACATGCATATAGGAGTGGTGTGTTAATACCGTCGATTGAGTGTCATCCGTTTTGCATTGCATACTTATAGGCAAATCTGCTCATTACCACTGTAATAAGTTAAGTGTCATATTCACCTTCCCTTTACGACGTATAAAACTCTTATGTAGGGTGCAAAATTGACCTTCATTTATTCTGCCACCTTACATATCCTCCTCCATCCATGTTCAGTTTTGCGGTGGGTCAATCAAGGGTTGAAAAATTGATTGAAGTCAGTGCAAAATTGTTTGCAACTGCTGACTGTAGCAATTGACCTGTTTACTGACCAACTTCCTATTTTTAATCTTTTGTATACCTTAGACAGTGGTTCAGTCTAGTCTCCTTATCGTTCCATTTCACATTCTACTAGATTTCATGTCTACAGATGTGAGGTTGTAAGTTATGTTCTTTTTCCATTCAAAATTTAACATTCTTTCTAATTTTCTGTTCTTTATGCCATTCTATTTAACTTATCTAAGCTCCTTTTCTTCCAGTATAGTTATCTACATTTTAATTTCAATTTAAATATAAACAATTGGAGCTTATCTTAAATTTTGTATTATTTCTAAAAATTTCAGTTTTGAGACTGATCTGTTTTTTGATTACTTAATTTATGTTACATGATGATGGATATGTATTGAAGTTGAGGGAACTGTCATTATCCTCCCCTGTTTCAATATCTCCAGCTTTCATATCAATCATAATTCTAGAAAGTTTCATTTCTTATAATAAAGCTGTATGATTTATTTTAAACTCAACAAAATGATTCCCATGACTTTACAGGCATAATCCTATTCATGAACATGTTTATATTCCCCAAAATCTTAAATCTCTGCATTATAACCTTACAAAAAATTTCAAATTTGACTTTTACAAACATATTAAATTTCTAACCCTATTAATTACTTTACAAAACTTAAACAGACATCATGGAATACCTAAACCTATTTATATTTATCTATCCTCTCTTTTTGAAAAACCTATCACGCACTAGAATCTTAACCTTTCCAAAAAATGATAACTTTAGGTTTTCTTAATTAAAACATGTTGAAAAATATGAAATAGTAGGAAATATTATCGTTGTGTCATGATAAAAATTATTACACGCATCGCCAATAAGGATCTTTTGCCAACACCTGAAAGTCTTCAAATGCAAATATTTTTAAACACAATCGCAAAAATTTTTGTCATTTCCCTATGTTCGGATCCTAGCCTGTCGCAGACAGTTCTTTCTCCTACCTCTTTAACATGGCACATTGATATCGTCACTTTGATTTTCGTGTGTTTCGACGTGCCTCCGTCGAACATGGGAAGACGATCGGCCGTGGGCCTCGTCGCGTCTCTGCTGAGCATGGAATGACGGTCGACATGCACCCAGCCGCATCTCCGCTGAACAGGGAATGACGGTCGGCAGAGAGAAAGGTTACTGAAAGCCTGAGCGTGTCGTGAATGTATGGTTGCTTTTGTTCCATTTCCCATGTGTCTATAGCGACGTTGTATTGGAGATCTATTCTTGGCAGCATAAACTTTTCTTCTTCATTTGACGAATCTTTATATCGGTTCACAAATAGTCTATTCGTCTCCAGGTTTTCATATGAGTAGTCATTTCCCATCTCTCGGTATGATATCTGAAGGTGTTGCGACTTACCATAAGGAATACCGGATTTTTGTATTGCTAGAATAGTGAAATGCAACATGCTGATCTCTATCTTCCTCCTTGCTTTCTACTCTTTCCCCAGAACACATTTCGTTTGCAGAAGAGTTACTTTAGTTCTTACTTTCCTGTCATTTCTTCATCACTCTCCTTTTACCTTCCTACCAAATTAATTTTTATTTAGTTGACTGAGATAAGTACAAGTTAAAACTTTTATCTGTGTGCATTTTGTTGTCTTTTTTTTAAATGCTCGACATTTAATACAACTAAATTCTCCTGTGGAGTTACTTTTTTTCTGTCTAGCTTTTATACAACTTCAAATGACTCACATGGTGCAAACTTATGGTACATTATCCTCTTGGCATACTATTTTTCTCTCCGTTTCGAATAACGGAGCTACATCTTTTACAGTCAGGTCATCATCAGGTTTTGTTCTACTGTCTATATTCACCATTAATAACTTCTGTTCCTCATCATAAGTCGATTCCCAGTCAATTGAATCCCAGCATGCTGGTGTTTGTATCCGATTTCTCGCTAAACCTACTTCAGAATCCTGCTGATGAAAACTAAGTCTATTTACATGTTTAATTATATAATTAACTTCATTATTCATTTGAATCACTTATGAATGATTTTCGTACCGTTCATCTCGTCAATTCTGTCTTTTACCTGGGTTTGGTGGCCTCAACTCGACTTCCTGTACCGGTTCATTTCGCGTGTTTTGTCCTGAAGCTTGATTTTTCCAACCTTTCTGCATTCTGGCCATTCCATTTCCACCTGAGTAACCTGGATTTTCTTGTTGCAAACCTCTAAACCTTCCTGCCTCATTTGCACGGGGATTATATCTCGGATCAAAGCTGCCACCGTAGTTTCTAGGATCAAATCCACTCTTGTAATTTCGCGGACCACCAAAACCATAACTATTGTTCGTCCTCTGTGGGTTTTCAAAACCATACTTATCATTGCTCTCTCATGATTGCCACTCCTCTCAAAACGATTACCTTTTCCTACGCTATCGTTGCCATTGTAATTATTATTAAACCCTGACCAGTTGCCGTTATTCCCTCTACCACAATTTTCTCTGACTACACGCTGTTTCTTCACGTCATATTCACTGAAAATGAATTCAAGTCCTCTTAACATTCCTTTAAATGCTTGTATATTATCTCCTGTCGTACCAACCAATGACTGCTGATAACGTAACGGTAACTTCATTGTGTACATACGTATCAGTTCCCCATCACTGTATGGATTATCTAAACACTGATTCTTTTTTGTCATTTCTTCTAAAAATCTAACCGGTTTCTTTTGCCCTGAATTTTCGAATAACTCTTTCTGTAACAAGTCATAATTTATTCTGCTTTGGGTTTCCGTGGACCAGCATCGCTCCAAGAATGCGGATTTAAATTCCTCATATGATTGACAGTTTGTAACTACTCTTTGCATGGTTTCCGCTATTGCGCCGTCCATATGCCCACAAATGAAGTCAAGTTTATGTCTAAGTGGCCAATGCTCTGGTGAACCGATCTGGAACTGATTTATAAACGTGCGTGGGTGTAAGCCGTTCCCGCTTTCTTTGTAATGTTGGAATTTTCTGACTGTCAAAAAGTGATCATTGTCAAATTTTTCCATTCCACCATACAACGTTTGTGTTTTCCCAACATTATCTGTTCCCTTCAACTGTGTCATGTTTTGTCGTATTCGTTCTACCACATCTGGGTCTTGAGATGACATATTTACGTCCCATCTAGCATCGTATCTACGCAGTGGTGTGCAGTTATCTAAACCGTACCGTTCCTCGTGTATTGGACTGAAAGATTCATTTACATTTCCCGTTACTGGTTCAGTGTTTTGCCTTCCTATTTGATTCGTATTGACTTGCAGTCTACAACTTGTTGTAATATCACTTGTAAATTTCGTAATTGGTACATGTGTCGCCGTAACTTGCTCTGTTCTCGCGTCACTCGCGTACGTTCGGAGGGTTGAATGCTCTGTTGGAATGCGTACGTTTACCGTTTCTCGCTCCATTGTCGTGACCGCACATTACCTGCTTCGCTAACCTGTGGTAACTGTTCTCTTCCCATTTGCTTTTGTTTCGTTTCGGTAATCCTTGTGGATATACGAATATAATCTCATGCCTTCTTTGTGTTTCCGCTAATGCTACAGAAGACTGCACAACTGACTTGTTTACTTCTGGATTTCTGTCCGTCACTATGTCGGATGATACTACCGATTCCGTTGCCTATCTATTGCTTTCTGTACGGTTCTCGATACACTGTTTCAGTTCTGTACGAAGCCGTTCATACTGTTTCTGATGTTTCGAGACGATATTTTCAATGCGTGTATCGAATCTTTTTAATGCGGCTCGCGTGACACGTTTTCCGACATTGAGCTCTTCCACGATTTGTTGCGCCTTACCAGACGTCTCTCTCCGGATTTCAGTGAACTGTTTATTGATTTCTGTTCCTAGCTTTTGTTGATCTTCACGGACCTTTTCGAACCCAGCACAGGTTTCATATCTGCTAACCCTCCTTTCGTTGTTTCACTCGTTTGCTTTACAACCATAGTGAGTTGCTTCGACAATGCGAACACACTGTATGTCCCTTCGCCATCGTCACTTGTCACTATCCGGTGTAGATTTTGCCGTTCGCGTTTTTCACGTGGCGCCTCACCGTCCGTACATAGTGCGGACGCACTTGCACACATTCTTTCTGTTGAAAACTGTCCCGTATGATTTAGAATCACAATATTTGATTCAACATATTGAAGTTGTTCGTCCTCTGATTCTACTTCTGACCCTCTAGCTCCGTCATTTGTTTGTTTTATTGAATTCTCAGACTGTGATGTCAATCTTGATACTGATACCATTCCGTTTGAACTATCACTACATTCCGTTACGTGACTCGCACTCGATACTTTTTGTTGTGCATCAATCTCTACCTTGTCAAGATCTTCTGTTTGCCCTGTCTGCGATAATCTCCGTTCCTCCGCCATCTCCGATCGTCTAACTAACCTCTGTCTTTCTCGAATTGCGCGAGTTTGCGCTCTCGTCAACATCAAGTTTTATGATCTTACACGTTTCCAAAATATCATAGAAAGTTTCTTAGCCTATGTACACATAATTATCAACTCTGTTCACTGTTTGTAGAATGTCAACCCAATTCAACAACGCCGTGAATAACTTCGCGCGCGCCAGCGCAGTCATGTACAAGCTACTTTTACACCAAAATAAACCTTATCTGATTTATTAATGCAACTTTTCTACACTTTGGATCACACATTTACTGTATTTTGACCACTATATATACACATACATTGGATAACCTCATCACAGAAACAACAAAACAAAACAAGAAAAACTTTTTTCAATTCAAAAATTTTAATTTCCCTTTCTAATTTGACTAATTGCCATCCAGACAGACCAATTGCCATCCTGGCAGGGTCGCCATTTGTAAGGGGTTGATTAGGTGGTTTCTTATTCTATAACTGAACACAACTGTGGTAGCTGTAATGACATTGCTTACTATTGGAACTTTGTCACAGAAATACACGCTTTTATACAGTTTACAATGTGACAATGTTAAGACAGTTGTCAAAATGACGCATCTCGACCTCTGAAAGTGAACTAATCCTAAATACAACAGTATTAAATTTAACTCTCAGACAGTTAAATAATCCTAAACACAACACTATTAAATTTTAACTAGAAGTTTCTGTACAAAATTATTCTTACAATTACATTATGATGTTGGCGAGCACTATGATTAATCATCTGATTCTGGTTCAAAGTTCAGTACTATTTTTAGGATGACAATCAAGTCCACGGAGGATGGTTAGTTTTGTGACAAGTCAAGCAAAAGATTATCCATGGTCACTCGAGTTTACAGTGGACGCAAGCTGGCGAACCAACAAGTTTATTCCTCTGAGTTGTCGTCTGCATGGCTGCTCTCGCCCACTGAAATTCCTATAAAATCTAAATAAGCCTTTGGTGAATTTTCTAGCATAAATTCTCGCTATGTTTCTTGATAAGAGAGAAAACATGAACTCATCCCTAATCTCAGACTATGGTGATATACACACGCATGGATGGAGCAGCGTTTCGTATTATAATGATCTCTCAGTTCTCATAAGAACAATTAGCTAACTGGCTGGTTCGTTTTCCCACAGTTGGAGCTCAATGATGCTACAGCGAATTTCTAGCTGGAGGTCAGCCGCTGTGAACGCAGTGTTCGCACAAATTTCTTCTCTGTGTCATACGGAGTGTTACGCTCTTGGTTCTGCACTTGACACCGGTTCTGAGAAAAGCGCACGAAAATTTCGCTCTCGTCTTTCTCATAGCCGAACTCTCTACCCACCTGGGTTCTTTCGTTCTCCATATCACAGCTTTTGTCGACCAATAGGAGCGTTCCTCTTATTTTGTGGAAACTCTCTGTACCAATCGCAAGGGTCCTACCATGAAACTGCGTCGAAATCTCGGTACTTTACTCCTTCCCACTGGGTTTCCGCCCGTCGGACGTTTTGTGCCTGCTCCAGACACCTAATGTGTACCATTTGCAGTTCACATGACCGAATGCATCACTGGCTTTGTTCGTATCATTTGAAATGCCGAAACGCAGTTTTCTAAAACTTCTTTCTGTACTACATCTGTTGGTCCATTATTCCCCCTGCAGTCTGCGTCACCTGTCCGGTCGCTGACCCGCCGTGGGATGTGCCCACTTAAGAGCTTTCTGTAGTGCCTCCAGGGGTGCCGCTTCAGTGTCTGCCCACTCTGGCTTTCTCACAAAACGTTTCTTCTTGCTGCTTGTTTCATCTATTTCTCATTTACACTCCTGGAAATTGAAATAAGAACACCGTGAATTCATTGTCCCAGGAAGGGGAAACTTTATTGACACATTCCTGGGGTCAGATACATCACATGATCACACTGACAGAACCACAGGCACATAGACACAGGCAACAGAGCATGCACAATGTCGGCACTAGTACAGTGTATATCCACCTTTCGCAGCAATGCAGGCTGCTATTCTCCCATGGAGACGATCGTAGAGATGATGGATGTAGTCTTGTGGAACGGCTTGCCATGCCATTTCCACCTGGCGCCTTAGTTGGACCAGCGTTCGTGCTGGACGTGCAGACCGCGTGAGACGACGCTTCATCCAGTCCCAAACATGCTCAATGGGGGACAGATCCGGAGATCTTGCTGGCCAGGGTAGTTGACTTACACCTTCTAGAGCACGTTGGGTGGCACGGGATACATGCGGACGTGCATTGTCCTGTTGGAACAGCAAGTTCCCTTGCCGGTCTAGGAATGGTAGAACGATGGGTTCGATGACGGTTTGGATGTACCGTGCACTATTCAGTGTCCCCTCGACGATCACCAGTGGTGTACGGCCAGTGTAGGAGATCGCTCCCCACACCATGATGCCGGGTGTTGGCCCTGTGTGCCTCGGTCGTATGCAGTCCTGATTGTGGCGCTCACCTGCACGGCGCCAAACACGCATACGACCATCATTGGCACCAAGGCAGAAGCGACTCTCATCGCTGAAGACGACACGTCTCCATTCGTCCCTCCATTCACGCCTGTCGCGACACCACTGGAGGCGGGCTGCACGATGTTGGGGCGTGAGCGGAAGACGGCCTAACGGTGTGCGGGACCGTAGCCCAGCTTCATGGAGACGGTTGCGAATGGTCCTCGCCGATACCCCAGGAGCAACAGTGTCCCTAATTTGCTGGGATGTGGCGGTGCGGTCCCCTATGGCACTGCGTAGGATCCCACGGTCTTGGCGTGCATCCGCCCGTCGCTGCGGTCCGGTCCCAGGTCGACGGGCACGTGCACCTTCCGCCGACCACTGGCGACAACATCGATGTACTGTGGAGACCTCACGCCCCACGTGTTGAGCGGTATGTCCACCCGGCCTCCCGCATGCCCACTATACGCCCTCGCTCAAAGTCCGTCAACTGCACATACGGTTCACGTCCACGCTGTCGCGGCATGCTACCAGTGTTAAAGACTGCGATGGAGCTCCGTATGCCACGGCAAACTGGCTGACACTGACGGCGGCGGTGCACAAATGCTGCGCAGCTAGCGCCATTCGACGGCCAACACCGCGGTTCCTGGTGTGTCCGCTGTGCCGTGCGTGTGATCATTGCTTGTACAGCCCTCCCGCAGTGTCCGGAGCAAGTATGGTGGGTCTGACACACCGGTGTCAATGTGTTCTTTTTTCAATTTCCAGGAGTGTATATGCATTATATAGGAGTGGTGTGTTAATACCGTCGATTGAGTGCCATCCGTTTTGTATTGCATCTGCTCATTACCGCTGAAGTAAGTTAGGTGTCATATTCATCTTCCTGTTAAGATGTATAAAACTCTTATGTAAGGTTCGAAATTGACCTTCATTTATTCTGCCACCTCATGACAGTTTCTTCATAAATGAGCCATTTACTCACAGGAGGAATGAAACGACAAATCTACTATATAAAATTGCAACTGAGTGAATTACTATGACGTCAAAATCAATGTGAGCGCTCACAAAAAAAGAACCTCCACTGATATGACAATAACCAACAAAACTTGCTGATGTGGACGTAACTTAGAAGTCTAATTAATTATCCCCATGAAACGTACAGAAACAGTGAGTAACCCAAGCAAAAACGTATGCCTCAATATCAAAATGCACACATGGTATTCAGAGAAGTTGTGACTGTCTTTATTTATGTATATATGCATCCCTCTGTAACCCAAAATACTTTCTAAAGGATTCAATGATTGTAGGAAAATAATTCGAGAAGTATGGGATTAGAAGTAAGTGATAACAGGCACTGGTCGTACCACTTATCACTAGCGTATCTGTAGAAATTGTTGACCACCACATCGTTGCTGCCTTCAGCGGCAGTATGCTAGTTTTCCATCTCACCCAAAACTATATTAGATTACAATCAGTGCAAAGTGCATGGGACAACTGATTAAATCAGGCAGAAATCGCACATCTCTTCTGATGTTGATTAAATAATTGTTATGCTGTGCACACATATGCATTACTTTCTTCCATTCATGTTTTATCTCCTACATAATGCTTTGAGAGAAAGGACAGTTGTTTCAATAACGAAACTTTTATTTAATGAATGGTGAGAGTGCCTTCCCCCACCCTGATTCAAGGCAAACAATTAAAGGAGACCTTCACATTAATGTCATTGAATCAGAGCCCTGGTTTTATTTGGAATATGACATACACAAAGTTTTCTCGCAAATTATGATCTACTTTGAGATCTTCGAATTTATAGCCCCACAAAAAATCCATCTGAAAAAACAAACTAATTTTTGACAGTAATATACATATATTTTATCGTAAATGTTGTAGTTAAAAAAACCTTGAGTTGGGAAAAACTGTGGCTGACACCACTTGCATCATACACATTGTAAGTGTCGAAAATTCCATCACATGCATCAGCTAATAGAACTTTTGAGTACGAGAACTGGCCTCTGCAACCAAGATCGCTGACGCCTTCCTGTTTGCTGGCTCTCAACTCAGAGGTAAGATGGTTCGAATCATGCTGGTTGTACATGAACTATATATGGCTTCTGAAACAGGTGAACGCTATTCTGTTAATATATGGCATGATCACTGAAACTGGAGGTTCTTAATCATTACTGACAGCCACAAAGTAAGTTATTTATATCCGAAGCGAGGCAGGCTAGAGAAAGTACTTTGCTATATGAATTGTGTTTTTTTGCATTATGCATGAATAATTTATTGTTCCATACAGTGTTCCAGTTTGTTTCAAATAACTGTCAAGAACTTAAACTAATGGAACACATATCTATTTTGTGCAGTGCATTTTTTAAAATCATAAATGTGAGTGATGAAGCCATTTCAATGCTACGGTGGTGAGTCCATAGATGCTTTGTAGTGCACCCATGGAGAATGTTATGAGGCAAACTAGGGCCATGCACGCGACTGTATGCACTTGTGCTTCACAATGGTCACACTAGAGTGATTCAAAATCTTTCCATTGAGTCAGGCCCCTTCCACAGATACCATGGTTTGTACTAATCCTGTTAATGTTGCATCATTGTCTTCTGGGAAGAGAAAACACTTGTACCTTCAAATTTGTATCTTTGACAGGGGAGAGTTCATGACATCCTGATCTTGCCAAAGCAACATCCAGTGATAACTGGATAATGTTCAAGTAGTTGAGTTAGTTCACTGAAATGAAATGAAATGATCGTATGGCATTGTTGGCCGGGAGGCCCCATGCGGGGAAGTCCGGCCGCCGTATAGCAAGTCCTGTGTAGTTGACAGCACTTCGGCGACTTGCAAGTCAATGATGATGAAATGATTTTCAAGAACACACAACACCCAGTCATCACGAGGCAAAGAAAATCCCTGACCCTGCCGGGAATCGAACCCGGGACCCGTCCGTGGCAAGCGAGAATGCTACTGCAAGACCACAAGCTACGGACAGTTAGTTCACTACTGCTGCAGGTGGACGTCTTGACTTCAGTTTCTGTTGCTGTCTTTTAAGGAAATCTGCATTTGAGAAGGTGTGATATTACTCTAAAATGATCGCCCCTACAGCGGAATTGTTCTAATAGTTCCATTCGGCTGAAGCCCCCAATTTTTGAAATATTCACTAATTATGCCAAGGGCTTATGGCAGTACATCCTCAGATTGAACAAAGCTTGAACATTGGCTATCCATGGCAATATCATCAGTATACATGAGTTTCCAAGATATTGTTGATAGTATATCTTAGACATCTGTAATTATTAAATACTAGAGGAGCTAGTACAGATCTTTGTGGTAGCCCATTTTTAGGCGATTGAAAATACTTGAATTTCTGCTGTGATGTACTTGAAAACGTCTGTCACTGAACATTTTGTTGAGTAGATGAAGAAAGGATATGCAAAGATAAGCTGGTATACGTTGAGTAGCAGTCCATTTTTTCGAAACTGTACCATAAGCTGAACTTAAATCAATAAACACAGATTATGTTTTGAGTTATTGTTGGAACGATCTGTTTGTAGTTGTATAAGTATGAGAGCTCTGGCAGAAAGAGCATGTTTTTTAAAACCCCTTAAATTTAAAAACAAGGTTTTAGTTTTGTTGTTTCAGCCAGTTAAAAATTTTCTATATCCATGAACGACATTTTTAATTTATTAAGAAAATAAATTTATTCAATTAAAATTTAATATTAAAAAAATTAAATTAAAAAACACAAAAATTCTAAAATTTATTCCAATTCAATGAATGAACTGTTATCTGTATTTTGTTATTTTACCTCAATAAAAAAATTTAATCCAATAATTTTCTGTAATTTATCTACACCTTCTGAAACGATTTTAGTACAACCATCTGGAAGAGTCATTTTATATTTATCGTCTAGAGGTAATAAAAATTTTTCATCATATTGTAAGATTTGTTTTTTTTTTCATTTCTGTTAAGTTAATGAACATTTCTGCACAACCATTGCCATAAGTGATAAGTTCATTTACTACATTTTCAACACCACCATTCCTATTAGTTTTGTTTTGCTTTTATTTATATAGACAAAAATTTAGATATTTTAAAAAGATTTATCATTTTAAAAACTTCAAAATACTATCTTTCTGAGAAATTCTTCAAAAGGAAATGTAAACATAAAGTTAAAACTACTATAACTTTTATTACTAACTTTTTATGCATTTATGTAATTAAAAATTTTGAGTTAAAAGTCTATGTTGTGAATCATAGTTACATTTTTTTCCATACAAAATTATATATGCATGTGTATCACTTGGCACATTTTCATTAAAAGCTGCACATAATTTCATTGGTTTTTTTGGGTAGATAAAACATTCATTCTTGTAGATCTATGTATTACATAGATAGGATAATTGTGAATAAATTTAAATGGATTAAATTTACATCATTATTTAATTGTGTTACTCTTTTTAAATCATTAAAAGCATTGTAAACTTTTTAAAAAACTATTTGATGGATCTAGATTCCATAATTCTTGTGGAAAAACTCATTTCTTCCATTTAAAACGTAGATATTTTGTAATTTAACATGCTCAGACAAAGAACAATAATTTAACTGGTTATTTTCTCGATTAATTTGAAAAAAAAACGAAAATAAAGTAAGGTATATCAAATAGAGTAGAATTATAATAATTAGTTCTATATTTCTTTTTGTGTTTAAAGCAGAAATTTCAATTGTTTGTAGTTCAATAAAAGGAATTGGAATTTTTTGGTTTTCAGTCTGCCTGATTTACTTCAAGAGAAGATTCCAGTTCATATTTAAGAACAGGAACACGAATTTCCGTACTTTTTCAACAATTTTAGCTTCTTTTGGACGTGTACTACTATCGTTATTAGTAGTCCATTGAAGAATATACTCTTCTTGAACTTTTTTTGACCTCCAAGTGAAAATTACTGTTAAATCTCCTTCCCAAATTATTTCGTTAAAATCTTTAAAAAATCTACCAAATAATTGTAATTGATAAAGTACTTCATTTAGTTTGTTTTTAATTTTATCATTTTGAACAATATGGTTTTTCATTGTTAATTTTTTTGATAGAGTCGTCAGTAACAGCAATTATGAAATTTTCTATAGAATAAAGAATTGGAATTTTTATAGGATAAATTGGTGTATAAATTATTGGTCCTCCAATTTCTGTATTTGGTTTAAATGAAGAAATAATATTTGTTTCTCTATGAAAATGATCATTCTGTTTAAAAGCATTCTATCAGCTAAATTAATATTAATATTTTTGAAGTCTAGTGGCATAATTCTAGGAAAATTATTAGTAATTTTTTCATTAGCTTCAATAATTGGATTATTAAATTCTAAAATTAGCCCAATACCCTCTTCTTCATTCATAAAGAATTTAACGTCACCTTCAATAAGAACTCTATTTACAATTGTATCTTATTTCGTGTGTATATTTGGTTTTTTCAACTGAATAAATTTTTATAAACTTTTCAAACCGTATTGAACAGCAGGAATTTCTAACATTTCTTCATTAGTGTAGAACGTTCGAAACTGCAAAATATAGACAAAATTTAACAGAATTTATTAGTTTTTGAAGTTACATTGGAGTTAAAAAAGTTTGAAAACCAACTAGTGAAACATCTTAATGCGTTTCTCTTACTGGAAAAGTTAATCTTTTCTTCAGAAAAGATGAATTGTCACTCAGTTGAAATAATCTACTTATTTATAGTAATAAAAACTATGTAAATAGCTGACAGATTGGGAACCAAAAATAAGAATTCCAAGAAAAAAATAAACGTAGTAAACTTTTACCAAATTCTATTTGTTATTTAATAACAGGAGCGAGTGGTTGTGAAAAAACAGCACTATAAAATTGACAATTATATTCTGGCACATGGATGATTAAAATGGAATTAATTAATAATTTGTATGTTTATTCAAAATGTTTAGAGCAACGAAAATACTAGAAACAAAATAAGAAAAAGGTTTAAAAAATTGAATGAAAAAATTACTACTTTCATTGGAAATAATGGTGAAATTATACCAAAATAATTCAGCTGTAGTTTTGACAATTTGATTCTTAAAATGAAGATGTAGTTAGATAATATTTTACTAGATGTAGACATAAGAGACTAGGTAGTTTTTACTTAGCTCAGACTAGTTAAAATAAATTAGATACATATAATCTAAAATTTTAAAACATCTTCAGACAAGATGATTCAAATTTAAATCTTGATTATCACTGATTAGTTTGTGGTGATTTAAAATTCGATGGTTTTAAGTAATATGTAGTTAGTGTTGGAGTAACGACTAATTTGCTTTTATAACAATAAATATGACAAGATAAATCAATAGTGGTAAATACAGAGAAAAGCTTAAGAGTTTTTATACAATCATCACGAACATTAAATATAAATATATATCATAAATGTTGAATATAATCGTTAAAAATAAATGAGAGACATAAATGTTAGACACAAATGTTGAACATATACATTGAATATAAGTGATGAACAAAAATGTTGAACATAAATGATTTACATAAATGTTGAATGTAAATGATGAATGTTAATGATGAATGTAAAATAAAAATGATTGTTGTCATTTAGCCTTAGGAAATGTTTTCATGATATGAGCCAGAATTTTTTCAAAAAGCTAGACGAAATAGACAAGTAAATGATCAATTACAAAAAGATTTTTAAAAATGGAAAAACTACCATGAACAGACTATAGAAATTTAAAATACCAGTTATACATGCAATTGAGAAGTTAAACAAGGTATCAAAGGATTGGGTGATAATGTTTTGAAAGCTACTTAAGAAAACAGAGATGCTGTAATCGAATGATTTCTAACAATCAACATTATTTACATGACCTTAATTACATAACAAAAATTGAACAATATGTTAGTGAGAAATGAGATTATATAACAAGTGAAATAGATATAAAAATTTCGTTAGAGGGTTATGAAAAAGAAAGAAATGTAAAAGAATAAGTGTCATTGTATGTTAAAAAAGTTAATATATAAGTAAGTGGATGTAAAAACTTATCAATGATACTGAAGATACTCTTTCTTAATTAATGTAAAATTTGATAGAGATAAATTAACCATCGGTTATAGATCAAACAGAGGTACAGATGGATTAATGAATCTTTTAACTAAAAAACAAATAACTATGGATAATATGAATACATTATTTACAAATTCTGACTTAACAAAAAATTCATGTATATTCAGGTGCATTATATAATAAGATAAAACCAAGTAAAGGGAATAAATATAAATATTTGATAAACGAAATTGTTGATCTTTGTCATTCAAAAATAGTTAGATTCAAGTTAGGTTGAAGTGTAGATGAAAAAATGGGTAAATCGTTATCTAATAAATATTAAGAAAAAACGAATTGTACATATTTGGATGAATGATATTCACCAATTTATTGATAGAGTAAAAATAAGTAATGGTGAAAAATTAGCTGGAAGTAAACATCATTGTAATTTAAACATAGGAGAGGCAAAAATTTTTACTTTATTGATTTCATTATTAACAATACTCAATGAATTCCATATTTTATTGGAATTCTGAATAATTTGCTTATACATTTGGGGAAAGTGACTATGGAAAGGGATTAGTTAGCAATTTCCCATTTGGAATGCATCTACCTGGTTATGATTTGTGTGTGCCTGAGTTTAAAGTAGGTGAAACTTTAGTGTGTAGAGAGTAAATTCATTAGATGAAGTATGTAAAGAACATGATATTTTTATGTAGATAATAAAGAAGTAGAAAAAAGACATATGGCTGATAAAGGACTTCAGTTAACTGAAAAAGAAAGAATGTATTACCCTGGTGGTTCAGTTGTTGAAAAATTATGTGCAACTCCGTACTTAAAAGATTCAAGCAATCTTAAAGATAAACTATATGGTAAACAAATAATTGAATTAACGTTTATGACTGGGGTAAACAAAATATGTACAGTTCCAAGTGCAGATTTATTTTAAAAAGCTGTTGTCAGTGGTAGCACTACAAATAAATATTTATCATTTGATGTTTTCGATATGCGTCTTTGACAAACTTTACAAAATAGCTCCTGATGACCAATCAATAAAAATATTGAGCAAATCAATTTTTCTAACTATAAGATTTAAAAGATTGTGTTAAAACTGCACCACTTGATGTATACTTAATTATATTTGGTGAAATAATTAAAAATTAAAGCGTTTTATTTTATATGAATGAAGGATCATAATCATATATACCATGAAAAATGTACGAATTTTACCGAAACACATAATCATCATAGATTAATAACTACAAATAGAAAACCAGGAATTGTGGTATTTGTTCAATTCGCCAAACCAAGAAAAGTAAATCTGGTTAAAGAACTTGTACATAATTTTTTAAAGCTAACATTTGTGAATACATTGTTAATGAATTACTTAAATCAATGTGAAAATATTTGAACAGAAAAAATGTAAATTATTAGGGACGAGATGATTTAATGCAACTGATTTGGTCGAAATGGCTTCTGGTAAATTGAAAAGAAATTTCAAAATTAAGTAATGGATATAAATAATTATTTACATTTATTGATGTTCTTTCAAAATTTCATTGGACATTTCCTGTTAAATATAAAACAGGTAAAAATATAATGATTTTTTGAAATAATATCTGACTCAAGTAAGCCAAAAAAATACAAGCAGGTAACAGTAAAGAATTATATGATAGAGTATTTCAAGAATTAATAAAAAACTTAAAAGAAAAATATCAAAAACTTTGATGTAAACAAATAAAATGAGGAAAATCTTATTGATAACTGTTTACATAACAAATCTGTTAGATATTAATGCTAAATATAAATTTGTTGATAATATAAGAATAACTAATTTAAAGGGAATTTTCAATAAGGATATACAGCAAATTAGGCAAGAGAAATTTTTGAAATTGAGAATGTTATTCATTATAATCCGATCACATATAAACTGAAAGATTGAAATGCTGAAGAAATAAACGGAAATTTTTATGAGTAAGAACTATTGAAGACGAATTTTCCTTATGTTTATCTTGTTGAATAAGTTTTAAATAAGAAAGGTAATAAAGTACATATTAAATGGTTAGGTTCTGATAAATATCATTATATAGGGTACATAAAAGTAATGTAATTTTTTAAAATGTTAATAAAAAATTTCATCTATAAATGGAGTTAGTTATTGAAAATTTAAAATTGTTTGGTATGGCCTGTATTAATCATAATGGTTATTGTTTTATTAAAGAAAACATTAAAGTAGTATTTAATATTCAAATAAATGTTTACAAAAAGAAATTAATGTCGGAATTATTTGAATGTTTTAAATATAAATTTAATCTTGCTTTCATTCTTTGGAAAAAAATTATTGAATTGGGTACATAATTAATTCTTAAAAATTATTCTTGTTTTATTTGTTTTTGACCACTTTTAAACAGTTCAAATAACTTAATAACCATAGTCATAATTTGTATTGTATAGTTTTAAAATAACAAATGTAGCTTTAATATTTTCATAAGTTTATTGAGGACGGTCGTGTGATATTAACTATTTAACTGCTCATTTCTTTCATGAAAAATTGCTGTAGCATTATCAAATCTTTCATCTTTTTTATATAATTATCGTTAATGTTATTCATATCTTTCAAATTATTTAAATGAGTAGTTGTACTTTACATTTTATATTCGTGATGTTTTTGCACTGATCTTCATAAATCCAAACTTGAAAAATTTCAGCTAAATGTATTTTATATTTTATCTTTAAAGAATATAATCCTGCTTCATGTATAAAATTTGTATTTGTATGTAAGTGTATCTGTGTACTACCTGTTACTTCTTTATATATTTACTTTAAACATTGTCCTTCAAAGCATCTCTCGAATTAACATATTCCAAAATAACACTAATATCTTTAACTTTAAACCATGAATAATTTTTTTCCCATAAATACGCACAATTACCGTTATATATAAGTTTATTATTTTTAAGACCAAATAGCAAATCCACGTATACATAATAAAACTTATTAAATTTTCATTTTTTAAATTCTTATAAATGTTTTCTTTGTAAATGGAAAGTGAAAATAATAATTGTCCATTGTACAAGCAAGAGCAATAATATTATAAAGAAGTACAAGTAAGAATCCAAAAGTTGATGTTTTGCTTTTATAAAATAAAGTAAAAGAATACAGAGAAAATAAATCTGAACCTATAAAAGAACTTAATAATAACTGGAATAGAAATGTATAACTGTGATAATTGTAAAAAACGAAATTAAACGTTCTTGAAAATATATTCATAACTGTAACTATAATCAACCAAAAGAAGAGAAAAAACATATAGAAAGATATAATTGAAAAATGTGTTTATGGAATTTTTGTTTGTAAAATATACGTGATAACACACCCAAAATAACCATTCATGAAAAAATATTAAAAACTGATCGAATATCTAGTTATGTGATAATGTTTTTAATTTGTAATCGTCATGTACAATGTATTACACAGTTCATCACATTTTTTTAAGTTTTATATGTAAATTTTTTGAGTGTTTAGATTTGATTCATTTATTTTAATATGTCCATATGTTACGGTATTAATTCCATCTTCGAATATAATACATTTATCATCACCAGAACTGAAACCAATTTTAGTACATTAAACCTAATACAATCTGTATTCAAATGAGCATATTATATTTATTTTTCTACATTGTTTTATGTTGTCATCCAAACAATTTTTATAATCCTCATAAGTAATTTTATTTTTTACACAGAATTTCTAAGTCTGTTATCATTTTTATTTTCTTTATCTTCTATTTTATATGTATACATTTCCAATATTACACTAAATTCTTCTATCATAATTTTTCGTCATTTATTTTTTCTTGTTTACTTGTAGAATATGATAAATGTTGTCTTCTGAATAATCACTTGTATCGGAGTCGTTTTTGATCGATTTCATATCTTTATTAAAATATATGGTTCGTAAATCGTAAATGCAAGAATTGGTATCCATATGGCATAAATCAATATTTTCAACATATTTCCATTTTCACTACATTATATTAAAAACCTAGGCTTTTATTTTTGAGATATCTAGAATAAAAATTCCGAAATAAATGGGTTTATTAAATTTCACCATTGCTTTTTTCATACTGACTGCAACTCAATTTTCTGAAACTTGTGTAGTATGTCCATAGTTTGATTTTGAAACGTATTTCGTATATTTTTCTGGGTGTGTTATTTATTAACATTTTGTCTATCTCTCATATTTTCCATCGTTTTTCTAACACAGAATGATATATTAACTTACAGTATTCTTTTTCAGTTTCGATAGCTGCACTTTTTTTACATATATGTGTAAAAATTTATAAATATTCCAACCGATATGATGGCTCAAATTATGATATTTGATGAATTTTTGTTAATTTTCAACCAAGAATAAAGCATTGTTTAATTGTTCTATAATGTGAAACACATTTTTCTTTATTATCATATGTTCTTAATAATTTATTTCCTCCTTCTGATGCTGATGGTAAATCTCTCTGTAAATCATTTAACTTTTGAATTTTCTAAATCAGCCTCTAAAACCTAACCATTTTTATTATTATCTAATATTTTAAGTCTTTCTTCAGAAACAAAATGTTTTGAATCCAACCATTCAAAATTTCTAAACACTAGAAATTGATACTCTGCCTAACCACATAAATTATTTGCAGCGAAATATGTAATATAATATGATTGTTTTTCTGTTTAAAAATTATTCATATTTTTATTATTTGATTTATAACATTTTTTTATTAGAGAAATTCTACCTCAAATTCCTTTATTAGAAATGGTATCATATCATAATGATCTAAAGAAGCTAATTCTACATTCGTGATTTTTAACATCCAAATCCAAGATGAACTAGATGCGGATAAATATTGAGATGGAGTGAGATCATTGTATTTAATAAATGCACTTCGAATATTTTTAAAAACATCTGCCAGTATTAAATCATAAGATTTAATATATAATTTTGTATATTCTTCTAATTTTTCAGTATTCAATTTTGTAAATATAATTTTGCGTGATTATAATCTTCATCAGAAATGTTTGATATATTAAGTCTGGAATTGAAATATTCTTTATTAGGTATTTTCGTTTGTATCATTTTTCTTTGTGATTAATATATTCAGAAGGGTAAACTCATTTTTAATTATTAAATGTAATTTTTCTTGTCAATACCACAAGCCATAAATTTATATGTATACAAAAATCTTACTGGTAATCCATCTTGAACCTTTTCACTAATTTGTCATTGTCATTGGAATATTTTGGTTATATATTTCATCAGTTTCTGTACATTCGTGATTCAACACTTCAATTAATCTTATGCTGCATCTTTACCAGTATATGTTACAGGTTTTTATTAATCATCATTTGATTATTTAACATAATTAGTAAATGGTAATGGAACATATTTTTGATATTGTTAACGTAACCTTGTCTAGGATTTGGTTGACAAGTGTTAAAATTATTTAAAAGACATTAGAAATTTGTATAAATTTCTAGATGTACTCGTAATGAATTATTATGATTATTAAATTTAATTGTTTGACCTTCTACATGCGTATATAGTTTTACTTCGTTATCAGCACATGGTTGACATAAAGCTGATTCTGTTGAATAAAGAAAACATTTTTGTCTGTATATTTTACATTATTTGCAGGTTTTTATCATTAATTTCCTTTGATTAATCGATATAAGAAGAACCAGAAATTGGTTTGAGCCTATTCACAATTAGTTCTAAACTATTTATACAAAATAAAGAGCAAAAAGATTTTTTCCTTTGAATTTCCTCCACTTCAGTTAATAGTTTATTCGGTGATTTTTGATAATGATCTTCTAAATTAGTTAATAAAATTTCATAACTTGTTTTTAACTTATATCCTATATTTTGTCTCATCTTTTGAAATTAAAATAAAATTTCATGTTAGCTTTAATTGCCCTTCTTTGTATTAAAATATTCTTAAATTTTGTGATTCTTTCCTTTTTAATTTTATTAAGTTATTTTTGCGGTTCAAAAATATTAACAACATTATTAATTTCGTAAGTTATTGTTCTACGTATAAAATCAGAAACTTTTCTATTAATTCAGTTAGTCCTCATCATATAGGAAATTGTAACCTGAAAGATTTGTCAATACTTCTTTTGTTTAACTTCTTTTATTTATCTGCTAGAAGCCTTAGAAAATTCTCATTATCAATGTTATTATATTACTCTGAGGTGTATTGATAAGATCTATTACTTGTATATTAAATTTAGAATAATTTTTTAATTTTCTTCGTTTTGGATATCTTATGAAGATCTTCTAAAGATTTTTTATTGAATTCGTTATCATTATTGTTACTATTTTCCTCAGCTCTTTCGATAAGAGTGATAAATTTCTTTTATTCACTTTCGAATAATTTTAAAATTTTTTATTTTACAGATGTCATGACAGTTTTATAAGGATTTTTTATTCAATTCACTATCGTTATTAGTAATATTGTCAACACGAATTAAAATATGATTTCGTTGATCTTGAAGTACATTCTTAAAAGTGCGAATTGTGTGTAGCTTTCTGGCGAAGTGGTTTTTCTTCGGACTTATTGCTTCTCTTGAAAAGTTTTTGTAACTTGCCTTTTTGTAAGATATCACTGGAATATTTTCAAAGCTACTGTTTCGTTTTTAGACCAATATGTTAAATAAATTCACAGCATATGTTGTCTAACACCGCAGATTTCCTGCATTTTGTTAGGTTGAATACAGTATTGAGGTTTTCCATTTTGATAAGGTATATAATAGGAATTAACTATCGGTGGATTTTAAAAATGTCTCTAATTGCATGCCTGACTTCTTTCTTTTGTGTCTTATGAGTGATGGTTTCTGATTGATGTTTATTTCTTTTGGCTATGTCTGCTGATCATGAGGAGTCAGTAGAAAAGGTGGGTCTTCTCTATCCAGTTTCTAATTTGTGCGGTAAGCTCCCTGCTGTTTGACTACTGTGTTTAATGTCTAGTCTCTCAAATGTTTATTTGCATCTAACAGTTCTTTCGTTTTTAAGGACTTATAGTAGTTGTTCACCTAGTTTTCGAGCCCTTGGTCATTCATAAGCAGAGTACAGTTGTGGCACTCTTCATTTCAAAGGAACGTAAGATTTTGTTACTCCTCAGGTGATACATTTTTCGGCGGAGTTAATTATTGAGGCCACAAATCTTTCCAGTTCTTCAACGAACTTGTTCCAGTTGGCATTTCTAAAATTACATTGAGGTGTGGACAGGTAACAGCTGAAAGGAATGGTCATAACTAGTGCGATAATAATTGGTCGATGTTGAGATTGGGGAAGGTGGATTTCTTCATTGCATCAGAAAGAAGTTGTATTTTAGTTCTCTCTTCTCAGTCTTTCAACGTTATGCTTTGTGTATTATTGTTGTTGTGTCCTTAGAGTTGGTGATGCGAGTAAAAATCTCTTGAATCAGTATATATACATGGATGCTTGAAAATTAGGATAAGAGTTTTATGGGAAGTTAAAGAAGATACTGTGAGGAGGATGAGCATATTATCATGACATTATCAGTGCTGATACTAGTATAATTAACAATTGAATATGAAATGATTTAATGCTGAAGTGAAATTATAGCTCTGTATATAGCCTCGTGATTGGAATTGGTAATTTTTGGCTACGTGAGTTTTCTTGAGTGTGATATCGAGAAGTTAAATTTGCATTCCATGTATTCTATGTTAATCTGGCATGTTATGAGTTCGGAGCCAGTTGTCAAATGGTCCTGGAGCTTGGTAGTTCGTTATTGCTGTTTATTTAGTGTACACCAGGGGGCTGAAGTACCTCCTGTTAGCATCATATTTGGTACCCCTGGTGGAACAATAAGTTCTCGATATCCCAGCAGATGGTGAAAGTTAACTCACCAGAGGAAAACAACTATCATAACCTGATTTCCCAGAAAGAGGAGTCAAAATAAGTGAACACATGCCTCGGATTATCGGTAGATATCTGACCATTTCTGAGGAAATGACGAACAGAATTTTTGAGGTACTTCATGTGCCTTTTAGCTAGTACAGAGCTTCACAGATGCACTGGAACAGTAGCTAGCCATGTGGCTTTATACTTTTTCGCCCAGCGTTCGAAATCCGATTATCATTTTTAAATTTATTTTTCATTTATCTACACATGACCATAGAAGGTTACTACATGAACGTTTTCCAATGGATAATGAAACAATGTAGTCCTCATTCGTGTACTAACTAAATGTCTTATGAATGAATTACAAAAATAAATAAATAAAAGAAATGAATAGAAAAATTATTTGAAATTATTTTTGGTGGAATTCTTGTAATGTGTCTTGATTCATAATCAACTGCAAGCGCTAGTTTTCGGAAAAGTGATCTGTTCTGCGTGGTTTGCAGCGAAATTATTGCCAACATGTGAAATCTGAAGCAGTGTTAATGACATTTCTTTCCTAAGTAGGATTCGTATGGAGGCATGTTGCTATGGCAAACTTTTCTGCACAAACCTCCTGGTGTTCGGAATTTCTATGTTTCGAATGTTTCTAAAATCAGTATCATGCAAGGGAGTGCACCAAATCTACCAGAAGAATAAACGTAAAAAATAAAATATAAGAACTAAGAACTGATATAAGAAGGAAATTTAAGAATATGAAATTAAAAAAAAAATTGTTACCTCTGAAAATAGCATATACACATATATATTATGCTATAAATATATCACAGTTATTGTGAATACAAGAAATGTATTCACAGTTGCGAATATGAACCACCTTCGGCTGTGTATTAGAACAGCGAGAGTGAAAATTTATGCCGATCTGGAACTCGAACCCGGATTTCTTCTTTACGAGAACGGTCGCCTTAACCGCTCTTTATTTATTTGTGTGGAGCACTGCCTGCGTAATTAATTTGGCCCCGCTGTGCCAAATGTCTTTGACACATGTAGGAAGAGAGAATATAGGTCTTTTTACATAATTAGCAAATGACTACAATAGCAATGAACATGGAAAGGTAAAACAAATACGGCAGCATATGGAAAGCCATCCACAGATAAATACATGTACGAAAAAATGTTTAGAAGGTGAAGAGAAAAGAAAGGGAAGAGGAGAAAGTTAGGGAAACTAGAAAGACTTGCTATATCCATTCTACCGTTGAAGGAAGAGCTGGGGGGGGGGGGGGGGGGGCCGTCCTCTGGTCTTGGCTAGTGTCCATCGGAATTCCAGTTTCTGGTGGGGGATTGGCGAAAATACTCTGTAAATAGCTCGCGAAAGTCGCCCATAGTGTCGATGTGTCAATGTCGATGCAGGGTGTGGTGTTGTACTTGGGAGGCGTGTCCAGAAGTCAGCCGGATCAAGAATGTCGTTCCTGAAGATGTAGTTGATAGTAAATTTTAATTCATGTGGTGGCGTACGACTTGGATGATAGAAAACAGGTCACATCAGAATGGTATAAGAGATTTAATGTGGTGGTATTCGGATGTAGAAAGCCACGATCTTCTGTACAAGGGCCCAGATGATCGCTGCTGCTTCACACTCGAAATGGAGTAAATGATCTTCGACATTGCACTTGAGGCACAGGGGTGAGTCCACGAGCGTGATGCAGTACAAATTTTCTGTCTTGTAGTGTATTTGCTGTTGACGAGAAGGTACGACGTCGCGGAGGTGTCAGTAGTGTGAAAGAGTTGAAGATCGTTTTCTAAACTCTAAGCCACAAGAGCTGGAGATGTCGTGCTCCGATGGGGGTTAGGGATGGGGATGGTCAGAGAAGACGGTACATGGCGTTGGTGATCATCTTCCTGGTCATGGGGAGCTCGGCACACATGTAACTGTATTCCAAAGAGAACGGCCGATGTGTGACAGTGGAAGTGGACTGTTGGCCAATGACGTCGTCGGGCGTCTAGAAATAGGTGCGAACTCAGCGGTCAACATTCCAGTGAAGCTAATATCCTGGCTTTTTTTCAGCTAGAGCTTGGTATTGGTGTGAAGTACCGTGGCTCTAGCGCTGAAGTTAACCAAAACGAGGCCACCATCCCGCTTTGGTATGATGAGGGCATCATACTGGACTTTTATGATCCGGCCAAAAAAAAAAATGGTTCAAATGGCTCTAAGCACTGTGGGACTTAACGTCTGAGGTCATCAGTCCCTAGAACTTAGAACTACGTAAACCTAACTAATCTAAGGATATCACACACATCCATGCCCGAGGCAGGATTCGAACCTGCGACCGTAGCGGGCGCGCGGTTCCAGACTGTAGCGCCTAGAACCGCTCGGCCACACCGGCCGGCTGATCCGTCCAGAACATATAAAATACTTGAAGGCTGCATGGAATCTTTCTGGGAAGGCCCCAGCCGATCTTCATGGAGAATGATTTTGTGATGTTAACAGCACTTCCTGCCCTGACACTAACAGATAATTCATACCATTTGCTTGCATTTCAGTTGCTGAATGTATGAGGACTAAGTCATCCGTATAGGCGCGACAGCAGAAAACGTGCTCCCAGAGAGGAGTACCGGTTAAGTATCATCGTAATCCACAGGTGAGTGGTTCCATCACAACAGCATAAAGCATGGTCAACTGTGGGAAATCCTGTCATACTGAGCGTCCGATCCATATGGGTTCTGTGAATCTTCTGACGACGAGAAGCCTGCACGTCACCCCTTGAAGCAGGCACATGATGGACTGCATGAACGTTGAGGGAATTGCCATCTGGTCTATCATTGTGGTTGAAGTCGATGGAAATTAAAACGATTGGCAGTCGGGAGTGTTTTACCTCGACGATCACATCTTGATATTCACTGATGGTAGTCTGGATGTTATCATCGCCACCTAAGGAGGTACGTTTATATGACACAACTTGTCGTAACACATGTTTGAGTTCATAGCTAAAAGGCGCGAGAGAATCTTCAAATCAGAATTTAGCAGCTTCATTGGCCAGTAACTATGAAGCCTTGTTCCTACCATGGGTTTCGGGACTGATATAAGTAAGTCCTCCATGAACGTTGGTGGCGGAAGCACCGCTCCTGACAAAAGTTCCTGATACATATCTCTCTATCGCAATAACGTCAGATCTTGAAAGGTTCTGTAAAACTTGAAAGGTAAGTTGTCCAGACTGGGAGACTGACTCAATGATCCTTTGGCCGCAGCTGCAATGACATCGTTGGTATTCACTTCAGCTGAGAAGGTTGCTACCATGGGATCTAGTGTACAGTAGATCTCCCGGGGAACTTCAGCAATAGCCTGCACATCAGCTGGGACTTCTTCATAGAAATGCCTGTAGTGCATTGTGAAGGCATCGCTAATGGGAGTTTGCAATGTCAGTCATCGTCATCAGGGTTGTCTGCAGTCGATACTAAGGCCTGTCGACGTCGTCGAAAGTTTTGAACAATTTGAGCCATATATGGTTCTTCCTCGCTAACCCTGTCTTGACTGTGTGCTCTATAATGGTTCCTTTAAACTGGGCCTAGTCCAGACTAAAATTTTTACTTGGATGCATTGAACCTCTTCTTGACTGTCTGGGGATGGGGACAGTCCGTGAGATCACGTACAGTACTATAGTAAACATCTGTTGTGTGGTGGTTCCACCTGGATTTGGCTTTACCATATTGCGTCAAGATGTGGCGGATGTCCGGTTTGGCACACAGTATCCACCATTGCAGTGTGATCCCATATCGCATGATGCATTTCATACAAGCATGTCATATGTCTGCGATCTTTTGTCGACATTCGGGGTCTCGCAACAGCGTGGCATTGAGTTTCCAGGGGCCCACACTGCGCCTTATAGATTGTCTACGAGTACTGATGGTACAGATGTAGATGTTGTGATCCGAAAAGGTAGAGAGCCAACTTTCCATGTGGAAAAGGTTGGGTGTTAGAGTGTTGGCGATATATCTTCTATCTAGTCGATTGGTGGAGTGGGTCATGACGCGTGTACGCTGCGCATATGTCGCTGTGTACTGCTCTCCAAGTGTCGACGAGACAAAGGCGGCAGGCGAGGTAGCAAAGTTCCAGGCACGTGCTGAAATGAGGGTATTTATCTTCACGCTCTCCACCCACTATGAGATCATCGTATTTGCCGGGAAATAAAACCATGACATCTTGCGCCTTGAACTGGGATCGATCCCTCCGTTTATCTGGGCCAAATGCGGCATAGAGATTTATGATTATTGTTCTCTCAATGGTCAGGGCCATATATCGTGCCGTTGATAGATTTGCGACATTGGAAAACGCAATGCTTCCCTGGAGGAGGATATCTGCACTGGTGTGTTCGATATCAATCGGGGAAGGGTACATCTCATATCCATAAGACCTGGACCAAGTCGCTATCCTCATTTCTTGCAGCAGGGCACTATTGGTGTCCGCAGCTCATACTGTGTTGTGGAGCAGTTGACGTTTAACACAGGATCTAATATTATAGATGTTGGTAGTAGTTACCCGGTATGCCGGCTAGGGGATCTGTGCTGCCAGTATGCTCATAGCTGCCGAAGGGTGCTGTGGAGGTCGTGGAACTGTAGCAGACGCACAGTGCGTCGTGGGGAGATCCTCTACTTTAGTGTTGGTCTAGCAAGGGAACGGAAGAACAGATCTCATTTCCGTGTCGAGTGGAGGTGAAAAATCTTTGTCATCTGTGCATGCAGATGGTGGGTCAGTTCCAACATCGGGAGATGATGGCGCTGGTCGCGTCGGCTCAACCGGTTCGGCGACGTCGAGCGTGGTATTATCTGTGGTCTCCTGGCGCGGTTCTTGATCATAATCTCTGGTGGATGATTCACAGTCTTGCGAAGAACACGTCTTCTTGACAGCGAAAAATGATTCATTGTGTATGCCATCAGACTTGCTCTCCACATCTTCGTCTTGCGAAGGTGGCTCAGTGGCCGACTCTGATGTCTTGCGGCGTTTCTTGCGGTGTTTGGGCGACTTTTGCTTTCAGTAATGTGTGCTGTTGTCTGAGGAAGGAAGAGACCCGCGTCGTTCCAGTACAAAAGCTGCAGCTGGTATAATGCGATCGTCAATATCCCTAAGACTCTCGCGGATGTGCTTGTGAACTTCGAGTGTAGGTGTGTCCACCTGGAAATCAGGTTCTTGGTTGGCGCTGCCGCTGACAAAGTGCTGTGATGCCGCCTGTTGTGTCATTCCAGGGAGAGGGTTTTGAACTGCGTTTTGTGTCGTGTCCGTTGGATAATCTCGTTGCAGGCAGCGTCGGAAGTCACCTTAACATGAACGACGCCGTTGACGATCGATGGGTGAATGTATTCATTCGAAAAGGTGAACTTCAGAGTGTTCTTCCTGTAAGAGTTGACCATGAAAGTTCGTTCAGCTTAGGCTGTTAAACAAATACTATACGCGCGTAGTGGCGAGGGGAGCTAAACACGGTCTGCACCGCAGAACTGACAAGGAAGACTCCGCTTCGGCTATACGTGCACGAATCGCAGCCACATCCTACTTCTACAGGGTGTTTCAAAAATGACCGGTATATTTGAAACGGCAATACAAACTAAACGAGCAGCGATAGAAATACACCGTTTGTTGCAATATGCTTGGGACAACAGTACATTTTCAGGCGGACAAACTTTCGAAATTACAGTAGTTACAATTGTCAACAACAGATGGCGCTGCGGTCTGGGAAACTCTATAGTACGATATTTTCCACATATCCACCATGCGTAGCAATAATATGGCGTAGTCTCTGAATGAAATTACCCGAAACCTTTGACAACGTGTCTGGCGGAATGGCTTCACATGCAGATGAGATGTACTACTTCAGCTGTTCAATTGTTTCTGGATTCTGGCGGTACACCTGGTCTTTCAAGTGTCCCCACAGAAAGAAGTCACAGGGGTTCATGTCTGGCGAATAGGGAGGCCAATCCACGCCGCCTCCTGTATGTTTCGGATAGCCCAAAGCAATCACACGATCATCGAAATATTCATTCAGGAAATTAAAGACGTCGGCCGTGCGACGTGGCTGGGCACCATCTTGCATAAACCACGAGGTGTTCGCAGTGTCGTCTAAGGCAGTTTGTACCGCCACAAATTGACGAAGAATGTCCAGATAGCGTGATGCAGTAATCGTTTCGGATCTGAAAAATGGGCCTATGTTTCCTTTGGAAGAAATGGCGGCCCAGACCAGTACTTTTTGAGGATGCAGGGACGATGGGACTGCAACATGGGGCTTTTCGGTTCCCCATATGCGCCAGTTCTGTTTATTGACGAAGCCGTCCAGGTAAAAATAAGCTTCGTCAGTAAACCAAATGCTGCCCACATGCATATCGCCGTCATCAATCCTGTGCACTATATCGTTAGCGAATGTCTCTCGTGCAGCAATGGTAGTGGCGCTGAGGGGTTGCCGCGTTTGAATTTTGTATGGATAGAGGTGTAAACTCTGACGCATGAGACGATACGTGGACGTTGGCGTCATTTGGACTGCAGCTGCAACACGGCGAACGGATACCCGAGGCCGCTGTTGGATCACCTGCTGCACTAGCTGCGCGTTGCCCTCTGTGGTTGCCGTATGCGGTCGCCCTACCTTTCCAGCACGTTCATCCGTCACGTTCCCAGTCCGTCGAAATTTTTCAAACAGATCCTTTATTGTATCGCTTTTCGGTCCTTTGGTGACATTAAACCTCCGTTGAAAACTTCGTCTTGTTGCAACAACACTGTGTTCTAGGCGGTGGAATTCCAACACCAGTAAAATCCTCTGTTCTAAGGAATAAACCATGTTGTCCACAGCACACTTGCACGTTGTGAACAGCACACGCTTACAGCAGAAAGACGACATATAGAATGGCGCACCCACAGACTGCGTTTTCTTCTATATCTTTCACATCACTTGCAGCGCCATCTGTTGTTGAAAATTGTAACTACTGTAATTTCGAAAGTTTGTCCGCCTGAAAATGTACTGTTGTCCCAAGCATATTGCAACAAACGGTGTATTTCTATCGCTGCTCGTTTAGTTTTTATTGCCGTTTCAAATATACCGGTCATTTTTGAAACACCCTGTATATGCCTTCGTCCTTGTGTCACAACCTGCACTCGTACTTTACGTATATTCTCTTCCAAGGATGATATACTTATTAAGAGTCGAGGGATTGATATTGGTGAAAAAACACAAAATAGCATTGCCTGTGTTATTAAGAAGTACGATGCAATGTTCGCATATGCATGTCAGAAGGGACATTGTATAGTATTTCTTAATAACACAGGCACTGCTATTTTGTACTTTTCGTGAAACCCGTTGTAATTTTACAATTAATAAAACATTCTTGTGTCCCCTGGCTTGATAAGAAAAATTCATGTAGTAAGCGTCTATGAAAATGGGTACATACGTGAAAGAAGTAAATTAAATATCCCAGCGGAGGTTCGAGTCGTCCCTCGGGCATGGGTGTGTGTGTTTGTACTTAGGATAATTTAGGTTAAGTAGTGTGTAAGCTTAGGGACTGATGACCTTAGCAGTTAAGTCCCATAAGATTTCACACTCATTTGAACGTTTTTAAATTAAATAAAAACAATAATCTAGTTTCGAACACGGGGTGCAAAGTGACAGGCCGCGACACTAGCCATTACACCATAAATTGGGCTCCATTTACTGTCCACTAAATGGCATCTAAATTATGCCGGAAACTTTAGCTGTCGTTTTCTTAGAAATGGTCGAATATCTACGAATTAGTCGAGTCATGTGTCAGCTTATTTTGCTCCTCTTCCACTGAGATGCGTTTCTGAGATATGGGATTATAGCACTTGCCGTGTTTTCCTCGTGAGTGGCTGTCTGTTCTGGTGCTACAGGAAATCGGGTAGGGTAGCAGAGACTAGTTTCCTTAAGCTATGGATACTTAGGCAACGCATCTTGATGCAGTACTGTCAGCTAACATAGTTTCCTGGCGCGACAAGTCAGATAGCTAAACGTTCGTCCTCATGTATTTTTGCTTGTCAGGTGATCAGTAATTGTTATGTGCTAGCTGAAGGTAGAACTCACACCTTCCTTCTATAACTGTGTGAGTAATGGCATTTCACTGTCATCATCAATGTACACACCTCAATTAAAGTTTGAAATATCATCGAGTTTACTACAAATGGTTGAAATGGCTCTAAGTACTATGGGACTTAACATCTGAGGTCATCAGTCCCCTAGACATAGAACTACTTAAACCTAACTAACCTAAGGACATCACTCACATCCATGCCCGAGGCAGGATTCGAACCTGCGACCGCAGCAGCAGCGCGGTTCCGGACTGAAGCACCTAGAACCACTCGGCACCAGCGGAGTTTACTACAATGACTTCGAGAACACGAATGATTTTGGTCAGTTCCAAAAAAGCATTACAAATCAAAGCATTTCTAAGTGTACTTCTTGAAAACAAAACAGTGAAAATATTTATCTCATGTTGATGATTATCGGGCTTTAGTAGCGAGTATCTCCTCCCCGCGCACAGATCAGTTCATCCACTCTGCAAGGCATGCTCCGGATGGGACTACCAAGTTTATCTTGAGGTATGAGGTGTCACTCGTCAATGGCAGATTCACTGAGGTCCTGAAGATTGTCAGGTAGATACGGACGCTGTGCAATGCCCGCCTTCAACAAGTCCCATGCATTCTCAATTGCATTCATGTCTGGGGACGTAGCTTAAGATGTAAAAGTGCTATGCTAGCGAGCTGGCGAGGAAAGCTGAGAGAAAGAGGTCACTCTTTTACTGGCGCGCGGCTAGTAAAGAACTGCAGGTCTTTGCCTAAACTGTGAGACTTGCGTCTATTGCTAGTGTGCCACTTAGAGCCTGTGCCAGTCACCATCTGAACCGTCAGAGGTAGTGCTTCTAGCATCACGCACACAATGAATGATGCATGGGTGTACTTATTTGTTTTGAGTCGGCTGTCTAAACATTTGACATATTCCGTCACGCATAGTCGTGGCACAGATTCAAATTGGTTTGGCAGACCAGCAAACGGATCCACCTGCACACTGGAATCCACCGGGGTTTTAGAGGCTCATAGGGAAGTACCTGCGTTCCGAATTAGCCGAACGCGAGACCACGTACTTGCATTTTTCGGCCGCGCACTATAAATAACGATTGCTGCCGTCCATGACTCCAGTCACCGAGCGCATCGTGGTGTGCCGCCCTGCCCAGCAGGAGGGTAAAGTATTCGCTGCTACGGCGTAGGGCTCCAATATGTGCTTCTCAGCATCCTGCTCTTAGGAAACATATTTTTCTTTATGGAGAAGTAGTGTATAGATGCTTGACTGTAGTGTAGTTTTTGGGCCATATCACGGATTCACATGTATGAAGTCAGGTAAAGCTATTAGTTCTGGTTAAAGTTGTGTGAGGATCCCCAGCTGATCACCTTGTTCACCATAGACCGCATATTAGTGAAAGCGTTGGTCAAATAAAAATGTTTATGTAACGTTTCAAAAATGTTCAAATGTGTGTGAAATCTTATGGGACTTAACTGCTAAGATCATCAGTCCCTAAGCTTACACACTACTTAACCTAAATTATCCTAAGGACAAACACACACACCCATGCCCGAGGGAGGACTCGAACCTCCGCCGGGACCAGCCGCACAGTCCATGACTGCAGCGACCGAGACCGCTCGGCTAATCCCACGCGGCGGCAAGAGTTTATATACAGGGTATATCACAATCAGTAGCGCGAAACAACATGGGTGGGAGAATGCAATAACAGAGACAAAAACTTTCCAGCATACGGCTCGTTTGAGAAGCCATGTGTTCTAGAACGTTGTCCCTTCTGCTATTGCGTATTTTCACCCTTGTCATTTTTCGTTCAGTTTATACAACAGTTTTTGTGTGTGAAATCTTATGGGACTTAACTGCTAAGGTCATCAGTCCCTAAGCTTACACACTACGTAGCCTAAATTATCCTAAGGACAAACACACACACCCATGCCCGAGGGAGGACTCGAATCTCCGCCGGGACCAGCCGCACAGTCCATGACTGTAGCGTCTAAGACTGCTCGGCTAATCCCACGCGGCTGTGTGACGTTTCTTTAGCTATTGTTTTTGTCTTGTGGCGTTAAGAATGAATAAATCTATTGTTATTTAGATCACAGCTCCTCCCAGTGTTCTGATTAACATTACCTTTGCCATTTTTATTAAAGTCCTGATCACAATTAAAAGTTGGAAGTTTGCAACATATCATCCACAGTACTTGCATCTGTTCATCGTTTTTTCGAACGGCGATCGCAAATGTGCCTTTCAATCCATCTCAACAATTTGAACACATGCTTAAATAAAGGATAAAGTTATTTTTGGAAGACAAAATTTATATTATGTGATTTGAGTGGTTACCAAATCATTGTTAATAAGCTATTTATTTCATTTTTGTATGTACGAAATTGCATTGCCACTTCAAGTACGTCGACAATGTGTATTGCACACAGCCGGTAATACTGTCATTACGCTCCTATGAGACGATGTTTCATTAAAATGAATATTTATTTTGCTGTGTACAGGTGGTCACCAAAGTATTTTTAATTTTAGTTCAACGGATGTATTCCTGATATAATTTAGAGCAGTGTAAGGAAAGACAGCCGGCCGACGGCATGTATTTTACCTCTAAGAAGCACACAGCCACATACAGGAAGAGGTAGTTCAAATTTTCCTTCTAACATTTAGATATTTAATACAGTAATTGCTTTTTGCAGCGTATAAGACCTATTTGTTTTTGAAGAATGAACAGTTGATTTCTCTGTTTCAGCCCACGTAAACCTGGGAGGATACACAAATGTGAAATATTTTTCCTAAGCCCTTTGTGGTACGCCAGATTCTAGCCTGTGTCGTATTTCCATATACAACATTCGTAGGTGATCTTGCATTTACTTCGTAAGTTGGTGGAATCGGAAATAAAGCTTTATTCTCTTATCGTAGGCCTACCTGACAGTATACAACTACGCGGCCTGGTCCGAGACGCCTGCTTGGCAGTGTTTGCACGGCAAATGCCGTTTCCGGCCACCGTGCTCTAACATTCTGGGACATTTTCCGAATATTTTAAAGACAAGTTTCAACGCCAACATTAACAAATGATATATCACTGTAAGTATCTTCTCAAGAGCTATCGAATACAGTTGTAAAATATATAAGGTTCCATTGAAAAAAAACGTACATACTTCAATATCTCAGTTGATAACAGCGCTAAAAACATTAACCAAACAAAAACACACGTATCCCTGCACGCTCTAACATTTGTCGAAGCCGCACTGTCATGGGCGCCTTGTCACGGTTCGCGCGGCTCCCCCCGTAAGAGGTTCGAGTCGTCCCTCGGGCATGGGTGTGTGTGTCGTCCTTAGCTTAAGTTAGTTAAAGTTAGATTGCGTGGTGTGTAAGCTTCGGAATAGACGACCTCTGCAGTTTGGTCCAACAGCAACTTACAATTTACCACCACCATTTGCCGAAAACAGTGTTTAAAAAAAAAAAAAAAAAGGTTCAAATGGCTCTGAGCACTATGGGACTTAACATCTGTGGTCATCAGTCCCCTAGAACTTAGAACTACTTAAACCTAACTAACCTAAGGACATCACACACATCCATGCCCGAGACAGGATTCGAACCTGCGGCCGTAGCAAAAACAGTGTTTCGATATTTGTAACTGTTCACGAAATAAATAGGCTGGTACGTCTTACGTGACTCACCCTGTATAACTGTTTGATGCTCTCGTGTGATACCTGAATACTGACTACGTGTACATCATCTTCAATTTCAAGACAGAGGGACCGAGCGAGGTGGCGCAGTGGTTAGACACTAGACTCGCATTCTGGAGGACGACGGTTCAATCCCGCGTCCGGCCATCCTGGTTTAGGTTTTCCGTGATTTCCCCGAATCGCTCCAAGCAAATACCTCAACCCAAGGAAATAAAAATATACGACGAGATTCTTGTAGAATGTGTAGAAGTGCTGCTGGCGCTAGAGCTGCGTCTTATATCCGGACCATTCTTCAACTGTGGCGTTGAATGGCTGAAATGGTGGAGGCGGCATTGAACCTTCGTAATTCTTGATTAGTAGCTTTCTGTGCTTACTGCTGGTTTTACTCTGTTTGAAACAGTTGTGTAACCCTGGTTAACAATTCGTCAGTTTGATGACTGAGCTGGTGTTGTCAGCACCTCGTGATTTCGCGGTCGCATTCTCGCTTCCCGAGCACGGGGTTCCGTGTTCGATTCCCGGCGGGGTCAAGAATTTTCACCCGCCTCAAGATGACTGGGTGTTTGTGTTGTCCTCATCATATCATCGCCGGACACCGTGGCCGAGCGGTTCTAGGTGCTTCAGTCCAGAAGCACGTGGCTGCTACGGTCGTAGGTACGAATCCTGCCTCGGGCATGGATCTGTGTGATGTCCATAGGTTAGTTAGGTTTAAGTAGTTCTAAGTTCTAGGGGACTGATGACCTTAGATGTTAAGACCCATAGTGCTCAGAGCCATTTGAACTATCATTTCATCATCATTCATGAACGTGGTGAGATTGGACTGAGCAAAGGTTGGGAAATTATACGGGCGCTGGTAACAGCGCAGTTAAGCGCTCCCACAAACCAAACATCATCATCATGTGAACTAGTGTTGTGAGTGATTACTCGCCATTGAGTGTCACTTTTACGCAAGTATTCAGCAAACTTAAAGAATAGAATGTATACTATAGCTAAAGTATTTGAGCACCTAATGTCTACTGGCGCCACAAAACGAGGAAAAAAGGAAACTATTTTCCTTCTTCTAATATGGCACTGCAATCTTTAATGAAAAGAATAATTAAACGCGTTTTCCGCCTTCTGAAAGAGAAGAAAATTAGCAGTAACTGCAATCAATTCTTTGCCGAAAGCTTTCTGAAAAAAAATTCCTTTATTAGTACAGAACTCGCGTCCTATTAAGCCTGATTGGATTAATTCAGTTGCAGCCAAGTAACTCTCATTCCTATCGATGAGTCAGTCTGATGGACTTCTTAATCCAGTGGATGTCTAAGTTCCATCCTCGTCATCAGAGATGTCTGTTGTGAATGCAGTTGTGTGTGACAGATACGATGAATATATTTGTACTACAAACACTAAGACACACTCCTGCATGGGTAAAATTCACACACTTTTATTTACAATATTTACATGTAGCCAAACTGGCAAATGCAATAAATGATTCTTAACGTCTTCTGCTTGATTTACTATAATCTGTCTCACTGAATATTTTATTTATTTAACTTGATATATGCTGGCCGCCGTGGCCAAGCGGTTCTAGGCGCTTCAGTCTGGAACCGCGCGACCGCTGCGGTCGCAGGTTCGAATCCTGCCTCGGACATGGATGTGTGTGATGTCCTTAGGTTAGTTAGGTTTAAGTAGTTCTACGTTCTAGGGGACTGATGGCCTCAGATGCTAAGTCCCATACTGCTCAGAGCCACTTGAACCATTAACTTGATATGATTAGGGCCATCAGTCCCTCTCTTACATCGCACCATTATTTCAAACATACTGTAACTTCTTTACATCATAGCTACGCAAGAAATAAAAATTTTAGTATGAAAAATGGTATGAAAATTTTTTGAGTGTCTATAGTGACAGTGTATTTTAATACTGACGATGAACTAATGAAGCTAATACTGGTAGCACTTGTACTACTTTTGCTGCTGTCACTAACAGTGATAATAATAATAATGATAATGATAATAATATTATTAATAATAATAATAATCACAATGCCACAAATATAGAATACATCACATACATTCAGCAACAGAAAGATTCACATTAAGCAGAAAGGAAGGAGCAAGGGGATTCATTGACATAAAAAACCTACATTATGGACAGGTAGACAATTTAAGAAAATTCTTTCTAGAACGAGCAGAAACTAGCAAAATACACAAAGCAATCACTCATATAAATACATCGGCTACACCACTGCAATTTCATAACCACTTCTACAACCCTTTAGATCACATAACATCAACAGATACGAAGAAAGTAAATTGGAAAAAGAAAACACTACATGGCAAGCACCCGTATCATCTAACACAGCCACACATCGATCAAGACGCATCCAACACATGGCTAAGAAAAGGCAATATATACAGTGAGACAGAAGAATTCATGATTGCAATACAGGATCAAACAATAAACACCAGATATTACAGCAAGCATATTATTAAAGATCCCAATACCACAACAGATAAATGCAGACTTTGCAAACAACAAATAGAAACAGTAGATCACATCACCAGCGGATGTACAATACTAGCAAATACAGAATACCCCAGAAGACATGACAATGTAGCAAAAATAATACATCAACAACTTGCCATAAAACATAAACTAATAAAACAACACGTTCCCACATACAAGTATGCACCACAAAATGTACTGGAGAATGGTGAATACAAATTATACTGGAACAGAACCATTATAACAGATAAAACAACACCACATAATAAACCTGACATCATACTCACAAATAAAAAGAAGAAATTAACACAACTAATCGAAATATCCATACCCAATACAACAAATATACAGAAGAAAACAGGAGAAAAAATTGAAAAATACATCCAACTGGCTGAAGAAGTCAAGGATATGTGGCATGAGGATAAAGTTGACATTATACCGATTATACTATCAACTACAGGAGTCATACCGCACAATATCCACCAGTACATCAACGCAATACAGCTACATCCAAACGTATATATACAACTACAGAAATCCGTAATTATTGATACATGTTCAATAACCCGAAAGCTCCTAAATGCAATGTAACATATACCGTACAGTTAAAAGGAAGTCACGCTTGATCAAGGTCCGCGTCACTTTTATTTTTGACGAGACATAACGTCTGAGAAAAGAAAGAATAATAATAATGATAATAGTAGTAGTAGTAATAATAACAATATCGATATTGTGTGATGTAAAAAGAGTTTACAGATGTATAAAATGGATGGTTTCTAATGTAGCGAGGTCCGGGGAAATGAAATTTAAAGAGATCGCGTCAGCTAAGAATACTGTGAAATGGGGAAGATCCGGGTTTGAGTAGTTCCTTGTAATAACTAATGATTGTGGCGCAGTCGTCCGGTGGCAGTCCTCCAAGGTTCGATGTGTCTTCGGAGTGTTTTCTTTATGTCTTTTGCTAGATCGCTGAGTGCGCTTCTTATAATGAGGCGCGGAAGAATACAGTATCCACCGTTGTGGGCTTGGCCATTGGCGGTGACCCCTTATCTTCCTATCTAGTGACACCCATCAGTCTTGCGGCGAGTGACGGAGAATCTAGTGGGCGCAGCGCCTCTAGCGGCCAGCCTAGAGTTATCATACTCGGCTGACTTTGAACCGGCGAATGCGGTCGGGATAAACATCGCCGATCCCGCATTTATTCTAACGAGCTGCGAATGAATGTAACACGACGGAAAGCGAACAGTCCGCTGAGTCACTGCGCAGTCAGGACTAAAGTTAAGAAGGTTTAAAATGCTCTGAAGATCGAGAAATTTTGTACAAGCACTTGTTAGAAAAAAAAAGTCTGGGGCTGTACAAGCAATATTTTGATGTCAGTAAAGAAACAGAAGTACTGATGACTAAATTCACTGTTATGGCTTATAATAACCTATTTTATCACCAATTCAATGCGGCCATTGAAACACTATTATTGATAAACATAAAATTGTAAAAAAACCTCATTACTCTGCTTGCTGACATCTCAACTACTGTGCTGAAAAATGATTAGTTTCTCAGATATCTGTCTGAAGTGACTTCAGTGTTGCATTTAAATAAAATAAGTAGTATAGGGTTCTGGCTTACAGTTTATAAACTTAGTGTGTACCGTCCTTAGTACCTCCCTTATGTCTTCATTCTCCCAGGTTAACTACCTACAGGGGCAGGATTTTGGCGAGGAGAGTGGCGGAATAGAAACTGCCTACACATACTTAACGCGCGCGCTCACACACACGCGCACACATATGCACCCAAAATATTTCCTCTCCTAATCACAGCCTAGTACTTCACTGCCATAAAAAATGAAACAGCTAATCAGTACGTACCCCAGAGACGTCATCTTGCTCTTCTATTTCAATTTCTAACTCGTGCTACGACACCCATGTATCCCAGAGCCGCCATATTTGTTGTTTTAGTTCGATCTTAGACCCCACTCTGACATCTTGGTGTGCTTGTTCGGCCTCTGACACCCAAAAACGTTACAGTGATAGTTCAATCTCTAATCCCCTGCTGTGCCACCTTACTCTTCTAGTTCGATGTCTGAGACCCAAAGATGTTGCGAAGGTAGTTCGTTCTATGTACCCAAGAGCTGCCAACTTTCTCTTCTAGTTCTAACTCTGATCACTTCTCCAACATCTTTACTATCGTAATTTATTCTACGTACCACAGAATCCGCAGCTTTGTTATCTTAGTAGTTCTTTGATTTAAAGAGAGATGGGGCCCCTCCACGCCCGCACCAACGTGGTGACCATACCAAAAGTTCTGCTGTCACCTCCATCAACATGTTAGTTATCTAATAGGTGGATCACAGTATGCTGGGCTGTGATGCTATCCGTGCGTCTGGGTAAGACTACGCATTAACACGGTCCATCAGGTCATAGATGGGGTCGTCGAGCAGATGCGCAAAACTATAGACCTATATCTCTGACGTCGATCTGTTGTGGAATTTTAGAACATGTTTTTTGCTCGAGTATCATGTCGTTTTTGGAAACCCAGAATCTACTATGTAGGAATCAACATGGATTCCGGAAACAGCGATCGTGTGAGACCCAACTCGCTTTATTTGTTCATGAGACCCAGAAAATATTAGATACAGGCTCCCAGGTAGATGCTATTTTTCTTGACTTCCGGAAGGCGTTCGATACAGTTCCGCACTGTCGCCTGATAAACAAAGTAAGAGCCTACGGAATATCAGACCAGCTGTGTGGCTGGATTGAAGAGTTTTTAGCAAACAGAACACAGCATGTTGTTATCAACGGAGAGACGTCTACAGACGTTAAAGTAACCTCTGGCGTGCCACAGGGGAGTGTTAGGGGACCATTGCTTTTCACAATATATATAAATGACCTAGTAGATAGTGTCCGAAGTTCCATGCGGCTTTTCGCGGATGATGCTGTAATATACAGAGAAGTTACAGCATTAGAAAATTGTAGCGAAATGCAGGAAGATCTGCAGCGGATAGACATTTGGTGCAGGGAGTGGCAACTGACCCTTAACATAGACAAATGTAATGTATTGCGAATACATAGAAAGAAGGATCCTTTATTGTATGATTATATGATAGCGGAACAAACACTGGTAGCAGTTAAATCTGTAAAATATCTGGGAGTATGCGTGCGGAACGATTTGAAGTGGAATGATCATATAAAATTAATTGTTGATAAGGCGGGTACCAGGTTGAGATTCATTGGGAGAGTCCTTAGAAAATGTAGTCCATCAACAAAGGAGGTGGCTTACAAAACACCCGTTCGACCTATACTTGAGTATTGCTCATCAGTGTGGGATCCGTACCAGATCGGGTTGACGGAGGAGATAGAGAAGATCCAAAGAAGAGCGGCGCGTTTCGTCACAGGGTTATTTGGTAACCGTGATAGCGTTACGGAGATGTTTAACAAACTCAAGTGGCAGACTCTGCAAGAGAGGCGCTCTGCATCGCGGTGTAGCTTGCTCGCCAGGTTTCGAGAGGGTGCGTTTCTGGATGAGGTATCGAATATATTGCTTTCCCCTACTTATACCTCCCGAGGAGATCACGAATGTAAAATTAGAGAGATTAGAGCGCGCACGGAGGCTTTCAGACAGTCGTTTTTCCCGCGAACCATACGCGACTGGAACAGGAAAGGGAGGTAATGACAGTGGCACGTAAAGTGCCCTCCGCCACACACCGTTGGGTGGCTTGCGGAGTATAAATGTAGATGTAGATGTAGATGTAGATAGTGGACGAAACGCGAATGAGGGTAGCAATTTGAAGAGCAGGAGGAAAAAGTGCCAAGGCTCGTGCTGTTGATAAAAAAAACCTCTGGGATAGTGGGATGGGTAGTAAGAGCAGTAGTGGCTTACTAGCTGTGATAGTTCATGCAAGGTTGGATTTGTTAGTATGGGTATCATGCATCATTACCGTGGCAGGCGATGGCGATGTATCCGAGTTTGCAGCAGCTGCTGCATTCCTGGAACAATCAGGATCGTTATATATTAGTGGGAGATCGGCCTTAGATCATCTCACTGTGTGGGGTGTGCGTGGAGCTTGTCTGCATGTAGTGTACGGTACGGCTTCCCTGCGTGGTGCCAGTTATTCAGCAAGGGTATTCCAACTGGATATCCAGTAATGGTGGCTGATTAACAGGGGCTCACCTGCACCGTTGTGTTTGCGTGAACTTGGCCGTAGATGTTAGGTCTTTACAAGTATGTCTTTTGGTCTTTTATGTTTCCATCTATGGTTGTGGTCGTAGTTCCCCAGATTCAGAATAAACGGGTTCTGCGAATGTCTGGAGTTTCTGGTTGTTTGACTCCTGTTCCGTCGTTCTATGTACGCAATGAATGTTCACAATATAAATTGGTGTGTGGCTTTCATATAGATTTCGAGGCTCAGGAAAATTCCCATCCCCAAACTACAATGCTCACTTTATCATCAAGAAGAAAGCGTTTATAATCTTTTACCCATAAAGGTAATTTACTTCTCTTTATGGTGGAAGCAGTATGCAATTTGGATCGAATTATACGCTGAACAGTTCATTTATCAACATCATTTAATACATACCCTCAAGTGCTAAATGGCATTACGATTTTCGCAGACTACTTATCAAGCCTGCTCATCATTGTTCTTAGTTCAGCTATAACCAATTCGTCACATTCCACGGTTCGATGACGAAGGCACAGCATATGCGGCGCCTGGAGTCCACCTCCCCAGTACTGGAACCTATACAGTGCCGGACATAGCACTTGTGTCGCAAGTGAAACATCCTGTACAACACTAACTTACACAGTCCGAAGATTAGGGCGCAATGTAGGGCTGTGCGCGGAATGGTACCTGCCTCTTTGCTATACTTCTGGTTTTCGATATAGCTACTGTCAGCAGTACGGTCCTAAACATACACTACTAGCCATTAAAATTGTTACACCACGAAGACGACGTGCTACAGACGCGAAATTTAACCGACAGGAAGAAGATGCTGTGATATGCAAATGATTAGCTTTTCAGAGCATTCACACAAGGTTGGCGCCAGTGGCGACACCTACAACGTGCTGACATGAGGAAAGTTTCCAACCGATTTCTCATACACAAACAGCAGTTGACCGGCGTTGCCTGGTGAAACGTTGTTGTGATGCCTCGTGTAAGGAGGAGAAATGCGTACCACCGCGTTTCCGACTTTGATAAAGGTCGGATTGTAGCTTACCGCGATTGTAGTTTATCGTATCGCGACATTGCTGCTCGCATTGGTCGAGATCCAATGACTGGTAGTAGAATATGGAATCGGTGGGTTCAGGAGGGTAATACGGAACGCCGTGCTGGATCCCAACGACCTCGTATCACTAGCAGTCGAGATGACAGGCATCTTATCCGCATGGCTGTAACGGATCGTGCAGCCACGTCTCGATCCCTGAGTCAACAGATGGGGACGTTTGCAAGACAACAACCATCTGCACGAACAGTTCGACGACGTTTGCAGCAGCATGGACTGTCAGCTCGGAGACCATGGCTGCGGTTACCCTTGACGCTGCATCACAGGCAGGAGCGCCTGCAATGGTGTACTCAATGACGAACTTGGGTGCACGAATGGCAGAAAGTCATTTTTTCGAATGAATCCAGGTTCTGTTTACAGCATCATGGTGGTCGCAGCAGAGTTTGGCGACATCGCGGTGTGCGCATATTGGAAGCGTGTATTCGTCATCGCCATACTGGCGTATCACCCGGCGTGATGGTATGGGGTGCCATTGGTTACACGTATTGGTCACCTCTTGTTCGCATTGGCGGGACTTTGAACAGTGGACGTTACATTTCTGATGTGTTACGACCCGTGGAACGACCCTTCATTCGATCCCTGCGAAACCCTACATTTCAGCAGGATAATGCACGACCGCATGTTGCAGGTCCCGTACTGGCGTTTATGGATACAGAAAATGTTCGACTGCTGCCCTAGCCAGCACATTCTCCAGACCTCTCACCAACTGAAAACGTCTGGTCAATGGTGGCCGAGCAACTGACTCGTCACAATACGCCAGTCACTACTCTTGATGAACTGTAGTATCGTGTTGAAGGTGCATGGGCAGCTGTACCTGTACACGCCACCCAAGCTCTGTTTGACCCAATGCCCAGGCGTATCAAGGCTGTTATTACGGCCAAAGGTGGTTGTTCTGGGTACTGATTTCTCAGGATGGCCTGTAGGTGGCAGCATAGTGCAGATGCACACTGTGGTGTCACCGCCAGACACCACACTTGCTAGGTGGTAGCCTTTAAATCGGCCGCGGTCCGTTAGTATACGTCGGACCCGCGTGTCGCCACTATCAGTGATTGCAGACCGAGCGCCGCCACACGGCAGGTCTAGAGAGACTTCCGAACACTCGCCCCAGTTGTACAGCCGACTTTGCTAGCGATGGTTCACTGACAAAATACGCTCTCATTTGCCGAGACGATAGTTAGCATAGCCTTCAGCTACGTCATTTGCTACGACCTAGCAAGGCGCCATTAATAGTTACTATTGATGCTGTAAAACATGTACCGTCAAGAGCGATGTTCACCATTTATGGATTAAAGTTAAGTATTCCACAGCTACGTCCTTTTTTTCTAAGTCTAATTTCCTTGTCCTGTTCCAGACCTCACGCCAGCCTGCGTGAGCTAAAACGCGTGCCTTTCGGCTTCCTCTTGTAGTACCGGGTTGGCTCTCTTGCCAACCTACAACACACACATACCGTCGCACTATCAGTATAAAGATGGCCGCCCCACTTGCGACTTGCACCAGGTAAGAACAGCGTTCTGTTATTCGGTTTTTACGTAGTGAAGGTGTGACAAAACTAAATGCCTGGTTACTACTAGAATGCCAACAGCAGTAGATCAGGAAATGTTAAGAGTTGGAGACATGCAGTTTGAAAAAGTGAACTCATTTAAGTATCTAGGAGAGGATATCACTTCGAGAAATGAGATTTAATCCGAACTGAAGAAGAGATTACGGGCGGGAAATGCGTGTTACTTCTCACTGAATAGACTACTTTCATCACGGATATCGTCTAGTAATTTAAAGATTAGAACATACAAAACTATTATTCTACCAGTCATGCTGTATGGGTGTGAGTCTTGGTCTCTCACTGTGCAAAATGAAAAGCCGTCTCGAGTATTTGAAAATAAAATTGTGAGGAAAATTTTCAGAGCAAAAAGGGATAACATTAGCGGAGAGTGGCGAAAACTGCATAACGAAGAGGTTCATGAACTCTATTCAAGCCCTGACATAGTCAGTATTATTCAATCACGTAGGCTGCTATGGGCGGGTCACGTAGCTCGAACGGATGAGGGCAGGGCAGCGCGCAGGGCACTTAGAGGGAAAACGTCCTGTGGGGAGACCGAGGAGTAGATGGGAGGACAATGTGATGGCTGATTTGAAGAGCCTAGGTATTGAAGGTGAATGGAAAGAAATAGCCCAAGACAGGGACAGATGGCGAAAATACGTTGCTGCGGTAATGGACTCTCGAGTCCGGTATGACCAGTGAGTGAGTGAGTGTCAGTGAAGGTGTGAAACCTATTGAAATTCATCGACTAATGAAGGTTCAGTACGGTGATGCATGTTTGTCACAGCAGCAAGTCTACGAATGGTGTAGGAAGTTCGCAAATGGTGTGACTTCAGTGAAAGATGCTCCTCGTCCAGGTCAGGCACAACGAGTTGTGACTCCGCAGAACATTGCTGCAGTTGAAGCCATAGTGAAGGAAAACCGCACAGTGACACTGAATCACATTGCAGCATGTTTACAGATTAGTCATGGGTCAGCACACCACATTGTGCATGATGTGCTCCAGTTTCACAAAGTGTCTGCAAGACGGGTGCCACGGCAGCTGACTCCTGAAATGAGAGAACGACGTGTTGATGCTTGTGAAGAACTTCTTCGGCGCTTTTAACGAGAAAGTGATGGCTTCCTTGCAAGAATCGTTACTGGGGACGAAACCTGGGTTCGCTTCCACCAACCGGAAACGAAGAGAGCGAGCAAGGAATGGCGCCATTCCTCATCACCAAAACCAAAGAAATTTCGAAGAGAACCGTCAGCAGGGATGGTTATGATGACTCTCTTTTGGAACGAAAAAGGCATCATTTTGGAGCATTACATGCCTAGAGGGACCACTGTCACCAGTGCATCATACACAGATCTCCTAAAAAATCATCTGCGGCCTGCAATCAAATCGAAGCGACGTGCAATGCTGTCAGCAGGTGTCCTTTTGCAACATGATAATGCAAGGCCCCACACTGCCCGTACAACAGTTGCAACAATCACAGACCTGCATTTTGAGTGTCTTCCTCATCCACCATACTCACCAGACCTTGCCACAAGTGATTTCCATATGTTTGGAGCACTCAAAGACGCAATGGGAGAAAAGAAGTTCCGTTCTGATGAAGAGGTACGCCACGCGGTGCATGAGTGGTTGCGCGGACTACCAAAATATTTTTTTTTCTAAAGGAATTGATGCACTTTGTAAGCGCTGGAGGACTTACATTGAGCGTGGGGGAGATTATGTTGAAAAGTGATATAGCTTTATACCACTTCTGCACAATAAATAATATTAAAAAAAAATATTTAAGGTTTTCAAAAAATGGTTCAAATGGCTCTGAGCACTATGGGACTCAACATCTTAGGTCATAAGTCCCCTAGAACTTAGAACTACTTAAACCTAACTAACCTAAGGACATCACACACACCCATGCCCGAGGCAGGATTCGAACCTGCGACCGTAGCAGTCCCGCGGTTCCGGACTGCAGCGCCAGAACCGCACGGCCACCGCGGCCGGCTAAGGTTTTCAGTTGACTCACCCTCGTATTAGCATAAAGGCACCATTTGTTATCACCAGTAACGATACCGGATAGGAACGGTCCGTGTTGTTTCGCGAGCCTGTTAATGAAATCAGAGATGCACTTATGACTACCCGCTGATTTTTGTGATTTTGGCTTAGATATGCAGTACCCATGCATCCGACTTTTCAATCTTCCACACTGCATGCAAATGTCGCACAATGTTGGTATGATCACAGTTCATCACCTCTGTCATTTCTCGAGTACACTGACGTGGGGAATTGTCGATTAATGCGTTTAAACGATCTCCATCAAAGCTCTCTGGTCTCCTTAACGTGGAGAGTTACTAATGTCAAAACGATCCTCCTTAAAAAGACAAAATCATTTTCCTGCGTGCTCTGTCCAAAGGCATTATCCCCATACGCGGCGAAAGTGTTTCTGGCTGCCTCCGCTGCGGTCACCCCTCTACTAAACTGAAACGGAAACTATATCGAAAATATTTAGATTTCTCAATTTGCCACTCTGTTTTCTAGTGTCCATAGCTTCACTCACTATCTCCAGATAACGAAATGACAATATGTAAATTCGATTAGCAACAGTGAACTACAAATAAAAAATGAGAATCGATAAATAAACGCCTAACAGCCGGAATACCAACATCCAAAACAAAAAGACTACGAACTTATGCACCAACCTATTAGTAAGTAAACAAACCGTTTTACATTTAACTCACAAATACTTTAAAATATGGTAAAACAAAAATAGGTTGTTTATTTCGCTGTGCAAATGGCTGGAACCTCAAGTTTTTTTTCTGGCAGAACGTTAGAATATGAAATACAGCTGTTGTGGCCGATCGGTTCTAGGCGCTTCAGTCCGGAACCGCTCGACCGCTACGGTCGCAGGTTCAAATCCTGCCTCGGGCATGGATATGTGTGATGTCCTTAGGTTAGTTAGGTTTAAGTAGTTCTAAATTCTAGGGGACTGATGACCTCAGATGTTAAGTCCCATAGTGCTCAGAGCCATTTTTCGAAATAAAGCTGCGCTTTGTGACACGCACAAGGTGGACATACTTATGTTTAGGCGCATACGGTTCACAATAACTGCATCGAAATAAGGAAATTTAACACAGATGCAAGCTCCGATTGCTACGTAAGTTGTGCCCTGATCATCGTACTCTGGGCCTGAGTGTTGTACAAGGTATTACTTACACAACGCAATTGCTGTCTCGAGCATTGTGAGGGTTCCTGTACTAGAGAAGGAGGCACCACTCACCACGTGCAGTGCACCCTGATCATCAGACTGTGGTTGGTGATGCACTTGTTTAACGGAACTACGACAGCTAAGGGACGACCTTGAAAACAACGCCAAGGGAATCATTGCACCAGTTAGCACTTTGACTAGATATTGCATTATGTTGATAAATCAACTGTTCCGTGCACAGGGTGGTCAGAAACAGTCTGGAAAGCTTGTAAAGGTGTTGCAGGGTAGTGCTGAGAAATAATTGTTAAGAAAAAAGGTCGTATGTGACACATTCAGTGGTTATGCACCCATTTACGAGTTTACATAAGTATGCATTTACCATCACTCAGATTCCGCTGGGCAGGACTATGGCATTCCCAATGTTGCATTTGTAATTGTGGACGTATTGTCAACTCGAGACTGCTGTGACATGATCACAGCCTCACATCAAACATAAATATAGGATTCACTTATGATTCAATTATTGGCATGTTGTGTGGGCTCCTCACTGGTCAATTGACAAATTGGTTTGCGAGATGATATGTATGACCTCTTTTGAAACCTGATTGCATAGACATGATGGTTTTTTAGTTTTAGTGTGGTTCAAAGACCAAAGTGTGTATTGGCTACAATACATTTACCCATAAGTATATGCAATTTAACTTTTGTTGTATTTTTGCATGTTTAGTTGAGTTTCATACTTCCGAGTACTTTTTGAGTGGGTTGCTGCTCAGGAAGCTGACGTAAACGTTGCTGCCATTAGCCTCTAGTTAGGTGTTCGGTGGTCGAACTGTGTCTGTTATCTCTAGAATTGTACCTAGATATTTTTAAATGCCACCATATTGAAGGTGGCTGGAAAACTTCAGAGTCGATTTTTCCGAGAGATCTTTAGGGTTGAATCGAATTAGTCTGGGATACTGATACTTGAGTTCTGAAGTTCATGTAACCTAAATACGAGGTGCATTCAAGTTCTAAGGCCTCCGATTTTTTTTCTAATTAACTACTCACCCGAAATCGATGAAACTGGCGTTACTTGTCGACGTAATCGCCCTGCAGACGTACACATTTTTCACAACGCTGACGCCATGATTCCATGGCAGCGGCGAAGGATTCTTTAGGAGTCTGTTTTGACCACTGGAAAATCGCTGAGGCAATAGCAGCACGGCTGGTGAATGTGCGGCCACGGAGAGTGTCTTTCATTGTCGCAAAAAGCCAAAAGTCACTAGGAGCCAGGTCAGGTGAGTAGGGAGCATGAGGAATCACTTCAAAGTTGTTATCACGAAGAAACTGTTGCGTAACGTTAGCTCGATGTGCGGGTGCGTTGTCTTGGTGAAACAGCACACACGCAGCCCTTCCCGGACGTTTTTGTTGCAGTGCAGGAAGGAATTTGTTCTTCAAAACATTTTCGTAGGATGCACCTGTTACCGTAGTGCCCTTTGGAACGCAATGGGTAAGGATTACGCCCTCGATGTCCCAGAACATGGACACCATCATTTTTTCAGCACTGGCGGTTACCCGAAATTTTTTTGGTGGCGGTGAATCTGTGTGCTTCCATTGAGCTGACTGGCGCTTTGTTTCTGGATTGAAAAATGGCATCCACGTCTCATCCATTGTCACAACCGACGAAAAGAAAGTCCCATTCATGCTGTCGTTGCGTGTCAACATTGCTTGGCAACATGGCACACGGGCAGCCATGTGGTCGTCCGTCAGCATTCGTGGCACCCACCTGGATGACACATTTCGCATTTTCAGGTCGTCATGCAGGATTGTGTGCACAGAACCCACAGAAATGCCAACTCTGGAGGCGATCTGTTCAACAGTCATTCGGCGATCCCCCAAAACAATTCTCTCCACTTTCTCGATCAAGTCGTCAGACCGGCTTGTGCGAGCCTGAGGTTGTTTCGGTTTGTTGTCACACGATGTTCTGCCTTCATTAAACTGTCGCACCCACGAACACACTTTAGACACATCCATAACTCCATCGCCAAATGTCTCCTTCAACTGTCGATGAATTTCAGTTGGTTTCACACCGCGCAAATTCAGAAAACGAATGATTGCACGCTGTTCAAGTAAGGGAAACGTCGCCATTTTAAGTATTGAAAACAGTTCTCATTCTCGCCGCTGGCGGTAAAATTCCATCTGCCGTATGGTGCTGCCATCTCTGGGACGTATTGACAATGAACGCGGCCTCATTTTAAAACAATGCGCATGTTTCTATCTCTTTCCAGTCCGGAGAAAAAAAATCGGAGGCCTTAGAACTTGAATGCACCTCGTATACACTGATAAGCCGAGACATTATGACCAGTGCTCACCGCGGGGTTGGATGCCGCCTGGTGGGTTTGCGGGCAGATGACGCTGTAGCAAAAGTATGTAAGAGGAGCAGACACGTTAGGCGGATCACCCTAGCGAAGATATGGGCTGCAAATCGAGAAATCCATTGAGATAAGCGAATTTGGCAAAGGGCAAATTATTATTACGCAGAGTCTGTGGACGAGTATCTCGAAAACGGGAAATCTGGCCCAATTTTCACGTGCTACTGTCGTGAGCATCTACGGAATGAGGTAGAAGGACAGTGAAACTACCACTAGGTGCTAAAGGTTGGACATTCACGACTCTTCACAGAATGTGGGGTTCGGAGGCGTGTCTACCGTATAATGTAGGATAGATGGTGGTCTGCGGCACCTCTGCCGAAAGAGCACAATGCTGGTACACGTACAAATGTTTCAGAACACACCATTCGTCGTATATCGTTGAACATGGAGCTCCGCAGCAGACCACCCCTGCATGTTCACATGTTGACCCAACGATATCATCAGTTACAATAGCAGTAGGCGTGGGACCATCGGGATTCGACTGTCGATCAATGGAAACGTGTCGGCTCTTCGGGTCAATCATATTTTGCTACACTATGTCGATGAACGTCACCACAAACGCCGTCATCGATGTCAACAGCGGCTCGAAACGTACAACGCACCACGAACGCAGGCTGGTGGTAGCAGTATTATGCTATGAGAGAAATTCATCTGCACTTACATGGGACGTGTGGTAGTAAGCGAAGATACTCTGACAGCTTAGAATTACCTGCAGCTCTTGGTGTCTGATGTCTTCCCCGATGGCGATTTCATGTTTCAGTAGTATGTCTGTCCACGTTTCGGAGCCAGAATCATGCTACAGTGGGTTGAGGTGCATTATAGTGAACACGCGTTGCTGTCTTGGCGACCAAATTCGCCTGATGTTATTCCTATAGAACCACTTGTGTCGCTATCGGGCGCCATCATCTCGTACGCATATCAGCAGTCCGTTATTTACGCGAATTACATGACCTGTGCGTAGACATCTCATGCTACATACCTCCACAAACCTACCAACAAACTGTCAGATCCTTGATACGCAGAATCAATTATGTATTTCGTTCCAAAGATGGCAAAGCAAGGTATTAAGTTGGTGGTTATAATGTTTCGGCTCATCTGAAATAATAATTAAATGGACACCCTACCTGCAAACAGGCGTTGATGTACTTCATTGGGGACATGCTGAAAATGTGTGCCCCGACCGGGACTCGAATCCGGGATCTCCCGGTCGGGGCACACATTTTCAACATGTCCCCAATGAAGTACATCAACGCCTGTTTGCAGCTAGGGTGTCCATTTAATTATCATTTCATTTCTAGCAAAGCTGCATGGTCATCCACGGTAACTGTTCTTTCGGGAACAGATACTACCGCCATATAAATCGACTCATCAGTGTAAAAAATTACAAAAATCCGACTACCTTGTGGTGTCCTTATAAGCTTGTAAATCGAAAGCCAGAAGGCGCATAGGTTATACTACTAAAAAAGAACTCCTCAGAGGTTACATAACTCTATATTGTTTGTTAAACTTTTACCATTCAGGTGAGTCCTTTACAACGTTCACATAGCCATTTCTTTATAGATATTAGAAAAACCTGACAGCACCTTGAACTTGGAAGCTCCGGTGGTTCCGTATCACAGTACATCTGACTGAAAGTTATTAGCAGGTAAGTTCAGTACAGGCTTTCTCGGCATAAATTGGATAGTTTGTGAAGTGCCACTTAACACGCAGTTAGCACAAAATTAATGGAAAATCCATTGTATTTTAGAGCCAACTAATCGAAATTACATCAACGTTTCATAATGCTGACACGTATAAATTTGTTAGGAAGTCTTTTTCCTTATAATAAAACAGTGTTTACCAGGATAGGCTCAGTTATGTCTCCCCAAACATTTTCAAAAATCCATTTTCAATACTAAAATGCACTGAACACATTACGTGCATAAACTTCCAATGACGTAGGTACCATGACGACTATGTTAATACACCTTCCTTGATTTCCCATTTATTTGTATGGAAAATTGATTCAGAATTCCCCATAATAAACACGTAGAGTTTATGAAGGCAAAAAGAGATTGATATTATTCATCACTGACTTTGGTCAGGCGATTTTCTATTAAGATGCGTTGTACTCTAATAGACTATTGCTGATCTAAAGAGGTACTTTACCATCAATTTATGGTACATATTTTAAACCTCTTCTGTTCACCTTCTAAGTAATGCTTGGATATGTAGTGTGTTTCATTTAAAAGATGCACTTTAAATGCTTTCTTCAAATACACTGCTTGACAAAAAGTGAAGCATCCAGAGGGGAGGAAGAAACGAAGAAAAACGTTAAAGGTGAGAGGGTACATGACGTTATTTCAGTGACTACCAAATCGAATCACATTTACAAAGAACTTGGCAGTATGAGCCCACTTATCAGTGCGATGTTGCAGCCCATCTGCCCCGGACGAGTGCACTGATTTTGTTGGGTAGGTTGTCATAAAGCCGTTGTCTCCTCTCCAGAGGCAAGCTAGTCCATAACTATTGTAATAGCTCCTTGACAACCTGGATACTGATGCTGGAACGGACCTGACGTCTCAGCTGGTCCTACACATGTTCTGTCGGTGACAGATCTGGGGATCTTGGCGCCCACGGGGTACCTCACCATTATGCAGACAATTCATAGTCACAAGAGCCTTAGACGAACATTGCCCTGTTGAGAAATGGCACCTCAATATCGTCGCGTGAGAGAAAACACATGAGGAAGCAAGTTGTTCGTGATGTAATGTAGGACCGTCAGAGTTCCCTCAGTTACTACCAGCCGTGTCATACTCGATGGCTCTCCATTCCATGACGCAAGGAGTAACACTGTTGCGCCTTTCCAAAACATTGGAAGGATAAGACCTCTGACATACTCACTGACGATCGTCATGTGAAATAGTAGCCGGTCGGTGTGGCCGTGCGGTTCTGGAACCGCGTGACCGCTACGGTCGCAGGTTCGAATCCTGCCTCGGGCATGGATGTGTGTGATGTCCTCAGGTTAGTTAGGTTTAAGTAGTTCTACGTTCTAGGGGACTGATGACCTAAGATGTTAAGTCCCATAGTCCTCAGAGCCATTTTTTTTTTGAGTTAAGTCCCATAAGATTCCACACACATTTGAACATTTTTGAACATTTGTCGGGCAGAGTGGGCACCAATCTGCTATTGTTTGCTAATGATGCCGTGGAGTACGGTAAGGAGTCGAAGTTGAATGACTGTAGGAACGTACAAGACGACTTAGACAAAATTTACGGTTTGTCCTAGTTGTAGCAAGTGCAAGTGTGACGATTAGTCAAGAACGAGAGTGATCAGTTGATTGTGAAGTATTAGTAATAGTAATTCATAGTAATTTCTCAGTAAAAATATTGCTAAAGTAGAAAGAAGTTTTTCAACATTGCGAGGTACAAAGACATGGCTGAGGTCGACAGTGAAGGTGGATCGACTTAATGGCATAGCTCTGTTGAACACACACTCTGAAATTGATTGTCCTATTGGCGATGTAATTAACCAATTTGCCAGGAAGAATAAACGCATAGAAATCATCATTTAAGGAAGAGAACCACAACTGTAACTTTTTTGTATCGTAAGATGGCACTGTCTTATATATGTGTATAACGAATTTAAATAAAACTTTCTTCAACTTTGCATGTGTCTAGATTATTTTTTATTACGTTAAAAGTAAATGTAGCGCAAGATATCTTCAGCGCACCCTCTTTGAGGTTTTTCTGTGTGCGCCACTGGTTGTCACGCAGTGTATATTGGATGTACACTACTGGCCATTAAAATTGCTACACCACGAAGATGACGTGCTACAGACGCGAAATTTAACCGACAGGAAGAAGATGCTGTGATATGAAAATTATTAGCTGGTGGCGCCACCTACAACGTGTTGACATGAGGAAAGTTTCCAACCGATTTCTCATACACAAACAGCAGTTGACCGGCGTTGCCTGGTGAAACGTCGTTGTGATGCCTCGTGTAAGGAGAAGGAATGCGTACCATCACGTTTCCGATTTTGATAAAGGTCGGATTGTAGCCTATCGCGATTGCGGTTTATCGTATCGCGACATTGCTGCTCGCGTTGGTCGAGATCCTATGACTGTTGGCAGAATACGGAATCGGTGGGTTCAGGAGTGTAATATGGAACGCCGTGCTGGATCCCAACGGCCTCGTATCACTAGCAGTCGAGATGACAGGCATCTTATCCGCATGGCTATAACGGATCGTGCAGCCACGTCTCAATCCCTGAGTGAGCAGATGGGGACGTTTGCAAGACAACAACCATCAGCACGAACAGTTCGACGACGTTTGGAGCAGCATGGACTATCAGCTCGGAGACCACGGCTGCGGTTACCCTTGACGCTGCATCACACGCAGGAGCGCCTGCGATGGTGTACTCAACGACGAACCTGGGTGTACGAATGGCAAAACGTCATTTTTTCGGATGAATCCAGGTTCTGTTTATAGCATCATGATGGTCGCATCCGTGTTTGGCGACATCGCGGTGAACGCACATTGGAAGCGTGTATCCGTCAACGCTATAGTGGCGTACCACCCGGCGTGATGGTATGGGGTGCCATTGGTTACACGTCTCGGTCACCTCTTGTTCACACTGACGGCAATTTGAACAGTGGACGTTACATTTCAGATGTGTTACGACCCGTGGCTCTACCCTTCATTCGATCCCTGCAAAACCCTACATTTCAGCAGGATAATACACGACCGCATGTTGCAGGTCCTGTACGGGCCTTTCTGGATACAGATAATGTTCGACTGCTGCCCTGGCCAGCACATTTTCCAGATCTCTCACCAATTGAAAACGTCTGGTCAGTGGTGGCCGAGCAACTAGCTCGTCACAATACGCCAGTCACTACTCTTGATGAACAGTGGTATCGTGTTGAAGCTGCATGGGCAGCTGTACCTGTACACGGCATCCAAACTCTGTTTGACTCAATGCCCAGGCGTATCAAGGCCGTTATTACGGCCAGAGTTGGTTGTTCTGGGTAATGATTTCTTAGGATCTATGCACCCAAATTGCGTGAAAATGTAATCACATGTCAGTTGTAGTATAATATATTTGCCCAATGAATACCCGTTTATCATCTGCATTTCTTCTTGGTGTAGCAATTTTAATGGCCAGTAGTGTAGTTACCTCTATAATTTGATTGGAATATTTGTTGCAGAATTTTACACTTTGAAAGAAACTGATTTTTGTGATTCCGTTTATTTTCTTTTCATAAATTTAAGATAAGACAAAATCTTGTTTCATTGTTACGGATAGAGCTGACAGAACCACACCACGTACCTTAAGCCAGAAGATGGGTTCGTTTGCAGCAAGACAGTGTAACGTCATGCGTATTTAGACGAGCTAATCGGCCACCCAGTATAGGTACGATGTAATATGAATTTGTTGTACAGCTGAACGCTAGCGGGCGCGAGGGCTTAGGGTACTCCGCTGCAGGTCCGGCTAGGCGACCAGTCCAAGTCCAGGTGCAGAGGCATGGAGTACATGGACGAAAATAGGGAAATCCCGGTACAGGGAATTCTGATACTGAGGAGGACAGACTATGTTCCAAGAAATGGCGGAGTGTCAGACAAGCTGAAAGATGTCCTTTCACAGCTCTCTGAGAGTTGATAATAATTTACAGTCAATTATTAATCCAAATTTGAATTCATGGTCGATCTCAGAAAAATGAGGTGCAGCCTATGACACAACAGTGTTTTCAATATCTTTAAAACTACTGAAGTTAATATTTTACAGTGAATAAACATTTACACAACGAACCTCTGAATTAACAACATTTAATTGCCTCATGTAATTTCAACAAACGATATCTCATATGATAACACACTACATCTATCATCCCTGAAAGCTACATATCTGTATCTATTTTATTTATTGATTTACGACGCCTATTATATCTTTTTCACTATACGAACGTTTATCAGAACATCGTATTCTCCACAATAAGACAATACAAATGAATGCAGCATGAATACCACACATATTGTCATACTTGTGTAGTTATTTAATGACCAGTTTACTATTTTCCAGTAACTTTATTTAAATGTTGATTGCAAGTGCTAGCAAGAAACTGTGATAATTTAAAAATGGTCAGTCATATGTGTCAGCGGAGACCACAATTGAAAAGAGAACCAAAAGACGCTTTTGTCAAGAAGGCATAAGTTATTGTTTAAAAACTATTTTACCACAGTCTGTTGTCATTTATCATGAGCTCACTTGTGCTAGAATGCTGGCTTATTTATTTATTTGAAAATTTGTGATAAGGTTCAAATGGCTCTGACCACTATGGGACTTAACATCCAAGGTCATCAGTCCCTTAGAACTATTTAAACCTAACTAACGTAAGGACATCACATACATCCATGACCGAGGCAGGATTCGAACCTGCGACAGTAGCGAACCGGGACAAGACGCCACAGACCGTGCGGCTACCACGCGCGGTTATTTATTTATGAATGAACCAACTATTGCTTATATTTACTGTAAATAATCTGAGTGTAACAGAATATGTATAACATTTCTGTACTTAAATATTGTAATATATTAGTTTAGTGCTGGAAAGGGTCATATTGGGTAAAATCGTGTCTGTAGTGCTGAAGGACGATGTGTTTTTGGTGGGGGCGACCTTCAACCAATTAGAAAGCAAACAGTAGCGGAACACTACTGGAGTCAAGTGGAGACCGTGACTCTTCGAGCGCAGAGCTCAAACGAGAGATTCTGGGCACTTTTGTGTCGAGTTCTGGAAGAAGGCAGACCTACCTATAGTGACGTGCAAGATTCAGTCATATAGGTGATTGGTTCTGAGCGGTGAACGGCCGCTGCAGTACTCTTAACTTTTGAAGGGGATCTGAATGCGCCCCAGAGTAGGACTTTTTCTGTTTGTATTGTGGAACTGAAGAAGGAGGCAACACGTCCCTTTTTCAGATGAATCTCTCTTCTGAATACTGCATCACTATGCTCGTGTTTCTGTATAGAGGCTCCGAGGAAAATTAAAGTTGCAGATTGCATTTGATGTCGTCATAAGGCGTGATAGTTTGGGTTCGAAATGGCTCTGAGTACTATGGGACTTAACATCTGAGGTCATCAGTCCCCTAGAACTTAGAACTACTTAAACCTAACTAACCTACGGACATCACACACATCCATGCCCGAGGCAGGATTCGAACCTGCGACCGTAGTGGTCGCGCGGTTCCAGACTGTAGCGCCTAGAACCGCTCGGCCACCTCTGCCGGCTCGGAGGATCAGCAAGAGCATTTCGGAAACTGTACGACTTGTCGGGTGCTCGAGGAGTGCTGTGGTGAACGTCTTCAACACGTGGCGAAACCAACGTGACACCAGATCCAGACGTCGTGGAGTTGGGCTGCCACCCCCATTACAGATGTCGGACGTCGTAGGCTGGGTACACTGGTAAAACATGACAGACAGCGAACTGTGGCGGAACTAACATCACACTTTAATGCTGGACAGAGTACAGGTATGTCTAAACACACAGTGCACCGAACACTCCTAACGATGGGCTTTTGCAGCCGACAACCCATGCATGTTCAATGTTAACACCACGGCATCGGCCATTACCATTGAAATGGTCACGTGATCATCGCCACTGGACGTTGGCACAGTGACAGAGCAGTGCATGGTCTGATGAATACCGATACCTTCATCATGCCGATGGGAGGGCACGAATCCATCGTCTTCCAGAGATACGGCCCCTTGATACCTGTACTGCGGGACGGAGACAAGCTGGCGGTGGCTCCATTGTGCTCTCGGGATCATTTACGTGGGCATCCATGATTCCAGTGAAACTCGTGCAAGGAGTTTCGTGCACTGGTTGCAGACCACATACGCCCCTTCATGACGATCATGTTTTCCGACGGTAGTGGCATTATTCATCAAGACAATGCGCTGTGTCACAAGGCCAGGAGTCTGATGGAGTGGTTCAAGGGACACACTGGCTAGTTCCAATTGATGTGCTTGCCCCCCAGCTCGCCAGATCTGAACCCGATCGAACACATCTGGGATGTGATTGAACGTGGCGTCAGAGCTCATCGCCCCCCTCCACAGAATTTACTGGAATTAGGTGACTTGTGTGTGCAGATGTGGTGCTAACTTTCTCCAGCGACCTATCAAGGCCTCATTGCTTCCATGCCACGACGAGTCGCCGCTGTTCAAATGGTTCAAATGGCTCTGAGCACTATGGGACTTAACTTCTCAGGTCATCAGTCCCCTAGAACTTAGAACTACTTAAACCTAACTAACCTAAGGACATCACACACATCCATGCCCGAGGCAGTATTCGAACCTGCGACCGTAGCGGTCACGCGGTTCCAGACTGTAGCGCCTTTAAACCGCTTGGCCACCCCGGCCGGCTGTCGCCGCTGTTATCCGTGCCAAAGGTGAACATACCGGCTATTAGGACATAATGTTCTGGTAGATTAGTATATATGTCCTAAATTACGGGATTTCGTCATGTATTCTTTCAGCAAGATAACCCAAGACATTACGTAGCGCATGCTGTCCAGATCTACCTCCGCAGAGAGTGTATTCGACTGTTCTGCCTGTAGACTGTCATGCAACCTCTCGCTTGCCACTGTGATTGATTAAGTCTGCCACAGAGTTCAAACAACATGGAAAGAGGAATCCATATTTGTCATGAAAACTCGTTTCGACTCGATGCCTGACCGGGTGGAGTCAATGTTGATGTCAAAGGTGGTAGCTCTCTGTACTAAATTTCGCATTCTATATACATCAAACCACTTACCAGTTTTAGAAAGGGGGTGTTTCTAAGGAACTGTGCATATAAATCATAACAAAGCGTAGGCAGTGCCGTCATATAAAAGGTGGGTGTTGTAACAGAATATGTTACGGAAATTAACAAAATAAATCTTAGACAAGGAATTCTTCACCAGGAAAGGATTTGATTTCTCTGCTTACGCCATATTCACGACCTACTGGATTTGTGTGGATGATCTGGATTTGTTAGGTTACATAGGCCCTCTAAAATTTATACTGGTTGTAAGTGCAGCACATAGTTCGGACATGTTAGCACACATGCACAGTGGTAAGTGACAACGCAAGGATTGACCTGGGGTTCATCACTATAGATCATTTTCATGCCCCTCTTTAAACATAAATGCTTAGATAACGTCGTTGGACTGGGGTGAAACGATGGTAATGGATCAAGTCTGGAATCGTGTCGGGTATGAAGTAAGGATGGGGCTGATAACCACAAAGAATGACAGTTTATTTGAGATTAAACCACGAGATTGCCATAGATATTCGTAAGGATGGAACATAAAGCTTTGACATATGCACACAACTTACGATAGACGGCAGTTTAGTCTTAACAACCTCTCACAGTATTTAATTAACTAAAGGGTCCCTTGATACAGACAACAGAACGAAAATGACGGATACAGGGGACAAGGGAACAATCATAAACATGGCTAGCCTCATGTACGAGACGCATGTGAAACAGACGAAGTAAGACAAATAAAATATGAATCACACACTTATCCACATTGTCAAGCATGCTAGGACACTAAGGGTGATGTTAAATCTCATACATCATTACAATTAAGCCCACTAGAGCATAAGAAGGAGGAACACAGGCAGGTTACAAAAAAATGGCTCTAAGCACTATGGGACTTAACATCTGAGGTCATCAGTCCCCTAAACTTAGAACTACTTAAACCTAACTAAGGCAGGTTATAGGTCAACTACAGTGGTAGAAAAAGAACGTTAAAATGTGTAAGTTAAAAAGGATCAGAATAGTTTATGCATATAGGTAGTCGTTCTACATGTAATTTCGTGTATTACAAGAAGGATTACGACGTTGCTTGATATTTACAAGACAAGGGGCACGTGGCCTGGATTGACCACCAAGACTATGTACAACATTGAGAAGAATGCAGCAGTTCCAGCGAAAAAAGCAAACGGAAATGATCGAGGGAAGACAAAATTAGATCGCTGATGGTGCTAATCTTAACAGTTACTCAACTCAGAATGAATTTAGTCTGATTGTAAAACTATGGGGCAGACTCGCAGACGAAGGACCAAGATATAAAATGCTGAATGGTGTGTCAAAAATTGGAAATAATTATTTCCATAAACCTTGTGAACACAATGTATGTGCTGTATTAGGAATTAAGCAATTCATGAGAGACTAATGCAAAGAGCCATACAGGTACATGGTTGCATTGTACAATACACAATGTCCTCCACACTAAGTTGCACGCAACATGAAAATATTGAATGAAAGTAATCAAAAATAGAATCACGAAACACCCTGTAGTATTCTGCTGCAGAAAGAAACAGATAAAGCCCCTCTAGTTATTGGCATAACTCAAATCGCTACCAAACTCCAAAAATGTAACAGTAAGCTCCAAAGAGCACCATATTATACTGACGCATACGGAACCAGGGTGCTTATCCATTTGCTATTTCCACTGCTTGCATCCTAAAGAGAGGTGGAGGGCAAAACAGTTACGTAGTGCCAACCCATGCTTAGAGGTGTTTTAGTGGAAATGTTACATCTCTGGCCTGAACTGAATTCATTCCTACACTTTACTATAACCGAGCGAGGTGGCGCAGTGGTTAGCACATTGGACTTACATTCGGGACGACGCCGTTTCAAACCCGTGTCCGGCCATCCTGATTTAGCTTTTCCGTGCTTTCCCTAAATCTCTTCAGGCAAATGCCGGGATGGTTCATTTCAACGGACACAGCCGAATTCCTTCCCCATCCTTCCCTAATCCGATGGGACCGATGACCTCACTGTTTGACCCCCTCCCCCAAACCAACCAACTAACCTATACTCTACTACAACAGTACTATTAGGCTACCAAAGCTCAGACGTATAGTGGTTAACTCTCTGGTTCCTCACGGAACTTTCAAAACAAACTCATTCACTCAGAAGGGCGCACAGGAAAGTGTATGGATCACATAGATGCAAGTACATAATAAACAAACACATTATGCAACTCAACACTCTTCCAGAGGCTCGTTATCAAGGAAAAAGAGTAACATTCGATGTGACTTGCGTATTGATCGCACTCTTGGAAATTCTGAATTGACAACTCTTACGAAACGGGACTGACAGTACTGCTTCAGTCACACCATGTGTTCTTCCTACTATACTGTATGCACATAATAATCAAAATTTCATTATTTGCTATTCTTGCGGTGTAGCAGTGCTAATGGTCAGCAGTATATTCGTTTTGCAAGGAAACAATGAACTTCATGAGTGAATATTGAGAGAGGTGTAGCGGTAGGAGTCATAGAAACACGTGCACAAATAGTAGTTGTGGTACGTAGGTAATCGGTTAAAGGATCAGTAGCAGGTTTCTAGTGGTAGAAAGTAGTTTCTACTTTCTTTTTCTGTTTCTTCGTTGCATTATTAGTTCTTCTTAGGCTTTAGTATTGACCAACTGGGATCACGTAACAATTTCAATAACCCTTTGATTGTTTTTTCCTATTTTTCCAGTACGCTTTCATCTTCTCCCCATTATGTCTTTTCCTTTCTACTGGACTTCGTGTCCCTGATGTCTTACTTTTTCTGTCTTGAGAGGTTTCAGAATTAGTATTTTAGTCTTTATTTTTAGTTACTTCCTGTTGTTTCCGATTCTTTCTTTCTACGTCTATTATTAATTTTTTTTCAGGAAAACCGGGGTTTCTCTTGTTGGCCTGGTTTTTAGCATTAATTTTGATGTCTTCTGTATGTTTTGGTAGATTTTCTGATTTTTTTTCCCATTTCGTTGTTAGTATTGCACCCATTAATGTGGGTTGTAAGGCCTATTTTAGCTATCCATATAACAGACTGTAATTGTAAAGATTAAATACAAGGCCGTGCTGAAAAGTCATGTCATTAAATTTTTAATGTGAAAACTCTAAACGTTTTTTAAATGAAGCAAACGTTATTACCATTTTACAGCCTTATTCATGTCCACAAATTTGCAGCCCTCTGCTGTTAGAGGGCTCCGAATTGTAACGTGTAACATGGATCTATGTAACGTAAGATGTCGGAACACGAGAAACAACGTGCTGTAATCGAGTTTTGAATTCGAAGAGTCAGTCCACACATGGAGCACACTCTGCTTCAACATGATAATGCCACACCGCACACGAGCGCTTCGATATCTGCAACAATCCGACGCCTTGGGTTCACTGTCATCGATCACCCTTCATACAGTCCCCGACATGGCCCCATCTGATTTTCATCTGTTTCCGAAACTTAAAGAACACCTTCGAATATTTCAGTTTGATAGTGATGAAGCGTGCAAGCAGAGGTGAGATTGTGGCTCCGTCAACAAAGTCAAACATTCTACAATGACGGTATCAACAAACAGGTCTCTCGTTGGGAGAAATGTGTTCATCGTCAGGGAGACTATGTTTATGACGAATGCAGATGTAGAATGTTGATATAGTTTGCTTTATTTAAAAGACTTTAAGAGTTTTCACATAAAAGATTCGGAGACATTACTTTCTAGCACGCCCTCGTAAATAAGTATTCAGATAGGGATTAAAAGATGGGGGCTAGGATCTTATCAATCACTGGACGTAATTGGAAAAGCAGGAAGCTCACTGCTACGGGAACATTTTCTTTTTCAAGAAATTTGATACACTAATTTCTTTTACGAGAACCAAAAGGAATATATGGTAGCTACAATCATATGAATATGTTAATACTTTCGGTTATTTCTTATATATGCTAGTGCACAGGTGGTCCCTATTCATGTCGGCTATATGAGAAGTGCTTCAACTCTCCATCACCTAAGTCTTCCTTTACCGACTACAGCAATCCTCAGCGAAGTTTGTTTTGCGCCCGCTGTTCTTTTAGACTCGGTGATTGGGCGGTATCGGGCTATCACCGACCACTTGGACTGTAAAGGAAACCGGTGCGCCGCTGTTAATGAGATCCGAATACGAGACTCGGCCACTCGACGCGCGTCGTTTGCCGCTCTGTCCTGGGCCCTGACTGCTCTCTGTCTCGTACTTCCTCTACCATTAGCCGCGCCTATAAAGCCTTGGATCGTGCATCTACTCATATACAAATGATATTTCCGCTCACCCAAAATTCTATCACTTCTTGTGAATCATTGAACCCCATGCACTCTGTCTTGCTTCTCATATATTTTTTCTCTCTCCTTTACGAATACTTTATCAGCTACGATCCCTCATGTCCTCTCCCACACTGAACACCTACAAATATCCTAGACTCGTCACAAGTCAGTCACCAAATCCTATTGTTTATACGGTACCAAATGAGAATTTCAAACTGCAGAACTATGAACCTTCAAATAATTACGTCCGACCGAGCGAGGTGGCGCAGTGGTTAGCACACTGGACTCGCATTCGGCAGGACGACGGTTCAATCCGGCGTCCGGCCATCCTGATTTAGGTTTTCCATAATTTCCCTAAATCACCCCAGGCAAATACCGGGAAGGTTCCTTTGAAAGGGCATGGCCGACATCCTTTCCCATCCTTCCCTCATCCGATGAGACCGATGACCTCGCTGTTTGGTCTCTTCCCCCAAACAACCCAATTACGTCCGCTTTTTGCACACTCCTTATCCAATGGTCCATGAAATATAATCATTAGAAAAAGCAATTTCTTTTTAATTCATGCTCAAGGCTTCATCAGCTCTCCACTCCCACAAACACTGTATAACGTCCATACAAAAACCACCTCCCCCTGCACGCTTTAGCCAGTATACTGATGATACACTCTGCTACAGCCACTATAAATCCCAAACTTTTTTCTCAACAAGTTTACTGTTGCAGTTAGTGGCTCCTCTGGCTAAATATTACCAAAATCCAGTCGAACCTCCCACAACTTCCAGTGGAACAGCTTCTACCTAATCACCCAGAATACACAGCTAACTACCCCCTTATGAACCTTGGATAATCCTAAAATTTAATAGAATAATGAAAATCATTCGTTAAATGCACACCCAAAATCCCACAATACTATAAAACTAAGCAGCCGATCATGGGCATTGCTTTACTCCACCAGTCTACGCATTTAGAAATACTTCAAATGAGTCATTCTTTTCTAGGTAAATTCCGCTTTGTTTCTGCTCTTAGAATATCCTATCACTCTCACAAATACCTGAACAGCTTGAATTCCTTCCATAGTTCCTCTTTTTTAATCCCTTAACAGTTCATATTATTTCTCCGGTCATTTCACATAATGAACAACTGTTGATTTTTCTAAAGTTCCTATAAACAAAATCGCTCTATCCTCCAACCTTGATCACCAGTTACATTATTCTCCCATACCTACACTGGGGTGACAAAAGTCGTGGGATATGGTTCAAATGGCTCTGAGCACTATGGGACTCAACTGCTGAGGTCATTAGTCCCCTAGAACTTAGAACTAGTTAAACCTAACTAACCTAAGGACATCACAAACATCCATGCCCGAGGCAGGATTCGAACCTGCGACCGTAGCGGTCTTGCGGTTCCAGACTGCAGCGCCTTTAACCGCACGGCCACTTCGGCCGGCGTCGTGGGATAACGATATGCACATATACAGATGGTGGTAGCATCGTGTACTCAAGGTATAAAAGGACAGTGCGTTGGTGGAACTGTCATTTGCACTCAGGTTATTCATGTGAAAAGGTTCCTGACGTGACGATGGCCGCACGACGGAAATTGACAAACTCTGAACGCGGAATGGTAGTTGAAGCTAGACAGATGGAACAATCTATTGCTGAAATCGTTTGGGAATTCAATATTCCGAAATCCACAGTGTCAAAAGTGTGCCCAGAATACCAAATTTCTGACATTACTCTCACGACGGATAGCGCAGTGGCTGACGGCGTTTACATAACGACGGAGAGCAGCGTCGTTTGCGTTGAGTTGTCAGTGCTAACAGACAAGCAACGCTGCGTGAAATAACGGCAGAAATCATTGTGGGACGTACGACAAATGCATCCGTTAGGATAGTGCGCCGAAATTTGGCGTTACTGGGCTATGGCAGCAGACGACCCATTCAAGTGCCTTTGCTGACAGCTGGACATCACCTGTAGCGCCTCTCCTGGGCTCGTGACCATATCGGTTGAGCCCTAGACGACTACAAAACCGTGGCCTTGTCAGATGAGTCCCGGATTCAGTTGGTAAGAGTTGGTGGTAGGGTTCGAGTATGGCACAGACCCAACGAAGTCGTGGAGCCAAGCTGTCAAGAAAGTACTGTGCAAGTTGGTGGTGGGTCCATCTTGGTGTGGAATTTGTTGACATGGAATATGCTGCATCCTCCGGTCTAACTGAACCGATCATAGACTGGGGATGGTTCTGCTGGGCTACTTGGCGACCATTTAAAGCGATTCATGGACTTCACATTTTCAAATACCGATGGAATTTTTGTGGATGACAATGTGCCATGTCACTGGGCCACAATTGTTCTCGCTTGGTTTGAAGAACACTCTGGACAATTCGAGCGAATGATTTGACCATTCCGATCGTCCGACATGAATCCCAACGGACATTTATGGTATATAGTAGATGATGGTGTTTGGTTTGTGGGGTGCTCAACTGCGCGGTCATCAAAGCCCGTACAAAGTCCCAACTTTTTTAATACAGTCCAATTTTTACTCAGTCCAATCTAGCCACTGTCACGAATGACGGTGATGATGATGATGAAATGACGAGGACAACACAAACGCCCAGTCCCCGGGCAGAGAAAATCCCCAACCCGGCCGGGAATCGGACACATAATAGAGAGTTCGTGCACAAAATCCAGCACCGGCCACACTTTCGCAATCATGGAGGGGTATAGAGGCAGCATGGCTGAATATGTCTGCAGCTGACTTCCAAAGACTTGTTGTGTCCATGCCACGTCGAGCTGCTGCACTACTCCCGGAAAAAAGAGGTCCGACACGATATTAGGAGGTACCCCATGAGTTTTGTCACCTCAGTGTACACCAGCCAGCTACGCAGTTTACACACTTACCCCCATTAAATACTTCTATCTAGCTGACCATGAATGGATTACGAAATACGCTCATCTACCAAATTTTAAGAAAATCCCCATTATTCTCTTCATGTCAGTACTCAATACTCTCTTCCTACTCTGCCCACTCCTTCAGCTCCTATCGGAGTCACTGAGATACTTATTTTCCACCCACACCTTACATTTCATCTAAAAAAAAATCCAAAGAGAAGCATTGAAAGCTACATGTCGAATGATGTGGTGCAGTGATAATACACTGGATTCGAATTCGGGAGGACGGTGATTGAAATGTCCATCGATCCACGCAAATTTAAGTTTGCCGTGGATTTACCAAATCGTTAAACAAATTCCGGGAAAGTTTGATTTGAAAGTTAACTGCTGATAACCTTCCTTACATTCACATGTTTCGAACATGTGCTCCGTCTCTAATGACGGCATTAGTTGTGATCGTCTTTCTTCCCTTTTTGCAAAAATCTACAAATTCCCACTCCATTTCGATTATTATTATCGAGCTTTTCTCCTGCAGATCAGCTACTGCCATCATAACCAACAATAGAAAAATCACAGGAAGTCAACAGCTTGTAGTACATCATCGATAAAATTACATCTGTTACTTAAAAAAATTAGAAAAACGTGCAATTTGTATTTCAAGTGTCAAAATACGTGTATTATATCAACTTTTAAAATTGTAAAATGGGTTTCAGGTGTTTGAATAACGTTGTTCCCGTAGCGTGTATAAATGTTGCTGCAGGCAACCCGTCATGTGCGCAACTGTGATGAAAGAACAACAACAACAAAAAAAAAATTTCTCTTCCACATTCGTTTCCGTGATGCCTCTTCTTATAGTTAAGAAAAAATAGAGTACTTAGAAACAGTGATGGAAACGTCTAGTGACATAGTGTAGTAAGACCTTCGGCAGTTCGAAAAACTTTCCATGCTACTAAATGAATAACTGCAGTGAGTTGTATGTTGTACCAATTTTCTTTTTCAACTTTCTCTGTCTGATTTATTTTCCCATCTCTAATAGTTTCGTCAACAAACGAGATGTAAGAGTAAAAATTTCCTTCTCTTCAAAACGCTTCTGTTAAAATATAGCCTATATACTGTTATACCAAGTGCACAACGTTACAACACTGTCTTCTCAGGAACTAGTTCTCGTGGCGCATACTAGCTATTTGTGTGGTGCGTATTTATCATCAGTGCCGCAGGGATGTGCACATCGCATACAAAATTTTTTCAAGAACAGTAAAAACAGCTCGCCCGCTTTTGAAAGTACATCCAGACAGTCATGGAAGGGGGTAAACAGATTCATTCAGTGTTTTGAGAATTTCGAAATATTTCAGATACATTGTCACACCTGCGCCATCTAAAGGAAGCAGCTTCGCATGAGAGATCTAGCCACATTCTCGACTGGATTGAAGCTTCATTAGCATGTAGAACGCACAAATATACCCTGAAAGGAGTGTTATCTACAACACACAAGTAATTCAGACTATGCTCTGACAACACAGTCCAAGACGAAGAATATCGGCTAAAATTGGTATTAATGTCCAGTTCAATATTGACGAAATAACAATATTTTGGGGATTCCACCTTGAGAAAACCCCAAGTCGATGGTTGATGATCTGTCAGAAAGGTGGGAAAACATTGGCTACTAGTCTTAACATAAGGTAATGCGCAGTAGAGTATAGTAATCTTTGATTGAATTTCTAATGAACCAAAGCTGACGACATTAATGCCATACAAACACATTGGATACGAAGTGAACACTATGGCTGTAAATGTTCCGGTGCACTTTGTTTGAATTTGTGATGTCAGTTGAGCAGGTCAGCGCCTTACCCATGATATCATAAGCTTCGCCCTCCTTCTCAATGACATTATCGGCCTTGTCAATGACATCATCATCATCATCATCATCGCATGAGAGGCCACACCCTCCTCTTCCCTTCTCTCCTCTCCTCTCCCTCTCCTTCCCACATCTCCTGATTAACTACATTAAACTCTCAATAATCAGGAAAATATATCCTCTTAACCATGAGTTCATCTGATTTCAGGTGTTACTTACACTTTTCGAGTGGGCACATCAAAACATGTATAGAATCAATAAATCATAAATCTGTAGCACATTGTCGTTCTCGGTCCAATACTGCAATACTCTTCATAAATGATTAAAATTTTTCATATTAGATGGTGTTACGGGACAATTTTCCAAGGCTAGTCCATAACCTTATTAACAATTTCAGATCTGGATGACAGAAAATATTTCTTTATGTGCTAATGCTCTTAGGTGATTTTTCAATGGTTTTAGATGTAAGATTTATACAAGAATATGTACTCGTTTCTACACTTGGCTCATATTATGGACTAAACTTACTAAGAAATATTCTCTATTGTAGTAAACAGTAAAATGACCATTCAATAATTGGCATGCAAAGTAACAATAGCAATATTCAATTATCCTGTAGAATATAGCAAACCAATCACATTCGTGTATTCTGGCGGTCACGAACTGCTGTGCACTGCTACGTTGACTTGCTCATATTTTCATACCGATGCCAAACAGTTGGCAGCACTTGCACATGATTTCAAGGTTGAATATTCACAAATATGTACTTCAGGTTTACATTGGGAAAAAATATTTCTTTTGCAACTAAGACACAGTAAAAGTTATTGTACACAATTGTAGCCAGAGGGTCTGAAAGGGTTAATAAATCATTATTCAGATCAGGGTACACAGTCCATTCAAATTTTTTATACTGTATGAAAGTATGAACGCAATTAAATCCAATACCACTGACTGCGGATATAAATAGAAATGTTTCATTTACCTATGCACAGTTGCGGGTTCTTCTAGTGTATTTCTGCAACTCTGAATGGCCAGCTGGCCATGAGAACGGGCAAGTGCGCCAAAGAAGAGTGCGGCAGGTAGACAATAAAAATGTTTCTTCTGAAAACTAGGAGTCAGGCAAGTACCAGCTGGGGACAGAGCAATGTTTTTCCGGCAGATGCGAAAATAGCAGCTGGAGGCGGCAAGCCAAGTAAGAGAACCCAGCACACTGTAAACGTTTAAAAAGCAAGGAGCAAGAATACCATGTAGAAAAGATAAGATTTGTAATGGCCCGTGGCTGGTTCATAGTAATGATTTTGGTAGTGGTGATGAGAAATCGTGAGTACATGCAGGCAGCTGTTTTGATTGAAGGAAACGCAACACCACACACAGAATGGAAGAGAATGTCTGTCTTCTGCCGCTCTCTAAGAAAGAACTGATGAGGTTTCGTTAACTACGGCAATTTCGTTAGGAGTAGGGAAACTGTTTCAAGTGCTATAGACTTTTCATTGGTTGGTTGAGCGTCCAGTGCTCACAGAACCAGCTAGATTTTTTTTGGGGGGGGGGGCGGGGGGGAGAAGAGTAAGTCTTCGTCTTAGGGCATGGGAGAGTGTACTTCTTTCTAACAGAACATAGGGAGGGAACGGAGATGTCTTCACTTTAGAGCTGATCAAGGATGCCAGGAGTCAACTTGGAATTCTCAGACACTACTGCAGGCATACTCTGCAACTGAGTATATCACCAGAGTGGTAAGCATGAACTACACGTGCGTACGTTGTGAAGAGAGGACCGCGAAGTAATTTGGTTCACGTCAAAGTTACGTTTTCCTTAACTAATTCATAGCCAGCTAGTTGTAATCAGGATGTGCTTAGGTGTGAGAATTGGTACTTCCTCGAATTTGATTGGTGTTTTTATTAGGCTATCAAATTTTTCAGCAATCATTGAGATTTTCTTACAGAGATTTTTCGTATCATTTTATCTTTAAAAATCACCCAACTGTGCCAAGATAGACTTTGGCGTGAATTGTGCCCTCCGCCACACACCGCTTGATGGCTAGCGGAGTATATATGTAGATGTAGATGGTTTTTCGTACAGTCATTGCATCGTTGTGACCTTTTGTGATTATGTGTACTGTTCATTCAGTGATAAGAATCATATAAATGTATTCAGCAATAAATCGAATTGTCATAGTGACAATAAGTTTCGTTTAGTAGCTAGGTGGCACCCAGGTTTCATGTTCATTTTGGCCACCCGTATTTAGTTCAGATACCCAATTTTTTCATTTCACCTGATCTGATGGGGAGTCATTATTTCACCATGTAGGTCACTGGGTCCCGATCTCGTAGCATCTCCTGGGTATACTAAATGCTCAACCGCCACCTCATAATGGCAGCAGGGAAATTCGCCCCAGGTTTAGTTTAACATTCTCATCATTGTCTATCACCATTGTTTTCATATGCTCATGATCAAGAAATTGTCATCATAATAGCTGTGATTGTGGGATACAACTGGTACTGTTTAGTGAGACCTGTAGTTTACATAGAAACTGGCATGTGCAGCCCCTCCATTTGCAGCAGTCAAAAGGCAGTGACCTCCGTATTTAATATCTGCTTCCTTAAATGATTCTCGGCAAATGTGGCAGACCTTTGTTGAGTGAAACGCTAATTTTTCCTTGGGACTTAAGTACATCTTTTTACTTTGCAATAAGAAGAAAGTCATTTACACTCTTAGTGGTTTCATAAATTGTTCAGTGAACAATTTCAGTGATCGCTGCCTCTCTACAATTTAAACTCGGAATATCCGTAGAGTACATAGTAGGCTATGCTAAATGCTGTAGGCAAATGTACCTGATTGGTAGATGAACCAGAGTCAGCAGTGTGTCTGCAAGTGGCAATTAGTTTTAACATACACTCTATATCAGCTTAAATTACAAAAGAGAGCTTCAGTTTGTTGCCAGACTTGCTAAATTTTATTTACTCATTTTGTCCACTATGCATGACACTTGACTGCCTTAACACTCCTTTTTTGTCTCACTAATTAGTATTGGTGTCATATAGACCCCAAGTAGTTTACAGTGGATATGTTGGGAATATTTTAATGGACTAACATAAAAATATACATCACAGTTGCTCAGTGCTACAGTAATGATTGTTTTCATAAATATTACGATTAAGACATAAAAGAAATATAGAGTGGGGTCATATTGACCCCATTGTTACTCAGTGCAAAAAACCATGAATAAATTTTAATGTGCAGTAAATAATAAACTGAAAAAAACATCATTGGACATTACTGTGTCAAAGAGAGACAGGCATATATTTTGAAAAAAAAAATAGCTTTGGAAGCAAGGAAAATATAATTTTCCAACGTGATTATGGGGGTCATGTTGACTCCAGTCGTACTAGGAAGGGTACAACAACTGATAAAAGAAAACCTAAAAATAGGTACAATAATAAGTGGGAATTAATAATTTCATTGTTGTAGGTGTTTCGTATAGCAGTTGTTCAACATAATATTCATCGTTCTGTTTTCATAAATGTTACAGTCAGAAAAGTAGCAAACAATTTAAGTTGGGGTCATATTGACCCCAGTGGTACTCAGTGCAAAATCCATGAATAAATTTTAACACGCTGTAAATATGAAAATGAACGAAACGTCATCGGATACAATTGAAACAGATTGGAAAAGTCATACATTTCGAAAACTAGGGAGATATGTATTTCCAAAGTGCTTATGGAGTCGTACTGACCTCAGTGGATCTAGGAGGATACACATTGCGCAGTCAATTAAATCTGCAACTAATTTCTCCTTGCAATGAAAATAGTGCAGCCAGTGCTCATATACTTCGATATCTACGATGAGGAGTAATACTAATACATGTCAACTTTGACGTGAACATGTTTCAGCTCACCAGGACGCGGTATCGTGGCAAATTTTAATTTGTTTGCATGAGGACAGTATTTAGACACACATTGTAAATCCTTATTTACAGGATGCTATTCAGTCAGAATGACCAACTGAAACAGGTATTGCCAGTATTGTCTTTTGGATGAACATTTATTGCTGTGTGTTTATGTGCTATCACTTTGAACAGTTTCGTGTACAGCCCTACATAAAGCTTTTTTTTCATTTAGATTAACATATAGTTGAACTATTTCTCTCAATGTCTAGCCAGAATCTCCCTCTTGAAAAGTCTCAAGTTTCTTTAACAGCTTATCAATAACATTAGTCGAATACTAATCATCACTAATTTTGGATATGATTAAACTCGCATCCTTTGTATTTAGTTGCATTTGTTTTACTTCGCGTGACTTGGATAAGAGAAAATTGCAAACTGTGGAAAAATTGGTTTCAAGATTATTCATTAGAGGAGCTCTCTTCCAAAAAACGTAATGTATCCAAGAAATGGATGGTTCCTTATATCAGACACTCTTAGCTATCGCACCTGTACATACAAGACTTATAAATTCAGAATCAGCAGCAAGTCATTTAACACCATTGGTCAGAACTAATTTAATGCTTTGTGGTGCCAATTCTCCCTTTATTACTAACCTGACACTACTACAGTAATATTACTAGGTTAGTTTCAAAGCTGATGATAATGTCCACGATGTTCAGCCTACCAAGAGACTTGTACATTGGTGTTCTTTGGTGGTCCTCGGTCTGCTACTAGACAACAACCGTTATGGCTGTCCACTGGTGACATGTCACTTTACGTGGTGTTGGTGACATGAGGTTGCACACCTGCAGAATGGTTGACAACCTGCTGTGAGCTGGAAAATTGATAATTAACGTAGAGTAAACGTGCACAAAGGTACATATGGTGATGGGACGAGAAGTCTCGAAATTTAGAATGGTACAAAAAAGCTATAAAATCATCTTTGTTGCTTGAGGCTATTTTAGTTCAAATGTTTTCTTCAGGCTATGTCAGCAACAGATATATGTTTCAGGAAACACATGACACTAGGCTGAATTAGAGCAGATTATTTGTTTATTACATGTATCGATGGACGACCATCCTCTGGTACGTGAATCAGTTTTAAAAAGACAGAAATGAGAAGAAAACCTCAATGTAAAAAAGTCACAAGGACACGAAAATACAAAAAACCTTACTTACAAAAGAATTACTCAATACAAATCACATGTCAATAATGCTGAAGCATAAAATCGGATTAGCTGTCAAGCTCATGAGTAATAACAAAGAACACAATTGTCTCACATCATCAACCTTCGTCGTACATACAAACAGGAAATTGCACATATTTGGTCTGGACATGACATGAGTAGCCAGAGTATTCGTAACCTCAAAGGTAACACTACAAAAATGTCTTGTTAATATGAACCATGCCACACAAAGATAATTTTAATATAAAAGTAACCATAATAACAATGATTACAGTAAAATCATAAGTAATATTTGTACAAAAGAGGATAATAGTATGATCACTTAATTACTGGTACCAGTTACTAAAAATACTTTCATATTTTTGTACAATTAATGTTATATACACATCACAATGTACTACCTCTTTAACTGGGCAAAATGACAGTAATGTAACCTCTTACAAAAATCTCTGAAATATAATTACAGCAAAGGGGCAAATAGAGTATGTTATATATAGTTTCTGAGTACAGTATACAACTCGTTGTAGCTCATGACCCAACAGACAGGAACAAATGATATCTTAGTAAATGATTAAGGCTGAGGTTCCCAATATATTACGGAGAAGCAACATGCTCATATATACCAGAAAAAACTAAACAGGGTTAGCAATACAAGTTACTCAGTGTCAGAACTCAGTAGTTCGTTAAAGGGTTCCTTAGTGACAGTAGGAAGAAAATCTGTCAATAAAAGCATTATTGCATGTCAACATGTTGGGATAAAATGATGTAGTACACGACATGTAACTTTTAGACAAACGAGGATTATATGGAAGCATTTCTCAGGAGGGATCAGTAAACAATACCGAACTGTGCAAAATAAATATGGAACATCAGACAAACAGAAAATGAACTTGTAATTGTTATTAGGGCGATGTGGTTTAGGTAACTGAACATTACATAGAACGTGACAAAGCAAGTGACCAACAAGTGAATAACTACAGAAGTGGATTTTGGGAAGTGACTATATCAAAAAATGTAAAATAAATTGTCAGCCATTACAAATCATTAACAACTGAAAATAAAATATCTGATAGACAATATTGTGCAGTGGTGATGGGGCATCATCAGAGAAGAGACAAAAATAATTCAACTCCAACAAGTCATACAGTGATCACAAAGCACTCCTTTCCAGTAGTATAATATTGAAATGCCCTGCTTAACCGGCAGGACAGGACGAATAGAATAAACTGTGGAAAGGGACCAAAATAAGGAGCTGTCAGTACACTCGAACATCCAACTTTATTATTTGATCAACCATTAGAAGAGCCCAAAATTTTTTTTAAACACACAGCTTTAATCTTCGGGACTTAATTACTTTAATTACTTTAATTTAAAAATGGCTAAAGGCCAATAACTTAAAACGCAAGCATAATCAGAAATTTAAAAGGCAAGCCTTATCTTAAAACAGTTCTTTAGTTAGGCTGAAGTAAACAAGTTAAATTCAAATCGGTTGAAGGCTGAACACTTAAAACTCCAAAACATTAATTTTTTTTAAAATACCAAAGTACTTATGTGAAACAGTTCTTTAATTTAGGCTGCAGGCCTTAAGAACAAACAACTGAAACTCCAAGACTTAAAAATTAAAAAAAAAATAATTTTTAATGCCAATGGGCTTACGTGAAACAGTACTCTAAACTGGGCTGAAGGGCTTAAGAGTAAAACAACTAATTTAAAACAAAACTGGCTAGAAGCCATAGAAATATCAACAACAAGAACAAATTTTTAAAAAATAAGGCAGAACACACAAGGGCGCCCAGATGTTAGAGGGTCGGCCTGCAATTCAAACACTAACGCTCGCTTAGGTGAGACAGGCAGTCGGTCTAACCATGCACGATCCGACGCCAACCCAACCGACCGACAGTCAGCGGGCCCACCAACAAGATAACTTCACTTCACCCGACCAGGGCACAACAGGGAATTCAACGGAACAACGTATAAGATATTGGCGCCCACAACCAATCATAGCCTGCCGTTGTAGCTGAGCGGTTCTAGGTGCTTCAGTCCGGAACCGCGCGACTGCTACGGTCGCAGGTTTGAATTCTGCCTCGGGCATGGATGTGTGTGATGTCCTTAGATTAGTTAGGTTTAAGTAGTTCTAATTCTAGGGGACTGATGACCTCAGATGTTAAGCCCCATAGTGCTCAGAGCCATTTGAACCAATCATACACGGAGCTTTTGAATATATTGTGGGAGTGAACAGTGATCAATGTGTTACAAATATTTACTATCAAAAACAGTCTTCATCACAATTTATTTATTATGGTGACCGATTTCGACCACTGATGTGGTATCTTCAGGCCAATGAGTAAGAACCTCTTTCTGGTGGTAGTGATTTACCACCAGAAGGAGGTTATTACTCATTGGTCTGAAGATGACCACAATAGTGGTCGAAACCGGTCACCGTAATAAATAAATTGTGATCAAGACTGTTTTTGATGCCGGCTGTGGTGGCCAAGCGGTTAAAGGCGCTACAGTCTGGAACCGCGCGGCCGCTACGGTCGCAGGTTCGAATCCTGCCTCGGGCATGGATGTGTGTGATGTCCTTAGGTTGGTTAGGTTTAAGTAGTTCTAAGTTCTAGGGGACTGATGACCTTAGAAGTTAAGTCCCATAGTGCTCAGAGCCATTTTGAACCTGTTTTTGATAGTAAATACACGGAGCTGTCGAACTACACACCGTGCTGGACAGCAACACGATGAGGAAACTACACTGCCTGAAATTTATGTCAACGCCCAGGGCAGGTAACCGGAACGTTAGCGGCCACAAGGCAGAAGATTCCGTTGGTGCACTTCAATTCAAATAACCAAAATACAGTGAAACTCCACCGGAGGGTGGTTAGAATTTTCCAACTTGAAAACCACGTTGTTTCTCGCGGGAATATCCCAACAGCTGACAACGAACTCCAAACGACAGAATGTGAACAATCTTGACTTGCTGGTAGGTAAAATCAAAACTCAGCTTTCGTGTCCAGGGTCGGTGAGCCACGGACCTCGTAGCAATGGGAACAGCCCCACACTTCCGGACACCACGTAGAGACCACCAGCGGGCTCTGGCCAAACTACACCCCACCGAGAATTCCTCACTGCTCCACGCCAACCGACAGACTCGTTAGAGCCAGTTCGCTAACATTTAAAATAACTTGTCAGTCAATATCACACAAACTACACACAGTTTCACGAATACTTGCACGAAGAACTAGACAATGCTAACGGCAGTGACTGTACAGTAACAGGGACGAATCACAAGTTGGCACAGACAGCCAACCCACAAGCGCTCGCCGGCCAGATACACGTCGTCCGGCAAGACGACCGACCAATGACCAACCAAAGTCGTCCTCACTTCAATCATGTGTGTCGCGCAACCGTCGGGCGAGTCATGGCGGTCTGGACCTCACTGCTGCCGCGCCCCGACTGAACTTGTGCCGCATGCCAACTCAAACAATGCGAGGTCGCGAACTGCACTGCTAGCGCCTCCCAACTCACTCGCAGATCCGAACTGACTCCAACACACGACAACCGGGAAATAATAGCAGTTAGCAAATATAATACGTGAGGGCTTATATCGATAAGCGCCGCTGCTGCCGCTCGCGGGCAGGCAAGGCGGCAACTCAGTGACACCAGTAACTGAAATTAACATAACGAGGTGGTCGTACAGTAAAAACAGGATGTCAAATGAGATATGGCATGAACGCGAGCCACACACGGCTCAAATATAAAATCTCAAATTTTACAGGGGGGACCAGAAAGGGTAATATAACTTATCAATATTAACCATACATAATAGCATCAGAGTAAAATGTAACAACAAAATTACCAAGAAATATATGAAGGGTAGTATACATATTTGATAATGGACAAGATGAAATAACAACTGTTACAACTACTAAGTAACTTTATTCTAATGATATATGGTCACAATACCCTAACAGTAAGTAAATGAGATGTAGAATTTACATAAAACATGTAAAATATACATTATAAACAAATGTAAGTAAGAAGGCTGAGACGCAACCAACCTTATCATGGGGGTGGGGGATTAAAATGGACAGGAGTGAGGAGAGAGAAGAGGTAAGAGAAGGCGATGGTGATGGGAAGTGGATAGATCTATAGCGGATATGCTAATCAGAAAGAAAATAGAACATGATGATATCAAAAATTAAAACACAGTCTTGATAACAGACAAGTCAATATATCCCAGCCTGGGTATGGGCAAAAAAGTTTTTTATACTACATTATACACCCAATTATCACATATGAATGCCTAATTATCTGCATACTATAGATCATGGTATACACAAAACCCATTGACAAGAACTGTAAGTGTCATTGCATTTCTACAACTTCAACAAAATTTTTTAAATAATTCTTATTTTTCAAATCAGTCCTCTCTTTTAAGATCATATCTGGGTGTGTGACCATATAAAAAATACTTCAGTACCTTTTAGTAATCCCCACTCCTTTTTTAAATCTATGTAACATTTCCATATGATCATTTATATCACTTAGAAAATGTTCGTGAGTTTTTAAATGTGGTACTGGAGCTGATGTATTACTTGGACAGGAATTCTCTTCAGATCTTTTTCTGTATATTCTTCCAGTCTGACCTATGTAAAATTTTTCACTCCACAATGATTTGAATTTTTATACCCCAGACTGGTCAGTGGAATCTTTCTCTAAACTGTGTTGAATTTCATGCCACTCTTATCTCTCGCCTGATAAGAGACCATTACCTCACTTTTTCTGAACACTTGCTTAATTTTCTCTGAAATACTTCCATAACTGGAAGATTCACATGCCTAGTTTTGTTCCTACTATTTATTGTGAGCAAATTGATTTCTTGTTTGACCATCTTTTCCTTAAATTCAGTGTTCTTATTATACAAACTGTCTCCAGTCAATGGTTCACAACCATTCTGCATTGCAATGTACCACAATATATTTACTTCAGCGGCAGTATTATCATTTGACAAAGTCGCTCGAATTATTCAATCCAGAATTCAATGGAAAAACACGTGTTTATACATAAATGCATTGGAAGAATTTTTATCATTAATTATATCAGTAGTTGTAAGTTTTCTGAAAATATTAAAGTGGTATTAAAGTGCTGTCTACCTTCATTTGTAGAAACTCTTAGACCAAGAACACTAATATCTCTGTTATCTTCTATTCCAACAGTGACAATATAAGTGTGATAGTCATTAGAAAGATGATGTACACTGTGAAAGTCATTTACACTTCCATGTAAAAGAGTCAGTATGTTGTGAACATATGATTTGTTATTTAAGATTTCTTGCTCAACGTTATCCATGAATATGTTGGCAAGAGTGCCAGGCCGACAGCATCCCATGGTTAATTCATTATGTTGTTTGCAAATATCACCATTAAAAGAAAAATATTCTGGGATAAAACTGATGTGAGTAAATAAACCATCTCAATAATTTCTGGAATATTCATTCTTTTGTGCTGTATGAGATTTTTTCTAACACGCTCGATGGATTCTGTGACAGGAACATTAGCATAAGGTTCACTACATCCAATGAACAGAGTGCAGCATTCACCAGGAGCTCATTGTCTTTAACATAAGACATTAGTTCATCGGAATTTTTATCATATATTTGTCATGAATGTTAGGAAGGCCTTAGAATTCTATTAAGTCAAATAACAATTATTAAGTTACTGAATGATCCTACAGAAGTTTTTCAGAAAGACCTTCAGATACAGATATTTAAATCCCAATTCTTCTTAGTCATCTTCAAAACAAAGTGTTGCGTACATAGTTCCGTGTAGTCAGCGCGTACACAACTTTCCCAATAGAGCGCGCCCCGCTAAGCACAACAGCGCCGGCGCAGCGCTCGTCCATCTCCGCACTACGAGATGGCACTGTCTTAGAGACGGACCAAATTCTGCTTCCGCCGATCCGCGTATTAATATGTAATGCAGCCAATGAGATTGCTGCTAACGTAGAACCTTTTCTCCTCGGGGATCACACTCGCGCAATGATACCTGAGCGCGCGATGTATTATAACGAGTGTACAGACCTCCCATCAGTCAGTCTGCATTAGTCTGCATTAGTCTGCATTTGTCTGCATTTGTCTGTACCAATCTATAGTCAAGTCTGCACCTAATAAGATTATCATATTCCTGTACATAGCCACGAAGATAAATGTATAGACACTTTGTCAAGTATCAGAGATATGTGAGAATAAGATTAACGTACCAAGACCAAATGAACTTCAGATTGTCAATTGTAAATAGCATCCAGAATCAAGTTAAGTAATTTTATGTTGTTATTATTTTAATAAATGTGTGTGAAAATTAATCAAGTTCTGTTTAAAGTTGGTCGCCGTCAATCTGCTACTCTAAGCGTGCAAGTGGCATTTCTATCGTCTGACCTAACGGCAGAAGATAAACACGCCACGATAAGACCACGAGACATATTGCTGACACTCACATAGAGCGACAAGTCAAATAATCTGATGGTGTGTGTACCGAAGGTCTTACAGTACGCACACCACACAAAGACTGTGTTGTTATGAACCCAAAGACTCCCAAACTTAGATCACAGCCAAAGATTCATACATCAAATATTCCATTTCGACCTATCATGAACTAGATACATAGTTCAGGCTAGCTGCTGTGTCAAAAATTAAAACGTATTATCACAGAGAACTACGTTTTTCATGACAACCATATGATTAAAAATTCTGATGAACCAATCTCTTATGTTAACCATCGCAGCACACAGTACCAAATGTTAGGGGCGGGGGTGCTTTATGCCCATCTTTTGAAAATGTTGTAATCTAGTCAGTTACTTTACACTTCAAAATTCTGACAAAATAATTATTGTTTTTAGTGAATTCTTCTACCAGATTCCATAAATATTTTAAATTTTTCTGTTAAACGTAACCCAATAATTTAAGTTTTAGTAGTAGATGATACTTTCTCCAGTGAACGTTATGTTCAACGTCTCTTTAAAATATATGTTGTGAATATAATTCAACAACAATCAACGAAATTTGCGTTTTTAAATTGTTGTTTGAGTGAGGGTAAAGCATCCTACCTTTCGTAGTATATATTATTGAAAGAGCGTTGCTGTTGGTAACTGTATGCTAAAAGATATTTGCATGTTATGGACCTCACTAACACATCAGTACCCAATTAAAAAGTGTGTTGTTAATGTAAGTTGACAACAATTAACAAATTCATTTGTTTCTATTTTTTTTAAGGTTGAGTATGAAGTATCCCCCTCTCCCCCCTCCCCACACTAGTATTGCATGTTACGGAAAATGCCTTGTATTGTTTCGGTTCAAGACATTCAGATCTTGGAAAATGCTAAACTCTGTTCATTGGGTGTAGCGAACTTTTACACCAATGTTCCTGATCATCAATGGCCCACTGAACAGTACCCAGGACAATGGTTGACACTCTGTCAGCTGATCATCATTTTCAGTAATTGCACTAGAGTGCATAATACGTTTCTCAGATGTGTGTGTGTGTGTGTGTGTGTGTGTGTGTGTGTGTGTGTGTGTGTATGTGCGTGTGTGTGTGTGTGTGTGTGTGTGTGGATGTATTTCCCGCTGAAGATTTTTTAGGTGTGGGAATACTTTAAGTTATAGCCTTTATATAACATTTTCTGGCGTACATACTGCAGAACATGATAAAAAATTCAGATTGTTCACATACTTTTGAACATAGGCATGATGGCTGCCCTGGGACCATATGTGATTGGCTGTTTCATTTCAGTGGCTGCTAAAATATTAGGGTATGATTGGCTGTGTAGTGTTCATGACAGGTGTAATACTAGGCTCTGATTGGAGGAGCAATAGGGGGAGGGGGTGGGGGGGGGGAAAGGCGAGGGAAGTGCGTGGCTTGTCATGTGATGATGATGACCTCATTGATAAGGGTGATGATGTAATCGATAAGAAGGATGGGGCTTGTGGTGTCAAGGATAGGGAGCTGACCTGCTCACATGATGTCACAAACACGAAAAAATGTGTCAAATAATTGACACAATGGAACGATAACTGTTTTAGGTTAAGCAAATGGCAGACTTCGATTTAATAGTGGGTTACTAGGAAACTGCAAATGTAAAAGGTTTGTTTGTGGTTGGACTGGTCGGGCAAAATGATACTGTACAAAGAAGGGCAACGTAACTGGACATATTCGTAATATTGACTGAGTGAAGTGGAAGTAGAACCAAAATTTTGAAAAATTCTAACTGGCTGACAATCAAATAAAGACGTTACTCAAAAATTACAAGAACTGTTGTTCAGGGCGAAATTTATGAATATTGTTAATTAACTCACTCACTGCTCTGGCAGAATCAGCAAGATGAATTTAGACTGAGAAAATCTGACAGAGAGACATGTAAGTTGTTACTTTTCGCACGCTTAATATATAAGTAGAACAGGACGAGACTTTATTAGTCGTTATAGTGACAAGCGCTTGTGCACAGTACGTTACATTGATGTGCAACGTATAGATGCAGACTTAGATATTCTCAAGGGGTGTTTCATAAAGACAGACTTGACAATGCATGTAGTACATACGCTTCCATTTTACATAAATTATGGAATCATGTAATTCTAGAAATGTAAGTAAAGTTATGTGAATGTAATGATTTTGTGCAGTCTAATGATATATGTACGAAGGCACCACATAAAATGTGACATCTAGGGGACAAATGAATCACAAGCTAATACAGAGTGATAAGAGAGTGTAGAGTTGGTCGCTTCTAACACAACCAACAACTTGTTTAAAGTATTTTTTTCCCGTCATGCTTCCCTCGCATGTAATAATTACGACTCCTCCAGTTTATCAGAGACATAGATCTGTTTCATTGTAATTATATAGTTTACAGACGACCCTCTGATAACGCCAGATTCCGTTCGATGCGTGAAAGCAGTTCATGGATAACTCTACTGATGAAATGCACTTCGAGCGCAACCAGTAACCTACTCGGACGGTTCCCAAAGTGGTTGTTACACTGGATTAAGGGATAATCTCAAGAATTTATCTCGAACAGAAGCTTGACTATAAGTCTACTTTCATTGTTATTGTTGTAGTCTTCAGTACGGAGACTGCATTGACACAAATTTACACGCTATTCAATCCTGTGCAAGCGTTTTTATATCTCTCTTTGAACCTACCTACTATAGTCAAGTCTTGGTTTCCTGCTATAACTTTACCACCCACACTCGCTGCCTCCCAGCCTCATTGCAAAATTAGAAAAATGAGAATTCCTTGATGACTCAGAACGTATTCCACCAACTGAACCTTTCTTTTAGGCAAGCTGTACAAAAATCACCTTCCTCCCCGGTTCGACTCAGTACCTCGTCATTAGTTATCCGATCTACCCTTAATATTCAGTACTCTCCAATACTACTAGATTTAGGATGCTACTATTCTCTTCTCGTGTGATCTGTTTATCGTCCCCGTTTCTCTTCTGTACAATGCTGCATTCCAGACGAACATCTTTAGAAAAGATGTTATGACATATAAAATTTATAAATTACATGTATTCGCCATTGCGAATAAGCAGAGTCATCACCTGTAGAATGGAATGACGACAATGAAAATTAGTGCCACACCGGGACTTGAATCCGGATTTCTCGCTCATCGGTAGCGATCACCTTGCCATTTAGCTATCCGTGCACAGCTCCCAGCCAGACCCAAACTCCGTATGTCGTCAACCAGGCGTCTACGACCTGTACTCGAATATCCATTATGTATATTCCCACACAGGTCATACGCTGTACATGAAAGTCACTTGCCCGGTATCTGCAGATAAATACGATACGCATGCATGCATGCATGTCCAAAGGAACTTTGCATCGTAATAAGAGTAACACAGGTGCTGCAATATCATATAAAATTTTTATTCGATGTTGACAAATTTCTCTTTTTCGGAAACACATTTCTTATTACTGGCAATCTGCATTTTATACTCTCCCTTCTTTGGCCATCACCACTTACGTTCTTACTGAAATAACAGAACTTTTCTACTCCACTTTTTCCTCATTTCGTAATATGGTTCTACCAGTACCTTGAAACACGTATGTAACATAGCAGCGATGGTGAGGCACGTTAAAATCTCTGACCAGAGAGCCTATAATCGTAGTTAGTCTGCGCTTGACCGCGCGAGTGTTGCAAGCAGTTCGGTTGTAGTTGTCATGTAGTTCAGTTCAGTAGTGGTCTGGTCCTGTCACGGTCGCGAGCGGGACGCAGTCGGGGAGCGCCGACATGGCATTCTGGTCAAGATGCTGAATGAGGTATATTGTTAATTAAGGTAATCATCAGATAATGTAAAGTTTATTTATTGTAATTAATTTCCAACAAGTGCCCCAATAATAATTATGATTTCAAAAGCAATTTTATTGAACTAAATTTCGTTCCACTTCCCTTAAACAAATTTCAGTTAAATTACAAAAAAAAAAGGAATATTATTATTTGCAATGCAGTTCCTCCAAGCTGTGCGCAAGAATAAGAGCAGAAATTTGACTAGCAGTTACAATGAGGTAAGAATTTAATTCTGATTTTTGCACAGGGCCAAAGACCGATATTTCGGTTTAATTAAATTTTCATTATCACTGAGATTTTCTTATCACTGAATGGATTTTCATTTTTTTGTGAGGAGCTTATAGTTGGGTCAGATTGCGATTCTCACATTTTTGTTGTCATTATATTTAATTGCTAGGGAGGTTACGCATGGCTCCCATTTCTATATAATATTGGCATTTCTTTTAAAATTTTTGTGGGGAGGTTACACTTGGCGACACCCAGTCCAGGATCGTATTTCGTGGAGAATCTTTTGAACAACAGTCAGATATCTGCTCTTATTTGCTTAGATATAATTAAGATTTGGCGCAACGCTTTTACTAATATTGTGACTTTCTTTCTACAGGTCAACGGCAATTCGTTGCTCTATTGTAGTTGTGTGTTGCTTTTGCATTTGTGCTTATTGTTTTGTGAATATTTGTGAATATTGTAAAAATGCCGCGAAAGACTGTGAATAGTGTATCGCGAGGTATTATGAACGAAATTACCGGCACAAACGACTTTACCGATAGTAATTGTGACACGCAGTGTAATGATGACAATCCTGCGTTCACTAACAATCAGTGTATTCCAACCACTAATGATGACTTTTGTCTTAATGATGAACGAACGAACTCAATTGTCTCGTCTGTTAATTTGACGACAATTGATGATGCGGAGCGGTCTATTGTAATGAGCGCTGCCCAGCGGAACACACCCGGTTTGGAAAATTCAAGTAACGTTCAGACGAATTCTTCTAATGAAAATGAACAGGATACACAAAGTACGACGGATTTATTTAATTCCGAAATAGTGAGTGACAGTGTAGGTCCGAATGACAATCCTTTTTGTAAATTACAGAATGACCAAATGGTCACACAAAGCGCGACAATTCCAGGTACACAATCAAACAGTACAGATAAAGGAGTAGGTAATGTTACTTTGGAACAATTTATGGCAATAATGCTACAGTTTAGGAACGAACAGAACGAAAAACAAGACAAACTTAGTGTAGATATCAAACAACAGAGTGAAGATTTCAAACAACAATTTAGTGAACAGGACAAAAAAATTAATAAAATAAATGAAAAATTAGACGACAATTCCAGACAGCTTAGTGAACAAATTAGAGCCGTTGCCGCGCAGTGCCATGACACTAAGGAACAGTTGCGCGTGGAAATTGAGGCTTGTTCACGTAAAAATAGCGAAGAAATTAAGTCTGTTGCGCAAGAATTAAGGGAAATGCAAACAGCCGCAACAGAAACACTCAGAGACGAAATTAGCGGAGTCGCTAAACAATGCTCTGAAAAGGCTACACAATTACGCGACGAGTTTAAAGCAATGACAGCAGAACTTTCGCGCACAGTGGACGCAAAGATAGACGCGAAATTCGAACAGCAGAACACTCAGATTAACGAACGCTTTAATCAGCACATACAGAACAGTGATACGCGTTTCCGCAAATTTATTCAAGATCGAAACAAAGTAAAACGTCAGGTCATGGAAACAATCACTGCACAAAGACAAGAAGACAAACGTAAAATGTTCGCGAAAGCGAAGACGTATGTAGACAATAATATTACTACAGTGTCCGACAAAATTAATACCATAGAACAGTTGAACGCGGAATTACGGGATGAAATTTCTGATCTTAAATCAAAAACAGATACACACACAGTAAATATTCAAACAGTGACAGACAGATTCGAACAATTAGAACTAACACAGGATTGCGATGTCATCAAAGCTGATGTTAAAAAACTGAGCGAAACTACGCGTAAGTTGCAAAAACAGATTAATGCGTCCGATTCTAAAACCGATGATCAGGCAAAAATACTGACTGAAAAATATGATGAATTAGCCAGTCGTATTGATGCTATTGAAAGTAGTAATGATAATAAATCAGACGATACTGCACCGATTTCATTTAACCAAACACCTGAATTTCAAAATTTACAGCAGACAATTAATGAGATCGATTCGTCTAATAACACGTTGCGTAGAAAATTGTCGAGTTTACAGCAAGAACTAACAGAGATGAAAAATATTTCAGTTAATAACACATCACAGCAGGCGCCACTTTTCGAACATTTGCCAGACTCACGCAGCGCGTATAATTTGGGTAATCTACAGAGAGTACGGGACTTAGATTCCGAACAACCACAGTTCAACAGATTCTCTTACAATCCTGAACCTGTTCCATCACATAGAGACGATAACTTTGATTACAAACATTTTCTGTCAGTGAGAAAATTTAAAGTGTTTAAGAATGACAGAACACAGATTCACCCCCTGGATTGGATACAACAATTTAGCTTTGCTTTTCCACCGACTTGGCCCGTAACACACAAACTTGAATTTATTTGCAGTTTTTTGGAAGGCGAGCCGGCAACTCGTATGAGACCGATCGCGAGGCAATGTTATTCAGTAGAAGAATTTCAGAATGCATTTCTGTCAGCGTATTGGTCGAAGACGACGCAACGCGGAATTAAAGATCAATTAATTAGTTTACCAAATTATGAGAACTCAAACTTTCCTAGTGTCACTCAATTTTTTGAACACATGGTGCAACAAAACCAGTACCTAAGTGAACCGTACAGTGAATCAGCACTTATTCAATTATGCATCTCTAAATTACCAAGGTCATTAAGAGTGTCACTTCTAACAGGTCAGCAGAAGGAAAACATTTCAGCATTTAGAGATCTGTTGCAGCTTTTAGAAGTGCAACAATCAGATTATTCTTTCGTAAACAAAAATTTTTCGTATAACAACCAAGGCCAACAAACGTACAGCAATTATGATCAGACACGTAATTTCAATAGGAGAGGTAACAGACGCTTTAGGACCGACAACCACCAAAACTTAAATCACAGACAAAATTCAGATTATCAATATCGTCAAAATTTTCAGCAACAGGAAGCACATTTTGGTAACAATAGAAGTTTTCCACCGCAACAGCATGAAAGGCAACCGGTTAGTATACGTAACCAACAATGTAATGCACAAGGTCAACCAGGCTTCAATGTTCCGCCGCGAGCACGTATAGTCCCAGATACAACAAATAGTAACGTACGACAGCAAGGAAACAACTACGTACAAAGAAGACAATATTTCAATTTCTATCGCAATGTACCGTATAGGAATGACTATCACGACAGACGTAAAAACGATGAACACAATTATCAGCGTACATATAATAACAGTCGGTCTTACCAGCAACAAAGTAATCAACAAGAACATATTCTCATGAATGAACCCGACAGTAGGTACCATCCAGAGCGTAATACGTCTGGAAGAAGTAATAGGACAGTTCAAATCGTCGAAATGCCACAGAATCCTCCTAATAATAATAACACGTCAGATAGAATCTGACTAGATACTGTACAGGACGCATCTTCCAATAAAACAAGCACTACGTTTGACAAGCAAAATGTTGTTCACGAAAATGTAATTACTTTTGACGATATCAGAGACACTCTCTTGCAGGAAAGACCATTTGTTCAGAAAACTATTTCACATCCTGTTATCGAAATTAAAATTGGTTCATCAAAATTCTCAGCAGTAATTGATTCCGGATCACCTATATCAGTAATAAATGAGGAGACTTTTAACGAGTGCAACAAAGAGAATACCTATCCGACATTACCTTTAGGCAAAACAAAAGTGAAAGGAGCAGTATCGAGTAAAGGAGTAGACGTTAAATTGCAGACACATTTATCATTTTGTATTGGAGGTCATACTTTCCACTCTAATTTTTGGATTGTTCCTTTACTGACAACAGACGTAATTTTAGGTAATAATTTTCTGGTACAACACGACGCTATTATTGATTTTCAAAATTCCTTTTTAATGTTAAAGGATGAGGATGCACAATTGGCCTTAGAATTTCAGTACTCACTATCTGCGGAAGAACAAACAATTAATCGCACAGAGGTCATTTCCGTATCACGTGGCATAGACTGTAATCCCACATTGTTCACGGATACGTACGTACACAACGGTAATACTCCAGACGAAGTTGACTACGACGTAATGCAAATGATTTCTGATAAAGTTAGACAAAGCAGTGCAACTACAGACGACGAACGTACGCAATTACACAAAATTCTTTTACAACAAGCTCCAGTTTTTGACAACATTCCTGGTACTATGTCCGGATTTATGTATGAATTTCAAGTGAAACAGCACGACACATTTAAAGCAAAGCATTATCCCATTCCATATATTCACAGAGAACAAGTTAAAAAAGAATTGCAGGATATGCTTGATCAAGGAATTATAGAACCAGCAGTTAGTCCGTACATAAACCCGCTACATATTGTTAAGAAAAAAGATGGCTCACTTCGCCTCGTACTTGATTCACGTCACATTAATGACATTATTATTAATGAAACAGATCGACCACAGACACTAGAGGAACTTTTACAGAAATTTCATGGTACAGCTATTTATTCTACGTTAGATTTGAAATCGGGATTTTGGCAAATTCAACTTCATCCAAATTGCAGAAAATATACAGCTTTTCTCTGTTTTGGCGACTGCTATCAATTTTGTAAATTACCACTCGGCTTAACTATTTCTTCTGCGGCTTTTATTCGCGGTTTGAACACAATACTTCCGACAGAACTTAAAGACAGAATTACGACGTACGTAGATGACATTCTTATCGCAGAAGCTAATTGGTCTGAACACAATCTGATTTTAGAACGACTGTTGCAAACTTTTCATGCGCAAGGACTCACAGTTAACCTAAGTAAATCGCACTTTGGCAAAACTTCTATAAAATTTCTTGGACACGTAATTTCAGCAGAAGGCATTGCGCCTGATTCGGAAAAACTTCAAGCTTTACGTGACATTACTGTTCCTACGACGAAGAAACAATTACGCAGCTTTTTGGGTTTAATTAACTTTTTTCGTAAATTTATTCATCACTCCGCTTTAGACACACCTAGATTATGTCAACTGACAGGTAAAAACACTATTTGGTCTTGGGATAAGCAAGCACATTCTGAATTTGTGAAACTGAGAGAAGCCTTGTTGAATGCTCCACTTTTATCGCACCCAGATCTTACCAAAAATTTTTCCATTGCCACCGACAGTTCCAACACAGCTTTAGGCGTACATATTTTTCAGGAAATTGAAGAAGATGGTTCTACAGTAATTAAAAACATCGCATTTGCAAGCCGCATTCTGTCACCTGCTGAACGAAATTATTCCGTTACTGAACTTGAAACATTATGTGTTGTTTGGGCTTTTACGAGATTTCGGCACTTTCTTTATGGAAGACACACTACAGTTTACACAGACCACAGAGCGATACAATTTTTACTTTCAGCTAAATTCACTCACGACAGGTTAAGCAGATGGAAACTTTACTTGCAGGAATTTAATTTCACAATTGTTCACATTCCCGGCACACAAAATGTTGTAGCAGACGCATTATCCCGTTCTCTTTGCAACAATCAGCAAGACATCGCAACCAACTTCTGTAAAGCAAATTTCAGCGTAATGTACATCCAACAAGTTGCATTTGAAAATTTTATTTCGTCGTCATTACAGGACATAGCAAAAGAGCAAAGTAAAGACAACGTGTGGAAAGAAATTAAACGGCTTTGGCAAGATAAGAATAATGTTACGATTAGAAACCATTACACTGTACGCAATGACATTTTGTTTCGCCGTTCTCATCCTGACAGCAACAATTGGTTATTATGTATTCCTGACGAACTGGTTAACAAATTAATCTGGTACACTCATTTAAGTTACGCACATTACGGAGCAAGAAAATGTTTTCTTATACTGAGACAGAACTGTTATTTTAACAACATGGAGAAACGAATACGACGAGTTTTAGCGTCATGTAAAATTTGCCAGAAAGCTAAGTCAGACACCACTTCACATATTCCTCCTTTATATCCCATTGTACCTATTAAATTAAGACACATGGCCGCAGTAGATATTTTTGGTCCGATTCCTAGAACTAATAGAGGTTTTTGCTACATCTTTGTCGCTGTTGAACTCACTTCAAAATTTGTTACCTTCACTCCGTTACGCAAAGCTACTGCTAAAACTGTTTCGAAAGCATTTGTAAAGCATTTTCTATTTCATGTAGGGCATGTGATGAAAGTAATTTCCGACAATGGACCACAGTTTCGATCTGCAATATGGACACGTATGTTACGAGCTAGAAACATTTCTCCGATCTATATATCCAAGTACCACGCTTCTTCGAACCCCTGTGAAAGATTAATGAAAGAAATTGGTAAGCTGTGCCGAATATACTGCCACAAAAGACATATTGATTGGGACACACACATACACTCATTCCAAGATGTAATTAATTCCATTCCAAATGAATCCACTATGCTATCTCCGTCTGTTATACTGAAAAACGTTGAACCACCAAACAAAATTAAAGAATTTGTAAATTTTCCTACATCTCGTCGCTTACGACACCACGAAATAATTGACATTGCGCTGAACAACATCAAACGTGCCGCAGAGCGCCGGAGAAGACAGCAAAAACAGGTTTGTACACGCCGCGACTTTCACGTTGGACAGAAAATATTAGTACGTACACACTATTTATCCAGCAAATTAAAAGGTAAGTGCAGTAAATTTGAACTTCTATACGCAGGTCCATATCGGATTCGCAGCATCCCTCACCCCAATGTTGTACACGTCGAAACTTTGAGAACCAGAAAATCGAAAGGCAATCACCATATCTCAAACATTAAACCGTTTATTGAATGAAATCACTTTATGATGTAACATGCTATGATGCCATTTACTAATGCAATTATTTCACCTGACTAATTACTGATGATTATCGTATTTTTTCTTGGCAAGTGCCCGGCAAGGTAAGGTTAGCAGGTCGCTTTTCTTGTCGTTACACATCAGACCATGCACATTTTCCACTTTTTTATGTACGATTGTATTCCAGTTTTGTCTATATGCACTGTGAAATAGTTAAGATATAAAACACACCAGTCGACTTTGACATTTTTTTGGCCTTATGACATCTCAACATCGTGACTTTTACATTTTTTTTTTTTTGCTGCTGCATTGTGATATTCTGTGTACATTTTTGCCTTTGAACACTGTCTGTGCTTTCGACATATTACGTTTTCTGTCATGTTATGCTGTATGCTTAATTATATTACCGTTAATCAGTAATTACTTAGTGGGTATATGATTTAAATGCAAGACGTTAATCTCTGTTCATCAATTTCAGAAAGAACTGATGCGTGTAAGAAATAAATTCAACAGAAATGGGAATTTCACCTACGGAATAAACGATAGAAGATGCAATAACTTTATGAGGGAGAGTAAATGGATCAGGATTAACAAGCGTTAACAAGAATATACTATACTCATCGTAGAATAGCAGTCTTAACTAATTTTTTCTTTCAGAATACAAGGTGATTGATGCAGGCTGTCAGACAGAACTACACATCTTAGTTTTAGTGATGAAATATGTTAGAGATAAGGAATAGTTGTGTAATGAGTAATGAAGTGATTTTTTTTGCAGATGATAATGAGTGATGATGAATAATGATGAAGAGTGTGCTACTATGGATAATGAAGTTTTTCTTTACAGGTGATGATAATGATGGAGTTATGAATAATGAGGTGATGAATAATGAAGTTTTTTCTTTGCAGATGAGGATAATGTTGAAGTTATGTGTTTAAGCTATGTAGTTATTTAAGTATTTGTTGCAGTTTGTTTTGACAGCAGGTGTTATATTGCATAGTAGGATGACGGAAAGTTTTGGAAAGGACAGCTATGGAACACATTTTATACACATTTCACTACTTGTTAATTCGAAGTTCACTACTTTTCAGCATAGTGTGCGTTTCTTCTTTCAGGTCAATAATCCATTTTGTATTTTTTCCAGGAGAAGTTTTTCATGATACATACTAAACCTGTTACTTATTATACCTGTTCTAGTACTTGCATTTTTTTAACGCATTTGTGTTTATCATTTATAAATGTGATCACATTACTGCCTTGTTTCACAATCTTGCTACAGCTGACTCATGACGAATGACGTTACACATTTTTCATTTACAGGAACAACCCACTACCAATTTTTTTTTTTCTTTCTCTCTTTTTCTCTTCTGGCTTTCTCTTATAATTACCAAACGCAATGCATTGCTAACAAAAAAATGTATTACCAGTCCCAAATAGTGATACCAGTTTGAGAAAGTTCTGAATAATACTGATCAACTCTGAATAGTATGTCACTTCAGTAATGACTTCGTAATGATACAAAAAAAAAAATATATAAGTATAAAATAATGCTTTGTAACTGGCTAATAACTGCCACTGTTTATTGTAATGAGACTACTTATAATGCCCATGATTATTAATGCTATGACTGTAATTAGCTGATTTTTAATAATAACTTCGTAATGATCTGAATGTCACTCAATGAATTGTTATTACTTCTTAATGATCTGAATAATACTGAATGAGGAACAATGTTCTATACTATTCGATACTTGATGGCCACTGAGTGCCAATAATTAATGTCACTCAATGAATTAAGAGATTTGAGTAATAATTATGCCATTAATTAGCTTCTGTTTTCAATTATGACTTTTCATGTTTTGGTCACTGGCCAATGAGTGCCAATAATTTGTATAACTCAATGTATTATGCCAAATGCCAATGATGAGTGTAATGTTTTGTACTATTCAGTACTTGCTGGCCACTGAGTGCCAAGAATGAGTGTAATGTTCTGTAATATTCAATACTTGCTGGCCACTGAGTGCCAATGATGAACATTATTCTGTCATACTAAATAGGCTTTGTAACTGGCCAAGGACTGCCACTGTTTATTGTAATACGATTACCCATGATGCCAATAATTTAATTTTGTGAACATTTTTCTGTAATACTACATTCATGGTACAGAAATGTTCAACACTGGGCTATGAATGCCCCAAATGAAAACTGTAATTGTCAATATTATGTGACTTAATGTCCTTCACCTCATGAGCCAACTACCCTGAATTACTGCAATGTCCATTTGTCCTGTCTATCCTAGTGATCATGGAGGACTATCTTTGGTTTTGCACTAATTCTACGATGGTGTGCCTTGTAAGAGCGTGGTGTTGACACGACATGCTGTCCACCACCGTGAGCGATGAATACGTTATTACGGTCCCACTGTTTGGTGTACCTAGTGTACTGCCAAAATGAGAACATGGAACATTAGTACGACAGTTCAGTGTCTTGGCTACACTGATAAATTCTGATGGGAAAAGAACTTCAAATTGTGTCACTTGGTGTTGTACTTCTGTGGAAAGATATGGACTTTCAGAACAGCTGTGTGCAATCTAAAGTGCTACAACCATGATGCAATCCTTCCCTTTCCTGTCCTAATTCTTGTCACATAGTGAAAATCATTTTTTTGCTAACATTATTTATGTTCATGGGTTATACATTTTTTTGATTCGCTGAACTCCAGTGAGAGTACACTTATGTCACTTGTCGATATGATTTTTTGCCATTATGTTATTTATTGCCAAAATGCCTAAGACATTTTTTTCGATTTGTTCTCAAGTACAGTATGTGCACTCTTGTCTTTTATATTGTATATACATTTTTTTTTATTTCTTATTTTTTTTAACGATATGTTCTGAACTACAGTGCATGTGCACTTATGTTGTGTGTCAATATGTTTTCTACTGAACTTCAGTGCCTGTGCACTTTTCTCATTTTTCAATATGATTTGTACTCATTCTGTATATTCAATACTTCAGTACGTATGCACTTATGTCATTTGTTACTAATTGTATATATATTTCGTAAATTGCTAATATGTTCTCAACTCCAGTGCGAGTACACTCATGTCACTTATCAACACGATTTTCTGCCATTCTGTTTATTTGTTCTGAAAATGCTAAAGAATTTTTTTCAGTGCGTGTGCACTTTGCTATCTGTCAAATAATTTGTATATACAGTTTTCTGATTTACTACTATGTTTTGTATTCATATCCTGTCTTTGTCTGATATATTTTGTACTCGGTGCATGTGCACAACATTTAATTTATGTACTAAATTTGAATATTCTGTAAATTGTAAAAATTTCTTGCGATGGCAAGTCCAAATGACTCACCATCGCTGCCAAATTTTTGCCCCCCCCCCAGTGGAGGGTTATGAAACACGTATGTAACATAGCAGCGATGGTGAGGCACGTTAAAATCTCTGACCAGAGAGCCTATAATCGTAGTTAGTCTGCGCTTGACCGCGCGAGTGATGCAAGCAGTTCGGTTGTAGTTGTCATGTAGTTCAGTTCAGTAGTGGTCTGGTCCTGTCACGGTCGCGAGTGGGACGCAGTCGGGGAGCGCCGACATGGCATTCTGGTCAAGATGCTGAATGAGGTATATTGTTAATTAAGGTAATCATCAGATAATGTAAAGTTTATTTATTGTAATTAATTTCCAACAAGTGCCCCAATAATAATTATGATTTCAAAAGCAATTTTATTGAACTAAATTTCGTTCCACTTCCCTTAAACAAATTTCAGTTAAATTACAAAAAAAAAGGAATATTATTATTTGCAATGCAGTTCCTCCAAGCTGTGCGCAAGAATAAGAGCAGAAATTTGACTAGCAGTTACAATGAGGTAAGAATTTAATTCTGATTTTTGCACAGGGCCAAAGACCGATATTTCGGTTTAATTAAATTTTCATTATCACTGAGATTTTCTTATCACTGAATGGATTTTCATTTTTTTGTGAGGAGCTTATAGTTGGGTCAGATTGCGATTCTCACATTTTTGTTGTCATTATATTTAATTGCTAGGGAGGTTACGCATGGCTCCCATTTCTATATAATATTGGCATTTCTTTTAAAATTTTCGTGGGGAGGTTACAACCTCCTGATTTAATTCACGTACATTCCATAACCCTCATTTTCCTTGCTCAAGGTACAAATTAAATAGTGTCAAGGATGAGCTACAACATTGTCTTACTACCTTCTCAACTACGGTTTCCCTATCGAGTCCTTTGATTCATAAAAATGAAAACTGATTTCTTTATAAATTGTAGACTATCACTCCTCCTATGTTTCCCAGCCACCTACAAAATATCGAAGAGCGTCGACATTGGCAAACGTTTCTCTGAATCTATAAATGCTATAGATGTAGGTTTGTCTTTCTTCAGTCTGTGTTCTAAGCTAAGTCGATAGATCAGTACTGTCTCGCGTGTTCCCATGTTTTTCTGGAACCCAAACTCATCTTCTCGGGATTGCCTTGTATGAGTCCTTCCATTCCTCTGTAAATAATTCGTTTCAGTATACTGAAATCATGATTTACGAAACTGATGGTTCTGTTATATTTACACCTGTCAGCATTTGCCTTCTTTGAATAAAGAATTGTTACATTATTCTTGAAACCTGACTCATATATAGCACACCATGGAATAGCTTTTTAATGTCATCCCAAGGGTTTCAGTAATTCTAATGGAATATCGTCTATTCCAGATGCCGTTTATCGATTTATGTCTTTCAGTGTTGGCTTTGACAGTGTTAACCGACGACGCGCGTCGGCAGTCAGCATCTGGGGTAGCATCGATGTAGTTGCTCTGTCCGCCCTGGTCACTAGATTGTTGTGTTTACTGAGTGTCTTATGAATCAGACCCAGTACTTTTTCCCAAGCCATACTGAGATTATAGCCACAGTCCCGATTGATAAGATTATCCCTGTTGCGAATTTCGACGGCATCTCGAACGGCACTGTCCCAGTATTTGGAAGTCTGAGATAAAATCCCGTTACGATCATATACCCCCCTCCCCCCACCCCCAATGAACCATGGACCTTGCCGTTGGTGGGGAGGCTTGCGTGCCTCAGCGATACAGATAGCCGTACCGTAGGTGCAACTACAACGGAGGGGTATCTGTTGAGAGGACAGACAGACGAGTGGTTCCTGAAGAGGGGCAGCAGCCTTCTCAGTGGTTGCAGGGGCAACAGTCTGGATGATTGACTGATCTGGCCTTGTAACACTAACCAAAATGGCCTTTCTGTGCTGGTACTGCGAACGGCTGAAAGCAATGGGAAACAACAGCCGTAATTTTTCCCGAGGGCATGCAGCTTTACTATATGGTTAAATGATAATGGCGTCCTCTTGCGTAAAATATTCCGGAGATAAAATAGTCCCCCATTCGGATGTCCGGGGGGGGGGGGAGGGGGGGGACTACTCAGGAGGATATCATTATCAGGAGAAAGAAAACTGGCATTCTACGGATCGGAGCGTGGAATGTCAGATCCTTTAATCGGGCAGGTAGGTTAGAAAATTTAAAAAGGGAAATGGATAGGTTAAAGTTAGATATAGGGGGTATTAGCTAAGTTCGGTGGCAGAAGGAACAAGACTTCTGGTCAGGTGAATACAGGGTTATAAATACAAAATCCAATAGGGATAAAGCAGAGGTAGGTATAATAATGAATGAATAAATAAATAGGAGTGCGGGTGACCTACTACAGACAGCATAGTGAACGCATTATTGTGGCCAAGATGGACACGAAGCCCACGCCTACCACAGTAGTACAAGTTTATATGCCAACTAGCTCCGCAGACGACGAAGAGATTGATGAAATGTATGACGAGATAAAAAGTTACTCAGATAGTGAAGGGAGACGAAAATTTAATAGTTATGGGTGACTGGAATTCGACAGTAGGAAAAGGAAGAGAAGAAAACGTAGTAGGTGAATATGGAATGGGGTAAGATAGGAAACAGGAAGCCGCTTGGTAGAATTTTGCACAGAGCATAACTTAATCATAGCTAACACTTGGTTCAAGAATCATAAAAGAATGTTGTATACATGGTAGAGGCCTCGAGATACTCTTACGTTTCAGTCAGATTATATAATGGCAAGACAGAGATTTAGGAACCAGGTTTTAAACTGTAAGACATTTCCAGGGGCAGATGTGGACTCTGACCACAATCTATTGGTTATGAACTGTAGATTAAAACTGAAGAAACTGCAAAAAGGTGGGAATGTAAGGAGATGGGATCTGGATAAACTGACAGAACCAGAGGTTTTAGAGAGTTTCAGGAAAAACATTAGGGAATGATTGACAGGAATGGGGGAAAGAAATACAGTAGAAGAAGAATGGGTAGCTTTGAGGGATGAAATAGTGAAGGCAGCAGAGGATCAAGTAGGTAAAAAGACGAGGGCTAGTAGAAATACTTGGGTAACAGAAGATATATTGAATTTAATTGAGGAAAGGAGAAAATATAAAAATTCAGTAAATGAAGCAGGCAAAAAGGAATACAAACGTCTCAAAAATGAGATCGACAGGAAGTGCAAAATGGCTAAGCACGGGTGACCAGAGGACAAATGTAAGGATGTAGAGGCATATCTCACTAGGGGTAAGATAGATACTGCCAACAGGAAAATTAAAGAAACTTTTGGAGAAAAGAGAACGACTTGTATGAATATCAAGAGCTCAGATGGAAACCTAGTTCTAAACAAAGAAGAGAAAGCAGAAAGGTGGAAGGAGTATATAGAGGGTCTGTAGAAGGGTGATGTACTTGAGGACATTATTATGGAAATGGAAGAGGATGTAGATGAAGATGAAATGCGAGATATGATACTACGTGAAGAGTTTGACAGAGCACTGAAAGACCTAAGCCGAAACAAGGCCCCGGGAGTAGACAACATTCCATTAGAACTACTGATAGCCTTGGGAGAGCCAGCCCTGACAAAACTCTACCATCTGGTGAACAACATGTATGAGACAGGCGAAATACCCTCAGACTACAAGAAGAATGTAATAATTCCAATCCCAAAGAAAGCAGGTGTTGACAGATGTGAAAATTACCGAACTATCAGTTTAATAAACCACGGCTGCAAAATACTAAAACGAATTCTTTACAGACGAATGGAAAAACTGGTAGAAGCCAACTTCGGGGAAGACCAGTTTGGATTCCGTAGAAATGTTGGAACACGTGAGGCAATACTGACCCTACGACTTATCTTAGAAAATAGATTAAGGAAAGGCCTACCTACGTTTCTAGCATTGGTACACTCTAGCATTGGTAGAGAAAGCTTTTGACAATGTTGACTGGAATACTTTCTTTCATATTCTGAAGGTGGAAGGGGTAAAATACAGGGAGTGAAACGCTATTTACAATTTGTACAGAAACCAGATGGCAATTATAAGAGTCGAGGGGCATGAAAGGGAAGCAGTGGTTGGGAAGGGAGTGAGACAGAGTTGTAGCCTATACCCGATGTTATTCAATATGTATATTGAGCAAGTAGTAAAGGAAACAAAAGAAAAATTCGGAGTAGGAATTAAAATCCATGGAGAAGAAATAAAAACAATGAGGTTCGCCGATGACACTGTAATCCTATCAGAGACAGCAAAGGACATGGAAGAGCAGCTGAACGGAATGGACAGTGTTTTGAAAGGACGATATAAAATGAAGATCAACAAAAGCAAAACGAGGATAATGGATTGTAGTCGAATTAAATCGGATGATGCTGCGGGAATCAGATTAGGAAATGAGACGCTTAAAGTAGTAAAGGAGTTTTGCTATTTGGGGAACAAAATAACTGATGATGGTCGAAGTAGAGAGGATATAAAATGTAGACTGGCAATGGCAAGGAAAGCATTTCTGAAGAAGAGAAATTTGTTAACATCGAATATAGATGTAAGTGTCAGGAAGTCGTTTCTGAAATTATATGTATGGAGTGAAGCCATGTATGGAAGTGAAACGTGAATGATAAATAGTTTAGACAAGTAGAGAATAGAAGCTTTCGAAATGTGGTGCTACAGAAGAATGTTGAAGATTAGAAGGGTAGATCACATAACTAATGAGGAGGTATTGAACAGAATTGGAGAGAAAAGAAATCTGTGGCACAACTTGACGAGAAGAAGGGATCGGTTGGTGGGGCATATTCTGAGGCATCAAGGGATCACCAATTTAGTATTGGAGGGCAGCGTGGAGGGTAAAAATCGTAGAGGGAGACCAAGAGATGAATACACTAAACAGATTCAGAAGGATGAAGTGGCAGTAGGTACTGGGAGATGAAGAAGCTTGAACAAGGTAGAGTAGCATGGAGAGCTGTATCAAACCAATCTCTGGACTGAAGACCACAACAACAACAACAGCATGATTGTCTGACAAACAGTGCTCTGCGACCTCGGAATTGTTGGGGTGCATTAGTCGAGCGTGCCCCTTCGATGGTTTGCACTGTTTGTCCAATTTATGTCTTGCCACTTGGAAAGAAATCTGATATATTCCTGCCTTCTGCAAACCGAGGTTATCTTTGATACTCCACATTAGTGCCTGTGTTTTATTGGGCGGGCAGAAGACAGTTCTTATGCAGTGCTTTTTCAGTGTGCGCCCGACGTTTCCCGATAGCTCGTCGGTGTACGGTATAAAGGCTGTGACTACCTTTTCCTCCGTGGTCTGCTCTGTCTCCACAGCCACTGTAGTGGTGGGGCGAAGAGCGCGCTTGATCTGCCATTCTGAGTATACATCACTTCGGAACACAGTTCTGAGGTGTTAAGGTTCCTAGGGCAGACTCTCTGCATCTGAGATGGCGTGTGCCCTGTGTACTAGTGTGTTTAGTTCCCCATTCCTCTGGACAGGACGATGGCAGCTATCTGCGTGCAAATAAAAATCAGTGTGCGTTTTCTTCTGATGTACACCGTGGCCTAGGGTGCCGTCAGCTCTTCTCTTGACCATGACGTCCAGGAATTGTAGTCTTCCTTCTTCCTCGGACTCCATACTGAATTTGATGTTGTAGTGTATGGAGTTCAGGCGTACAAGGAAGTCAAAGAGTTTATCCATTTCATGAGGCCAGATGACGAACATTTCATCCACATGCAGTAGTGCACAGGGCGCACGCCGTATGAAGATGTACTGCAAGTAGTTAGAAAGTTAACAGCTGACTTCAGAGTGTCAAAAACAGCTCAGGTCACGCTGGAATGAAACGTCAAACAACTGACTGAGCAGTTTAATAAATTTTCCTCTAGACAGGAACCCAAAATTAATGGAAGCCTTGCTGCACAAAGAATAAAGTTTTTGGGAGAGTTTAACCAATGAGTAAACGAAAAGATTCTCAGATCACTGAAAAGCTTGAAATGGAGATATGTGCAACTGGACACTCTGTTAGTAAAGAAGTCTCACTCGAACCGGGTATCTCGAGAGAAACTGTCAGAGATAAATTAACGCACGCAAAACGTGTATTGATGCACTACCTATCCAAGTGATTCAATAGCATGACTACTCAGATCATTGACCTGTGTGATTAAATATTAGCAATGAAAGACACGTCACATGTACTGGCTCGTTCTAGTGAAATCTATGAGAGAACAAGTCCGTATAATACGGTCGGTCAGGAAGAAGCAGGACTGGTTGACCCATACACCGAATGTTTGTGTTAATCGGTGGGGGCAGCATCTACTTTAACAGCGGTACTTTTGGAAGTCTTCTAAAGCATCGCCAATTTCAAATATTCTCTCCGGAGAAGGAATCACATCATCCCGTGCTTTTCATAAAGGCTTTTAGAGGGGTACTGCCCAGGAACTGGAGTGATAGGCAAAAGATTCAATTACTCTCAAGGGGAGGCAAACCTCTGGGCGACTGGAACTTCAGAAAATTGCACTGCATAGGTCAGTTCGAAAAGGCGTTTCTGGCCATATACTGGTCAGGATGCGTACAAGAGAGACTCCAAAAAGAAGTCTCAATCGCGAAATGTATAACACCAAACAAGCTAGCCTCAGAAAATATTTCAAATTGAGTTTTTAGCAAACAGAACACAGCATGTTGTTATCAATGGAGAGACATCTACAGACGTTAAAGTAACCTCTGGCGTGCCACAGGGGAGTGTTATGGGACCATTGCTTTTCACAATATATATAAATGACCTAGTAGATAGTGTCGGAAGTTCCATGCGGCTTTTCGCGGATGATGCTGTAGTATACAGAGAAGTTGCAGCATTAGAAATTTGTAGCGAAGTGCAGGAAGATCTGCAGCGGATAGGCACTTGGTGCAGGGAGTGGCAACTGACCCTTAACATAGACAAATGTAATGTATTGCGAATACATAGAAAGAAGGATCCTTTATTGTGTGATTATATGATACCGGAACAAACACTGGTAGCAGTTACTTCTGTAAAATATCTGGGAGTATGCGTGCGGAACGATTTGAAGTGGAATGATCATATAAAATTAATTGTTGATAAGGCGGGTACCAGGTTGAGATTCATTGGGAGAGTCCTTAGAAAATGTAGTCCATCAACAAAGGAGGTGGCTTACAAAACACTCGTTCGACCTATACTTGAGTATTGCTCATCAGTGTGGGATCCGTACCAGATCGGGTTGACGGAGGAGATAGAGAAGATCCAAAGAAGAGCGGCGCGTTTCGTCACAGGGTTATTTGGTAACCGTGATAGCGTTACGGAGATGTTTAACAAACTCAAGTGGCGGACTCTGCAAGAGATGCGCTCTGCATCGCGGTGTAGCTTGCTCGCCAGGTTCCGAGAGGGTGCGTTTCTGGATGAGGTATCGAATATATTGCTTCCCCCTACTTATACCTCCCGAGGAGATCACGAATGTAAAATTAGAGAGATTAGAGCGCGCACGGAGGCTTTCAGACAGTCGTTCTTCCCGCGAACCATACGCGACTGGAACAGGAAAGGGAGGTAATGTCAGTGGCACGTAAAGTGCCCTCCGCCACACACCGTTGGGTGGCTTGCGGAGTATAAATGTAGATGTAGATGTAGATGTATCAGCAAAACACGCTATTGGGATGATCCCGTAGCATATAAGCTTGTCAATATTCATGAGAAATTGATCGCTATACCAGAGAACAATCTGGAACACTTCTTATCAGTCCTTGACTCTACAGAGTAGACACAAGAGGATTTTTAGAATAACAGTGGCAGTGTTAGCGCGCGGTTCATGCATGTCAGTGGGCTCGCTGTAGTGATGATCATCGTGGTGATGGGGTAGTGCCACGTGCCGGTCCTGCAGACCCAAACAGAAGTGCAAACATGCAGAATTCCCCACATTTTCGTAGGTGGTCAAGGAATAATAACAACAGATGCAGTCTAGTACACAATATGAGTCGCAACAGTCAGTGGTAGCAGCATTACTCCTTAATTGACGAGATGACTTTTCCGTAACGTATTGTACGAGGTACGGTCTCTGAGACTCCTATATTTAAAACCTATATTTAAGGCGCAAATCATTCGAAGTTTTTAATATGCGTTGTATAACGCTTACTCTTACGGTTATATACGTATTATATGAAAACTCCTTGTTGATTTTATTGCTCTAAGTGAAAGCTACAGTATTTTACTTTTATCACACAAAGTCACACGTTTGAGCGGTTTTTTAAAATAGTACTCATAACCGAAATGTTACATAGTATCTCTGTAAGAAGTAAATTTTCACATGAAACCAAAACTAAATTTCTGAGTTTAAACTTGCAAATAAAAATTTCAGTCGAAAGCTACAAAAACAAAGTCTGTAAAACTTACATTCTGTGCTAGAATCAACAATTGTTTTATCACCACACAGAACATATTTGATTTTGACTAACAGTTCAAGCATTTTATTGTAGAAATAGTATTGTTCAGAAGTTCGCACAATCAATTATCCACTTGTAACTCTTCAGGCTTTCCCGGCGATCTAATGACATCTTGGGTTGTCGGGTGTTCTGTTTTGCAAGTACGACACTGATATCCGGCAGAACACCCGACAACCCAAGATGTAATTATCCACTGGTTCTCTAGCAGAACTGTGGTCACTGGCTATTGTAAAATTTTCATCGTTTTCATCGAGTTCTTGAACTTTATCACTGACATCGTGTTCCATGAAACAGTTTCATGAAACTTAAGATCATTAAAACTGACTCGTTTCTGTGACACATTTTGTACTATGCTGAAGAAAACAGGTACGTAGTTCCCTGAGACCCCTACGCGGATCAATAACACGACAATAAAACCGACAATAAAACATAGTAGGGTGGGCAATTTAAGGAGGGTAGAGAGGGGTATACAAGCGTTCTGCCAGAACTGACTTGCAGAGCCAGTTAGAAAATTTTCGCGCGATCTGAGAGAACACACCTCGTGAATTAGGAATTACAGCAACCTGTACCAAGCGAACATGGGGAACCAACCGCCTCATCGAAGTAATAGCTACAGAAATAGAAAGATTTCGAATACAGTACCTCCTGCGAATTGGGCAGCATCACAAAATAACACAATTTGCATAGTAGAGGTGGCAGGGTTCAACCCTCAGTTACAAACAATACATCAAAATAGACGCTATGACATAGCACTCCCTGATGATGTTTGTGGGGTGTAATGCGACCATCAGATTTAATGAACCGCTTTGTGTTTTATGGTACAACGATGACACTGACTACCGGCAAGAACTATGTGATCAGTTTCAGTCATGCAGAGAAACTGTACCGGAATTAGTACAGGCAACCGTTAATACTATAGTGGATGGAATACCCACTACAGTGATTGTCAACACCGCTGCTGGTATTGATGTGATCGTGATCAATTTCTGTACAAGAATAACTGAGACAATAAAAATATCCACTGTGCCAGTTCAAAGTTGTGTAATGTCTGGGGCTGTTGGCGCCAGGGTTCAGAATGTAAACACGCAGTCACATACAAAAGTGGAAGTCGAGCGCACAGCGATAAGATGCACAGTTATTGTTGTAAAAGCACTATCTGCGAACTGTTTCATCAGAATGCATTTTCTGCGAGAACAGATATTTATCATTGTTTTGTACTGTCTTAAGGATATTTTTGCCTTATGGACAGCTTTGGAAAAGAAGAAAGTGCCAAGTTGTGTGTTCAAAACACATACTGAATATGAATTAATGAGCGACGCGCATTTCGAATGGAATATGTCATTTCTCAGGCACATGACGAACTTTGTTGTGCACAAATTACATATACATTATCTTCTAGTTGGAAAATGAAACTATTGAGAAGAGAATATTATTTGCTCAAACAACGCGTAATATGCAAATAATACGAGGCTAATTACCTTATTGTTAAGGCATACCAAAACCACAGTAGGATTTTTTAAGATACCATTACACATTAAATGTGTTTTGTACTTTTAACTAAAGTAAGATAAATGAGTAATTTTTTATGGTACTAGTTAAGTGAATTCTTGATCTCTGCACATGTAAATAGCCTAATGTCATGGAACTAGTTGTAGTGTGAGCCACGAAATTTTCATTGCATTTTTGATCATAATTAAGATCAGGCACTTTTCTATATCCATTTGGATGCATGTTTCCTTTCACATACGCCGTGGCTTGTTTACAATTTTCCTTCCAATTCGTTCAGAGGCATATTTTTTCTCACATGCGGGTCTAGAACCATGGTGTCGTGAGTTGTTAATTAAAGTTGCTAAGTAAAGTTGCTAATTAAAGTTGGTTAAGTAAAAGATTTTATTTTTATCAGGCCACTCAGTTTAATACACAGAAGCACGGCAAATATTCCAGAAAAGTAAGGTTCTGTATGTGATCTGAACTCTATAACTACTGTAAATATTGTTTGATCTGTGATATGACAAAAGAAAATTTTACGATGAAGAAGACTAAAGATAGACTTTATATGTTTCTTCGTGAGAGTAATTACGGACAGACAAATGTATGAACTTAGTGCTTCTAAGTAGAGCTCTTGTTCACTAAAGTGGACAATACTGGACGCTCCTACGAGTGATTCTGTAAAGCGTTGCACACAGGCAAACATTTAAAAAGATTTGAAGACACACAGTCAATGCATACTCACCTCAGCCGAGATGGGAGTAAGGTAAAATCGTGCGGTTAATTCACAGACGCCTCCTATCTTCTGTGAAACTCGCAGGTGGTGTTAAATCCCAGCACTTAACAAGCACACATGGAAACTGTACAACTGCAGCGAACGGAATGAACGTATGCCACGCCGGTAGCCAATAGTAATGGTTGCTGCAGAAGCAATTGTCGCTGCGTGTCAATTTATGTGCTTAAAATGTAAAAATTTCAAAGGGTTCAAACCACGCATAATTTCTAAGCGTAATTTCACTAGAGAGACATTTTCTTATTGCTTGTGGTGGACACCAAACAGAGTGAAGGAGGTTTTATACTTTGTTACGAACTTTGAGAGAAGGTTTTATTTAAAGTAATGTAATAGGGTAGAGTCAGCAAATAGGATTATCAGCTAGTAGTCAGTGGAAAGGACAGGTCCTCAACAGATATGTATCGTACTAATATGGACATAATCAAATGAAATTTTCTATGAAATATATGTATTTATCATATTTCATTCCAAGGCAGTGCAGTGCACGTAAATTCCTTATGTAGAATTGATACTGCGCCTTCGAGCGTTTCATGAGCAGTTTAAATAAAATCATGAGTGTATTCAGTAGGATATTTCTTTTTCTTATTTAGTAAGAAGCCAATAAAATATTTTTCTTGTATCCACAGAAAACATTTTCTGCGGTTTCTGCATTTCCGTTAAACGCTTATTTCATATCGTAGCTAACAAATAAAGAGACTGATCTTCATCTATTTACTTTTACATTTTCGCCGGTGTGAGCTCTTCGAGATAGGACGTAAGTTGTGTAACACATCATTTGATGACCTATAATTATGTCATTAATTACACGAAATTGTGTTAGTTATTTTGAAATTATCTGACTTCCTTATCTTGTTGTTGTGTAAGTAATTTTTAATTGTATCTTAACAACTCTTCAGAGACAGAATGAGAGGAGTTGGAAGCGGATTGTTTGTGATAAAATGACGGAACGCTATTCGTGTTCTTTCGTTAACTATTCCTTAGTAGGAGTCTGAGCCGCCCTCAGATTAATTTTAAGATTATTTCTTTATCTTACGTAATTTCATCCGTAAGAATTGTTCTCGATTGATCGTTCATGCATCATCGAATAACTAATTTGCTTGATATAGTCCAGATTTAATTATTTTAGATGATGGCGGATCTAAATTAAAATGTAAATACCAAATGAATCAACTGGTTTGTACCACTTGGTGATTTTGGATGGAATTACGCCGTCGTCATTGGGACGTGCTTTCTCGTCGCGATTTTTAATTACGCGAAGTTTTAAGTTCTTCGAAGTGCTTTGTAACGTCGCTTATTGAGATACTGACGTTGGAATATCTCAATACATCATGAAGAAAACGTTTCAACGACTAACACGATTCTCGCTGAAAGTCGAAACTGAGAAAAATGGACTCTCGGTAACTATATTACGAAAAGGCGAAGGAATCTCAGAAATTGCCTTTTCGTCAGTGTAGAGGTCCTCAGAAACGGTACTGTAGCTTGGCTGGAGAAAAGTGAAGAAAGGAATAAGACATGTCGTTTCAGAGGAATAGTTCCAGCCTTCAATGAAGCTGTAAACTGAAACTACAGAGGAAAATCTGAATCTGTTAGCTGGACGAACACTTGAACCTCACTTGTTTTGAATATGAGACAATTGTTTGAACAATGACGCATTCTTGCTTCTTATTATTTGGTTTACCGTACGGTAAAGCCGGGGCCCGTGAAGCTAACAAGGCATACAAGTCAAGTGAACGAAACCAGAATATCGTGTTACCCTGTTTTGGACTTGAAGTCCTAAAGGAGTCGCAAAAAATGAAAAATGATGCAATGACTCAGCGTCCTTCACTTTTGTTCTGGGAATAGCTCACTTATGTAAGCTACACGGTGAAAAAAATTATATACTGACATCCTGTGCTGGCAAGGGTCGCTGTTTCATTGTATCCATATTGCCTACAGCTAATTATTGCCAAGAGTTACGTGTACTTTTTAGTCTATAGGTGGTGCGAGTGTTTCCCTCTAATAACAACTCAGTCTTCAAACGACGGTAATATGTTCATTTACACAGTTTAATCTTTTAGGTGTGGTTGGGTGAACATACGGATTAACTTTAACATCTATATCGACGCACAGAAATACCCTGCGTTGACAATATAGAGCATCGTAGTCGAAAATAGTTTTTATTATTGCACTGTACGTACTTGAATCGCTGGTGTTATGTTTACACTTTTCCCAATCACTAAATTTTTTCTAAAATGTAAATGCACGAACGTTTAAGATCGAAATGTAAACACAACTCTTACGGAGTTGAGTGCTGTTACCAGTATTGCTTTCTGATCATACTGTAACTGTCATACTTTATTCATTTAATTTCCACCTTCAGCAGCAATGAATAATGTCTGCATTTGCCGTAAATTTTTACGATTTACGCTATGTGATCAAAAGTATCCGGACACCCCCAAAAACATTCATTTTTCATATTAGGTGCATTTTGCTGCCACCTACTGCCAGGTACTCCATATCAGCGACCTCAGTAGTCATTAGACATCGTGAGAGAGCAGAATGGTGCGCTCCGCGGAACTCACGGACTTCGAACGTGGTCAGTTGATTGGATGTCACATGTGTCATACGTCTGTACGTGAGATTTCCACACTCCAAAACATCCATAGGTCCACTATTTCCGATGTGATAGTGAAGTAGAAACGTGAAGGGACACGTAAAGCACAAAAGTGTACAGACCGACTTCGTCTGTTGACTGACAAAGACCGCCGACAGTTGATGAGGGTCGTTACGTGCAATAAGCAGACATCTATCCAGGCCATCACATAGGAATTCCAAACTGCATCAGGATCCACTGCAAGTACTATGACAGTCAGGCGGGAGGTGAGAAAACTTGGATTTCATGGTCGAGCGGCTGCTCATAAGCCACACATCACGCCGGTAAATGCCAAACGACGCCTCGCTTGGTGTAAGGAGGGTAAACCTTGGACTAGTGAACAGTGGAAAAACGTTGTGTGGAGTGACGAATCACGGTACACAATGCGGCGATTCTATGGCAGGGTGTGGGTATGGCAAATGCCTGGTGAACGTCATCTGCAAGCGTTGTAGTGTCAGCACTATAATTCAGTGGCGGTGGTGTTATGGTGTGGTCGTGTTATTCATGCAGAGGGCTTGCACCGCTTGTTGTTTTGCGTGACACTATCATAGCACAGGCCTACATTGATGTTTTACGCACCTTCTTGCTTCCCACTGTTGAAGAGCAATCCGGAGATGGCGACTGCATCTTTCAACACGATCGAGCACCTGTTCATAATGCTGTAGTTGCACGACAATAACATCCCTGTAATGGACTGGCCTGCACAGAGTCCTGACCTGAATCCTATAGAACATCTTTAGCATGTTTTGGAACCCCGACTTCGTGCCAGTCCTCACCGACCGACATCGATACCTCCGTGACATCGATACTCCGTGAAGAATGGGTTGCCATTCACCAAGAAACCTTCCAGCACCTGATTGAACGTGCGCCTCCGAGAGTGGAAGCTGTCATCAAGGCCAACACCATATTGAATTCCAGCATTACCGATGGAGGGCGCCACGAAAGTGTAAGTCATTTTCAGCCAGGTGTCCGGATACTTTTGATCATATAGTGTATTTGTTTTGTTACGTGAGTTTGTTAGTGAGCCTAACCTAGACAAAACAAAACAAAAGGTTGTTTTTCTTGTCAATACACAGTCATTTTCTTGGGTATTAACAGTTTCAGTTCTGAAAGGAAACTTGTATTATTTGCAGCTGAACAGATGCAGAAAATGAATGTGCGACAGCAAGCTTACAGCTTTTAGTAGTTCAGGATATTACTGCACCTGTCAAAATGCAGCCTCACTGAAAATGATATACTCGGACCCGAGATGAGTTAGTTTTTGTCCGTAAGCAGCTGAAAATCGTCCCGACTGCTGTCAAGCAATTGGAAGCTGATGCATATGTGTGCGTTAGGCGAGTTGGCAAGGTACACGTACCAATGGTACTGTCTCGTCTCCAGGAACTACAGGACCTATCACCATTCAGCATCTTCACTATGAGTTGCGTCGGTGGTTGGTATAGGAGTCCTGTGCGACCATCCCCCGAAGCAACATGTTAGAAGTGCAGTCTCCCCCCGGAGCAGAGCCATTACGTTACATTTCACTTGTCTGGAAGCCTGCTGCGTCGCCTATCAGATGAAAGCAAGGGAAAAGGGTAAGGGACTGAGGGACTGTCAATCGTCGTAAGGGAATAGGAGAGGACAAGAACGATCAACCTGTGCACTCAAAGTTTATTTCTGCGGGCATGTTTCAACATGCTGAACACGTCGTTCCACCATGTCTTGAGAGAACGGGGTGCAACCAGCTGCACTTTGTGGTGCACGTTCGAATGAACGATACCAGTCGACTGGGCTCGAGATCGTATGTGGATCGTTCCAGCCACTGACAGAGTAACAAAGATCGACCAGCCTTTCTCACGGAATTTCAGTGATGCTCACCATCTGCACCATTGACCTTAGGAAAAACTGTGTCGCTCAGGCTCTGAGTCTAGTGAAAGGCTCGAACCATAGACATTCAAAGCTCTGTAATAAGCTAGTCTGCGACTTCCTAGACTTGCTCCATAGGGTTGCGACTGAAAGTTCCCCTAAATGGATCCGGGTGCATTACACATCAGAGGCTGGTACCTAGGTTGCTGAAGGTGTGTCGGACAGACAAAACTTTTTTTAATTTTTTTAAATAGATTACGTGACTCTCCGTTCAGTTACAGACAATGATAGATATAGGAGACCTCCAGATATTCGTATAAGAATCACAGAAACTGAAGCTGCATGCTAGACATAAACGCATAACTGGGTCCTATCGACCATCTGACTGACCACAAATGTAACTGAAAACTTTAGACAGAACCCTTAGATTGCCAATACATATGTTGCTCAGCAACATTAACATTGGAGGAGGCTTAAATCATGCAACAATCATTAGGGATAATTAAAGATATAAAAGTGGTGGATGTGAAAAGAAATTAAAGTAAATACCTTCTCTGCAAAGAACTTAGAACGGACAGTCTGGATGCCCACACATGACGGAAATTTAAGATCTAATGTCAACAAATGAACCTCATCTGTTTGAGGATGTCCAAATCGAAACTGATGTTAGTGACCATGAGGCAGTTGTAACAAAAATTATTAATAAAGTACAAAATGCATTTAAAAGAAAGTAGAAAGATTTATATTTTCAGCTAGTTGGATAAAGAGCCAGTAGTGTCGTATCTCAAGGACGCATTCTAAACATTGAGGATTGGGTAAGAGCGTGTAGAAGTGTTACGGGAGGGGTAACAGACGTGATCTATGTCACTCTCGTGCAATATTGCTGAGATGCATTTGTGGTGGAATCGTAGAAAATAATCTGAGCTCAAACGTAATGAGATATCTCGAAAAGAGGGACATCCGTGCCAACCGGCATGGATTCTGTAAACCTTGCTCACGTGAAACCCAACTCGAGATTATCTTACATGCTATCCTGAAATCCATAGATCACGGCGGTCAGGTTGTTGTAGTATTTATTGACTTACGAGAAATCACCTGACTCAGAAACACGCTAGTGCTTATTAACGAAAGTACGATTACGCGGGGTTTTCATTGTATCTTGGATGGAGTGTCATCGGCAGATCTACATCTCCAGGTGCGCTCCAGGAAAGTGCCTCGTGACCTAGTTGGTTCACGTTGTATATTAACGTCCCTGCAGAAGATGTTAAAAGTGATCTCACATACTTTGTAAATGATGCAGTTATATATAGTGAAGCACCATCTTTAAAAAAAAATCTACAGAATTATCCAGGCAGATCTTGACAAGATTTCAGAGTGGTGCAAGAACTGGAAACTTGCTTTAAACGCACAGAAACGTAAACTTATGCACCTCACAAAACACAGATAAACAATATATAATGAGTGCAATATCAACGAGTCACAACTGGAATCAGCTAGCTTATATATCTGGATATCAAATTTGTGAAGATACATAAGAGAATGCTCACATAGACTCAACTGTGCGCAAATCAGGCGGTAGATTTCGGTTCATTGTTAGGATACAAGGAAAATGGTCAGTATGCAAAGGAGAGTGCTTACAAAACTTTCGTACGACTCATCCTAGAGGTGTGTGTATATGTGGGGGGGGGGGGGGGGAGGAGGGGGGTCTTACCTGATATGCCTAACGGCAAATATTTGAACGTATACGAAAAAGGAGAGCACGACTACTCACAGGTTTGGTTTACCCGCGATAGCGTTTCATGGAAATGACGAAGAACTTGAAATGGCAGACCAAAGATGGGTGCCACCTATTCCACAAAAGCCTGTTTGCGTGTTTACATTCCGCGCTGACCAGTTGCAGCTGTAGCGGCGCATCGAAAGCTAAGTACTAATTAATTGTTTGTGTATAGTAGTTTATTTAGGAACTTTAGTAGTCTTCAACCGGTGTTCTTGGTGTTTTCCGGTGAAATAACTTCAGAAGAAATTTTTACGAACTGCTTTCTGTTTCGTTACTGTCATTAGACGTTTAATTTTCTTTCTGTGTTAGTATTCTGTTATATTCTCATTTGTTGTTGATTAATACTGTCAATAATAGTAGTTACTTTCCTTGTGGAGCAAGTTTGTGATTATTGTAGTCAGTTTTTAACATCTTCTTATTGTAGTAGCGGAACTTAGATAAGTTGTTTTCTTCTTTCAATAACTGTAAAATTTTACCATGAGTGAGAAGTGTGGGCCTTGCCGTAGGTTCGTGAGTAGTGGATTGCGGTGTGAGACTTGTTCGAAGTATTTTCACTGGGGGGAATGCAGTGGGGAAGCCAGTGGGCATTCTGGTGAGATCCTCTCCTGGAACTGCAGGTTATGTAGCAAGAGTAAGTTGATAGAGGAGCAGGAGCGTAAGATCTGTGCCCTTCAGGTGCAGTTGAAAAACGCACAGGAGAAGCTAGATAGGATGAGGAGGGAGAAGGGGGTTGGGGAATGGGAGCTGGCTGTTGGCAAGAGATCTGCTAGGAGAAGGAGATTTTCAGATAGTTTTACTATTGGTGTTTGTAATAGATTTGACCAACTGTCAGAGTCTAGTGGAGAGGAATCACTAGTAGCTGTAAATGTAGGAAGCATGCAGCAGACCTCAGCAGTTACGGTGGCTAGGACAGCTGCAAAGTCTAAGAGAAAGAAGAAGGTTCTGCTGTTAGGTAGTTCTCATGGTAGAGGTGTAGGCCAGCAGTTGCAGGAAGTTTTGGGGAGTGAGTACCAGGTCACCAGCATTGTGAAGCCTAATGCAGGATTGGCTCAGGTGACTTTTAACATAGGGGGGTTATGTAGGGATTTTACAAAAGAGGATCAGGTAGTGATTGTGGGTGGGGCTGGTAATAGTATTGATAGGGATGGGGAGTATGACATAGATGGTGACCTGGAAAAGATAGCCACTCAGACTGGCAACACGAATGTGCATTTCGTGGGACTGTTTCAGCGTCACGATCGGCCTCATCTTAATACAGCCGTCAGGCGTAATAACATGAGACTTAGGGGTGCGCTAATGACAGAAGGCATGAGTCACATTTCAGTGGTGTCGGTGGAGTCTATCAGCAGGACGGGTTTCACTAGACATGGCCTGCACCTCAACAGGTATGGAAAGGGGAGGTTGGCAAAGCTTATAGGTGACAGCATAGGTGGGGGTGGTGGGATCACTCATGGGAAAATTCCGGTAGTTGTGGGTGTTAGAGCTGTACCTTTTTTAGATTGAAGTCAGCTGACAGGTATTTCTGCTTAAAGGGAAGTCTCTCTAACAAAGAAACCACTTTCGACAAAGCTTAGGTATCCGATTAGTGAGGGAATTAGTATATTTCATCAAAACATACAAGGCATTAGAGATAAAGTTAGTGAACTACTTATAGATGTTGACTCTGAAATTATTGGTATATCTGAACACTTCCTAAATAAGGAGATAATTCAGAGGCTTCCTTTACCAGGATACAGGTTGGCTGGCAGCTTTTCTAGGAGCTCTTTGCGGTGTGGGGGAGTAGCCATGTACGTGAAAAACGGTGTCCCATTTGAGTCAATTGATGTTTCAAAGTACTGCACTGAAAAGGTGTTTGAATGTTGTGCAGGTGTGATTAAATTTAGTGGAGCTAAACTTCTTACTGTTGTTATTTATATATCCCCAGACTCCGATTTCACAACATTTTTGCTAAAGCTAGAGGAGGTTCTTGGTTCACTTTATAGGAAATACAAAAAGTTAGTTATATGTGGTTATTTTATTTATTTATTTACTCGTTCGGCATCACAGAGGCATAATTACAATATTCTTATCACTATATACTAAAAAGAAAACAATATAATTCTACACTATATTAGATATGTTTTTGAGCCACTCTATGGCTGAGTCACTGAGTCTATGTATGTCCATGAGTTCACCACCATAGCCATACACTTTGCACACGAGTAGATGGTCCATTGTCTGTATTTCACCGCACTCACATACAGCGCTGTCTGCCAGGACCCACTTGTTCATCAGGTGTTTACATCTCCCAACATTCGTTCTGAACCGGTTTAGAGCTGTCCACACTCTTCTTGGTAGGTTGAAGCCATCAATCTTCTTGTTCGGATCGTGTACTAAGTTCTTGTTCTTAAATTCACTTGCCGACCATACTTCGTTCCAGGTCGTTCTCGGCTCAAAGGCTTGTAGTTCTTCACCGATTTTCCAAAAAGGTGATCTGGATTTAAGCCTGTGTGTCGGTGTCATATCTTGGTGGATAGGGAGGTTCGGGTTGTCTATAATTTTCCTGTAGGTTTTTAGGGCTAGCTGTGATCGCCTGATTTCTGGAGGCTCTATGTTCGCTAGTACAGGAAGCCATGCACAGGGGGTGGCCCTGAGTGTTCCCGAGATTATTCGCATTGTCTCCCTCAGCTGGACATCCACTTTAGATACGTGTGCACTTCTCCTCCAGACTGGTGCACAGTATTCAGCTACACTGTAGACAAGGGCTAGTGCTGAAGTTCTCAAAGTGCTCGCTTCACATCCCCATGTTGTTCCAGCCAGTTTCGAAAGGATAGCATTGCGGGATTTTAGTTTTTGCTTTGTGTCTTCGAGGTGTGAGCTGTACGTTAGGGTCCGGTCTAGTTTCACTCCCAAATATTTAGGCTTATCCTCATGTATTATGCTTTGGCCATTCGAAAAGATCTGTAATTTTCTGTGTGTCTCTCTGTTGTTGAGGTGCATTATAGTGCTGGTTGTTTTGTTGGGGTTGGGAAGTAGGTGCCACTTGGAGTAATAGGTGTTCAGGACTTCAAGGTCTGTATTCAGTGTTTCGTCGAGATCGTTGTAGTTTTTACTCTGATATGCGATGGCCAGGTCATCTGCATATGCAAATTTGCGTGATTTAGTTTCTGGCAAGTCAGCTACATATAGATTGAAGAGAGCGGGTGCTAGTGCCGAACCCTGTGGCAGACCATTATTCAGAACCATGCTCTTACTGTTCGTACCATGGAGTGAGACCTTGATTTTCCTGGTCGTTAGTATGTTCTTGAGTAGTTTGTACGTCTGCTTGCAATTTATGATTCTAGTTAGCTTAAGCAGTAACCCTTCAATCCATACTGTGTCGTAAGCTGATGTGAGGTCTATGAGGACCAGGCCAGTTTTCATCTTCTTCTGGAAGCCTTTCTCAATATAGGTTGTGAGGGACAGCACTTGATCACAGCAGTTTCTACCTGCTCGGAAACCCGCTTGGTATGTTGGGAGGTTGGCTTCGATGTATGGAATTAATCTAGTCAGCAATATTCTCTCGAATAATTTATAGGAGGTACATAGCAGGGATATTGGTCTGTAATTCCTAGGATTTTCTCCAGTCTTTCCGGGTTTCAGCACTGTGATGACTTTTGCTTCTTTCCATTCCTTAGGCACAACCCCCGTGCTTATGCATTCCGTACAAAGTTTGGCCAGCCACCTTCTTCCTAAAGTTCCCAATTCCTTTAAGAATTCTGGTAGGATGTTGTCGGGTCCGGCTGCTTTTCCTGTCTTCATTAGCTTCAAGGCCTGGGATATCTCTTCTGTCTCCACTTCTTTTACAATGCCCGTGTTGGTTGAGTTATTAAGCAATAAACTGCTTAGCTCTTGAGAAATTTCTCTCTTTTCGGCTGTTTTTAGCTGGATTTTGGAGGTCTGTTTCAGGACAGCTGCAATCTTAGATGCGCTTGTTCCAAGAGTCGGCCTGTTAGGCGCTGTGGCACCGCCTAATTTCCTCAGCAGGCCCCAGCTCTTCCTGCTGGAGTGGGTAAAATCTAGATTTTCCATCGCCTCCTTCCATCTACTAATACGTTCCTCATTCAAGGCGTTGATCAGTTGGTCTGCAGTCTCCTCGTCCCCAGTCTTCTCATATTCCTCCAGTAGTGTTTCACACTCTTTCGTCCAGCAGGGGGTGTATTCCTTTCTCGATCCTCGTGGAATTGCATTTAGGGCCGCTTTTTGTAATAAGTTTACGAATCTTTTGTAGTTCTCAGGTTTTGGTGGTATCCGATTTATCGTTTTCTCAACATAGGATCGGTATTTATTCCAGTCAGCTTTCCTCAGGTTACACCGGGGGATTGGGGGGCTTTTTATGACTGGGATTGATAGTCCGGTCTCCACTATTACTGGATTGTGCTGGCTCCGGGGGAACGCCTCGAGGACCCTTCTTATAGCTCGCACGGGTGTACCTGTTGCTCCACGTGTGACGAAGGTCAGGTCAGGTGTTGACGTTGTGCCCCACGCCTTTGATTTGAAGGTCGCTGTGTCCTTGGGGTCGAAAAGGAGGTGTAGGTCCCAGTTGTCTGCCCAGTCACTTAGTCCAGTCCCTTCAGCTGTGGATCTCGGGTATCCCCACCTGGTGTGCTGAGAGTTAAAATCGCCAGCGTAAACTGCTGGGTGGTTAGCCTCGGGTAGGATACCTGTGGGCCATTTCTGTGATGGAGGTTTGTAGACATTATACAATGTCGTCTCTCCCAGTTTTATGCCTATCGCATGCCCTGCTGGTACCACTTTGGTGTCCAAATTCCTTAGGAGTTCGTTCTTTACTAGGGTGGCTATGCCATGTTTGTCGTGTCCAATGTAGCTCACAGCTGTAAATCCTGGTATTTTGAGTCGGTTGATGGTTTCATCTGTGAGGTGGGTCTCTTGTAGGAGTACGACACTTACTCGTTCTCTCGTTAAGATCTTTTCGAGGATTTCTCCCTTGGTCCTCGTGTAGCCTTCTATGTTGAACTGGCATACGTTCATCTTCTTCATGCTAAGACTCTGCACTATTTGCCTCTGTGTGGGCCGGGAGGCATTGTCGCGTCCGGCCGCCGTGGATGTGTAGACTTTTCGCCGCTGTACCATGTTACAGCGTTGCCCGGGGTACACCATCTAGGAGGTTGTCTACACTTCGTTACACTACACTTCGTTATATGTGGTGACTTCAATATAAATTGTATAAGTGATTGTGCAAGGAAAAGGATGCTGGTAGACCTCCTTAATTCATATAATCTTATGCAAACCGTATTCTTTCCAACGAGAGTACAAGGGAACAGTAGAACAACCATAGACAATATTTTTGTTCATTTGTCATTACTAGAAGGGCATTCTGTTAGCAAAATGGTGAATGGCCTTTCAGATCATGATGCACAAATTTTAAGTCTAAAAGATTTTGGTGCTGCAACACAGGTTAAATATAGTTACCAACTTTTTAGGAAAGCTGATCCAGTTGCTGTAGAGACTTTTGTAAACCTTATCAAGGAACAAGAGTGGCAAGATGTTTATAGTGCTGATACAGTAGACGATAAATATAATGCTTTCCTCAAGACTTTTCTCGTGCTCTTTGAAAGTTGCTTTCCGTTAGAATGATCAAAACAGGGTACTAGCACAAACAGGCAGCCTGGGTGGCTGACTAAAGGTATAAGAATATCTTGTGGAACAAAGTGGCAATTATATCAAAACGTTAGAAACAGTCACAATCTAAATGCAGTAGCCCATTACAAACAGTATTGTAAGGTGCTTAAAAAAGTTATTAGGAAGGCAAAAAGTATGTGGTATGCAGATAGAATAGCTAAGTCTCAGGATAAAATTAAAACCATATGGTCAGTCGTAAAGGAAGTGGCTGGTCTGCAGAGACAGGTCGCGGATATAGAATCAGTGCGTAGTGGGAATATCCGTGTTACTGATAAGTCGCATATATGTACAGTATTTAATAATCACTTTCTGAATATAGCAGGTGAACTAAATAGAAACCTAGTCCCAACAGGGAATCATATAGCGCTCGTAGAAAAAAGTGTTCCGAGACTGTTACCTGAAATGCTCCTCCATGATACTGACAAGAGGGAGATTGAGTTAATAATTAAATCACTAAAGACCAAGAACTCTCATGGATATGACGGGGTATCTAGCAGAATACCGAAGTATTGTTCCATGTATGTTAGCCCAGTACTTAGCCATATCTGTAACTTTTCCTTTAGGAGTGGTCGGTTTCCCGACCGATTAAAGTACACGGTAGTGAAGCCATTTTATAAAAAGGGAGACAGGGATAATGTTGATAATTATAGACTTAGTTCTATGCCATCGGTGTTTGCTAAAGTTATCGAGAGGGTTGTATATACAAGGTTACTGTAGCATTTAAATTCACATAATTTGCTGTCAAATGTACAGTTTGGTTTTAGAAATGGCTTAACAACTGAAAATGCTATAGTCTCTTTTCTCTGTGAGGTTTTGGACGGATTAAATAAAAGGTTGCGAACGTTAGGTGTTTTCTTTGATTTAACGAAGGCTTTTGACTGTGTTGACCACAAAATATTACTGCAGAAGTTGGAACATTATGGAGTAAGGGGAGTAGCTTACAATTGGTTCGCCTCTTACTTTAAGAACAGAAAGCAGAAGGTAATTCTCCGCAATATTGAGAGTGGTAATGATGTTCAGTCCCAATGGGGCACTGTTAAATGGGGCGTTCCCCAAGGATCGGTGCTGGGGCCACTGCTGTTTCTTATTTATATAAATAATATGCCTTCTAGTATTACAGGTGATTCAAAAGTATTTCTGTTTGCTGATGACACCAGCTTGGTAGTGAAGGATCTTGTGTGTAATACTGAAACATTATCAAATAATGTAGTTCATGAAATAAGTTCGTGGCTTGTGGAAAATAATTTGATGCTAAATCACAGTAAGACTCAGTTTTTACAGTTTCTAACTCACAATTCAACAAGAAATGATATTTTAATCAGACAGAATGGGCATGTTATAAGCGAGACGGAACAGTTCAAGTTCCTAGGCGTACAGATAGATAGTAAGCTGTTCTGGAAAGCCCATGTTCAGGATCTTGTTCAGAAACTAAATGCCGCTTTATTTACCATTAGAACAGTATCTGAAATAAGTGACATTTCAACACGAAAAGTAGTCTACTTCGCATATTTTCATACGCTTATGTCATATGGTATTATTTTTTGGGGTAATTCTTCTGATTGAAAAAGGGTATTTTTGGCTCAAAAACGGGCTGTTCGAGCTATGTGTGGTGTAAGTTCGAGAACCTCTTGTCAACCCCTATTCAATAGTCTGGGAATTCTGACATTGCCCTCACAGTATATATTTTCTTTAATGTCGTTTGCTGTTAGCAATATTAGCTTATTCCCAAGAGTTAGCAGCTTTCACTCAGTTAATACTAGGCAGAAATCAAATCTGCATGTGGAATGCACTTCCTTGACTCTTGTGCAGAAAGGAGTGCAGTATTCTGCTGCATCCATTTTCAATAAGCTACCACAAGAACTCAAAAATCTTAGCAGTAGCCCAAACTCTTTTAAGTCTAAACTGAAGAGTTTCCTCATGGCTCACTCCTTCTATTCTGTCGAGGAGCTCCTGGAAGAGCTAAAAAATTAAGCAAATTCCAGTGTTACATTCTTGATTTTCTTTATTTAAACTAATGACGTGTCGCCTGAATATGTTTCTTACATTTCATTTTATCTGTTTCATGTATTGACTCGTTCCATGACCATGGAGACTTCTCCTTAATGTGGTCCCACGGAACAATAAATAAATAAAATAAATAAAGTTTCAAGAACTAACATTATGTGCGGAATATACATTCCTGGAAATTGAAATAAGAACACCGTGAATTCATTGTCCCAGGAAGGGGAAACTTTATTGACACATTCCTGGGGTCAGATACATCACATGATCACACTGACAGAACCACAGGCACATAGACACAGGCAACAGAGCATGCACAATGTCGGCACTAGTACAGTGTATATCCACCTTTCGCAGCAATGCAGGCTGCTATTCTCCCATGGAGACGATCGTAGAGATGCTGGATGTAGTCGTGTGGAACGGCTTGCCATGCCATTTCCACCTGGCGCCTCAGTTGGACCAGCGTTCGTGCTGGACGTGCAGACCGCGTGAGACGACGCTTCATCCAGTCCCAAACATGCTCAATGGGGGACAGATCCGGAGATCTTGCTGGCCAGGGTAGTTGACTTACACCTTCTAGAGCACGTTGGGTGGCACGGGATACATGCGGACGTGCATTGTTCTGTTGGAACAGCAAGTTCCCTTGCCGGTCTAGGAATGGTAGAACGATGGGTTCGATGACGGTTTGGATGTACCGTGCACTATTCAGTGTCCCCTCGACGATCACCAGTGGTGTACGGCCAGTGTAGGAAATCGCTCCCCACACCATGATGCCTGGTGTTGGCCCTGTGTGCCTCGGTCGTATGCAGTCCTGATTGTGGCGCTCACCTGCACGGCGCCAAACACGCATACGACCATCATTGGCACCAAGGCAGAAGCGACTCTCATCGCTGAAGACGACACGTCTCCATTCGTCCCTCCATTCACGCCTGTCGCGACACCACTGGAGGCGGGCTGCACGATGTTGGGGCGTGAGCGGAAGACGGCCTAACGGTGTGCGGGACCGTAGCCCAGCTTCATGGAGACGGTTGCGAATGGTCCTCGCCGATACCCCAGGAGCAACAGTGTCCCTAATTTGCTGGGAAGTGGCGGTGCGGTCCCCTACGGCACTGCGTAGGATCCTACGGTCTTGGCGTGCATCCGTGCGTCGCTGCGGTCCGGTCCCAGGTCGACGGGCACGTGCACCTTCCGCCGACCACTGGCGACAACATTGATGTACTGTGGAGACCTCACGCCCCACATGTTGAGCAATTCGGCGGTACGTCCACCCGGCCTCCCGCATGCCCACTATACGCCCTCGCTCAAAGTCCGTCAACTGCACATACGGTTCACGTCCACGCTGTCGCGGCATGCTACCAGTGTTAAAGACTGCGATGGAGCTCCGTATGCCACGGCAAACTGGCTGACACTGACGGCGGCGGTGCACAAATGCTGCGCAGCTAGCGCCATTCGACGGCCAACACCGCGGTTCCTGGTGTGTGCGCTGTGCCGTGCGTGTGATCATTGCTTGTACAGCCCTCTCGCAGTGTCCGGAGCAAGTATGGTGGGTCTGACACACCGGTGTCAATGTGTTCTTTTTTCCATTTCCAGGAGTGTATTAGAGACACCTACGTGTCTCATCAGTAGGGGCGGCGGGGACAAGGTTAGAATAATTAGGGCGTGCATCTGGCCATTTAAGCAGTAATTCTTCACCTATTCCAATCACGAATGAACCGGGAAAAAATAATAATACGTAGTACAACGAGAAACAATCTCTTTCCTTTAGTTCTCAGTGGTTTGCAGAGTACGGATTTAGATGCAAATGAAACTATCTGAAAAGAATATGAATTACTGCCACAGCGAGAAAAGTAGGTTGTCGGTGTGGCAGCGAAAAAATGAACTGGCATTACAACTCGATATACGTAATGTCCGTGCACGATAGAGACAGATCATATAATTTTGAAGCCAATTCGTCCTCCGTTCAGTAGCTTATCTTCTATCCAGGGCTGGTTCGAGTACAGTTTTTCCGCACAAGCGACGTATCGTTTGGTGCCTTATCCCCCACCCGTCCCTCAAATATTACCTCTTTTACAATATTTACGACGCAGACGTTCCTCTGTAACAGAAATAAATTTATGAGTCTTATTCCAGTGTTAAAGAAGAAACAGCAAATTCATTCCCTTTTAACGTAATTCCTGAGATATTTAAATCATTTGCAAAAATGAACTAGACTTACTTCATCGTTCTACTTTCAACAATAATGAGCTATCTATTGACGTGGGTGGAAAGAATGAAAATATAAAAGTTCTGTAATATTTTAGATTTACAACAAAACTTTTTAATTCTTTGATATACAAATTATTTTATTTTCTATGGGAAAAAATACGTTAGAAATAAAAAAATCAACTTATTCTGTATATAGATCTGTTAAATATAAGGCACTGTCTAACTACGTAAGTTGCATGGTGAAGTTGAAAAAAAAACCACTGGAAAGTAGCTTAATTTTAGGACATTTTCCATGAAAGTAACTGATAATTGACAAACATGGTTAAATTTTTTATGTATGCAGTTGAAAATGATAAACACAAATTGGAGTGTCATAATAAAGAAAAATCACGCGGTAGAACTCGATTCGACTACTGGTGATAGCATCAGTTAAAACTGACACACCTGTCTCGGAAATGACTTCAAATTAAAATATTTGTGTCGAGTCCTAAGTCACAAGAGATTTAATATTCATTTATGTATCAACATTATAATAAAAAAGTTGTTGCATAGAGGCCGGCCGAAGTGGCCTTGCGGTTCTAGGCGCTGCAGTCTGGAACCGCGAGACCGCTACGGTCGCAGGTTCGAATCCTGCCTCGGGCATGGATGTGTGTGATGTCCTTAGGTTAATTAGGTTTAACTAGTTGTAAGTTCTAGGGGACTAATGACCTCAGAAGTTGAGTCCCATAGTGCTCAGAGCCAGTTGAACCATTTTTGTTGCATAGAAACAGGCAAGGCAAAGCTCTGCGTTCTGGCCCCGATGCAGTCGGGAACGAGTGATCGCCGTGATATCCGCTGCCAACGGCTTCATTGGATCTGATATGGAAGCGCGTGGGGTCAGCTCATCGCTTTCCCGACAATTGCTGGCGTTGTTGACCTTGGAACCACTGCTTCTCATTCGAGTAGGTCTTCAGTCGGCCTGACGACGATGAGTGCACTGTCCAATCACACTGATGCGACCACCGTCTGTATTCAATGTCAACGTGCAATGACCACCCACAGACGCCAGGTGGCAGCACTAGCAGTGGAGGGTATATAAAGTACACACATGCTCATAAATTAAGGATAATGCTGATACATGGTGAAACAACATCCTGGTGGGCAGTTTGCGGGTTTAACTCACCTCGGGGTATGACCATGCGGTGCATCTGACCTGCGGTCGTCGCACGGTGGCGCTGGCAACAGTCCACATACGCAGAGTTGTGTTAGTACACGTCAGAGTACGGTGCAGCGAGTAAGTGTGCAGACGTTTTCAGACGTGCTAATGGTGCCTGTGTGTTGAAAATGGCTCAAAGAACACATATTGATGACGTTGTGAGGGGTAGAATACTAGGGCGACTGGAGGCTGGTCAAACACAGCAGATCGTAGCACGGGCCCTCTGTGTACCACAGAGTGCGATCTCAAGACTATTGCAACGATTCCAGCAGACAGGAAACGTGTCCAGGAGCTACAGTACGGGACGTCCACAGTGTACAACACCACAAGGAGACCGAAATCTCACCATCAGTGCCCTCAGACGGCCACGGAGTACTGCAGGTAGCCTTGTTCGAGGCCTTACCGTAGCCAATGGAACATTTGTCTCCAGACACACAGTCTATAGACGACTGAGCAGACATGGTTTATTCGCCCGGAGACCTGCAAGGTACATTCCACTGACCCCTGGTCGCAGGACAACCCGTAAAGCCTGGTGTCAAGAACACAGTACATGGACATTGGTTCAAATGGCTCTGAGCACTATGGGACTCAACTGCTGAGGTCATCAGTACCCTAGAACTTAGAACTGCTTAAACCTAACTAACCTAAGGACATCACACACATCCATGATCGAGAAAGGTTTCGAACCAGCGACCGTAGCGATCGCGCGGTTCCAGACTGTAGCGCCTAGAACCGCTCGGCCACTTCGGCCGGCATAGTCATTGGAATAGTGTTCCCAGGTTATGTTCACGGACGAGTCCAGATATAGTCTGAACAGTATGGAGGTCGTTGTTTGATGGTGTGAGGTGGGATTATGATTGGTGCAACTACACCCCTGCATGTCTTCGATAGAGGAAATGTAACAGGTCAGGTGTATCGGGACGTCATTTTGCACCAGTATGTTCGCATTTTCAGGATTGCAGTGGGTCCCACCTTCCTCCTGATGGATGATAACGCACGGTCCCACCGAGCTGCCATCGTGGAGGAGTACCTTGAAACAGAAGATATCAGGCGAATGGAGTGGCCTGCCTGTTCTCCAGACCTAAACCCCATCGAGCACATCTGGGATGCTCTAGGTTGACATATCACTGCACGTCTTCAAACTCCTATTACACTTCAGGAGCTCCGACAGGCACTGGTGCAAGAATGGGAGGCTATACCCCAGCAGCTGCTCGACCTCCTGAACCAGAGTATGCCAACCCGTTGCGCGGCCTGTGTACATGTGCAAGGAGATCATATCCCATATTAATGTCGGTGTACATGCGCAGGAAACAGTGGCGTTTTGTAGCATACCATGGACTTACAGATCTGTGTCTTGTGTGTTCCCTATGTGCCTATGCTATTAGCGCCAGTTTTGCGTAGTGCCACGTTGTGTGGCACCACATTCTGCAATTATCCTTAATTTATGAGCATGAGTGTACGTCGGAGGACGCAGAGAACAGTGCAGTCGTTGTCTGACGTCCAAAAGAGCATGATCGTTGGCTTTCGGGCCAAGGGTGGGAGCTTTTCCAAAACGACTAAGTTCGTAAACTGTTCGCGTGCCACCTTGGCTAAAGTACACCGTGCATGGCATAATGATAGAATCCAAAACCATCGCCGAGGCAACCGTGATGCAGTACGGACCATAGGTGACAGGGGTGGATGACGGCTGCGGAGATGTGTACAGGCGAATAAAAGTGAAACTGTTGATCAACAGACCGTCCAGATGAGCCAATGGGCAACGAACGTATCTCCTCAACGACCGTTCAGCGAACCTTTCTGCATATGAGCCTCCGCCGCAGGTGCCTGGTTCATGGACCCATGCTGACTACAGTTCGTCAGCGATGAAGGCTGGAATTTGCACACCAGTGTCGTAACTTTGTGCCCTTTCCACAGGAATCACGTTTCACGCTCCATCGGACAGATGGCAGCTGGCGTGTACGGCCCTGCAACAACGGTCGGAAGGATCCAGGTCGGAGGAGGGAGCCTTACCGTCTGCGGAATGTTTTCGTGGCATTCCTTGAGTGATCTCGTCATTATGGACTGCACAATGGGTAGACACAAGTATGCATGTATCCTTACCCACCCCTACATGCAGTTTGTTTTTCCTCGGGACGATGGCTTCTACCAGCAGGACGAAGCAACGTGTCGTACAGCTCGTAGTGTACGTGCGTGGTTCGAAGAGCAGCAGGATGAGTTTAGCACACTCCAACGGCCAACACACTTCCCGGATTTCAAACAAGTCGCGAATCTTTGGCACCACCTCGAAAGAGATGTTCGCGTCATGGATTTTCAACCGAGAAACCTAGTGCAGCTGCACACGGCACTCGAGTCGGCATGGTTCCACACCCCTGCCGGTACCGTGCAGAACCTTATGACTCTCTTCCTGCCCACTCCATAGCGGCCGGTGCGTATTAAGGCGTTTTACAGGTTATCACGTCAATGTGACTGGGCAGTGTATAAACTGAACGAAAAATGACAAGGGTGAAAATATGCATTAGCAGAAGGGAAAACGTTCCAGAACACATGGCATCTCAAACGAGCCGTATGCTGGAACGTTTTCGTCTCTGTTATTGCATACTCCCACCCATGTCGTTTCGCGCTACTGATTGTGATATACCCTGTATATAAACTCTTGCCACCGCGCGGGATTAGCCGAGCGGTCTCGGTCGCTGCAGTCATGGACTGTGCGGCTGGTCCCGGCGGAGGTTCGAGTCCTCCCTCGGGCATGGGTGTGTGTGTTTGTCCTTAGGATAATTTAGGTTAAGTAGTGTGTAAGCTTAGGGACTGATGACCTTAGCAGTTAAGTCCCATATGATTTCACACACACAAACTCTTGCCGTTGGCCGCCTCTGTCGCCCCTCTCACCTTGGCGCCACAGGCGTCCGTTTGTGCCCGCTTGGACCTTAAATCTACTCCGCTTCTGCAAGTCTTCTCCTTTTCAACTACTTCGTGTTTGCATACAATTAAGAAGCTTTATTAATGCACCAAGCTAGGTGGCGCAGTGTTAACACAGTGGAAGCATAATCGGGAGGAAAGTGGTTAAAAACCCCGTTCGACTATCCTGACTTCCGTTTTGCTTAGTTTCAATAAATCATTTTTGTTTTTCGTTTTTAAGGGCACGGCCTATTTTTTCTCTCAGCTTCCTCTCATACGAGCATGTGCAGTGTCTCTAATCACGTTGTCGTCAATGGGACATTAAACCCAAACTTTCATCTTTGTATTTTTATTTGTACAGACAGAATGCCAAAGAATACATGCAAGTCAGCGGTTGCACTCAGCGATTGTTATACTGACTTGTAAATTATAGATTTCAGCGATCAGTCGTTCTTTTTAAGTTTTATTGGCAGATCTAGATTTCAGCTACAAGCTAGCCATTCTCAATGCACTATTATTTATGCTCAATGCATGTTATGCCTGTTGATCGGGCTTCCACAGTTCATTGAACAGTGGATGAAGCCCGACCAACAGGCATTACGTGCATTGAGCATAAATAATAGTGCACTGAAAATGGCTAGCTACTAGCTGAAATATAGATCTGCCAATAAAATTTAAAAAGGACGACTGATCACTGAAATCTATAATTTACAATACATGCAAGTTCTTTCTCTCTGTTGTAACTTGCCTTCCACATAAATTTAATAAATAGATTGAAGAGACTAAATGTAGGCAAATGCTATTAGTTGCTACAAACTATATAGTAAAAAGGAGTCATACAGAGATAGGTAAGACTTTTGTCCAAATTCTCTACGCTATTATAATTATACAGGGTGAGTCAGCTGCTCCTACCGACGTCACTTTGTTAACCTGCAATGTTATATCCGGGCTTCAAAAACCATGTGCGAGATTTTCATATTCTCACGCTCACTACGCGCGGACTGTTAGTCCTACAGAAAAAATGAACACGACCTTTTTGTAGGAAATATAATGTTGTTAAATCCTGTACTGGGTTACGTTTCCGCTAGAGGTCGTAGTTTTAGAGTCATTAAAAAAAAAAACGTACAAAAGTGAACTTACAACGCACCCCCACTCACACACTCCGCCTTCACAGATCTGGATTCCTGGTATGTTGTTCATGGCACTGCCTTCTACCACTTTACAAAAATTTGTGACTGCTCGAATTATTTTCCATATTCAACCACATTTGGTCTTCCTGGTATTATTACGCCATCGACTTAGTCGAGCACTTACAAATTGTAAAACTGACGTTTAAAATCCATTAAACAGCCAAGCTCGCACAAAATATTGTTTTTGTTTTTAGGAGAAGCTGTTTCAAAAGATTACGCTGTGATCTTCAGGTCTTAAAATCCCTTGTTGTAAAACATGCTCATTTTACACTGATCCCACGTACAATATGTGAAGTGGATAAAAATAGGACGTTATAAAAGTTTTGTCATCGCTAAAATATTTAAAAATATAAAGCACCTTGTGCAACAGGCTACGTCCATATGCATACTGCTAGCAGTTGCTCGTTGCATCATACAAACGCGGTACGCAATAGCACAACTGTTTACATATGCTGTACATATTATAAACAGTGAGAATCCACTTTAAATGCCGCGTAAGGTACAAGTTGGCGAGGTGTCCTAGCGTGGTTTCCTCGGGATACCGGAAGCCATTCTGATCCATGTATCGCTCAAGCACCGCCCACAGTTATTGACCAAGATTGTTCGGCAACTGAGTCCAAGAGTTGCATACCTCGCTCGATGGCTTCCAAAACTTGCTTAGTAGGAGTGACGTCGGGACAAATGGGAGAAGGGTGGGGTATAAAAGCATCCTCAGGTCAGTAGTCTGGTGCTCAAATCCTAACCCTTTTAGCACAGTTTGCGGTGGGTGGTGCATTGGATTGCTGCCGTTAATCACGTGGGTCATATTAAAAGAACTACGGCCACTTCTTAATTCAATCGCCGAAGAGTTGTAAACTGAGATATACAATCCTAAGTAGTTTAATTACATTTCCATTTTCTAAAAAGCTTCTAACTAAAACAATTTTATAGTGGCATGGTTTTACAGAGTATCGGATGAATCCCAATTGAAGCGCGGTTGTCGTGAGTGTGGTGATAGAGGGTCGGGGATGGGGAGGGGAGGTGGCCCCTCATGACGCGGACATAGTCCTCCTATGTTGTGCTTCAACTGACGTTCATCAACTACTTTACAGTTGATCAGTTTCAACAAAACACACAGAATAGTACTACTTTAAAAAAACCGCACAAACGAAACTATTTTTCTGATCAAACCAACACTTGACTTACAATGTTGTGCAATATGTACCATAACGACAGAAAAACAAAATTTTAATGATATCAGCGCCATTTCACTAGGCAGTCATGAAAATTTTTTCCGTGTCCTCACACGTGATTACTTTTTTGTAATTCAATAATGAATGGCGCAAAGTGTTTCTGAAACTTTCAACATCTTACAGCAGTTTTTAAATACAATGCCTCATTGAATTTAATTGAATGGGAGCCACAGAGATAAAATTATGTATTGCTAAATATAATTTTTACCTTGTTTGCTTTTTGGTGTATTTAATTCTATCAAGTACCCTGGTAATAGAGTTCTGTAAGCTCAGACTCTTTCTTGGAAAAACATGTCGCGAATAAGGTATTTCGAGATTACTAAAATATCTTCCAAGGGCTGTGCCTCACCGCTAATGAGGTTCAGCTATCGTCCTGGTTCATGAAGCTGGATTGAGAAAGGTAGCTGTAAAATATGTAAAGCATAATTTCGATAGTGCTTCCTTCTTTTTTTAAAAAAAATTCGCTGTTATTAGATGTATTCCATGTCTGCAAATTTTTACTGAAACAAGAAGTGCCGCAGCTGTTTGTCAGCTGCTGAACTACTTTTGTTACCGCAAAACGAGTTTATCTATGATTAGCGTCCTCTTTGCATACAGGGTGGTCCATTGATACTGACCGGGCCAAATATCTCACGAAATAAGCAAAAACGAAAAAAACTACAAAGAACGAAACTCGTCTAGCTCGAAGGGGGAAACCAGATGGCGCTATTGTTGGCCCGCTAAATGGTGCTGCCATAGGTCAAACGGATATCAACTGCGTTTTTTAAAATAGGAACCCCCATTTTTTATTACATATTCGTGTACTACGTAAAGAAATATGAATGTTTTAGTTGGACCACTTTTTCGCTTTGTGACAGATGGCGCTGTAATAGTCACAAACGTGTAAGTACGTGGTATGACGTAACATTCCGCCAGTGCGGACGGTATTTGCTTCGTGATACATTACCCGTGTTAAAAGGACCGTTTACCAATAGCGGAAAAGGTAGATATCGTGTTGATGTATGGCTATTATGATCAAATTGCCCAACGGATGTGTGCTATGTCTGCTGCTCGGTATCCTGGACGACATCATCCAAGTGTCCGGACCGTTCGCCAGATAGTTACGTTATTTAAGGAAACAGGAAGTGTTCAGCCACATGTGAAACGTCAACCACGACCTGCAACAAATGATGATGCCCAAGTAGGTGTTTTAGCTGCTGTCGCGGTTAATCCGCACATCAGTAGCAGATAATATCGCGAGAATCGGGAATCTCAAAAACGTCGGTGTTGAGAATGCTACATCAACATCGATTGCACCCGTACCATAGTTCTATGCGCCAGGAATTGCATGGCGGCGACTTTGAACGTCGTGTACAGTTCTGCCACTGGGCGCAAGAGAAATTACGGGACGATGACAGATTTTTTGCGCGCGTTCTATTTAACGACGAAGCATCATTCACCAACAGCGGTAACGTAAACCGGTATAATATGCACTATTGTGCAACGGAAAATCCACGATGGCTGCGACAAGTGGAACATCAGCGACCTCGGCGGGTTAATGTATGGTGCGGCATTATGGGAGGAAGAATAATTGGCCCCCATTTTATCGATGGCCTTCTAAATGGTGCAATGTATGCTGATTTCCTACGTAATGTTCTATCGATGTTACTACAAGATGTTTCACTGCATGACAGAATGGCGATGTACTTCCAACGGCACATAGCTCGCGTGCGGTTGAAGAGGTACTGAATAGCATATTTCATGACAGGTGGATTGGTCGTCGAAGCACCATACCATGGCCCGCACGTTCACTGGATCTGACGTCCCCGGATTTCTTTGTGGGGAAAGTTGAAGGATATTTGCTATCGTGATCCACGGACAACACCTGACAACATGCGTCAGCGCACTGTCAATGCATGTGCGAACATTACGGAAGGCGAACTACTCGCTGTTGAGAGGAAGTCGTTACACGTCTTGCCAAATGCATTGAGGTTGACGGACATAATTTTGAGTATTTATTGCATTAATGTGGTATTTACAGGTAATCACGTTGTAACAGCATGCGTTCTCAGAAATGATAAGTTCACAAAGGTACATGTATCACATTGGAACAACCGAAAGAAAATGTTCAAACGTACCTACGTTCTGTATTTTAATTTAAAAAACCTACGTGTTACCAACTGTTCGTCTAAAATTGTGAGCCATATGTTTGTGACTATTACAGTGCCATCTATCACAAAGTGAAAAAAGTGGCCCAACTAAAACGTTTATATTTCTTTACGTACTACACGAATATGTAATAAGAAATGGGGGTTCCTATTTTAAAAAAACGCAGTTGATATCCGTTTGACCTATGTCAGCGCCATCTAGCGGGCCATCTATAGCGCCATCTGGTTTCCCCCTTCAAGCTAGACGAGTTTCGTTCTTTGTAGTTTTTTCGTTTGACGCTTATTTCGTGATATACGAGGGCTATCCACAAAGTACATTACGTTTTGGAATTAAAAATAAATAAAGTATTGGAATTTTTTTTATTATATACAGATGAAAGCCACACTTAAATACTAGTTTTCTACGTAGTTGCCATTTAAATTAAGGCACTTATCGTAGCGATGGACGAGCTTGGAAATTCTCTTGTCCTAAAATTCGGCCGCCTGCGCCTTCAACCACGTGGTTACCTCTTCTTGAAGCTGTGCGTCGTCATCAAAACGCTGCATAGCCAACCACTTCTTCATTGCTGGGAATAAGTGGAAGTCGCTCGGTGCCAGGTCGGGACTGTACGGCGGATGAGGGAACAACTCCCACTTAAAAGATTCGAGAACTTCACGAGTGGCATTTGCCGTGTGGGCCCGGGCGTTGTCGTGAATCAGCGAGATCTTTGAGCCCAACTTTCCCCTGCGCTTGTTTTGTATTGCTCTTCTGAGGTTGTACAGAGTTTGGCAATACCTTTGAGAGTTTACTGTAGTGCCGCTTTCCAGAAAATCCACAAAAATCACACCTTTTCTGTCCCAAAAGACAGTCGCCATCACCTACCTTGCCGACATGGTCTGCGTGCATTTCTTGGGTTTTCGGGGGGAATTTGTGTGCCTCCACTGCATTGACTGCAATTTTGTCTCGCAGTTCACATGCTTAACCCATGTTTCGTCACCAGTAACGATGCGATCGAGTAATGAGTCGTCATCTTTCTCGTAAGCTGATTCACGACAACGCCTGGGCCCACACGGCAAATGCCACTCGTGAAGTTCTCGAATCTTTTAAGTGGGAGCTGTTCCCTCATCCGCCGTACAGTCCCGACCTGGTACCGAGCGACTTCCACTTATTCCCAGCAATGAAGAAGTGGTTTGCTATGCAGCGTTTTGATGACGACGCACAGCTTCAAGAAGAGGTAACCACGTGGTTGAAGGCGCAGGCGGCCGAATTTTACGACAAAGGAATTTCCAAGCTCGTCCATCGCTACGATAAGTGCCTTAATTTAAATGGCAACTATGTAGAAAAGTAGTATTTAAGTGTGGCTTTCATCTGTATATAATAAAAAAATTTCCAATACTTTATTTATTTTTAATTCCAAAACGTAATGTACTTTGTGGATAGCCCTCGTATTTGGCCCGATCACGATCAATGGACCACCCTGTATATGTGTGTGATAGATATAACATGAGACAGTTTTGATTTCCGCACTTCAACGTTCAACGAGTAAGCGACGTAGCAATGGAGAAGAGAGTGAACTTTTTGCAGTGGTATTCATCAACTATAATAGCGTAGGTTCAATTGATTTGTAAAATATTGTATATTAGATGTGACACTAACAAGCTGAATGATAGATTTTAGTAGTTGTAAGAGCTCTACAAATGATTAGTGACAGATGGCAATTGGTGCTAGAGCGGGACTCGACCCCGGATTTTCCGCTTAATGCAGGCGATCACCTTGACAACCGTGCACGCCTCCGCTGGCTACCAAAACTTCCATATGTCACAGTGTCTACGATACATGCTGTGTGATTCCCACACAGGAAGACACATCGTTATTCTCGTCGTTTTGCCATGAAATGGCGTGAAATACAGGTTGGCAATTTGTATATTGTTCAAAGTATAGTCAGACACTGAACAACATAGACATTGTCAACCAGTAATTCATTTAAAGAAATTGTGATGGGAAGCCCGTTTCCGAATCTCGAAATGTGAATACATTGAATGAACGGTATGATCCTTCAGAAATCTATTCTATCTTCAACAGGAAAGCCTTTTGTTCATAGGCGGTCGCAAAAGCTTCAATAAGGACCAATATTTATGTTAAAGTGGTGGACATACACTGTGGGCTGCAGGTATTGTTTTTAAATTGCCCAGAATACAAGAGAAATTCCTGTTTTATTTTACTCAGTTTTTAACTCAAAATAAATAGCGATGATGATCGATATTGCATTATTACACGAAAACCACAACTGTATTCCTGAATAAATAAAAATCTTAATGTTGCGATGAACTGGAATTTATTTGAGCGCTCTCAGTTTCGACAGAAATGTTAGGGGCGATGTGGCTTGCTGAACACTCGACTCTCCCGTTCGAGGCGATGGCCTTTCTGCTTCTCTCCTAAGCGACGCAAAATGCCAGAACTTCAGTAATACTAATGTAATCTGATTCGGAACTGTCTCTGCATACTCAATGATGTGCGGTAACGCTGGCACGAGCGGAATGGAAGAGGCAGTCAACAGCGTGGCTTCCTGCACTACACGGTATAATCGCTTTCTCAGTCTGCTGGAGAATTCCAACACTTATTCAGAAAACGACGGTAAGGAGAAAATTTCTCCGTTCGGCAGTACAAGACTGTTTTTTGGTAAAACTGAAATTTATTTTCACTACTTTTGTACTCAAGTTCAATTCTGGAAGCTCTGAAAAATCCACATACAAGTACCATAACGTCTTCATTGGGATTAGAACTTTCTCCATTCACAAACTACATCTACATCTGCATGGATACACCGCAAATCACGTTTAAGTGCCTGGCAGAGGGTTCATCGAACCACCATCCCAATTCTCTATTATGAACACCTATATCTTTGCGTACGAGCTCTGATTTCCCTTATTTTATCGTGGCGATCGTTTCGTCCTATGTAGGTCGGCGTCAACAAAATATTTTCGCATTTGATTTTCGTGAGAAGATTCCGTCGCAACGAAAAACGCCTTTCTTTTAATGATTTCCAGCCCAAATCCTGTATCATTTCTGTGACACTCTCTCCCATATTTCGCGTTAATACAAAACGTGCTGCCATTCTTTGAACTTTTTCGATGTACTCCGTCAGTGCCTACCGGGTAAGGATGCCACACCGCGCAGTAGTATTCTAAAAGAGGACGGACAAGCGTAGTGTACACAGTCTCCTTAGTAGGTCTGTTACATTTTCTAAGTGTCCTGCCAATAAAACGCAGCCTTTGGTTAGGCTTCCCCACAACATATACTATGTGTTCTTTCCAATATAAGTTGTTCGTAATTGTAATACCTAGGTATTTAGTTGAATTTACGGCTTTTAGATTAGACTGATTTATCGTGTAACCGAAGTTTAACGAGTTCATTTTCACACTCATGTGGATGACCTCACACTTCTCGTTATTTAGGGTCAACTGCCACTATTCGCTCCATTCAGATATTTTCTCTAAATCGTTTTGCAGTTTGCTTTGATCTTCTGATGACTGTATTAGTCGATAAACGACAGCGTCATCTGCAAACAATCGAAGACGGCTGTTCAGATTCTCTCTCAAATCGTTTATATACATAAGGAACAGCAAAGGGCCTATAACACTACCTTGGGGAACACCTGAAATTACTTTAGATGTGGGAACAGTTTCAAGATAGTAGGTGCTAAACATCGTGCGAACTCATTGCATATACCAACCATTAATACTCCTCCAGTTTTCTGATTAACCATTCGAGCAGATGCACTGTTCTGATGAAAACATCTTTTCTTTCCAGTTTTGCACTCCAGACCTGTTCCCATGTATCTTTTCACCAAATGGCGTACGTAGCATTCGCCTCTTATTGTTTTACCCTTTGCAACATAAACCACGTGAAGAATCTCATCTGATTCTCGGAAAACTTTGTAACCTATCCGAAGGGTCAGATCTACATCACCTGTTCCGGTTCAGGAGCATAGGCTTCCACCAACTTTTTTTATTATTTTTTCACTTCTGTTATGAAGTGGTGGCAGCACTGTTCGCCCACAATTAGTAGTCGGAGCGCAATCTCAGTTGGATTCATATTTGCATTTGCGTTTAGTCAGCACTATAAAATGTAGCACGATTGTTCATTTAAAATGTACCGAATATTTTTCTCTATCAAGGCTATTGCATCAGCTATTTCAAGCACTTTTAAGTGCCGATTGTCTAGTACAACACCGGAGAATAACTGGATGTTTCTATTTACGACAGAAAAAATTAAAAAAGAAAAACGAAAACCAGAGACTGCAAGCCGATGGCACTGCATGAAGAAAGGCGAAGTCGACCTACAGGGTGTGCATAATTAAAGTTGCAGTCTGAAAACACTGAACAAAGAGATCCATTGCTCAGAATGACGTCATATTTGACGGAGAGAGAAACGCCATGGAAAAAAAAATTAACGAAAATTTCACCATAAGATTCACCTTAACATAAATAAGGTCGGCTACAAATGACAGATGAATCGCAGTGCGACGACTATGATTTGAGTTGCACATTACGCCATGACTGCAGAAGTTCGGCTTTCAACAGTTGTGGCCCATCTACGGCAAGCATATCGGATGGGAAAAATCGGTTCTTAACTGTCCTGAGGCCAAAAACCGCATAAAAAGCACAATTACATAGGTTTTTAATTGTGCTGGGGCCAAAAGCAGCATTAAAAGCAAAATGACATTTTTAGTTGTCCTGAGGCCAAAAACCACATAAAAAACCAAATGACATCGGTTACTAATTGTCGTGAGACTGGTGCAAGTCATGTTCAATATACCTCTTGATGCAGTAATTTACCAACAGCCGTATGATTTGTAGAAGTTTATTTTATTTTATGAACTTCTATGTGCTATCAGTTGTCCGGCCGGAGTGACCGAGCGGTTCTAGGCTCTACAGTCTGGAACTGCGCGACTGCTACGGTCGCAGGTTCGAATCCTGCCTCGGGCATGGATGTGTGTGGTGTCCTTAGGTTAGTTAGGTTTAAGTAGTTCTAAGTTCTAGGGGACTGATGACCACAGCAGTTAAGTCCCATAGTGCTCAGAGCCATTTGAACCATTATTTTGCTATCAGTTTCGGCATTACATTGATGCTATTTTCAGGCCCCACTCGTCATAGTCGTAAAAATCCGTGAATCAATTGTCCTGCAACAGCTCTTGGTGACAAGGCAACACAGACTGAGCAAAGGTGAAAAGATACATGAGAACAGTTCTGGAGTGCAAAACTGGAAATGGCTCTGAGCACTATGAGACTTAACATCTGTGGTCATCAGTCCCCTAGAACTTAGAACTACTTAAACCTAACTAACCTAAGGACATCACACACATCCATGTCCGAGGCAGGATTCGAACCTGCGACCGTAGCGGTCGCTCGGTGCCAGACTGTAGCGCCTAGAACCGCACGGTCACTCCGGCCGGCAAATTCTGCAGTTTTGCGTATTGACATGTCCTTGGAGAGGGAAATGGGCTTCGTCCGTCCACATAATGTTCCATGGCCATTCATTATTGACTTCTATGCGAGCAAGAAATTCTAGAGCGAACGTTTGTTTTGCTGGCAGGGGGGGCAGACATGTTTAGCGTCTCGGACGCAACCTGAGGAACAGCCGCGTGCCGCTGAATTACAGGCCTATATCACTAACGTCGATTTGCAGTAAGGTTTTGGAACATATACTGTATTCGAACATTATGAAGTACCTCGAAGAAAACGATTTATTGACACATAGTCATCACGGTTTCAGAAATTATCGTTCTTGTGAAACACAACTAGCTCTTTATATTCGTGGAGTAATAAGTGCTATCGACAGGGGATGTCAAATTGATTCCACATTTTTAGCTTTCTAGAAGTCTTTCGACACCGTTCCTCACAAGCGTCTTCCAACCAAACTGCGTACCTACGGAATATCGCCTCAGTTGTGCGACTGGATTCGTGATTTCCTGTCAGAAAGGTCACAGTTCGTAGTAATAGACGGAAAGTCATCGAGTAAAACAGAAGTAATCTCCGGCGTTCCTCAAGGAAGTATTATAGGCCTTCTATTGTTCCTGATCTATATGAACGACGTAGGAGACAATCTGAGTAGCCATCTTAGATTGTCATCAGATGATCAAAACGACTTGCAAAATGATTTACATAAGATATCTGTATGGTGCGAAAAGTGGCAATTGACCCTGAATAAGGAAAAGTTTGAAGTTATTTACATGAGTACTAAAAGAAATCAGCTAAATTTCGATTACGCGATAAGTCACACAAATATGAAGGCTGTAAATTCCACTAAATACTTAGGGATTACAATTACAAATAACCTAAATTGTAAAGATCACATAGATAATATTGTGGGTAGAGCAATCCAAAGACTGCGATTCACTGGCAGAGCACTTAGAAGGTGCAACAGGTCTACTAAAGAGACTGCTTACACCACGCTTTTCCGCCCTATTCTGGAGTATTGCTGTGCGGTGTGGGATCCACATCAGGTGGGACTGACGGATGACATCGAAAAAGTACAAAGAAGGGCACCTCGTTTTGTATTATCGTGAAATAGGGGAGATAGTGTCACAGACATGATACGTGAATTGGAGTGTCAATCATTAAAACAAAGGCGTTTTTCGTTGCGACGGGATCTTCTCATGAAATTTCAATCACCAGTTTTCTCCTTCGATTGCCGAAACATTCTGTTGGCAACCACCTACATAGGAAGAAATGATCATCACGATAAAATGAGAGAAATCAGGGCTTGCACAGAAAAAATTAAGTGCTCGTTTTTCCCGCGTGCCGTTCGAGAGTGGAACGGTAGAGAGACAGCTTGAAGGTGCTTCATTAAACCTTCTGACAGGCACTTTATTGTGAATAGCAGAGTAATCACGTAGATGTAGACGTAGATGTAGATGTATTGGTGCGCAAATTCTGACGCTTATGGCGCATCTATTGGTAAAATTTTCGTTAAATTTTTATTTGCTCAGTGACGCCTCAACTTCTGTCAATAATATGCTGTTCAAATGTAACATCATACTGAGCAGTCGTTCTTTGTTTTACAGCGTTTTGGAACTGGAACTTTAACCTGTGCTCTGCCGGATAGACTATGGACAGTGTTTCCTAGGAGGCAAATGGGGTTCTTTTAATTGACTGCCATGAGAAGGGTAAGACTTTAACTTCTAAATAGTCATTCAATATTGATCTGCTCGACGAAAACTGTAGAAGAGAAGCCCTAGTTTGGGAAAGAAAAAAATAACCTTTTATAATAACAAGATACTTGTCCGCAACGGTTATTTGATAATTGAGAAACTAGTGAATATAAATTGCAGACTGTTATATCATCCACTCTATTTACAAACTGAACTACCTCTGACATTGAGCTGCTCAAACTTCCAAGGAACTGTGTGTCTAGAAAATATTTTGAGACCAATAAATGGTGAAATCAACAGCAAATTGTTATTTCGCAGACATTCCAGAATCGCACTTCAAGGAGAAAACCAATTGACTTAAAAATGTTGGATGTATTGCATTGACCTCAAAGAGTCGTTTTCAAGCTACAAAAACCTGTCAGATCGAAAACATTCCACCTTCTTCTTATATGAAACTCGATTTTGAGAGATAAACAAACGTAAAGACACACACACACACACACACACACACACACACACACACACACACAAAAGCACATACACTCGTAGACAGACATGCACATCGCATCCAGCAGGATGCCTCTTTAGTATAAATTCTGCGGACGTTGCGTCGTGTTGGAGCGCTACCAGAGCCGTTCCCTATTAGTAGGCAGATGTCTTGCGTATCAACGGATGGTTGGTATGCAGTCACCTCACCGCGGGCTAGGAGGTTCGTTGTGTCCTTGTCTTTGCATCTGTCTGCAAAGTCATACGAATAAATAAATGAATTATACTGTCAAAGGAGATCATATATGATGCACTCAGAAGCGGAATCACTTCGCCTCTAGACACCTTTTACAGAGGGGATGTGCTCTATGTCTGGTTCTGCACATGATCCACGACGACGTTAGAGAATTTGTTTATGCGGAAGCACGACTGATAGCTATGTGACCTTCACCTTGGGTAAGGACGACCATAGCCATTGTAACTGAAGTAAAAAGGATGAATCCTAACACTAACGACAAAAAGTAAGAGGTAGTTCAAGTATATTTTCTGAGTATTTTAGTACAAGGGACACACAGTGTCCCGTGGATCGTTGCAGCGTAATCAGCTATTTATGATTTATTCCGTTTGTTACCTCAGTTGTTTCTGTGAAAATACACTCAGAACAATGAAAAGTCTGTAACATGGAATTACGAAAACATACAGCACAAAATACAGAGAAATGCAATAACCGTCAGCTGCAGAAGTTCTGAGATACGATTTGTCAAATGGTTCAAATGACTCTGAGCACTATGGGACTTAGCATCTGAGGTCATCAGTCCCCTAGAACTTAGAACTACTTAAACCTAACTAACCTAACGACATCACACACATCCATGCCCGAGGCAGGATTCGAACCTGCGACCGTAGCGGTGGCGCTGTTCCAGACTGAAGCGCCTAGAACCACTCGGCCACACCGGCCGGCTACGATTTGTCGTCACTGCAGGAAAAGCTCAGAGTATCCTGATAGTGTCGCTTTTCAATTGCCTTCAGTAAAGCCATATTGGCCAATTCTCCATCACTATATATCACTGTTAAGGGAAGTAGTACGTGAATAAGTATCAAAAATGGATTTTTAAATTTTGGTCATAAAAGTACTCTGTAGTTACCTAAACACGAAAAAGTGTACTTCATGGTAGTTAGACCGAAGGGAGCTCCAAAATTAAAACAACTTATTAATACTGGCTGTACTCATGTTGACGCCCCTATGTCACACATACACTTGTGTTAAAAACAGAATATAGTCCTCGTTTCTTTTTTTTCTGAAATGTTAGTCTCTAACGTCGGCTAACGTATGAAAGCACCATAGTTACTTCGATTTTGTTGATAGAAAGAGTTTAATGATAAAATCTTCTCGGGTTGACAGCCGAGTCAATGTGTTGTTCTTCAGCAACGTTTCAGCAATTTTCTTACTTGCCATCTTCAGGCGACAACGTCCGTGCTATCCAAAGTTCTTCGCCTGAATATAGCAAGGAAGAAACGTGCTGAAGCGTTGCTGGAGAACAACACATTGACTCGGCTGTCAACCTGAGAAGATTTTATCATCGAGATTAGCCGAGAAATCCTCCATTCACATACAAAGAGTTTAGTCATTTATTTGCCACTAACATTTGTATTTACAGTGAAGTAATGGAATTAACTGCGGTAGGAAGTTAGTAGTGGAAATCTTTTAAAATTTATCAAATTAGATTCTTTGAGAAAGGCTGTACAGGCTGCAATTTTTCTTGAAACATTCAGAGATAACAAGCCGCTTCAGCCACTCTGTCTACTTGGCAGTGAGCCAACGAGGGCCCGTATTGAAGTGAAGACCTATAACCATCAGCATTCTTTGCCATTTACTGTGATGGAGACTGTAAAACCTATATAGAGGGGTATTAGTGACACAATATTATTCTAGAAATTTCTGTATGGTAGAACTCAAACCCAAATGAGAGTTTTAACAATTGTGTTTGGGAACAGATATCAAAAACCTTTCTGGAATTACTAAATGGGTTCACTGAATGCTCTGCCTGTGTTTCAATGATGGTGCAGCATAAACGTACACTCCTGGAAATTGAAATAAGAACACCGTGAATTCATTGTCCCAGGAAGGGGAAACTTTATTGACACATTCCTGGGGTCAGATACATCACATGATCACACTGACAGAACCACAGGCACATACACACAGGCAACAGAGCATGCACAATGTCGGCACTAGTACAGTGTATATCCACCTTTCGCAGCAATGCAGGCTGCTATTCTCCCATGGAGACGATCGTAGAGATGCTGGATGTAGTCCTGTGGAACGGCTTGCCATGCCATTTCCACCTGGCGCCTCAGTTGGACCAGCGTTCGTGATGGACGTGCAGACCGCGTGAGACGACGCTTCATCCAGTCCCAAACAAGCTCAATGGGGGACAGATCCGGAAATCTTGCTGGCCAGGGTAGTTGACTTACACCTTCTAGAGCACGTTGGGTGGCACGGGATACATGCGGACGTGCATTGTCCTGTTGGAACAGCAAGTTCCCTTACCGGTCTAGGAATGGTAGAACGATGGGTTCGATGACGGTTTGGATGTACCGTGCACTATTCAGTGTCCCCTCGTCGATCACCAGTGGTGTACGGCCAGTGTAGGAGATCGCTCCCCACACCATGATGCCGGGTGTTGGCCCTGTGTGCCTCGGTCGTATGCAGTCCTGATTGTGGCGCTCACCTGCACGGCGCCAAACACGCATACGACCATCACTGTCACCAAGGCAGAAGCGACTCTCATCGCTGAAGACGACACGTCTCCATTCGTCCCTCCATTCACGCCTGTCGCGACACCACTGGAGGCGGGCTGCACGATGTTGGGGCGTGAGCGGAAGACGGCCTAACGGTGTGCGGGACCGTAGCCCAGCTTCATGGAGACGGTTGCGAATGGTCCTCGCCGATACCCCAGGAGCAACAGTGTCCCTAATTTGCTGGGAAGTGGCGGTGCGGTCCCCTACGGCACTGCGTAGGATCCTACGGTCTTGGCGTGCATCCGTGCGTCGCTGCGGTCCGGTCCCAGGTCGACGGGCACGTGCACCTTCCGCCGACCACTGGCGACAACATCGATGTACTGTGGAAACCTCACGCCCCACGTGTTGAGCAATTCGGCGGTACGTCCACCCGGCCTCCTGCATGCCCACTATACGCCCTCGCTCAAAGTCCGTCAACTGCACATACGGTTCATGTCCACGCTGTCGCGGCATGCTACCAGTGTTAAAGACTGCGATGGAGCTCCGTATGCCACGGCAAACTGGCTGACACTGACGGCGGCGGTGCACAAATGCTGCGCAGCTAGCGCCATTCGACGGCCAACACCGCGGTTCCTGGTGTGTCCGCTGTGCCGTGCGTGTGATCATTGCTTGTACAGCCCTCTCGCAGTGTCCGGAGCAAGTATGGTGGGTCTGACACACCGGTGTCAATGTGTTCTTTTTTCCATTTCCAGGAGTGTATAAGGTTGCGGAAATGATGGGAGCACCCGGTGCACTAAATATGCAAAGAGCGTCAATTATTGCCACTGACCGCAGCAGACTCTTCGAAGCAGAGAAATCAGTGTTGGAAGCCACAAAGAAGCAAGAACAAGAAGAATTCTGAAAAAGAGTAGGAGGAAGAAAAACACCAGAAACAAGATGAATATAGACTTAGGATGTATTAGTGTTGTACAGGTTATATAAAGAAACTAGTTTTAACTTCAACATGGTTTTCGCCCAAGTTCACTTCTATGATGTTCTGGTACACAATGGTAAAAAGTTATTAAAGATACCGATCTGAAATTTTGTACACTGTCTTAAAACATACTTAACCAGAAAGCAAATAATTCTCATAACATTTTTTAAAGAAAAATTACGATTTAATAACTGAAATATTTGATAATACCAGTAAAATTTCGTAATAACAATAACAATAAAATTTTAAATAAAAAATTATGACAGCAACATCTTTTTAAAAGTCTCCTGTAATGATAAAGGTGTTAAGAACCTTCAGAAATAAAATCAAGCTTCTACTTTATTTTTATGGAGGAGGAGATTAGTGTTTAACGTCCCGTCGACAATGAGGTCATTAGAGACGGAGCACAAGCTCGGATTAGCGAAGGACGTGGACGTGGAAGGAAATCGGTCGTGCCCATTTCAAAGGAACCATCCCGGAATTTGCCTAGAGCGATTTACAGAAATCACGTAAAACCGAAATCAGGATGGCCAGACGCGGGAATAAACCGTTCTCCTCCCGAATGGGAGTCCAGCGTACTAACTACTGCGTCACCTCGCTCGGTCTTTATTTTCGTATCGAGATACGTGCACCAATGCCGTGCATAAATAATTAACACTCTCTATTTCACTTGCAACACAACCCAGTTCAGAAAAATGCGTATGACTAAAAGCTATGGTTCATACATCAAAATGTTCGAAAATGATCCGTTAAAATACTGTAAGCGTTATATGGAGTGACAACACTTGTTCTTTGAACTACGTTGTTTATGTCCTCTTCGGTTTACGTGACTGTCTGCTTAAAGTACAACTAACACTGCCGGTAAAACAAACTCGAGACAGAACCAAAAAGTATTGAATGCAAGTTTTAGTACGAAGGGTAAAGTGGGAATTACCATTATCAACAGCTAGTACCGTAAATGACTGGAACAAGATTGTTCCCAAAAGCACAAAAATCCCCTACCGTCGATAACTGCAGACCTGTGTAGAAATTTTCAGTGCAGTACAAACCAGACGTGTACAAATTCTCCTTCCAGCCTGCTTTCCCCAAAATCCACAGCAACCATCACAGCAGCTCAGACTGCCGCAACGGAGACATAAGAGTACATGTGTACTGAAGCACGGCGGTTAAAGCAGGTGAACTTGGGTCTCCGCAAGCCTGGAAAGCTTCGCGGGACTCGCTCAGCCTGCTGCACCTGCCAGTACTTTGCGCTGTCAGTCCAACGTGACAACAGTGCAGTTCAGGTATACAAGGTGCGTCTGAAAAGTTCGGTGAATGTTCTCACAAAATAAAGAAAATAAGAGATGCAAAAAAAAAAAACATTTTTACTGCTTTTTAAAATAATCACCATTAGCTACAACACACTTCCGCCGGCGGTTGTAAACGTGTTGGAAACTGTCAGAAAACGCTCCTTGTGGAACCTCTGGAAGCACCGTAGTCACGCGTTGTTGGATATTCGCATCATTAGAGGCTATGAGACGTGGTGGTAAAAAGAAAAAAAAAAGTCAGCTGACAAAATCCAAGATTAAGACGATGTTAATCGCCATTTCCGGCTGCGAGAGCTTGATCCATCATTCCATCATGAATTTGTACTCGAGGAAGGCGGGGAGGACGATGAACATCATAACATCGTGTCCCTGACTGTTGCTTGATCTCGGTGGTGCTTCGAGTGATTTCGCAAGAAGCGTTTGCTGGTAGTTTCCAAAAGCTTTACTTCTGGTGTCGGAAGTGTGTTGTGGCTAATGGCGATGATTAAGAAGCCCAATGAAGTTATTTTCTTAGTAACTCTCGTTTCCTTTATTTTCCTTGACCATTCACCGTACTTTACAGACGCAAATCAAATGGCTCCAAGCACTATGGGACTTAACATCTGGTCATCAGTTCCCTAGACTTAGAACTACTTAAACCTAACTAACCTAAGGACATCACACACATTCATGCCCGAGGCAGGATTCGAACCTGCGACCGTAGCAGCAGCACGGTTCCGGATTGAAGCGCCTAGAACCGCTCAGCCACAGCGGCCAACCTTACAGACGCACCTTGTATGTTTTCGTGGGTAGTTTCACTGCAGATCAGTTATCCTAACGGTGGCAACTACAAAATGAACAAACGAAACTTAAAGGCGATTGAGGAAAAATTAAGAATCGGGGAATGTTTAACAGTCACGAGAAAGAGCCGAAGTCCAACAGGGAAAAAGGCAGATTCAGAAAATCGGTATGTGTCTCTGTGTAAAAAGTTACTAAACACTCATTCGAGAACCTCGAGTATGCTATGACATGTTTGTAAATTTGGCCAGCGGTTTCCTCACTCCACAAATTATTTGAAAGGAGGGCAAGGAATCAGTGGCTGACAAGCGTTTGGAAATGTGTGCTAAGGGCCTGAAGCCATTTAGCAGTGTATAGGCCTTCTAACTTTAGGGCAAACATTGATTGAAGTAGGAAAAATATAGCTCACTGGATGTTAAAACCACAAGCTTATGGTATGCAATGCAGTGCGAAGAAACCTTAGTGTGAAAGGAAACCTTCTTCTTACAGATACGAAAATGGTTCAAATGGCTCTGAGCACTATGGGACTTAAATTCTGAGGTCATCAGTCCCCTAGAACTTAGAACTACTTAAACCTAACTAACCTAAGGACATCACACACATCCATGCCCGAGGCAGGATTCGAACCTGCTACCGTAGCAGTCGCGCGGTTCCGGAGGAAAGCGCCTAGAACCGCTCGGCCACCGCGGCCGGCAGTAGTTCGAATTGAGAACAGCCGGAACTAGTGGAAAGACAGTGAAGTTGTAGAGAAAACGGTTCGTATCGAAATACAGAAATAAGACCGAAATACGCCGAAAAGAAAAAAAGGACTAATATAATCCACCATTTTCTGGCCTACAGTGACCCACAACAAACATATATTTCATCAAACCATATAGAATACACTGCTACGTAGCGCAGCACAGAGGAGGAAGACAGGCAACCAAGATTCCTTTAGCCTGCTTGGGTTAGGCATAGCTTGGCTTGGATGGAAGTATGGCAGCCTGCCCGTTATGCTGATACCGTGCGGAATTTTGCCTGCCTGACCAACAGGCAAACATGGGCAGGTTAAAAGCGGAATGTGTAACCTCTGGTACAAAGACAAACGGGGTTAAGAAATGAAACGAAACGCGATTACTCTGGAACGAGCCACCGGAGAGCATGGGGCCCTGATGCCAAAAACACGCAGGCAGTATCCCTGCATCCTAAATTTTGTCAGGGGAGTTCGTGTATCACTTTGAAGAAGAGGCAGTCTATTCGATGTTGGTTTGCTGCAAAGGTGAGTTTGTGAAGGTGACCTCAGCATAACGAAATACCTGAACGAGTCTGGAAGCAATAAGAAAGGAAGTGCGTGACCTTGAAAGTTCTGAACTGCACGAAAACGTACTTCGAATATAAATCGTTAATTTACAAGAACAGTGGTATGAGCCATTCGCATGCAAAGCGCAGATGTTGTCTGTTAGCGCCTTCCGACGGCGGCATGCTGAACAGCCACTACCAAGTACTTACTCTGATCGTGCAAGTTGTACAGCCCCGGTAGCGTCTTCTTGAATCTTCAGTTGAGTGTTAGAGTGTAAAGAGCGTACGTCTGTATTATGAGGTGAATTAATCTCACGATTGTTGCGAATGAGTCAGAGGCAAAGTTACGACGTGTTGAAGACTTAAACCTAATCGGAGTGGAGGATCTGGGGTTTGCGGATATGTTGTATTGCAATAATAATTCACAAATACAATGGGGATGACGGAGAAATGTAAGAGGATACACTGGATAGTTGTACTGATTTTGAAGGACACGAAGAGCCTATACCTGAAGTTGGCTTGTCCAGCAGTACAAGACTTTAATCTTCAACGCAACAGGCACCTCCAATTGGAAGTCAGTACGAATCATCTCACCCAATATGTCTAGGGCCAGAGCCAAAAGTCACGTGGATTCAGAGAAGGTGATCTAACTGGCCATGCATCTGGAAAATATCTGGAGATAACAAGTTCGTGGAAAGTTGCATTAAGCAGATCTTTCACTGGGCAAGCGACGTGGGCTGTTGCCCGTCTTGCACGAAAACAGTGGTTTCCACACTGCTGCGCTCTTACAAAGCTGGAATCATATGCTGTACGAAGAGATCTCGATAACTTGCTGACGTCACGGTACGCCTGACAGGCCCGTGAGTGTATCCTCTTCGAAGAAGAAGAAACAGTTACATACGGCGAATGCAAAGGCTTTTCGTGCACAACACGCGGTTTACCAGTACTCCCAATTTGGCAATTCTGTGTATTCACTGCAACATGTAGTATAAAATGTGCCTAGTCGCTCCACAGTATACAGGGTGTTTATAAATGAATATCGGGGTTTTAACGCTTTATAATATTTATTATATTAAACTTACAGTTATAAATGATATGTCAAATGAAATAGAATCTCAGTTTTACAAAGAACCTTATAAATGTTCAATGTGAGCACCATTTGTCACACGGCAAACATAAAGCATTTAGCCGAGTTCGTCCCAAATGTTGATAAGTGTGTCTTCAGTGATTGTAGCAACAACTGCTTCCATCCGGTTTCTTAATTCAGGGAGGTCTGCTGGTATCGGAGAAACGTACACATGATCCTTGATGAAGCCCCAAATCAAAACAAAGCATGGCGTTAGGTCGGGTGAACTTGGTGGCCATGCAAAGAAAGCCCTGTCATTGGTCCCCTTGCTGCCTATCTAGCGCTTAGGTACAGTGAAGTTCAACCAATCGCGTACTTCGCTTTGCCAGTGAACATTTATAAGGTTCTTTGTAAAACTGTTTGAGTTGCTCTTTCATTTGAGATATCAGTTATAACTGTAAGTTTAATGTAATAAATATTATAAAGCGTTAAAACCCCGCTATTCATTTATAAACACCCTGTATTGTTCGGCCACATATCATCAACTTAGATCCGTGCCAGAAACCGAAGAGCAAATTCAGAAAGTTGTTGTGGATCATGAGGACTCAGTTGCTGCACAGCCTGTATCTTGTACGGGTACCAGTGCAAAATATACCGCAAAAATTTCCGTACTGTTGACCATGGGATGGACGATTGTCGTGATAGTGCACGCGCACTAGCATTACTCGGGGCACGTGCTGCATCGTCGGTTACAGCAACAGCAACCTCGTCAATAATTTCTGCTACGATAGGATACCTTCGTCTTCCAGGTGCCACACCAAGCTCAGCCAGTTTCACTTACAGCGCACGCCGGCCGCAGTGGTCTAGCGGTTCTAGGCGCGCAGTCCGGAACCGCGCGACTGCTACGGTCGCAGGTTCGAATCCTGCCTCGGGCATGGATGTGTGTGATGTCCTTAGGTTAGGTAGGTTTAAGTAGTTCTAAGTTCTAGGGGACTGATGACCACAGATGTTAAGTCCCATAGTGCTCAGAGCCATTTGAACCATTTTTTTTTTTTACAGCGCACGGTCTCTCTTCTCGATAGTCATGCTGTTCACTCACGTTATGTTTTGGCTTTTAAAATGACAGAATGACTGTCACGACAACATGCAAACAGTGTACACTGCGAGATTTGCACCTGATGGCCACAGTTGGAACTACACTCCTGGAAATTGAAATAAGAACACCGTGAATTCATTGTCCCAGGAAGGGGAAACTTTATTGACACATTCGTTGGGTCAGATACATCACATGATCACACTGACAGAACCACAGGCACATAGACACAGGCAACAGAGCATGCACAATGTCGGCACTAGTACAGTGTATATCCACCTTTCGCAGCAATGCAGGCTGCTATTCTCCCATGGAGACGATCGTAGAGATGCTGGATGTAGTCCTGTGGAACGGCTTGCCATGCCATTTCCACCTGGCGCCTCAGTTGGACCAGCGTTCGTGCTGGACGTGCAGACCGCGTGAGACGACGCTTCATCCAGTCCCAAACATGCTCAATGGGGGACAGATCCGGAGATCTTGCTGGCCAGGGTAGTTGACTTACACCTTCTAGAGCACGTTGGGTGGCACGGGATACATGCGGACGTGCATTGTCCTGTTGGAACAGCAAGTTCCCTTACCGGTCTAGGAATGGTAGAACGATGGGTTCGATGACGGTTTGGATGTACCGTGCACTATTCAGTGTCCCCTCGACGATCACCAGTGGTGTACGGCCAGTGTAGGAGATCGCTCCCCACACCATGATGCCGGGTGTTGGCCCTGTGTGCCTCGGTCGTATGCAGTCCTGATTGTGGCGCTCACCTGCATGGCGCCAAACACGCATACGACCATCATTGTCACCAAGGCAGAAGCGACTCTCATCGCTGAAGACGACACGTCTCCATTCGTCCCTCCATTCACGCCTGTCGCGACACCACTGGAGGCGGGCTGCACGATGTTGGGGCGTGAGCGGAAGACGGCCTAACGGTGTGCGGGACCGTAGCCCAGCTTCATGGAGACGGTTGCGAATGGTCTTCGCCGATACCCCAGGAGCAACAGTGTCCCTAATTTGCTGGGAAGTGGCGGTGCGGTCCCCTACGGCACTGCGTAGGATCCTACGGTCTTGGCGTGCATCCGTGCGTCGCTGCGGTCCGGTCCCAGGTCGATGGGCACGTGCACCTTCCGCCGACCACTGGCGACAACATCGATGTACTGTGGAGACCTCACGCCCCACGTGTTGAGCAATTCGGCGGTACGTCCACCCGGCCTCCCGCATGCCCACTATACGCCCTCGCTCAAAGTCCGTCAACTGCACATACGTTTCACGTCCACGCTGTCGCGGCATGCTACCAGTGTTAAAGACTGCGATGGAGCTCCGTATGCCACGGCAAACTGGCTGACACTGACGGCGGCGGTGCACAAATGCTGCGCAGCTAGCGCCATTCGACGGCCAACACCGCGGTTCCTGGTGTGTCCACTGTGCCGTGCGTGTGATCATTGTCCGGAGTGTCCGGAGCAAGTATGGTGGGTCTGACACACCGGTGTCAATGTGTTCTTTTTTCCATTTCCAGGAGTGTAATTTCTTTTCCAGCGTAAATCGGTTCCTCATTAACGTATTAGCATATCTACCAAGTTCCGCTTAACAACTCACACTAGACCTCCATGTAACTGCCCTTTAGTTATTACCATCCGGTACTTTTCCGACCGATTATTATTTGGCAAATTCTGCTCTATTCGACGTCTCGGACCCTGCTGCGGTTTTGTTGGAAAGTAGCTTTTTCCCAGCCAATAAACGAAAGATGTAGGATAAGAAGTTGTTAATATCGGTGCACGAGACGCAGAAGGCAGTAGATACAAGCGTCCAGGTTGATTCCATATTGATTGGCCTCTGGAAGGCTTAGATACAATTCCTCGCCCAATGAACAAAATTCGAGGCTACAAAATATCAAGCCAGTTTTGCGATTGAATTAAAGAGTTCCTTAGAAAACAGAACGCAGCGTCTCATTTTTAACTGAGGGAAATTTTCAGACGTAAATGTAACTACGGGCGTACACCAAAGTAGTATTATAGCTCAATTACATTTCAAAGTATGTATTAATGATGTAGTGGATAGCATTGGAAGTATCATGGGGATTTTCGAGGATGATGCTGTTGTGTACAGAAAAGTCGCAACGCTAAAAAGTTGTAGCAAAATGGAGAGAGACCTGCAGAGCGTCAACTATTGGTGCAAGAACTGGCAATTGACCCTTAACAAAAGCAAACGTAACGTATTGCGCATAAAAAGCCGCAAAGACCCATAGCTGTATGATTACGCAGTTGTAGAGGAATCATTTATAGTATTAAACATCTGAACGTTTGCGTGAAGAGTGTTTTCAAATGGAATGACCACATAAAAGTGATTGAAGGAAAGGCAGATTCGAGACAGATTCATTGGAAGAATCTTCAGAAAGTGTCTTTCCCCTCTAAGAAGGTAGCTTACAAAACCTTCGTTCGACAGGTCGATAGATACCTGACTATTAATCGTTGGCCTGGGACCGGTAGCTAATAGGATTTATTGATAGAGGAAATAGAGAAGATCCAAAGAAGAGCAGGCGAAATATCTCACCAGGCCCCTCATACTTGGCGAGAGATGCTATTTTCTAGGCATTTTTACGCGCTCACTGTGCGCTCAGAACTGAAAATAGCGATATGACGCGCTCGACGGGGGTAGTAGAGAAACTGTCAAATACATCTGTGCAAAGCTTCATCGGATTTCGATTGTGGTTTCCATTTCGCGTCTCTATCGGACCTTACGTTCCGAATAACTCCCGTAGATCGTTTTTTCCACCGTGTACAGACTCTAGGGCTTGATCGATGAGAGGATACGGAACAATAAAAGTATAATGAACTTATCTCCGGAAATGCATGGTTTCCATGCTACAGACCATTTATTCAATCATACGTTGCTACTGAGACTGCGATCTAATACGTGCATTGCCACGCAGCCACGGTATGTGTTGAAAATGGTTTCTATGTGTCTTAACGCATGCGGTTACGCTCCATAGAATGTTCCGTCTCACACGTTCACATCGGCTAGGCCGCATCCGAATAGTGTCAAAGACAGCATGAACACGATGCTCCAGTGTCTCCACATCTGGAATGGGCTCTTCATACACGTTACTTTTGAGATGGCCTCATAACCAGAAATCGCACGGGTTGAGATCCGATGAACAAGCAGGCCATTCAACTGGATCCCTTGACCGATCCATCGACCAGGGAAGACACAACCGAGATGCGTCCAGACGTTCAAGGCGAAGTGGGGTGGAGCTCCATCATGTAGCAGCCACATAACCCCTCGAATCATCAATGGCACCTCTTCCAGCACGGGAGGTAAAATCACCCGCAAGAAACGCCGACAGTTCCGGCTTGTTAGTCGATGTGTAGGAAGACTTGTCCCAAAATACGGTCGCCAGTTATCCCGGCCCACACATTCCGGCTGCACCGGTGATGATGATGATTCGCTGTCACTATACTATGGGGGTTCTGCAAACTATCCCACATCTGACTGTTATGAAAGTTGAATGTACAACTCCGCGTAAAGGTGGCCTCATCTCTAAATGGGGTGGACGACACAAATCCCGTAATAGTGGTTGCCTGGTGAAGAAACCAGTGAGAAAACTGCTCCAGATGTGGAATGTCTGTCGCTAGTAAGCCCTGCACACGCTGTAAGGGTAGTAACCATTGTCATGGGGAATGTTCCACACGGTCGTCTGGCTTACCCTGTACTGGCGGGCCAACTGCTTGGTACTGACACGGCGGTCGCCTTCCACTGTGTTATTCACATTTTCCTCCAAGTCTGGTGTCCGATCATTTCGGGTACGTCCTTAATGATTTCCTGCTTCTTGAAACGACCCTGTCTCAGACAAAAGGCGAAACACTGTTGTAGACATTGAATGCTGCAGTTGTTGTCAGCGGGAATAGGTCTCTTGATAAAACCTTAGGGGAGAGTGGGGCAATGCCGTACAGTGGGGTAATACCGTGCACCGCTTTATCCAGTTTCCCAGAGAGCGCAAAGAGCGCTGCATGGTGCTGCCACATAGCGGAAGTAACTATAATCAGATACAGAGGGGTATATATCGTTCAACGGCGCAGACGTCTCCGACAATCGGTTTCAACTGATTTCGACTGTTTTCTTATAAAATCTGAAGATAATAAGTCTAGAGGTGAGCGAAATATGTTAATAGCAACAATATTTAAAGTAACTCTATTTAATTACGCATTTCTTGATCTTTTAAAAATCAAATGTTAGACGTTAAACTTCGTGATTGTTGGGTTAGAATTTGCAATGGCGAGTCATGTTGTCTCGGGGCAGTATCGTGCCCGATGCACGGTATTGCCCCGTGGTAAACGGTATTTCCCCATATGGAAATTTCTTTTGGTATTTTCGTGAACTAGGCTACTGACCGCCGCCCGTTGCCATTTGACTTTACGTAAGTAAACACCATGACTGCAAGCTCTCGATTCGATTACAAAACCATTGTGTATAACGCTGTATCACGTCCACTAAAAAAGTGAATCAGCAAGAGAAGTGAATCGAACAAAACATTACCAATTACTACGGCAGGAGAGGGCGTTAGGGCATGACGTATGAGGATCATTACAACCCTCTAGGATGTAACCATGCATACTGTAACTGTGGCTGCTTGGTGCAGTGCGTGTTAGACCGCGTCTCTAATATGGAAACCACGCATTTCCGGACATAAGCTCATTAGACCTTTTTTGTTCCATATCCTCTTAATGATCGATCCCTAGAGTCTGTACACGGTGGAAAAAATCGCAAAGTTTAGATTCTAAGCAGTAACAGCCCTATCACGCATTCTTGGGTTACTCCGGAAATTACTTGTGTATCTGTCGATTTTGTTCCATGAAGAGCGACGTGTTGAGTTCTGTCTGCAAGGAAGTCTTGAATCGAGTTGCAAATATATCCCGATACTCCGTAAACGCGTACTTTTTTCACTAGACGGCAGTGTGGGACGGTTGTTTCCGCGCACCATTCGCGAGTGGTATAGGAAAGGGCGGAGTGACAGTGGATCACACAGTAGCCTGCGACACATACCGTGGGGTGGATGGCGGAGTATAGAAGCTGATGTAGAGAAGAGTTCTTTCCGCCACGTACAGTGACGTTTGGGCTATATTTGCAGAGGTAGTGAAGATCAAAGAAATACCGGGTGTTACAAAAAGGTACGGCCAAACTTTCAGGAAACATTCCTCACACACAAATAAAGAAAAGATGTTACGTGGACATGTGTCCCGAAACGCTTAATTTCCATGTTAGGGCTCGTTTTAGTTTCATCAGTATGTACTGTACTTCCTCGATTCACCGCCAGTTGGCCCAATTGAAGGAAGGTAACGTTGACTTCGGTGCTTGTGTTGGTATGCGACTCATTGCTCCACAGTACTAGCATCAAGCACATCAGTACGTAGCATCAACAGGTTAGTGTTCATCACGAACGTGATTTTGCAGTCAGTGCAATGTTTACAAATGCGGATTTGGTAGATGCCTATTTGATGTATGGATTAGCCGTGGCGCGGTACGTTTGTATCGAGACAGATTTCCAGAACGAAGGTGTCCCGACAGGAAGACGTTCGAAGCAATTGATCGGTGTCTTAGGGAGCACGGAACATTCCAGCCTATGACTCGCGGCTGGGGAAGACCTAGAACGACGAGGACACCTGCAATGGACGAGGCAATTCTTCGTGCAGTTGACGATAACCCTAATGTCAGCGTCAGAGAAGTTGCTGCTGTACAAGGTAACGTTGATCACGTCACTGTATGGAGAGTGCTACGGGAGAACCAGTTGTTTCCGTACCATGTACAGCGTGTGCAGGCACTGTCGGCAGCTGATTGGCCTCCACGGGTACACTTCTGCGAATGGTTCATCCAACAATGTGTCAATCCTCATTTCAGTGCAAATGTTCTCTTTACGGATGAGGCTTCATTCCAACGTGATCAAATGGTAAAGTTTCACAATCAACATGTGTGGGCTGACGAGAATCCGCACGCAATTGTGCAATCACGTCATCAACACAGATTTTCTGTAAACGTTTGGGCAGGCATTGTTGGTGATGTCTTGATTGGGCCCCATGTTCTTCCACCTACACTTAATGGAGCACGTTATCATGATTTCATATGGGATACTCTACCTGTGCTGCTAGAACATCTGCCTTTACAAGTACGACACAACACGTGGTTCATGCACGATGGAGCTCCTGCACATTTCAGTCGAAGTATTCGTACGCTTCTCAACGACAGATTCGGTGACCGATGGATTGGTAGAGGCGGACCAATTCCATGGCCTCCACGTTCTCCTGACCTCAACCCTCTTGACTTTCATTTATGGGGGCATTTGAAAGCTCTTGTCCACGCAACCTCGGTACCAAATGTAGAAACTCTTCGTGCTCGTATTGTGGACGGCTGTGATACAATACGCCATTCTCCAGGGCTGCATCAGCGCATCAGGGATTCCATGCGACGGAGGGTGGATGCATGTATCCTTGCCAACGGAGGACATTTTGAACATTTCGTGTAACAAATTGTTTGAAGTCACACTGGTACGTTCTGTTTCTGTGTGTTTCCATTCCATGATTAATGTGATTTGAAGTGAAGTAATAAAATGAGCTCTAACATGGAAAGTAAGCGTTTCCGGACACATGTCCACATAACATATTTTCTTTCATTGTGTGTGAGGAATGGCTCTGAGCACTATGGGACTTAACATCTGTGGTCATCAGTCCCCTAGAACTTAGAACTACTTAAACCTAACTAACGTAAAGACGTCACACACATCCATGCCCGAGGCAAGGATTCGAACCTGCGACCGTAGCAGTCGCGCGGTTGCGGACTGAGCGCCTAGAACCGCTAGACCACCGCTGTGAGGAATGTTTTCTGAAAGTTTGGCCGTATCTTTTTGTAACACCCTGTATAATTGCTTAAACATTTCAGTAACTAAAACAGTTCTTTTATGTTGGACGACCAGTCTGTCGGTAGGATAAAATTCAAAGCCAGTCCTCGAAGCACAGAAGAAATTGTTCAAGGTTCTACCATCGCCTGAGTATTTCATTTGTAGTGGCCTTTCTAATAAGACACGAGAGGAATTCTGAAGTTACTTTTTCTTTCTGACGAGAGAGGGCATCTTCAAAGCGAGGAGGCTACAAAGCGCTTAGCAAAATTCACGATAAACATGTAGCTGCTCAGCTGTTTTGTTTGCAGGCGACTCGGGCGAGGCGCGGAGCTTTTGAATCAGCGTTGTGACGGAGGCGGCGGCGGCGAAGACGGAGTAGGGCCGCCGGCGGCACAGCAGCAGCAGCGGGCGAAGCACCCGCGGCAGCGCGGCCCGGTCGATACGCGCGCGCCGTCGGATTCAGCACAAATATATTTAGTCTCTTCTAACTGTAACGCCGTTTATTGCCACGGACGTCTCCCTAATAACACGGAAAAGCTAGCGAATAACGGTCTGTCGCTTTGCTAGATTACATTTATTAAATAATGTACGACAAGGCCGACTACTGAGGTGCTACAGACGTTCAATTGCATGCACTGTGTCTGCGCCCCTGTCACAGAAGGCAGAGTGGATTAACAGCAGAACTGTAAATGGAAACAAACACAGTTAAGATAATTTATCTCTTATGGGATTTTTTATTTATACACTACTGGCCATTAAAATTACTACACCAGGCAGACGTGCTACAGACGCGAAATTTAACCGACAGGAAGAAGATGCTGTGATATGCAAATCACTAGCTTTTCAGAGCATTCACGCAAGGTTGGCGCCGGTGGTGAAACCTACAACGTGCTGACATGAGGAAAGTTTCCAACCCATTTCTCGTACACAAACAGCAGTTGACCGGCGTTGCCTGGTGAAACGTTGTTGTGATACCTCGTGTAAGGAGGAGAAATGCGTACCATCACGTCTCTGACTTTGATAAAGATCGGATTGTAGCCTATCGCGATTTCGGTTTATCGTATCGCCACCATTTTTTCGGATGAATCCAGGTTCTGTGTACAACAGCATGATGGTCGCATCCGTGTTTGGCGACATCGCGGTGAACGCACATTGGAAGCGTGTATTCGTTATCGCCATACTGGCGTACGTGATGGTATGGAGTGCCATTGGTTACACGTCTCGGTCACCTCTTGTTCGCATTGACGGCACTTTGAACAGTGGATGTTACATTTCAGATGTGTTACGACCCGTGCCTCTACCCTTCATTCGATCCCTCCGAAACCCTACATTTCAGCAGGATAATGCACGACCGCATGTTGCAGGTCCTGTACGGGCCTTTCTGGATACAGAAAATGTTCGCCTGCTGCCCTGGCCAGCACATTCTCCAGATCTCTCACCAATTGAAAACGTCTGCTCAATGGTGGCCGAGCAACTGGCTCGTCACAATACGCCAGTCACTACTCTTGATGAACTGTGGTATCGTGTTGATGCTGCATGGGCAGCTGTACCTGTACACGCCATCCAAGCTCTGTTTGACTCAATGCACAGGCGTATCAAGGCCGTTATTACGGCCAGAGGTGGTTGTTCTAGGTACTGATTTCTCAGGATCTATGCACCCAAATTGCGTGAAAATGTAATCACATGTCAGCTCTAGTATAATATATTTGTCCAATGAATACCCGTTTATCATCTGCATTTCTTCTTGGTGTAGCAATTTTAATGGCCAGTAGTGTATTTCGAACAGAAATTAGATTCAGTTTGATTATTAAAAAAAGTAAGCACGTGTACCGAATTTATAACATAGAATTTTTCACGTACGACACGAGTACCGTCTCCAGCCTTGTGTGAGCACCTAACCCCCATAGATTCTGCCATCGCGTTATGATGCTTCGGCCTTTGGTCCGACATTGTGGCAGGTAGCGTATCGGTTTCAACCTAGATGGAAGCGGCCTTGGAAGATGTCCGAGAAAATCATTGCACCACTTATCTCTTCAGAATGGTGTGTCAATAGTGCTATCTCGCAGACTGGTTGGCAAACTCAAACTGAAACCTAGCAGAGCAACAGTAGCACACCGACTAAACTATTCAGATACTGTTGCTTCAAGTCAGTCCTGCAATTGGCTGTTGTAGTCTGTACATTGTGGAGAGCATCATTATGAAATGCAATTTTTTTCCGGTTGATTTGTCAGGATTTGTGAACTGGCAAAATTCACCGCCTGAAAAAAAATGCGAAGCATCCAGAATGGGAGTAGAAAACGAAATGAAGCTTCACGTTCACGAGTTGAGATGCTATGTAATGTTATATCAGTGGTGATAACATCGAGTGAAATTTACAAAGACCTCGGCTGTCTGAACCCACTTATCATGACTTGCACTCCCTGTGACCTGGATGCATATACCTTTCCGTCAGGAAGGCTGTCATAAAGCTATTCCTTTGGAAAGAGTGTCGGTACCAGAAGTTCTCTCCACCACACACCATGGGGTGGCTAGCGGAGTATGATGTAGATATAGATACTGTCACTGGGACCGATTTAACGTCCGAGCTAGTCCTACACATGTTCTATCGCGGCGGATAGATCTGGGGATCTTGCTGGCCATGGGAGTACATCAACATCACGCAGACTGTTCATAGAGACATGCCATGTGTAGACGAGTATTGTCCTGTCGAAAAATACCACCACTGTTCTGTCGCATGAGAGGTAACACATGAGAACGCAGGGTGGCCTGGAGGTCCCATTGCGTCGTCAAGAGTTTCCTCAGTCATTCGCAGCCGAGATCTGAAACCATACAAAAAGCTCCCCTCCTCCACATACGCGCCATGACGCCATAAGTAACACCGCTGTGCCTCTCCAAAACATTGGAAGAATGAGATCTCTCCCCATGTCGCCACCATACTCAACGACGATGGTATGCTGGGGTAGTGCAGAACCACGATTCATCAAATGGTTCAAATGGCTCTGAGCACTATGGGACTTAACTTCTGAGGTCATCAGTCCCCTAGAACATAGAACTACTTAAACCTAACTATCCTAAGGACATCACAAACATCCATGCCCAAGGCAGGATTCGAACCTGCGACCGTAGCGGTCACGCGGTTCCAGACTGTAGCGCCTAGAACCACTCGGCCACCACGGCCGGCACGATTCATCACTGCGCACAATGGCGACATCATTCATCGGCAGTCTACGCTGTTTCACAGAGGAAGACTGCAGTGTAGTTCCTTCTCTAGATTGTCGCACAGATGACAAAATGGTAGATATCGAAATAGACGACAAAGGAATAGAGAAACAATTAAAATCGCTCAAAAGAGGAATGACCGCTGGACCTGATGGAATATGAGTTCGATTTTACAAATGGCTCTGAGCACTATGCGAGGTCATCAGCCGCCTATATCTTAGAACTAATTAAAGCCGGCCGCGGTGGTCTCGCGGTTATAGGCGCGCAGTCCGGAACCGCGCGACTGCTACGGTCGCAGGTTCGAATCCTGCCTCGGGCATGGATGTGTGTGACGTCCTTAGGTTAGTTAGGTTTAAGTAGTTCTAAGTTCTAGGGGACTGTTGACCACAGCTGTTAAGTCCCATAGTGCTCAGAGCCATTTGAACCATTTTTGAACTAATTAAACCTAACTAACCTAAGGACATCACACACATCCATGCCCGGGGTAGGATTCGAACCGTAGCGGTCGCTCTGCTCCAGACTGTAGCGCCTAGAACCGCGCGGCCACTACGGCCGGCTCGATTTTAAACAGAATACGCGAAGGAACTTGCCCCCTTTCTTGCAGCGGTGTACCGTAGGCCTCTAGAAGAGCGCAGCGTTCCAAAGGACTGGAAAAGGGCACAGGTCATCCCCGGTTTGAAGAAGGGGCGTCGAACAGATGTGCAGAACTATAGACCTATATCTCTATCGTCGATCAGTTGTAGAATTTTGGAATACGTATTATGTTCGAGTATAATGACATTTCTGGAGACTAGAAATCTACTCTGTAGGAATCAGCACGGGTTTCGAAAAGGACGATCGTGTGAAACCCAGCTCGCACTATTCGTCCACGAGACTCAGAGGGCTATAGACACGGGTTCCCAGGTAGATGCCGTGTTTCTTGACTTCCGCAAGGCGTTCGATACAGTTCCCCACAGTCGATTAAGTAAGAGCATATGGACTATCAGACCAATTGTGTGATTGGATTGAAGAGTTCCTAGATAACAGAACGCAGCATGTCATTCTCAATGGAGAGAAGTCTTTCGAAGTAAGAGTGATTTCAGGTGTGCCGCAGGGGAGTGTCGTAGGACCGTTGTTATTCACAATATACATAAATGACCTTGTGGTTCAAAAATGGTTCAAATGGCTCTGAGCACTATGGGACTCAACATCTGAGGTCATCAGTCCCCTAGAACTTAGAACTACTTAAACCTAACTAACCTAAGGACTTCACACACATCCATGCCCGAGGCAGGATTCGAACCTGCGACCGTAGCGGTCACGCGGTTCCAAACTGAAGCGCCTAGAGCCGTACGGCCACACCGGCCGGCACCTTGTGGATAACATAGGAAGTTCACTGAGGCTTTTTGCGGATGATGCTGTGGTATATCGAGAGGTTGTAACAATGGAAAATTGTACGGAAATGCAGGAGGATCTGCAACGAATTGACGCATGGTGCAGGGAATGGTAATTGAATCTTAATGTAGACAAGTGTAATGTGCTGCGAATACACAGAAAGAAAGATCCTTTATCAATTAAGCTACAATATTGCAGGTTAGCAACTGGAAGCAGTTAATTCCGTGAATTATCTGGGAGTAGGTATTAGGAGTGATTTAAAATGGAATGATCTTATAAAGTTGATCGTCGGTAAAGCAGATGCCAGACTGAGATTCATTGGAAGAATCCTAAGGAAATGCAATCCGAAAACAAAGGGAGTAGGTTACAGTACACTTGTTCGCCCACTGTTTGAATATTGGTCACCAGTGTGGGATCCGGTGCGGGCTTTCGTTGAAGTTTTGAAAACATACCTTCACGGAGGAGTCAAGCAGTCTATTGCTTTCTCCTATATATATCTCGCGAAGAGACCATAAGGATAAAATCAGAGAGATTAGAGCCCTCACAGAGGCATACAGACAATCTTTCTTTCCACGAACAATACGAGACTGGAATAGAAGGGAGAACCGATAGAGGTACTCGAGGTACCCTCCGCCACTCACCGTCAGGTGGCTTGCGGAGTATGGATGTAGATGTAGATATAGATATAGGTCGCGACACAACTCCAAATGCAGCCGTTTGTGTTGTGATGTTAACGGGAGACGACACATGGGACGGTAATGCCCTAGTCCGGCTGCTGATACTCTCCGACCATTGGTGCCAGACGAGACAGAACGCTGCAGACAGTCCATTACTTGCTGGGTAGCAGGCGCCGATGTGAAGGGGCTACAGCGTACTCGGTGCACAATACGACGATCCTATCTTCGTATTACATTCCCATACTATCCAACACTGGACCATTGTTACATCCGAATTTCCCACAAAGCTCGATTTTGCACCATTCGACCAATCGATAACATTCCTTTCAAACTCTGTCATGTGTTGATAACGATGCCTGAAACGAGTACGTGGCATCTCCGTGTTCTTCACAGAGATCACTCAACATCTGATGCTGTTCACGTACCTTATATACCCTACCACGCCTAGTAACAACACTAAACATGAACGACACTAATGCACTCTGGTGACTGTTCTACCTGTAACGGAGAATTACTGCTCTAATCATTTACATACCCGCCGGTGATGTACGTATATGTAGTTAAACTAATATCCGACCACGTCTTGTGGGTGCTTGGGGTTGTTTTGAGGCAGTGTAATCGCCGTTAGAGTTGTGAAAATCCTCATCATTTACAAAAAGAGCCAGTGCACGATGTGAAAACAGGGATGTGGTGTGCAGTTAGTACTGCAACCATTTTTCAGAGAACTAACAACTAAAAAATAGACCTACTGCTATTTAATGCAGAACAATGCAAAGTGACGTACCGCCTATGCATCTATGACGATATCACGAGGGGTAACCGACTATAGCCTTTTACCATTTGCGGAATACTGTCGTGATAGCTATTTTTTCGTGTTTCGTAACAGGCAGTAAGCCCTGGGAACCAAGTTACTCATGTGCGGAGAATAAGCAGACAGACAGCTACCATCCGAAGTTCATCAAATGTTCTCGAATTTTTATGGGCATATGTGGATGGAATTTGTGATGTAGCAAACCGGCGCCGTAACTCAACCAGCTCAACTGCTGCTTTCAAACTGTTCTTCGTAACTTTTTCTAAGTTTCGATGTACACTACTAGGACGATTCTTTTGCTTCTTTCCATATGCTGAAGTAGCAGTGCACGTTTCATCTTCCAAAATACAGTGACAATGAAGTTCTTTGAAGAAAAGGTTGACGCAGTTTTACAATAAATAATATTGTGAGCTCACTCCATTGCATTGTTCGACATTCCCAAACGAATCTCCTGTGGCATCAGCTCCAACGTTGTTATCACCTTCAGCAGTGGTGCATCGCGAAGAATCTTACATACAATATTCCGAATACCCATGCTCCAAGACGACTCAAGGAATAGACAACTTTCCTTAACTTACACTATCTGATCAAAAGTATCCAGATATCCCTATGTAATTCAAAATCAGGCACTAGACGTCACAAGAGCCGGACTCGAAAGTACACTACTGGCCATTAAAATTGCTATATGAAGAAGAAATGCAGATGATAAACGGGTATTCATTGGACAAATATATTATACTAGAACTCACATGTGATTACATTTTCACGCAATTTGGGTGCATAGATCCTGAGAAATCGGTACCCAGAACAACCACCTCTGGCCGTAATAACGGCCTTGATACACCTAGGCATTGAGTCAAACAGAGCTTGGATGGCGTGTACAGGTACAACTGCCCATGCAGCTTCAACACGATACCACTGTTCATCAAGAGTAGTGACTGGCGTATTGTGACGAGCCAGTTGCTCGGCCACCACTGGCCAGACGTTTTCAATTGGTGAGAGATCTGGAGAATGTACTGGCCAGGACAGTAGTCGAACATTTTCTGTATCCAGAAAGGCCCGTAAAGAACCTGCAACATGCGGTTGTGCATTATCCTGCTGAAATGTAGGGTTTGCAGGGATCGAATGAAGGGTAGAGCCGCGGGCCGTAACACATCTGAAATGTAACGTCCACTGTTCAAAGTTCCGTCAATACGAACAAGAGGTGGCCGAGACGTGTAACCAATGGCACCCCACACCATCACGCCGGGTGAACGCCGGTATGGCGATGACGAATACACGCTTCCAATGTGCGTTCACCGCGATGTCGCCAAACACGGATGCGACAATAATGATGCTGTAAACAGTACCTGGATTCATCCGGAAAAATGACGTTTTGCTATTCGTGCACCCAGGTTCGTCTTTGAGTTCACCATCGCAGGCGCTCCTGTCTGTGATGCAGCGTTAAGGGTAACCGCAGCCATGGTCTCCGAGCTGATAGTCCATGCTGCTGCAAACGTCGTCGAACTCTTCGTGCAGATGGTTGTTGTATTGCAAACGTCCCCATCTGTTGACTCAGGGATCGCGACGTGGCTGCACGATATGTTACAGCCATGCGAATAAGATGCCTGTCATCTCGACTACTAGTGATACGAGGCCTTTGGGATCCAGCACGGTGTTCTGTATTACCCTCCTGAACCCACAGATTCCATATTCTGCTAACAGTCATTGGATCTCGACCAACGCGGACAGCAATGTCGCGATACGATAAACCGAAATCGCGATAGGCTACAATCCGACCTTTATCAAAGTCGGAAACGTGATGGTACTCATTTCTCCTCCTTACACGAGGCATCACAACAACGTTTCACCAGGCAACGCCGGTCAACTGCTGTTTGTGTATGAGAAATGGGTTGGAAACTTTCCTCATGTCAGTACGTTGTAGGTGTCGCCACCGGCGCCAACCTTGTGTTAATGCTCTGAAAAGCTAATCATTTGCATATCACAGCGTCTTCTTCCTGTCGGTTAAATTTCGCGTCTGTAGCACGTCATCTTCGTGGTGTAGCAATTTTAATGGCCAGTAGTGTATAAAAATAGGTGGAGAGTATTGTGTTGTCGTAGAGAAGCGGTAAAAGCAAAATGGGTCGGTCAGGAGAGCTCAGTGACTTCAAACGTGGACTTATCACTGGACTTAACCTGAGTAACAAACCTTTCATCGATATTTCAGAAATTCTGAGTTAGCCCAAGTCGATTGCTGGTGGCGCGACTGTGAAAGGTAAAATCGAAGGTAGGACCACATCTAAACCAGGGCCAGCCAGAGCTCATGTACTAACAGACAGGGAAGATGTGAAATGTTGCATGAAGTCAGAGGATGGAATCACTTGTGGGTTTCCAATTGCTACCAGTAGTCCATCTTGCACGATGACTGTGTGTAGGGAATGATAAAGAATGGGTTACATTCGTTGAGCAGCTCTTCATAAGCCACGAATCTGTGCAGTAAATGCTAAGCAACGCTTCGGGTGGTCTAATGAGCACGATACTGGCAGCGGAAGACTGGAATCGAACGATTTGGACTGATTAATCACGCTAGAACCTGTAACACTACGATGAAAGAATCTAGGTTTGGCAAATGCGCGGAGAACGTTACTTGCCATCACGCGTAGTCCCAACTGTGAAGTACGGAGAAGGTGGTCTTACGGAATGTGGGTGTTTTTCATGGTTAGGTTGTGGTCCCCTTATTGTGCCTACGAAAAGGCTAATATGGAAGCATATGAACACATTCGACAACATTATGTACTGCGTATACAGGGAGCAGTTTGGACACGATGATTTTTTTTTTCTTATATCAGCGTGGCCGACCTATGTGACCGAGCGGTTCTAGACGCTTCAGTCTGGAACCGCGCGATAGCTACGGTCGCAGGTTCGAATCCTGCTTTGGGCATGGATGTGTGTGATGTCCTTAGGTTAGTTAGGTTTAAGTAGTTCCAAGTTGTAGGGGACTGATGACCTCAGATAATAAGTCCCATAGTGCTCAGACCCATTTGAACCCTGTACCAGCGTGACAATGCAATGTGTCATAAATGGGAAATTATGAGGCAATGGTTTGTGGGCAATAAAATTCCTGAAATGGACTGGCCTCTCACAGTCCAGACATCTTTGGGATGATTAAAACGTGGTCTTGGTTCCAGATCTCAGCGTCCAATACCACTACCTTGTCTGATTTCGGCTCTTGAGGAAGATTGGGCTGCCATTCGTCCACAGACTTCAGGCAAGCCACTGAAAGTGTCCCCATCCAAGTCAAAACGGTCATAAAGGTGAATAGTGGATACATACCACATTAATATCCAGTAATAGGTGTCCGGATGTATTTGATCAAATTGCGTGCTTCTCGTGTAATGGCCGCGGCGATAAAACTGAGGAATTCGGTACCAGACAGACTCTCAACAGACTTTTTCCTCTCGTAATAAAAACGAATGGAACAGATAGCACACCACGTGAGGAAGGGAGGGAGGGGGGAATGAAATGAGAAACCTGGTTTGGAGCAGAAGGGAGGAGTGGAGAAGCGTGGCTGATGCTTTGGAGGGAGGTAGCAGGTTTGTAAGATAGGAGTACGGGAATGAGGCAGGTACGCTGTGTGCTCTGCCTCACGTATCGCACTGTGGTTTGCACAGTAGAGAAGTAGATGAACAGTAGCAGGACTGTAGAAACCGAACACATCATGTCGCTTTCATGCCACCAGAAATAAATTCCAACAACTAACGAACAAAGAACTTGCATCAGAAGTATTTGAAATGTGCTGCAACAAAAGTGTGCAGAGTATTAAATGGCTAGATGGAAAGATTAATGAAGACGTACTGAATCTGATCTAGGAGAATATTAATTAATGGTGAAAATTGACTAAGAAAAGGTGCAGATTGATAGAAAACAACCTGAGGCTTCAAGCAATAGTTAATTTGGTAGTGGAGGGAAACTGTAATGGGCTACCAGTGCTAGTCTACAGTAAGCAGTTCCAAGAGGATATAGGTTGTGCTGAGATGGAGAGATGAAGAGATTTACACAGGGTGGAGCAGTATGGAAATGTGCAAGAAACAAATCTTTGAATTGAAGGCTAAAACGCATTCTAGTTTGCCGTTTATGACGTCGGAGAAAACTTGAAAAAAACGGAGTAAGAATTATACAATTCTGAAACATTCATTATCTCAGAATGTTTCATCCACTTTTCCGCCGTTGACTGTAGATGGCCATCCATTCAGTTTCTTGATCGTGCACTTCATTTCGTCCGTCTCAAAATACGCGACATCACTGTCGCACAGTACTGCCGCGCATACCACACTTTTCATAAACTGCGCACATTACGCCGTGAATCGACGTGATCTGTGATGGCAGTGGTCGTTTTACACCTTCCCCTCACAAACAAGAACGTCGCAGTGATGTGAAGAACATGTTGAGCTATTGAACAGAAGGTTAGTTATTGATGTTAATGTTACGCAAACGGAAGTTACTTTATCATATTCCCTCGTGCTATAATGAACACTGAATAACTGACGAGCATTTTAACATACTGGTCTGTAGAAAAATCAAAAGTGCCGGTGTGATAAGGAATACCACTCAAGGCATGAGAAGACGATTGTAGCACTGCATTGATACCAATGGTCATCACTTCGAACACCTTCTGTAAATGGACGTTCATGCCACCTTCATGACCTTCGTTGACCTTCAAAGACCTTAGTGTTACATATCATTCGATGCGTCTCGATAGCTGCTATTACAAAATAAGTGCCAAACTATAGCATCCCATTTAAAAAAACAAAGTTATCCTTCATATCTCTGAAGCGACCCCACCTATCAGCAACAAACCAACGTCATATTATGGGCCCTGTCGTCCCAGGGAACTCTTGTTCCACAAACGTTTCAGCCCCTATCATACTTTCTGAGTTATTCTTAGTAGCAATAGTTAGTGACTCACTCTGTATAGCCTGCAGCAGAGGGGTCAGAACTGACCCATCCGCGCTTCTAGGTGAACCTTCATATTTCTCTTTTAAGATTTTCCCATAAAATGTAAAATTACGTATAATCGCTAACTACCTTATTTCATAAAAAGTCACAGAAATTCAGCACTCTAGGCAATAATGCAAAAGAGTGATAAACGAAAGAATTAAGAAGTGGGTTACGAGTGACCCAGCCACGATTCTAATGTTAATAATTGAAAAGGTCCTGATCGGCGACATATAAATATAAACACGCTGTACAACTGTAAATACCAGATAGGTGCTTATTTGAGTGTAGGGCAGGAGCCGCTGCATGAGTGTTACGGCTAGCATAACCAGTTTGGTCGAATGAGGTTGAAGCATCGTGACTGTCTGAATTGTGTCGTCTCATTGACAAACAGTAGGGAGACAAACTCTGACACAGCTGGCGAAGGATTTAAATGTTCATTCTATAGTCATAGATTGCAGCAACGATTTCTAATTTTGGCATCCAGATAGTTCAACCAAGGACGACCAGTGACACAGATAGGCGCAAAATTATTGCATTGCCGAACAGCATTCCGCCGTTGTTAGAGCTTTTATGAGCGTTTAGGATCCCAGAAGAGCCACGGTTTGTGACTGCTGCTTCTTGTGATGGCGTGACACGATGAGATAATTGAATGATTAAATTGGCCGTCAGTTTGCCTGGCTCTCCTAAAGATCTGTCAATGTTAAATCTCATCTGCGATTCTGACGTTGTCCTAACCATGACCAGCATCAAGCTCCATCACGTCTAGCTGGGGTTTCAGTATTCGAATCGATAATGGAGAGAGACAACATGGCAACTCTACAGACCAAGAAAAAGCAGACACACCTGGGAAAAGTTGTATATATTGTTCCAGAAGAACGCATTAAATAAGAGGTAACCTGTTAGAAGTGAATAACGGTAATTGCACACAAATTAAGCTAAGAAACAGGAGAGAACTAATTTTGCTACAGGTCATGACACAAGAACAATGAAACAGGAAACAAATGTTATGAGTGATTTAACCACGAGGTAAGGACCGTCCAACCAGCTCGGGATTTTGACGATATAACACGACAATTGGACAAAATTTGGCACGACTTCCTTCAAGAGGGCATCCAACAACTCTGTCAATCAATGCCAAGCCGAATAGTAGCTTGTATAAGGGCCAGAGGTGGGCAAACATTATTACTGACTTGCTCAATTTGTGAAGCTCTCTCTTCTGGATAAATCATTCAATTTTTCTGAAATTGTAATAATTTGTTTCTCTGTACATGTACATCACATCTACCGATTTCCATCCCATTTGGATAATTCCTTCGTGGTGCCTCGTTTTTTTTATATCTTACAGTGTATATCAAGAACATATGAAAATATCGACGAGCAGTTGTCGCCAAACTATAGCTAACAATGTGGTGACTTTTCTGACATACGCAAGTAACTTTTGACGTTTATAGTTACCGAAATATGACATCGACTTTCAGTTCGTTTAATGGAATTGTATACCTCGGTATTGGATACAGCCTTCGAAGAGAACATCAGCGATATCACATGAGTGAAACTTCATTAAAAAGCGACAAGGAACAATACCGCAAAACAAGATGACAGTACCGCAAACGACTTTCACGCCGTCTCCTACAAACGTGTGTCCTACTCTGCAAAATGTAAACAAACACCTAACGCAGGTCCAGTTTGTGTGTTTATTGTTGTGACTGCCTTGTCAAGTTTTCAAAATGGTGACCTTCCGCAGCGATATATGCTATAAAGCGGTTCCAGACAGAATACATTACGGGGAATTTAATTTGGACTTACCCAAGTTATTTCACATTTTATGCACTCCAGTGTCTTTGATTTTTCCTCGTAAAGCCCTCGTTTCAATTTTCCCACACAGATAATAGTTCTCATGTGTTACGACCGGTGAGCACGTAGACAGTCTTGTGTTTTCCAAACGGCCGATCTAACAATCTCCCAGTTTTCTGTTAGGAAGGTCCATAATTATCTGTGTGAAATGGGCGGGATATCCATCCTGTTGGTATAGCGTCGATCGCTTTAGGTTCAATGGAATGTCTTCCAAAAACTACGTAATGCATGAGATGGAGCAATGGTTAGCATTCGGTTGGACGACTATTAAAATTCCCGTCCAGCTATCCAGATTTAGGTTTTCAATGATTTCCCTAAATCTCTTAAGGCAAATGCAGGAATGGTTTCTTATAAAGGGTACCGTCTATTTCCTTCCAAATCTTTCCCTTATAAGAGCTTGTGCTCGGCCTCTAATAACATGGTTGTCGATGGGACGTTAAATTGAAGTGTTCCTTCATTCCTTCAAATAACTGCGGCAGCATACCTGCTAGGAACAATAGGTACTTGTACTTACTTGGCCCCATCAATAAAAACAGGGACCCACGGTACGATTCTTGAAAATCTAGCACCACACGTTGACAGACTAAGGTATTTGTTTATCCACTTCTGACAGATAGTGTGGATTTTCGAATGACCAGTAGTGAACAGAGCGAAGGTAGGTTAGCCCATGCTTTGTGAACGATGCGTCGTCTGTAAATAAAAGCTTGCATAGAAACGCCACATCATTTTACAGCTTGCGTAAATACCATTCGCAAAATTGTAACTAATTTGGAAAGTCATTCCGATGAAGCTCTCGATGGGTCGAAAGGTCGAAAGGATGAAATACACTGGAATGAGGTAGTCACAGAACACACTTTCGGCTGACACCAATTGCACGTTCAAGCAACCTCGTAGTATTATGTGGATTGGTTGTTACCGCTGCTAAAATTTTAGCTGTATTTACCTCGTCATTTGCCGTTCTTCTTCGTTGGCATATTTTTAATTCACGCTTTCGGTTTGTAGAAGTTTTTGTAATATTTGCAAAAACGGATGGTGGTGACTTGGGTCGATTGTAATACATTTTAGCACACACTCGCAACACTGCTCTAACAGTTTGGTGAGATTCGCCATAAGCGAAAACCGTACCCACTTTTTCGACTGTCGTACAGATTGTAAAAGTCTGAGTGGTTTCACGAGCAAGTTGTCTGTTGATTTCAACACAGACTGATAGGCTTCAAGCACGCATTTATCTTGTTATTATTTAAGCAAGTTCCTTACGTGTTATGTCACTGAAGTCATCTTCGAAGTCTTCTTAGAATACCACAGAAAAAATTATAGTTCCATTTAGGAAAACAAAGTAGCTGCATATTTAAGAGTTACCAGAGTTAAAAATTAATTGCGTACGTCAGAAAATGTGCCACTTTGTCCATTTATTGAATGCATTTACTCGATGTAAATTATAATGTGTGACCGGTGTTAGGTGCCCCACCCTACAGATCCTTCATACATATTGCCACGTCACAAGTCACTCACACTGAACAATGCAAGAAAATGACAGCCCCTTTATCCCGTGCTGCGAATTTTGACTGAGTAGAAACAGCCGTTTTCATGTCAAAATACGTATCTCTCAATCACAGAGCGAATTTTTTTAGCGATATGAAAAAGTTTGAGGCACATGTACCCGACACCATGTTTTAGCAAGGCAGTAATTAAGTGTTGCCACTGTGACCGTTGAGAGCTAGACTTCCCTGACACAACGAAAGTTTAACGGGACAGCTTAAACGCCCAGGCGAAGCGAGCCCGCCAGCAGATTCTAGCGGCATGCTGCAGAGGTCACTAGAATATAGCAACAGTGTTTCACGTCACGCAGCACGAAGAACAAATAATGCAGACCTTAGTATCACTGCTCACCAAGATAAAGTCGTGCTCGGCGGCTTAACTGCGGAGTGTTTTCAAGAGTGTGTTCCAGAATTCCAACAATGTTATCAGCGAGATTCAGTTCTATTCCCAATCGCAGTCTACACTACAATTCCAGCCATCGGAAGTCACCTGTCCGAAGAGGATCCTCTGCCCTTCGACAAAACACTTCATTGCCACGGCAATGCCTGGGCCGGATGTAGGACTATACAGGGTGTTACAAAAAGATACTGCCAAACATGTGTCCGGAAACGCTTAATTTCCATGTTAGAGCTCATTTTAGTTTCGTCAGTATGTACTGTACTTCCTCGATTCCCCGCCATGATTTCATACGGGATACTGTACCTGTGCTGCTAGAAAATGTGCCTTTACAAGTACGACACAACATGTGGTTCATCCACGATGGAGCTCCTGCACATTTCAGTCGAAGTGTTCGTACGCTTCTCAACAACAGATTCGGTGACCGATGGATTGGTAGAGGCGGACCAATTCCATGGCCTCCTCGCTCTCCTGACCTCAACCCTCTTGACTTTCATTTATGGGGGCATTTCAAAGCTCTTGTCTACGCAACCCCGGTACCAAATGTAGAGACTCTTCGTGCTCGTACTGTGGACGGCTGTGATACAATACGCCATTCTCCAGGGCTGCATCAGCGCATCAGGGATTCCATGCGACGGAGGGTGGATGCACGTATCCTCGCTAACGGAGGACATTTTGAACATTTCCTGTAACAAAGTGTTTGAAGTCACGCTGGTACGTTCTGTTGCTGTGTATTTCCATTCCATGATTAATGTGATTTGAAGAGAAGTGATAAAATGACCTCAAACATGGAAAGTACGCGTTCCCGGACACATGTCCACATAACATATTTTCTTTCTTTGTGTGTGAGGAATGTTTCCTGAAGGTTTGGCCTTACCTTTTTGTAACTCCCTGTATTGTGCGCACAGTGGGCTTAGCCTCGTCTTGAGGTTGAACATTCGTGTGTCATTGTGTTTTGGAAATCTAATTGTAGTCATTTCAGCAGTTGTGCTTGTAGGGATGGGTGCTTGATGTACGCAGGACTCTACTTCGTCCTGTAAGTGATGCCATATAATCCTGTACTGCATTTATTATCGTGGCATCCGCTTGGACTCCTTCACGAATAATTATACTGGATGAGTCACGTAAGACGTAACACCCCTTTCAGTTCGTGGACGCTCAAACATATCGAAACTTGGTTTTCGGCAAATGTTACAGCTTCTAAGGGTACGCATGTTTTTGCTGGGTTACTGTTTTAACACTAGTATCAACTGAGATATTAATATTGAAGCAAGTACTTTTTTTTAAAAAATGGAACCGTACACTTTTTATAACTGCATTAGATACCTCTTGAGGAGACAGTTACAATGATGCAGCGTTTGTTAATGTTGATGCTGGAACCCGTCGTAAAAAAAATCAAGAAGGGTCCTAGGACGTGATAGCACGGTGGCCGGAAACAGCATTTGCGGTGCAAACATTGTCAAGCAGGCCTCTCAGACCAGGCTGGGTACGAGAATAAAGCTTCGTTTCCCCTTGGATTAACTTACGATCTAGATGCAGGTTCATCTACGAATGTTGTGTTTGGAAATACGACATAGGCTAGAATCTAGTGTATCGCAAAGAACTTAGGAAAACTGTTTCACATTTATGTGCCCTCCCAGATTTACGTGTGCTGAAACACAGAAATCAATTGTTCAGTCTTAAAAAATAAAGAGGTCCTATACGCTGCAGAAAGCAACTGCTGTATTAAATATCTAAGTGTCAGAAGGGAGATTTGACCTATCTTCTCCTGTACGTGGCTGTGTGTTTCTTAGAGGTAAAACATATGCTGTCGGATAACTATCTTTTCCTACACCGCTCAAAATTATTTCATATAGGATCCATTCGTTGAACTAAACATTTTATTAAAAATACTTTGCTGACCAACTGCACACCGAAAAATAAATATTCTTCTTGACGAAACATCGTTTGATGCTGAACGTAAGAGCGTAATGACAGTGTTACGACCTACGTGCAATACGCACTAATATTTGACATTGCAGTGCGATTTCGTACACACGTAAATTTACTAACAATGATTTGGTAACCACCCAAAACACATAACATATATTTTGTCTTCCAATAAATTACTTTATCCTTTATTTAATCATTTGTTCAAACTGTTGACCATGGACTGAAAGGCACATTTGCAATCGCCGTTAGCAAGGACGATGAACGGATGTAATTACAGTGGATGATATGGTAGAGCATGCATTGGCGATTCGACGACACATTCCATATCGTCTGACGTAGTTGGGGCTTCGTCATGGACTTCATCTTTGCGTGCTCCCCAATGAAACAAATCAAAAGGAATCACATCGGTGGAGTTTACAGGCCATTTGACATCAGAATTTCGTGCTATCCGACATCTAGGAAAGTTCTCAGTGAGCATTAGCATTGGAACACAGAACGAGTGAGCTGGATAACCGTCTTGTTGCAGGCACATACTCAGTCGAATATCCAGTGGTACCTCTTCTAGAAGAATGGGCAGAATGTTCGTTAGAAAGTGTGCGTACAAATAACCATGTAGAAAGCCTGAGATACAGTAAGGTCCCACAATGTAATTTCCTTTGATGCCATACCATACGTTTACGCTCCACGGCCGAAGCCAGGGTGGGTTTTCGGCTGCCCACTAGCGCATGTTATCCAATTTTACATTAGCATGGTTAGTAGACGTTGCTTCATCGGTAAAGAGCACATGTTGGAAAAACGTAGGGCCGTCTCTCAGCTGCTAAAGGGCGAACAGACCAAATTCTGTACGACGTTTGAAAACACGGTTGTCTAGTGCCTGATGTAGTGACAGATGATAGGGATGGAAATTCTGTCGCAGCAGGATGCGAATGACACTCTTCTGGCTGATTCCACATTCTTTGGCTACATGTCTCGTACCACTTTGCGGATTCATTAGCGTCGTAGCATCTTTGTGTTCTCTGTCGTTGCAGTCTTCTTTCTTGTCCTCTTTTTGACATTCAAGCAGCCTGTGCGCACTAAGGTATTAATAATTCCTGCCATTGCCTAGCGCGTCAGACTTCGGAGATCCGGATAGATGGCCTTATTCTTCTGTATTGTTTGTACGGCATTTGTTTTATGTTCACCATGTAAAAGTAATATATCCCATTTCTCCTCGTTGGTGTACATATGTGTACGCAACGAATGCTGAAGCAGAAATTAGCGGCCTGCAGTGCAGACACGTAAACGGGCAAATGCGTTGACATCCTGACACAGAGTAGCAGGAGAACTGTGCTTGGCGGTGTTTGCACAGCAAATGCCAATTCCGGTCACCCTGTTCTCAAATTTTAGAACATTTATCCAAATTTTTACGACAGGTTTCAACGTCAACATTAACAAACGCTTCATCACTAAAACTGTCTTCTCAAAAATGGCTCTGAGGACTATGGGACTTAACACCTGAGGTCATCAGTCCCCTAGAACTTAGAACTACTTAAACCTTACTAACATAAGGACATCACACACATTCATGCCCGAGGCAGGATTCAAACCTGCGACCGTAGCGGTCGCGCGGTTCCAGACTGGAGCGCCTAGAACCGCTCGGCCACCGCGGCCGGCAACTGTCTTCTCAAGAGCTATCGAATGCAGTTATAAAAAGCATACGGTTCCATTTGAAAAGACGTACTTACTAAAAAAATTAACCAAACAAACATATGCGTGTCCTTCGATACTATAACATCTGTCGAAAACCGCGTTTCGATATGTGTAACCATTCACGAAATAAAAGGGGTCCTACATCTCACGTGACTCACCCAATATATGCACCAAATACTGTACTTCTTCTTGCACTAAAAGTCACTTTTCTGGCCAACTGTTAAGTCTTTAACGCTTGCCTCAGCTGTAATGTGTAATGAAAATCATGTCATCCAAATAAACAATATACTGTGTAGGTTTCAATCCTCACAATTTCTCGTCTAACATGCGTTGAAATGTGGCCGGTGTCATTTGCATTCTAAATGGCACATCCCGATACGGATCATATCCTGATGGGCCTGCAAATGAAATTTCATCTTTGTGTGATCCTCTGGTGCTACCTGTAACAGGTAATAACGTTTCCTCAGATACATGGTAGGAAAATTTCTGCCTCCCCCAAATTATACATTGTTTCTGTTAGGTTTTGAATGTGGTATGTATCCGTAAATGTACATTTGTTGAGTGATACAGCAAAAATGATACGCTCTCGTGCCATCTACACTTTCCTTTTAGAATGATTTCCAATGCATCGCTCCAAGCACTGGATATTTCCTCAATAATACTGTCTTGCAACTGTCGACTGATGGAGTCTACCATCACTGGATGCAGGTTATGTGGTATACTGTGCAGTTTACAGTAGTCAATTCACAACTGGGCTTCTGTGCTGTTTCACTGGAATCATCGGTAAAGGCACGCGAGGATTAAACACATCCTCACATACCTGCAATAACTGTTCCATCCTCATCTTCTCTGCTACTTCCAAGTGTGCTACTTTCTCCCACAATGGAGATGAGCTAATGGCTTGTTTAAGCTTAGTGTCCTAATTTGCTCTGTCTAAATCTTCTTGTAAGATTTACATGTTGGCGACACTGAATCAGTCACAAATTCCAAGCCCATGTTTCCAGAATTATCTACCCCGCTAGACACTACCTACTCACCATATACCTGCTGTACTTTACAACGCTCCTGCGTACGACACAGAGTATTTTATCTAAGTCCTTATTTTTTGTAGTAAATGTAAATGTCGTGTGACTAGGGCCTCCCGTCGGGTAGACCGTTCGCCGGGTGCAAGGCTTTCAATTTGACGCCACTTCGGTGACTTCCTCGTCGATGGGAATGAAATGATGTTGATTAGGACAACACAACACCCAGTCCATGAGCGGAGAAAATGTCCGACCCAACCGGGAATCGAACCCAGGCCCTTAGGATTGACATTCTGTCCCACTAACCACTCTGCTACCGGGGGCGGGCATTTTTTGTAGTGCCTCCACTATACACAATAAGTTTACTAGCATATTGTTTCCTATGCGAGCTCAAAGTAGTTTTCCTGTACTCTGCGGTATACTATCGCTCAGCTTGGTCTTTAGTGACCGTGTACGCATTCTAGTTGGTACCCCTTGCGCCAGGGATGGACTTTCCGGCAGCGTGAAAGGGTCGACAGTTCGCCCCAGATGGTCCCATCGAGTTATGTCATGCGTCCATCAAGGTCAGTTCTAGCGTGATGTTCAAGCAATAAATCTAACCATAAGTCGGAGCGGTAGCCTTTGCCTATATTAGTCAAAACTTTCATACAATCCCGGAAATTTTTTGCTCCAACCTGATAACTCAGCGCAGCTGAAACTAGCTAACGTACGTCATTTACACCTACTCCACGTAATTTACATCAAGATGGGTCCTATCGTTATTGACATTGAGTGGAAATCCCGAAGAAATGCGTCTAATGCTGTCTGTTCTGCCTTCCAAAAGGAGGAACCCGTTCGTATCACCGTTGTCAATAAACTCGTACGTGTTAACATTTAGCTACCAAATCCAGTCTACAAACTTTTCGATGGACTTTCCTGTCTTTGCAACACGTTACCTGATTGCTCTCTGTAACACTTTCAAGCGTTTCTTCTTCTGTGGTGTTGCACCAAGTCCACACTCAAAATTTCAAATGTCTGCGCATTCCTTAATTTTTTGTGATACGACGTGTACGCATTAGAGTCCTTCAGCAAACGTAAGGTTGTTTATAAACGCCTACTCGTCCTCTCCTGCCGTACCCAAAAAAGAGACTATCGTAGTCGTACTAGCGTCTTGGATGGTTAGCATCACAATAGAAGAGGACTGTTACCTCCTATCTTCCCTTAATGCAGGCAATTGCTTCGCAGCTGTGTTTTGTTTCCTTGCATTTGCAGCATTTGGTTACACAGGATCTGAATTACCTCTGCTGCGGGAACCTTCTCAACCTCTGATTCGTTCACTACAAAGGCTGCGTCCACGAGTAAAGCAAAATTAAAAAATAATGGAACCAATCGCCTACACAAAAGTCGTGTTTCCTGTCACTGAAAATACCTAAAAGCAATGGAAATGAAATGAGTGTTTGGAGTCATAGGCCGGCAGGCCCCTTACGGGGCAGGTCCGGCCTCCTTGGTGCAGGTCTTATTACATTCGACGCCATATTGGGCGACCTGCGCGCCGGATGGCGATGAAATGATGATGAAGACAACACCACACCCAGTCCCTGAGCGGAGAAAATCCCCGACCCAGCCTGGAATCGAACCCGTGCCCCTTAGGACGACAGTCCGTCACGCTGACCATTCAGCTATCTGGGCGGGCACCTAAATCAATTATTACTTCTCATTGCCGTTAACACTCTCCAAACTCTGTGGTTTGATGTCCAGGCCTCCATGCAAAAGAGCAAATCACTGGGGATAATTGAGAGCACAGAGTACTGTGCCCCAACAAGTTGGGTTTAGTACATCTAACTGGGTGGTAAGACCCTAAACTGCGACTTTCACTGACCTGCATATTCCTCGGCTGGTTGCGAAGGCCAGCTTGAAGTTTAGGGTCGCTTCAGTATGTACACTAAAGTGAATGAAATAATTCTTAGACTATCACCTATCATCAAACAGAAAGATGTTACAAAACTTATTTATATTGATTGCATTACTGCACTGAAGATGATCGGAAGTCAGATTTTATGTAATACTCACGTTATTTGATTTCATTAACATGTTGACCGCGCCGTCAGCCCCGTGGGACCCTTTATTGTAGCGGCGTCAGTCCTCTGGGCCTGATAGTGTATTTCGCATTTGGACGACATCAGTGCATGGGACGGCGGTATCAATGTTAAAAAACAAATATTGCAATTTTAAAGAAGTTAATTAAAACATTCAATACAAAGATGGTGCTTAGATTTCTAAGCTAACCTGTTTAATTGATTTTCTGCCTGCACTGCGCCCGAATGTTTTTATGTTTGTCTTCTAACATTCTGAACAATATTTACGTGCTTTATGCGCCTTTCCTTCCTTTGTTTCCACGTGGTGTTTGCTTCTTATTATACTGATACTGACTGGAGTTATTTCTTGTGAACGCCGTGTGAGCGCATCTGCCAACTACTTCCGAAGTATTGTATTGACATTTTCCGTTCCGTCTCGTCTTCGAATTCTTACAACACATTAAAAACAGCAGTGTTCAAAAAAAGGTAGAAAGCTGACTTTTGATACCATTTTACAGCCTTTCAATGGACTGATACAGACACTAATCTGATCGGAAATGTCAATAGTAGCTTTTACCTTATTATGTTCGGTAATAATTTCTGACTTTCGATAAACCCCCCTTTTGTTACTCACGTTTCCCATTTCACTCTAATGTTTGGTGAAAGAACCAAAACGTCTCATTTGCCTTTCCATTTCAGCACCGTAATTCCTCGACTATTCCTTTTTACAATCAATTCCCGCGTTTTAATTTGGTCGTTACAATTTATTTGGGAATTGCTTTGTGATTTGTTTCGTTCTACTGGGCCCGCAGCACAGTAAACATCATATGACATTTTGAAAAGGAAGGTCCAGACTAGCTGCAATAAGTCTAGTATTTTTTATTACGACAGCTGTTTCGGCTTTATTGCCATTCTCGAGATATCTGCAAATGACATTGGTGAAATTATTTACACCTGTGGTGGTCGTTCATGTGTTCTTTTGTGATTTAGTCGCAGGGTATCAAAAAAATCCGCGTTTTTTGTTTTATTGTCAAATCTACACTGATATACCAACTATCGGTACATAATGTGTGGCCTTTATTGAATACATCTTGACACAAATTCATCACAACGTGGTATTTACTTTATCAAGGAATTTGGCAATGTAAATCCGAAAACTGTAGCACTGTTCATTATCGATGTGAAATTTAAACATTTTGTTGCCATACTTGTGTCTCTTCTGTTTCAAATATTACCTAAATATAACTCGTCCTTGGAATGGAATTGGAGACCTATACGTAATATTCCGACAACATCATAATACGTCTTAAAATTCTTGTTGGGGTCGTCGATAATGAACTGAAATTTAAGAAGGCGATCGGAGGTATCAGCTTTAAGACTGTCTGCGAAACGAAGCCTTCTCAACAGAATTTCGAAACGGTCTCTGCTCATTACTTTTGCCAGAATAATACACAGTGGATCCTGGGACCAATATAAATCTATGGATAGGAGTTTCTCCAATCCCACTGACAAAATCAATCAAAACAACTACTTTATTTCATGCTTGTTTTTTGACACCCATTGACTCAAACGTTTGCAAATCATTGTCGTTTGTGTAGCATAAATATTTGTTTGTTCACTGATGTGTTGAAATATTTCATCTTTGACAAAAAGTCCATAAAAATATTCGACTTGGTTACACTTCTGCACATTTTCACTACTCCCTTTGGCACAGTGGGCTCTCGTAAAATGCACATTGTTTGGCTGGTTGCCTCAAGGTTCTAACCAAGTACTTTGATCACTTATTGAACTATCAGACGAATTATCGCTGTCGCATTACACGGCGACATTTACGTGGTACAAATAACGCATTAGATTAATCACTGTCTTCTCCTCGAGACATTTTTGCTACAATGAACAACGAAGATTTTTTGAAAATAATCGCTGCGAAACAGGTCCCTCCTTATACAACTGTGGCTTTCTCTAACTGGTCGTCTCTTGGAGGTTGTCTTCTTACCATAACACAATCTTTCATACTCCAGCTCAACAGCGGTCAAGTGGTGTACCTAGAATTCGTTCACTTAGCTTGGCGGCAGCTGCCGACCGAATTTTTTCCATGGTAGCGCCTGTGTGCTAGGTGGCAAACACGGCGAGAGTGTTGGATGGGATGCTGTCACGGCAGGCGCACCATTGCGGCCCCACAGGAAATGGTCGCCGGGACGCGACATTGCCGCTCAACGGTAATCCTAGTAAAATCGGTTCTGTGTTCAACGTTAACAATGTATATGATGTCTCTCCTAAGAGTCGTCATGTGTATGTTCAGCACTGTTTCGGAAGATATAAGATATTTGCAATTTAGTTTTTGCAAGGTATAGCTGGAATCAGGGCAAACACATACTGTTTATCACGTCTTTCATGCAACGCCCATTGTCGTCGGAAAGTATTTATTTGAAACTTCCTGGCAGATTAAAACTGTGTGCCGGACCGAGACTCGAACTCGGGACCTTTGCCTTCCTTTCTTTCAGGAGTGCTAGTTCTGCAAGGTTCGCAAGAGAGCTTCTGTAAAGTTTGGAAGGTAGGAGACGAGGTACTGGCGGAAGTAAAGCTGTGAGGACGGGGCGTAAGTCGTGCTTGGGTAGCTCAGTTGGTAGAGCACTTGCCCGCGAAAGGCAAAGGTCCCGAGTTCGAGTATCGGTCCGGCACACAGTTTTAATCTGCCAGGAAGTTTCATATCAGCGCACACTCCGCTGGAGAATGAAAATCTCATTCTGGAAACATCCCCTAGGCTGAGGCTAAGCCATGTCTCCGCAATATGCTTTCTTTCAGGAGTGCTAGTTCTGCAAGGTTCGCAGGAGATATTTTGTAAAGTTTGGAAGGTAGGAGACGAGGTACTGGCAGAGGTAAAGCTTTGAGGAGGGGGCGTGAGTCGTGCTTGGGTAGCTCAGTTGGTAGAGCACCTGCCTGCGAAAGGTAAAGGTCGCCAGTTCGAGTCTCGGTCCGGCACACAGTTTTAATCTGCCAGGAAGTTTCACATCAGCGCACACTCCGCTGCAGAGTGAAAATCTCATTCTGGAAGCATTTGTTTGTTTCATGTTATAAGATGTACGTTGTCTTCGTATCTGTTTCATTGATTCTAGGACTGCTTTTTAACGTGGTATAATATTATGTATGTGCTTGTTTTCAATTCTGTTGAGTAATACCGATGCCTAGAGGATATGTCCGCGTAAGGCTGCATTTTATTGTAATATTTAACTGCCCTTGCTGACCAGCAAATTCCAACTCTGTGCCGCTTCTCTGTAATGCATGAAAATGTAAATTTACCTGAGTGTTAGGACGGATTTCTGCTCTGCTTTGGTGTGGGAGGACAGGGAGATTGCGTTAGCTTTAATGGTACAATAGCTGGATGCACTCACTTAAAAAAAAAAAAAGAAAGAAAAAAGGAGCGCCCAGTGGTGCCTAGTAGTTTCATTGACTCGTCGGCTTTCTCGGGAGAGGGTTCTAGAAAATTCTGGTAGCTACGATGATATTGCAGTGCCTGTTTTCAGAAGTACGACGCAAGGAACAGCCACTGCAGCGACTACAGCCGTTATGAAGTGAACGAAATGTATACGCAGTTGTGAATATGGACAACAGCTGTATAATGGAATGTCGACAATGAAAACTTGTTCCGGACCGGGAATCGAACCCGGGTTTCCCGTTTATAGCGAGCGGTCGCCTTACCATTAGACTATTCGAACACAACTCAGTTCCAGACCCCAACTTACATATGACGTCAACCATGTGTCAACAACATGCTTGCATGTCCCAAGGAACTTTGATGATGATGATGATGATGATGATGTTTGGTTTGTGGGGCGCTCAACTGCGTGGTTATCAGCGCCCGTACAATTTCCCAACCTTTGCTCAGTCCAATTTCGCCACTTTCCTGGATGATGATGAAATGATGAGGACAACACAAACACCCAGTCATCTCGAGGCAGGTGAAAATCCCTGACCCCGCCGGGAATCGAACCCGGGACCCCGTGCTCGGGAAGCGAGAACGCTACCGCGAGACCACGAGCGGCGGACCAAGGAACTTTGCATCGCACTTCTGAACAACACAGGCACTGCAGCATCGTATTTATCCGCCGACACCGGGCAAGCGACTTTCAGTTAAAATGTCTCCCCTGTATACATAATGAATGTACGAGTGCAGGTTGTTCACACATTGTTGACGACATGTGGAAGTATGGGTCTGGCCGTAAGTCGGGCTCCGACAGCCTAGTGGTAAGGCGACCACTCGCGATAAGCGGAAAATCTGGATTCGAGTCCCGGTCTGCCACAAATTTTTAGTCGTCATTCCATTATACAGCCGATGGTTGTTCATATTTGCAACTGCGAATCCATTTCATAATTATGGTAGCCTCCTCTTGGCAGGAGGGCGCCAAATAAGATTTATTGCTATGCGCTCTTCTCGGAGTCTGATTGGTCTATACCGTGGCGCAGGAAAGCGTGATAAAGGACTGTTCGATTAGGAGTGCGAAAAAACGCGGGAAAGGTGTCCTCTTGGTTACTGGAGTGTAGGCAAATAGCTTTGGGGCCTCGAAAAGGATAGTCGTGATAGTGTTGGTGGCACTGAACGGGCAGTGAGATATTTGTGTAATTGTATGAAGTTCAGTCAGATTGCGTTGGGAAGTTATAGAGATTATGAAGGATAATTTCGTTGCTGGGTATGGTCAGATAAAAGCTGGGAGTAAATCTAACGTTGAGGTTCCTTGATAAACTGTGGTCGCTGCACAAATCGGATTCTTGTCGGATGCAGTATATAAATGGTGGAAGAGCGCAGAAATTGCTGCCGTATTTAGCTGTACCATCCTGCAATCTGAAATGTAAAGAAACATGTTATTGCAATCGTGGTTAACGATGAATTGTGGACCACGCAGCAATTGATGGCTTCATCCATTCTCCTTTTGCTGAATCTTTAAACTACGAGGCAATTTAGAACGATTGTTTAGTTCGTATAAGTGTCTGGTTTGTTCTTTCAGAAAGACTTGGTTTCGAAATCATCCGTCCTATTATTAACTAAACGAACTCCTCACCAGACCATGAAGATCCATGGATTGACTACCGGCGTTGTGTCATCCTCCGCGTTGCGGATGCGGTATGGAGGGGCATCTGGTGAGCACACCGCATTCCCGGCCGTTTTGCAGACTTTCCGGACCGTCCCAAGTTTTAATTAGCGGAGCTCTAACTTGCCTCTCTCCGCTTGTCTCGTACATACTCTGTAGCTTTATGTGATAAAGTATCAGTGTTCCCTTTCGTTTTCCATGGTTTCCTTTAACTGAGCATGTCTCGTGCTTGCATGATTAACATCCCCTCCTGTGTAGTATCCGTTTCCTCATCGCACGGAGTACGACCCACGCTGATCTTTCTCCCATTTAGTTTTCACTCACACCCAAAACTCCAGATGTCAAACACTCAGATCGGTACCAAAGGTTGTATGTCGGCAGAGTATCAACCACGACTCCGATTTAGTTCGCACTCTGTCCAGTAGAACGGGCGTAAACTTTAATTAAAAGTGACACCAGAACTAAGGAGCGCAGGAAAAGCATAACTGTGAGTATTTGATAAGTATAGCTTCCGTGAGGTCAGTATGTCAATAGAATGTTAATAAGTGTTGTAGTTTGCAATGTTTCTGTAAAATTCTAGTTTTCCCTGTTCCATGCAGCCGTAGTCAGCAGTACAAATCTGAAAGGTACCTATTGCATGCAAAGATCTATTAGTCGTCATACCAAGGGTGTACTGACTTAGATTTAAGGTTGTGTAGGGTTAGATTAACATCGCTCCCTTACATTCAGGGCTTCTTTGTGGATAGAACCCGATAGGGATGTTGCAGTTATGGGTGACGAACGATTCAAAGTTTTAACAAAAAAGGTTGGGGTGTCTAATGTGGGTAGAGGCTGATATACTCATATAGGCCAGCAACGATCAGCTGTTAACTATTCACAAGTTTTGTTACTATAATTCCGAAACATCTTCAAAGATCTGTACTACCATCAATCATAATAAATGAATAAGTACCTTTCCAAGTTAAAAAAATTGTTAGAGCGGAAATCCATGTGCCCGCTCGTTAGAGCAGTCCCAAATTAACCTAGTCCTATATTGGTTTTATTGGTACATATTAATAGGAGCAGTAAAACACGATGAATAACCAGTACTCCAGCAACGACGACTCCGTCCTGGTGAGCGCTGACTTCTACCGCCGTGCAGGAGCGCTGCTCAGTTACTGCGTGAGTAGTAGTTATTTTTCGTGTTTTACTGTCCCTGTTAATACGTATCGATAAAGATAACATAGCACTAGACTAATTTGAGAGCGTTCTATCGAATGGGCACGTAAAATTCAGCTTAAAAAATCATATTATTTGTAACTGGAAACAAACCAACGCACTCCATCGGATCTGGGGGTAGCATGAAAGACGTGATGAGGAGTATTTGTTTGCGCTAACTGCAGCTACGCGTTGCAAGAAGGATATTCCAAATATCTGCCGAAACAAAAGAGATAATGTGCCTGGCTACCGTTATAGGAGACATCCTGTGTACATCAACTGGTCCTCCAAAGAAATTCGACGACTGTGTAGAGTTCCTCTTAAAATGTACTTTATTACTAATTAAACTTTTTTGGGGACCGGCAAGTTATTAAAAACTTGTGTTCCTGAGTAATGGATACCTTTCTGGTTCAAAGTAAGTGACTTAAAATATTCAGGAACAATTTTCTTGTTTCTGGTATCGCTTCCATTAACTGAGGTGTTGGTTTGAAAAAGGATTATAATATTTATTTGGGAGTAAATACACTCATAGACAAAATGAAAAAAAAAAAAAAACGACGCACCACGAAGGAATTATCCGAATGGGACGGAAATCGGTAGACGTAGAAACACACATAATATAATAATTGAGTACAAACAAATCTTATCCTTTTTACCTGCACAAACTGTGGCACCAGGGCGGTGACGTGACTCCAGTGGCTGCCAAATGACAGTCATACGAAATAAAATAAGTTGAACTATCGAATACGACTACGTACACCTAATAAATTATAAAATGCCATATTACATTAGAAGACAAGTGATACTACAGCTGGCCAAAGTCCTATATGGACCAAATCTATATATGTTCCATTATTCTCATGTTTCTTGGATGAATAAGGGATATCTACTACTGTCGGCTTCATTTCGCATTCCATTAAACCAAATATAATAAAAAGGTAAGGAAGAATGGTCTCGGGGGGAGGGGGCGTGGGGAAGTGGGAGGAAGAGAAGGAAGTGGGATTTATAGTAAATTATCAAACAGGCCAATATATGTACTGTGTGCAAAACAGATCTGCCTATTAAGCCCTCCTTTAGATTGATTCTTCCTAGCTTTCTACAGCTCCAAAGCTTCTAGCAGATCGAGAGCGCATCTATTTGGCCCGTTGTGAAGACCGCGTATAATATTTTCCGTGTTATCTAGCTTATGTCCGCTTTCATACAAATACATGTCAAGTGCACACCCATTCTGCATCTGCAAATGCTTTTATAAACATCACTCTGAAAGACCTGCCTGTCTGACCCACATGTAACGGTCGCACTCGTCACAATTAATTCTGTATACGACCGATCCTGAGTACGTATGTCTCTTTTTTAGGTTATGCCTTATTCTCAAGTGTATTTTATTGTTTACTTGGAAACCTGATTTTAAATCTTCTGAAACATTTCTAAACCTGTTGTGATATTTCACCATAAAATGTCATAGGAACGGCTCTAGCTTTAGCAGTGCTTTTGTTATCATTTACAGCTCTTTTTCTATATTTTAGGCTGTCTCTATGTGTTTATATTTTCCTACGTCTGAAGATGACCATTACCGACCGAAACTAATTTCCTGATTATAAATAACATTGTGGTCCAACACCGGAATTATAATAATGCAAAAATAAAATTTGACTAATCGTAAAAATATGGACCTATTTACGACACGATAAACGTTAGGAAAGGGAAGGAGAGCATTCTGAACTGCACATAGGGTGTCTTTTAGAAATTTATCGACAAAAATTAACCTGTTTCCATTTGTTAAGGTCGATGAAAATCTCATTACCTAATTTTCTAAATCTATATATTTTTTATTATTTATCATAATGTTTGAATCATCATAAAATAAAGAAAAATTATTATATGGCCATTTCGCTGAGAGAAGGATATTAATATACACAATAAAAGGTGAATGACCTAAGACAGAACAACATTATCATATGTAATAAGTTTCCAGTTGGTTGGTGAGTGACTACTCAAAACACTGATGACTGTCCTACTAACACTCTTTGCTGCCAGGTGGACAGATACGATGCAAATCATTTTACGACCCCCTCTGTGACAGCGTAATAATATAATTTACATAAAATGATATTGTGATTTATACCGTCAAACCCATTTGGTATGTTGCAGAATATACCAGTAACTTGTAATGTATTGTACAATAAATCACAGCCCCCTGAAAATGCGAACTATGACTTTGACAATACATTTTTCAGGTTAAGAAACCAGTTATCAATTACGATTCTTAAAATTTTCGAGAATGATGAAAAAGATGAAATTAGATGGTTTTTCTTAACCTCCATTCTTATACAGAAGTTTAATAAATTTCAGCCCGTCATAAAATGCTCCAGTGATAAATGACTGGTGAACAGATAATGTATTACAGTAACATATCGCATTAATAATGCAAAAATAAAATTTGACTAATCGTAAAAATATGGGACCATTTATGACACGATAAACGTTAGGAAAGGAAAGGAGAGCATTCTGAACTGCATATAGGGTGTCTTTTAGAAATTTATCGACAAAAATTAACCTGTTTCCATTTGTTAAGCTGTGGCGGACATTTTATTGCACTATAGCAAAACTTCAGTATTGATCACAATTCTTCATTAACTTTTATCAATGCTTACCCATCTCAGAGTACGCAATGTTGATAAAATCTAAAAGAGATGTAACATACACGAGAGACAAAGTAATGACACTGCATAAGATGTCGTAAGTATACATCAAGAACAAGCAAACAGAACACAACGTTGTTAAACATAATTTACACCTACCCAAAACATATTGATACAAGGTATCTCGTCGAAGTTACGTCCATGAGGCATTGGTGATAACTGGTCGTAGTGTACTCATGACATCGTAAGGAAAGCAGTTCCGCCGGATGCCTGTTCTAACAAGGTAATGCTTCAGTTCGACATGTTAAAACCTACCTTGAAATTTTTCACACAAGAAGAATACACCGAAAGAAATCCATTGTCAAAATTTGAGCTGTTAAGATGCGCTGCAAGTATGTTTAAAAAAAGGTAATGTTACTCATTTTTGCCGCACGAAGACCCGCTTAACACAGCGGCTTGTACAGCCCTTCCTGCCCAGCTCGCGTATCGGCCAATAAGCACACGCAGCTGTGACAAGGCAACGTAGCGCCGCGTAGCACGAAGCCCAAAGTCCATGCAAGAGAATTTTATGCACTTAAACCATACAAAAATGTCTCAAATCATTCAATTTTTGAATAACTTGCAGTTCATGTTGACAGCTAAACTCTTGCAGACGTACTGTTACACAAATAACTAGCCGACGAAAGAAAATCAAGAAAGTTACATGACAGATGACTTCCATCAATTGGGACTTTAATTTGTTGACATTAAATATTTTATGACAGTTCCTGTAGCACAGTTCTTATGATAACTTTTGAATAATGTATAACTGGATAAAAATGAAACAGTACCTTGTTTATTTCCTGTAATCGTCACAAAAATGCAGTGTGTGTATTGGGTGATGGAAACAAACATTTTCCGTAGACCAGGCACACCTAATAAAAGAAAAATTAATGCACTAAGGCACTTCACAGTAAGTATTACTTTTGTTTATACAGAACTGGAATAGAGTAAAAAATAGTCATGTCCGCTGTTCTGCGTACTGTGCTGTGTACCGGACACACTTGATCAAATTTGTAAAATGCGATGATTCTAGCTGACAATGCACAACTGACTGAAGTTTTCAAACATTGTTCTGCTGGTAAACCTGAAATGAGTAAGAGCTGTCGGAAATTATATTATACAACAATTTTCTAGAAAATGGTTTACACTGTTGAAACATCTTTTGTCGAGAGGCTAAATCACACTATTAGCTTCAGGCGAAATCCGAGTTATTTTAACTGTCTTTTCATTGTCGTCCTAAAGACAGAGTGTCGTTATGTCTAGGCCAAGATTCCAACAAAAGCAATGAACTGTTTTCTGCAAATGAACGTTTTGGATCTAACACTGAAAATTAAACTCTCCCAATTTTCCGAATTTTGCTACACAGGTTACAAGATTTTTGCAGATAAACAGTTCTCTTTTAAATTTTTGGTCCTAATTTGCCTTGACATCCTTCAATATAGGTACAAAACTGCAGAAAACAGTAATCCACCGATTCTCGTCACTGGAATTGTTGTATATGAATGTATCACAGCATTCATCCTCTGCTCAAGATGATAGAATGTGGTTTGCACGCAGTTCTTGCACAAAACCTGACCACCGGCTTTATACACAGCGTTTTAGGGGGAACAAGAAAAATGGCTCAAATGGATCTGAGCACTATGCGGCTTAACATCTGAGGTCATCAGTCTCCTAGAACTTAGAACTAATTAAACCTAACTAACCTAAGGACATCACACACACCCATGCCCGAGGCAGGATTCGAACCTGCGACCGTAGCGGTCGCTCGGCTCCAGACTGTAGCGCCTAGAACCGCACGGCCACTCCGGCCGGCGGGGAACAAGAAGTTTCGTCTTCAAATCAGCTAAGAATTTCCCTGCAGCACTACCTGGTAACAACACTTCCTTTATAGGTCTACTTGTGGTAAACTTCGTAATTTGGCGACTTCCTTTACGGTATAATTTCCAGGATACGTTTAATCAGTTCGAAGAAGCCTAGAAATAAGTTATGTTAATTTCTCTTGCAATTCAGAGCATCCAGTCCTATAAATCTCCTTCGAATGAATGTCCAGGAAATCCATATGTATTATAAAAACGTATGTACTTGTAAATAATAGATTTCAGCTATCAGTAGCCTTTTTTAAATTTTATTGACAGATCTAGACATACCAACAGACATTACATGCATTGATAAAAAATGATAGTGCATTGAGAATGGCTAGTTTCTAGCTGAAATCTAGACCTGCCAATAAAATTTAAAAAGGACGACTGATAGCTGAAATCTATTATTTACAAGTCAATATAACAGTCTCTGAGTGCAACAGCCTATTGAATGGTAGGAATTCTGATGAAAACCTATGTACTTATGTATGTATGTATACATGTATGTGTGTTCCACATCTCCTTCTAAACCACTGGACCGACTTCAACCAGACTTGGTATACATATCATTACTGTCTGGAGAAAAATCCTGTGGAGGTAGGAACCAGTACCTTCCTATTGGTGTGGGGCAATAAGGTGGAGAGTGAAAGGGGGTGAGGAGATGGGCAGACAGAGAAGGAAAACTAGGAGATGAACATAGACAAAAAGGAGATGGACAGAGAGAGCGGAGGTAGAAATGGACAGAGAGAGGGAGGAGGAGGAGATGGACAAAGAGAGAGGGGATATGAGCAGATAGACAGAGACAGAGCTGGGGGAGGACAGAGAGAGGAGGATGTGGAGATGGAATAGAGAAAGAGACGAGGAGGAGATGAACAAAGAGAGAGGGAAGGAAGGAAGAGATGGACAGAGGGGGAAGGAGAAGATGGACAGCGAGAGGGGATATGAGCAGATGGACAGAGAGAGGAGGAGGTGGAGATGGACTGAGAAAGAGAGGAGGAGGAGATGGACAAAGAGAGAGGGGAGGAGGGAACAAATGGGCAGAAGGGAGAGGAGGAGATGGACAGAGAGAGGGGATATGAGAAGATGGAGGGGCCGGAGGAGATGGACAGACAGAGGGACAGGAAGAGATTGACAAGGAGTAGGGATGGAAGAGGTGGACTGAGAGAGGGGGAAATGGATGGTTGGGGTAGGAGGAGTTGAATTGAAAGAGGGCAGGAGGAAATGGACAGAGAAAGGGAAGAGGAGGAGATGGGTAGAGAATGGTGAGAGGAGCAGATGGACAGAGAAAGGAAGGTGTATAGGAGATGGACAGAGAGAGCAGGTAAGAGAAATGAACAGTTTAAGGAAGGAGGGGGGAGTGGATAGACAGAGGAGATGGACAGAGAGAGGGTAAGGAGTAGATGGAGAGAGAGGGGGAGGATGAGTTGCACAAAGAGAGAGGGGAGGAGGGGACAAAGGGGTGGTGTTGGATATAGAGGAAGGAGCAGATGGACACAGGGGGGGGGGAGCAGATGGATAGAGAAAGGGAGGTGGGAGAAAATGGATGTAGAGGAGATGAGCAGAGAGAGGGGCAGGGGGTGATGGACAGGGAGTTGGGGTAGGAGGAGGAGGAGGAGGAGGAGATGGAGAGAGAAGGGGATGGAGGTGATGGACGGAGGGGCAGAAGGAGGAAATAAACAGAGGGAGGGTGAAGGTGGAGTTGGCCTAATAGAAGACTGGAATAAATACACACACAGGCTAGGTATGCAGCTAGTTAAGCAATAAACGAGACACATGAAGGACTTCAGGAGAAATAGGTGATTTCGATTGCATACCACGTTCTTCATTTTTCATCTTTGAACGTTGAAAACTTTAATTGGATTCCACATTACTTTGAAACTCTGGAACTCCACAAAGACAGTTGCTATAAACCACCCCTGCTAATTATTATGGCTATTTAATGCGTTGCAAGTTCGAGCGAATAGTAACTGTGAATAATTGTGTCAGATAAACAATCTACGGAAACTAGAATTCACTTTACAAATTACGACCGCATTATGCCATGTTATCTGTATACCGATGTGCCGTCAACCAATGGTATGTGCCCACCACGTTGCGCATGCGCTGTCTGCTACAGCTATGGCAGGGATATACATGTCTCCAGCAGCATGGGAAACTACGAATGTGGCAATTTTCAACATTTTTTAAACATATTTGCTGTGTGTCTTAGCAGCTAAAATTTTCACATCGGGTTTGTTTCGGTGTACTCCGCCTGTATCAAAAATTTCAGGCCAGATTTCGGAATGTCAAATTGGACAGTTGCTTTGTAAGGTGCAACGAATACATATTCTTCCGTTACCAAAATAATTTAACAATTTACTAATCCAACCACACTGAAGTACGAAATACATTCGTGTCTTATTTATATATTTTTATATTCAGAGTAGAGAACACATTACTTGAGGCTAACATTTCTTATACGATCTTTTGTATGCAATTTACATAACAGATGGCGCTGATGTAGAATGAGTGCCTGCTCCTACATGGAGTACGTAATATTTTAACGGTTACCAAAGTATAAGAATTCATTTTACAATATGCTATGTTAGCTGCACACATGTAGCATTTTCTTGAACATATTTTGTTTGCAAATAATGTTCATAGTAAATATAAAAACATACAGAATATGAATATGAAAGACCGCACCTGTACATAAGACCGAAGCTAATTCATATAAATGTAACTGGAAGGGAATATGGGTATTTTTATTATGCTGCGTTGCACATCGATACGTTACACAAGATGTAAGCAATCCAGTATCTAGGAAGAACTGCAGCACCACAAGATGATTAATCAAGTACTTTTCTTCTACCAAGCTGTCATGAGAAATTAATAACCATACTAATAATCAAAAGACAAAAGCGTACACTCTCCTATTATATTTGTATATCTTTCCCTTTCGAAAAACAGAGGACTGCAGCAGATATTTTGGTGCAATTCACATAAAACTATGAAACATCACCTGAAGTACAAACGCAGCTAAAAATCAAGGGCGAAGCAAATCATACACAAAGTGCTAAAGAAAAGCTTCAAATGTATGTAAAAGTGAGTGCTATATTGGACTACCTATATGCACATAGATCACAACAGCAGCAAGGGAATCTAAAGCATGTCAAAAGAGCAGGATAAGCGGAATGCAGGGCTAGTGGTATGGTAGTTATTTTGGGTTATCGTAAGATACGTTCTGTTTGTCAACGGCTATTGTGACAACGTTGTGGAACCCTTTATTGTCAGTAGTTGCCACGTAGTAGAGATAACAAATGCAATTTTCATCACCAACTAAACTGAAGTATTTCCATTTCATTGTTTAATGTACTTCATCAAAGACCATTGTCCGCTCCCGTAGCGAGTTTTCGGTGTTGATGGTTGCCTTGCAGAGGACCTGGGTTCGCTTCCCAGTACTCTCAAGCAATTTTCTTTGGTGGGAGGATAGGAAGGGATCGCTCAGCCTCGTTATCCCCTCTTGAGTGGCTGGTTGATCGAGTAGTAGCAGCTCCACAGTCTGGAAAGTCTGTAGAACGGACGGGAGAGCGGTTTGCTGACCACATGCTCATCCACACAGCATCCGCATGACGCCGCAAGGCAGACGATGACATGACGGTCGGTTGACATCCATTTGGCTTTCACGGCTTGCCGAGGAGCTCGTTTATCAAAGGCCATTACATGAATAAGACTTTCCTATACGAGTACTTTAAACAACATAAAACATAGAAATACTAAAAACGAAAAAATAAATTAGAGATAAAAGGCAACTAACTAGTCTGATACGAAGACAGCGGCCTGAACGGTTTGCAGCAGCAACTTAAAACGTAGATAGTAATCAAACACAGGATCACTGTGACTATTTAAGGTTACATAGACGTAAGATTACATAGCCTGAATTTAAACTATTTAAAAGAAAGCGTTTGGTTACTGTCTATTCACGAGTGAAACAATAGAGATCTTAGTTCAGCAAGCTGAGTTAAGGATAGCTGCTAGTATAAATAGTATGGATAAAACATGCACACTGATGGGAAAAAAATCACCACCGAGAAGGAGTTGTGTGACATAAATGGAAGTTGTTTCTACGTCTGAAACATGATGTCTATTCAGAAATTGCGTCAGTCGCATCAGATTGGCACTAGTAGCGCCACGATAAGGGTACACATCAGGTTTGCTTTAAGGGGGGATGTAACGGAAAATGTAAACATTTATTTAAAAAATAATTACAGCTATATTTGTTAATGTACAAATCTAAAATTTTGCATGTGTAAAGCAAAAGAGCTGTATTTTAACAGAAAAATATAATAAAATATGCAGGATTAATATTTTACCAGAAATTTGAATTTTTAATTTTTTATTGTCTTTTTTATAAAAAGACATAAATTCTAATCATGCAATTAATCTGAAAATTTTATTGCAGTGTCCTGAGAAGGTTATAAGACCACTGAACTACAGTTATTAATTTATGGTACAAACTGCATCATTAACAGAGTTTTTAATTTTTCATATGCAAAATTAACTTTTTTTCTACATACAATCATCTAAAAATCAGAATGTAATTGCAGGATCTCCTATTTCTTAGTTACAGGGAGACAGCAACACATTGTGAACAGTTCCTAAAAATTTCACAGCATTTGCGTATATACTTTTTGAGAAAGGCTTCTGATAACGTAAAAATTGTAAAACAGAGAAAATGAGGTTCAAAGATTTTCTTCTCATACTTCTACATGTAATAAGCTTACCTCAATTTTAAAATCCTCCATACTGATAATCCTCATCCTCCAGGTTTCTCTTCTCTCCTCTTCGAATCTGTCTGGCCTGTATTTGCAGGTAAGACACTGATCTGTTAGCTTTCTTGACCCTGCTTTCGTCCATGGTGTAAAATGACTTTGTCGTAAACATACCAGGATCTATACCAACTCTCTTCAGCACTTCAATTCGGCCATTATTTCCATTATTGTAACATAAAACTGCATCATAGACACCTATTTTGAGTACTTTAAGACCACAGAATATCTTTTTTGAGCATCTAATCCAAATTAAATTATTGAGGCTTTCATTTGCATTTTGTGTCTTTCCGTGAAAACACTTCGCCGGCCGGAATGGCCGATCGGTTCTAGGCGCTACAGACTGGAACCGCGCGACCGCTGCGGTCGCAGGTTAGATCCTGCCTCGGGCATGGATGTGTGTGATGACCTTAGGTTAGTTAGGTTTAAGTAGTTCTAAGTTCTAGGGGACTGATGACCTCAGAAGGCCCATAGTGCTCAGAGCCATTTGAAGACACTTCCTCAATAAATCAGGGTTTGCAAGAAACCTGAATGTGGGCTTAATTTCATTCCTAACTGGTTCTGGTAATGAATGTTTATGTGAATACATATCAACATCATTCACGCACCTGTACAATTTTCCTGTCCCAAGTTTCGATACTGAAGCTGAGAGCTTATGCTATTTTGTCTAAAACTCACATGATGAGTCCGTGGCTGCGAACAATTAATGTAGGTTAATTCTTACAAAGAAGAAGACAGCAACCAGCCGCTATTAATACTGCTATTTATTTAGGTAAATAGCGCCGTTACCGGTTTCGAACTGGCAAGTTCATCATCTGATGGCTGTTCACAGGATGTATTTTGAAATATTCGAAAAATACAGTCCTGCAACTTCGCAACAAAATCGCGCGGAATTTTCGACGGCAACAACACACCAAAAATACTTCGCCACAGTGGAAGAATAAAAATCGAAAACGGACGATAATGTAAAGTGTATTTTGAAAATCATGTGAACAGCCGTCTGATGATGAACTTGCCAGTTCTAAACCGGTAACGGTTCTGTTTACCTAAATAAATAGCCGTATTAATAGTGGCTGGTTGCTGTCTTTTTCTTTGTAAGAATTAACCTACATTATTTGAGAGCTTATGTTCTTCATTTCGAGCTGTTTCCTCTTTTTTGTTGGTAAACACAGTTTTTCCACTGCTCATTATGCAATGGTTTGCGACTTCAACCTTCCACCTACTAATATGTGTTAGTATTGTCAAAACGTAAATAAATCACACGCAAGAAAGTTTTCAGGCAAAGATGTAGATGTCAACCAATGATATAGATGTCAGTCAAAGATATAGAAAGAAAATAGCCTTCACACTGACAAAAATTCCTCTGAAGCAAGCAGTTTCCCAAATGTCGGAAAAAGTGGGAGTGGTCGCCAGTGCAGAGTAAATCAGTTTAACAATTTAAAGGTATTTCTAAAGCTGCTATCACGATAAAATTCACACACAACATAGATTAAACTGTGAAGATCAAGAAAATAGCATTTTTGAAAAATCGATTTTTTGGACCAAAATCCATTTCATCCCCCCTTAGACACACGCTGTAAATTGTCGTGAGCATTAATCAGCTTTGAAATTGGACATGGTTAGCTGATGTTAGTCAAGAATGCCTTTAAGGCGACTAAGAAGCCGTGACCAACACCTCACTGAGTTTGAACGAGGTCATGTAGTAGGGCTACAAGGTAGAAGCTGGATGTTCCTTCTGCGATACTGCAGAAAGACTTGGCAGAAATGTAGCCACTGTACATGATTGCTGACAGCGATGGTCACGAGAAAGTACTTCGCAAGACGAGCTGGCTTCGGACGGCCACGTGACACTAGCGAGAGAGAAGACCATTGTGTTCGGCGTATGGATCTGGCGCATCATATTGCACCTGCAGCAACCATGTGAGGAGCAGTTGGCATCACTGTGACACAGTCAACTGTTACCAATCGGTTATTTCAAGGACAGCTCCGAGTCAGACGCCCTTTAGCGTGCATTCCACTGATTCTAAACCACTGCCATTTGCGACTTCAGTGGTGTCAAGCGAGAGCTTGTTATAGGGCAGGGTAGAGGTCTGTTGTACGAGGTGCATTCAAGTTCTAAGGCCTCCGATTTTTTTTCTTATTAACTACTCACCCGAAATCGATGAAACTGGCCTTACTTCTCGACGTAATAGCCCTGCAGACGTACACATTTTTCACAACGCTGACGCCATGATTCCATGGCAGCGGCGAAGGCTTCTTTAGGAGTCTGTTTTGACCACTGGAAAATCGTTGAGGCAATAGCAGCATGGCTGGTGAATGTGCGGCCACGGAGAGTGTCTTTCATTATTGGAAAAAGCCAAAAGTCACTAGGAGCCAGGTCAGGTGAGTAGGGAGCATGAGGAATCACTTCAAAGTTGTTATCACGAAGAAACTGTTGTGTAACGTCAGCTCGATGCGCGGGTGCGTTGTCTTGGTGAAAAGCACACGCGCAGCCCTTCCCGGACGTTTTTGTTGCAGTGCAGGAAGGAATTTGTTCTTCAAAACATTTTCGTAGGATGCACCTGTTACCGTAGTGCCCTTTGGAACCTCGCTGTCCCAGAACATGGACACCATCATTTTTTCAGCACTGGCGGTTACCCGAAATTTTTTTGGTGGCGGTGAATCTGTGTGCTTCCATTGAGCTGACTGGCGCTTTGTTTCTGGATTGAAAAATGGCATCCACGTCTCATCCATTGTCACAACCAACGAAAAGAAAGTCCCATTCATGCTGTCGTTGCGTGTCAACATTGCTTGGCAACATGCCACACGGGCAGCCATGTGGTCGTCCGTCAGCATTTGTGGCACCCACCTGGATGACACTTTTCGCATTTTCAGGTCGTCATGCAGGACTGTGTGCACAGAACCCACAGAAATGCCAACTCTGGAGGCGATCTGTTCAACAGTCATTCGGCGATCCCCCAAAACAATTCTCTCCACTTTCTCGATAATGTCGTCAGACCGGCTTGTGCGAGCCCGAGGTTGTTTCGGTTTGTTGTCACACGATGTTCTGCCTTCATTAAATTGTCACACCCACGAACGCACTTTGAACACATCCATAACTCCATCACCACATGTCTCCTTCAACTGTCGATGAATTTCAATTGGTTTCACACCATGAAAATTCTGAAAACGAATGATTGCACGCTGTTCAAGTAAGGAAAACGTCACCATTTTAGGTATTTAAAACAGTTCTCATTCTCGCCGCTGGCGGTAAAATTCCATCTGCCATCTCTGGGACGTATTGACAATGAACGCGGCCTCATTTTAAAATAATGTGCATGTTTCTATCTCTTTCCAGTCCAGAGAAAAAAAATCGGAGGCCTTAGAACTTGAATGCACCACGTATTTTCTGATGAAAACTGGTTCTGCCTCGCTGCCAGTGATAGGTTCGCGTTGGTTAGGAGGCAGGTTGAAGACCTGCAGCCAACTTCTCTATGTGCTAGACACACTGAACCTACACCTGGAGTTACAGTCTGTGTGCGATTTCAGCAGTAGCACTCTCGTTATCCCACGCATCCTGACTGTACGTTAGTCTGGTGATTCGACCTGTTCTGCTGCCATTCATGGACATCATGTCAGAGGGTGTTTTCCAACAGGACAACGCTCGCTCAAATACCGCTGTTGTAACCCAAGACGCTCTACAGAATGTCGACATGTTGTCTTGCTCTGCTGGATCACCAGATCTGTCTCCAATCGAACACATACAGGACATCATCGGACGACAACTCCAGCGTCATCCACAAACAGAATTAAGCATCCCTGTTTTGACCGGCCAAGTGTAACAGGTAGGAAACTCCATGCCACAAACTGACATCAGGGACCTATACAACACAATGTATGTACGTCTGCATGCTTGCATTCAACATTCTGACCGTTACACCTGTTATTAATGTAGTAGCATTTCACATTTTCAATGGCTTATCTCGCGCTTACATTAACCTGTGATCTTGCAATGTTAATCACTTAAATATGTTACCTAGAGAAATATATTCCCTAAATTTCATTACTCTACATTAATTTTTTTTTTCTTTTTGGTGTTGCGATTTTTCTCTTTCGTCAGTACAATTCTAACACTATGTAACTTCCCTAAATCGTTTCAGGCAAATGCCGGGATGGTTCCTTTGAAAGGGCACGGCCGATTTCCTTCCCAATCCTTCCCTAACCCGAGCTTGCGCTCCGTCTCTAATGACCTCGTTGTCGACGGGACGTTAAACACTAACCACCACCACCACCACCACCACCACTATGTAACTCTTGACCATTAGTTTGACATTTACACGAGAACAGAAATGTAAGTTGGTATAGTCCAAGGAAACTGAGTATACAGAAGTTAATTCAAATGTGAGTGAACAGAGCACTGTGTCACCCTCTGTGGGAATGTTACGTATCCACTCTAAGGAGAGACAGGACCACTCATAGATGTTCAATGGAAAGATCGAAAAAACAAGTTTTAGCTGAAACCTAATTGTTCTTTTAACATATTTATAAACTCTTTCTCTTTCTACTGTAATATATTTCAAGTTCTTGTAGAATATTGAGGGAAGGTCCTTTGCGAGCATTGTACAGAATTTTAAGAGTCATGGATTGCGACAAAAGTGTGATTACGAGGGTCACTCCAAAAGAAATGTACACTATTTTTGTAAAAATACAGTTTTCATTTTGCATGTGTGAAAGTTTTACAGTGTGTAGATACATCCTTCCCGCTTGTTTTCAAACTTAGTTCAACCTGTTCCCGTGAGTGGCACCGTCACAGCATGTCTTCAAGATGGCTGCTACACTTGACGTTCGTCAGAAGCAACGTGCTGTCATAGAATTCTTGTGCTGTGAAAATGAGACAGTGGGAAACATCCACAAGAGGTTGAAAAAGGTGTATGGAGATACTGCTGTCGATCGCAGTACAGTTAGTCGGTGGGCAAGCAGGTTACGTGATGAAAGCGGGCACGGCAATATTGAGGATTGTCCTCGCAGCGGCAGGCATCGTACTGCACACTCTCAATGTGCAGAGAGTTAACGAATTGGTGACTGATGACAGACGAATCGCAGTGAACGAATTGTCATGCTACGTTGCTATAGGGGTAGGAAGTGTTTGCAGAATACTGAAAATGCTGGCGTTAAAAAAGGTTTGTGCCAGGGGTGTTCCCTGGATGTTGACAGTGGCTCACAAAGAAACAAGAAAAACGGTATGCAGCGAACTTTTGGAACAGTACGAGAATGGTGGAGATGAATTTCTTGGAAGAATTGTGACAGGTGATGAAACATGGATCCATCATTTTTTACCAGAGACGAAGAGGCAATCAATGGAATGGCAACATGCAAATTCACCCAAGGAAAAAAAAATAAATTCAAAACCACACCTTCTGCTGGAAAAGTTATGGCTACGGTGTTTTTCGATCCGAAGTACTCTTGCTTGTGGACATCATGCCAAGTGGAACCAACATAAATTCTGATGCATATGTGACGATACTGAAGAAACTTCAAGCTCAACTGAGTCGTGTTCGACCACATCGGCAAAAGCAGGATGTTTTGCTGTTGCACGACAATGCACGGCCACATGTCAGTCAAAAAACCATGGGAGCGATCACAAAACTCGGATGGACAACACTGAAACACCCACCTTACAGTCCTGACCTGGCTCCATGTGACTATCATCTCTTTGGGAAACAGAAAGATTCTCTTCGTGGAACAAGGTTTGAAGATGATGACTCCCTTGTGCACGCTGCCAAACAGTGGCTCCAACAGGTTGGTCCAGAATTTTACCGTGGAGGTATACAGGCGCTGGTTCCAAGATAACGTAAGGCAGTAGAGAGGGATGAAAATTATGTGGAGAAATGAAAATATTGTTCCTAAAAGATGTATCTACACACTGTACAACTTTCAAACATGTAGAATAAAAGATGGATAAAAAATAGTGTGCATTTCTTTTGGAGTGACCCTCGTATATTATACTTACCAATTTTTTATGAAACCTTAGTCCTTGCAATCTATCTTGTACACTCCTGTGCTAGTATAATGATCATTCTTCCTTTCAATCGAGTGGCCTAATCTGCTTCCAATGATGTACAAGTTCGCAAACCTATCTCTATCTCCGGATTCTTAAACCGATTCATCTCCCCGTTCATAAAGCGACCACTATACACATATCAACAAAAGTTTTGTATCACTCCAATACGTCGTGCAGGTGTGTTCTTATTGCGACTGCTCCTGTACCGATCTCAAGGTTACGCAGAACGTTTTTTGTAATCATACCTACAGTACCATTAGCGCTACCTAAGGGTAGAACGCAACACTTGAAAGGATTACAGAATTTCAGCTGCAAGTAAGTGAAGCACCAGCAGTGACGTAATAGAGACCTCTTGCGAACAGGGGGGGGGGGGAGACGTGTAGGACAATCGCGACTACTTATCAAAGCTACATTATCACGTTACAAACAGAAGGTTTGTCAAACAGAGAAGTTTCTCATGTGCGCGCCGGAGTCAAAGTGATGTGATGCGTACATGGAATCGGTTACAATTGACAGGCAGTGTGTCCGCTGCTCGTGGTCGTGCGGTAGCGTTCTCGCTTCCCGCGCACGGGTTCCCGGGTTCGTTTCCCGGCGGGGTCAAGGATTTTCTTTGCCTCGTGATGACTGGGTGTTGTGTGATGTGCTTAGGTTAGTTAGGTTTAAGTAGTTCTAAGTTATAGGGGACTGATGACCGTAGATGTTAAGTTCCATAGTGCTCAGAGCCATTTGAACCATTTTTTTGATAGGCAGTGTTGACTTCTTATTCCGCACAGTCCGTCCATATTCGACAGGTCCACAGGATGAACGACATCTACGATTTTTGAGTGAAAGGAACCGTGAGCTGAGTGCTCCTGCATTGAATAAGGCGTTCGAAGAAGTTACCGAACGTCATATAGCGCATCAAACTATTAGGAGACGATTGCCTAATGTGAATCGCATTTCCTGACGACCAAAGGCGAGCAGCAAGTGTTATACGACAACACAGTGAACTCCAATATTGCAGTGCCTGTGTTGTTAAGAAGTACGCTGCAAAGTTCTGCCGGACATACTTGCATCTCCGAAGGATGAGGCTCTGCGGCGACAACAGCCGACATGAAATACATAAGATGTATTCCCAGTCCAGAATACGGACGACCGTCAGTTGTATAACGGAATGACGACAATGAAAATTTCGGGCTGGGACTCGAACCCGAACCCCCCCTGTAGAAGAGCGGTCGTCTTCAGCCTTTTGGTTATCAGTGCATGACCCAAGTTTACATATGTCGTCATTATGTGCCACAAGCTTCAGTCGTACACATTATGTAATTCCCCTATAGGAGGACATTTTAACTGAAAGTCGTTGCCTGGTATCGGTGGATAAATACGATATTGCAGTGCCTGTGTTGTTAAGAAGTGTGAGGCAGTGTTTCTTCGGACAGGCCTGTATGCGCGAGTTCAGGTGATGACGCAGGAACAATGGCATACTGAAGTTTGGATCTGGCTATGAGTCGTGCGCGGATATCCAGAGCATTTAAGGCGTCCGATTGCATAAAGCGGAAAATCCGGCTACGAGTCCCGGTTCGTCACAAGTGTTTACTGTCGTCATTCCACTATGCAGTATATAAAGGATTCCGTTACAGATCGGCAAGAATCATGCAGAATGGACGCCCTAGAATTAGCGTTAGGTGTCATTTACGGAAGAAATTCGGATCTGTTTGTACCCTGATAATCGCAGACATCGTGTTTAGAACAACTCGGTAATATCGAACGACTCCAGTAACGTGTCTCAGATGTGCAACGAGGCGGTGGTGTAGTGATGTTCTCGGATGGCATTATATTGGGTAGCCGTATACCTTCTGTGGTTATTGGGGGGGGAGCAATCTCTCCGCTTTAATGTACAGGAACGAGATTCTGCAACCAATAGTGGGGCAGTACCGCAAATATTTTGAAGACAATTTCGTCTTGATGGATGATAACCTGCGTGTTCATCGTGATGTTCTTCTGAATGCGTTCCTTTAGCATGTTGCTATTACCAGACTGGAATGGCCTGCCTCCTCCGCGGACATGAACCGAACCGAATATCAGTGGGATCGTTTGAAACGAACTGATTTAGGACGTCGACAACGCTACTTACTATTTGTCACTCTCGTAGAACCGCCATTGAAGAGTGGAGCAATTTTGGCCAGGGCAGGTTTGATCATCACATCGATGGATGCCACGACGGATTCAAGCCCGCATACGAGGAAGGGGATGTTCCACCTCGTATCGACGTTCCTCATGATTGCTGTGGAAACCCCCTTTAGGAAACAGACAACTTTTTCGTTACAGAATTTCTTTTTTGTTGTGTTTTGTTTGAGCACACTGGAGATGTATATATGCGCATACCTCACAACGAAGTTTTCTTTCCTGTGCCATAAATTTCGAAATAAAGGAATGATGCAAAACTTAGTTTTTACCTTAATTTGCATGTGGCATGGAACTTAAGGATCATACGCCTGCTCTAAGAGTGCAATGTCTGTCCATTTGGTATTCACCATAGTTGTCTCCTCCCGAATGTTATCTCGCCACCTAATTCTGGGTCTTGCCCTTCGTCTCGCTCCATTTATTTTTTTGTAGAATGCTATTTTATGTAGTCTAGTCTCCATCTCCATCATTTTTGCTATATGGTCTGCAGAGTTCAACCTTCTCCTCGGTAGTATTTCGACAATGTTATGGTGCACGTACAGTTCTCCGTTCTGTTGTTGTTAGTAAAAAGACTCCATAACTGCTTGACGCTGTCAGCAGTCTTGAAAGTGAATTCATCGACAGCCGGCCGGAGTGGCCGAGCGGTTAAAGGCGCTACGGTCTGGAACCGCACGACCGCTACGGTCGCAGGTTCGAATCCTGCGTCGGGCATGGATGTGTGTGATGTCCTTAGGTTAGTTAGGTTTAAGTAGTTCTAAGTTCTAGGGGACTTATGACCACAGCAGTTGAGTCCCATAGTGCTCAGAGCCATTTGAACCATTTTTGAATTCATCGACAGCTAATGGTGCATCACTTCTGATTTTCTTATTTACGAACCATGGATCTTGCCGCTGGTGGGGAGGCTTGCGTGCCTCAGCGATACAGATGGCCGTACCGTAGGTGCAACCACAACGGAGGGGTATCTGTTTAGAGGCCAGACAAACGTGTGGTTCCTGAAGAGGGGCAGCAGCCTTTTCAGTAGTTGCAGGGGCAACAGTCTGGATGATTGACTGATCTGGCCATGTAACAATAACCAAAACGGCCTTGCTGTGCTGGTACTGCGAACGGCTGAAAGCAAGATGAAACTACAGCCGTAATTTTTCCCGAGGGCATGCAGCTTTACTGTATGGTTAAATGATGATGGCGTCCTCTTGGGTAAAATATTCCGGAGGTAAAATAGTCCCCCATTCTGATCTCCGGGCGGGGACTACTCAAGAGGACGTTGTTATCAGGAGAAAAGGAAACTGGCGTTCTACGGGTCGGAGGGTGGAATGTCAGATCCCTTAATCGGGCAGGTAGGTTAGAAAATTTAAAAACGGAAATGGATAGGTTAAAGTTAGATATAGTGGGAATTAGTGAAGTTCGGTGGCAGGAGGAACAAGACTTCTGGTCAGGTGAATACAGGGTTATAAATACAAAATCAAATAGAGGCAATGCAGGAGTAGGTTTAATAATGAATAAAAAAAATAGGAGTGCGTGTAAGCTACTACAAACAGCATAGTGAAGGCATAATTGTGGCCAAGATAGACACGAAGCCCATGCCTACTACAGTAGTACAAGTTTATATGCCAACTAGCTCTGCAGATGATAAAGAAATTGATGAAATGTATGATGAGATAAAAGAAATTATTCAGATAGTGAAGGGAGATGAAAATTTAATAGTCATGGGTGTCTGGAATTCGAGTGTAGGAAAAGGGAGAGAAGGAAACATAGTAGGTGAATATGGATTGGGGGGAAGAAATGAAGAGGAAGCCGCCTGGTAGAATTTTGCACAGAGCATAACATAATCATAGCTAACACTTGGTTCAAGAATCATAAAAGAAGGTTATATACATAGAAGAACCCTGGAGATACTAAAAGGTATCAGATAGATTATATAATTGTAAGACAGAGATTTAGGAAGCAGGTTTTAAATTGTAAGACATTTCCAGGGGCAGATGTGGACTCTGACCACAATCTATTGGTTATGAACTGTAGATTAAAACTGAAGAAACTACAAAAAGGTGGGAATTTAAGGAGATGGGACCTGGATAAACTGACTAAACCAGAGGTTGTGCAGAGTTTCAGGGAGAGCATAAGGCAATAATTGACAGGAACGAGGGAAAGAAATACAGTAGAAGAAGAATGGGTAGCTTTGAGGAATGAAATAGTGAAGGCAGCAGAGGATCAAGTAGGTAAAAAGACGAGGGCTAGTAGAAATCCTTGCATAAGGCAACAATTGACAGGAATGGGGGAAAGAAATACAATAGAAGAAGAATGGGCAGCTTTGAGGAATGAAATAGTGAAGGCAGCAGAGGATCAAGTCGGTAAAAAGACGAGGCCTAGTAGAAACCCTTGGGTAATAGAAGAGATACTGAATTTAATTGATGAAAGGAGAAAATACAAAAATGCAGCAAGTGAAGCAGGCAAAAATGAATACAAACGTCTCAAAAATGAGATCGACAGGAAGTTCAAATGGCTAAGCAGGGATGGCTAGAGGACAAATGTAAGGATGTAGAGGCTTATCTCACTAGGTGTAAGATAGATACGGCCTACAGGAAAATTAAAGAGACCTTTGGGGAAAAGAGAACCACTTGTATGAATATCAAGAGCTCAGATGGAAACCCAGTCCTAACCAAAGAAGGGAAAGCAGAAAGGTGGAAGGAGTATATAGAGGGTCTATACAAGGGCGATGTACTTGAGGACAATATTATAGAAGTGGAAGAGAATGTAGATGAAGATGAAATGGGAGATACGATACTGCGTGAAGAGTTTGACAGAGCACTGAAAGACCTGAGCCGAAACAAGGCCCCAGGAGTAGACAATATTCCATTAGAACTACTGACGGCCTTGGGAGAGCCAGTCCTGAGAAAACTCTACCATCTGGTGAGCAAGATGTATGAGACAGACGAAGTACCCTCAGACTTCAAGAAGAATATAATAATTCCAATCCCAAAGAAAGCAGGTGTTGACAGATGTGAAAATTACCGAACTATCAGTTTAATAAGTCACAGATGCAAAATACTAACGCAAATTCTTTCCAGACGAATGGAAAAACTGGTAGAAGCCGACCTCGGGGAAGATCGGTTTGGATTCCGTAGAAATATTGGAACACGGGAGGCAATACTGACCTTACGACTTACCTTACAAGAAAGATTAAGGAGAGGCAAACCCACGTTTCTAGCATTTGTAGACTTAGAGAAAGCTTTTGACAATGTTGATTGGAATACTCTCTTTCAAATTCTAAAGGTGGCAGGGTAAAATGCAGGGAGCGAAAGGCTATTTACAATTTGTACAGAAACCAGATGGTAGTTATAAGAGTCGAGAGGCATGAAAGGGAAGCAGTGGTTGGGAAGGGAGTGAGACAGGTTTGTAGCCTCTCCCGAATGTTATTCAATCTGTATATTGAGCAAGCAGTAATGGAAACAAGAAAAATTCGGAGTAGGTATTGAAATCCATGGAGAAGAAATAAAAACTTTGAGGTTCGCCGATGACATTTTAATTCTGTCAGAGACAGGAAAGGACTTGGAAGAACAGTTGAACGGAATGGACAGTGTCTTGAAAGGAGGATATAAGATGAACATCAACAAAAGCAAAACGAGGATAATGGAATGTAGTCGAACTAAGTCGGGTGATGCTGAGGGAATTAGATTACGAAATGAGACACTTAAAGTAGTAAAGGAGTTTTGCTATTTGGGTAGAAAAATAACAGATGATGGTCGAAGTAGAGAAGATATAAAATGTAGACTGGCAATGGCAAGGAAAGCGTTTCTGAAGAAAAGAAATTTGTTAACATCGAGTATAGATTTAAGTGTCAGGAAGTCGTTTCTGAAAGTATTTGTATGGAGTGTAGCCATGTATGGAAGTGAAACATGGACAATAAATAGTTTGGACAGGAAGAGAATAGAAGCATTCGAAATGTGGTGCTACAGAATAATGCTGAAGATTAGATGGGTAGATCACATAACTAATGAGGAGGTATTGAATAGAATTGGGCAGAAGAGGAGTTTGTGGCAGAACTTGACGAGAAGAAGGAACCGGTTGGTAGGACATATTCTGGGGCATCAAGGGATCACAAATTTAGCATTGGAGGGCAGCGTGGAGGGTAAAAATCGTAGAGGGAGACCAAGAGATGAATACACTAAGCAGATTCAGAAGGTTGTAGGTTGCAGTAGGTACTGGGAGATGAAGAAACTTGCACAGGATAGGGTAGCATGGAGAGCTGCATCAAACCAGTCTCAGGACTGAAGACCACAACAACAACATGGTCAGCTATTCTATCTTTTCTTCATTGACAATTAATTTTTGGCCCTTTAGCCGACTGGTCAGCGTGTCTCACTGCCATGCCACGGGCCCATGTTCGATTCCCGGCCGGCTAGTAGATTTTTCTCCGCTCGGGGAGTGGGTGTTGCGTTGTCCTTATCATCATTGACGTGCAAGTCCCGCAATATGGTGTTATCTGTAAAGACTAACAACTCGACGGCTGAACTTCTCCGGGTGGGAACTCGCAGCCGCCAACACGTAATCTTCTTTTATCGACAATTTTGTAATATTCGACTGTACAGTCATTATTTTGGTATTTGGACATTTTCAAAAACCGCAATGTTGGGCATGATCAGACGTCTATAAACGAAGTCATTGCCGAAATTTATTAAACTTGGTTATATAATGCATGTGTCACTGCATAAAAATGAGAACATATTCACAAAGTGTCTGGCAGAAATAAAACAAGCACGTGTGACATAAACTGAATAGCTGTGCCAGTAAATCTTCACCCAAAACGGTCGTTAAATTTGGTGGCACTATCATCTCGAGTCACACTGTCGTATTTATTAGTAAATGGCAGAACTATCATCTAAAAATAATTACTTCTCTGTGGCTCCAAACCATGCTAAAATCATCAAGTCTAGTAATGCAAAAAAGACACAAGTAATCTTAGTAGCTCATCAGAAATTAGTAAGTTCAGATTTCCGCGAACGGCTGCCTCCTATTCTGCTCGATGATATTCCAATACCATATCAGAAAACAGTTAAGAACTTGGGTGTAACTTTGGATGTGCATCTCAACTGGGCAGAGAATACAGTCGCAGTGTGCCGGAAGACGTCCGCTTGTCTCTATGCTCTCAAAAATTTCGGAACGTATTTCCACAGGACGTGAAACGCCAGCTCGTGCAAGCACTTGTTCTACAGAACCTCCACTATTGTGATGTAATTCAACAAGACATGAGTAGTGAAAACAAAAGACGGTTAGAACTAACCATGGATGCCTGTGTGCGTTACACCTGCAACAGATATGATCATGTTAGTGCTTCATACTCTCAGCTAGGGTGGCTGCGGCCGGACAAATTGCGTGACTACCACACTCTGTGTCTACTTCACCGGCTCCTCGTCGCGCAAGCACTCCAGTACCTTTCATACCATAATAATCGAAACACGAGGTCACCCTTATTTGGTATCCTAACTGTGTCCACTCACAAAACAAAAACTTTTGCAAACTCCTTCTCAGTTACCGCGGTCCGCCTCTGGAACAAACTGTCCCTTATCTTGCGCAAAATTCAATCCCCTGCTGCTTTTAAGAAGAAGCTGAAGCATTTCCTACTATCATCCTCATAAAGTTTTCCACAAAATTAATGTACAAGGCCAATCCTCGCCTCTGTCAAATAGCAAAGCTAGTGTGTCCTATACTGCTCCTTTCTCTTCATCCTCTTCATCTATCTCTATTAGCCACGCAATCTTCTTTACCTTTATATTTCCTTCATTATGTTTCATCATCTCCGTATTCTTCTCCTCCCTTTACCATCAGTCTCCCTCATACCCTCTGTTGGTAGCACTCCTATCTAAAATTGGTCTCTATCATAATGTCTAATTATAGCAGTACTTATCATCTACGAATATAAACTGTATATGTATGTATTTTCCCAAGTGTGACTTTGTAATTGTTTATTTTACCTTTAGTACTAGATGTGGTTTAACACGTCTACTAAAACATATGAAAGTAAAATAAGTAGAATTCCTGGTTAGATGTAAGAGAGGGCCTGATGGCCCTAACCTTGTCAGGTTAAATAAATAAATAAATAAATAAATAAATAAATAAATAAATGTTCATCTCTTGCATCTGGATCCTTTGTGGATTAGTTTTAGTACATTCTCTATCGACCTTCTCTCAGATGAGGTTAAATAAAGTAGGTGAAATGGTGTCCCCTTGTCTCCGTTTAGTGTTAACCTGAAAGTTTTCAATTTCTACTACAGGTGTCTTTACGCTGTACAAAGTTTCATCATACACTAATCTGATTAACATTGAGGGTATTTCAAAGTCCCTCATAATATTCAGGAATATCTATCGGTGTACGCTATCACAGATATTTTTGAAATCGGGAAATAATACATGGACATCTACATTGAAATCCCACGCCTTTTCAGTCATTTGTCTTAGAATGAATAAATGATATAATGTGAATCTATTTCTGCAGAAACTGAATTGGTAGTCCCCAATTGGTTCTTGAGTTATTGGCATCAGTTTCTTTAACAGGAAAATCGATAGAATTTTATGAGTGACATCTAGTAAAGCAACTCCTCTGTAGTTATCGTACTCACGGGGATAATTCTTCTTAAATACTGGGCATGTAATTGTGGTTTTCCAGTCTGCAGGTATGGTTTCTGTCTCCCAAACTGTTTCTATTAAAGATTCTCGTTCTAATTCAAGTTGTGGTCCTCCATTCTTTAATAACTCAACGTATTTCGTGTCTTCGCCACAAGCCTTGTAGTTCTTTAATTTCTTTCTTTGTTGCTGTATTTCATTCACTAATGCGGTGGTGACTCGTACGTCAACTGCAGCAGATCCCTCAAATTTAAAGTAAGACTGTACATCATTACAGCTGAATAGTTGCGTAAAGTATGTCTACCATCTTTGTGTATGTCACTCTTATTGGCGAGTATTTTCCCATGCTGACCGTTTATAAACTGTTCGCTTTCAATTGACTTACCAAAATAATTTTTTATATTTTGATACACCTGCCTCTCCCTATGATGCTTGAAATCATCTCCTGCTACACTTATCATACTATTATAGCACTCCCTTTTCTCGTGCATATGGTTTCTTGTGTTTCCTGACGAATTTGATAGCAACTTTCCTTAAATCTCATATTGTTCCTTTTTTGAATCCATGTTTTCCTGGCGTTTCTTCTCCCCAGCATTTTTTCTTGGCACTTTGTTTAAACCAAATTTTCCTATTACGTATTGTATTATTTTTCCTATAAGTTTGGAAGTTCCCTCTTGAACACAGTTCTTAAGATGTATACATCTGATTTCGAAATCTTTTTTTCCTATTGGGCAGTTTAGTTTCCATTACTGTCATAAAATTTTCTTTTATGTTTTCTTTCGACAGGTTTCCTAAGTGTATCTAGCGATTTCCGCTCTGTTTATATTTAATCTCCTTTCGAGTTTTATTTTCATTTCTGATATGACATATTCTCGTAACGTTGTGTAGGTACCGTTATCTGTTCAAATGGTTCAAATGGATCTAAGCACTATGGGACTTAACATCTGAGGTCATCAGTTCCCTAGACATAGAACTACTTAAACCTAACTAACCTAAGGACATCACACACGGCCATGCCCGAGGCAGGATTCGAACTTGGGATCGCAGCAGCAGCGCGGTTCCGGATTGAAGCTCTAGAACCGCTCGGCCACAACGACCGGCCCGTTATCCGTTACGTCTTCTGCGTATGGATGTATCAAATTCATTTCCCGCCATTAATGATTCAGCTGCGGGGCTGAGTGGAAGATGCTCCGCAAGAAGTTCACAAAGTATTGGCTGTACTTAGGATTCGTCACTATAGCGCAGTGACGATCGTTTAAATACACTACTGGCCATTAAAATTGCTACACCAATAAGAAATGCGGGTGATAAACGGGTATTCATTGAACAAATGTATTATACTAGAACTGACATGTGATTACATTTTCACGCAATTTGGGTGCATAGATCCTGAGAAATCAGTACCCAGAACAGCCACCTCTGGCCGTAATAACGGCTTTGATACGTCTGGGCGTTGAGTCAAACAGAGCTTGGATGGCGTGTACAGGTACAGCTGCCCCTGCAGCTTCAACACGATACAACAGTTCATCAAGAGTAGGGACTGGCGTATTATGACGAGCCAGTTGCTCGGCCACCATTGACCAGACGTTTTCAATTGGTGAGAGATCTGGAGAATGTGCTGGCCGGGGCAACAGCCGAACATTTTCTGTACCCAGAAAGGCCCGTACAGGACCTGCAACATGCGGTCGTGCATTATCCTGCTGAAATGTAGGGTTTCGAAGGGATCGAATGAACGGTAGAGCCACGAGTCGTAACACATCTGAAATGTAACGTCCACTGTTCAAAGTGCCATCAATGCGAACAAGAGGTGACCGAGACGTGTAACCAATGGCACCCCATACCATCAAGCCGGGTGATACGCCAGTATGGCGATGACGAATACACGCTTCCAATGTGCATTCACCGCGATTTCGGCAAACACGGATGCAACCATCGTGATGCTGTAAACAGAACCTGGATTCTTCCGAAAAAATGACATTTTGCCATTCGTGCACCCAGGTTCGTCGTCGAGTACACCATCACAGGCGCTCCTGTCTGTGATGCAGCGTCAAGGGTAACCGCAGCCATGGTCTCCGAGCTGATGGTCCATGCTGCTGCAAACGTCGTCGAACTGTTCGTGCAGATGGTTGTTGTCTTGCAAACGTCCCCATCTGTTGACTCATGGATCGAGACTTGGCTGCACGATCCGTTACAGCCATGCGGATAAGATGCCTGTCATCTCGACTGCTAGTGATACGAGGCTGTTGGGATCCAGCACGGAGTTGTTCCGTATTACCCTCCTGAATCCATCGATTCCATATTCTGCACACAGTCATTGGATCTCGACCAACGCGAGCAGCAATGTGGCGATACGATAAACCGCAGTCGCGATAGGCTACAATCCGACCTTTATCAAAGTCGGAAACGTGATGGTACGCATTTCTCCTCCTTACACGAGGCATCACAACAACGTTTCACTAGGCAACGCCGGTCAACTGCTGTTTGTGTATGAGAAATCGGTTGGAAACTTTCCTCACGTCAGCACGTTGTAGGTGTAGCCACCGGCGCCAACCTTGTGTGAATGCTCTGAAAAGCTAATAATTTTCATATCACAGCATCTTCTTCCTGTCGGTTAATTTTCGCGTCTGCAGCACGTCATCTTCGTGGTGTAGCAATTTTAATGGCCAGTAATGTAATTCCAAAAAGGAGACCTATAACACCATCTCCATACAAATAATGACTCGAGTGACCTCTAAACCACGTGAATTCCTTATGTTGCGTTATTGGGTAATAAACAGCGACCGGGTAGAGGGGGGCGCGTGAATCGACATAAGCTGGTGACATCCATAAAAAGACAGCCAAAATCTGACAAAAAACGAGATCTCTTCCGCCGGTCCACAATGTAGCCGGTGTTTGTCTGTTATCCTGACGATTGCAGCTCACACATAAAGGCGGATCGGCAAGTCTTTCTCGAGTAATCTGTTTTTTGCTCATCATCAACTACCAGGTCCAGCGTAGTCTTAATCTAGCGTTACCGCGTTGACAGTGCGCCATACTACCTTCCAATGCGTGGTAGGGTATATCAGTTTTGACGAAATTAGGCGACCGGCGGCGAAGTAGGGTGCGATAGTTGTTACTTGCTGATGGTATGCGAGAGACGGGGAGAACATCCTGTAGGTAGTTTTACTCCAGATAAAACTTCCCAAAGTAGGAAAATGGTACTGGTGTCTCAGTAAGAGAGTCGAGGGAAGGCGGTACTAGAGCCTCGATCAATAAGCCCGTGAGACTGGTCGGGTCACGGCCAACATATAGGCACATTGCTCTATTATGAATACTGACAAGACCAAGTCCGTCGCGTTCTTTAGGAATAGCAAGGGGCTTGCATCGAACCTTAAATATCGTCCCAGCGCTGACAAATGAACCGAACGTCGCCGTGAGGCTCCAGACTATGTGTGTAGACAGTGGTAGCTTCCGCGCTACATGTGATTCCTGACAAATATCAGTAAATTCGGTCAATTGGTGAAGGTCCAAAGCACAGCGACGATGAGCCAAAAGTCCAGCACTGATATGTTGCGAAAGGCTCCGATAATAAAGGGTCGTCGTGCGTGAGATATCGCCATGAAGTCCATACCAAGACAGCGGGTTGTATAGCATAGTCTGAGTGGGGTGACGCTTGCAGATGTCATCTCAGAGCCAATATTCAAGGCCACCGATCTATGTACATTTACACGACTCCCCGAAGCTTCTTCAGTGGCTAACCAATCCGTGGCTCTGCGAACATAATGTTCTTCACGAAGTGTTAACATCAGGTCATTCGCATACACAGTGCACCTAAAAAGGGTGCCATCGAGAGAGAATCCCGGGAGGCGGTGTCGCAGACCGTAGATCAACGGTTCTAATCCTGGGACAGCCTTGCCTAATAGAGCAGCGAATCTGTAGGATGGTCGACAGTTTACTGTTGACAAGCTCTACCAACGTTGCGCCACGTAGGAGACAGAGCACCACCTCGACGAAAGCGCTCGGTCAGTCCATATTCCGAAGGACAGCAGTTAAGTACATATGACCGACGTGATTAAATGTTTGACTAAAGACTATCGCAGCCAGCGCTCCCGGTACACGACGTACATTAGTGAGGGCAATCAAATCCAAGTAGCGACGCAGGTCAGCACGGATTTTATGCTTCCCATCCATCGATGCCTGATGATTGAAAGGACACGAGACGTCGTAAGATGAATTCTAGCTGCCAATAGGCTTGTGAAAATTTTAATATCAAAGTTCAAAAAGATAGTGGTCGAAAGTCCATAATACGTGATCCTCTACGAGGCTTACGGATTGGTATGATGACACCTTTCACGAAGGCAGCAGGAAGTTGCACCTCTGGTGTCATGACATCTTGACCTGCAGTCGTCCTGTAGGGTACCAATAGCCTCCGGAACGTCCTATAAAATTACAAGGATAATCCACTCGGTGCTGGAGTCTTTTTGGGTGCAGCTTTTCTAATGGAATCCAACAATTCTTCTTCAGTCAGCGGTTCTTGTTCCTGTTGGAGGTCAGACCACTAAGCCATCCGGACACAGTGTTCATTGCAACTACAAGGACTACCGTAGCACACCTCCCGTCAAACCCAGATTCTCAAGTTATCTGACGTATGTGTGGGTAACTTTCCCCATTTATGTACATCAATGGCGACTAGCGGCTAAATGTCATTAATTCCTTTGTGTCTTCATTTGTTTTAGTAATGTAGCCAATGTCATGTGTTAAGACGTTTGGATTACCTTTATCAGCTTTCGTCACAATGATCTTGTTTTCACGCGGATTTTCATTCGGCTGTTTAAGCGATTTTAGTAAAATGGGTGTTTTAGGAGCATCTTGTTTAGCCCTTCTGTGCCTAATTTGAATGAATAACTATGCTAACCTGTGGCCCTCTTTTTAGTTCACACTGTCACTCAGAACTGTAGTTTTGATCACTCTGTTATCTATTTTTGGTACAACATTAAAATCTATAGCGGAGTACATCAGCGCAGTCTATTATGCAAACTGCTTACGAAAATCGTACAACAAAGATTAGCCTCAAATAATGTCGTCTGAACTTTAAAGATGAAAAACATAAATAAGACATTTAATGTTCGTCATACGTTAATGTGACTGGATTAAAGGTTAAATTATTTTTGTAATGCAATAATATGTATTCGTTGCATGCTAGAACAGCCTTTACGATGGCACCATGTGGCAGAGCTGCTTTCCTTACGCTGTCAAGAGTGAACCACTTTCAGTTTGCACTAATGCTTCAGAGAAGTAGCCTCGACGAGATACCATGCATCAATATGTTTTGGGTTGGTGTAATTTCTGCTATGTCCGTCCACATTGTGTTCTATTTGCTTGTTCTCGATGTGTGCTTGTCTTATCTTACGCAATGCCATCGCTTTGTTTTCCTTCTAAACTGATGTAACGCCAAAACGCGTAAGAATTAGTAAAAGTTTGTAAGAAATTGTGAACAAGACTGAAGTTTTGTTGTGGACCCATTAATGAACTTTCTTGATATTTTACCAAGTGAAGATTCCCACAAAATATCACAGGTATTTCATCATGTCAGATGACCTTTCCTCTGTTGACCGATTTTACTTAATTTTCTATACCAATATCACTTATATCAATATGAATTTCTTAAGGCGTTAGTGAGGTGACAGAAATAGGAAATGTACTATGAGCTTCCGCAATAAACAAATTTCGCAAGACTGAAGTCACTACTGCTGTGTTCTCGCTTATTTTCATTTAGGCGTCAGAGTGATAAAATTTATTGACAGAATAAATGATTTTGACACATTTACTTCAATATCTCTCACCAAACCGATCACTAAGACATTATTTTCGAATTCACTGAATGCTTCTTGAACAGCTTTCCTCTCAGTTGTTCAGTTTTTTCTTTTTAAAAAATAGGCTTTGACTTCGTTTAAATCTAAAACTCTAGGTTTGCTCCTTACGTTGTGTACGCAAAAGGCTTTAACAAGCTCCGTTACATAACATGTTTTATTTTTTTAATGTTATTATAACCTGTAGTTAAGCAATTTTAGACTTTCATTTACAATCTGATAGGGGACGACAGTGAAAATTAAATATTGCACACACAAGTTTCCTTCCAAATATAAGTCTCATACCCCATTACATCGGATGGGAAACATAGCCACGTACACCGTCAAAAATTCTCTGCAGAACGAAGTCAGAAAGCCGTTGAATTACAAGCTAGTGACATACTCTCTTTAAGAATTCATTTCCTCATAAAAAGGTTCCGGTTATAGAAATTAGATGAAAACGTCTTTTGATCTCCAAGTCTTTTGCTGGCACCGGAAAACAGTCTTTTACTTCTTAACTAGGTAATTCACCACAGACGGCCGATTTCCGCACGACTTTAGAAATAAGTTATTCGTTGACTGAAAGAAACTGGCCCCTAAATACTGAGACGATCCATGAAGCTTACTTGGAGTGCAAGCTGGAAGAAATTCCAGTGAATGTAGACATCTAAGTTCTAAGCCCGATTCAGCAATCAGTTTTCATGTGGCAGAACTTATTAAAATAGCAAAAAATTGTCTCATCTTGTCAATAAATTCTGAATAATGGTAAGACATGATAAATATATTTCTGGAACCTCTTCAACTTTTGTAGCCCTGTCGTCCTCAGTCATGTACAATTTTAGGTATGCAGATAATTATTACTATGGAGCTGTCTAATTACAACAGGATAAAACAGAGTTTCTATTGATTGGAAGATATCTGCAGTGCCATGGATTATGTACAAATGCAGGAAAACTATCATATGCAAAAAATCATTTTTCAGAACAAACATGTGATAAACGACCCGACACACATTAGCACAGACTCTCTGCTAAACTTAATATATTACTAGTAGATTAAATTAGATTAATACTTGTTCCATAGATCATGAATACGACACTTTATAATGATGTGGAACGGGTCAGATTAACAAAAGGTTTCTTTACATGTCATAATTCAATTTTTTTTTGTAAGAGTACAAATTTATAGCTAAAAATTCTTCTACTGAATAGAAGGAGTTGTCATTCAGAAATTCTTGTAATTCGTTTTTAACTGTCGGTTGGCTGTATATCAGACTTTTGATGCTATTTGGTAAGTGTCCAAATACTTTTTTGGCAGCATAATTCACAACTTTCTGTGCTAAAGTTAAATTTATCCTAAAGCAGTGAAGATTAGCATTTCTCCCAATGTCGTAGCTATGCACATAGCTATTGCTTTTGAACCGAGATTGTTTATTAATGACAAATTTCATAATTGGATGTATATATATTGCAAATCTACTGTGCATATCCCTAGTTCCCTAAATAAATGTCTGCAAGATGACCTTGCCCGGGCTCCAGCTATTATTCTGATTACACGCTTTTGTGCAATCAATACTTTTTTCCTTAATGACGAATTACCGCAAAATATGATGTCATACGAAAGCAGTGAATGAAAACAGATAGTAAGCTAATTTACTTATGTATTTATCGCCAAAATCTGTAATAACCCTAACAGCACAAGTAGCTGAACTCAAATGTTTCAGCAGATTATCAATGTGTATCTTCGAATTCAATCTTTCATCAATGCATGCACTCAAATATTTGGAATATTCTGTGTTAGCTACAGACTTCTGTTTGGACTCTGTATTTATTAATGGTGTTATGCCACTTACTGTACAGAACTGTATATACTGTGTTTTATCGAAAAGTAACGAGAGTCCATTTGCAGAGAACCATTTAACAATTTTCTCAACTACATTATTTACAATTTACTCACCTGTTTCTTGTTTTTTGCGTGAGATTACTATACTTGTATCATAGGCGAAAACAGCTAGCTTCTCATCTTCGTGAATATAGAGTGGCCAGTTATTAATATACATCAAGAACAATAAGGGATTCCAAGACTGAACCTTGTGGGACCCCATTCTTGATAGCCCTCAAGTTTGACGAATCTGCTAATTTTCGCTCATTATGTGAACTGTTTATTTCAACCCTCTGTATTCTTCCAGTAAAATATAAATTAAATTATTTGTGCACTGTCCCACTCATACTACAATACTAAAACTTGTATAGAAGAACTCCATGATTTACACAATCAAAAGCCTTTGAGAGGTCACAGAAAATCCCAATTGGTGATGTTTGGTTATTCAGAGTATTTGATATCTGATCAGTGAAAATATCTTCTGTTTAAAAGCCTTTATGAAAACCAAATTGGCATTTTCTTAGTACTTTGTTATTTACGAATATGTGAAGCCACTCTTCAATACATCACTGGGCGGTAGTTGTTGACATCAGATTTATCCCCCTTTTTATCCAACTAGTATCTGTCAGGAAAGATTCCTTGTTTCAGTGAGCTATTACGCATGTGGCTGGGAATCCTACATATCCATTGGGAAGAATCGTTTAGTACTTCATTGGAGATGCTATCAATTTAATCCGAGCTTTTACTTTTGAGTGAGTTTATTTTTCCCCTAACTTCAGAAGAGAGGCAGGTAGAATTTCAGTTTTATCAAATTCCATGGGTATTGCCTCTTCCATATATAGCTTTGCCTTTTCTAATGAACATCTGGATTCTGTTTTCTCCACAACATTAAAAATTATTATTAAAAGTGTTTTCAACCTCTGACTTCTTGTTAATAGACTTTTCATTCAGTTTGGTAGTAACAGAGTATTCCTGTGTTCTTGGTCGCTCTGTTTCCCTTTCAACATTATTACAAATTGTGTTAATTTTACTGTTAGAGTTGCTGACATTAGACACAATATGGATACTTCAGGAATTTTTGATAACTTTCCTTAAAATAGTACAGTAGTTTTTATAATATTTGACGGTTACTGGGTCACTACTCTTTCTTGCTGTTAGATACATTTTCCTTTTCCGGTTACAAGGTATTTTTATCACTTCAGTAACCCATGGTTTCTTACAATTATATTTCACTGTTTTCTTACGGAAACTATTTTCAAAAATACTCATAAACATACCATGAAATAAGTTATATTGTAAATTAGCATCGGGTTCGCGGTATGCCTCGTCCCATCCTAACTGCTGCAACCTTTTTGTAAAATTTTAGTCGTTAAATCGTTAACTGAACTCGCCATTTTGGAAGACAGTTTTACATTACTGTATGAAGCTACGTCATATACAGTAACTAGCTGTGCATCATGATCAGAAAGACCATTCTTAATAGGATAAATGTTTATTAGATTAAATTTACTTTGGTATGTGAACACATTATCTATCAGCGTGTTGCATTCCTGTACTACCTGAGTCGTAAAATCAATAACTGATGTCAAATTGAAAGGACCGAGTGATACTTCAGTATCATTCTTCCTGTCAGACTCTTCCAGAAAACCTGCATTGAAATACCCTAATAATAACTGGTTCCCTCTGTACGGCAGATAGCATAACAAGAAATCCAAGTTTTTCGCGAGTAGTTTAAAATTTCCTAATGGGGACCTATACACAGTTACAATTATATAATTATAATTATTTAGTTTAAGCTCACAGGCACATGCTTCTATACGTTGTGCTACTCAAAATCTTTTAGTTTCTAAATTTTTCACACTATGATAACTTTTAACATATATGGCAATTCCTTCTTTTACCATATTGTCTCTATTTACATGTGATGAAAGCTTATAACCACTTACATTTACCTTTTTCATATCTGTGATGTTCAGACAGTCATAGTACATGTATTGCATTGTCTGGTTCTAAACCTTCCAAAGACACAAAAAGTTCATCTGCTTGGTTTTTGAAGCCACTGATATCCTGATGCAATGTACTAACAGTATTATTTACTGTACTTATGTAACAATCTTGTGATATTTTAACATATTTAGTAATTGCTTGTCTCAGCTTTTCATTATGCTTGATGCTTTTTAATGTTATATCACTGGACACTGATCTTAGCCTGAAAAAGAGGTATTTCCATGAGTTTAAGAGCCCTGCCCCCCTTAAGGATTTTGCTACCAACCCAACCAATTTACTATTACCTTTCAGGCCATGTCTCGAGAAATCCCATCTACCAATAGCAGCAACAGGAACGAAACCCTTGTGTCACCCAGCAGCTGGCCGAATCAGCTGATAAAACTCTATATTGCTCCCCCTTACAGAGCTGTTCAACTGATGCCGATCATGCCCCATGAGAGCAGGCACCAACCCTTCATATGCATGGTTCGTTGCAGAAGCTATTTTTAATAGGTCTCTCTGAATATTGTAGTTCTGATCCCTATCAGTACTGTTTCCTGCTCTGCCCACTATCACAAGCCCTCGCAGAAGGTTCCTACATCCTCTACCAGTTGGCTAAGACATTTACAGGCCACTTTCTCCTTTTTTCGAAGCATTTGGTTTCGTAATAAAAGTCTGTTGAGTATTCACTACTACACCTACGTCTGCTTGAGCCTTTTCCTTACTTAACTGAGGTAGCAAGATAAATCTGTTTTTTGTGTCAATGATGAAAGTATCAGGTACTATTCTCTTTCTGTAGTCCGTGTTCCCTGCTACCACTTCCCACTTCTCTTCACTCTTCTGCCTCATTCCCCTCATCACTTACTCACTAGCACTATTCACTTCAGTCTTAATGGCTCTCATCTTCCCATCCAGTTCAGCTGTTTTCCTGTCTCCTGAAGACATTTGGCAATACCGTGAAGGAATCTCATTTACTTCCACAATTCGCATGCCAATACATTCCCCCAATGAAACCATCTGTCACAACCGCTGCATAGGACCCCAGAAATAACTTTCCTCTGGCAGCTCAAACACTTCGCTCTCATGGTTGTTTAGAAATTTATTTACGAAATTTAGCTAAAAAATAACGATAATATTCTATTATCTACAGATTCCAGATGACACTAAAGTTATGTAGGACACTAATATGTGTACGTACTATTAACATGAAAACGCGATGCATTTAAACTTACGTTAAAAAGCTAAACTAATATGCTCGAATAATTAGGCCCAAAATCACGTGAGCGCTATTCGGGCTTTATGCATTTTAAAAGAAACAGAGGTGGAATTTTAAACTTTTAATTCCCCTAGTAGATAACGCTCTACTTTATATACGTGGAAGGAAAAGAACTTGAATTTTGTACTTAATACTTACGTTGCGTAAACGTCTCAAGTTTGTGTAAATCTACGTCTAGAAAATATGGAAATCGGCACTTACGAGCTGTTTTGTTTTCTCGAAAAATACTTTTGAAAAACTGAAATCTTAAATATATAAGCTAAAGCAGGAACAATAGATAAACAACATTATATTAATACATACAGCCATATGAAACAAATACATATTCTAAAACACACATACACACACACACACACAAACACACAGAAACAGATCGTAGATACCACTCAAACACATTCAATAGTTGGCAATAATATTCGACAGTTGGCAAAAGCAACGAAAACGTAACATCAAAATGTGTGTTAAATTCATACTGCTGTGAAGTCTGAAAACGAAATTTCGGTGAAGAACAGCTATTGCAAAGGAACAAGAACACACTATGTAGATCAACATCCATGAAACCTTTAGCCTAACTAAAACTTTGAATTATTGCTATATCATAGAAAAGCAAAAAGTGCCGCAAATGTCTGTAGCCTATACATACAAAATCCTAAATGTAAACTAAATAGTATAAGCAAAGATATCTACGTATTCCCAACCACTGAAGATGCCTTGCAAAGAATAAAGGCGAAACGCGTATGGCTCAAAAATTGTGTTTTGTTCATTTGGGGTTAGACGGTTCCAAAGTAATAATTATCAACATACCGTAATTTTCTTTCATGCTATCCCTGACTATAAAGTTATCAAATGTGTTTCTCTGTCACCATACGTAAGCGCCAGTGGAATCAAAATTACACATATCTATGATTTAATTCTATTCCAGACGCAAAAACAGTTCGTTTGCCACACTACTGCAGTAACGGTAAATTGCTTACTGCATTTTCTCGTCTATTTCGGATATGTGGACGCGTTGTTTGCTTGTACGTTTCACATAATCTTCGTTTTTGACACTGGTTTTATTGTATGTTTCTGGTATACTTTTGTGCTCTCAGTGCTACACATTTTCCATATGATGCACCGGTTTCAACAATGTAGTGTATGTTTACTACCGTGTTCGTTTTGCAAGCGTAATAACAGGAAAGTGGCACATTGTGACATACCACATGATAATATACACACACACTTGATAGGAACAATAGTGGATAATAGTGAAAGACTTACACCTCTTATAAAACAAGCTGTTAAAGAATGAAACATATTTCAAAATTAGACTCAAACATAGAAATATATCGATAATCAAATAAAATCTGCAAATACTCCTAATTATGGACCCAATGGTGATGTTTTGAAGCATACAGTGATGTAAAAACTCATTTGATACTTGTGTCAACACAGTCAGCACTAATAAACCGCATATACAATAAGTTGGATTCAATAACAGCACGAAGAAAGAATTTAATGAGGCTATACCTGTTTTTCCAAAACGGAAAAGACTCCAAATAGGTGAAGAATGACTGCAACGTATAATGATTTTTAATTTATTGATTAATAAATTACAGATATATTGAGCTGCTGATCGTGATACTAACACAATGTCGGAGTTGCATATGTAATTACTTGATTGAGTATTTCAGAAACAGTCTCTATTATAAAAAACGTAAAAAATAACGCTGATTTGAAAACACTATTGGGATATTCCCAAACCTCCAGCCACCATCCTCCACCCCACCATCCTCACATCTTGTTGGGCCATTGCGTGTGGTACACTGAAGATCAGGAGGTATCCTGATACCTTGCTGATAGCACTTGGACATTCGTTCAAGTAAAACTGATGGGAATATGAAGGTCATCCATCCACTGTGTCGGTTCTAACCCTGATAATGATCTAAGACGACATGACCAGCCACCTTTATCCCACAGACGTGGGCCAATAGGATGTCAGAAAGCTCTCCCTTCCCAAATTTTATCTCAATGCTATTAAGAATAATGCTCCCCCTTTTATTACTAGAGCATCTGGATGAGCCTCATGATTTGAGGTTTGTTCACTATAGTGAGAGCATCAAGTTTTTTTGAGATTAGTGTGAGGGTACTTTTTACAGATGATGACACCACTGACATTAACAAATTAGTTTCTGGATTATTAACAATAATTTTCAAACACTCTCCTCCTCCTTCTCTATCTAGAGCAATTGCAAGAGCCTAGTAATTTGTGCACATTTATGAGAGCATTAGCAATGTTTGGGACCAAGGCGTGGTCTTTTGTGTATAATAACGTGGATACAGCAGACTAACATTTGGTTTATTGAATATAACTTTTCAAAGTTCTTTTAAAATAGATTTTTTACATATTTGGTTTCTCAACAATTATATTTCAAAACTTATTTGCAGTACATTATTTTATGCACTTTCATAGAGTATGGACACATATGTATATAAATAAAGGCACTAGAACTACTAATCAGTACAGAGATACATCTTATACCTATACAGAGAGATAGCGTCTATCTATTTACAGCAGTAATAGTAAAAAAGAAAGATTGGTTTACTTCGTTGCCCATGTAATCAGTCATTTCTGATTGTTTTCTTTTTACATAATAAATGCTTTATGCGCAGTTTCTTTTCTACAACAACAACAAATTTTCTAATACAGTTGTCTTTTTTCTGATTTTTTTGCATAATTGAAGGTTTATATTCAATTTTCTTTTTTTACAACAATAATTTATTTCTATATACAGCAGCACTAACTGACTATTAAAACTAGCAGCCATTGAAGAAAAACTCATAAACACACACACACACACACACACACACACACACACACACACACACACAAACGCACAGTTCACATTTCTTCTGCTCATATTATTTACAATTTATACCCACACATTGTCTGCAATCAATCACCTCTGACATGTATATGTATACATTCCTATGAGAAACGGACCATGCTGCTATTCCACAACATTCATACACACACACACACACACACACACACACACACACACACACACACACACAGACACGCACATACACACACACACACACACACACACACACACACACACACTACTTAAAAATGAATAACCATCCGCTCTCGGCCACTGAAGTGAGTAGTGTGACAAGTGGAGGGTTCCGATCACATCCTCACAGATGGACTGTTTGTCATCATGGTACAACAGACCAACTTTTAGCTGTGATGCAGTACATACCACATGGTCTAGTGATCGAAAGTCTATTTGGCGCACCATATGCAGGTGATGAGATGGAGCACCGTGAATACCACACAGTGGACACTCCTTGTAGTCTTCGATCATGAGAGCCAGTAAGATCGCACATGGCATAGCCACAGCTCTTCTTTAGGTGGCATGTGTGTCTGTATGATATGTGTACACTTCAGTTCTGAGACCAAAAGACCCCACAATTTACAACTCAGTTTGCGTCGTATTTCATCAGGCCGCTAACGTTATCGTTTTGAACCGTTATGTCATACGTATTACTGGCGACGTAACCAGATGTGTCGAATGCGTGATACCTTATTGCTGCATATGGATCGCTGCCTTTCACCCAGATGATGAAACCATTTGTACAAAGCAGCTTTGAACCAGCAAAATGAGGTTTCGCAAACACGTGTTGGAAGCAGTAAATGTGGAATTTAGACACGACCAATATACATATACCGACATATACAGGCTTCGTGAACGCTACCGAAATCTTACCCATCTCTAGGTCGACTAATCCTTGATTGGAGATAGTGGCTCGCTTAAAATTCGGGCTTGCTATATAATCCCTCGCACCATAACGCCCACCCCAAAGGTAAACTAAATGAATTTCGCAACGCTTTCTCAAATCTTTCATAGTATTCCCAAATACTGAAACATTCATTAATTTAATCAAAAATAATTTTCGAAATCGTAAGTCAAGAGAGTCCTCTTTTCCGTGTTGACATCTACACTGAAGTTAAAAAAGTCATGAGATACCTCCTAATGTCGTGTCGGACTTCCTCTTGTCTGATGTAGAGCGGAGGCTTGATGTGGCCTGGACTTACCAAGTCATTGGAAGTCCCCTGCAGAAATATTGAGCCATGCTGCCCCTGAAGCCGTACATAACTGCGAAAGTGTTGCCGGTGCAGGATTTTTTGTACGAACTGTCCCATCGGTTAAGTTCAATGCATGGTTGATGGGATTCATGTTGGGCGATCTAGGTGGCTAAATCATTCGCTCCAATTGTTCAGAACGTTCTTCAAACCAATCGCGAACAAGTGTGGCCTGGTGACAAGGTGCATTTTCATCTATAAAAATTCCATCTTTGTTTGGGAACGTGAAGTCTATGCGTGGCTCCAAATGGTTCCAAGTATCCGAACATAACCATTGTCAGACTGATCGGTTCAGTTGGACCAGAGGACCCAGTCCATTCCACCCAAACACAGCCTACACTATTATGGAGCCACCACCATCTTGCAGAATGCCTTGTTGACAGCTTGGATCCGTGGCTTCGTGGGGTCTGCACCACATTAGTCCAGTCCTTACCAACTGAAATTGCCACTCATCTGATCAGGCCACGGTTTTCCAGTCGTCTAGCGTCCAGCCGATATACACTCCTGGAAATTGAAAAAAGAACACATTGACACCGGTGTGTCAGACCCACCATACTTTCTCCGGACACTGCGAGAGGACTGTACAAGCAATGATCACACGCACGGCACAGCGGACACACCAGGAACCGCGGTGTTGGCCGTCGAATGGCGCTAGCTGCGCAGCATTTGTGCACCGCCGCCGTCAGTGTCAGCCAGTTTGCCGTGGCATACGGAGCTCCATCGCAGTCTTTAACATTGGTAGCATGCCGCGACAGCGTGGACGTGAACCGTATGTGCAGTTGACGGACTTTGAGCGAGGGCGTATAGTGGACATGCGGGAGGCCGGGTGGACGTACCGCCGAATTGCTCAACACGTGGGGCGTGAGGTCTCCACAGTACATCGATGTTGTCGCCAGTGGTCGGCGGAAGGTGCACGTGCCCGTCGACCTGGGACCGGACCGCAGCGACGCACGGATGCACGCCAAGACCGTAGGATCCTACGCAGTGCCGTAGGGGACCGCACCGCCACTTCCCAGCAAATTAGGGACACTGTTGCTCCTGGGGTATCGGCGAGGACCATTCGCAACCGTCTCCATGAAGCTGGGCTACGGTCCCGCACACCGTTAGGCCGTCTTCCGCTCACGCCCCAACATCGTGCAGCCCGCCTCCAGTGGTGTCGCGACAGGCGTGAATGGAGGGACGAATGGAGACGTGTCGTCTTCAGCGATGAGAGTCGCTTCTGCCTCGGTGCCAATGATGGTCGTATGCGTGTTTGGCGCCGTGCAGATGAGCGCCACAATCAGGACTGCATACGACCGAGGCACACAGGGCCAACACCCGGCGTCATGGTGTGGGGAGCGATCTCCTACACTGGCCGTACACCACTGGTGATCGTCGAGGGGACACTGAATAGTGCACGGTACATCCAAACCGTCATCGAACCCATCGTTCTACTATTCCTAGACCGGCAAGGGAACTTGCTGTTCCAACAGGACAATGTACGTCCGCATGTATCCCGAGCCACCCAACATGCTCTAGAAGGTGTAAGTCAACTACCCTGGCCAGCAAGATCTCCGGATCTGTCCCCCATTGAGCATGTTTGGGACTGGATGAAGCGTCGTCTCACGCGGTCTGCACGTCCAGCACGAACGCTGGTCCAACTGAGGCGCCAGGTGGAAATGGCATGGCAAGCCGTTCCACAGGACTACATCCAGTATCTCTACGATCGTCTCCATGGGAGAATAGCAGCCTGCATTGCTGCGAAAGGTGGATATACACTGTACTAGTGCCGACATTGTGCATGCTCTGTTGCCTGTGTCTATGTGCCTGTGGTTCTGTCAGTGTGATCATGTGATGTATCTGACCCCAGGAATGTGTCAATAAAGTTTCCCCTTCCTGGGACAATGAATTCACGGTGTTCTTATTTCAATTTCCAGGAGTGTAGTTACGAGCCCTGGAGAGCCGCTGCAGGGGATGTCGCACTGTCCTAACGGATGCGTTCGTCATAAGTCCCACATTGATTTCAGCGGTTATTTCATGCAGCGTTTCTTGTATGTTAGCTGTGACAACTCTAGGAAAACGCCGCTGCTCTCTTTCGTTAAGTGAAGGTCTTTGGCCACTGCGATGACCGTGGTGAAAGGCAATGCCTGGAATTTGGTATGCTCGGCAGTCTCTTGATATTGTGGATCTCGAAAAATTGAATGCTCTAACGATTTCCGAAACTGAATCTTCCATGCGTCTAGCTCCAACTACCATTCCGCGTTCACAGTCTGTTAATTCCCGTCGTGCGGTCATAGTAACGTCAGAAATCTTTTCACACGAATTACCAGAGTACAAATGTCAGCTTCGCCAATGCACTGCGCTTTTATGTCTTGTGTACGCGATACTACCACCATTTTGGTATGTGCATATCTCTATCCCACAACTTTCGTCACCTCAGTCTATATACTTCTTCAACCATAATGACTGTTTCAAAGAGATGGTGCAGGTGCCTCTAATAAGTTTCATTCCCAAGCCGAGGCACTGCTGAAGATTTGTTAGTGTATAAGGTATCATTTTTATCCCCCAGCATTATCAGCGTGGCGACGAGACGCTGTACTCATCATCCAGATTAGTATGATTTGCTAGTCCTGACCCCATGACATACCATACACCAGAATCCGCAGCCACGTTTTGGAACTTATCCAGTCTGGTGATTTCTTTATTCGACAGCCATCGGAACCCTCCAATAGACAGAGATTATTTCATGGCGTGGCTGCAGAAGTCGTTTATATTTAAGTATAAGATGTAGCTCGAACTGACATACAGATTGTACTCCTCCTCACTCATTCGCGGGTTAGTTGCCTTGGCGTACTTACGTTGTTGTTGTGGTCTTCAGTGCCGGCCGGAGTGGCCGAGCGGTTCTAGGCGCTGCAGTCTGGAACCGCGCGACCGCTACGGTCGCAGGTTCGAATCCTGCCTTGGGCATGGATGTGTGTGATGTCCTTAGGTTAGTTAGGTTTAACTAGTTCTAAGTTCTAGGAGACTGAAGACCTCAGAAGTTAAGTCCCATAGTGCGCAGAGCCATTTGAAGCATTTTTTGTGGTCTTCAGTCCAGAGACTGGTTTGCTACAGCTCTCCATGCTACTCTATCCTGTGCAAGCTTCTTCATCTCCCAGTACCTACTGCAACCTACATATTTCTGAATCTGCTTAGTGTATTTATCTCTCGGTCTCCCTCTACGAATTTTATCCTCCACGCTGCCCTCCAATACTAAATTTGTGATCCCTTGATGTCTCAGAACATGCTCTACCAATCGAACCCTTCTTCTAGTCAAGATGTGCCACAAATTTCTCTTCTCCCCAATTCTATTCAACACCTCCTCAGCAATTATGTGATCTACCCACCTAATCTTCAGCATTATTCTGTAGCACCACATTTGGAAAGGTTCTATTTTCTTCTTGTCCAAACTATTTATCGTCCATGTTTCACTCACATACATGGCTACACTCGATACAAATCCTTTCAGAAACGACTTCCTGACACTTAAATCTATACTCGATGTTAACAAATTTCTCTTCTTCAGAAACGCTTTCCTTGCCATTGCTAGTCTACATTTTATATCTTCTCTACTTCGACCATCATCAGTTATTTTGCTCCCCAAATAGCAAAACTCCTTTACTACCTTAAGTGTCACATTTCCTAATCTAATTCCCTCATCATCACCCGACTTAATTCGACTAAATTCCATTATCCTCGTTTTGCTTTTGTTGATGTTCATCTTATATCCTCCTTTCAAGACACTGTCCATTCCGTTCAACTGCTCTTCCAAGTTCTTTGCTGTCTCTGGCCGAATTACAATGTTATTGGTGAACCTCAAAGTTTTTATTTCTTGTCCATGGATTTTAATTCCTACTCCGAGATTTTCTTTTGTTCCCTTTACTGCTTGCTTGCTTGAAATTATTGTTCAGGGAGAAGAAATAAACATTTTATTTATGAATGCGTGGTGACTGTCCGAAAGAACAAACACCACGCAGAATCTGCAGCTGCGAACCATTATAAGCAAATAAAAGAGGGATCGCTGTTGTCAGCTTCAATGGGACAATAAGCGGAAGAGCGGAATCAGCGGCAACGCGCGAGAATGTGTACCAGACCTACTAAGCAGGAGATCCCGGTTCCAATCCTGGTCCGGTGCACATGTTTGCTCGTCGCCGCTGATTCTGGTTAATGCTCCGTTGCAGCAGACAGCGGTGACTCTCCGTTAATTTAAAAATTTTATGCTTTGCCGATGGCTTTGTAATTGTGACAGAGAAGACAACAGAATTCGAACTGCACTTGAATGGTATCTATAGTGTCTTGCAAAGAGGTTATAAAATGATTATCAACTACATTAAAATAATCGTAATGAAATGTAGTCGAATTCAATCATATGATATTGAGGGAATTAGAGTAGGAAATAAGGCACTAAAACTTATAGATCAGATTTTCTATTTGGCTGGCAAAATAACTGGCTATGGCAGGAGCAAGCACTCCGTCTTCAGGCCAAAAGTGGCCCATCGGGACCATCCGACCGCCATGTCATCCTCAGTTGAGGGTGCGGATAGGAGGGGCGTGTCGTCAGCACGCCGCTCTCCCGGTTGTTATGACGGTTTACTTTGACTGGAGCCGCTACTATTCGGTCGAGTAGCTCCTCAAGTGGCAACACGAGGCAGAGTGCACCCCGAAAAACTGCAACAGCTCATGGCGACCCGGATGGTCACCCATCCAAATGCCGGCCACGCCCGACAGCTCTTAATGTGATCTGACGGGAACCAGTGTATCCACTGCTGCAAGGCCGTTGCCTATGACAGGAGCAAAGAGAATATAAAATGCAGAGCGATACTAGCAGTAAAAGCGTTTATGAAAAAAAGTTACTATCGAATATAAGTCTTTTCTGAATGTATTTGTGTTGTGAATTGGCAGGAGCCAATTCACGGAGTTTGGAGGAAGCCGAAAGGCACGCGATTAAGCTCACGCAGGCGGGCGTGAGGTCTGGAACAGGTCAGAGAAATAAGACTAGCAAAACAAGAGTAACTGGTAGAATACTTAACTTTAATCCACAATTGGAGTACATCGGTCTGATGGTTCATGCTTCATTAGATACATAGCAAAGGATAAATGTCGCCTTGCTAGGTCGTAGCAAATGACGTAGCTGAAGGCTATGCTAACTATCGTCTCGGCAAATGAGAGCGTATTTGTCAGTGTAGCTTCGCTAGCAAGTCGGCTGTACAACTGGGGCGAGTGCTAGTACGTCTCTCTAGACCCGCCGTGTGGCGGCGCTCGGTCTGCCATCACCGACAGTGGCGACACGCGGGTCCGTCGTATACTAGCGGACCGTGGCCGATTTAAAAGCTACCACCTAGCAAGTGTGGTGTCTGGCGGTGACACCACATATTTGTGTAGAGTGTAGCCGTGTAGGGAAGTTAAACGTGGAGATAATCAGTTCAGACAAGAAGAGAATGGAAGATTTTGAAATGTGGTGCTACAGAAGAATATTTAAATAGGATATTATAGTGCCTACGTTGTTCAGGAGTACGACATAATGCATTGCATCGTACTTATGACCAACACAGACCTTGCAATATCCTATTTGTCCGCTGACACTGGGCAAGCAAGTTTCAATTAAAATTTCTCCCCTGTATGGCAATATACGTAACTGAAGTACGGGTACAGGTTGTAGACACATTACTGACGACACATGGAAGTTTGGGTCTGCTGTGAAGTGTGCTCGGTTAGCTTAATGGTGAATCGACTACTCGCGATAAACAGGAAATCTCGGTCCGCACAAATTTTCATTGTTATCATTCCATTATACAGCCGATGGTTGTCAATATTCGCAGCTGCAAATACATTTTAGAATATTTAAAGTTAGGTGGGTATTTTCAGGAAATTATAGCGAGAGCTTCATCGATTTGTGGGAAAATAGAAATGTGGATCAACTTCACTAAAAAAACGGATTGATTGATAAGGAATCCTGAAGCATCACGGAATCACCAGTATAGTAATGGAAGGAGAGGTAAAAAATGTGGAGAGAGACGAAGGTTTGAGTACAGTATACAGGTTCAAATGTTTCAAATGGCTCTGAGCACTATGAGACTTAACATCTGAGGTCATCAATCCCCTAGAACTTAGAACTACTTTAACCTAACTAACCTAAGGACATCACACACATCCATGCCCGAGGCAGGATTCGAACCTGCGACCGTAGCAGTCACGCGGTTCCGGACTGAAGCCCCTAGAACCGCTCGGCCACAAGGCCAGCATACAGGTTCAAATGGATGTACACTATGTGGTCAAAAGTATCCGGACGTCTGGCTGAAAATGACTTACAAGTTCGTGGTGCCCTCCATCGGTAATGATGGAATTCAATATGGTGTTGGCCCACCCTTAGCCTCGATGACAGCTTCCACAATCGCAGGCATACGTTGAATCAGGTGCTGGAATGTTTCTTGGCGAATGGCAGCCCATTCTTCATGGAATGCTGCACTGAGAAGAGAGGTATCGATGTCGGTCGGTGAGGCCTGGCACGAAGTCGGCGTTCCAAAACATCCCAAAGGTGTTCTACAGGATTAAGGTCAGGACTCTGTGCAAACCATTCCATTACAGGGATGTTATTGTCGTGTAACCACTCTGCCACAGGCCGTGCATTATGAACAGGTGCTCGATCGTGTTGAAAGATACAATCGCCATCTCCGAATTGCTCTTCAACAGTGGGAAGTAAGAAGGTGCTTAAAACATCAATGTAGACCTGTGCTGTGATAGTGCCGTGCAAAACAACAAGGGGTGCAAGCCCCCTCCGTGGAAAACATGACTACACCATAACACCACCGCCTCAGAATTTTACTGTTGGCCCTACACACCCACACCCTGCCATCGTATCGCTACATTGTGTACTGTGATTCGTCACTCCACACAACGTTTTTTCCGCTGTTCAATCGTCCAATATTTACGCTCCTTACACCAAGCGAGGCATCGTTTGACAATTACCGGCGTGATGTGTGACTTATGAGCAGCCGCTCAACCATGAAATCGACGTTTTCTCACCTCCCGCCTAACTGTCATAGTACTTGCAGTGAATCTTGATGCAGTTCGGAATTACTAGGTCATGGTCTGGATAGATGTCTGCCTATCACACGTTACGACCCTCTTCAGCTGTCGGCGGTCTTTGTCAGTCAACAGACGAGGTCGGCCTGTACGATTTTGTGCTGTACGTCTTCCTTCACGTTCCTACTTCTCTATCACATAGGAAACACTGGACCTAGGGATGTTTAGCAGTGTAGAAATCGCGAGTACGGACGTATGACACAAGTGACCTCCAGCAACCTGACCACGTTCGAAGTCTGTGTGTTCCGCGGAGCGCCCCATCCTGCTTTCTCACGATGTCTAATGACTACTGAGGTCGCTGATATGGAGTGCCTGGCAGTAGCCGGCAGCACAATGCACCTAATATGAGAAACGTATGCTTTTGGGAGTGTACGGATGTTTTTGATCAGATAGTGTAGGTTGCGGTAGTTATGCATAGATAAAGAGGCTTGCAAAGGATATACTAGCGTGGAGAGCTATGTGGAGAGTGTGCAGAATTTGGAGGGCGGGGGGGGGGGGGGGTCAGAAATGACTTAGAGAGAGGAATGGTTATTCGAGTCGGTACAGTCTTTCGGATATGAATTAAAGAATATTTGAAAACCCTGAAATTAACAATTTAATGTTTTTTTTCTATTGATACCCGTGGATGAGGTGTCACTCTGCGGAGTACAGCTTCTCAACACTTAGCTTCATTATGGACTCTAACACATTGTGATAAACTTCCCCATTGACGATGTCATTTATTCTCTCAGAGGTCCTGTACACCGACAAACTGCCTTGGGTCGGAAGACTTGAGAAGATGGTTTAAGTGGCTCTGAGCACTATGGGACTTATCATCTGAGGTCATCAGTCCCCTAGAATTTAGAACTACTTAAACCTAACTAACCTAAGGACATCACATACATCCATGCCCGAGGCAGGATTCGAACCTGCGACCGTAGCGGTCGCGCGGTTCCAGACTGTAGCGCCTAGAACCGCTCGGCCACTCCGGCTGGCGGAAGACCTGAGAGATGAGTCTTGTATAGCCATAACCAATACACTTTCCTGCAAAATACGTGCCGTCGACCTTCCGATAGGCTATCAAGTGAACGCAGCTTAAATCAGTTCTCCGAGGGTAAAGTTAATTGCCTTTCGGTATACTTCCCACGATTCTGGCAGTAGCAGGAATTTGTGTCTAAACACAGTAAATGACACATATCTCGTCCAACAGACTTTCATCTCTTCACTGGGCGTATGGCGTCGATCACGCATAGAATGAGCATTTATTTATTTAACTAATGACTACTGTAGCGGTTAACATACACCTAAAAAGAGTTGAGACTCACCAATACAAGAATAAAGAGTCTTGCGCGTGTCTATGTAGAGTTAAGGCAACCAGGGTACACGATACATGGCGAAATTTATTGTTGCAGACAGCAGTGGGGTTACTTCGCAACTCATTCAGTATGTAGTCAGCACCTAGACAATTTAACATTAGCTTCTCTGACTGAGCATTTCTTTACATACCATCCTAGTAATTACACCTCGATTAATCCCATATGAATATTCCGATAGATTTAACGACGACTTTTAGGTATAACAGCTGAGAAGAAATAGTTCATGAGTCGAAAGGTGGCTGTTGAATGACCACCTCACTTTGTATCACGCTGAAGACTGAAGAAAACAATTCTAACCACTGTTGTAAACGAGGCCTACCTAAAAAACTGTCATGTTCTTAATTTGTGGTGTAGGTTGCCATAGTGGTCGAGAATGTTATTCCTATCTACAATTTAGCCTTGTTACATAAATGGAAATAAATATCAGTGGGAAGCTCTTGTAGCTACATTGCACTTTCTCGGTGTGTGACCATCCATCAAATTAATTTACGTGAGGCGTACGCCTTCTCTCCAGTACGCGGGGCTTCTGGAGCCACTCGAGCGCTTTAATAACGGTATGGTCTTCCGCTTACCCTTGTGTGTGCATTTAACTACCTGTCTACATTCACTTGATACTTTCTTATTACCTCGATGAAATATTCCGAATGATTTCCATTACAGACGTGACAATGCATATGTAAATTTTTTGTTTGGGCGTAGAATGGATGTTCAGCGCGTAAGTTACGACTGCTCTCTTCTTTCTAGTTCCGGGCCATCTATGTTAAGAACCATGGTAGTAACAGGAGAAGGGTTGCTGTAGCTGTGTAGCAGCATCCTTGTTGGAGTAGCAGTCTGGCGCTCACTGAGTAATGCGCTCGCTGATTTAGGTGGCCGTTCGAATCTTCCTGGAAAAATATTGCGGTCAGTAATTTTCTTTTCTCGTTTTCGTTATTCGACCTGCCAGAACGAAATTCAGCAACAGAGAGAGAAGTTCTGTATCTTAAACCAGCTTACAGCCTCGATTCGATAGTTTGTATGATTAACCAGATGTGTGTTTTGGAAATACAGAATCAAACAGATGACAAGCTCTGAAAAGGCTCGAGCGACTCATTAATGACACTTAATTTGCGTTTGTTCATTATTTAGGGAATCGTCAACCTCGTTCATAGCTTCAGTTTTATATGTGCATCAGAATAGATACATTTCTCTTGTGAATACTCTTTGATTACTATGTGATATCGAATGTAATGTCTATTGATTTTCCTTATACTGTTGCCTCTACTACCATGTTTTCACACTACGGCGAGAGTCCTGAAATACTACCGGTATATGACACAGACCACATGTATCAAAAGTGCGCGGTATGTTATTGCTTCTTGACGTTTGGGAAAGTTGGTTTCGGAGTTACTTTCTCCATATAAGGGCAGATATATTGCTCTTTCCTATTTTAATATTGTGGCAACCATCTCAATTACAAACTCGTACAGATGAGAATATGGTCTCTAGGAACCGAAAACGGTCGTGATCAAATAAAGCATTTTACAAATGTGACTAAAACAAACAGTTTACTCTTCTCGCCGGCCGGTGTGGACGAGCGGTTCTAGGCGCTTCAGTCTGGAACCGCGCGATCACTACGGTCGCAGGTTCGAATCCTGCTTCGGGCACGGATGTCTGTGATGTCCTTAGGTTAATTAGGTTGAAGTAGTTCTAAGTTCTAGGGGACTGATGACCTCAGATGTTAAGTCCCATAGTGCTTAGAGCCATTTGAACCATTTGAATTTTTTACCTTTCTCTTTCATTAGAACAAACTTTCGTCATGAGATAGAGACGTAATTCAATTGCATTTTCTGATGCTTTTTAATTATTGTTGTGTCTAGACAAGACAGCCTAGACACAATGAGAGGAAGCCGAAAGGCACGCGCTTAAACTCACGCAGGCTGGCGTGAGGTCTGAAACAGGATACGTATTGAATGCTATAAAGAAAAGTACGTAGCTTCTGGAATACTTAACTTTAATCAACATTTGTAGAACATCGCTCTTGATGATACATTAATAGACTCTCAATATCAATTGAATACGGCGCCATCCTAGGTCGTAGCAAATGTAGCTGAAGGCTATGCTAACTATCGTCTCGGCAAATGAGAGCGTAATTGTCAGTGAACCGTTCCTTGCAAAGTCGGCTGTACAACTGGGGCGAGTGCTAGTACGTTTCACTAGACGTGCCGTGTGGCGGCGCTCGGTCTGCCATCACTGACAGTGGCGACACGCGGGTCCGTCGTATACTAGCGGATCGCGGCCGATTTAAAAGCTACCACCTAGCAAGTGTGGTGTCTGGCAGTGACACCATAATTATGATGTTAAAATATATGCTTCAAAGATTCTCATGTCATTTGCTGCACGAACAAATTCCACGTGAGTATCTTGGCCATCCCTGTATCGGAATTTTTTGACGCTTGTGTTTGTAGTTATTAAGTTCTCACACCCTCCCACACCCTAAATCCCTGAAACAAATAATTCTGAAAAACTGTAGTAGAACACATATTACGTCACTTTCAGTCAGCTTACGTTCTTCAAACACCGCTCATGGAATTCATAGTCCGATGGCCTTTCTGCGTTTTCGTCAAAGACAGACTGCGCCGATTTCACTCGATGTATCAATCTTTTTCCATGAAAACTCACACATTAACTATCAATAGTGTTATACTAGCCAAAACACGAGCAGCAGCGTACACCACAGATGTAAAGCAGTCGCTGCGACACTCACGGAACACAAAGATGGATAAGGAACCTGTGGCCACAGCCAGTGCCGGCGCCTTCTGTTCTGTGAGCCGACGCTGAAGCATGAAACCGTTGACAAGCACAGACAACCAAACTGTATCACGAAAATATTTTTGCATTATACTGTCTAAGTGACGTGACAAAATATGAAATTATGAATCTGCCTTTGTTAGACATATAATTTCAGTATACGCTGATCAGTCGGAACATTCTAATCACCTACCTTAGCCGATATGTCCACCTTTGGCACGGAAAACAGCGGCGACGCGTCGTGACATGGAAGCAATGGGGCCAGGGTGGGTCGCTGGAGGGAGTTAGCACCACATCTGCACATACAAGTCACCTAATTCCTGTAAATTCCTGGGAGGGGGGCGATGAGCTCTGGCGCCACTTTCAGTCTCATCTCAGATGTGTTCGATTGGGTTCAGATCTGGCGAGTTAGGGTACCAGCACATCAGTTGTAAGTCTCCACTGTGTTCCTGGAACCACTCCTTCACACTCCCGGCCTTGTGACACGGCGCAAAAAAAATGGTTCAAATGGCTCTGAGCACTATGGGACTTAACATCTGAGGTCATGAGTCCCCTAGAACTTAGAACTACTTAAAGCTAACTAACCTAAGTACATCACACACATCCATGCCCGAGGCAGGATTCGAACGTGCGACCGTAGCGGTCGCGCTGTTCCAGACTGAAGCGCCTAGAACTGCTCGGTCACCAGCGGCCGGCTGAGGACATGGCGCACTATTTTGCTGAAAAATGCCACTGCTATCGGAAAACATGATCGGTCAGGAAGGGGTATACATGGTCTGCAACCAGTGTACGATACTCCTTGGCCGTCATGGTGCCATGTACGAGCTCCACTGGACCGATGGATGACACGTGAATATCCCCAGAGCATAATGGAGCCGCCGTCACCTTGTAGCCTCATTACAAGGGTCAAGGAGCCGTTGCCTGGGAAGACGTCGGATTCGCGTTTTCCTATCGATATAATGAATAAAGTGTCGGGATTCATTAGACCATGCAATGCTCTGCCACTGCACCATCGTCCAGTGCCGATTGTCACTTGCCTATTTCAGTCATAGTTTCCGAAAAAAATGGTTCAAATGGCTCAGAGCACTATGGGACTCAACATCTTAGGTCATCAGTCCCCTAGAACTTAGAACTACTTAAACCTAACCAACCTAAGGACATCACACACATCCATGCCCGAGGCAGGATTCGAACCTGCGACCGTAGCGGCCGCGCGGTTCCAGACTGTAGCGCCTAGAACCGCATGACCACACCGGCCGGCCATAGTTTCCGATGTCGTGGTGTTAACATTGGTATATGCATGAGTCGTCGGCTATGAAGGCCCATTATTGAGAGTGTTAGGTATATTTTTGGATAGGGTCCGCCTTTAGCAAAACACAGTTTTGTTTTTTAACCCAAACATGTTTCACTGCAGTTGCAGCATCTTCAGTGGGCTTTTATTTCTCATCTGTTAAAGATAAAGAATGTTCTTTACGGTTTGTATACATGTAACTATTAGTTTTTAAATCGTAGTTACAGATATTTAAAAAACACATAAATTATGAATTCGTACATTTTTACCACATGGTGTGGTTTTTCTGATGCATTGTGTTTCTACAGTGACTGTTTTGTTATACAGTTTGTCATCTGCAACCACTTATACCCTAAAGGAGATAAATTGTTTAAGTCAAAATTACGATTTGAAATTGTTATTTATGTGCTTGAAATTAATTAATTCTATGTGTGTATGTGTGTGTGTGTGTGTGTGTGTGTCTATTTACATAATGGTCCACTTACGTTTTCTTTTTCCTTATCTTCATCACTGTCATATACTATATATTGAGTTGCCACTGTCACTGTCACTGTCACTGTTTCACTGTTTACCAGCTGTAAAAACAAACATGGCGGGCAGTGGAACAAGTGTAGGTGAAAAAACAAGATAGATGACAGTGGAACAGTTGAAGGTGTTCCTGGCAGTTTTTCTGAATCTTTCAGAGGTGTCGGTGATTTTTTTTGTGTAAGTGTGTGTGTGAAAAGGGAGAGAGAGAGAGAGAGAGAGAGAGAGAGAGAGACAGAGAGAGACAGAGAGAGAGACCATAAGTGAGACATTAGGCTTTAGTTTTTATTTTCTTTTCTTTTGTGTGTGTGTGTGTGTGGTGCGACTAAAGGAAGAGAGAGAGAGACCATAAGTGAGACATTAGGTTTTAGTTTTTCTTTTCTTTTCTTTTGTGTGTGTGTGTGTGTGTGTGTGTGTGGTGTGACTAAAGGAAGAGAGAGAGGGAGAGAGAGAGAGAGAGAGAGAGAGAGAGACAGTAAGTTTTAGGATTTATTTGTGTGTGTGTGTGTGTGAAAAGGGAGAGAGAGAGTGTGTGTGTGTGAGTGTGGCAGTAGTTTTTTCTTTTTTTTGTGTGTGTGGTGTGTGAAAAGGAAGAGAGAGAGAGAGAGAGAGAGAGAGAGAGAGTTAGAATACAGTAGGTTTTAGGATTCCTTTATGTGTGCGGGGGGGGGGGAGGGAGGGTGCTGGGGTTGGGGTAGGGGGTGAGATCTCTGTAGGTTGGTCTTGTCTAATAATTCTTTGAGGGCACTCAGACTCAGATCACGCGCCCTCCGCATTCTGCGCGCTGCCAGCACACTCACTGGTAGTACATGCACCGTGCGTGTGTCTGACCAGCAGTCATCCCTCGCCAGGGACGCTGCTATGCCCTGGACGGGTTTATATTGATAGTAGGTCGGTGGTCATAATGTTCTGGATGATCAGCGTGCAGTCGGAGTGCAGTATAACGATTAGACTTCAAAGCGCTTCTCAGCGCCATTTACCATCCAGACCACTAGCAGACGCGGCCTTAGATGGCTCTAGTAGACAACATTTCTTCTACCAACGCTGTGGCCACTGGCCAGATTGTGCAGACTGCCAGACATGAAGTTGTGAGATTCATCATGTTTATTGCCGCCTAACGAATCGGTTCTGTCTTAGCCGCTGTGGAAGCTGGCAGTGACCTGGTGTTTTTGTCAAAGACTGTGTTATTTTGAATGATTTCGAAGCGTCATACTTTAGAACTGAAAGTTAGTTTCATGTAGTGATTCAGCCTATGTTTATTCTGTTATTCGGTGTTATTCAGCAAAGGTGTGACCGCACGCATGGTATCATACATATCATTTTAGGTTAGAAAATTCCCTCCCTAGGCCCGACAAGATGCCTCCTGGCACGCGACAAGGTAGCAGCAGGCAAAACGCAACAGGGAATGACAATATTCATGTGGTAATAGTAAACTGCAGAAGCGTCTATAGAAAAGTCCCAGAACTGCCCTCATTAATAAACGGTCACAATGCCCATATAGTACTAGGGACGGAAAGTTGGCTGAAACCAGATGTAAACAGAAATGCAATTCTAAACTCAGATTGGAATGTATACCGCAAAGACAGGCTGGACAGTGAAGGGGGGGCGTGTTTATAGCGATAAAAAGTGCAATAGTATCGAAGGAAATTGACGGAGATCAGAAATGTGAAATAATTTTGGTGAAGGTCATGGTTAAAGCAGGCTCAAACATTGTAATTGGATAGGCCCCGTGGCTAAGCAGCTGTTGTGGCAGAACACCTGAAAGAAAATTTGGAAAATATTTCGAGTAGATTTCCCGACCATGTTATGGTTTTGGGTGGGGATTTTAATTTTCGAGATATAGACTGGGAGATTCAAACGTGTATAACGAGTGGCAGGGAAAAACAATCCAGTGAAATTTTTTAAGTGCATTATCTGAAAACTACCTTGAGCAGTTAATCAGAGAACCGACTCGTAGCGATAACATATTAGCCGTTCTGGTGACAAACAGACCCGAACTATTTGAAACAGTTAACGCAGAACAGGGAATCAGCGATCATAAAGCGGTTACAGCGTTGGTGATTTCAGCCGTAAATAGAAATATTAAAAAAGGTAGGAAGATTTTTCTGTTTAGAAAGAGTTCAAAAAAAATGGTTCAAATGGCTCTGAGCACTATGGGACTTAACATCTGTGGTCATCAGTCCCCTAGAACTTAGAACTACTTAAACGTAACTAACCTAAGGACATCACACACATCCATGCCCAAGGTAGCATTCGAACCTGCGACCGTAGCAGTCGCGCGGCTCCGGACTGAGCGCCTAGAACCGCTAGACCACCGCGGCCGGCTTAGAAAGAGTGACAAATAGCAGATTTCAGAGTACTTGACGGCTGAACACAAAAGTTTTATCTCAAGTACAGATAGTGTTGAGGAACAGTGGACAAAGTTCAAAACCATCGTACAATATTCATTAGATGAGTATGTGCCAAGCAAGATCGTAAGAGATGGAAAAGAGCCACCGTGGTACAACAACCGAGTTAGAAAACTGCTACGGAAGCAAAGGAAACTTAACAGCAAACATAAACATAGCCAAAGCCTTGCAGACAAACAAAAATTACACGAAGCGAAATGTAGTGTGAGGAGGGCTATGCGAGAGGCGTTCAACGAATTCGAAAGTAAAGTTCTATGGACTGACTTGGCAGAAAATCCTTAGAAATTTTGGACTTATGTCAAAGCGGTAGGTGGATCAAAACAAAAAGGCCAGACACTCTGTGACCAAAATGGTACTGAAACAGAGGATGACAGACTAAAGGCCGAAATACTAAAGGTCTTTTTCCATAGCTGTTTCACAGAGGAAGACTGCACCTTCTCTAGATTGTCACGCACATGAAAAAATTGTAGATATCGAAACAGATGACAGAGGGGTAGAAAAACAATTAAAATCGCTCAAAAGAGGAAAGACCGCTGGACCTGATGGGATACCAGTTCGATTTTACACAGAGAACGCGAAGGAACTTGCCCCCCCTTCTTGCAGCGGTGTACCGTAGGTCTCTAGAAAAGCGTAGCGTTCCAAAAGCTCGGAAAAGGGCACAGGTCATCCTCGTTTTCAAGAAGGGACATCGAACAGATGTGCAGAACTATAGACCTATATCTCTAACGACGATCAGTTGTAGAATTTTGGAACACGTATTATGTACGAGTATAATGACTTTACTGGAGACTAGAAATGTACTCTGTAGGAATCAGCATGTGTTTCGAAAAAGACGATCGTGTGAAACCCACCTCGCGCTATTCGTCTAAGAGACTCAGAGGACCATAGACACGGGTTCCTAGGTAGATGCCGTGTTTCTTGACTTCCGTAAGGCGTTTGATACAGTTCCCCACAGTAGTTTAATGATCAAAGTAAGAGCATATGGACTATCAGGCCAATTGTGTGATTGGATTGAAGAGTTCCTAGATAACGGAACGCAGCATGTCATTCTCAATGGAGAGAAGTCTTCCGAAGTGAGAGTGATTTCAGGTGTGGCGCAGGGAATGTCGTAGGACCGTTGCTATTCACAAGATATATAAATGACCTTGTGGATAACATCGGAAGTTCACTGAGGCTTATTGCGGATGATGCTGTAGTATATCGAGAGGTTGTAACAATGAAAAATTGTACTGAAATGCAGGAGAATCTGCAACGAATTGACGCATGGTGCAGGGAATGGCAATTGAATCTGAATGTAGACAAGTGTAATGTGCTGCGAATACATACGAAGAAAGATCCTTTATCATTTGGCTACAATATAGCAGGTCAGCAACTGGGAGTAGTTAATTCCATAAATTATCTGGGAGTAGGCATTAGAAGTGATTTAAAATGGAATGATCATATAAATTTGATCATCGGTAAAGCAGATGCCAGACTGAGATTCATTGGAAGAATCCTAAGGAGATGCAATCCGAAAACAAAGGAAGTAGGTTACAGTACACTTGTCCGCCCACTGCTTTAATATTGCTCACTGGTGTGGGATCCGTACCAGATAGGGTTGATAGAAGAGATAGAGAAGATCCAACGGAGAGCAGCGCGCTTCGCTACAGGATCATATAGTAATCGCGAAAGCGTTACGGAGATGATAGATGAACTCCAGTGGAAGACTCTGCAAGTGAAACGCTCAGCAGCTCGGTACGGGCTTTTGTTGAAGTTTCGAGAACATACCTTCACCGAGGAGTCAAGCAGTATATTGCTCCCTCCTACGTATATCTCGCTAAGAGACCATGAGGATAAAATCAGAGAGATTAGAGCCCACACAGAGGCATACTGACAATCTTTCCTTCCACGAACAATACGCGACTGGAATAGAAGGGAAAACCGATAGAGGTACTCAAGGTACCCTCCGTCACACACCGTCAGGTGGCTTGCGAAGTATGGATGTAGATGTAGATACGGTAATAACAGTGTACACAGCTGGTGAAATGGTGTAGTGGTGAAGTCGGTAAATTTCTGTTGTGTGGGTAGTTGTTTCGAGTACTGTCATTTCTATACAATTTAATTCGTTGTAAGAGTCATTAATTTATAACGACGACGACAATTGTAGCGTTTGAATTATTCGTAATTATGTGACCTAGTAAGGAGTGGAGTCAAATGCTCTACTCTGTGTCCACACATCAGGCTTTTCACCACTTTTTTCTTTATGTATTGTGCTTTCTATTTGACATTTGAAAAGTAAAGGATATCTCTTTTAGGCTTTAGTCAGTACTAGCGTCCTGCCTGCATATAAATAAACAGAACCCAAATGAATATGAAGCCTTCTTCATAACTTAAAAACTGTATGGCTTCAAAAAAATGGTTCAAATGGCTCTGAGCACTATGGGACTCAACTGCTGTGGTCATAAGTCCCCTAGAACTTAGAACTACTTAAACCTAACTAACCTAAGGACATCACACACATCCATGCCAGAGGCAGGATTCGAACCTGCGACCGTAGCGGTCGTGCGGTTCCAGACTGTAGCGCCTTTAACCGCTCGGCCACTCCGGCCGGCTGTATGGCTTCCCTTTGACGTCTTCAACAGCACTGAAGTCATGCACCATATTAAACAAAGTGATTTTCTTGTTGGTCTCGTCCTTCTTGATCGACAGTTGTAAAATGTTTTAAAACCCATAGCCGAGCGAACGACTGAAAAAGTGAAATACAGTGACAGATCTATACGTACATTTTGTACCTCGCTTTAAAATAAATATCTTAGCCATTTTGCCCGCATCTCGTGGTCGTGCGGTAGCGTTCTCGGTTCCCACGCCCGGGTTCCCGGGTTCGATTCCCGGCGGGGTCAGGGATTTTCTCTGCCTCGTGATGGCTGGGTGTTGTGTGCTGTCCTTAGGTTAGTTAGGTTTAAGTAGTTCTAAGTTCTAGGGGACTGATGACCATAGATGTTAAGTCCCATAGTGCTCAGGGCCATTCTTAGCCATTTTTGCACAAACATTTGTGATAAATTCCATTACACATTTATCTAAAAAAAGTTTAAGACAAAATAAATTTACTTTTGTTCGTAGTAACGTAAATGTTCCAGAAAAGTAAATGAAGCTCAAACAGAACATTTACTTGTCTTAAAAAAAATTTCTCCTTAGTAACACAACAGATTCAGTACCGTGTCATTTTCCACCCTCTTCTACAACAGCATCTAGCCGCCAGGGAACAGAGACAACAAGTTCCGGATGATCTGTTATTCTGCAACCTCTCTTCCCCCACATCATGAACAGAACTATGGACAGTGCTGCCTTGTTTGTTGGTACATGTCTTCTATTCCTAATAATTTTCCCCATCTCTGCCCATACGTGCTCTGTAAGATAGAGGTCGGAACTTTTGGGAGGCCAGTCCAACAGCTCAACATCTCCGTTCATTTGAAACCTATGTTTTACACAATACGCTGTGTGGCCTGGGGATCGGTCATGTTGGAAGGTTATTCTGACCCCCGAAAATTTGTGACGAACAGATGGAAGCATTATGTTCTCCATTAGTTTGCAGCAGTAATCGCTAGAAATCGGCCGATACAGTTCCCACAAAACGCAACCATTTTCTGATGTTGTTGTCGTGGTCTTCAGTCCTGAGACTGGTTTGATGCAGCTCTCCATGCTACTCTATCCTGCGCAAGCTTCTTCATCTCCCAGTACCTACTGCAACCTACATCCTTCTGAATCTTCTTGGTGTATTCATCTCTTGGTCTCCCTCTACGATTTTTACCCTCCACGCTGCCCTCCAATACTAAATTGGTGATCCCTTGATGCCTCAGAACATGTCCTACCAACCGATCCCTTCTTCTAGTCAAGTTCTGCCACAAACTCCTCTCCTCCCCAATCCTATTCAACACCTCCTCATTAGTTATGTGATCTACCGATCTAATCTTCAGTATTCTTCTGTAGCACCACATTTCGAAAGCTTCTATCCTCTTCTTGTCTAAACTATTTATCGTCCATGTTTCACTGCCATACATGGCTACACTCCATACAAATTCTTTCAGACACGACTTCCTGACACTTAAATCTATACTCGATGTTAACAAATCTGATATCCATCTACAAACTGCGACAGAAGTTGGGCCACAGCTTTGTCTCTGCTGTCGAATCTTACTCCAGTTGGACGAAATACGTAGACCGAACGATTTGGTACAGTAGAAAATACCTTCTCGTCCGTAAGTACAGCTAGGTCCCAGTATGAAAGCTGCTTCCTTCTGCACGTCAGAGTGAAGTTTAATCCGGCAGCCTTCTGTTGCTCTTTCAACATTTCCTTAACGGCCGATTTTCGTCCATACCTTCCTTTAGCGTTGGGACGACAACATAAAGTCGACCTGCTCATGCATAGGTGAAATATGTTCTTAATTTCTGTGCTGCTTGTTACGGCGTAAAGTCAGCGCTGGCACGCCAGTCGGGAACGACGGGGAAGAGAAGGCTGTGAGAAGAAGTCAGCCAATCGCACGCTGACCGACCTCCCTCCAGGACGAATGGTTCAAATGGCTCTGAGCACTATGGGACTCAACTGCTGTGGTCATAAGTCCCCTAGAACTTAGAACTACTTAAACCTAACTAACCTAAGGACAGCACACAACACCCAGCCATCACGAGGCAGAGAAAATCCCTGACCCCGCCGGGAATCGAACCCGGGAACCCGGGCGTGGGAAGCGAGAACGCTACCGCACGACCACGAGATGCGGGCCCTCCAGGACGACAACGCGTCAGCAGCGACCCCCATGTGAAGAGGATATAAGCGCCGCGTCCGACTGTTTAAGCCCACTTCGATAACAACTTCAACTTTAGCCACTTCGTTAGCCGTCTCATCGTAGACTATCATTAGTACTCTCTATGTAGCACAGATGAGTGGCTGGCTTGAGTGGCAGAGCGGTTCTAGACGCTACAGTCTGGAACCGCGCGACCGCTACGGTCGCAGGTTCGAATCCTGCCTCGGGCATGGATGTGTGTGATGTCCTTAGGTTAGTTAGGTTTAAGTAGTTCTAGGTTCTAGGGGACTGATGACGTCAGAAGTCAAGTCCCATAGTGCTCAGAGCCATTTTAACCATACGAACAGATTTGTGTTTGTGTATTCTGAAGAAGACTTATTATTTTGTATGTCGCCCTTTGCTTGCGACACATCCGTGTAATCAAAAGTTAAGTATCTGCATTTGTTTAGTTGTAATAAAACTCATTAATACGAGTTATTTGACGGTTTGTCTAGCGAACCGAGTATGCAGGATTCCTAGACACAACAACATGGCAACGAAGATGTCCGAATAACATGGTGCCGACGATATAGGAGTCACCAGCTGCCACATATTGTCTCTGTTTTGTTTTATCGTAGGCTATCGTGTTTTTCTGGCTCCTTAATTCTACGAGGGTCACTCCAAAAGAAATGCACACTATTTTTGTAAAAGTACAGTTTTCATTCTGCATGTGTGAATGTTTTACAGTGTGTAGATACATCTTTCCCGCTTGTTTTCAAACTTAGTTCAACCTGTTTCCGTGAGTGGCGCCGTCACAGCATGTCTTCAGGGTAGCTGCTACACTTAACGTTCGTTAGAAGCAACGTGCTGTCATAGAATTCCTGTGAAAACATCCACAAGAGATTGAAAAAGGTGTATGGAGATGCTGCTGTCGATCGCAGTACAGTTAGTCGGTGGACAAGCAGGCTACGTGATGAAAGAGGGCACGGCAATATTGAGGATTGTCCTCGCAGTTGCAGGCCTCGTACTTTACACACTCCAAACAATGTGCAGGGAGTTAACGAATTGGTGACTGCTGACAGACGCATCACAGCTCGACTGAGTCGTGTTCGACCACATCGGTAAAAGCAGGATGTTTTGCTGTTGCACGACAATGCACGGCCACATGTCAGTCAAAAATCCATGGAAGCGATCGCAAAACTCTGATGGACAACACTGAAACACCCGCCTTACAGTCCTGCCTTGGCTCCATGTGACTATCATCTCTTTGGGAACCTGAAAGATTCTCTTCGTGGAACAAGGTTTGAAGATGATGATTCCCTTGTGCATGCTGTCAAACAGTGGCTCCAACAGGTTGGTCCAGAATTATACCGTGCGGGAATACAGGCGCTGGTTTCAAGATGGCGTAAGGCAGTTGAGAGGGATGGAAATTATGTGGAGAAATGAAAATATTGTTCCTAAAGGATGTATCTACACACTGTAAAACTTTCAAACTTGTAGAATAAAAGATGGATTAAAAAAATAGTGTGCATTTCTTTTGGAGTGACCCTCGTACCTTGTCTTATCTTTGCAGGGGTGTATTTACATGTTTTAACAGTGTCTCTTATAGTATTTTTTCTATTCAGTGTTTTCAGGTGGGCGTTGCAGAAATTTTCGTTGCCTGTAAATTTATTTTTATTGCTTACATCGTCTATTTATTACATTTGCGTATTCCAAAATGAGCAACCTACCTGTCCCACCCTCTGCTCAGGCGCCTCAGCTGCAAGCGATAGATGCAGCGCAGGTAGCACAGAATTGGTGACTTCACACCAGAAGCGTTGTCCAATGCTCAGTGTAACTATTCACAAATGGAGAAAGAAGCATTGGCTATTGTGTATGATGTCACCAAATTGCACCACTATTTGTATGGCAGAAAATTCTACTTAGTAACGGATCACAAGCCATTGTACTCCTTGTTTCATCCGATGAAGCCGGTTGCTGTACGAACTACGCAAAAATTGCAAAGATGGGCTTTGTTGTTGTCTCAATACCAGTACGAGATTGGCTAACGCCAGACAACTCAACATGATAATGCGGAAGCTCTTTGACGTCTTCCTGATACTGACTTCCATGCTTCTGCTGCATCTTGTTGTCACACCGATGCTCACAATTGTGAATTGCTTCGATCTTTTTCTCTGAACTATAGGAAAATTGCACACTCCACGGAAGCTGATTCAGATTTGAACATTTTGCTAAAATACATTCGCAGATCTTTGCCTCGCTCGTTGCATAGCATGAAGAACTCTATACCGCGCCGATACTTCGCACGTCGGCATAGCCTCGTTAAACAGCAATGTGTGATTCTTGCTCAAAATGACAGAGGACGGTCACGTGTGTTGATCCCCAAAGCTTTGCAAAAAGAAGTTTTGCAGTTACTTCACCAATGACACCGGGGGATCGTTCAAAATGGCTCAAATAGCTCTGAGCACTATGGGACTTAACATCTGAGGTCATCAGTCCCTTAGAACTTAAAACTACTTAAACCTAACTATCCTAAGGACATCACACACGTCCATGCCTGAGGCAGGATTCGAACCTGCGACCGTAGCGGTCGCACGGTTCCAGACTGAAGCGTCAAGACTCACTCGGCTTTAACGTCCGGCGGGGGATTGTTCGTATGAAAATATTAGCGCGTTGTCACTGTACTTGGCAGAGTATGGAAGTCCTAATAGAACAGATGACGTCATAGTGTCACGCATGTGCGGAAAATCAGTCCGCTACACCACAAAAAATCTTTGCTTCGTCTAAGTTGCGGTCTTCATGGCAACGTTTTTCACATAGACTTTGCGAGATCTTTTTGGAACTTTTCAAATGGTTCAAATGGCTGAGCGCTATGGGACTTAACATCCATGGTCATCAGTCCCCTAGAACTTAGAACTACCCTAACTAACCTAAGGACATCACACAACACCCAGTCACCACGAGGCAGAGAAAATCCCTGACCCCGCCGGGAATCGAACCCGGGAACCCGGGCGTGGGAAGCGAGAACGCTACCGCACGACCACGAGCTGCGGACTTTGGAACTTTTGTTGGTTTTGTTAGACTCTTATAGCAAGTTTCCTTTTGCTGTGCCAATGAACTCGACAACGTCACGTCGCACAATTCAGGTGTTGTCCTCTATTTTTTTCCTCGAAAGTTTGCCTGAAGTCCTAGTGTAGGCCAACGGCCCTCAGTTCACGTCAATTGAATTTGAAACATTCTGTGAGAGCGATGGCATACAGCATCTAACTAGTGCACCGTTCCATCCACAGTTAAACGGCGAAGCCGAACGTTTGTCAGAACCTTCAAGCAGCAGATGGCCAAACTTCGCACCGCACACACCAGGGACCAAGCATTGCAATTGTTTCTCGCCTGCTATCGCTCGCACCCACGAGATGGACCATCGCCGGCGTAATTGCTTCACGGCCGCCGCCAACGGACACTGCTCCACCTGCTCCACCCTCCTCAGCATCCAGCGCCGAAGGAAAGCCGCAAGTATCGCTTCTTGCCGCATGATATTGTGTTTTTCAGGGTTTTTAGAGACAGCAGACGGTGGGCGCGAGGCGAGATCATTCGTCGACTTGGCGCATGCATGTATCTCACTTCAGGCCCAGACGGATTGCAGCGTCGAGATCACAATCAAATTTGCCACTGTCATGTGCACGGTGATCCTTCTGTATGTCTTCCCCCAGATTCACGAGGATCCCGTGGATATCGCGGCCACTGCAGTCACCAGAGGGTGTCATCACGACACAGTGGGACGACCCCCTGGAGACGGAGCCTTCGCCTCCTCCGCCTCCTCTCGTTCTACGTCGGTTTGCAGTAGGGTTTTGGAGCATATATTGTATTCAAACATAATGAATCACCTCGAGGGGAACGATCTATTGATACGTAATCAGCATGGTTTCAGGAAACATCGTTCTTGTGCAACGAAGTAATGGCCGCTATCGACAGGGGATATCAAGTTGATTCCGTATTTCTAGATTTCCGGAAAGATTTTGACACCGTTCCTCACAAGCGACTTCTAATCAAGCTGCGGGCCTATGGGGTATCGTCTCAGTCGTGCGACTGGATTCGTGATTTCCTGTCAGGAAGGTCACAGTTCGTAGTAATACACGGACAATCATCGAGTAAAATTGAAGTGATATCAGGTGTTCCCCAGGGAAGCGTCCTGGGTCCTCTGCTGTTCCTGATCTATATAAATGACCTGGGTGACAATCTGAGCAGTTCTCTTAGGTTGTTCGCAGATGATGCTGTAATTTACCGTCTAGTAAGGTCATCCGAAGACCAGTATCAGTTGCAAAGCAATTTAGAAAAGATTGTTGTATGGTGTGGCAGGTGGCAGTTGACGCTAAATAACGATAAGTGTGAGGTGATCCACATGAGTTCCAAAAGAAATCCGTTGGAATTCGATTACTCGATAAATAGTACAATTCTCAAGGCTGTCAATTCAACTAAGTACCTGGGTGTAAAAATTACGAACAACTTCAGTTGGAAAGACCACATAGATAATATTGTGGGGAAGGCGAGTCATTGGCAGGACACTTAGAAGATGCAACAAGTCCACTAAAGAGACGGCTTACACTACACTCGTTCGTCCTCTGTTAGAATATTGCTGCGCGATATGGGATCCTTACCAGGTGGGACTGACCGAGGACATCGAAAGGGTACAAAAAAGGGCAGCTCGTTTTGTATTATCGGGTAATAGGGGAGAGAGTGTGGCAGATATGATACGCGAGTTGGGATGGAAGTCATTAAAGCAAAGACGTTTTTCGTCGCGGCGAGATCTATTTACGGCCCGCATCTCGTGGTCGTGCGGTAGCGTTCTCGCTTCCCACGCCCGAGTTCCCGGGTTCGATTCCCGGTGGGGTCAGGGATTTTCTCTGCCTCGTGATGGCTGGGTGTTGTGTGCTGTCCTTAGGTTAGTTAGGTTTAAGTAGTTCTAAGTTCTAGGGGACTGATGACCATAGATGTTAAGTCCCATAGTGCTCAGAGCCATTTTAGATCTATTTACGAAATTTCAGTCACCAACTTTCTCTTCCGAATGCGAAACTATTTTGTTGAGCCCAGCCTACATAGGTAGGAATGATCATGAAAATAAAATAAGAGAAACAGAGCTCGAACAGAAAGGTTTAGGTGTTCGTTTTTTCCACGCGCTGTTCGGGAGTGGAATGGTAGAGAGATGGTATGATTGTGGTTCGATGAACCCTCTGCCAAGCACTTAAATGTGAATTGCAGAGTAATCATGTAGATGTAGATGTAGATGTACCGATGGAGCTGGGCCCGCCTACGCCGCAGCAGTCGACACCTTCTACATCTGGATATGGGCCTTAGGAGGTGGACGCGTACCCTTCTGGGCGTTCTCCGTGGGATGTTTCCACCAGAGCCAAGGCTGGATGGCGGCGTACGACCAGAGGTCTGACGTCCCATGCAGCAACAGCTTCCGGTCGATCAGAGCGTCCACGCTCCTGTCCCCCCCCCCCCGTCCCCCCCTCCCACGGTGTCGTGCTCCATATACGACGACGGTCCGTCCCTTCGGGGGGGGGGGGGGGGCGGGGAGGGGAAGGAACGTAAAATCAGCGCCGGCACCCTATGTGAAGAGGACATAAACGCCAAGCCCGACTGATGGAGCCCACATCGATAGCAGCTTCAACGTTAGCCACTTCGTTAGCCGTCGCATTGTAGACTCAATCAATAGTACTCTCTACGTAGCACAGATTTGTATGTCGCCCTTTGCTTACGACACATCTGTGTAATCAATCGTTAAGTATCTGTATTTTTCTAGTTGTAATAAAGCTCATTAATACGAGTTGTTTATTTGTTTGTCTGTCGAACCGAGTATGCAGGACTCCTAGGCACAACACTGGTCCTGAGAGGGTCTTCATCACTACAGTGGAGAACACTAAAGTCTTGATACTCAGTGGTAGTGAGTGGACGTCTAGATAGGCGACAGTCGCCGTGACCTTCATCCGCCAACCTCTTCACCTAGAGATGAACCACAGATTTACTGCATCTTAGGGCACGGGAAATGGCGCTGATGCAGTATCCATCTTCATAAAGCGCAAGAATGACACCTTTATCAAATCCCTTCATCTGCGAAAACAAGAGGAGACGATATGCCACACAAGGTAGAGAGCACTTCCTTCGTCGCAGAAGTCAAATTCATTGCCGACCACATGCTTTGAAAATATCTTCGAAGACAAGTCCCTCGTAAGTTCTGCACACCGTAAGATTCAACTGAAGAAAATAATTTATTTTATAAAATACTTTTACAGGTGTTCAGTATACTCTCCATTCTCGCTTATGACAGCTTCCCGACGTTTTGGCAACTTCTGAATTCCGGATAGGACACTTTTATTGTTCAGGTGTCTGATTACTCGGGTCACCTCACTACAAGCTTCATCGGTTGTATCAAAACGTTTTTCACAGAGAAATTACTTCTATTTGGGAAACAAATCAAAGTCTGGTAGGGTCAAATCAGGACTGTACAGCGAGTGGGGAAGTATTTCCCATCCTTAATTGTCGAGCGTTTCTTTCAATAGTAGGTGTATATGTGGTCTTCTAAGGTTCTTTTGCGATCTGCTTTCTGCTCTTCACTCGGATCATGCACGATAGTGCATGACGAGGACGCAGCTGCATGCATGTGAAGCCTTCTTTTCTGAATTTTCAGGCACAAAACATTTTGCAGAATCAACTTGTAGTACGTGTCTGTTACAGACGTCCGTTGGGGCGCTCTGTTTGCAAACTGTGACTCCATTGGTGTTATACGTTTCACCTTTGATTGTTGGCGACGGAATCTTTTCGGGCGTGGAGAGACAGAACTTTTCCATTGCGACGACTGATACTTCAATACTGGCTCAAAATCTCGAATACAGGTTTCATCATGTGCAACAATGGGTTTCAGAAACTGTTCTTCTGTTCGACAACCTTGCAGCAGTCCTTCTAAGGTTCTTTTGCGACCTGCTTTCTGCTCTTCACTCGGATCACGCAGAACCTATCTCGAAGTAGCATTTCTCATCTTTAACTTTTCACTTATAATTCTGCAAACCGAAGTCACCTGCATTCAGGCCTCATATGCGATTTCTTCACATGTTTTTCGACAATCCTGAGAGGTGTAGTGTGTTGCAGTTGATGACCTTTCATTTCTTGGGTTGTCCTCAGCACCTACCCGACCTTCGCGGGAACGAGCAGACCACACTGACAACGTGTTACGATCCACTACTCTATTCCCACACATCTTTCTCAAAGCTTTGTAAATTTTCGTTGGGTTCTTTTCAGTTTGGGATTCGATTCTTAAATGGTTCAAATCGCTCTGAGCACTATGGAACTTAACATCTGAGGTCATCAGTCTCCTAGACTTAGAACTAATTAAACCTAACTAACCTAAGGACATCACACACTTCCATGAAGTCACCAGCATTGTGTACAATCCGTTGCCAGCGATGTGGAAGTCGTTGGATACTCTTAGTAGTGCCAGTTGTGTTGACAGTCATTGTTGGTTGAATCTTCTGGCTGCCGCATCTAATAGGTAGGAAATTTTTACACATTTTGTAACACAAAAAAAACACATATGTTACCAGTAATGCTTGTATTTTACCTGCTTTCACCCTGCCAACTGGCTTCCATAATTCATACGATGAAGGCTGCCTTCTTGCTACTCGACCAAACTGTCTATCTGTATTGTCTTCTATCGCTCTCACTGCCCCAACTACCATTGCGTTATGAAACATACAGTTGTGGGTTGTGTACAAATCACGCAGGATTGAACAGAGATTGGGATTTAAGGCTCGGATCGGACAAGGATATGGGAGAAAATTATCCGTGTCCTTTTCAAAGGAAATGTCCCGGCATTTGTCTTATCAATAATGGAAACCAGTGAAAAGCTTAAGTACTATGTCGCTCGACTGTTGTATGTCGAATGCGGTGCAGTTGATTTTTGAGAGGTAGGTACTCAATTTAAGTGTCGATTCCTATACGTTTTCCGGAGTGTAATTTTTGTGATTTTTCTATAATTTGTGAAAGATTAGTTTAGCCTGAACGAAGTTTATTTATTTTTATTCAGTTTGCAAAGTATTCTTGTCCACGTCCTACAACTTCGTTTGAAGTAGGGATTGACACTATCAGTCTTCGATCAAACAAGAAATAATTCTATTTCTTATTTTGTTATTGTATTATTGATATAGCAGATTATGTTCTAGATAGCAGTCGAAGTGGTACTAAACCCATTTAATTTCATAATGGCAACTGTCTCTGGGGTTCTTGTAATCTGTTTGGGACCACTTTAAGAGCGCATTATTCAGCGGAAGATCAGCTCAGAAAAAACCTTTCGTGTGACTAATAGACCTGAGCCGCGCGGGGTAGCCGAGCGATCTGAGGCGCTTTGCCACAGTTCGCGCGGCTCCCCGCGTCGGAGGTTCGAGTCCTTCCTCAGGCATGGGTGTGTGTGTGTTGTCCTTAGCGTAAGTTAGTTTAAATTAGATTAAAGTAGTGTGTAAGCCTAGTGACCGATGACATCAGCAGTTTGGTCCCATAGGATCTTACCACCACCTCTTCTTTCTGTAACTGATGTGGCTCTCGACTCTGGCAACTCATTCAGTGAAACACGTAGAGTGATTTTGAACAATGGAAAACAATTTGGGGAGGCGGTCCCAGAGAGGATAAAGAATAAATTACGTGAGACGAGCATATCTCCGAAAATTAACAGTTTTGATGCTAGAGGCAGTTTCATTCACAACAAGTTTCAGTCAATGTTGCACGTTCCAGTGAAATAGTGGACGACACTCTGTCGTTTTGTACCACAGGGCACAACTGATATAGTGCAATCATTATGAAGTATGCAATGATCCTTCTTGCCACTAAAGGCACATTTTATAAGAGGCAAATTGTTGCGTTCTGTAGACAATGTACCTGCTGGTTACAGTTGAAGTGCAGCTATTCATAGAGGTCCAGTGTGAACTGTATCTATCGTATGTCAGCAGAACTTGTTAGATATTCTGATGAGTTAATGAGAAACCGAACTACACTAGAAAAAAATTAGTTCCAATTTTGCCCGCCAGGTGCAAATCTGGCGCTGTACAGTGTACGACGTAATGACAACCACGCCGTCGTTTGAAAAGCCAGAACGAGAGTTAACGGTATGGCTATCGAGAGGAGAGATCGTTCGCTGTTAGTAAAACTGTTTAATATGAACGGCAGCAGTTTCAGTGCTGCAATGAGAGAGTATCGTCGACAGAAAGGCCCGAAGATATTGAAACGTCCCCTTAGAACAATTGTACAAGACTGTGCTGATAAACCTCTTACACTATTTGCTTTTCAAACAGCTGAGCAAAACTGAACGTACTCAAACATTCACTAAAGTGACACACAATATTTTTATCGCAACGCAATCTGACTATCAAAGGTCCCTGCAAAAGAATGGCCCTGAGTAACATTAAACTACACCTTTCAGAAATCACTTACCTCACAAAAATCTTCATTACTCGAACTACTGCAATACAGCGAGCACCACTACTGCCAGCTAAATAACAGATTCAAACTACGGAAGGGACAAGCTACTGATAGGAATAGTTAGCAAATGAAAGATATTAATAGAGAACAAACAATTTATTGCATGGGGGATTAATTATAATAATACTGCAGATATTTTTTTTGTAGCTGTAAGTCCGATTACGCTGTTTCGTAAACGGCTGGCCCTGACTAGTATTAGTACGCAATCTGACTGCATAGAACAACAACAAAGAATGAAATGAAAATTTCAGTTAATACAATTAATTAATTAAGTCCCCAGGAACTATAAAACCTACGAAACCAACAAAGCACAAGTGTAGCTGTTCTGTATGTGGTAGTATGACTCAACGCACATCTGGCACGGTTCTTCTTCAACAAGACAAGAATTTTTAAATACCAATTATACTGACGTGATAAAAGAAAATTAGAAATACTATAATTGTGCAAGAAAACCAAAATTACACTCTAATACAAGAACACAAGCCAGATGCTTTGTTGACTGAACCTGTAATGACACATTATTCAGGACACTGAAAGAATAAAAGAACATAGTGTTGTATTACCTTCATATATATTGACGAAAAGCACTCAGATCATTACAATATCTCCATTGGAATAACATCTGCTATCTCTCCCATCAAATAACTGCATAAACATGGAACAACACTCTCCACTACCACATCTCACTCCAACTTTACGACAAGCAGTGTCCGCCACAACCTCTCGGCAAGAACTGCTTGCCGCTACGTCTCAATAATCACTGCCAGTGGAGGCGGCAAACAATACTCTCTGGCGCGATCTCTGGCGCTGTGGCTCAGTGTAGCCACCTTTCAGTATTTACCTTAATAGTCATAATATATATAGCAGTTCATGACAAATTTCACATCCAGCTGCCGCTGCCAAACCCTACAATGGCAGACAACAATGCAAAACTAGCCACAGACTGCACACAGCACAGCCAGTGATTTTCATATAGAGCGCTACGTAACGTTGCCGATAAGAAAACATAAACAGCCTACTTACATAGCCCCCATGCTCCCCACAAAAAATTTTACAAAATATTTTTGGGCAGTGGCCAATAATGATTTGAAAATATTTTTCATAATTAGAATAACAAAGATATCAAATGCACACACTTATTTATACAATATTGGTCAAAAGCTAAAATTTTCTCACAGCCCATAAAGACAGTCCTGATCATTCATAACAGTGAAACTGCCGTTTCTTTTCTCAAAGTCTGAGCAGTAAAAGACAATGCACACGGAAGTAGTGGATTTCCATGCAGTCTTGAAGAAGTAGTGTTGTCCTTCCAACGGAAAGACAGTGCTGACTCTTGACATGCTGACAGGTAATGGGCCACAATGGAGCAAACCCACAGCAGAGTCATTCGAAGTTCTGACGAATATTGGTAGGTAGGTCATGACAGAGCAGACCCACTGCAGTCCTGGTAGAGAGTATTGGTGGGCCAGCAGAGGTGCAGACCCACTGCAGTCCCTGTAGAAATTGTGGACAGGCCCACTGTAGTCCTGGTAGAGATTGTGGTATTGGTGGGCCACCAGAGGTGCAGACCCACTGTAGTCCTTGTAGAGATAATGGTATTGGTGAGTCAGCAAAGGTGTAGACCAACTGTAGTCCTTGTTTGAGATGGCCAGCATCCATCTGTTGTGACTGTGCGGGTGCACAATCACCATTGAAGAGTCTTGCAGTTAATATAGCAAGTCCATAAACCACCACTCGTGCACTCACAAAGTTTTTTTTTTCTAATTGTCCTTAGAACCAGCAATGCTGTTAACCAGTCCCTTGCTGAATTATTAACACACGTGCAAACACTATCAGTCCCTACTTCTCCATATACTATGACCAACAGAAACGTGTGCAGTGAAATGGAACGTACAAGTTACTTAATTTGATGAACTGCTGTCAATTACAATTTTATAACATAAGAATACAATGACAAAGGTACAAAGTACATAATTAAAAACATAACAATACAGATAACATTTGTAGTAATACAGGCTTTACAAAAGAATAGAAATAGACATATACATCAGTGTTACAGGAATTATGACATAAGTAAATACATAAAAGATCAGAATAATTATTGAAACATCAACTTCACACATGAGCATTAAAACAAAACAGAATAAATAATGTCTAAACATCTTTACAAAGTAAATAACATAGTATTAATGCCAATTACATTCGAGGATAACAGTATTCCTCATCATAGTGAATGTAGCTCAGTATTAGAAGAAGAAAAAATTTTATGAAACTACACAGAGACAGGAAGAAAACAAATACACAAGGGTACACAAACACATAGTGGGATAACACAAAAGGAAAGGACAGGGTTTGTTTCATTGCAGTATTTTGCAAACAAAACTTTCTTTGCTTCTTGGAGATCTCCCTTCATTCATCATTATTCCCAAAACGTCCTATGTATACCTCCTTCCTGTATTCTATTCTTATTTCTTTCAAAATAATTATTTCTCATTGTACAATACTCATTTTGGCCCAAATCTTTTTCATATACACTCCTGGAAATTGAAATAAGAACACCGTGAATTCATTGTCCCAGGAAGGGGAAACTTTATTGACACATTCCTGGGGTCAGATACATCACATGATCAAACTGACAGAACCACAGGCACATAGACACAGGCAACAGAGCATGCACATTGTCGGCACTAGTACAGTGTATATCCACCTTTCGCAGCAATGCAGGCTGCTATTCTCCCATGGAGACGATCGTAGAGATGCTGGATGTAGTCCTGTGGAACGGCTTGCCATGCCATTTCCACCTGGCGCCTCAGTTGGACCAGCGTTCGTGCTGGACGTGCAGACCGCGTGAGACGATGCTTCATCCAGTCCCAAACATGCTCAATGGGGGACAGATCCGGAGGTCTTGCTGGCCAGGGTAGTTGACTTACACCTTCTAGAGCACATTGGGTGGCACGGGATACATGCGGACGTGCATTGTCCTGTTGGAACAGCAAGTTCCCTTGCCGGTCTAGGAATGGTAGAATGATGGGTTCGATGACGATGTACCGTGCACTATTTAGTGTCCCCTCGACGATCGCCAGTGGTGTACGGCCAGTGTAGGAGATCGCTCCCCACACCATGACGCCGGGTGTTGGCCCTGTGTGCCTCGGTCGTATGCAGTCCAGATTGTGGCGCTCACCTGCACGGCGCCAAACACGCATACGACCATCACTATCACCTAGGCAGAAGTGACTCTCATCGCTGAAGACGACACGTCTCCATTCGTCCCTCCATTCACACCTGTCGCGACGCCACTGGAGGCGGGCTGCACGATGTTGGGGCGTGAGCGGAAGACGGCCTAACGGTGTGCGGGACCGTAGCCCAGCTTCATGGAGACGGTTGTGAATGGTCCTCGCCGATACCCCAGGAGCAACAGTGTCCCTAATTTGCTGGGAAGTGGCGGTGCGGTCCCCGACGCCACTGCGTAGGATCCTACGGTCTTGGCATGCATCCGTGCGTCGCTGCGGTCCGGTCCCAGGTTGTCGGGCACGTGCACCTTCCGCCGACCACTGGCGACAACATCGATGTACTGTGGAGACCTCACGCCCCACGTGTTGAGCAATTCGGCGGTACGTCCAACCGGCCTCCCACATGCCCACTATACGCCCTCGCTCAAAGTCCGTCAACTGCACATACGGTTCACGTCCACACTGTCGCGGCATGCTACCAGTGTTAAAGACTGCGATGGAGCTCCGTATGCCACGGCAAACTGGCTGACACTGACGGCGGCGGTGCACAAATGCTGGGCAGCTAGCGCCATTCGACGGCAAACACCGCGGTTCCTGGTGTGTCCGCTGTGCCGTGCGTGTGATCATTGCTTGTACAGCCCTCTCGCAGTGTCCGGAGCAAGTATGGTGGATCTGACACACCGGTGTCAATGTGTTCTTTTTTCCATTTCCAGGAGTGTAACTTTGCAATGCATTCTTTACCTATTCTCCACAGTCAGTTTCTTATATAGTCTACCCCTCTTAAGCTAACTTAAATCTACTGAGCTCAGATGCTAAACTAAGGGACGAGGCAATGCAGCAGCACATAACAAATTAACACAAACAGCAATGCAAAAAAAATGGAAAATTGCAAAGCAAGCTACAGTAAATCTAAATTACCAAGCAATGCAACATTACAACTAATATGAGCCAATGTGCAGTAACAAGAAAAATAAGTCAGTAGTAAAACTAGCTTAACAGAGTAACACAATTTAAAATTCAGTAGCACTATGCCTGGCAAACAGCAGCAGCAAATATAAAAAATATAAAAAATATAAAACTTATATTTATACATGACAAAGCTCAAGCAGAAAAAATATTACAGTAAAAATGGCCATGTTTAATACCTATGTCACATCTTAACACTAAAGTGATGCATCACGAGAACTTACACTAGCAGATAAGTTACCAAATCGTAAAGAAATTATTTATGCAATTCCTGTGAAGGGAAATGTCTATTTATGTGCCCTCGTTTTCTTGGAAGTAAATCATAAATTTCTTATTGACTGGATCTGTAGGCATAAAATAACTATATTATTACATATATTAAATTTGATTTTAACCAATGCTGCAGTGCAGCTAGAAACTAGATATTAAAGAAAATGAGCAAATATGTACATCATTCATTAGCCATATGGCATTTCATAACGCAGTAAAAATTCCCTCAATTCTAGAGAAAGACGCTTGTCATAATCAGGTGTGCAGATGTAAGCGTGTCGTATTTGCGGTGCTTTCTACAAAGGTATGTCAAAAGCGAGGATAATGGCCTCCCTTTTTTTTTTCTTTTCTACCTGAGCGTCTGAAAAGGCTTGTTCTCCAGGTGTCTGACACAGCTGTGTGCCCATGACGCACGTGCAGGTGTTCACTTAACTTTCTTACGGAAATATTTACGACAGCAGTTTCCGCTACAGTGACAGTCTCATATAAAAATTTCACAGGTCGAGAATTTACGTTGCAAATGTGTAGAAACAAAATCCTATAAATATAACAGTGTCCAAAAATTTTCGCCGGCATTGTGATACATTCACGCATCTACACACACATTTCATAACTCTTAAAGTACAATTCTTGGTTTCCAATATCCTTTTTCACAAATCAGCGTCCCTAACGACTACTCATTATTCCTTACCTTATTCGTCGACACTTCTTCAATATTTGACCATAATACATACGTAGCATAATCATATTCCTCATATAACATCGGCTTATTGATCATAAATATACTTCAACAGCATAATACACATCGTCGTCGTAAAAATAACATCATAACACCTCAGTCAAATCTCAAAAACGTCGTAGCTTCCTGCAATAATTTCAAAACCTAAAGAAAATTCTCTGCTCATTTCAATAGTGTCATCTACCTCAAACGTACTTTAAAAATCGTGATTCCATACCAAATATATCATTCAAAGCTCTCATAGTATCACAATGGTTCCGAAAAAATATGAACAGTTCACAAAGTACAGACAAAATACAATTTCGTAAGTGTGAAGTTATCCAGCGGTGTAATCACGTAAACATCTGTCACTGACGTAATAAAAAAGTTTGTCTCTCTCAGTTAAATGATCAGATAGCTGTGTAATTTGTGTTAGAGAAATATGGTACCGATGTGTTAAGTTGTATAAGCAAATACCATATTAGCTAGGGCTCCTTGTGCTTGCCAAACACATGGTACACAAAGTAGGCGTGTACCCCCCTGAGGATTAATGTAATTATACCCTCAGGTGTTACAGATTACAGCAATGGAATGAAATGTATCACGGAAAACTTTCTTTGTAATTCAAAAATCTTTAAAAATAATTGGTTTAAGTACAAAATTAATCACTCAAATACGTGTCCTGTAGCGCTAAATGTGCGTCTTGCTGTAAGATAATCTCTGTGGAAGTGTCATAGTTATCGTCTTCCAAAGCTAAGTTCAGCAGAAGCCAATGTACTTACCTCATGATAAACAAAAGTGCAATGCTTTGCATATAGATTTCTTAGTTATTACGGTTATTGCCGTGATGAAGAAAGTATTGTGCCGTAACGTATTGTTGTGCTACAGAAAAGGCTGTCTCCTTGTAGCTATACCACAAAAGTTACCACTAAAACATGTTTTGCTTTCCAGAAAAATTCAGAAAAACCGTGCAGATATAAAACAGATACTCCGCAAAAGCAACAATGTAAATTGTGTCACACATTAGTAACGTCGTGATATAATCGTGTAGCTGTCACATTAACTAACCACTGTGTCATCTGGTATCTCCCAGAAAGTACTTTAATTCAGAATGTATTTTCAAGTACACCATAATGTTGCATTAAAATCTCATTAGCAGTACTGGTAAATGTTCTAAGTATGTGAGCCTTATAGTCGTTACGTAATCGTGCAACTAACAAGCAAGAATGTACACACACAATAACACTGTGTCGTCTGTTCGCAATAACAATGCATTCGTAATTTCTGTTTGAATAAGTTCTCTTGGTTCTTGACTGGATATTTAACTTTAAACATTGTTGCATGGTAACAGTTTCTAAAGCATACTAGTAACGTGAAGTGAAACGTTTTATGGCAAAGACAAAGTTAAAAAGCAGATTATCTTTCAATAAACGGTTTTACAAGTGAAATGTGGTGTAAACCTTTACTCTTACTAGTACGCAGAGTTTCAACTTCAACGCAATTATCATGTGGTATACGTCGGATTGTGTAAGGTCCATTGTAAACTAGAAAGAATTTGTGACTCAAGTGTTTCTTCTTATGTGACAATGAATGAGCTTTAATGAGAACTTTCTGACCAATATATAATTTCTTTGCATTTGCTTTACCGTGTAGTTTTCTCCTTTTGTCTGCTGCAGATTTTATATTTTTAAGAGCCAAATCAATTATGTCTTTGTGTCGAAGTTTACGTGTATTCGGGAAAGGTACAAGCTCTCTGATTCTGTTCGGTGGTTCTTCATTCTTCAGTACAAGAGTAGGTGGTAAAGCAGTGGAGTCATGAGGCATTTCATTCAGCACGTTTTGAAATAAGTGTAAATATCTGTCCCAATGCTGATGCTTTCTGTGACAATGAAGTCTGCAAAGCTTATTGATTTCTTTCATAATCCGTTCGGAGGGGTTACAATGTGGTGAATACAATGAAATAAAAACAGGTTTGATTTTATGGTTCCGAAGCATGCGTGACCAAACAGCAGATCTGAATTGCGGTCCGTTATCTGAAATGACTTTACTAACGTGTGCAACTTCACTTAAGAAATTTTTAACAAAGGCGTTGGATACAGACCGTCCAGTGGCTTTACGTAACGGAGCGAAAGAAACAAATTTTGAAGTAAGTTCAACAGCGACCAGAACGTACGAAAATCCATTCGATGTTCTGACAAGGGGTCCCAATAGATCAACAGCAGCAAATTCTTTTAATTTAGAAGGAATAATAGGAAACAACGGAGCACGATGTGAGATAGTAGATGGTTTCGCCTTTTGACAGAGTTTACAAATAGACAAGACTCTTCGAATTCTCTTTTCCATATTGTTAAAATAACAAGTCGTTCGAAGAATATGATAACATTTTCGTGGACCAAAATGTGCGTAGCTCAAATGAATGTACCAAAGGAGCTTATTAACAAAATCGTCTGGAATGCAAAGTACCCATAGCTTGTCATCAACAGTGCAGCGTTTGAAGAGTATGTTGTTTCTAACCAGGTAATAATGCCGAATCTGAGTGTGTGTCTTTTCATGCCATTTACTTTTGATGTCTTTCCAAATCGGATCTTTATCTTGTTCATGAGCAATGTCCTTTAAAGATGTGGTGATGAAGTTTTCAAAGGCGACTTTCTGAATGTAAAGAATACTGAAATTTTTCTCAAGATTGCCTTCTGTGTTACTTTTCTCGGAGCCAGCCGGCGCACGCAGCTGCCTGCGGTGAGAGTCATTGTCTGTTCCTTTGTTGGCGCGCGGTGTTATTGGGATTAGGAGACCTAATTTCTACAAATTCGCCTTGCCGAGAGGGCCCAGCTCTGTTTAAATCCCGCCAGTTCTGATGAAATTCACGTCTGTCGTTTTGTCGGTAGTTTACATAGTTTCTGTTTTGTCGGTCATGTGGTGGAGAATTTCTCCCGGAATCGTAACTGCGCGGTGGACCGTTGCATCTGAAGTTATTCCGTCTCCCTTGATAATAATTGTTCTGATTGCCATATTGTCTGTTTCTATGATTGTCTCTGTCATATTCATTACTACAGAAATGCGATCTTTCTCTGTAACTATTATTACTCTGCCAACGGTTGTCATACGGGTGGTGTCTGTTTTGGTCACGCTTTGCGTTGTAAGAATAACCTTGTTGTGTCCAGTTATTATTTCTTTCATCGCAGAATTGTGACGGATGTGACCTGTAGTTGTTGTGTTCCTGTTTCCGTGTTACGCGACTGTCAGTGTCAATTTCTAGTTCTTGTAACAGTCCCTGAAAAGCTTCAATGTCGTCTTTGCAACGTCCTGCCAAAATAATATGCCGTAAATGTTCAGGTAATTTGATTAAACAAATGCGGATGAGTTCTGAGGGGCTGTATGAGTTTGACAGGTACTGATTCTTGTGCAACATGTCTTCAAAATATTTGACAAGACTGGAAAATTCAGATTGTTCAAAGTGTTTCATCATTATGATGCCACGTTTTACTCGGACTTGTGTGGCTTGAGACCAATATGCTGAGAGGAAGGCATGGTAAAATTCTCCTTCACTGTGACAATCGTGAATGACCGATCGCATTCTTACAGCTGGTTCATTCTCTAAGTAGCCACACATAAATTCTAACCTGTGCTCCAATGACCAGTTAGGAGGGAAACAATGAGAGAATTGATGGAGCCACGCTTGTGGATGAATGTCGTTGGCAGAATTCTTAAACGTTTTGGATTTACGTGTAGTAATGAACAGCTTATAGTCAAAATGATCGTGTCGGCGAGTAGCATATCGGTCATTGTTACGTCGGGTCGGCGGTTCCAACTCAAAATTCGGTGTACCTTGCCAATTCCTTTCATAATTACCGAAATGCCCTGTGTTATTATTTTGTGGCTTTTCCGTATTTCTATGTCCCTCTTCCCGTATTGGGGCACGAGTGTCCTCTGAAATACGTAATTCTTGTATTACCTGTGTCAACTGATTTTGTACTTCCCGGATTTCTCTTTGGTGTTGCGTATTGATTTGATTTTGATTTTGTTTGAATTTTCTTATTTGTTCGTACTCTTCTGTGTCAGTGAAGGCTACGGGTCTTGTGTCATTCAGATCATCATCTACCTTTGTAGATAAGTTAGTGGCCTGATCCGAAAGTTCGGCTACTTTTCTGATAATGAACTGATTTCCTCCATGTGTCTTTCTGAACCAATTTTCAGAGTATCTACTGTGTCATTTAAGTTTTCCTGTGTTTTTGCAAGTTGCGTAACCGAATCGGTAGATGCAACTGAGTCAATTTTAGCTTGCAAGGTCTCATGATTTTCATGAACAATAGTTTGCAGTTCTTTTATGGCTGCTTCGTGATTCTGTAATGCATTTTCATGACGCGAAAAAATAGTTTGGAAATGCTCACAAATTTGTGTTTTTACGTCATTACAGATTTTTTGACATTTCGATTCGATGTTATGTAACTCAGTAGTTAAATCTTCACGTGTTTGTTCAAGTGTGGTGTCTAACTTTTGAAGATTTTGTTCCATTGTGTCTAACTTTTTAAGATTTTGTTCCATTGTGTCTAACTTTTTAAGATTTTGTTCCATTGTGTCTAACTTTTTAAGATTTTGTTCCACTGTGTCTAACTTTTTAAGATTTTGTTCCACTGTGTCTAACTTTTGAAGATTTTGTTCCATTGTGTCTAACTTTTGAAGCTTTTGCTGTGTTTGTCTCTGATTTTGTTCCATTGTGTCTAACTTTTGAAGATTTTGTCCCATTTGTTGCATTAATTGTAATAACAATGCATTAGTGTCTGGAATCTGTTCCTCTACGCTTTTCGGCAGTGCATTTGCACCAGCAACATTCACATTTTGACAAGCAGAAAATGTGTCTTGACTTATTTGAGAAAACGGTGAGGACGCAAAACCTGAATCTACAGTATTTGTAATATTGTGTTCTGTCATTCCTAATTCCTGAGGCGAGCTGTTGCCGACCGATCGATCGATAATGCTTCCCTGTTTACTACCTGTTTCACTGTCTACACCATTATTTGCCGCCCGCTCCATTTACCTATGCACAGTTACCAAATTACTACTTGGAATGTCTGTTAATTCACTACATAGTGGTGCTGATAAGCTACGCTCGTCGTCACTATTATTTCTCAGTTTACTTTGGAGCCTACGTTTTTCACACGCCATTATTGTAACAATATTTCGCACGATAACACAGAAAAACACAATTTGAAGAGCAAAAATAGGGGAACACAGTAACATAGCACTGAAAATAATATCTAGTTAATTGCAGCTGCGAAATACTTGGTGCAAATCTACATGCATGCCACAACTGTTTTACTGTGCAACAATGAAAAACCACAACTACCAAGGAAATTCTCTCTATAATTACGCGCTAGCAATAAACAAAATCTACACTAAATACACAAAGTACAAGAAAAAACCAGAAGATTCCAGTGAGGTATCCTGGCAGGGTCGCCATATGAAACGTCCCCTTAGAACAATTGTACAAGACTGTGCTGATAAACCTCTTACACTATTTGCTTTTCAAACAGCTGAGCAAAACTGAACGTACTCAAACATTCACTAAAGTGACACACAATATTTTTAGCGCAACGCAATCTGACTATCAAAGGTCCCTGCAAAAGAATGGCCCTGAGTAACATTAAACTACACCTTTCAGAAATCACTTACCTCACAAAAATCTTCATTACTCGAACTACTGCAATACAGCGAGCACCACTACTGCCAGCTAAATAAAAGATTCAAACTACGGAAGGCACTAACTACTGATAGGAATAGTTAGCAAATGAAATATATTAATAGAGAACAAACAATGTATTTACCTTAATAGTCATAATGTATATAGCAGTTCATGACAAATTTCAAAACTCCGCCATCTCTCTCCCCACATCCACCACTGCTGGCGGCTCACCTCCAACTGCGCAACGCTACGCGCTGTTCACATCCAGCTGCCGCTGCCCAACACTACAATGGCAGACAACAATGCAAAACTAGCCACAGACTGCACACAGCACAGCCAGTGATTTTCATATAGAGCGCTACGTAACGTTGCCGATAAGAAAACATAAACAGCCTACTTACAATATAAACACTCGAGTAAGCGCGCCGATTTTCGTTACACGAGGCGGCGCGCGGCTGTCATTATGCTACCAATGGAAACATGTATGAGCTAAATCACAGTTTAATTTTAGTTTATTTAAACAAAAATACAAAAAAGTTATGTTACGTCGTTAATTTAATGTTTGATTAAACAAGTAAGAAACTTTCATATCATTCTCTTGCGCCGGCCGGAGTGGCCATGCGGTTAAAGGCGCTGCAGTCTGGAACCGCGCGACTGCTACGGTCGCAGGTTCGAATCCTGCCTCGGGCATGGATGTGTGTGATGTCCTTAGGTTAGTTAAGTTTAAGTAGTTCTAAGTTATAGGGGACTGATGACCTAAGAAGTTAAGTCCCATAGTGCTCAGAGCCATTTGAACCACCATTCTCTTGCCACAGCTGACATATCGTTCTATTCCAACACTTTTTTAAGTAATACTGAACAGAAATACTCTTTCATTGCAATATAAAAGGACAAGGGCTTTATATACTGAAGAAGTATCAGTTATCACGAAGTTCCTTCTATCTACACAGTTAATTGTCTTGTGCATTTTCGGGAAATGCTTTACACTTCTCACATATACGTATATGCACTGTTTTTACATGTTCATTGCAAACAAAGCTATGGCATGAGTTACATCTTATGGTAGTAGATGTATTTCGTGTTCGTTCACATGTTACACACCGACCTCTTTTCTTGGTGGTAGGCTCCTCAGTTTTTTCAACACGTTGATTTTTGCATTTCACGACGAAAGATGTGATGTTGGCGGGAAGTGGAGGAATATTAGCTCTTTCCACTAGTTGAGGCTTCATAAGAGACTGTGCTAAATCTTTCAAGCAAATTCTTCTCTTCTTTTTTGGATATGCCTCGTTTTCATGAAAAATTATTTGAGCATTGACTCCTGCTATATCCATTACAGCATTGAATACAACCAATGGACATCATCTTGCCATCCGTGGGACGGAATACGGTCTCCCAGTTGATCGACAGTGTCGACTCCTCCATTTGTTATATTGTAATCCAAAACTATCTCCGGTTTACCTGTAACTTCGTCAATGTTTCCAAAATCGTACATAGTTGAAAGTAATATAACTGCCTTGCTTTGTTTTGGCAGATACGAAACTAGCGTCATATAATTCTGTAAACCAGATAAAGAGGAGTGGACAGCCCTACATTTACCAGAGAATATTCTTGTGGGATCTCGCGTTTGTTTTTTCTCAACGTGCCGATGCATGTTAGTCGCTTTTTCAAAAGGAAGTTGACTAGGTAATTGCTAGTGTACCAATAATTCACTGTAACGTTTCTTCCTGAGCATTCAGTGTGAGTAACTAGCCTTCCTAAAATATCACAGGGAGAATTAGAAACATCATTGAGGTTGTTTTCCACTATACAGTTCAATGTTACTAGTGAAGAATGTTTTAGCATCTGCTGAAACAAGAATCTTTATCCTGTACTTCGCTTGTTTGTTCGGGATATACTGAACAAAAGAAAAGAACAGCGATCCCAGAAAGCTTGCAGCTATTCGTCTACTGTCACAAATTGTCCTGCACTATTAGCGTTCTTGCAGTTCACCGCAAAGGCATCCAGTATTTGCCTTATTGCAGCAAGTTTATCAGTTACTGTTCTTTCTTGCCTTGTACTCTAGTCATCAAAACGGATACATTGTAAAAGGAACAGGAATGCTCTGTAGCTCATCACAGCTCTCGTAATCTCCATATCAGTACCATCTGCTATCCATAGTTCAATGACATTTGTGAGGTTTGCTTTCTTAGTCCCGCTGAGATACTGCATTTTCAGCGATACCATTATTTCACACCTTGTAGTTTGCTTAGCGTCCCATTCCTTGGAATATTGTACACATTCTTTCTTAGATTGAACGCATATGTTCGTGTATTCTGCAATTTCATCTATCATTTCCAGGCTAGATATTGTCCATAAAGCCTCCGTTCCACTTTTAACCCCTCTGGCAACACGTGTAGGCCCAGAGAATATTTTCACAATATTTCCTTTCATTTTGTTTTCGAAGTCACAGTAGGACATATTTTATTCCGTTTACACGTTTTGTCGCTCCCAATAAAAACACCATCAGCGGAGTGTGTCTCTTCACAGTTATGATCTGAATCGTGGACTTGATGAGAATCTGAATCGTAGTCACTTCGTGTCATAAATTCCTCTTGTTCTTCTGAGTCGTCAGCGTTTTCGTTGTTTGGTTCAGAGTTGAACTCTGTATCCTCGTTGAGTAACCAATCAAGCTCGTTGTCTGTCAGCTTTGATCTCGCCCTGCACAATGATATACCCGCTTATTACGTATTATCCTTTGAATCGAGTAAATATGAAGAAAATAAAAGTGAAGGAAAAATTACCGGGTGCGTTACGTACATTGTACATTAAGATGACACACTCGCAGCTTATTTTAAATTACTGTAGCTCACGTGAACGTATGACATCAAAACTTCTCACTGTGCTAGCTGAAACAATAACGCAGGAATAGGTAGGGGTTCCCTATTGTGAAACAATCGTGGAACTGTGCACGACAACGTTATTTGCGGTAGGCGCATTTTATACAAAGAAGATAATAATGAAATTCGAAACGGGGATTAGCTTGGTGTGGCATCTGGAGGAGGAAAGCGCCTAGTCTGGTGGAAGTGATTGACGAGGTTGCTATTGCTGTAACTGACCATGCAGAACGTGCCTCGGATAGTGGTAGTGATCCTGCTGTATCACAAGAATTGTCCATGCCATGATCAACAGTATGGAAAGTTTTGTGGTCCATTTTTCACTGGCCCCTATACAATATCCAGACAGGGCAGCAACTCAGACCTCATCATCCACAACAACGTTGTGAATTTGCTCTTAAAGTTTCTGGCACGGATCTAAGTCGATAACACATGGATGGGCAATATTCTATGGAGTTACGTGGCCCTTTTTACACTACAGGGTTATTGAATACACACAGCTGCCGAATTTGGGGTACTGTCAAACCGCGTATTGTGCCCGAAGAGCCATTGCATTCAGCGTATATGGCTGCGTGACTAGGAGTCACAAGTACCATTATTTTCGGTCCGTTCTTGTTCGAAGAAAATACACCCACGTGTAATGTAAAGTCTGCAAGTTACCGAGATATCCTTGTATAGACTGTGAGTCCAGCTTAGGAAGAGCGCAGCTGTGTGGAAACCACTGTTTTCATGCAAGATGGGGCAACATCTCATGACGCTCGCCCGAAGATTTTTGAGATGCGTGGCCTGCAAGATCACCTGCTCTGAATCCACGTGACTTTTGTCTCTAGGGATAGCTGAAAGAATGCGTTTTCCAGGGACACGTTCTGTCTCTGCCTGATCTGAAGGCCAGTACACAGAAAATACGTTGCACAATTTCCACCGGAACTACTGCGAGCAACTGTTGATGATGTCGTTTTCCAGATGCAGCATCTCGTCAATGTCTCTGGCGCTCATACTGAACAAAATGTGTAAGCTCCGGTTAATAATAAAATCAACCTAATGCCTTTCTCAGTTGTTTGATCTCTTCTGCCCACGTCCCGTTCCTAATCCTTTATATATGGAAAAGTTTCTGTGCGTGTTTCTTACATTCACAGCGCCATAATTTCACCTGGCCAAAATTGGAACTAATTTGTTTTCCAGCGTAAATCTGTTCCGTATTAACCCATTAGAACATCTACCAAGCTTCACTCCCATATTGTTATTGTAGCTCCCACTGGACCTCTGTGGATAGCTGCACTTTGAGGGGAGTTGGAACGCCCTATCGCGACAATGTTAAATATAGTGCCTTCCCTGTATTTCAGGAACCACTGTAGACACTGACATGAAACTTTTACAGGACATTAAACTGTATGTTCTGTCTACTGAACTACAATAATTGCGTTTCAGCCACTGCTTTCGGAAATAAAATTTTTTTTAATTTCATTGTTAAAATTTTCAGTACTTCTTTTGTGGGTTATGCTAAACAATTTCAATACTCTACTCGAAGTAGTTTCTGAGATTTAGGGAGAAATGCAACAGAAAATGTAAATTTTCAGGAACGGCTTCTAAAGTTTAAAAGACTGTAACTCATTTAATATATGCATAATTTTTTTATTTTTAGTCACTCACAAGCACCCTGCACCATACTGTATATCATCCTCTTAATCTTTTTCCAAGTTTTTTTCTTTTTTCTTCTTTCTGGACTCCTTAGTGCCCAACTGTGCTGCATACTCTGCTTTATCAATGTGAACCTTGTATATCCGTTCAAGTTCTCTGATGCAGCTTGCTCCAGGATTGATTCCCACATGGCGTAGCACTTTCACCCTACCAATGTTGCCATCATTAAAAGCAATAACAGCAGCACTAGCCCCCCCCCACTTTAGTGTCCTCATTCCAACAAAAACATTGTTTGGTAAACGAGTCCATATAAGATTATTGAAAGACTCATTGGGATTTTGAGTCTGACCATGCAGACACTTCTTCTGTAGTTCAGAATTTGCCAGGTCTCTGTAAATAGGTTTTATGATATCCATGACTGCTGCTGGGATGAAATGTTTATGGCTGTATGAACTGTTTGTGTACTGGGCATTGCGGTAATTACATCATCAATCAGGTCAGGAGGACAAAGGTGGTGTACTGGTTTTTCATCAGTTGACAGTATGTGGAAGAAAGTAGCCCATACTGCCTGCTTCATTTTCAACAAATCCTCAGTATTATTTCTAATGGCCATCCCATAATACTGCTGTAGTTCATTAATCATTTTGGCCATCAGCCTGGCTCTTATGGTTATACCATCAGAAAGTTTCTTGTCTCACACAATGTTTCAATTTCAAAAACCTGGTACCCATCCTCTTCTGGAAATGACCAACACAGATAACCTTTATAACAGAGTAATCCACAGCCTTCTATATAAAAAATTACCAATTTTATTAGATCTTGAAGTAATGCACGTAAAAATCTTAACATTTTCAACCGGTGTAGATTACATTTAAATAATAAAATGAAATACTTCCCATGTGAGTTTATAAGTGATTATATATATATAATCACCAGTTATCTGCCATATTAGCAGGTCCTTTGTCTCTCCATTTTCTGCGATCCATTGCTTCCTTCTTGAGGCTGCTGTATGTTGTACCGTCTATCATGTCATCCAGTATCTGGAATATTCGGAAAATTGCAAATTTTATAATGAGACCAAAATCCAAAAATAATTTCTGTTCTAACTCCCTTTAATTACGTGTCGTTTGTGAGGCATCGTGAAAGGACTGAAACCCACGAGACTGTAAGCTACAGCCGGCCAGTGTGTCCGGGCGGCTCTAGGCGCTTCAGTCTGGAACCGCGTGACCGCTACGGTCGCAGGTTCGAATCCTGCCTCGGGCATGGATGTATGTGATGTCCTTAGGTTAGTTAGGTTTAAGTAGTTCTAAGTTGTAGGGGACTGATGATCTCAGATGTTAAGTCCCATTGTGCTCAGAGCCATTTGAACCATTTTTTTTTTTTTGTAAGGTACAAACAAGAGCTAGCAAAAAGTGCTGCTACCGCCACTGCGAACGGCGCCACATTCTTTGCAGGGAAGAATACTTTCACGTCCAATGGGATATAGTGCGCAAGTATTTCGTGATATGAATGGCCTAATAACCATACGTTTCTGGAACATTATCCTAAACCAGTCCTCGTCATTATGTTAACAGTTCGTCTCCAACAAGAGCTGAGCTTCATTGTTATACTAGTTAAGTTTGTGGAAATACCAAGTATCGTTCCATAAGACTGCCAATGTACAGGTCCCCCATTTAATCAGTGGATCGGCAGGAATCGCATCTTTTGTAGATCGTGAAATCTTTCCGCACTGATAATGTAACACGTTGGAGCTGCAATGCCTTTGTGTGCTCCTCAAAGCAGATCAGAGGGGCAATAGGAAGGCTGTGGCAGGCGTAGGCGTAGGTACGATATGATCGGGCGCCAAGCCGCTTACTCTCACCCTGGATCCGGACGCCCACCGTTCCTACAAAAGTGGAGGGGCGGCCTATATTAAAATACGCCAGCCATATTGGATAGCAAGCACCCAGCCTTTGGATACTAGTCCCAAAAGCACACAGAAGTCCCTGAGGAAGGCTAATATTTTCATTCTGCAGGAAGTCAGGAACTCGTCTGCGAGAAGTAATGGGCATATCCTTCACTTTAAGTACATCTCGAGATGAAAAGACAACATGTGTGTTTTATTCTTTCGCTGAAACGTTAGCGAATTAAATACACCACTTGCAAAAAAAAAAAAAAAAAAAAAATGAAGCACCCAGTAGACGCGGTCTGGCGTCAATGTATCTTCAACACGTTCACAACATTGGTGGGTATTCTCTGTGACACTTAAAATGATCTCCGGAGTGCATCAGTGTTGCTCATATTTAGTGTTATTACCAGACACGATAGGATATATAAAGGGAGTGGACGTTGTAATGGTCGCCTAGTCGTAGATATTGCTAATTGCTATAATCGCACTATTTCACTCCCATTTACGGAGCTTGTTAGCACTTGATGTTAGGTTGGCGCCATTAAAATGCATTGTGTTGTGATAATCGCTTCTACTTTTGGATCGCTGCCGTGTCTCGATGCTGATGCTGGCTCTAAATCTGGTTGTCTAGGGTTAAAAACATGAGGTCCCGTGTTTTTTATGTGCTTTTGATGATAAAGAACGAGCGAAACCAACAAATATGTAAACTTCAAATATTTATTACTCTGGTGGCCATCTTAATTCGACTGTCCACCAAAGACCATGACAACACAAAGTAGTACTTCCTTTACATGTTCTTTGCATTGTTTATCCACCTCAAACAATAACACACAAACACACTTTACCAAAGTGACATTCCGACTGCCTCCCGACCCTTCTTGCTGCTTGTATTTATAACATTGTCACATGTACATCTGTTATCATAATTTGTGCAGAAAAGTTATTAATTTGCATCAAGTGACATAATTTAACATGTTATTAAAATGACAGACAGATTTGTTGACTTGACAGAATAATTCTTTGTTACAAAAAGGCCGCTTTTTAGAAGTTTGTCAATTGACTTCTCTAATTTGCATAAATAAGTAAATAACATGAATTATTAAGAATTACATTGGTTTTCGTCTAAAATAGGATTGATTACATGAATACTGAGTAAAAACGCTCCTAGTGAACAAATAGGTTTCACTGGGTGATTTTTATTTAAGGAGATCCAAAATACCTAAGTTGGCCACTATTTTTCGTACTTCATATTAATTATTTAAGATGGACTTAGTGTTTTTACATGATGACATTTGCTGTATCAGTGATCAAGTGATATTAACTTTTGTGTGGGTCAGTTATTCAGTATAATTTAATGGGTTGACTGTTTATGGAGACATGTTATGCAATCATTGTTAACATACACAATAACTTTTCTATAATCATAAATACTCGTTAAACTGGTTGAATTTGGAGGGTATCGCATACTTCGGTACAGTAAAGCCTTTAATATGTTCCGTTACAACGTGTCAGAGGTTGAGTGATCACTGTGAAGGACGCGGAGATACTACGTGCTCGTCTGAGGCAGAGTTATCAGTAACTGACAGAGTTTAAAAGGGATGCCATTGTTGGTCTCCGTTCGGTCGGCTAGACGAATCATCTACATCTACATCTACATCTACATTGATACTCTGAAAATCACACTTTAGTGCCTGGCAGAGGATTCATCGAACCACTTTGAACTTTCTCGATGTAATTCGTTAATCCCATCTGCTAAGGAGCCCATACCAGGCAGCAGTACTCCAAAAAGAGGACGGACAGGCGTAGCGTAGACAGCCTCTTTAGTAGACCTGTTGTATCTTCTAAATGTTCCACTATTAAAACGTAGTTTTCGTTCGGATTCCCCACTATATTTTCTATGTGTTGCTGTATGCGAGAGTGGAGGCTGTCATCAAGGCTACCGGTGGGCCAACACCATACTGAATTCCAGCATTACCGAAGGAGTGCGCCAGGAATCTAAGTTTTTTCAGCCAGGTGTCCGGATACTTTTGATCACACAGTGTATATGTATGGACAAACAGATGATCACAATTTCAGAAAAACTGGATGATTTATTCAAAAGAAAGAGCTCCAGAAATTGAGCAAGTCAATAATGCGTTAATTCACCTCTGGCCGATAGCAAGCAGTCATTCGGCTTGATACTGATTGATACAGTTGTTGGATATACTCTTGAGGGATATTGTGCCAAATTCTGCCCAGCTGGCGCGTTAGACCGTTAAAATACCGTGCTCTACCCGTAATGCTCCAAATGTTCTGAACTGGGGAGAGATATGGCGATCTTGCTGTCTAAAGTAAGGTTTTGCGAGCACGGTGACAAGTAATAGTTACTCTCGCCGGGTGTGTGTGTGTGTGTGTGTGTGTGTGTGTGGGAGGGGGGGGGGGTGGAGGGGGGTGGGGGGGTTATCTCGCTGAAATATAAATTCAGGATGACTTGCTATGAAGGGCAAAAAAATGGGGCGTAGTATATCGTCGACTTACCACTGAACTGTAAGGGTGTTGCGGATGACAACCAAAGAGGTCCTGGTATGAGACGAAATGACACCCCAGACCATCACTCATGGTTGTCGGGCCTTATTGTGGGTGAGAGACAGGTTGGTCTCCAGACGTGTCTTCCCTGGTCATTGGATGTCATTTAGAAGCGGGACAGCACTGAGGTAACTCTTCACTAGTGAGATTCCAGGCAGTGATAACCAGCGTTGGCGTGTTCGGAGACGCCCCTGACAGCAGTGGGATACCCCCGACTGTCATCCGCCATACGGCCTGACGACTAGGAGTGTTGGTCCGGGGTGCCACTTCGTTTCACAACAGGACCACTTTGCTCGTCACCGACGAACAGCAACCAGCATTGCTGTATGAACCAGTCGCCTGCTGCAGAGGCCCATCCGCTGCAGCGTTTGTTGAACTTTCATATAGTTCTGCATATATTTGCTTCACATGTTTGTGGAACAGTACGTGACATGGTTCACAGTGCAATGTAAGTACGGTAATACAGGCCTGAACAGCTTTCACCTCTCGGTAAAAATCATAGAGTAATCATGAGATATTCATTAGCAGTAATGGATTTTCTGAAACGGGTACCGTGTTCGAAAATAGGAGGGCCTGCTTTCGTAAGAACAAATTGAAGTATTTTTTTGTCAGTTGTCAAGTAATTTTACTGGCTCTTTACGTCCTTGCACTGTAAATCAAGAAGCAAATTCCGTTGAACATTTCGAGTTTCTTTTTTCACTATACATGGTTTCACCCATAATCATATCTATACTCATGCTCATAAATTAAGGGTAACTGCAGAATGTGGTGCCACACAACGTGGCACTACACAAAACTGGCACTAATAGCACAGGCACATAGGGAACACACACGGTACAGATCTGTAAGTCCACGGTATTGGTGATAAGTTGAGAAAACCGCCCCGGAACACATGGGCTACAAAACGCCACTGTTTCCTGCGCATGTTCCCCGACGTCAATATGGGGATATGATCACCATGCACACATACACAGGCCGCACCACAGGTTGGCATACTCTGGATCAGGTGGTCGAGCAGCTGCTGGGGTATAGCCTCCCATCCTTGCACCAGTGCCTGTCGGAGCTCCTGATGTGTCGTAGAGGTTTGAAGACGTGCAACGATACGTCGTCTGAGAGCATCACAGATGTGCTCAATGGGATTTAGGTCTGGAGAACAGGCAGGCCACTCTATTCGCCTGGTATCTTCTGTTTCAAGGTACTTCTCCACGATGGCAGCTCGGTGGGGCCGTGCGTTATCATCCATCAGGAGGAAGGTGGGAAAAATGACGTCCCTATATACCTGACCTGTTACAGTTCGTCTGTTAAAGACATGCAGGTGTGTACGTGCACCAGTCATAATCCCACCCCACACCATCAAACCACGACCTCCATACAGATCCCTTTCAAGGACATTAACTGGCTGGTATATGGTTCCTGGTTCACACCAAACGAAAACCTGGCGAGAATCACTGTTCAGACTATACCTGGACTCGTCCGTGAACATAACCTGGGAGCACTGTTCCTATGACCATGTACTGGGTTGTTGATACCAGGCTTTATGGGCTCTGTCAGTGGAAGGCACCTGGCAGGTCTCCGGGTGAATAAACCATGTCTATTAAGTGGCCTGTAGACTGTGTGTCTGGAGACAACTGTTCCAGTGGCTGCAATAAGGTCCCGAGCAAGGCTACCTGTAGTACTCCGTCGCCGTCTGCGGGCAACTAACTGATGGTGAGATATCGGTCTTCTTGTGGTGCTGTACACTGTGGACGTCCCTTACTGTAGCGCCTGGACATGTTTTCTGTCTGCTGGAATCGTTGCCATAATCTTGAGATCACACTTTGTGGCACACAGAGGGCCCGTGCTACGACCTGCTGTGTTCGACCAGCCTCCAGTCGCCCTAGTACTCTACCCCTCATAACGTCATCAATATGTGAAACTTCCTGGCAGATTAACACTGTGTGCCGGACAGACACTCGAACTACGGACCTTTGCCTTTCGCGGGCAAGTGCCCTACCATCTGAGCTACCCAAGCACGACTCACGCCCCGTCCTCACATCTTTACTTCCGCCAGTTCCTCGTCTCCTACTTTCCAAAATTTACAGAAGCTCTCCTGTGAAACTTGCAGAACTAGCACTCCTGGAAGAAAGGATATTGCGGAGACATGGCTTAGCCACAGCTTGGGGGATGTTTCCAGAATGAGATTTTTCACTCTGCAGTGTAGTGTGCGCTGATATGAAACTTCCTGGCAGATTAAAACTGTGTGCCGGACCGAGACTCGAACTAGGGTTCAAATGACTCTGAGCACTATGGGACTTAACATCTGTGGTCATCAGTCCCCTAGAACTTAGAACTACTTAAACCTAACTAACCTAAGGACATCACACACATCCATGCCCGAGGCAGGATTCGAACCTGCGGCCGTAGGGGTCACGCCGTTCCAGACTGAAGCGCCTAGAACCGCACGGCCACACCAGCCGGTTCTCGAAATAGCGACCTTTGCCTTTCGCAGGCAAGTGCTCTACCATCTGAGATACCCAAGCACGACTCACGCCCCGTCCTCACAGCTTTACTTCTGCCAGTACCTCGTCTCCTACTTTCCAAACTTAACAGAAGCTCTCCTGCGAGGAGACGGGGCGTGAGTCGTGCTTGGATAGCTCAGTTGGTAGAGCTCTTGCCCGCGAAAGGCAAAGGTCCCGAGTTCGAGTCTCGGTCCGGGATACAGTTGTAATCTGCCAGGAAGTTTCATATCAGGGCACACTCCGCTGGAGAGTGAAAATCTCATACTGTCACCAATATGTGATCTTCGAGCCATTTTAAACACACAGTCCTCATTAGCACGTCTGGAAAACGTCTGCACACTTACTCGCTGCACCGTATTCTGACATGCACCAACACACCTCTGCGTATGTGGATTGCTGCCAGCGCCACCGTGCGACGACTGCAGGTAAAATGCAGTGCACGGTCATACCCCGAGGTGATTTAAACCCGCAAACCGCCCACCAGAGCGTTGTTTCACCATGTATCAGCATTATCCTTAATTTATGAGCATGAGTGTATCTCTCTTTCTATTCAAGCAATGGGATCGTCGCCAACATTACATTAGCATTGAAATAATTTCTACCTATTCACGCTCTTTTTACTAATATTTATTAGCACGATGCGTTTTGGCAGCATGCTGCCACCATCATTTACATCACACTGATACAGTATGTACATTACATTAATCTGAAGTATGAAGAAGTTTATCTGCTAGGTGATCCACTGAGGCTATCTACCGCAATTTAACACTGTACAAAAAGATATATTTATTTTAGTTTGTACTTTAGCGAGTTGTATCGTTAGTTCATTTCGTTAGTGTATTTACTTACATTTATTCTGGAAATTTGTTGGCACACGGATCACATACGAATTTTACATTCAGATATTTGCCTATTTCCAGAGACTGTTAAGTGCTAGGATAAACTTATTTCAATTTGTAAGACACTGTACACATAAAGATAAAATCTGTTTCATGTAAGTATATGTATAACATAGCAGGTGTTAATAATACGGTTATTTGGAATTTCCTGGTTACGCAATATATTAAGACACTTTTATATAACTTTTTATATTAATTAAAGAAGAACTCAAAAATGGAAAAAGTTTTGAAGAAATTAAAATTGTTACTTTCTAATTTATCTTTCAGCAACCTGATACCTTGTGCTGTGCTACGAATGAAAATTTCTAATTCTTCATACAAGTCCATTGTGTGTCCTTTGTCCATTATATGTAATGTATGAAGATGATTCGGGATATCATAGAACAGGTGGTTAGTGTCCTTTGCGTAAGTGAGTGTTACTGCGTTAGTATAACTGTTTTTGTAGTAGGCACATACACTCCTGGAAATGGAAAAAAGAACACATTGACACCGGTGTGTCAGACCAACCATACTTGCTCCGGACACTGCGAGAGGGCTGTACAAGCAATGATCACACGCACGGCACAGCGGACACACCAGGAACCGCGGTGTTGGCCGTCGAATGGCGCTAGCTGCGCAGCATTTGTGCACCGCCGCCGTCAGTGTCAGCCAGTTTGCCGTGGCATACGGAGCTCCATCGCAGTCTTTAACACTGGTAGCATGCCGCGACAGCGTGGACGTGAACCGTATGTGCAGCTGACGGACCTCGAGCGAGGGCGTATAGTGGGCATGCGGGAGGCCGGGTGGACGTACCGCCGAATTGCTCAACACGTGGGGCGTGAGGTCTCCACAGTACATCGATGTTGTCGCCAGTGGTCGGCGGAAGGTGCACGTGCCCGTCGACCTGGGACCGGACCGCAGCGACGCACGGATGCACGCCAAGACCGTAGGATCCTACGCAGTGCCGTAGGGGACCGCACCGCCACTTCCCAGCAAATTAGGGACACTGTTGCTCCTGGGGTATCGGCGAGGACCATTAGCAACCGTCTCCATGAAGCTGGGCTACGGTCCCGCACACCGTTAGGCCGTCTTCCGCTCACGCCCCACCATCGTGCATCCCGCCTCCAGTGGTGTCGCGACAGGCGTGAATGGAGGGACGAATGGAGACGTGTCTTCTTCAGCGATGAGAGTCGCTTCTGCCTTGGTGCCAATGATGGTCGTATGCGTGTTTGGCGCCGTGCAGGTGAGCGCCACAATCAGGACTGCATACGACCGAGGTACACAGGGCCAACACCCGGCATCATGGTGTGGGGAGCGATCTCCTACACTGGCCGTACACCACTGGTGATCGTCGAGGGGACACTGAATAGTGCACGGTACATCCAAACCGTCATCGAACCCATCGTTCTACCATTCCTAGACCGGCAAGGGAACTTGCTGTTCCAACAGGACAATGCACGTCCGCATGTATCCCGTGCCACCCAACGTGCTCTAGAAGGTGTAAGTCAACTACCCTGGCCAGCAAGATCTCCGGATCTGTCCCCCATTGAGCATGTTTGGGACTGGATGAAGCGTCGTCTCACGCGGTCTGCACGTCCAGCACGAACGCTGGTCCAACTGAGGCGCCAGGTGGAAATGGCATGGCAAGCCGTTCCACAGGACTACATCCAGCATCTCTACGATCGTCTCCATGGGAGAATAGCAGCCTGCATTGCTGCGAAAGATGGATATACACTGTACTAGTGCCGACATTGTGCATGCTCTGTTGCCTGTGTCTATGTGCCTGTGGTTCTGTCAGTGTGATCATGTGATGTATCTGACCCCAGGAATGTGTCAATAAAGTTTCCCCTTCCTGGGACAATGAATTCACGGTGTTCTTATTTCAATTTCCAGGAGTGTATGTATTACTTGGAAGTCTCACTCAGCGACATACACATATCATCTTGCCATCCTATCCACACGCAAACGAGCTACATACAGAGCCCTAGATAAAAGAGCCAGTAATACACCAACCAATTAAAACACGAAGAACAATGACCTCAGTGTAGTCAGAGAAACAGCTGCAACGAACCGCTATAACAATACACTTGTTGACAACTTGACACAGAAAAGAAAAAGAAAACAGTAATAAACCAACAGCTACACAGAAAATCAAAAGAAACGCACTACTTGCATATCATTCCTAAGCAAACTCTCCTACAGGATAGCAAATATTTTCAGACCGCACAACATGAACATAGCTTTCACGGCACATGACGAAATTCAACACACACTGAGACATAGCATAAAGACAGACACACACACACACACACACACACACACACACACACACACACACACACAAAATCAGGAATTTAGGAAATAGTGTGCAGTACATGCAAAGCCCTCTATGTAGATGAAACTGGTAGAGACTTCCAAATAATACAACAAATACTTATAGACCTACCACAAAAACAGTTATAATAAATCAGCAATAATCACCCATATAAAGGATATGCGTTAACCATTCCATGATGTCGCAAGTGGTCTTCATATACACTCCTGGAAATTGAAATAAGAACACCGTGAATTCATTGTCCCAGGAAGGGGAAACTTTATTGACACATTCCTGGGGTTAGATACATCACATGATCACACTGACAGAACCACAGGAACATAGACACAGGCAACAGAGCATGCACAATGTCGGCACTAGTACAGTGTACATCCACCTTTCGCAGCAATGCAGGCTGCTATTCTCCCATGGAGACGATCGTAGAGATGCTGGATGTAGTCCTGTGGAACGGCTTGCCATGCCATTTCCACCTGGCGCCTCAGTTGGACCAGCGTTCGTGCTGGACGTGCAGACCGCGTGAGACGACGCTTCATCCAGTCCCAAACATGCTCAATGGGGGACAGATCCGGAGATCTTGCAGGCCAGGGTAGTTGACTTACACCTTCTAGAGCACGTTGGGTGGCACGGGATACATGCGGACGTGCATTGTCCTGTTGGAACAGCAAGTTCCCTTGCCGGTCTAGGAATGGTAGAACGATGGGTTCGATGACGGTTTGGATGTACCGTGCACTATTCAGTGTCCCCTCGACGATCACCAGTGGTGTACGGCCAGTGTAGGAGATCGCTCCCCACACCATGATGCCGGGTGTTGGCCCTGTGTACCTCGGTCGTATGCAGTCCTGATTGTGGCGCTCACCTGCACGGCGCCAAACACGCATACGACCATCATTGGCACCAAGACAGAAGCGACTCTCATCGCTGAAGACGACACGTCTCCATTCGTCCCTCCATTCACGCCTGTCGCGACACCACTGGAGGCGGGCTGCACGATGTTGGGGCGTGAGCGGAAGACGGCCTAACGGTGTGCGGGACCGTAGCCCAGCTTCATGGAGACGGTTGCTAATGGTCCTCGCCGATACCCCAGGAGCAACAGTGTCCCTAATTTGCTGGGAAGTGGCGGTGCGGTCCCCTACGGCACTGCGTAGGATCCTACGGTCTTGGCGTGCATCCGTGCGTCGCTGCGGTCCGGTCCCAGGTCGACGGGCACGTGCACTTTCCGCCGACTACTGGCGACAACATCGATGTACTGTGGAGACCTCACGCCCCACGTGTTGAGCAATTCGGCGGTACGTCCACCCGGCCTCCAGCATGCCCACTATACGCCCTCGCTCAAAGTCCGTCAACTGCACATACGGTTCACGTCCACGCTGTCGCGGCATGCTACCAGTGTTAAAGACTGCGATGGAGCTCCGTATGCCACGGCAAACTGGCTGACACTGACGGCGGCGGTGCACAAATGCTGCGCAGCTAGCGCCATTCGACGGCCAACACCGCGGTTCCTGGTGTGTCCGCTGTGCCGTGCGTGTGATCATTGCTTGTACAGCTCTCTCGCAGTGTCCGGAGCAAGTATGGTGGGTCTGACACACCGGTGTCAATGTGTTCTTTTTTCCATTTCCAGGAGTGTATTTTGTAATGGTGTCAGGGGGAATAGACTGCGCGAGTGGTTCTGTGCTGGAGGTGGGTGGAAGTGTTGACGATGAAGGCAGATAAATGTTGTCAAAGTATTTTATTGGTATCATCAACAGATGTAATGTAGCACATGTGCTGTAAGCAGACGACTGGTAACAGGCAATGTATTCTGTACCCAGGCATGCCAGAGTGGATGCATCACTGTACGAGGTGCATTCAAGTTCTAAGGCCTCCGATTTTTTTTCTCCGGACTGGAAAGAGATAGAAACATGCGCATTGTTTTAAAATGAGGCCGCGTTCATTGTCAATACGTCCCAGAGATGGCAGCACCGTACGGCAGATGGAATGTTACCGTCAGCGGCGAGACTCATTACTGTTTTAAATACTTAAAATGGCGACGTTTTCCTTACTTGAACAGCGTGCAATCATTCGTTTTCAGAATTTTCGTGGTGTGAAACCGATTGAAATTCACCGACAGTTGAAGGAGACATGTGGTGATGGAGTTATGGATGTGTCGAAAGTGCGTTCGTGGGTGCGACAGTTTAACGAAGGCAGAACTTCGTGTGACAACAAACGAAACAACCTCGGGCTCGCACAAGCCGGTCTGACGACATGATCGAGAAAGTGGAGAGAATTGTTTTGGGGGATCGCCGAATGACTGTTGAACAGATCGCCTCCAGAGTTGGCATTTCTGTGGGTTCTGTGCACACAGTCCTGCATGACGACCTGAAAATGCGAAAAGTGTCATCCAGGTGGGTGCCACGAATGCTGACGGACGACCACACGGCTGCCCGTGTGGCATGTTCCCAAGCAATGTTGACGCGCAACGACAGCATGAATGGGACTTCTTTTCGCCGGTTGTGACAATGGATGAGACGTGGATGCCATTTTTCAATCCAGAAACAAAGCGTCAGTCAGCTCAATGGAAGCACACAGATTCACCGCCACCAAAAAAATTTCGGGTAACCGCCAGTGCTGAAAAAATGATGGTGTCCATGTTCTGGGACAGCGAGGGCGTAATCCTTGCCCATTGCGTTCCAAAGGGCACTACGGTAACAGGTGCATCCTACGAAAATGTTTTGAAGAACAAATTCCTTCCTGCACTGCAACAAAAACGTTCGGGGAGGGCTGTGCGTGTGCTGTTTCACCGAGACAACACACCCGCACATCGAGCTAACGTTACGCAACAGTTTCTTCGTGATAACAACTTTGAAGTGATTCCTCATGCTCGCTACTCACCTGAACTGGCTCCTAGTGACTTTTGGCTTTTTCCAACAATGAAAGACACTCTCCGTGCCTGCACATTCACCAGCCGTGCTGCTATTGCCTCAACGATTTTCCAGTGGTCAAAACAGACTCCTAAAGAAGCCTTCGCCGCTGCCATGGAATCATGGCGTCAGCGTTGTGAAAAATGTGTACGTCTGCAGGGCGATTACGTCGAGAAGTAAGGCCAGTTTCATCGATTTCGGGTGAGTAGTTAATTAGAAAAAAAATCGGAGGCCTTAGAACTTGAATGGACCTCGTAGGAGCTTCTCGAAGCAGCAGCCCAGGTGCGGGCTACTTAGGCTACCTGAGCGTTCCAAGTGGATGCGCGACAGAATCTTAGTTCTGGTGCCCACAGAAAGGCAGGTTGGTGGACAGCCTAGAGGTAGACAAACAGTAGGCTAATGGCTGCGGCGCTATGTCTGGCAGCATCGGATCCTAGTGGCGTTGGAGGAGGGAGGACCTCCCACATACCTCAGACCATGAGACGGCGTCCAGACTCCCAGCTGCTGGTCTCTTGGAGACAGTGGGAGAGTGAATGTGACCTCATCGTTAGGTCACCAGGCAGCAGTCGTTGGTTCGCAACCAGGCAGTGTTGATGATAATCGCATCAGAAGAGTGTAGGTGACCCCCAGCAGAGCCCAACATATTGCAAGTGTCGATGCACAGCACAGCCATATCGATGACTTGCTCAACTGGCTGAGGGTTATACAGGGTGAGTCACCTAACATTACCGCTGGATATATTTCGTAAACTACATCAAATACTGACGAATCGATTCCACAGACCGAACGTGAGGAGAGGGGCTAGTGTAATTGGTTAATACAAACCATAAAAAAATGCACGGAAGTATGTCTTTCAACACAAACCTACGTTTTTTTTTAAATGGAACCCCGTTAGTTTTGTTAGCACATCTGAACATATAAACAAATACGTAATCAGTGCCGTTTGTTGCATTGTAAAATGTTAGTTACATCCGGAGATATTGTAACCTAAAGTTGACGCTTGAGTACCACTCCTCCGCTGTTCGATCGTATGTATCGGAGAGCACCGAATTACGTAGGGATCGAAAGGGAACGGTGATGGACTGTAGGTACAGAAGAGACTGGAACAGCACATTACGTCCACATGCTAACACCTTTTTACTGGTCTGTTTCACTGACGCACATGTACATTACCATGAAGGGTGAGGTACACGTACACACGTGGTTTCCGTTTTCAATTACGGAGTGGAATAGAGTGTGTCCCGACATGTCAGGCCAATAGATGTTCAATGTGGTGGCCATCATTTGCTGCACACAATTGCAATCTCTGGCGTAATGAATGTCGTACACGCCGCAGTACATCTGGTGTAATGTCGGCGCAGGCTGCCACAATACGTTGTTTCATATCCTCTGGGGTTGTAGGCACATCACGGTACACATTCTCCTTTAACGTACCCCACAGAAGGAAGTCCAGAGGTGTAAGATCAGGAGAACGGGCTGGCCTATTTATGCATCCTCCACGTCCTATAAAACGCCCGTCGAACGTGTACCTCACCCCTCATGGTAATGTACATGTGCGTCAGTGAAAAAGACCAATAAAAAGGTGTTAGCATGTGGACGTAATGTGCTGTTCCAGTCTCTTCTGTACCTAAGGTCCCTCACCGTTCCCTTTGGATCCCTACGTAATTCGGTGCTCTCCGATACACACGATCGAACAACGGAGGAGTTGAACTCAAGCGTCAACTTTAGGTTACAATATCTCCGGATGTAACTAACATTTTACAATGCAACAAACGACACTGATTACGTATTTGTTTATATGTTCCGATGTGCTAACAAAACTAACGGGGTGCCATTTTAAAAAAAACGTAGCTTTGTGTTAAAAAACATACTTCCGTGAATTTTTTTATGGTTTGTATTAACCAATTACACTAGCCCCTCTCCTCACGTTCGGTCTGTGGAATCGATTCGTCAGTGATGTGCTTTACGAAATATATCCAGCGGTAACGTTAGGTGACTCACCCTGTATATAGAGCCAAAGGGGGCTTGTTAATGTGGAGGACAAGAACTACTGCATACTTCAACACCATCGCAATTTCCTAAAGGCTGGTCTTTGTCCTGAGAAGTGGGACGTTATTGAGGAAGCTGCCAGCATGTCAAACTGCTGCGTCGGCTGGCAGCAACTCCAGACCTGAATATGGCACCAGCCTTCTTTCCTGGTTTGTACCAGATCATTTCCTCCTTTCTAGGATTTATTTGATCGACCGAATTCGTGCTTGAGGTACTGACTGCGACCGTATCATTAGTGTATTTACTATGTTTTACTCTTTCCATTCTCCAACTTGAGTCCACAGTAAAAACTCCTGAGTAGCCCGTATCTTCTGGTGTCCCTTCTTCATTTTCTATATTTACGTTATGTTGAACATCTACCAAGAAGACATGTTTTTTCATCTCCGCTTTTCCTGGAACCGTCAGACTGATCCTTGAAAAAGAACCCATTATGATGTATGTAAAAGGGGAATATCTAAGTTTGTATCTAGTCTCACAATCACCGTAGAGCTCAGCACCTGAAAATCGCCTAACACTAATGGAGAAACATTTAACTACATCCTATTGTCAAGGAGCGACCTTCCTACTGTGGGCAATCGCTGGAGCGGCGTCCTCACCTGTGAAAACTTCTTTACAAGGAACTGAACCAAGCATGGCCTAACTCAAGGCTGAAGCTGAAAGCCAATAATTAGTTAAGAATTCACTCTTATACTAGTAAAAAATGCTCATACACTGCCTAGACAGGGATATGTACACTATGTGATCAAAAGTATCCGGACACCTGGCTGAAAATGACTTACAAGTTCCTGGCACCCTCCATCGGTAATGCTGCAATTGAATATAGTGATGGCCCACCCTTAGCCTTCATAACAGCTTCCACCATCGCAGGCATGCGTTCAATCAGGTGCTGGAAGGTTCCTTGGGAAATGGCCGCCCATTCTTTACGGAATGCTGCACGGAGGAGAAGTAACGATGTCGGTCGGTGAGGCCTGGCACGAAGTCGGCCTTCCAAAACATCCAAAGGTGTTCTATAGGATTCAGGTCAGGATTACCTGTAGGCCAGTCCATTACAGTGATGTTATTGTCATATAACCACTCCGTCACAGGCCGTGCATTATGAACAGGTGCTCGATCGTGTTGAAAGATGCAGTCACCATCCCTGAATTGCTCTTCAACAGTGGGAAGCAAGAAGATGCTTAAAACATCAATGTAGGCCAGTGCTGTGATAGTGCCACGCAAAAAACAAGGGGTGTAAGCCCCCTCCATGAAAAACACGACCACACTATAACACCACCGCCTCCGAACTATACTGTTGGCACTACACACTCTGGCAGATGACGTTCAGCGGGCATTCGCCATACCCATACCCTGCCATGGGATCGTCACATCGTGTACTGTGATTCGTCGCTTCATACAACGTTTTTCCACTGTTCAATCATCCAATTTTTACGCTCCTTACACCAAGCGAGGGCCGTTTGTCATTTACCGGCGTGAAGTGTGGCTTATGAGCAGCCGCTCGACCATGAAACCCAGGTTTTCTCACCTCCCGCCTATCTGTCATAGTACTTGCAGTGGATCGTGATGCAATTTGGAATTCCTGTGTGATGGTCTCGATAGATGTCGGCTTATTACACATTACGACCCTCTTCAAATGTCGGCGGTCTCAGTCAGTCAACAGACGAAGTCATCCTGTACGTTTTTGTGCTGTACGTGTCCCTCCACGTTTCCACTTCACTATCGCATCGGGAACAGTAGACATAGGGATGCTTAGGAGTGTGGAAATCTCGCTCTCAGACGTATGACACAAGTGACACCCAATCATCGGACCACGTGCGAAGTCCGTGAGTTCTGCGGAGCGCCCCATTCTGTTGTCTCATGATGTCTAATGACAATTGACGTCACTGATATGGAGTACCTGGCAGTAGGTGGCAGCACAGTGAACCTAATATGAAAAACGTATGTTTTTGGGGGTGTCCGGATACTTTTGATCACATAGTGAACCTACATTAAAATCTGAGTATTTGGAGAGAGGAAACATTGGACGTTGATCTGCAATTGCTTATGACAGTTATCATTCTCTTGCCCACTCTCCACCTATTAGATGTGGCGTAAATTATACACACGTTACCTGCACGGCCGTACAAAAAAAAGTGTGTGCCAGCGTTAGTCTCAGTAAGAAGTAAAATAGAGCGGCATAAGCAAGCATTTTTTACACCACTGTGTGATTACTCTGTAGTTATCTGTGGTCAGTTTCCATTTTCCATTTGATCTTGTCTAGGAGTGGGGTAAGGAGTGTGATCCCACATTACTTTATTGTTTATTTATGAACACCTATGTATGGTTTAAGGCGCTGCAGCCATTGACTGTGCGGCTGGTCGCGGCGGAGGTTCGAGTCCTCCCTCGGGCATGAGTGTGTGTGTTTGTCCTTAGGATAATTTAGTTTAAGTAGTGTGTAAGCTTAGGGACTGACGACCTTAGCAGTTAAGTCCCATAAGATTTCACACACATTTGAACACACATTTTTGGACACCTATGTACTGTTGTCACTCATTGACTCAATCATGCTACTTTTCGATTCATGACATTACATTTCACATATCAAAGAACTGCACCAGTATCTGCCACTCAGTCATTCCTTGGCAGTATATATATGTTAATTCACACATCTTTAATTGAGATGTGGCAGTGACTACATTACATAGTATAACACCCACGCGGAAAATCAGACTCATTCACACCTTGATTTTAACATGTTGCAGTATTAAACAATTCATACAACAATTCATGTCAAGTCACAAGGTTTGGATTATATACTCTTCACCGATTAATTACAAGGTTAAGAAATACCAATCTATAAAAGGTTTGGATTGCAAAATGTGTTTGTTAAACCACATTTCATAATAATGGTACTAAATACATACTGAAAAATACATACATCAAAAAAAGTTTTGCATCACCCCAGTTCCCAGAACTCCTGAAGATAGACGTTGACTGTGGATATTGTTTCACAGACACAGTCCCTGTGACTGTTCAGAGATGTCACTAAATCCGCCCAAAGACGTAAACAACCATGCATGAGCAGCGCGTATTAGGCGGAGCGAATCCGACAGCCGATCGGTTCCAGTCATTCCACCAGGAAGGAGTTACACAGGTCCTGTTGTCTGTAGTTCAATCATGTCTAGACGGTCAATACCGCGGTTCCATCGCGTCTGCATTGTTACTTTGAGCCAGGAAGGGCTCTCAACAAGGTAAGTGCCCAAGCGTCTCGAAGTGACCCAAAGCGATGTGGAGGAGATACAGAGAGACAGCGACTGTCGGTGACATGCCTCGCTCAAGTGGTGGATGACCGCTACCTATGGATTATGGCTCGGAGGAACGCTGACAGCAACGTCACCATGTTGAATAATGCTTTTCGTGCAGCCACAGGACGTCGTGTTGCGACTCAAACTATGTGCAATAGGCTGCATGATGCGCAACTTTACTCCTGACGTCCATGGCGAGGTCCATCGTTGCAGCCACGACACCATGGAGCGCGGTACAGATGGGCCCATGAACGTGCCGAATGGACCGCTCAGGATTGGCATCACGTTCTCTTCACCGATGAGTGTCGCATATGCCTTCAACCATATTATCGTCGGAGACGTGTTTGGAGGCAACCTGGTCAGGCTAAACGCCTTAGACACTGTCCAGCGAGTGCACCAAGGTGGAGGTTCGCTGCTGTTTTGGGGTGGCATTATGTGGGGCAGACGAACCCCCTGGTGGTCATGGAAGATGCCGTAACGGCTGTACGATGCGTGAATGCAATCCTCCGACCGATAGTGCAACTATATCAGCGGCATATTGGCAAGGCATTCGTTTTCATGGACGACAAATCGCGCCCCCATCGTTCACATCTAGTGAATGACATCCTTCAAGATAACGACATCGGTCGACTAAAGTGGCCAGCATGTTCTCCAGACGGGAACCCTATCGAACATGCCTGGGTTTGATTGAAAACGGCTGTTTATAGGCGACGTGACCCACCAACCATTCTAATTGATCTACGCCGAATCGCGGTTGAGAATTGGGACAATCTGGACCAACAGTGCCTTGGTGTACTTGTGGATAGTATGCCATGACGAATACAGGCTTGCATGAATGAAAGAGGACGTACTACTGGGTATTAGAGGTACCGGTGTGTACAGCAATCGGGACAACATTTAATGTGTGGTTTTCATGAGCAATAAAAAGGGTGGAAATGATGTTTATGTTGATCTCTGTTCCAATTTTCTGTATAGGTTCCGGAACCGAGGTGATACAAAACCTTTTTTGATGTGTGTATTTCATGAATCGTAGAGGCACAATTAATATCATCAAAATTAGAAACAATGACAAAACGATAGACTTATTACGTAAAAAAATACATGGTCATAAACATCGAGATTAAAAAAAAAGTGTCTGCAAAATATGTTTGAGTAATAGCATGATCACCCTACTTTACCAGTAGAGGTACAGTCGTGCTCAAAAGTATCCGAACGACCTGAATTGCATTTCGCCTCATTCGAATGCAACCCACATAGCGCAGCTGTCTAGCAGGTCCTCTAATCGCCCCTCTGTACAGTCGTTTGACTATTGAAAATGGTTCCAACAAGTCACCACTAGAAAACACTGCTCTGTATCGCAATAACTCAAGATGTAAAGTAATACCAAGGTACTACAAAGATCAGGGAACATCGTATCACAGATAATACGGTTCTTCAGGCTTGTAAGTTCACATTTATTACAATAAATGACATACACGAAATGTTACCGCTCTCATTTTTACGTCAGATAGGTTAAATCGTAGTAAGTTCGTCATATTCATGATTTCCTCTTCAAAATAACATACTGTACTTATTATTTAACACAAAATGACATTAAAAATTTAAGTTATTCACGAGCAGCTAGTTGACGATGTGTGTGAACTTCAAATGACACGACGAACCGTTTCGTTCTGCATATGGATTCAAACCCAGGTCATGTAGACTAAGCAAAGGCTTCGTGACTGACGGAAACTAACAGTCATTCCTGACTATGCATACAGAGAGTGATATACCTCGATTTTAGACAGTATCAGTTACCAAATATCAACTTTAAACTACATAACGTAAACATTGTTAACGGACGCGAATTCCTACCCAGCATCTATTGTCCCTGTTAACTAACTACGAGAGATGTTAAATATTGCTTCTTCACACGTAACGTACTTGAAATGCCGTGAGGCAAAGCTTTGTGTTGGACAGGTATTCGAACCCAGAACCTAATTGGATTGTCATCGAAGCACAATCAACTGTGACATATCGGATTTTCTCGGCAGTAGCTAGATGTTTTAACTGAGATGACGATACAAAACATTTATTTTTTCTTTCCTAGGACTCCAACCTGGCACCTATCGCTGTTATATTCTAGAGAAAACGAACTTTAAAAATGGGTTTGTTACATCCGGAAGTGACATGTGAGCATGTTTGAACTAGAAATAATATGACGAAGACTTCAGTGCTGACTGGGAATCGAGACCCACACATATCGTTGTTGACTACACACAAAGAGACGTCAGCTACCGACTTTTTCCTCCACCAGCAGCTCGGAATAACATCCTTGAATTTACAATGATTTCGCAAACAGTTCTGTGTCTCACTGGGACTCAAAAACGTCAAATAAAGTTAGTGTTGACAACGAATGAAAATACATTAAAAACCAAAATTATTACCCACCAGCAGATAGGTGTTCTCATGCTAGAGCTTGATAATACATAATGAAAGCTTTAGTGCTGGGCCAGGATTCGAACCCTTTCACGCACAATATGTGAAGATGTTGAGGAATCAGCAGTTTTGAACAAACAATAAATTGCAGTCGAGCTGTATTGTCAGGAAGGGATCAAATTCCGCGTTAAGGGCGGTCTGAGTTGCATTCCCAGATCAGAACCAGTTTTATCGACATACAGAAGCTCAAATAAAAGATGAAATAAGTGTCCTGTGAGTGACCCTACATTGCGTTTGTTTCGTCACTAGAAATAAGTAACTAGTATAAGAAAGGTTACTGCTGATAGAGTTTCTACGTGACGCGACTCCTGACTTGATTGTGGTTCAACCTAACGTCTACTTGGTAGAGAAGGAATATCATGTTTAACGTGAATTTCAGACCACAATGCTATTATACGTTCTTCATTTGGCGTAGCCAGAAGAGAACAGAATCTGTCTCTCCATATCAAAAATCATCAGCAGAAGTCGGAATCGAACCAAGACCATAAGTATATGAAACTAGCATCAATCCAAGAGACCAACAAATTCTCTGCTCTATCACTCATTATTCTATAATAACAATGTTGCGCCACACTGGATGAGAATTCTGACCCACAGAATCCCTGTAGTGGTTTGCAGCATGTTCAGTACATTCATTTACTTGGTTGACCGAATCACCATGAACTAGCTGCCTCGGCTACCCAGTGCATACATTCGACTCTTTTGTAATCACCGAAATAAAATCACGTAACTGACACCTACACAGAACTGCCAACAGTGTAGGATGCAGAAATTTAAACAGAAAGTGTTCCTTTCGACTTGAGCAACTCTACTGCGCTACCTGTTTGTTAAAAACGTAGTGCAGTGCAAAAGATGAGCTGAAACTGTCTGTCTCTCAGAAGTCTAGATCCGGCCATATGCATTATCTCACAGCACTGTGCAAGGTATTGGAGGTTGGAGGTTCTGGAGGTATTGTAGCTATGTGTCAGCTAGTAGCGTAACGGTAAGCGTCGCGCACTGTTGATAAGACGTCGCGAGTTTGGGTACACTCACTGCTACATTTTTTTAAAACGCCATACTGCTGTCTGCTGAAGTTATCGATCTAATGGAAGTTTGAACATAATTCCCTTCAATTCTCAACCCAAAATAGTCGCATGCGGAAAAAGGGCTAACTTCTGCGACATTTTGTTCTTTTCAGGTTTAATAGATGGCCAGGCTGCAGATGCATCACGAAACTTTTGTGTTATGTATGGGGAGAGCGCATCGTGCCAAAATACGTCAGAAAAGTATTTTCTACCTTAGCTGTCGTGTGGCAGTGGCATTTTATTCTTCATAAAACCTTGTTTGACGGCTTTAACTCAGAACAAGTTTTCTACATGCATGTAATCAATAAACTGCATGTGCATTGTTAGACTGTTATAGATAACATCAGAGAATTCGCATATATCGTTGATGATTAATTGCTCTCTCATGTTAACTAATGTTTTAACAACACTAAAAGAAACCGTACGAAAATTTTGCACTGTATTATAAGAAATAAAATAAAACTACCCACGATAACCTTACGACGAAAGTCTGTTCCAAAAAAAACTGAGTATCTGTACAGAAGCGTGCCTCTATCGGCACGAATTAGTAAAATACTAATCACTTAGATTTCGATTGGGTCTGTGTTCGATTGGTATGCTGTGCCATACTCAAGAGGTATGCAAATGTGGCATTTCATAAATAAAGTTATGTATTCCTAGAAACCCAAAATTTGTTTTTCAGCAGCAGAAAGAGGCATTACCTGTTGTGCAGCATTGTAAGTTTTTCACCATTGCACTATGAGCCGAAAGTATTTTCTTGCGATTTCCTTACCGATGTGTGATCTGACTGCTTGTAGCTCTTTCACAGAAGGGATAAAAACGTTACAGTCAGCAAGACTGGAACCGCAAACCATAACAGACGCTTTCTCTCAGGGTATCACCTTTCCACAGAGCTAGGGAAGAGGCATGCGTATAGGTCTCCTCTTACGAGACCAGTAGTGGCTAGAAGTCGTAAACCGCTATTTAAAGGACGAGATTAGATGCAATTTTCACACGTAACGACTTTCCTGGCCTGAAAACCGTAAATTTACAATCTTTTGTTACAGCTCAAGCGTTAATAATAACTCAGATTATTCAATGGAAATGACAGGAAAAATCAAGTGAACTTCGAGGCTTAATTCCGTGCACACCAGGAAGTAACTCGTCGATCACAGAGTTGCCAAATATACCTTGCCTTGTTCCCAAATCTCAGTTACATTACCAACAGGAAGAAGACGAACCGATGTGATCCTACAGTGGGCTGGGAAGTGAGCATAGCTGGCGTCTCAAACACGCGGCTGCTACGGCCTGAAATACGTAATCCGTCTGATTCACATGTCTAACTGGGTTTAGGGACTGGAGCGTAGTTACTAATAATACTCAGAACTGACTGCAAACTAAGCTTCATAAATCAGTAACTCTCATAGCTGTTTTTATATATCTTTCGTAAGTGTACTCAAAACTAAGAAAATCATTGACGAACGTTTTCGTGCCTCGCCGATAGTCGAGCACAACAAAAAAAAACATAATAAGAAAGACTGTGTGTGTGTGTGAGAGAGAGAGAGAGAGAGAGAGAGAGAGAGAGAGAGAGAGAGAGAGAGGGGGGGACAGAGAGGGCGAGGGGAGACAGAGAGAGAGAGAGAGAGAGAGAGAGAGAGAGAGAGAGAGGGAGAGAGATAAAAATAAAAAAGAATGAGAGAGAGAGAGAGAGAGAGAGAGAGAGAGAGAGAGAGAGAGAGAGAGAGAGAGAGGGAGAGAGATAAAAATAAAAAAGAATGAGAGAGAGAGAGAGAGAGAGAGAGAGAGAGAGTAAAAAATTGTTGCAAAGAAACTGAATCACGGTATGTAAAGAAATCTTTCATTAAAATGACACGTTCTACTCATTACGGAATGTCGTATTCATGATCTGTGGAACAAGTATTAATCTAATCTAATTATATCATATTGCTGACCAGTCATGAAGAGGCACGAATTAGAAATTTTCGCCAATATCAGTAACCAAATCTAAACTTGAAAAAAAAGGACTACAGTTTTTGTAATAAACCGGGACTACTTTAAAGACCCTTTCGTCCCTGTTAACTAACCATGAAAGATGTGTGATGTACCTCCATTCAGAAGGAACAAAGTGTTCATGCATTTGAAGATGAAGCGCATGATGTGAAGTTCTGTGACGGAGACACGAACCCAGCACGCAGTCAGATTGTTAATTAAGTAAAATCAAATGTTCCGTATCGGTTTTTCTTACCAGCTGCTAGATGTTTGAATCTAAAATAAGGATACAAATTTTTGTGCCTGAGCGACAATCGAACCGCACACCTACCGTCCTTCTTCATCATCCACGAACATAGCTTAAGTAACACTTGCTTAGTCACCAACAGTAAGATGTGTGTGTGTTTGACCAGAAATAACGACACCTATTGCGATTGTTGGCAACACATGAACAGACATTAAAAATGCACGTTAATTTTCACTATCAGATTGGAATGCACGTGTAAGGGCTTGAAATGAAATAATGAATATTTTTGTACTGGATCAGGATTCGGACCCAGATACTTACCTTTGTGGGAGACCTAGAGAAGATTGCAGTCTTGGGGAAAGGAACGAAATGATTGAACTATACTGTTCCGAGAGATTCAGATCCTCGAAAGATGAGATACGAATTCGAATCACATTCCAGCACCAAATTTTTCAACGTCTCTAGTTCGATCAAGTACAAGAAAAATAAGAGCCCTGTTCCTTTAAATCAAATAAAATAAAGTTTTCTAATGTACGTAAATTTACTGGAGACAGTATTTCTGTTCACCATGACTTCCGCCTTTGTCATTTCCCAACGTAAACCGGCTCTGCCCAATTGTTAATGAAGGAACGTGATGTTTAATGCGGATTCAGGATTATAACGTCTTTCTCTTGAGGTTACTAGTGCTAAAGTAAATCTGTTTGTGCCTCTTGAAAGTAAATGCCTGAACCCACGCATTGCACCTGTGATAGTTCGTTCCACCAGACCATTGTGGCCATATTTCCCAGCCCCAGGAGTGTGCTGTAACGGATGATGTGCTTAGCTTACAAAATCAGTCACGGTGGAAAAAATGCGAGTCTGTTAAATGTTTAAGTAGAAGCAATCATCTGACGTGGAGATTATGCTATTCTCATGTCAGGTTGATAATCATTTTGAATATTTAGCAGTACTGTACCCACTGGTGTTAAACTTGTTTTCAACCAATGATTCCCACAGCTACAGGAACACTTCTTGTGATACCTCTTAGACAAAATACATATGCAGTGCTATAAGACGAAAAGATCGACCTGACTCAAACTGTGGGAAGTTTGTTTTACAACTTTCGTACCTGGATAAAGAGATATTCCTATTTGAGATATCTGTGAACGTTGCTACATTCGACGATTTAAGAAGAAACTAAATGCCTTCAGCTACGACAATGTTTAAAGAAATCGTCTTAACGGCACTAAATCGTGGTTTGTGAATCGTTTACTGGCTGTACTCTGCCGCATTTCGCTGGTTGGAAGGCAAAAAGCTTACTGACAAATTTCACACAAGAAAAGGGGGACGAAATGTCTCCCACTGGAAGGTCATGTTGTTCTGTTTAAATGGTTACAAAATCAGCTAAAACGAACAGTGAGGCTGTCAGTATAAGCACATTACTGTTGTCAAAATGATGTTGCACTGCCCAGGGCCTGTAACGATAAAGGGCCCGTTTAGGTCAGCATATTGTATACAGAAGTGGAAGAGAGAGCACTACTAAACTCTACAATCCGTATGCATTGCATACATACAGAAATTACTGTTACAGTGTACTATTGGAGCCCAATGAGTGAATTGCATATTTTCCGGTGGAAAAAGAGCACTGGCAAACAAGTCTTCGCTACATTAGGTTACTTAAACTGGTGTCACTCTGAGCTAGAATTTATGGTCAGCGACTAAGTATAAGGTCAATGAGTCGGATGCGGGTTTTGCAATTGTGAAATACTTTCCTACATTATAGAAGTGAATACTAAATCTGAACTAATAATGCGAAAATTTTGAACTTGGATAGCTTACAATGAAAATATTTCTGTTTATTGCAAAGGAAAACAATTGATTTTCTAAAACATTCTCTTCCATACACCACTTTAAACAGGTCACGTCGACCAAATCTTGTGGAAGAACTGGCAGTGACGTATAACGGAAGGCAGTAAGATCCACTGGCTTTTGGTTTGCCAGTATTCGACAGCCATTTCTAGGCGCAAGTAAATTAAGAAAGGCAGCGCGTTTTTGTTATCAAGTAATGTCTTCATCAATTACTTTAGATTTAATGTAATCTGCGAGTAATTGGTGATGTTTGATATTAACATGGAAAGGACTCTGTAGACCGGGAAAGAACCTCTGCTTGGGCAACAACTTCTATAATGACCAAAAGGCATTAAATTATCTTCAAGCACATGTGTTCCAGCAACGGTATGAAGATAATGATAGTAACAATGACGGTAATAATCGAATTATCCGGTAACTTCACACTTCACAGTGGATTTTCTCGAAATATGAAATTTTCTGAATTAGTGAATATTTCAAAATGGCTTTACATCGAGGCTATGATGCCTAGAAGAGTCTTTACGTCCTGCTGACATGAGAATAGCATAATCTCCACGTCAGATGATTGCTTTTACTTAACCATTTAACAGACTCGCATTTTTTCCACCGTGACAAATTTTATAAGCTAAGCACATCATCCGTTACAGCACACTCCTGGGGCTGGGAAATGTGGCCACAATGGTCTGGTGGAACGAACTATCACAGGTGCAATGCGTGAGTTCAGGCATTTACTTTCAAGAGGCACAAACAGATTTACTTTAGCTCTGGTAACCTCAAGAGAAAGACGTTATAATCCTGAATCCGCATTAAACATCACGTTCCTTCATTAACAATTGGGCAGAGCCGGTTTACGTTGGGAAATGACAAAGGCGGAAGTCATGGTGAACAGAAATACTGTCTCCAGTAAATTTACTTACATTAGAAAACTTTATTTTATTTGATTTAAAGGAACAGGGCTCTTATTTTCCTTGTACTTGATCGAACTAGAGACGTTGAAAAATTTGGTGCTGGAATGTGATTCGAATTCGTATCTCATCTTTCGAGGATCTGAATCTCTCGGAACAGTATAGTTCAATCATTTCGTCCTTTCCCCAAGACTGCAATCTTCTCTAGGTCTCCCACAAAGGTAAGTATCTGGGTCCGAATCCTGATCCAGTACAAAAATATTCATTATTTCATTTCAAGCTCTACCACGTGCATACCAATCTGATAGTGAAAATTAACGTGCATTTTTAATGTCTGTTCATGTGTTGCCAACAATCGCAATAGGTGTCGTTATTTCTGGTCAAACACGCACACATCTTACTGTTGGTGACTAAGCAAGTGTTACTTAAGCTATGTTCGTGGATGACAAAGAAGGACGGTAGGTGTGCGGTTCGATTGTCGCTCAGGCACAAAAATTTGTATCCTTATTTTAGATTCAAACATCTAGCAGCTGGTAAGAAAAACCGATACGGAACATTTGATTTTACTTAATTAACAATCTGACTGCGTGCTGGGTTCGTGTCTCCGTCACAGAACTTCACATCATGCGCTTCATCTTCAAATGCATGAACACTTTGTTCCTTCTGAATGGAGGTATATCACACATCTTTCATGGTTAGTTAACAGGGACGAAAGGGTCTTTTAAGTAGTCCCAGTTTATTACAAAAACTGTAGTCTTTTTTTTTCAAGTTTAGATTTGGTTACTGATATTGGCGAAAATTTCTAATTCGTGCCTCTTCATGACTAGTCAGCAATATGATATAATTAGATTAGATTAATACTTGTTCCACAGATCATGAATACGACATTCCGTAATTTCGTCTGCTGTTATGCATTGTTGCTTTCTGTGTTCTTTTCATTGTTTCTACTTTGCTATCACCTGTTTATACTGTTTTGTGGCAACCTTGCAAAACTTCCGTTTGGTGCTTTAATTTTGGACACCGGTGTAGGTTCCAAAATCCTGCTGCATATTGACGTTAATGATATGGGCTTGTAATTTAGTGGATTTTTCGTACTGCCTTTCTTGAGTATTTGTGTGGCCCTGTGCAACTTTCCAGTCTTTGGGCACGGATATTTGGTCGAGCAAGCGGTTGTTTACGATTGTTAAGTAAGGAGATGTTGCATCAGCGTAGTCTGAAAACAAGAGTTAAACGACGGGATTAAGATTTGTATGTTTTTTCCTGAGGGGAAATAGTCTCCATAATTGATGTGGGTGTCAAAATCCGTGAATGTGTCAGGCACACACACCAACGACGGTCTTTCCAGTCAGATCACCCGGGCTCACTTTCTGCGATGGTGTGGCAAGATCCAGGCAGCTGCTGTCCCTTTCCCTTCCAGCTAAACAGCTCAAGTTAGGGGGCCTCATGGCTCTCATTGAAGGCAATAGTTCTTCTAGTCCTTCATGAGCCACACTCCGTGGTCGAGCGGGGGGGGGGGGGGTGTTATACCCCCAGCTGGTGGTAGCTATAAAGGAAGGTGTGATTTGTCGCTCTCTACTGTGTCCCGTTCGCTGTGGCGGTGTGGCGGCGGCGCCCATTCATTCACTCTCTTTGTCCCGTCTTCCATTGAGTGCAGTCGGTGTTTGCTTCTGGCGAAATGTCACAGCAGTCCTCTAGTCTTCTGTACTGTTTCTGGCTCCCTGTCAGTATATCGCGCATTGCTCATGTGCTTTTCTGCACAAAAGTTTTCAAGGATATCCAAAGACACTAACGTCACTTGATTACATAAAATATTTACAAGGGTTCTTGGACTCATGGCAATAAAAACCTTATATAATAATCAGCCTTTTAGGAACCATTCATAATGAAAAGCAAGTGTCATTAACTGGTCCATCAAGTAAGAAACTTTACAGTTACTCACAGTAGCATACTACACTCCTGGAAATTGAAATAAGAACACCGTGAATTCATTGTCCCAGGAAGGGGAAACTTTATTGACACATTCCTGGGGTCAGATACATCACATGATCACACTGACAGAACCACAGGCACATAGACACAGGCAACAGATCATGCACAATGTCGGCACTAGTACAGTGTATATCCACCTTTCGCAGCAATGCAGGCTGCTATTCTCCCATGGAGACGATCGTAGAGATGCTGGATGTAGTCCTATGGAACGGCTTGCCATGCCATTTCCACCTGGCGCCTCAGTTGGACCAGCGTTCGTGCTGGACGTGCAGACCGCGTGAGACGACGCTTCATCCAGTCCCAAACATGCTCAATGGGGGACAGATCCGGAGATCTTGCTGGCCAGGGTAGTTGACTTACACCTTCTAGAGCACGTTGGGTGGCACGGGATACATGCGGACGTGCATTGTCCTGTTGGAACAGCAAGTTCCCTTGCCGGTCTAGGAATGGTAGAACGATGGGTTCGATGACGGTTTGGATGTACCGTGCACTATTCAGTGTCCCCTCGACGATCACCAGTGGTGTACGGCCAGTGTAGGAGATCGCTCCCCACACCATGATGCCGGGTGTTGGCCCTGTGTGCCTCGGTCGTATGCAGTCCTGATTGTGGCGCTCACCTGCACGGCGCCAAACACGCATACGACCATCATTGGCACCAAGGCAGAAGCGACTCTCATCGCTGAAGACGACACGTCTCCATTCGTCCCTCCATTCACGCCTGTCGCGACACCACTGGAGGCGGGCTGCACGATGTTGGGGCGTGAGCGGAAGACGGCCTAACGGTGTGCGGGACCGTAGCCCAGCTTCATGGAGACGGTTGCGAATGGTCCTCGCCGATACCCCAGGAGCAACAGTGTCCCTAATTTGCTGGGAAGTGGCGGTGCGGTCCCCTACGGCACTGCGTAGGATCCTACGGTCTTGGCGTGCATCCGTGCGTCGCTGCGGTCCGGACCCAGGTCGACGGGCACGTGCACCTTCCGCCGACCACTGGCGACAACATCGATGTACTGTGGAGACCTCACGCCCCACGTGTTGAGCAATTCGGCGGTACGTCCACCCGGCCTCCCGCATGCTCACTATACGCCCTCGCTCAAAGTTCGTCAACTGCACATACGGTTCACGTCCACGCTGTCGCGGCATGCTACCAGTGTTAAAGACTGCGATGGAGCTCCGTATGCCACGGCAAACTGGCTGACACTGACGGCGGCGGTGCAGAAATGCTGCGCAGCTAGCGCCATTCGACGGCCAACACCGCGGTTCCTGGTGTGTCCGCTGTGCCGTGCGTGTGATCATTGCTTGTACAGCCCTCTCGCAGTGTCCGGAGCAAGTATGGTGGGCCTGACACACCGGTGTCAATGTGTTCTTTTTTCCATTTCCAGGAGTGTATACTGATAACTATGAGACATTTTACAAAATTTTAAATAATAAACTTTGTTAGATTACTTCTTAAGAAAACTATACCAAATTAAAAACTGGAAAAAATTAGTACATCCGGAAAGCACATTTCCCCTTGCAGGCAACTGACGGTCGTTGGTCGTACGACATAGTTCTGGTGAGCACTGTCTCGTAGAATGCATTTGTCCAAGACACACTGGCCGCATCCCAGGTCTCATGGTCTGGAGTGCGATAAAATGGCTCTGAGCACTATGGGACTTTACATCTGAGGTCATCAGTCCCCCAGAACTTAGAACTGCTTAAGCCTAACTAACCTAAGGACATCACACACAACCAGGCCCGAGGCAGGATTCGCACCTGTTACCGCAGCGGTCGCGGGGTTCCAGACTGAAGAGCCTAGAACCGCTCGGCCACAACGGCCGGTTGGAGTGCGATAAGCTACAACTCTTGTTCACCTTTGGTTTTTCTAGAGGGGAAGCTGACCAGCGATCGGTACACGCAGAATGTTGCTAGATTCATTCCTCTACCGTTCTTGCAACAAGAATGGATTCCTACATTCGTCTGTGCAGCAACATTCAATGTAATCTTCTTTCTCGTTTGCCTTTATATCGTACCTGCTTGGCGATCCCTTTGCCTCGTGGGGCGGAATTTGTGTACCACAACTGTCTGCATGTAGTGTTATTCATGGGAAAGTGCGCGAACATTTTCTAAATGTTTGCTAATCGTGTAAATGATGTGAGCCATGGGTACCAGCCCGGTATTCACCCAGACAGATGTGAGAAACCGGCTAAAAACTACATACAGGCTGATCAGTACACCGGCCGTGTTTATTAATACGCCGGACGGATTCGATCAGGACCAGCACACCTGCCAGAATCCAGTTAGTGGCGCGCTAACAATCGTGGCTATCCCGGAAGTGCAGGGCTCAAAAATGGTTCAAATGGCTCTAAGCACTATGGGACTTAACATCTGCGGTCATCAGTACCCTAGACTTAGAACTAATTAAACCTAACTAACCTAATGACATCACACACATCCATGCCCGAGGCAGGATTCGAACCTGTGACCGTAGCAGCAGCGCGGTTCCGGACTGAAGCGCCTAGAACCGCTCGGTCACAACGGCCGGCGTGCGGGGCTCGACTGGTGCCGTTGGAGGATTACTTGGAAGATAGAATGGGTCGCCGTCAACTTCAGCGATGAAAGCAGATTCTACTTGCACGAGAGTGATGGTCGTTTACGTGTACGACACTCGTCCAAGACACACAGGCCGCAACGTAGGCCTTGTGTTCTGGGGTGCGATAAGCTACAATTCCCGCTCACCTATAATGTTTCTGGAGGGAACGCTAACCAGCGATCGGTACTTTCAAATTGTTGTTAGATCCATTCTTCTGCCGTTCTTCCAACAGGAAGTTGATGTGTTGTTTCAACAGGATAATGCTCGAAGACACATTGCCCGTGAAACGCAACGTGCTGTGGAAGACGTGCAGCAATTTCCCTGGCCAGCACGATCTCCGGACTTATCTGTAATCGAGGACGTGTGGGATATGATAGAAGGGAAAATGAGTCGAGTCGTCCACTCGTTAACCAACAAATCTTACAAAACTACGTGAAGAGGCCGAGCAGGCATAGGATAACGTATCCTAGGACAGTATTCGCAATCTGTACGATCGACTGGATGCTAGAGTCAGCGCATGCATTACTGCCCGTGTAGGCTATACTACGTACTACTGGGTGTTCCAGCATGGATCGATACCTGGGACCTCAGAACTGGTTGTGATATTGATCTGTAAATGAAATCACTTCATGTACTCAATATCCACTGTTGCAACAATAAATCTTGAATGAATTGGAAATCCTCAAAGGGTGTACTAAATTTTTTGCGACAGTGTATGTACATAATATCAAAGGGAGCTAGTAGTCCTAAAAGTCATATATTATATGCATAAATGAACATTCGTGATGGTGAGGATACTACGTTATTTGAAGGATAACAGTAAAATATTAGTAATCCATCTTCTCCACCCTACCCATGTTATACTACTCACCCTCATGCCGCATGCCCTTGCGAAAGAAACCTGCAACTTCCTGTACGTGCTCAGAAAAAGAAAAGAAGACATTACTGTAACAGTATCACCACAATAATTTTGGGATAAACCTCGGACTTGCCGAGTACGCCCTTTAAATTACCCCCTGTGTCTGTGGTATACACAGTCCTCAAGTTTCCTCTGTCCTGAAATGGCACCCTCTATACTGCTTTCATTTTGTTGTTTCCATGCTGTATACTTTGCATTTATCCGCAATTGCTTCCAATTAGCTTGGAGATATCTTCTCCCTCAAGATATTATTCCTTTCCTGTTCCGTGAATTTGGACGTGTGATAGTTGCTGAAACATGACATTTATTGTGACATCTCCCATACTAATCCTACAAGATCTCTGTTAACATTGGTATTACCTCATACATTCCACTACTCCGCTTAAAAAAGAAGGTAAATATCCAAGTCCCTCAATTTTAGTAGAAAGCTAAAACTTAACTATTTCTTACCTAAGCAGTCCATACCTTTTCGTGATTAAAACATCCGCTACAGTTTTTCAGCTATTTAATGACTGATGTCTTCCCACTACCATGTTTCAGGGAGTGAGCCCCAGCATCAGGTGTCTATGCCAGTTACAATAAAACAATATCTCTGAACTGTGAAATCATAAAACCAAATAACAGTAACAGAGGGTTTAACGTAACTTAAATTCATGTGCAACTTTTTTTACACTTTTCGAGAGAAATTTCTCATACCCAGCGATACACTTCTATCGGAGACTGCCGTGATACCTAGAAAGTGAGGTCTTGCAACATACTGAAATGAACTTACAGGGTGACAGTTATTAAAAAAACCCAAATTAGTTACAAACTACGGGGTTCACACACTTTATTCAACATATAAAGGTCACTACAGATATTCGAATATAGGTTATGACATGTTCGATATCTCCCCCCCCCCCCCTACAATGAAGAACCATGGACCTTGCCGTTGGTGGGGAGGCTTGCTTGCCTCAGCGATACAGATAGCAGTACCGTAGGTGCAACCACAATGGAGGGGTTTCTGTTGAGAAGCCAGACAAATGTGTGGTTCCTGAAGAAGGGCAGCAGCCTTTTCAGTAGTTGCAGGAGCAACAGTCTGGATGATTGACTGATCTGGCCTTGTAACACTAACCAAAACGGCCTTGCTGTGCTGGTAATGCGAACGGTTGAAAGCAAGGGGAAACTACAGCCGTAATTTTACCCGAGGACATGCAGCTTTACTGTATGGTTAAATGATGATGGCATCCTCTTGGGTAAAATATTCCGGAGGTAAAATAGTCCCCCATTCTGATCTCCGGGCGGGGACTACCCAAGAGGACGTTGTTATCAGGAGAAAGAAAACTGGCGTTCTACGGATCGGAGCGTGGAATGTCAGATCCCTTAATCGGGCAGGTAAGTTAGAAAATTTAAAATGGGAAATGGATAGGTTAAAGTAGGTAGAATAATGAATAAAAATAGGAATGCGTGTAAGCTACTACAAACAACATAGTGAACGCATTATTGTGGCCAAGATAGATACGAAGCCCACGCCTACCACAGTAGTACAAGTTTCTGTGCCAACTAGCTCCGCAGATGACCAAGAGATTGATAAAACGTATGAGATAAAAGAAATTATTCAGATAATGAAGGGAGACGAAAATTTAATAATCATGGGGGATTGGAATTCGATAGTAGGAATAGGAAGAGAAGATAAAGTAGTAGGTGAATATGGAATGGGGGTAAGGAATGAAAGAGGAAGCCGCCTGGTAGAATTTTGTACAGACGTAACACTTGGTTCAAGAACCATGAAAGAAGGTTATATACATCGAAGAGGCCTGGAGATACTCTAAGGTTTCATATAGATTATATAATGGTAAGAAATGTTTTAAACTGTAGGACGTTTCCAGGGGCCGATGTGGACTCTGACCACAATCTATTGGTTATGAACTGTAGATTAAAACTGAAGTAACTGCAAAAAGTGGGAATTTAAGGAAATGGGACCTGGATAAACTGACAGAACCAGAGGTTGTAGAGAGTTTCAGGGAGAGCATTAGGGAACGATTGACAAGAATGGGGGAAAGAAATACAGTAGAAGAAGAATGGGTAGCTTTGAGAGATGAAATAGTGAAGGCAGCAGAGGATCAAGTAGGTAAAAAGACCAGGGCTGGTAGAAATCCTTGGGTGACAGAAGATATATTCAATTTAATTGATGAAAGGAGGAAATATAAAAATGCAGTAAATGAAGCAGGCAGAAAGGAATACAAATATCTCAAAAATGAGATCGACAGGAAGTGCAAAATGGCTAAGCAAAGGTGGCTAAAGGACAAATACAAAAATGCAGTAAGTGAAGCAGGCAAAAAGGAATACAAACGTCTCAAAAATGAGATCGACAGGAAGTGCAAAATGGCTAAGCAGGGATGGCTAGAGGACAAATGTAAGGATATAGAGGCATATATCACTAGGGGTTAGATAGATACTGAATACAGGAAAATTACAGAGACCTTTGGAGAAAAGAGAACCACTTGCATGAATATCAAGAGCTCAGATGGAAACCCAGTTCTAAGCAAAGAAGGGAAAGCAGAAAGATGGAAGGAGTATATAGAGGATCTATACAAGGGTGATGTACTTGAGGACAATATTATGGAAAAGGAAGAGGATGTAGATGAAGATGCGTGAAGAATTTGACAGAGCACTGAAAGACCTAAGTCGAAACAAGGCCCCAGGAGTAGACAACATTCCATTAGAACTACTGATAGCCTTGGGAGAGACATCCCTGACAAAACTCTACCATCTGGTGAGCAACATGTATGAGACAGGTGAAAGACCCTTAGACTTCAAGAAGAATATAAAAATTCCAATCCCAAAGAAAGCAGGTGTTGACAGATGTGATAATTACCGAACTATCAGTTCAGTAAGTCACGGCTGGAAAATACTAACACGAATTCTTTACAGACGAATGGAAAAACTGGTAGAAGCTGACCTCGGGGAAGATCAGTTTGGATTCCGTAGAAATGTTGGCAATACTGACTCTACGACTTATCTTAGAAGACAGACAAAGGAAAGGCAAACCTACGTTTCTAGCATTTGTAGACTTGGAGAAAGCTTTTGACAATGTTGACTGGAATACTCTCTTTCAAATTCCGAAGGTGGCAGGGGTAAAATACAGGGAGGGAAAGGCTATTTACAATTTGTACAGAAACCAGATGGCAATTATAAGAGTCGAGGGGCATGAACGGGAAGCAGTGGTTGGGAAGGGAGTGAGACAGGGTTGTAGCCTCTCCCCGATGTTATTCAATCTGTATATTGAGCAAGCAGTAAAGGAAACAAAAGAAAAATTCGGAGTAGGTATTAAAATCCATGGAGAAGAAATAAAAACTTTGAGGTTCGCCGATGACATTGTAATTGTCAGAGACAGCAAAGGACTTGTATGAGCAGTTGAACGGAATGGACAGTGTCTTGAAAGGAGGAAATAAGATGAACATCAACAAAAAGAAAACGAGGATAATGGAATGTAGTCGAATTAATCGGGCGATGCAGAGGGAATAAGATTAGGAAATGAGACACTTAAAGTAGTAAATGAGTTTTGCTATTTGGGGAGCAAAATTACTGATGACGGTCGAAGTAGAGAGGATATAAAATGTAGACTGGCAATTGCAAGGAGAGCTTTTCGGAAGAAGAGAAATTTGTCAACATCGAGTATAGATTTAAGTGTCAGAAAGTCGTTTCTGAAAGTATTTTTATGGAGTGTAGCCATGTATGGAAGTGAAACGTGGACGATAAATAGTTTAGACAAGAAGAGAATAGAAGCTTTCGAAATGTGGTGCTACAGAAGAATGCTGAAGATTGGATGGGTAGATCACATAACTAATGAGGAGATATTGAATAGAATTGGGGAGAAGAGAAATTTGTGGCACATCTTGACTAGAAGAAGGGATCGGTTGGTAGGACATGTTCTGAGGCATCAAGGGATCACCAATTTCGTACTGGAGGGCAACGTGTAGGGTAAAAATCGTAGAGGGAGACCAAGAGAGGAATACACTAAGCAGATTCAGAAGGATGAAGGTTGCAGTAGGTACTAGGAGATGAAGAAACTTGCACAGGATAGAGTAGCATGGAGAGCTGCATCAAACCAGTCTCTGGACTGAAGACCACAACAACAACAACAACAACTACATGTTCGATATGTCTGGCATCATTGACGATTATGTGACGCTGACGAATAGCGAAATTGACCCTCTGAAGTGTCGGAATATCTATGCAGTCGATGGCCTCCTGAACGACTGTTTTCAGCTCAGCAATGGTTTTGGGGTTATTGCTGTACTCCTTATATTTAATATAGCCTCCCAAAAAGGAGTCGCATGTCTTCAGATCCAGATAATATGGCGTCCAATCGAGGTCCATGTCAGTGGACTCTGGGTAGCCCAGAGCCAAAACGCGGTCTGCAAAGGGCTCCTGCAGGACATCAAAAGCTGTCCAGCTTCGATGAGGTCGAGCTCCGTCTTGCATGAACCACGTCTTGTCGAGTTCAGTGTCACTTTGGACAATGGGGATGAAATCATCTTCCAAAACCTTCGAGTACCGTTCTATAGTCACAGCGCCATCAAGAAATATCGCACTGATTATTCCGTGACTGGACAATGCATCCCAAATAGTCACCAGTTGAAGGTTAAGAGACTTCTCAATCCCGAAATGCAGATTCTCAGTCCCCTAAATGCGCCAGTTTTCCTTATTGACGAACCCATCCAAATGAAAGTGGGCTTTCTCGCTAATCCAAACGATGCATGTCCATACTAATTCCCATTAGGCCCCGCGGCCAACCGTGCATTTTGAACGTCGTAGCACAAACTGTTCAGAAACGTTGGGTACGCCTACCAACGCCATAATGGAGGCGACGACCACAACGTCTTGTTGCAAAAACAGGCACCCATAATGAGATGTGTAGACATTATTCATCTGCCATACCATCTCAGAAGCAGCAACTCACTGTCTACATATTCAAGGCAAGGGAAGTCTTGCGTTTATTAGCAATTTCAGAAGTGTCTGAGAGCTCAGTCAGTATTTCAAAATATGTGATGCAGGTTTCAAAAAATAGAATAAGTTAAACTTACTGCTTTAAACTGTTATTTACCTTAAAAATTCCTGTTTCCACTATTCAAGTAATTTCACATAATACTTTGAGTATATAAACGTGCTTTTTTGAAGTTTGCAATTACGACAAATACTTGTGTCATGAATTTCGTAAGAATACGACATTGAACGCTCTCTCAGGGCAACAATGAACATTGAGCATATTCATTGGTCGTTTTTTCTTATTTATGTTTGCTGAGAAAACAATACAGTTAAAGTAAATTTTCACGACAGATTTTTCTAAAGTAGTTATTAACTTAAACAACAGTTTTTGTGTCATCGCACAATAGAAATCTATATTAATAGCTGGTGTGCTACAATTAAATTACAGTCAAGATTATCCATATAGTGTTTGAGTTTGCCGAAGGATAACATAAAATACGAAACATTTCAGTAAAATCGATAATTTTTTTCTGCGTGGGCCCCACAGACTCAATAAATGTGGCAGTTCTTTGATTGAGTCTATACAGTCTGTTGCTTACGAAATATTGCTAGATAAGGACGTTTGACAGCTGTGGTTTGCAAAATTATGCATGGCACGTGATTTTTAAATTTGAAACGACGATTTAGCCACGTATGTTTTTAGTGACACACTTGAGAATGGGCAATGGACCTACTGATAACAAACAGAACAGAACTTTTCGACTCTGTAAGTGCAGAACAAGGAATCAGTGATCATAAGGCCGCTGCAGCATCCCTGAATATGGAAGTTAATAGGAATATAAAAAAAGGGAGGAAGGTTTATCTGTTTAGCAAGAGTAATAGAAGGCAGATTTCATACTACCTAACAGATCAAAACGAAAATTTCTGTTCCGACACTGACAATGTTGAGTGTTTATGGAAAAAGTACACGGCAATCGTAAAATGCGTTTTAGACAGGTACGTGCCGAGTAAAACTGTGAGGAACGGGAAAAACCCACCGTGGTACAACAACAAAGTTAGGAAACTACTGCGAAAGCAAAGAGAGCTTCACTGCAAATTTAAACGCAGCCAAAACCTCTCAGACAAACAGAAGCTAAACGATGTCAAAGTTAGCGTAAGGAGGGCTATGCGTGAAGCGTTCAATGAATTCGAAAGTAAAATTCTATGTACCGACTTGACAGAAAATCCTCGGAAGTTCTGACGTTAAATCAGTAAGTGGCTCGAAACAGCATATCCACACACTCCGGGATGATGATGGCATTGAAACAGAGGATGACACGCGTAAAGCTGAAATACTAAACACCTTTTTCCAAAGCTGTTTCACAGAGGAAGAGCGCACTGCAGTTCCTTCTCTAAATCCTCGCACAAACCAAAAAATGGCTGACATCGAAATAAGTGTCCAAGGAATAGAAAAGCAACTGGAATCACTCAACAGAGTAAAGTCCACTGGACCTGACGGGATACCAATCCGATTCTACACAGAGTACGCGAAAGAACTTGCCACCCTTCTAACAGCCGTGTACCGCAAGTCTCTAGAGGAACGGAAGGTTCCAAATGATTGGAAAAGAGCACAGGTAGTCCCAGTCTTCAAGAAGGGTCGTCGAGCAGATGCGCAAAACTATAGACCTATATCTCTGACGTCGATCTGTTGTAGAATTTTAGAACATGTTTTTTTGTTCGAGTATCATGTCGTTTTTGGAAACCCAGAATCTACTATGTAGGAATCAACATGGATTCCGGAAACAGCGATCGTGTGAGACCCAACTCGCTTTAATTGTTCATGAGACCCAGAAAATATTACATACAGGCTCCCAGGTAGATGCTATTTTCCTTGACTTCCGGAAGGCGTTCGATACAGTTCCGCATTGTCGCCTGATAAACAAAGTAAGAGCCTACGGAATATCAGACCAGCTGTGTGGCTGGATTGAAGAGTTTTTAGCAAACACAACACAGCATGTTGTTATCAATGGAGAGACGTCTACAGACGTTAAGGTAACCTCTGGCGTGCCACAGGGGAGTGTTATGGGACCATTGCTTTTCACAATATATATAAATGACTTAGTAGATAGTGTCGAAAGTTCCATGCGGCTTTTCGCGGATGATACTGCAGTATACAGAGAAGTTGCAGCATTAGAAAATTGTAGCAAAATGCAGGAAGATCTGCAGCGGATAGGCACTTGGTGCAGGGAGTGACAACTGACCCTTAACATAGACAAATGTAATGTATTGCGAATATATAGAAAGAAGGATCCTCTATTGTATGATTATATGGTAGCGGAACAAACACTGGTAGCAGTTACTTCTGTAAAATGTCTGGGAGTATGCGTGCGGAACGATTTGAAGTGGAATGATCATATAAAATTAATTTGTGGTGAGGCGGGTACCAGGTTGAGATTCATTGGGAGAGTCCGTAGAAAATGTAGTCCATCAACAAAGGAGGTGGCTTGCAAAACACTCGTTCGACCTGTACTTGAGTATTGCTCATCAGTGTGGGATCCGTACCAGATCGGGTTGACGGAGGAGACAGAGAAGATCCAAAGAAGAGCGGCGCGTTTCGTCACAGGGTTATTTGGTAACCGTGATAGCGTTACGGAGATGTTCAGCAAACTCATGTGGCAGACTCTGCAAGAGAGGCGCTCTGCATCGCGGTGTAGCTTGCTCGCCAGGTTTCAAGAGGGTGCGTTTCTGGATGAGGTATCGAATATATTGCTTCCCCCTACTTATACCTCCCGAGGAGATCACGAATGTAAAATTAGAGAGATTCGTGCGCACACGGAGGCTTTTAGACAGTCGTTCTTCCCGCGAACCATACGCGACTGGAACAGAAAAGGGAGGTAATGACAGCGGCACGTAAGGTGCCCTCTCCCACACACCGTTGGGTGGCTTGCGGAGTATAAACGTAGATGTAGATACCGGCAGTGTGAAGAATAAAAAAAATAAAAAGTTATACACAGCGCTCTTCAAATGTCAATAAAAGTAAAGTTTTTTTATTTTTTTTATTTTTTAATAAGAACTCAACTAAACTGAATTCAAGTTTCGTTCAGAAACATTGAATAACATTTGCTCCATTAGAGCTCTCGAACAGTATTCGTATTTGTCGTTCGATTTTCAGCGGATTTCCAATGGCAAGTAACCATCGAGTCTCTTTGAGGCAATTAGCTACCGCGGATGCTGAATGGAGCCACAACGCATTGAAATAGTGCTAAAGGTAGGCAGTATCTTATTTCGAATGAAGATTAAAGCATTGTTCTATCGTGGATCTGGCCATCTAGTCAACTCCGCACTTCAGTTACAAAGTTCGGTACAATAAACTGCCCTATAAAATTAGGAAAATACATTACGAACACCGGTCAAAAATTCAATGAATGTTTTGTAGTGGAGAATGTGAGAAGGATTTAGCTTTGTTCAGTGTAGAAATACGTATGGGCGCAACTGGGTGTATGGAGGTGGAAACCATATGGCAGTGACATGCACACGACAGAAAACGCAGCTAATTTTCTTGTTTTGGCCGCGTTGCCAGGCTTAGCGGCAAAAACCAGACAGATGCATCAAGTGCGTTTGACTGTGTGAGGTTGCAGAACCTGTCAACTTTCTCCAAGGTAGGGAAAGATTCCTCACTTATCACAATCCTACTAATGAACGTAACGATAAGCTCAAAATGGTTCAAATGGCTCTGAGCACTATGGGACTTAACATCTGAGGTCATCAGTCCCATATAACTTAGAACTACTTAAACCTAACTAACGTAAGGACGTCACACACATCCATGCCCGAGGCAGGATCGAATCTACGACCGAAGCGGTCGCGCGGTTCCAGACTGCAGCGCCTAGAACCGCTCGGCCACCTCGGCCGGCGTAACAATAAGCACAACGGCGCTTAAACTATTTTCTTTTTATAGTTAAAACTAGGAACAGTAATATGAAAATATAAAGTGGATCGCTCTTAAATGAATTTGAAATTCTAATCCTTCAGGTATGAGTTCACGTGGGGTTTTATAGGCACACGTGGTCCTAAGGAAGTGTTGCATGGTTATGTCACAAGCAAAAACGTGATTCTAGTAACATATATCATCTCCACTGAATATTCCAATACATAGTAGGTCTAAGTGTACATCTCAGAGATAACAAACAAAGAAGCGCATCTATCATACATGGTTCAACAGACTGAATACCCATATGTGCCCGCACAACAGGAACCTTGGAACTGTAACTGAATTAAGTCACCTTTACCCTAAAATTTGTGGGAGAGAAGGGACGGAGTATAAATAAACCGCAAACCAAAAGGATTAGACACTTTGTGGGAGGCAGAAAGCTGAAAATAGCAGGCTAAAAACTATGTAATGTGTAGCTGCGTTTACGAAAGGACCCACAAATCAAATGCTTATGTAGCACAGTCACTGGGAGGCAGCATGCAAATGACATGTAACTGGAAGAATGAAACCATTGCGCAAGTATCATTAACTGAAAAACGAAAAGACCTGAAACACAACGCTACTAATACTTACCAAATACATGCACAGAATGTCAGCGCATCCCGTATTTCAGTGCAAAGAGAACTCAACAGTGGGACTACAGACCACACCATTGCCTACACTGTAAGTAGCACACCAACACCGACTAAAGTGTAACTACGATAAGTTTCAAAGACAGTTTGATGTAGAAACCAACCAAAATTATGAAATTCAGATCTTTTTATTGAATTGATGACTGGTTTCGGGTACCAGAAACAATTCTCTAATCATTCAAACTGAAAAAATATAATTTGTGCTGCGGCCGGCAGTCGAACCCGGGTCTTCTTGCTTGCTAGGCAGCCTAGCAAGCAAGAAGACCTGCTTCGATCATTATTGTAGATAACGAAGAGACATCAACGTCTCAGGGAAACATTTAATTATAAGATCTAGAAAAAGTAGTGTATTCCGTTATAGCACGCAAGCTATGTTAATATTGTACATACACGTGACTAAGTCAAATTTTTCAACGACCATTGAGACGAGAAATTAAAACCGGCTATAGATAAACAACCCTAACTAATGAGGGGTGTGGTGGTTTTATTTATTTATTTACATGTCAAGTTCCGTAGGACCAAATTGAGGAGCAAATCTCCAAGGTCATGGAACGTGTCAGTACATGAACTTACAACATAAAGGTAATAACAGATAAAAATAAATGTTCGTGACCCTGAAAGAAAATCAGTCCGTAAGTTTAAGCAAACGCTATCAGCAATACAATGAGAATCAGCTTAATTTTTCAAGGAACTCCTCGACAGAATAGAAGGAGTGACCCATGAGGAAACTCTTCAGTTTCAATTTGAAAGAGCGTGGATTACTGCTAAGATTTTTGAATTCGAGTGGCAGCTTATTGAAAATGGATGCAGCAGTATACTGCACACGTTTTTGCACAAGAGGTAATGAAGTCCAATCCAAATGGAGGTTTGATTTCTGCCGAGTATTAAGCAAGTGAAAGCTGCTTATTGTTGGAAATAAACTAATATTGGTAACAAGAAACGACAATAAGGAATATACATATTGAGAAGCCAATGTCAAAATACCCAGACTCGTGAACAGAGGTCGACAAGAGGTTCGTGAACTCACACCACTTATTGCCCGAACCTCCCGTTTCTGAACCAAAAATTTCCTTCTAGAATGGGAAGAGTTACCCCAAAACATAATACCATACGACATAAGTGAATGAAAATAAGCAAAGTAGACTAATTTACGTGTCGAACTATCACTTTAGATACCGTTAGAATAGTGAAAATGGCAGTATTAAGTCTCTGAACAAGATCCTGAACTTGGGCTTTCCACGACAGCTTACTATCTATCTGAACACCTAGGAACTTGAACTGTTCAGTTTCACTAATCATATGCCCGTTCTGTGAGATTAAAACGTCAGGTTTTGTTGAATTGTGTGTTAGAAACTGTAAAAACTGAGTCTTACTGTGATTTAACGTTAGTTTATTTTCTACAAGCCATGAACTGAGGTCATGTACTGCACTACTTGAAACCGAGTCAATGTTGCACACAACATCCTTTACTACCAAGCTAGTGTCATCAGCAAACAGAAATATTTTAGAGTTACCTGTAATACTAGAGGGCATATCATTTATATAAATAAGGAACAGGAGCGGCTCCAACACTGATCCCTGGGGCACCCTCCACTTGACAGTACCCCACTCAGATCCCACATCACGGCCGTTATCAACAATGAATAATGACCTTTTGCTGCCTGTTGCTAGAGGTGAACCAATTGTGAGCTACTCCGCTTATTCCGTAATGGTCCAACTTCTGGAGCAATATTGTGAGATCAACACAGTCAAATGCCTTTGTTAAATCAAAAAATATGCCAAGCGTTCGAAACTTTTTGTTTAGCACATCCAGTACCTCATAGACAAAAGAAAATAGCATTTTCAATTGTCAAACGACTTCTAAAGCCGAACTGTACATTTGATAGCAAATCGTGTGATATAAAATGATCAATTAACATTACATACACAGCCTTTTCGATAACTTTTGCAAACACTGATGGCATAGAAATAGGTCTAAAATTATCTACATTATCCCTTTCTCCCTTTTTATAAAGCGGCTTTACTACTGAGTGCTTTAATCGCTCAGGAAACTGACCATTCCTAAAGGAAAAATTACAAATATGTCTAAATACAGGACTAACATGTGCAGCACACTACTTTAATATTCTACTAGACACTCCATCATAACCATGAGAGTCCTTAGTCTTCAGTGACTTAATTATTGACTCAATCTCCCTCTTGTCTGTATCACAGAGTATTATTTCAGACGTCAATCTCGGAAAGGCATTTGCTAAGAAATTTATATGGTTTCCTGTAGAAACTAAATTTTTATTTAATTCACCAGCAATGCTCAGAAAATGGTTGTTAAATACTTTACATATATCTGATTTATCAGTAACAGAAATATTACTGGGAACTGACTTTGTATCATCAACCTTGTGCTGCTGACCAGACCCTTCCTTCACAACTGACCATATGGCTTTAATTTTATCCTGTGAATTAGCTATACTATTTGCATACCACATACATTTTACCTTGCTAATAACATTTTTAAGTACCTTACAATACTGTTTGTAATGGGCTACTGTAGCTTGAGTGTGACTACTTTTAACATTTTGATATAATTCCCGCTTTGTTCTACATGATATCCTCATCCCACAAGTTAGCCAACCGGGCTGTCCATTACTGCTAGTACCCTGTTTAGAATGTTCTAATGGAAAGCAACTCTCAAAGAGCATGAGAAATGTGTTATGGAAAGCATTTTATTTATCATCTATATTATCGGCACTATAAACATCTTGCCACTCTTGTTCCTTGACAAGTTTTGAAAAACTCTCTATTGCTGTTGGATTAACTTTCCTACGTAGTTTGTAATTAAATATGCCTTTAGTTTTGAGTACAAAAACCTTTTAGTATTCAAATTTGTGCATCATGGTCTGAAAGGCCCTTCACCCTTTTACTAACAGAATGCCTATCTAGTAATGAAGAATGAATAAAAATATTGTCTATGACTGTGCTACCGTTCCCCTGCACCCTAGTTGGAAAAAACACAGTTTGCATCAGATCATATGAATTTAGGAGATCTACCAACATCCTTTTTCTTGCACAATCATGTACAAAATTAATATTGGAGTCACCACATATAACTACTTTCTGGTACTTCCTACAAAGTGAATCAAGAACGCTCTCTAGCTTAAGCAAAAATGCTCTGGAGTCGTAGTTAGGGGACCTATAAACAACAGCAATTAGAAATTTAGTTTCACTAAATTCAACTAATGGTGCACAACTTTCAAATATCTGTTCAGTGCAGTGTCGTGATACGTCTATGGACTCAAATGAAATACTGGTTTTTACGTACAGAGCCCCTCCCCCACCCCGCAAGGAACTCCTTGAGAAACAGCCAGCTAATCTGTAGCCTGGTAAAGGAAGCCTCTGAATTATCAAATTATGTAAGTGGTGCTCTTATATACCAATAATTTCAGAGTTAACATCTATTAGCAGTTCACTAACTTTAATACCTCTTATATTTTGATGAAATATGCTAATTCCTTCTCTACTTGGAAACATTACATCCTCTGAAGGTGAGCCCTTAGTTAGAGGCACTTCCTTTAAGCAGGTATACCTATCAGCTGACTTCAGTCTAAAAAAAGGTGCAGCTCTAACATCAACTACTACAGGAATTTTTCCATGAGTGATACCACCACCACCACCCACTACACTGTCATCTATAAGCTTAGCCAGCCTCCCCTTCCCATACCTATTGAGGTGCAGGCCATGCCTAGTGAAACCCCATCTACTGATAGACCCAACTGGCACCACTGAGATATGATCCATATCCTCCGCCATCAGTTCCCTCCCCAGCCCCACATTAACGCGCCTAACAGCCGCATTAAGGTGAGGCCGATCATGACGCTGAAACAGTTGCACGAAATGCACATTAGTGCCACCAGTAGCTATCTTAACCAAGTGACCACTGACATCATATTCCCCGTCCCTATCGAGACTGTTCCCTGCTCCACCCACTATCACTACCTGATCCTATTTCGCAAAATTCTTACATAACTTCCCTATGCTTTCAGTCACCTGAGCCAACCCTGCACTAGGCTTCACAATGCTGGTGACCTGGTACTCACTCCCCAACACTTCCTGCAACTGCTGGCCCACACCTCTACCGTGGGAACTACCTAGCAGCAGAACCTTCTTTCTGCTAGACTTTGCAACTAACCTAGGCCTCCTAATTGCTGAGGACTGCTACAAGTTACCTACATCTACGGCTACACGAGGCTCCTCTCCACTCAGCTCTGACAGTTGGCGGTATCTATTGCATGTATGCAAAGTAAAACTGTCTGAATACCTCCTCTTCCTAGCTACCTTCTTGCCAACTGCCAGTTCCCATTCCCCACCACCCTTCACCCTCCTCAACCTATCTAGTTCCTCCTTTGCGCATTGTAACTGCGCCTGAAGGGCACATATCTTACGCTCCTGCTCCTCTATTAACTTGTTTCTACTACAGATTCTACATTCCCAGGAGAGGATCTCCCTAAAATGACCACTGGCTTCCCCACTGCATTCCCCTCAATGAAAATACTTTGAACAAATCCCACACCGTAATCCACTACTCACAAACCTACGACAAAGCCCACACTTTTCACTCATGGTAAAATTTTACAGTTGCTGAAAAAAACTGAACGTCTACGTTACCAAAGTTCAGTTACACCAGTAGAACTATTTAAGAACTAACAATAGTGGTCTCGAAATTCTATACCTACTAAGAAAGCAGCTACTTGTATTAATACTGCTACAACACAACGATACCAATACCAGAAAAACTTCACAAAATTATTAGCTAAAACCAAAAAATTAAAACGGCCACTGTAACACTAAGCGAAGTTAAAACACTAAATCAAAATTTTACTGAAATATTTCACTAGAAAGACTAATAAACGCCAGTTGAAAACTAAAGCAGCAAATTTACTAAACGATTTCAACACACTGAAAAGTCTATAAAACACAGGGAGCGAACGATTACAAAAGTTTATTAAGTCGTTATTTCGCCACAAACGGCACGCAACACCGCTGAAATCTATTAAATTTAATAACTGTATTACAGAGCACAAATAAGTATGTCAGTAAGTAGCTTATAACCGCTACAGCTGCAAAAAATGGTTCAAATGGCTCTGAGCACTATGGGACTTAACTTCTAAGGTCATCAGTCCCCTAGAACTTAGAACTACTTAAACCTAACTAACCTAAGGACATCACACGCATCCATGCCCAAGGCAGGATTGGAACCTGCGACCGTAGCGGTCGCGTGGTTCCAGACTGTAGCGCCTTTAACCGCTTGGCCACCCCGGCCGGCGCTACAGCTGCAGTGCACGCCGCAAAATGTAAATACACTACTGAGGCGCGAGGCTTAGACGAACGACGAAAGCAGACTCACAAATAATAGACCACTCGAGTCAATAACACAGGAAGAAAGACTGAGATTAATGAAAATCCACTAATAAGTTACTTTTACGGCAAATATTAAAACAAATAAACTTTAAAATAAGTAAACGAAGTCTAAAATTTATAAAATATTAACGAGATATTTCAACAGCAGTGCAGCACACGTGACGTCACACCAAAGATCAAAGATCTGGTGGTGAATGGTGGGCTGGTGGACCCAGTAGAGTCACTGTTGACGGTTAAGAATGACTTTTATTGACTTCAGTATATGATGTCGTGAGGCAACCCCGCCTCTCTGTAATCCCTGGCCAACGTTGACGCATGGGCGGTAGGTTTCGTCCTGGCTGCTGAACCGGTGCGCTGAGTTACAGACGGCAAGCCCCTGGTAGGCCAACAGCCCTGTGGGTTTTAAGCGGGTATTACGCGACGATCCGCCGCGAACGGCACTGGTCTAGCGCGACGGTTGTCTAGCGGTAGAACGGGTAAAACTACGAAAATTAACAGACACATTATCCGCGCGCCAAAATAGAGAGCAGTTCCAAACTGCCCTCAATACACGCATGCACAGTAGCTAGCGATAACACGCGCATGCGCAGAACGGTGTACCACAGCGCTTTCTGCTTGTTATTTGCTCATTGTTACGTAGCTAGTCGCTAACTTCGAATTTTCTGTTGCGGATTTTTCGCAGTTTGTTTCAGTTAGTAGGTTTCATAAATAGAGAAACATTTTTTTTGCCAGTAGACTCTCTTTTATACAAGCTGTTTGTGAAAACATTTTTTCTATTGATTGCTTCGTATTCTAGCAATGAAATGGAGTAAAGAGGCGTTAAGCATCTTAAATCAGGCACACAGCAAGGAAAGGTCATGATAAGGTACGTCGGCAATCGTTTCTTTCTGAGGAATATGCATATAACGTTATACGGCCATTTTCGATTTGTATGGTAATGCCTTAGTTTAAGAAAGTTCATGCTTGGTTTGATTGCATCTCTTGCAGCGTGCCAGAAAAGAGAAACTGGCAGTGATAGGGTGGAAAGTCCATGCAGTTTGGCCCAGAGCGACAGACGAGGACCGCAAAACTTGTAAAAATAACACAAGTTGCACCTTTAAGTATTGGTCCTTTAAAGTGTTGCAAATTGTGGTGCATGCATCCACAACAACCTCTGAAATGGTGGACTGTGCTATGCTGTGGCTAAAAGCCAGACTCTTGAAAGATTCCCCAGTATCCAGGAAATGAAATGTCACAAACAGCCTGGAACGTAACATGGCATTTAGCGGTATTTTATTCGTGATATCACAAAACATATAAAGATATGATATAATTCTTACTTTCGAGAATGTGAGACAGCTTCCGCAATGACTGTGTCACACTTACTAATTCCATCTTCTATCATGGACAGCAGGTTCTCGAAAGCGGCCATGTCCATCCTCACGAAGCTCCGAAATTCATGAGGACATTCAAGTCACAGTTCTTTCATAAACAGTGAATACAATCCCCTGCCTTTTGTCCCTTCTTTTCAGTCAGGGTCGAACTCAACAACGTCTGGCTTTTTATTTTCGTCGTCGTTCTGCCCTATTCCGCAGATTTACTGTCACTGCCAGGGCAATAGCTGCCAAAACAAATGGGTCTTGTACGTGCAAAATGCTGTATAAATACATGTACTTGTGTAGCCAAGTGTCGTAATATAAAACTTACCATTGAGTATGTAATTCAGTACAGTAGTAACCTTCCTAAGAGAATAACAATTACTTAATAAACAATGATGAAAAACAGTTTCTTATTAAGTAGGAACCTTGAGTCACATAAATAATTTGAACAAATGCCGTTCCAATAGTCACATGGTCCCAGTTGTGTTTCGCACAGTAGAACGAACGACTTTACAAGTGATTAGACAGTTCTGTTTGCGTTTCGCGCGTTTTCACTGTCTACTGCGCACGTGCGCCAGGTACAGGGCTATTACAAATGATTGAAGCGATTTCATAAATTCACTGTAGCTCCATTCATTGACATATGGTCACGACACACTACAGATACGTAGAAAAACTCATAAAGTTTTGTTCGGCTGAAGCCGCACTTCAGGTTTCTGCCGCCAGAGCGCTCGAGAGCACAGTGAGACAAAATGGCGACAGGAGCCGAGAAAGCGTATGTCGTGCTTGAGATGCACTCACATCAGTCAGTCATAACAGTGCAACGACACTTCAGGACGAAGTTCAACAAAGATCCACCAACTGCTAACTCCATTTGGCGATGGTATGCACAGTTTAAAGCTTCTGGATGCCTCTGTAAGGCGAAATCAACGGGTCGGCCTGCAGTGAGCGAGGAAACGGTTGAACGCGTGCGGGCAAGTTTCACGCGTGTATCTGAACATGCTGGAAAATTGGCTCATGCCACAACTGGAGACCGACAGCACCGACTTCACCTTTCAACAGGATGGTGCTCCACCGCACTTCCATCATGATGTTCGACATTTCTTAAACAGGAGATTGGAAAACCGATGGATCGGTTGTGGTGGAGACCATGATCAGCAATTCATGTCATGGCCTCCACGCTCTCCCGACTTAACCCCCTGCGATTTCTTTCTTTGGGGTTATGTGAAAGATTCAGTGTTTAAACCTCCTCTACCAAGAAACGTGCCAGAACTGCGAGCTTGCATCAACGATGCTTTCGAACTCATTGATGGGGACATGCTGCGCCGAGTGTGGGAGGAACTTGATTATCGGCTTGATGTCTGCCGAATCACTAAAGGGGCACATATCGAACATTTGTGAATGCCTAAAAAAACTTTTTGAGTTTTTGTATGTGTGTGCAAAGCATTGTGAAAATATCTCAAATAATAAAGTTATTGTAGAGCTGTGAAATCGCTTCAATCATTTGTAATAACCCTGTATATCCCGCGTGGATGGTGTAATAGGTCTACGTGAACCAGCCTGCAGTTACAGATATACACGCTTGGAGCGATGGTGCATAGGTGTACGGTTTATGTGCATCGTTTTATAGTGGCTTTAGAGGCCATGGCTGTTGACGTCCGGAGCACGCTACTTTCATCGGCATTGTATAGGCCACACGGCTCCACACACTGCTCTCTTCACCACGGCCATTCGCAATGACAGCTGTGCATGGGAAATGACTTGCTGCCATCTGGCAGGAGTCGGACTGCGGTGGTGCCAAGTCTTACTGGGAACTCAGCATTGGCGGCAGCTGGCTCAGACGTCTTACTGAATCGGTCCCGCTCAACTACTATTACTATGTAAATTTGTGACTCTATAAATCTGTCTTTCATCCCTCACTCATGGTGCTTAAGCTCACATTTCTCAAGAATACCTTGTCCTGCTCATTTATTCAAATACTACGAAACATATTCCACTGCTAGGCCTCTTTCCAACCTTCACCAAAAAACTTCCAAATATCTATTCCACACCGGAAACTAAAATGACTCTCTTCCTTTCTAAATAAATTACCCTTAACATATCAATATCAACATAACATCATTAAACTCTTATGCCTGACGTCTCATCTGTCTGCCCAGTCTTTTCTTAACCATTTTGTTTGGAAGAACTTTCGGAACTTTGTCCTTGTGACAACAGTTCTCCTTATGTTTTCCAAGACAAAATACTGCCAAAACTATTCTCACAAGAAAACGACGTACAGCACCACCATTCACAACAATTCAACAGCTAATCCCATTTATTCCTCCCACTACAGCACTCCTTATGAACTAAATTCTTCTCGAAATGCTTGCTTTTCCTGTACTCTTGCTCACTGGAAACAAATTCCTGATGCCTGGTGGCGAGGTACCATGCGAGTTATTCCTTAATTTATTTGTACACAGTTTAAGTGGTTTGTCTCGTATACTAGACGCACCTCGTGACAGCTCTACACTGAGAACAGCCTTCTATCGTCGAAGTTTAACTTTGGCATGAAGTTCGATCAGAACATATTTTCTGGCTTGCGTTGCAGTCTTCACCCATTTCATACTCGTCATGCCCACCTGAGCTCGGCTCTCCTATAAACAGTTTATTTCGCACATCAGCTGCTTGCCCTGCAAGACTAAAATGGCTCTGAGCACTATGGGACTCAACATCTTAGGTCATAAGTCCCCTAGAACTTAGAACTACTTAAACCTAACTAACCTAAGGACATCACACACACCCATGCCCGAGGCAGGATTCGAACCTGCGACCGTAGCAGTCCCGCGGTTCCGGACTGCAGCGCCAGAACCGCTAGACCACCGCGGCCGGCGCCCTGCAAGACTGTTACCGAGTACTTACACTCACTCTCACCACATTCTTAGTCTCTGGCGTACACTTTTGGACAGATTCAGCCCTATCTACTTAATCATCCATTCTACAAACTCGTCTCCTCTTTCTCTTCCTCCGCTCACTCTGCTTCTGACGAAATATGTGTGTCTGTACAGTTTCTGGCACAAAATCTCCAACACAATTATCAACAACTTCTTATCCATTCTCTGTAGTACCTAAAAACAACATCGTCTGCAGTTTCACTCTGCACCACGCAAAAAATACCAGCACATGCACTTCCCTGTGTATCTGGCCCAAGTTCTCATTCCTGAACACGACATTCATCACCCTATGGGGCAGATACTACTGCACTTAAATCACCCATGTTGCTATCCCCACACTTAGTCGCTCTCGTAAAGCCCACACTCATTGCTGCTACCTCACACTCCACAATTCAATTGGAACTGGTACTTCTATTAGGTTGGTGCACAAGTTCATAGCGTTTTTCCATAAGTTTAATAAACACAGAGGAGATATACATAACAGAGACTTTAGCCAGCAACGATATATTCTCCTTCACTATTTACAACAATCCGTCAACACTGGGGTAACTTTTCGATTCCGTGACTGTAGAAGAAATGTGGTTTTGTGGCGAACTCGCCGAGCCGTGAGCGGAGAGCATATTCATCCTTGAAGGTTGTTTGATAGAGAGCCGAAAAGTTGAAAATCTGAGGACACAAGATGAGGTGAATAAGGTGGGTGCGGAATGATTTCCCGACTCAACTCTTGTACAATGTTTTCTGTCAGTCTAGCAGAATGCGGACGGGCTTTATCTTGGAGTAGCATCACTTCGGGCAGTCTTCCTGGTCGTTGTTCTTGGATTGCGTCTGCAAGACATCTCCGTTGTTGACAACAAATGTGAGCAGTGACCTTGGGTAAGCAATCTGTAGTACACTACACCGCCGCAGTTCTACCAGATACAAAACATTATCTTTAGTGGATGCATGCAGGTCTTTGTACGGGAAGTTGCTGCCTTGTTTGGGCTCAGCCATTCCTTTACTTTCCTTGTGTTAGCATAAAACACTATTTATAGTCAACAGTAACGATACAGGGTAGGAATGGTCGGAGTTGTTCACTAGCCAGTTAATGACGAGCAAGCAGAGATGCTGCTGATGTTTGTGATCTTGTCTTAGAGCATGTGGTACCCATATACCCGATTTTTTAACCTACCTCAATGCATGCAGATGTCACACGATGGTGGAATGATAACAAGTCATCACATTTGCCAGTTCTCGGGTACATGACGTTGATCACTGTGGAGTAATACGTTTATACGGAATTCATCAAACCCTGAAGGTTTTCCTGAACGTGCAGAGTCACTAATGCCAAATAATACTCCTTAAAAGGAGAAAACAATTTTCTTGCCGTGCTCTGTCCAATCTCCATGCGCGGCGCAAATGTATCTGGGTGCTTCCGCTGCTGTCACCCCTCTATTGAACTCAAACAGTAGAATATGTCGAAAATGTTCCGATTTCTCCACTTAGCACTCCACTTTCTAGCGCCGACAACTCCTCTCACTATCTGCAAATGACAAAATGACAATATGTAACAAGTTAATATCTTCAGTTTGGTATAACATCTGAGAAGCGCTGGTTTCATTTCACACACATTATAGAAATCTCGCGCTGTTCAATAGCTGGCTATGTTCTTTTTTTACAGCGGATCCTGTGATACCTATTCCTTCTTTTCTCTGTCTTCTGTAGCGATCACGGATACTCTTCCACTGTCTCTAGTGTTCATTCACTATAACGCAATGTACAACCCATTAGTCTTGTCCGTCAACAAGCATGCAGACAGTTGGAAGCCACACTCACACGGAGATAGAACAGTAAAAGAACAGAAGAAAGGAAATGAGGCTGTGAACAGTTGGGGGCCTGGAGCTTCCATACCCATAATATACATAGATCGTACATTTCCCTGAGTTGAATAATTTGACATTCTCATCTCATAATAGATCTACGTATACATCCTCACAGGAATAACAACCTAACCAAGTAGACCAATCAATAGAATCACCTTACGTTCTTGGATCCCATGGACCAACGTAAAAAGCGGAATTCAAAACCAACTGACTAGAACCAAAGGTGAAATTTTAAACAATACCAACAGTAGTGGAGCTGTGGGCATCCTGAAACACTTTCATTTATGCATATTTATACAAACAAACTGTCAAGGTCCATTTCACATCCCCCTCAACCCTTTACCTCCTTCCCAACCTCTCTCACCTTGTCCCCAACCCCCTTCTCAGACAACAGTGCTAAAATGACTAAAGAAGGCGCCACATGCGTTCTAGAAGTAAAAAGTTAGTGTGTACATTATCATGCCGGTTATTACCCAATTACTGGTAATATAGGAATATTTATAAGCAGGTACACCATTTAATGAGAGTTTTACAGAATAGTTTCACATCATGTGTGTTCCCAAAATATGAGCTCTGATTTTCAGAATGTCTAAACGTTAATTTAAGTCCAAGCTATAGCAAAATTACTCGTGCTTGAGCATTTACGAAGTTCTGATGGTATCAGAAAAAAGATGACAGGCTATGACATCGTAAGATTGCATTGGAAAAAAATGGTGGCAGAAAAAAAGATTGCAGCTTATTCCAGATCTACATGTCAGCTCATCAGTTGATTATGGTACTTCATCCTTTATGCATAACAGAACTCTGCAAGAAATTCAAAGTGCAATAGAACATCGATTATCTGAACTATATGGGGGACGTGGGTGTTTGGAAAATCTGCCTATCTGGATAATCGAACTGTATACTTTCATTTTCCAATTTACCAATAAAAACTAAATGTTTACAATAACATGAATCTCTTTTGTTTGTACTTTACATGGATACTGGAGATACTATGGAGTACGCGAAAACGGAAGTTTTACGGCAGGCCTCGTCTTTTTGTGACTGCAGGCGACTGAAGTAGCTGATGGGCTGATCAACAGAGACGTCGGGTTCAACCTCAGCAAAGCCTGGGACCCGGCACTCAGCCAACTAAAAGCACAGCGCCGACCCAAAGCGATCTGGCCGCTGTGGTCGAGCGGTTCTAGGCGCTTCAGCCTGGAACCGCGCGACCGCTACGGTCGCAGGTTCGAATCCTGCCTCGGGCATGGATGTATGTGATGTCCTTAGGTTAGTTAGGTTTAAGTAGTTCTAGGGGACTGATGACCTCAGATGTTAAGTCCCATAGTGCTCAGAGCCATTTGAACCCAAAGCGACTTCCGCGCCCGGTGAAGGCCACAGGACATCTGATGGTTCACAGTTCGCACCCAGCAGGCAGCAGCCCGCCCCTCCGCACCACCTCTCCACGACGCGGGCGAAGGGGTGAGGAGCGATCAGAGTATAAAGGGGAGGAGATTCAGCGGAGACGCTCAGTCTGCAGGTATCACCTGAAGATGACGGCAAGGAACGCCGAAATATCGTGGTTTGAAAACGACTGCACGCGGCTGGAGACCCGAGAACAGTACAAACAGTTAATTCGCCGGGAAAGCCTAAGATCACACATGAATCTATTTTATTAGTTCAAAGGCAACTACACTAGCAATGGATGCAGTACAGCCCGATATACAAAAAGTATTTAATAAATATTCATTCTGCATGTACAGTACGTATCTATAGAATTAACGCCGCGCAGGGTTAGCCGAGAGGTCTAAGGTGCTGTAGTCATGGACTGTGCGGCTGGTCCCGGCGGAGGTTCGAGTCCTCCCTCGGGCATGGGTGTGTGTGTTTGTCCTTAGGATAATTTAGCTTAAGTAGTGTGTAAGCTTAGGGACTGATGACCTTAGCAATTAAGTCCATTTGAACATTTTTTATAGAATTAACGCTTTAAAAATTCGTTAGGTTTGGCCTGTCTAACAAGCCTTCCCACTTACCAGCAGCTAGGTCACACACTCTTTTTAGGACAGTTATCTGTTAATGATCTCCTTCATCTTGAGCTTCGAACCATCGAAAAGCAGTATCTACACATCTAAATGCTTCAGAAGCAGCTGGTATATTTTCGTCTTCGTTTTATGGACCACCAGTTTATGAGGTGGTGACGGTGTCAGTTTTATCAGTGACGAGGTTTACAGTTTCCCTATCTTGCATGATCTCGTTCCCTGGATCTGTAGCGTCGACACTCATTCAGTCTTCAACGTCTTCTTCATCATATTCATGGCAACTCAGTTCTTTTAGCACATTGAACATTTAGAACAAATCATTCTGTTCTTTCTGCCATATATTTTTATTCCGAGTTTTTATTAAATTCTGTTCCTTTACACTATTCCATGCTTCTCTGATCAAATACGGCGCATCTTTAAAATCAATATTTTAATGATTTCTTAACAGACTTTCTTCTCCTCCTCGTCTCTTTCCAACAACAGCGTCCTGAAATGTAACAATTCTTTTCTGTAATACCGTTTGGAAATCTCTTTGACTAATGGGTTGTAATAAGGGAGTTACGTTAGGTGGAAGAAGCATCACCATTCTGAAATAGTCCTTTTCGTTTAAAATATCGCATGAGGGATGCGTTGGTGCGTTGCCAAAGAGCAATAATGTTTTCACCCTTTTGCCATTCTTTAAGTGATGAGCTTTTGCGCAGGGTATAAAAACTTCGCTAAACGATACCATGGAAATAGTAGCATCCATCCAGGTGCCCTTTTATGAGGTGTAAACAACACGTACCGCAGACATATTAACGTGTATAAAACAACGCAGTACTTACTTTTACCAAATACAAGCACAGGCAGTCGGTGGCTACAAGTAGTGTTAGCACAAGCTGAAGCAGTCATACCATCCCTGCTTATTTTAAGACCAGATGCTGCTAATTCACGACCTGAATGAAGAACTTTTCCTTGGCAAACCTTCCCAACTGAGCTCAGTTTCATCATCGTAATAGTTTTCGAGAGCATCATCTTCTTCCCTCAATTTAGATCCATAGCTTGACTTTGAGAGAATCAGCTGCTGAAGAATCAACAGACAGTTTTTCTGCTTGTATTTGTAGTTAAAGAATGCTATGTATTGACTTAAAGCGTTTCAACCAGCCGATTCTCGATTTACAATTCGACAACCCTCCAAGATTTAGATAAACTTGAACTGCCTTTTCACATAGAACCAGAGAGAGGTTATCCTTGTGATCTGTTTTGTGTAAACAACTTGTAAACAGCCTCATCTAGATCCATGTTCGTGGCGAGCTTCATAGTTTTGCGACGTCCACTTACCAACCTTGCATTCTTACTTATTAGATAACTTGGTTGCAGATTCAACTTTCTCCAATCTTTTATTAGTTTCGTGTTTATCCGTCGTGGAAAGGAAAATATTTTTACATTTAACCATTGTAGACCGCAAGTTTGCACGGCTAAGTTGACACAAACAGAGTGCAGGCGGTTACTGCTTTTAGCAATTAAGCATTGGTGCGGTGGAGTTGGCCAGTGTGGGGGTCTGGGGAGGAGTGGGGCAGGGGTTGACTGTAGCGGGAAGAAGGCGGTATATGGAGCAATTAACATTTCGATTAAGCGGTCGACCTGTTGACCGACGTTCCGATAATCGACGCTCTACTGTAACCTAATTATAATGCAATTTCACCTGCCTCAGTTTAAAAGAGAGATGGCTGATACTTATGGGTGTGGAGAAAAATTACGGTGGGGAAAAGATATAGGACCGGTGGGAGACTGTGACAGACTGATGGCAGACTTTGGGGGACAATGACGTCACAAGGTGGTTGAGGAAAACAGATAGCTGACAGTTGGTATCTTTTCCCAGGTTTACATATGGGCTCTGCACACCATCGGGGAATTATGATACTTAATCACAATGACGCAATCTTGTCTGCATGAAATTTCGAAAACAATAATCCATTTATAAAGGTTAGAAAAAATGAACACAGACTGAAAGGCAGCATCACTCATGTTCTGTACACCGTGAACTGACCCACAATTACGCTGATTCTATGATTAACGGTGGGCCCTTCATATAACGTATCACACTACATCAAACATATATTACGTTAAAAACATTTAGTTATTTCCTACGATCAGAAATGCTAACAGGACAGAATATTTTAAAATTTAGAGAGTGTCCTCTTTTCGAATTCCAAAATATACACACATCAAAAAAAGTTTTGCATCACCCCGCTTCCCAGAACACCTGAAGACAGACGTTGACTGTGGTTATTGTATCACAGACACATTCCCTTTGACTGTTCAGAGATGTCACTAAACGCGCCCAAAGATGTAAACAACCACGCATGAGCAGCGCGTATTAGACGGAGGGGGTCCGACAGCCGATCAGTTCCAGTCATTCAACCAGGAAAGAGGTGCACGGCTCGTGTTGTCTGTAGTTCAACCATGCCTAGACGGTCAATACCGCGGTTCGATCGCGTTCACATTGTTACTTAGTGCCAGGAAGGGCTCTCAACAAGGGAAATGTCCAGGCGTCTCGGAGTGAACCAAAGCGATGTGGAGGAGATACAGAGAGACAGCAACTGTCGATGACATGCCTCGCTCAGGCCGCCCAAGGGGTACTACTGCAGTGGATGACCGACCGCTACCTACGGATTATGGCTCGGAAGAACCCTGATAGCAACGCCACCATGTTGAATAATGCTTTTCGTGTAGCCACAGGACGTCGTGTTGCGACTCAAACTGTGTGCAATAGGCTGCATGATGCGCAACTTCACTCCCGACGTTCATGGCGAGGTCCACCTTTGCAGCCACGACACCATGGAGCGCGGTACAGATGGGCCCAAGAACGTGCCGAATGGACCGCTCAGGATTGGCATCAGGTATCTTCACCTCTTCACCGATGAGTGTCACGTATGCTTTCAACAAGACAATCGTCGGAGACGTGTTTCGAGGCAACCTGGTCATGCTAGCCTTAGACACTGTCCAGCGAGTGCACCAAGGTGGAGGTTCGCTGCTGTTTTGGGATGGCATTATGTGGGGCCGACGTACCCCAATGGTGGTCATGGAAGGCGCCGTAACGGCTGTACGATACCTGAATGCCATGCTCCGACCGATGGTGCAACCATATCGGAAGCACATTGGCGAGGCATTCGTCCTGATGGACGACAATTCCCGCCCCGATCGTGTACATCTTGTGAATGACTTCCTTCAGGATAACGACACCGCTCGACTAGAGTGGCCAGCATGTTCTCCAGACATAAACCCTATCGAACATGCCTGGGATTGAGTGAAAACGGCTGTTTATGGATGACGTGGCCCACCAACCACTCTGAGGGATCTACGCCGAATCGCCGTTGAGGAGTTGGACAATCTGGTCCAACAGTGCCTTGATGAACTTGTGGATAGTTTGCCACGACGAATACAGGCATGCATCAGTGCAAGAGGGCGTGTTAGTGGGTGGTGGAGGTACCGGTGTGTACAGCAATCTGGACCTCTGAAGGTCTCGCTGTATGGTAAAAGGGCGGAAATTATGTTTATGTTGATCTCTAATCCAATATTCTGCACAGGTTCCGGAACTCTCGGAACCGATGCGATGCAAAACTTTTTTTGATGTGTGTAGTAGCCCTATCATATGTAGAGAAAATATGCCATCAGTATTACATTAAACAAACACATATTTAACAGTTCAATGAGCCTTTTTCGGTACAATTTCATTCACACTTAGGATGTAGGGTGTTGTAATGACACTTATTCTACGTATTATTATCACAATCCAAAAACAGCTTCATCTAAATCTACATCTACATACATACTCCGCAATCCACCATACGGTGCGTGGCGGAGGGTACCTCGTACCACAACTCGCATCTTCTCTCCCTGTTCCACTCCCAAACAGAACGAGGGAAAAATGACTGCCTATATGCCTCTGTACGAGCCCTAATCTCTCTTATCTTATCTTTGTGGTCTTTCCGCGAAATGTAAGTTGGCGGCAGTAAAACTGTACAGCAGTCAGCCTCAAATGCTGGTTCTCTAAATTTCCTCAGTAGCGATTCACGAAAAGAACGCCTCCTTTCCTCTAGAGATTCCCACCCGAGTTCCTGAAGCATTTCCGTAACAGTCGCGTGATGATCAAACCTACCAGTAACAAATATAGCAGCCCGCCTCTGATTTGCTTCTATGTCCTCCCTCAATCCGACCTGATAGGGATCCCAAACGCTCGAGCAGTACTCAAGAATAGGTCGTATTAGTGTTTTATAAGCGGTCTCCTTTACAGATGAACCACATCTTCCCAAAATTCTACCAATGAACCGAAGACGACCATCCGCCTTCCCCACAACTGCCATTACATTCTTGTCCCACTTCATATCGCTCTTCAATGTTACGCCCAAATATATAGTCGACTACTAATGGAGTATTCAAACATTACAGGATTCTTTTTCCTATTCATGTGCATTAATTTACATTTATCTATATTTAGAGTTAGCTGCCATTCTTTACACCAATCACAAATCCTGTCCAAGTCATCTTGTATCCTCCTACAGTCACTCAACGACGACACTTTCCCGTATACCACAGCATCATCAGCAAACAGCCGCGCATTGCTTCCACCATATCCAAAAGCTCATTTATGTAGATAGAAAACAACAGTGGACCTACCACACTTCCCTGGGGCACTCCAGATGATACCCTCACCTCCTATGAACACTCACCATCGAGGACAACGTACTGGGTTCTATTACTTAAGAAGTCTTCGAGCCACTCACATACTTGGGAACCAATCCCATATGCTCGTACCTTAGTTAGGAGTCAACAGTGGGGCACCGAGTCAAACGCTTTCCGTAAGACAAGGAATATGGCATCCGCCTGCTACCCTTCATCCATGGTTCGCAAGATATCATGTGAAAAAAGGGCGAGTTGCATTTCGCAGGAGCGATGCTTTCTAAAGCCGTGCTGATGCATGGGCAGCAACTTCTCTGTCTCATGGAAATTCATTATATTCGAACTGAGAATATGTTCGAGAATCCTGCAAGAAACCGATGTTAAGGATATTGGTCTGTAATTTTGAGGATCCGTCCTTCTACCCTTCTTATATACAGGCGTCACTTGCGCTTTTTTCCAGTCGCTGGGGACTTTACGTTGTGCAAGAGATTCGCGATAAATGCGTAACCGAACACATACTCTGTTAGCGTCTGTCGTCAGGTGTAGGACTGAGCAAGGTAGCGACTTACGGAGGTGAGACCGCATAACACGCTTCTGCGCCAACCGTGTGTGTCCGATGCCACACGAGCGGAATAGCGGCCGCAACACGTGTCCTTGTCAGCATCCACCGCAGCGCTGTGGCTTAATGCTGGCAGCCGTGTTACTTCCCTCCACCACGGCCCACAGCTCTGCCAGGCGCTTCAGAACGTATCTGCAGTTTGCAGCTGCAGTCAGCACAGCGGTATACTGCTCATCACGCCTGTAATGCGATGGAAAGCGTTGCTTTGTTTCCAGCAACGAAATAAAATTATTTTACTGGGTTATTCGATATTCGATTAATCGGCATATAGGAACAGGAAGAATAGGCAGTGCTTCAGCATAGCAAACCGCTCACCGCTAATCAAAGAGTCTGTACGATCAGATAAACGAAAAATATACTTATTCAAAGAAGCAGATTAAAAATTCACTTGACGCCTTATTGAGAGACAGTATCCAATCGTTCCTTATTAACAATGTACCACTAAGTGCAGACTAGATGTGGTTTGAATTCGAAGGAATAATATCGGCAGTAGTTGAGAGATTTATACCAAATAAGTTAACTAACGACTGAGCTGATTCCTCTTGGTGCACAAAATAGGTCAGGACACTCTTGCACAACAACGAAAAAAGTATAAAAATTTAAACGAACGTATAATCTCCAAGATTGGCGAACTCTTACAAGAGCTCGAAATGTAGAGCGGAATTCAATGCGAGCTGCTTATAACAGTTTCCACAACGATACTTTGTCTCAAAACCTCACAACAAATCCAAAGAGATTGTGGTGGTATGTTCAAATGGTTCAAATGGCTCTGAGCACTATGGGACTTAACTGCTGAGGTCATCAGTCCCCTAGAACTTAGAACTACTTAAACCTAACTAACCTACGAACATCACACACATCCATGCTCGACGAACCTGCGACCGTAGCGGTCGCGCGGCTCCGGACTGTAGTGCCTAGAACCGCTCGGTCACACAGGCCGGCTCTGGTAGTATCTAAAATATGCTAATGGCAAGACATAGTCAATCCCTTCTTTGAGAGATAGCAGTGGAAATACTATCGATGACAGTGCTGCCAAACCAGAGTTGTTAAAGACACTCTTCCGAAATTCCTTCTTCTAAGGAGACGGAGAAAATATTGTAGGATTCGAATCGAGAACAGCTGACAACATCAGTAGCTTACAAGTAGATATCCTCTGAGTAGTAAAGCCAACTAAATCACTTAATAAAAGCATGTCTTCTGGTACACACTGTACACTAATTAGAATCCTTTCAGAGTATGCTGATGCAATAGCTCCATAGTTAACAATCATATACACCATGAGATCAAAAGTATCCGCACACCCCCAAAAATATACGTTTCTCATATTACGTACAGTGTGCTGCCACCTACTGCCAGGTACTCCATATCAGCGACTTCATCTTGAGAGAGCAGAACTCTCGGACTTCGAACGTGGTCAGGTGATTGGGTGTCACTTGTGTCATACGTATGTACGCGAGGTTTCCACACACCTAAACATACCTAGGCCCACTGTTTTCGATCTGATGGTGAGGTGGAAACGGGAAGGGACACGTACAGCACAAAATCGTACAGGCCGAACTCGTCTGTTGACTGACAGAGACCGCCAACAGTTGAGGAGGGTCATTATATATAATAGGCAGACATCAGTCCAGACCATCACACAGGAATTCCAAACTTCATCATGATTCACTGCAAGTACTATGACAGGTAGGTGGGAGGTGAGAAAATTTGGATTTCATGGTCGAGCGGCTGGTTTATAAGCCACACATCGGACCGGTAAATGCCAAACTACGCCTCGCTTGGTGTAAGGAGCGTAAACGTTGGACGACTGAACAGTGGAAAAACGTTGCGTGTAGTGACGGATCACGGTACACAATGGGCGATCCGATGGCAGGGTGTGGGAATGGCAAATGCCCGGTGCACGTCATCTGCCAGAGTGTGTAGTGCCAACAGGAAAATTCGGAGGCGGTGGTGTTATGGTGTTTTTCGTGGAGGGGACTTGCACCTCTTGTTGTTTTGCGTGGCACTATCACAGCACAGGTTTACAGTGATGTTTCAAGCACCTTCTTGCCTCCCACTGTTGAAGAGCAGTTCGGGGATAGCGATTGCATCTTTCAATACGATCGGGCACCTGTTCATAATGCACGGCCTGTGGCGGTGTGGTTACAACACAACAACATCCAGTAATGGACTGGTCTGCACAGAGTACTAACCTGAATCCTACAGAACACCTCTGGGATGCTTTGGAACGCAAACTTCGTGCCAGGCTTCACCGACCGACATCGATACCTCTACTCAGCGCAGCACTCCGTGAATAATGGGCTGCCATTCCCAAATAAACTTCCCAGCACCTTATTGAGAGTATGCCTGCGAGAGTGGAAGCTGTCATCAAGTCTAAGGGTGTGCCAAACTCGTATTGAATTCCAGCATTACCGATGGAGGGCGCCACGAACTTGTAAATCATTTTCAGCCAGGTGTCCGGATACTTCTGATGACATAGTGTACAACCGCTCGCTCGACGAGAGATCCGTACCCAAAGACTAGAAAGTTGCACACGTCACACTAATATTCAAGAAAGGTAGTAGGAGTAATCCACTAAACTACAGGTCCATATCATTAACGTCGATATGCAGCAGGATTTTGGAACATGTATTTTGCTCGAACGTTATGAATTACCTCGAAGTAAATGGTTTGTTGTCACACAGTCAACACGGATTTAGAAATCATAGTTCTTGTGAAACACAACACGAAGTGCTGAGTGCTTTCGAAAAGAAATTTCAAATTTATTCCGTATTTCTAGATTTTCAGAAGGCTTTTGGCACTGTACCACACAAGCGGCTTGTAGGAAATTGCGTGCTTATTGAATATCGTCTAAGTTGTGTGACCGTAGTCGTGATTCCCTGTCAGAGAGTCACAGTTCGTAGCAACTGACTGAAGAAAGTCATCGAGTAAAAGAGTAGTGATTTGAGGCGTTCGCCAAGGTAGCGTTATAGGTCCTCTACTGTTCCTTATCTATATAAACGATTTAGGAGACAAACTGAGTAGCCGTCTTAGGTTGTTTGCAGATGTTGCTATCGTTTATCGTCTAGTGAAGTCATCAGAAGATCAAAACCAATTGCAGAAATATTTAGAGAAAATATCTGTGTGGTGAGAAAATAGGCAATTGAACCTAAATAATGAAAAGTGCTAGGTGATCCACATGAGTGCTAAAACGAATCCGTTAAACTTCGGTTACATGACAAATCAGTCAAATATAAAGGCCGTAAATTCAATTAAATACCCAGAAACTATAATTACGTACAACTTAAATTGGAAAGAACACATAGAAAATGTTGTGGTGCATGCAAACGAAAGACTCCGTTTTGTTCACAGAACACTTAGAAGATGCAACAGATGTACTACAGAGACTGCTTACACTACTCTTGTCCGTCCTCTTTTGGAGTACTACTGCGCTATGTGAGATCATTACCAGATAGGATGAACGGAGTACATCGAGAAAGTTCAAAGAAGAGCAGTATGTTTTGTACTATCGGGAAATAGGGGAGGGAGTGTCACTGACTGGTAGAGGATTTGTGGTGGACATAATTAAAACAAAGGTTTTCTTCGTTGCGGCGAAATATTCACACGGAATTTCAAACACCAACTTCCTCCTCCGAAAGCGAAAATATTTTATTGAAGCCGACCTATACATGGAGAAACGATCATTATAATAAAATAAGAGAAATCAGACCTCGCACAGGTGTTCGTTTTTTTCCGCACGCTGTTCGAGATTGGAATAACAGAGAATTATTGTGAAGGTGGTTCGATGAACCCTCTACCAGGCACTGAAGAATAATTTGCGGAGTATCCATGTAGATGTAGATATACATGAAGTGTACTTGGCGATATAGTCACCCAGATGCTATGGCTGTGCGGAGTTTTGACCTGACCAGAATGTTGAATATAGTACTTAAGTGTGGTTTATACAGACTGAGTGGGATGAGCAGTGCCGTAAATTGATGTTCAGATGACGAAAGAGTATGACCATGCCTAACATAGTCCTACTTGGCCGTAAGGTCACCATCATACACTATGTGATCAAAAGTATCCGGACACCTGACTGAAAATGATTTACAAGTTCGTGGCGTCCTCCATCGGTAATGCTGGAATTCAATATGGTGGAGGCCCACCCTTAGCATTAATGACAGCTTCCACTCTCGCGGGCATACGTTCAATCAGATACTGAAAGGTTTCTTGGGGAGTGGCAGCCCATTATTCACGGAGTGCTGCACTGAGGTGAGGTATCGATATCGGTCTGTGAGGCCTGGCACGAAGTCGGCGTTCCGAACATCCCTAAGGTTTTCTGCAGGATTCAGTTAAGGACTCTGTGCAGGCCAGTTCATTACAGGGATGGTATTGTGTTGTAACCACTCCGCCACAGGCGGTGCATTATGAACAGGTGCTCGATCGTGTTGAAAGATGCAATCGCTATCCCCGAATTGCTCTTCATCAGTGGGAAGCAAGAAGTGCTTAAAAATCAATTTAAACCTGTGCTGTGATAGTACCACGCAAAACAACGAGGGGTGGAAGCCCCCTCCATGAAAAACACGACCACACCATAGCCTCCGAATTTTACTGTTGGCACTACACACGGTCGCAGATGACGTTCACCGGGCATTCGCCATACCCACACCCTGCCATCGGATCGCCGCATTGTGTACCGTGATTCGTCACTCCACGCAACGTTTTTCCACTATTCAATCGTCCAATATTTTCGCTCCTTACACCAAGCGATGCTTCGTTTGGCATTTACCGGCGCGATGTGTGGCTTATGAGCAGTCTCTCGACCATGAAATCGAAGTTTCCTCACGTCCCGCCTAACTGTCATAGTACTTGTAGTGGATCCTGATGCATTTGGGAATTCCTGTGTGATTGTCTGGATACATGTCTGCCTATTACACACGGTGTTCTCTGACAGTCAACAGACGAGGTCGGCCTGTACCCGTTTGTGCTGTACGTGTCCCTTCTTGTTTCCAATTCACTATCATATCGGAAACAATGGACCTAGGCATATTTAGGAGTGTAGAAATCTCACGTACAGACGTATGACACCGCCCCATTCTGCTCTGTCACGATGTCTAATGACTACTGAAGTCGCTGATATTGAGTACCTGGCAGTAGGTGACAGCACAAAGAACCTAATATGAAAAGCGAATGTTTTTGGGGTTCTCCGGATACTTTCCAATATGGATGTGTATGGGAATTCCATACTCGATGTTGGCTCTGGAGGCTCCTTTATTTATCTACATCATTCAAGCGTCATCAAGTTTCGTAACCGAGGGAGCGCATTATCTGTTGTGTTTGACAGACTAAGCCGCTGACAACCTTTGTTAAGGCTATGTATAATGATGTATCGTGTTATGTACTTGAGCACAGTATGCATGTGAATGACTTAGAGCAGTGTATAAATTCATGTACTCACACAGTACTGAAATCGGCCAAAGACACTGCTAGCTAGGGCATAGCCACCAATGGTAAACTAACATAAGCAAACAGCGACAAACGTCGGCAAGCCCCTGCATATCAGCAGCACTGACTGGCAACTACAAGCTGCTATTAGAGCCGACCAACAGGCCACAGCAGTGACACCGACGAGCTCGCCCACAGGCGCACAAACAATCTGCCAACATTCCCTCACACTGTGCCTCCGGTATATGACCTATCGGACACAAGATCGATAACAAACCTAACTGTTGCAGGTTGCTGACGCTGAACGAGGACTCTGTACCAGCACCCAGCGCCAGCCGCCGAGCAGCACAAACGCACATCGTCAAGGTATCGACTTGCATGATACCCACTACTAACAAAGCCTATCCTTGCACAACCTATCGCAGGCAGCAAGACAACCGCTACTGCTCTTACCACCCGACCTAACTTTCGCAGAGGTTTTTTTCCCTTGGCTCTTGCCTTGGCACTTTTTTTCCTCTGCCCTTCAAACCGCTACCCTTCGTCAGATTTCGACCAATCTATCTCAAGATGAGCGCGTATTAATGGTTAATCCTAACCAGACTTACGCAAACATCGCAGTACCCACATCCTGCGACACCTCATTTTAGTGAAAACTAACCCTTATGCAGAGATGGCAGTAGACCTATTGAGTTGGCCATCATGCCGGTGTGGGCGTGGAGGGGCTCCACCTCTTATTAAAAAAGTACCGAAATCTGCACCTGTTGTACCTATAAGTATTATATCCATACATGTAGAATTTAGGGGTGGGATCAGGGTTAGATCGAGAACGTTTTACGTCACAAGCCTCGACCTTTTACCCGCACAAAGTTTCAGTGTCAGTTTTCTCTATTAATGTGATACGTGCTGTACACAAATCTTGCACTTGAGCGCACCTGCCGCCCCTGTCAACTTGGCGCCCCAAAATGGCCGCTGCTAATTGTGATATATCCTGTATAAAAATCTTAGAACTGTGCGCGTTTGGTGCCGGTTTCAGCATGGAGCCCCAATCGCCTTGCGTCGCTTAGGCCTTAAACCGCCCCTGGATGGAACACTGAAGTGTCTTGTTGGTTCAACTGGCTCTGAGCACTATGAGACTTAACTTCTGAGGTCATCAGTCCCCTAGAACTTAGAACTACTTCAACCTAACTAACCTAAGGGCATCACACACATCCATGCCCGAGGCAGGATTCGAACCTGCGACCGTAGCGTGTCTTGTTGGTCCTGCTAGTTCGAACGCCATACAGGTAGAATTTAGAGCGTTGGAAAATACTGTGTCAGTGAAAGGTAGCTGCACTCAGTGTATGATTAATGATTTACAGGGTGTTACAAAAAGGTACGGCCAAACTTTCAGGAAACATTCCTCACACAAAGAAAGAAAATATGTTATGTGGACATGTGTCCGGAAACACTTACTTTCCATGTTAGAGCTCATTTTATTACTTCCCTTCAAATCACATTAATCATAGAATGGAAACACACAGCAACAGAACGTACCAGCGTGACTTCAAACACTTTGTTACAGGAAATGTTCAAAATGTCCTCCGTTAGCGAGGATACATGCATCCACCCTCCGTCGCATCGAATCCCTGATTCGCTGATGCAGTCCTGGAGAATGGCGTATTGTATCACAGCCGTCCACAATATGAGCACGAAGAGTCTCTACATTTGGTACCGGGGTTGCGTTGACAAGAGCTTTCAAATGCCCCCATAAATGAAAGTCAAGAGGGTTGAGGTCAGGAGAGCGTGGAGGCCATGGAATTGGTCCGCCTCGACCAATCCATCGGTCACCGAATTTGTTGTTGAGAAGCGTACGAACACTTCGACTGAAATGTGCAGGAGCTCCATCGTGCATGAACCACATGTTGTGTCGTACTTGTAAAGGCACATGTTGTAGCAGCACAGGTACAGTATCCCGTATGAAATCATGATAACGTGCTCCATTGAGCGTAGGTGGAAGAACATGGAGCCCAATCAAGACATCACCAACAATGCCTGCCCAAACGTTCACAGAAAATCTGTGTTGATGACGTGATTGCACAATTGCGTGCGGATTCTCGTCAGCCCACACATGTTGATTGTGAAAATTTACAATTTGATCACGTTGGAATGAAGCCTCATCCGTAAAGAGAACATTTGCACTGAAATGCAATTGACGTATTGTTGGATGAACCATTCGCAGAAGTGTACCCGTGGAGGCCAATTAGCTCCTAATAGTGCCTGCACACGCTGTAAATGGTACGGAAACAACTGGTTCTCCCGTAGCACTCTCCATACAGTGACGTGGCCAACGTTACCTTATACAGCAGCAACTTCTCTGACGCTGACATTAGGGTTATCGTCAACTGCACGAAGAATTACCTCGTCCATTGCAGGTGTCCTCGTCGTTATAGGTCTTCCCCAGTCGCGAGTGTTAGGCTGGAATGTTCCGTGCTCCCTAAGACGCCGATCAATTGCTTCGAACGTCTTCCTGTCGGGACACCTTCGTTCTGGAAATCTGTATCGATACAAAAGTACCGCGCTACAGCTATTGCCCCGTGCTAATCCATACATCAAATGGACATCTGCCAACTCCGCATTTGTAAACACTGCACTGACTGCAAAACCACGTTCGTGATGAACACTAACCTGTTGATTCTACGTACTGATGTGCTTGATGCTAGTGCCGTAGAGCAATGAGTCGCATGTCAACACAAGCACCCAAGTCAATATTACCTTCCTTCAATTGGGACAACTGGCGGTGAATCGAGGAAGTACAGTACATACTGCCGAAACTAAAATGAGCTCTAACATGGAAATTAAGCGTTTCCGGACACATGTCCACATAACATCTTTTCTTTATTTGTGTGTGAGGAATGTTTCCTGAAAGTTTGTCCGTACCTTTTTGTAACACCCTGTATAATAAGATAATACTTCGCCACAATTTTTTATTTCTCATTCAAATGCGTGATAAATATGTGTCACCAGTGAGTAAGGTAACAAATACAAAAACAAAGGAAATAGAGCCTGTTACACGCAACATTCTAGCAGTGACTTAACGGGTGGCTTTAGAACTTGCAGGAGGAGTACGAGGGAGGCACGATACATCGCTAACTGCACAGGCGACCTCCCCCAACTCCAGGATCTGCATGCTCCCCGGTTACACAAGAACAGGCAGTGTGATATCATTTCTGTAGTTTATGAAACCATTGTACTGCTGTCATGTATAGGTTTACATTGTGCCACCATTTATAAACCTTATTTAAGAAACGTACTACGACCTGAAGAAGTTACCACATGTAGATGAATCGCATAGTAGATTATTCCTGTTTTTATTTCTCCAAACCGCTGGACACCCAAGTCACGTTACATTTTCTAATGAACATTATTTTATTTGAGCCAACGGCCTTGCCGCAGTGGTAACACCGGTTACCGTCAGATCACCGAACTTAAGCGCCGTCGGGCTTGGCTAGCACTTGGATGGGTGACCATCCTGTCTGCCGAGCGCTGTTGGCAAACGGGGTGCACTTAGCCGTTGCGAGGTAAACTGAGGATTGAGAAGTAGCGGCTCCGGTCTCGTAAACTGATATACGGCCGGGAGAGCGGTGTGTTGACCACATACCCCTCCATATCTGTATCCGGTAACGCCTGTGGGCTGAGGATGACACGGCGGCCGGTAGGTACCGTTGGGCATCTACTGCCTGTTCGGGCGGAGTTTAGTTTATTATTTTATCTGAACAAACGTGCAGCGGTTCTGTAATCCCTACACCAACCACACAAATGTGAGCTGTGGAGTAGATTGTTATTTTATATAAACATAGGCTGACATGCAAAATAATTAAACTAAAGAGCAACGTGTGCAATACTTCTCCACATGATATCAAACAGCAAATGATAAAACAGCATCTGTAGACCTGCTTTATCAGCACCTGAAACCTGACAACATCTGAAGAAGATGTCTCTTAGGTGTAAGTCTGTATGTGATCCCTGATGCGTCAGAATTTTCATGGACCCAAATAAATTGTATACTCTATCATCTCTTAGAGATCCACAATCATTTTACATATTAAACTCTGGTTCAAGGAGTTGAGGCAAATTTGCGAAGCCAGCACAAAAAATGTGTGCAGAAAGCATGATGCTGTTTGAAAAGTTTGAATAACCAACATTAATGTGTATACTATTTATGTACTGTTTAATGCTGGTGCACTAGCCATCATACTCCTAATGCTCATGGCCAAACGGTTTCACCCCGGAACAACTTCATAGCCGCTGATATGGTCGTGTACAGCGGAATGAAAACCATGTCATTTAGACTATATTCCATATGGCACATAATCTCAGTCACATCACTAAAAATTAAACCTTTCAGACCTGAATTTTTTCTGGAGGACAGAAAAGTTTTTTTGTGTCGTAATGCTCTGAGGTGGCTTTTTAATGATTTTAAATGCAAGATTTATAGAAAAATATGTACCCATTTGAAAACATACTTTGTACACTTGGCTTCATTTTATGGACTGAAATACCTAATTACGAAATATTCTCTGTTCTAATAAATAGAAAAATGATCGTTCAAGTTACCATGCAAAATAACAGTAACAATATTCAATTACACAGAGGAATATGGCGAACCAGCCACATCCGTGTATATGGTGGTCACGAGCTGTTGCTACAATGACTTCCTAATATTTTCATAGTGCGAGGCGTAGCGACTCTACATTGTCCCTATGAGATGGCAAATCTGTAAACAGGCGTACAATATAAGTCGCGCTCAAGACAGGTGGCGTCCGATGGCTTGAGTGTATGTAGTTCCTATGCGATATGATAGAGGTCACTAGCTGACGGACACTGAGCTGCAGTCAAAATACTGTCAATTTTATTTCCGTTTTTTTTTATTTTCTGATTGTTTGTTAATTACTACTATTATTGTGTTTCATTATGAAAGTGAATGAAGGTGTGATATGAAATACTGTTTCATGCAAATTTTTATCTCTATACAGTGAAGTAATTGGTCACTTGAGGAATGCTCGAGAATTACGTGTGTGTTAGTCATTCATACCACGGAATTTACTATAAACTATTTCGTCAGTTTCTGGTCCTGGGAAAATGAGATTATGACTTTTGTTAAGAGGGAATTAATTTTATATTTATGGCTTTATAAATTTATATAGGGCAATTTACACTTCTGATTCAGCGATGAGTTTTGATTGGTTATCTATATATGCGTGGCATTCAACGGGTTTGATACTGCTTCTCGATTGCCTGTGATGTCTCTCTGTCAATCAGAAATTAGCAAATTTGCCCATTTTTTGGGAACTAGAAGCTTCTTTTGTGGAGAGAGACGAGTAGAATCGGGGCTTGGATTTCGTAGTGATCAGACCTATTGATATGTGCTCCGTTGAAATTTATAATGTTGTGATATTTCGGTACTAAAATGTTTGAGAAGTGCCGTTAAGTGTGGAAGAGAATTCGAGTTACTGCACAGGGTGAAATTCAGAACTTTTGGTGACGTTTAAAATATCTAAGTCCGGAACCGCGCTGCTGCTACGGTCGCAGGTTCGAATCCTGCCTCGGGCATGGATGTGTGTGATGTCCTTAGGTTAGTTAGGTTTAAGTAGTTCTAAGTCTAGGGGACTGATGACCTCAGATGTTAAGTCGCATAATTCTTAGAGCCATTTGAATGTCTAAATACCACGTGGCGTTTTGCTTACTCGCGAACTTGAACACTTCGTTCCGTGAAACTGATAATAGCAACATGTGAGCGAGCAATTCTAAAAGAAACAATCCGTTTGTAAGTTTTCGGTGAAGGATTACTATGAACTTACTACGGTTATAAATGAGGTCCGCATGTGAACTTTTCAGACTTTGTAAAGCTTAGTGTAAGGCTTGATTACTAACTGGTGTATGTAAGCTTATCGTAATAGAGTGAAATATTACGCACATAAATACTTTCATTTAACTATTCTTTCCACCGACAACACAATTTTAGTACGACTTGAGATTACGATGTGTACAGCTATTTTTTCTCTAGCTTTTTCCGGCAGAGAACTGTATGTCAGTAACGTCGATGAGGCGTGCGTGTATGAGGAAATTCACCACAAAGTAAGTGGAACTTAATATAGTTTGCTATGCAATGCTACGCCACAAGTGATGTCCAACAATTGGTAGCACTTGCGCATGATGAAAAGATTGAACGTTCACAAACGTGTACCTCAGGTTCCCAATGTGAAAAAATACTTCTGTTGCAGCTAAGACACAGTAAAAAGTTAATGTACGCAATTGTAGCCAGAGAGTCTGAAATGGTTAATGTGGTCTCATTCTCATCACGTGGAACTGTGAATAAAACAGCCGGCCGCAGTGGCCATGCGGTTCTAGGCGCTACAGTCTGGAACCGCGCGACCGCTACGGTCGCAGGTTCGAATTCTGCCTCGGGCATGGATGTGTGTGATCTCCTTAGGTTAGTTAGGTTTAAGGAGTTCTAAGTTCTAGGGGATTGATGACCAAAGAAGTTAAGTCCCATAGTGCTCAGAGCCATTTGAACCATTTGAATAAAACAGATCATTAGAAAAAAACCACTACAAATACGGTGGAAGTTTTAAAAAGACTTCTCAGAATACATAGAAATTGTTTTATGGTTTTAAGTAGAGAAGTTTCTAACAGACTAGAATCATATTGTTGACCAAAATGTACAGCTCTCAAACGCTATCGCTACTAGTGGTTTACCTTAGTGCTGAAACTGCTTAGGAATATCAGAAATGTACAACAATGGTAATACCTTGCATTTACAGTGTCTTTTTATGTTCATGTTAATGCATATTGATTAAAAGGATGTCAAACAGTAGACCAAGATCGGACCGTCCTATCGTATGGCAATGTAAAGGACAGTTTTAGACGTGATAACTGAAGCGGAATAACAATAAGCTAGGATGAACTAATTTAGTATTATAGTATTTCAGAATGTAATAATCACAATCATGAAGTGAAACATATACCACCCACTGTATCAACTCAAGGGCGGTGACATCACGCAGTTTCAGAGTTGGTGATGATGGTGTAAGGCTGTCAAAGTATGGTTTAACATTTGCTGTATTTCACTGTCAACGATGAGCAAGCTTTCTATATTGACTGTGATTTCCACAAGTCACTTTCAACGCTGTCACCGTCCCGCTATGTGTAATGTACTGAGTAAAACGAATATCACACAGAGTATTCTATCGGACAGGTATATGGAACTATTGAAGTCGTATCTGAAGGCACAAACTAATATACACCAATGCCGTCGAACGCAGTATCCTCCAAGTGAAATGCACTGTATCAGGTAACATTTGCACTATAGCTGAGGTATAATTCAGCTAAAAAGTTCGATGTAAGTGTAATGGATACACTACCAGAATATATTATTAATGCTGGAACACATTGCGGCAGCAGCACAGGATCCTTAGAACAAGATAGATATGAAGAGTAGCAAAGGGCGAAGAAACATTTCTTCAGTAAAAGTGCTGTGGTATGAAATGCTGATGTGGAACTAAGCATTAAGTTCCTGAATGTGTGTGCCTGGAGCGCAGGATTGTATGAAAGTGAAATGTGGGCTGTCAGAAATCCGTAGAGGAAGAATCTTGTATTATTTGAAATGAGTTGCTACCGAATAATTTTAAATGATTAAGTGGACGCATCTACCAGGACCGTATGTTAATCAACGGATAATCCGGGCACAGTTACAGTTGCAGGTTGACTATCTGAAGGCTTCCAGAAGGAACAGAGTTTCAGCATTTCATATAGTTATTGACCGAGCTTAAAAACGTAAAATGCTGTCATAATCTAGTCATTAACAGCTATAATCTTATGTCCACGCTTTAACACGTGATTTAAGTATTACAGTTAGCAAATTCGTGTAATTATGTCTTCAGGTAGCGTAGCTGAAGGCACGGTAGTACCCATACCTATATTCTTCCAGCATTTGAAATTGAGAGCACTTAGCGACTTGCGACTAGCTACGCACATAATTTAAAACCTTTACGTACTTTATCTCACTGACATACCCTACAAAATGATGAAAGTCAAAAAGGTTTTCGCTTGCTGCATTTTCCCTCTTCGTGCAGCAACACTGGAGCATCAAGTACGACGTTTTAATTAATTTCTTCTCTACTGTTAACTTTGTTCGAAACACATTCTGCAGACAGTGTCCACATATGCAGGGTGATTCACGAAGAAATGCAAATATTTTAGTATGTTATTCTACAAGTAAAACTAAATAAAAAATTCATATAAACATAGGTCTACAAACGTTTAGTTACGGAGTTAAGGCTAATAAAAGATTTTGCTTGAATTTTAGCAACTTCGATAATATGAAGCCATCAGGAAACTGTACGAGGTTAAAGTAAAGCACGATTTCCATTTATTTTGTTGTTATTGGTCTGGTGAATGTAATAAAACATATCCTAGATTTGTATCTGCTGTAGTTTTCCATAACATCCAGAGAAGCAAATAAGTAATTTCGTAAAAATTTTAATTTATTAACTACTTGGCCCAATTTGATTCTTAAATTTCAGACAACTGCACAAAGTTTTCAGCTGAAGCTGCAGAGAATTTAATTTTGGAAAAATGATGGTAATTACGTTAACTGAAACTGTACGAATGTGTCAGATAATCTGATTTTATTAATACTACAGTCCACGTGAATTCAAGACACGGGAAAAAACAAAGCTCAGTAACACATTCATACAGCTTCAGTACAGTTGAATGTCTTAGAGCAGTGAATATATTCATGTACGGGCACATTACCGAAGTCTGCACCTGTTACACCCAAAAATATTAAATCCATAAATGTTGAATTCGGGAATGAAATACCAAAGTATGTTGTTGGTACTAATCATCTGAACGCCATATAGGTTGAATTAAGAACGTATGAGAAACAATTATTTGGAAAATACTGTATCAGTGAAAGATGACTTACTGCACCGGATGTAAGATTATTGCTGTATAATAAAGTAATATGCTATCTAAGTTTATTTTTGTTTCTCATTCAAATCTGAGATAAGGATGTGTCACCAGTCTGTAAGGTAACGAAAGAAATATAGCCACTAACAAACTGTACATGCAGAGTTCTCTACTTCGTTCACCATAAGAATAAACCTGATTAAACAGGCACAAACGCGATGACTGGTCAGCAGCCGTAGCTCTCGTATACTGGTGTTGTTCCGCTCTTGGATGTAGGTCCAACTTTTGTATTAGATATCTGATTACTATGTCACTGTAAATGAAACTGTAAGCATTCTGATGTAATAACAGTCATCAAAGTTTTCCTTAATCATACTTCAGCTACGTAATTTTTATTTAAAAAATCGTGTAGTCGCAGTCTCTGTAAAAGCTGTTAATCCGTACCCTAAAAATGGATGACACTGCTAGTGCTTGCTGCTTGGTAGTGAAACATGCGCGCGGCATACCGTTAACGGCGACAAAGAAGTTGTTGTTAACATTTACCACAAGTTTACAGAGAATAATAAGCTTTGACGTTTTACGAGAAGCAGTATGTAATAAAAATAACGGATAGTATTATAATTATATGCGGGGAGTATAGGAAATTCTCAAATAAATGGTAATGAACTCATACTTAACCATCATTTTTAAGAAAAAATGCACGTCTTATAGTGTCTAATTACATATCGCACGCGAAATTCTTGTTTTCATTGCAAATACACGTTCTTAATTATCAATATTTTATGAAAGATTGTTAAATATTGTTGAAGTTAAGAAATCAAAAATCAAATGCTCTTTGAGTATCCCCACTGTTTTGTAGGATGGATGTGTCACACGAACCAGGGCGATCAGTGTAGTAGAAACATGGAATAACAATCATTTTCACGGCGTCGAGCACACTGTACAAATGGTACATTTTTACAGTTGTCACCTTAACACTGCAATCTGAAACCCTGTGGAATTGATCTGGAGCGAAGTTAATGGATTTGTCGCGAGAAATAACAATACATTTAAGCTGCCAGACGTAGTCGAACTAATGCACGAAGCTTTGTTACACGTCATATGGCGAGGCTCTGAGCACTATGCGACTTAACTTCTAAGGTCATCAGTCGCCTAGAACTTAGAACTAATTAAACCTAACTAACCTAAGGACATCACACACATCCATGCCCGAGGCAGGATTCGAACCTGCGATCGTAGCGGTCGCTCGGTTCCAGACTGTAGCGCCTTGAACCGCACGGCCACTCCGGCCGGCGTCATATGGCGAAATGCAGAACAACACGTCATAAAAGAGGAGGAGGAAACGTGGACTATTTAGTGGCTTGGGATTCTGTTACTGATCGCCTCATTATTGACGTTTCAGTACTGAAATACACTCCTGGAAATTGAAATAAGAACACCGTGAATTCATTGTCCCAGGAAGGGGAAACTTTATTGACACATTCCTGGGGTCAGATACATCACATGATCACACTGACAGAACCACAGGCACATAGACACAGGCAACAGAGCATGCACAATGTCGGCACTAGTACAGTGTATATCCACCTTTCGCAGCAATGCAGGCTGCTATTCTCCCATGGAGACGATCGTAGAGATGCTGGATGTAGTCCTGTGGAACAGCTTGCCATGCCATTTCCACCTGGCGCCTCAGTTGGACCAGCGTTCGTGCTGGACGTGCAGACCGCGTGAGATGACGCTTCATCCAGTCTCAAACATGCTCAATGGGGGACAGATCCGGAGATCTTGCTGGCCAGGGTATTTGACTTACACCTTCTAGAGCACGTTGGGTGGCACGGGATACATGCGGACGTGCATTGTCCTGTTGGAACAGCAAGTTCCCTTGCCGGTCTAGGAATGGTAGGACGATGGGTTCGATGACGGTTTGGATGTACCGTGCACTATTCAGTGTCCCCTCGACGATCACCAGTGGTGTACGGCCAGTGTAGGAGATCGCTCCCCACACCATGATGCCGGGTGTTGGCCCTGTGTGCCTCGGTCGTATGCAGTCCTGATTGTGGCGCTCACCTGCACGGCGCCAAACACGCATACGACCATCATTGGCACCAAGGCAGAAGCGAGTCTCATCGCTGAAGACGACACGTCTGCATTCGTCCCTCCATTCACGCCTGTCGCGACACCACTGGAGGCGGGCTGCACGATGTTGGGGCGTGAGCGGAAGACGGCCTAACGGTGTGCGGGACCGTAGCCCAGCTTCATGGAGACGGTTGCGAATGGTCCTCGCCGATACCCCAGGAACAACAGTGTCCCTAATTTGCTGGGAAGTGGCGGTGCGGTCCCCTACGGCACTGCGTAGGATCCTACGGTCTTGGCGTGCATCCGTGCGTCGCTGCGGTCCGGTCCCAGGTCGACGGGCACGTGCACCTTCCGCCGACCACTGGCGACAACATCGATGTACTGTGGAGACCTCACGCCCCACGTGTTGAGCAATTCGGCGGTACGTCCACCCGGCCTCCCGCATGCCCACTATACGCCCTCGCTCAAAGTCCGTCAACTGCACATACGGTTCACGTCCACGCTGTCGCGGCATGCTACCAGTGTTAAAGACTGCGATGGAGCTCCGTATGCCACGGCAAACTGGCTGACACTGGCGGCGGCGGTGCACAAATGCTGCGCAGCTAGTGCCATTCGACGGCCAACACCGCGGTTCCTGGTGTGTCCGCTGTGCCGTGCGTGTGATCATTGCTTGTACAGCCCTCTCGCAGTGTCCGGAGCAAGTATGGTGGGTCTGACACACCGGTGTCAATGTGTTCTTTTTTCCATTTCCAGGAGTGTATATTCCTCGGAGTCCTATATGGAACGAGTTCAGAGATTACCAGACGACTGACTGTAATATCTGCAGTTGGTTCAACTACATGGTAAAATCTCAGCAGCGCGCATTTACGCCACACGTAGCTCATGCAGAAAATTCCGCTTGTTAAAGTCAGGAATTTGCATCGCTCATGTTTTTAACTTAAATACTATGTTAGCTAAGATCGAGAACACGTAGTGTTTTCCGTCCGGTCACCTAAGAAGCGTATCGCCTGAGTTTGGCCCTATGTTATTTCCTTCTGTTCAAAAATTAAATCACATTGAAGGCTATATTGTTCCTCTGCTCGTCTATTTTTACGTCCTGATTGCAGCTATTCACATCACTGCAGGTTAGTTGGATGGCTTGCCTGGCCACTGCTGTCCAAGTTAAATGCGGCGGTAAACCTGATGTTCTGTATTATCGCTGAGCCGACGTACGCGTAACGCACAGCTTAAAACATGTTCTCACTATCGTACTTGACTGTACTCGAGACAGCTTGGCTTCCGCTCAACGTAAAAGAAATCCAGTGAGGTTCCAGCAAACGTGCAAGAATATATAGTGAAATGTTTACATGAAGTTTATTCTTATGACGAACGGTGTATCGCAGTTAGTTCAAAAATGGTTCAAATGGCTCTGAGCACTATGGGACTTAACATCTGAGGTCATCAGTCCCCTAGAACTTAGAACTACTTAAACCTAACTAACCTAAGGACATCACACAATCCATGCCCGAGGCAGGATTGGAACCTGCGGCCGTAGCGGTCGCGCAGCTCCAGACTGTAGCGCAGTTAGTTGACAGATGGTTTCATAACTTGTTGGCGTAGGAGAGAGAGGCACAATACATCGCCAACTGCACAAGTGACCTCCCTCAGCTCCACGACACACATACGCCCCGGTTTGACAGCTGCAGGCAATGTGATATCATTTGCGCGCGTGCTGAACGAGGTGGCGCAGTGGTTAGTACACTAGAGTCGCATTCGGGAGGACGACGGTTCAATCCCGCGTCCTGCCATCCTAATTTAGTTTTCCGTGATTTCCCTAAATCGCTTCAGGCAAATGCCGGGATGGTTCCTTTAACAGGGCATGGCCGACTTCCTTCCCCATCCTTCCCTAATCCGACGCGACCGATGACCTCGCTGTTTGGTGTCTTCCCCCAAATCAATCCAAGCCAATCCAATCATTTACGCGCCAGCCACGTCACCACGAAATCACTTCAAGTAGCAATTTAGTATATAGGCTTTGCTGTCCGTTGACGTTGTGTGCTATAGGCAGCCATAACCTTTTTTTCTATTCCGATATATAAAACAACTTCAAACGTCTGATTACTTTGCAAAACGGTTTTATAAAAGCAAACTTTTATTGTCCAAATGTGATCGAACAATCAGAGAAGTCGAGCATTTTAAATTCTTAGGACTGAGAGAATATAAACAGCTTTCTTCGAGATATCATGTTCAAGAACTTGTGGGAAACTGCGTGCTGTTACCTTCACTGTAAGAATAATCTCCACCGTCTCTGACACTAAAACGTACAGGTGTGTTTACTTCGATTGCTTTAACTCTGTTGTCTCGCATGGTATCATATTTTAGAGCAACTCAGTACCAAGAATATTTTTAACCCCGAAAAGGACGGTCAGACTTATTTGTAGTGTCAGTTCGTGAAATTCGTCTACTTTTTGTTAAGTTTTCTTAGGACTCTAACCCGGCATTTATTTTCATACACTTTATCATGAGATTTGATATTGACCCATTCAGAGAAACTGCAATATTCATTTAGTAAACTCGAGAGGGAAAAAAGATTTGCACTTGGCTGACACATCCGTAAATACTGGACCGCAAGGTGTGCGCTATTCAGCAGGTTTCGCTTTCAATAGAATTTCAGCGGAAAAAAATGAGTGATAAACCCAAGACTTCAAACTTACGGTTAAAGCATTCGAAATGGCACAACGTATTCCGTACAGGAGGTCTTCGCCATAGTAGTGCACTTTGATCAATAATTATTTATTTGTATACTCCTTCACAATTTTCTTGCATTATTAATACCTTAGTTCTTCTGTTTATAAATTTTCTGATCAGAATGGTGTAAGCTATGTACTGACTTGATCCATGACCACGTAGTTTAGTTTTGGATGGTACAACGGAAGCTGATAAATAAGTAAAATATAAATAATAATTAGTGCGTTGCTGTGTGAAATGCTGCAGCCAAGTGAAAATTCTTCCTGCAAGAAATGTATTTCGTGTTTGTAAAGACACCGTTTCCATCGATTCTTGCTGCAAGATCTCTCTTTGAAGTCATCAGTCTCGTGAGTGGGCTGATCCTGTCCTTCATGTTTCCAAATCTTGGGCTAACTTTGTCATCTCTACTTGTTACATCCTTAACATTCTAGTCTTTGCCTGTTACTACTATTTTTCCCCTCTACTCCCCTTTAGAGCACTAACTATAGCCGACCGTGGTGGCCGAGCGGTTCTAGGCGCTTCAGTCCGGAACCGCGCGACTGCTACGGACACAGGTTCGAATCCTGCCTAGGGCATGGATGTGTGTGATGTCCTTAGGTTAGTTAGGTTTAAGTAGTTCTAAGTTCTAGGGGACTGATGACCTCAGATGTTAAGTCCCATAGTGCTCAGAGCCATTTGAACCATTTTGAACTAACTATACCAAGACGCCACAGCAGATGTCCCACTAACCTGTCTCTGCTTCTGGGAAGGGTCTCCAACGGATTTATGTCCTTGCTTATTTCTTCGACAACTTGTTCACTTCGTACTTTATCAGTAAACCCCCACCTCCAAGTCTTTAACGAATCAAACTCCCTCGTAGAAAACGTCATATCTCCCGAACTATATGTTGTACAGTGCACAACCTTGCAGGTACATTCAGTAATACATCTTCATCTACGAGGTGCATTCAAGTTCTAAGGCTTCCGATTTTTTTTCTAATTAACTACTCACCCGAAATCGATGAAACTGGCGTTACTTCTCGACGTAATCGCCCTGCAGAAGTACACATTTTTCACAACGCTGACGCCATGATTCCAGGGCAGCGGCGAAGGCTTCTTTAGGAGTCTGTTTTGACCACTGGAAAATCGCTGAGTCAATAGTAGCACGGCTGGTGAATGTGCGGCCACGGAGAGTGTCTTTAATTGTTGGAAAAAGCCAAAAGTCACTAGGAGCCAGGTCACGTGAGTAGGGAGCATGAGGAATCACTTCAAAGTTGTTATCACGAAGAAACTGTTGCGTAACGTTAGCTCGATGTGCGGGTGCGTTGTCTTGGTGAAACAGCACACGCGCAGCCCTTCCCGGACGTTTTTGTTGCAGTACAGGAAGGAATTTGTTCTTCAAAACATTTTCGTAGGATGCACCTGTTACCATAGTGCCCTTTGGAACGCAATGGGTAAGGATTATGCCCTCGCTGTCCCAGAATATGGACACCATCATTTTTTCAGCACTGGCGGTTACCCGAAATTTTTGGTGGCGGTGAATCTGTGTGCTTCCATTGAGCTGACTGGCGCTTTGTTTCTGGATTGAAAAATGGCATCCACGTCTCATCCATTGTCACAACCGACGAAAAGAAAGTCCCATTCATGCTGTCGTTGCGCGTCAACATTGCTTGGCGACATGCCACACGGGCAGCCATGTGGTCGTCCGTCAGCATTCGTGGAATCCACCTGGATGACACTTTTCGCATTTTCATGTCGTCATGCAGGAGTTTGTGCACAGTACCCACAGAATTACCAACTCTGGAGGCGTTCTGTTCAACAGTCATTCGGCGATCCCCCAAAACAATTGTCTCCACTTTCTCGATCGTGTCGTCAGACCAGCTTGTGCGAGCCCGAGGTTGTTCGTCGCTGTTAGTAGTGGTTCATCCTGTAGTGAAGTAGAAGTGGATAGTTCCTGTGAATTATTATGGGTGGAGGTTACACTCAACAACCGAGCTAGGTTAATAATTGGCTCCTTTTACCGACCTCCCGACTCAGCAGCATTAGTGGCAGAACAACTGAGAGAAAATTTGGAATACATTTCACATAAATTTTCTCAGCATGTTATAGTCTTAGGTGGAGATTTCAATTTACCAGATATAGACTGGGACACTCAGATGTTTAAGACGGGTGGTAGGGACAGAGCATCGAGTGACATTATACTGAGTGCACTATCCGAAAATTACCTCGAGCAATTAAACAGAGAACCGACTCGTGGAGATAACATCTTGGACCTACTGATAACAAACAGACCCGAACTTTTCGACTCTGTATGTGCAGAACAAGGAATCAGTGATCATAAGGCCGTTGCAGCATCCCTGATATGGAAGTTAATAGGAATATAAAAAAGGGAGGAAGGTTTATCTGTTTAACAAGAGTAATAGAAGGCAGATTTCAGACTACCTAACAGATAAAAACAAAAATTTCTGTTCCGACACTGACAATGTCGAGTGTTTATGGAAAAAGTTCAAAGCAATCGTAAAATGCGTTTTAGACAGGTACGTACCAAGTAAAACTGTGAGGGACGGGAGAAACCCACCGTGGTACAACAACAAAGTTAGGAAACTACTGCGAAAGCAAAGAGAGGTTCACTCCAAGTTTAAACACAGCCAAAACCTCTCAGACAAACAGAAGCTAAACGATGTCAAAGTTAGCGTAAGGAGGGCTATGCGTGTAGCGTTCAGTGAATTCGAAAGGAAAATTCTATGTACCGACTTGACAGAAAATCCTAGGAAGTTCTGGTCTTACGTTAAATCTGGAAGTGGCTCGAAACAGCATATCTAGACACTCCGGGATGATGAAGGCATGAAACAGAGGATGACACGCGTAAAGCTGAAATACTAAACACCTTTTTCCAAAGCTGTTTCACAGAGGAAGACCGCACTGCAAATCCTCGCACAAACCAAAAAATGGCTGACATCGAAATAAGTCTCCAAGGAATAGAAAAGCAACTGGAATCACTCAACAGAGGAAAGTCCACTGGACCTGACGGGATACCAATTCGATTCTACACAGAGTACGCGAAAGAACTTGCCCCCCTTCTAACAGCCGTGTACCGCAAGTCTCTAGAGGAACGGAAGGTTCCAAATGATTGGAAAAGAGCACAGGTAGTCCCAGTCTTCAAGAAGGGTCGTCGAGCAGATGCGCAAAACTATAGACCTGTATCTCTGACGTCGATCTGTTGTAGAATTTTAGAACATGTTTTTTGCTTGAGTATAATGTCGTTTTTGGAAACCCAGAATCTACTATGTAGGAATCAACATGGATTCCGGAAACAGCGATCGTGTGAGACCCAACTCGCTTTATTTGTTCATGAGACCCAGAAAATATTAGATACAGGCTCCCAGGTAGATGCTATTTTTTTTGACTTCCGGAAGGCGTTCGATACAGTTCCGCACTGTCGCCTGATAAACAAAGTAAGAGCCTACGGAATATCAGACCAGCTGTGTGGCTGGATTGAAGAGTTTTTAGCAAACAGAACACAGCATGTTGTTATCAATGGAGAGACGTCTACAGACGTTAAAGTAACCTCTGGCGTGCCACAGGGAAGTGTTATGGGACCATTGCTTTTCACAATATATATAAATGACCTAGTAGATAGTGTCGGAAGTTGCATGCGGCTTTTCGCGGGTGATGCTGCAGTATACAGAGAAGTTGCAGTATTAGAAAATTGTAGCGAAATGCAGGAAGATCTGCAGCAGATAGGCACTTGGTGCAGGGAGTGGCAACTGACCCTTAACATAGACAAATGTAATGTATTGCGAATACATAGAAAGAAGGATCCTTTATTGAATGATTATATGATAGCGGAACAAACACTGGTAGCAGTTACTTCTGTAAAATATCTGGGAGTATGCGTGCGGAACGATTTGAAGTGGAATGAGCATATAAAATTAATTGTTGATAAAGCGGGTACCAGGTTGAGATTCATTGGGGGAGTCCTTAGAAAATGTAGTCCATCAACAAAGGAGGTGGCTTACAAAACACCCGTTCGACCTATACTTGAGTATTGCCCATCAGTGTGGGATCCGTACCAGATCGGGTTGACGGAGGAGATAGAGAAGATCCAAAGAAGAGCGGCGCGTTTCGTCACAGGGTTATTTGGTAACCGTGATAGCGTTACAGAGATGTTCAACGAACTCAAGTGGCAACTCTGCAAGAGAGGCGCTCTGCATCGCGGTGTAGCTTGATCGCCAGGTGTCGAGAGGGTGCGTTTCTGGATGAGGTATCGAATATATTGCTTCCCGCTACTTATACCTCCCGAGGAGATCACGAATTTAAAATTAGAGAGATTAGAGCGCGCACAGAGGCTTTCAGACAGTCGTTCTTCCCGCAAACCATACGCGACTGGAACAGGAAAGGGAGGTAATGACCTTGGCACGTAAAGTGCCCTCCGCCACACACCGTTGGGTGGCTTGCGGAGTATAAATGTAGTTGTAGATGTAGATGTTTCGGTTTGTTGTCACACGATGTTCTACCTTCATTAAATTGACGCACCCACGAACGCACTTTTGACACATCCATAACTCCATCACCACATGTCTCCTTCAACTGTCGATGAATTTCAATTGGTTTCACACCTCGCAAATTCAGAAAACGAATGATTGCACGCTGTTCAAGTAAGGAAAACGTCGCCATTTTAAGTATTTAAAACAGTTCTCATTCTCGCCGCTGGCGGTAAAATTCCATCTGCCGTACGGTGCTGCCATGTCTGGGACGTATTGACAATGAACGCGGCCTCATTTTAAAACAATGCGCATGTTTCTATCTCTTTCCAGTCCGGAGAAAAAAAATCGGAGGCCTTAGAACTTGAATGCACCTCGTACATCTACATCATACAGGGTGATTCACGAAGAAACTAAAGAAAATTTCATATAAACACAGGTTCGGAAATGTTTGGTTACGGAGTTAAGGCTAATAAAAGATTTTGCCTGAAATTTAGCAACTTCGCTAATATGAAGCCATCGCAAAACTGTACGAGGTTGAAGTAAAGCACGATGTCAATTTATTTTGTTGTCATTGGTCTGATGAATCTAATAAAACATGTCCCAGACGTGTATCTGCTGTAGTTTTCCAGAACATCCAGCGAAGCAAAGAAGTGATTTCGTAAATTTTTTAATTTTCTATCTACTTGGCCCAATTTGATAACACTTGATAACACCTGAATGAAGTAGATAAATGGAGGAGTCTCCAGAACAACCTCGAGTGTTGCATTACCATGTATACATATCTCCAAGATAGTGATCTTAATGCCAAGTAAGACGATGTCTGGAGGATGACATAGGCCATACTCATTCGTTATCTGAGCATCGATTACGGCATTACTCATCCCACTCAGTCTGCATAAACCACACTTTATCACTGTGTTCAACATTCTGGTAGATCAAAGCTCCGCGCATGCGTAGCAGCTAGGAGACTGTATCTCCACACACACTTAAGAGTCGTAGAAAGACGTTCTTAGCGATGATCGCTTTTCTATGCTGAAGTACTGCCTGTTCTTCCTGTTAATATACGCCGATTAAAAGAATATCGAATAACCTCGTAAAATAATCTTATTTTGTGGCAGGAAACAAACCAACGCTTTCCATCGCATTACAGACGTGATGTGCAGTATATGGCTGTGCTGACTGCAGCTCCAAACTGCAGATATCTTCTGAAGCACTTGGATGTACTGAGGAAGGTGGTGGTGGGATGTGAGACGGCTGCCAGAATTCAACCACAGCGCGTGCTGCAGCCGCTGTTTCGTTCGAGTGAAATCCGACACACACGGTCGGCACAGACGCGTGTTCTGCAGTCAGACCTTTATAAATTGCTACCTCGATTAGTACTACACCTGTCAATAAGGTTTAACGGGGTATGTGTGTTCGGTTATGAAGCTGTTTTTGGACTGTGATAATAATACATGGAATAAGTACGACGGCTATTCGGAAAGTAAGAAACGATAGGTCATGAAATGGAAACCACAGTGAAAATCGAAACTGTTTTATTTGCAACGGTTAGCTACACCTTCCAGCTACTTCCCTACACAGTCGCCGCTCAGATTCAGACATCTGTCGTAGCGATGTACCAACTTTTGGATTCCCTCGTTTTAGAAGACAGCCGCCAGTGCTTTTCGATAATTTTCTACTCTGGACTGCAGCTCGTTGTCTATGTCAAAATATTGTTTTTATAGCCAGCGGTTCATCTGAGCAGAGATGAAACTCAGGGGTAGCCAATTACGGGCTGTATAGTGGGTGATCAAACACTTCCGATCGAAAACGCTGCAGGAGCATCTTCATTGCCCCTGCAGGGTGCGGCCGAGAATTGTCGTGTAGAACGAAGCGCATGACAGTTATGTTACGTGGACTGCAAAGCTTCAGGCGAAATATTTCGCCACACCCTCATACTTGGAGGGAGGTGTTAATTTCTAGTCAGCTTTACGTTCTCACTGTGAGCTCATAAGTGAAAAGAGCGACATGATGCGGGCCTACTAGACACAGTGGCCAACACATCTGTGCAAAGCTTCATCAGATTTTCACAGTATTTTCCATTTCGCGGTTGCTAGTTCCTTACTTTCTGAATAACTCTCGTATTATTACAACACTCTACATCCTCATCTAAAAGTGTGAATGAAATTGTACCGATAAAAGATCTTTAAGCAGTGTAATATGTGTTTCTTAAAGTAATATTTTTGTCACATTTTATCAGATATAGCTTAATTTCTTTCTAGATGTAATAGCTCTACTACATTTCGGAAGTCAATAACGGGGACACTCTCTACATTTAAAATTGTTCTGTCTGGTTAGCATGTTTGGTCCTAGAGAATGACTAAGTGTTTTTAACGTAATCCATGTTTGGTGTAGTGTGATATATTACGTGTAGGGCCAGCCATTAATCACAGAATCAGCGTAGTTGTTGGTCAGTTCGCGAAGTACGTAACACGAATGACGCCGAAACTTTGTATCGGATTAAAAGTATGTTCCGAACCTAGAGTCGAGCTCGTACCCTTTGCCTCTTACTGGCAAGTGCTCTAACAACTCAGCTACCCAACCACGACTCGCGACCCGCCATCACAGCCATACTTCCGCACCAAGCCGGATTAAAGGTAGACATCGAAGCATTTCAGAGGTGCGCTGCTAGATGTGTTACCGGTATATTCGAACAACACGCAAGTATTACGTAGATGTTTCTGGAACTCAAATAAGAATCATTGGAGGCAAGGCGGCGTTCTTTTCTAGGAGCACTATTGAGGAAATTAAGAGAATTGGCGTTTGAGGCTGACTGCAGAACATTCTACTGCTTCCAACGTACATTTCGAGTAAGGACAATGAAGATAAGATTAGAAAGGTTAGGGTTCGTATGGAGTCTTCTAGACAGTCGTTTCTCGCTCGCTCTATTTGCGAGTGGAACAGAAAAGGAAATGGCTAGTATTGGTACAGGTTACACTACGCCACGCATCATAAGGTGGCTTGCCGAGTATGTATCCAAATGTGGAGGGATTTACTTGTTTAAATTCAATTACAATCACTTCTTACTGCCATTATCTTAAGGTTGATTTTGTCTTGCATTCAGACCATTATACAGTTCAACATCTAGCGCAGCCTTGGATTAAATTACCTGTTAGGCTTTCCCATTTAGTCGATACGAAACAGAAGTGCCTGTGTTATTAAGACGTACAATGCAATATTTCGCCGGACATGCATGCTTCTCCGAAGGAACAAGCACTACAGCGACTGCAGCAGTCCAGAAATACAGGAAATGCATTAGCAGCTGTGAATACGAAATACCAACACTTTTAAATTGGAATGATAACAGTAAAAATTTGTGCCGGAGCAGGACTCACTCCCGAATTTATCACTTTATACAAGTGGTGGCCCTCATGGCCAGATCAGAAATTCCATATGACGTCGTCTATGTGTCACAACCCGCACTAGTAAGTTACGTGTATTCCCGTCCAGGAAGGACATATTTATTGAGAGTCGGGAGCCTAGTATTCCCGAATAAATATGAAATAGCAGTGTCTGTGTTAATAAGAAATTCGGTGCAATGTTCCTTCGGACATGCCACTGCATCAACAATACTGTTTGGGTGAAGAAATTGTCAGTTAACAGCTATCTGTAAACAGCAGTCATCCTGTCCTTAGCTCGTATGTACCAAATATTTATAATTATTCATGAGATCTCATATGACAGTGTTGAGTTCAAGCATTGACACAGCGTTACCATGTATCATGTATCATGTACCACAGTTTTGCATCACCCCAGTTCCCTGAACTCCTGAAGATAGACGTTGACTGTGGATGTTGTATCACAGACACAGTCGCTTTGACTGCTCAGAGATGTCACTAAACACTCCCAAAGATGTAAACAACCATGCATGATCAGCGCCTATTAGACGGAGGCGGTCCGACAGCCGATCAGTTCCAATCATTCCACCAGGATGGCGGCACATGGCTCGTGTTGTCTGTAGTTCAACCATGCCTAGACGGTCAAAACCGCGGTTCGATCGCGTCCGCATTGTTACTTTGTGCCAGGAAGGACTCTCCACAAGGGAAGTGCCCAGGCGTCTCGGAGTGAACCAAAGCGATGTTGTTCGGACTTGGAGGAGATACAGAGAGACAGGAACTGTCGATGACATGCCTCGCTCAGGCCACCCAAGGGCTACTACTACAGTGGATAACCACTATCTACGGATTATGGTTCGGAGGAACCCTAACAGCAACGACACCATGTTGGACAGTGCTTTTCGTGCAGCCACAAGACGTCGTGTTACGACTCAACTGTGCACAATAGGCTAGACGATGTGCAACTTCACTCCTGACGTCCATGGCGAGGTCCATCTTTGCAACCACGACACCATGCAGCGCGGTACAGATGGGCCCAACAACATGCCGAATAGACCGCTCAGGATTGGCATCGCGTTCTCTTCACCGAAGAGTGTCGCATATGCCTTCAACCAGACAATCGTCTGAGACGTGTTTGGAGACAACCCGTTCAGGCTAAACGCCTTAGACACACTGTCCAGTTGGTGCAGCAAGGTGGAGATTCCCTGCTGTTTTGGGGTGGCATTATGTGAGGCCGACGTACGCCGCATGTGGTTATGGAAGGCGCCGTAACGGCTGTACGATACATGAATGCCATCCTCCACCCGATAGTGCAACCATTCGTCTTCATGGACGATAATTCGCGCTCCGATCGTGTACATCTTGCAAATGACTTCCTTCAGGATAACGACATCGCTCGACTAGAGTGGCCAGCATGTTTTACAGACATGAACACTATCGAACATGCCTGGGATAGACTGAAAAGGGCTGTTTATGGACGACGTGACCCACCAACCACTCTAATTGATCTACGCCGAATCGCCGTTGAGGAGTGGGACAATCTGGACGAACAATGCCTTGATGTACTTGTGGATAGTATGCCACGACGAATAGAGGCATGCATCAATGCAAAAGGACGTGCTACTGGGTATTGGAGGGAGTGGTGTGTATAGTAATCTGGACCACCACCTTGAAGATCTCGCTGTATGGTGGTACAACATGCAATGTGTGGTTTTCATGAGCAATAAGAAGATCTCTATTCCAATTTTCTCTACAGGTTCCGGAACTCTCGGAATCGAGGTGATGGGAAACTTTTTTAGGTGTGCATAACTGTAATACATTAAAATTCCATATACTCTTGAAACGCAGGGAAAAATGATTAATGTTTCTTAGTCCTCTTTGTGGAATGTTCATATTTCCACAAGCAACATACCTATCAAACAGAAACACCATCCATACATAGATATACACTGTAGGAAAACAACGTAGTACACCCTTTTAGAGGTTTCCAATTCGATCAAGATTTATTGATAAAAAAGTGCATATGGAGTACATGAAATGATTACATTTACAAATCAATAGCACAAACGGTGGTGTCGTACCAGGTATCGGCTCATGCTGAAACACCCATGTTGGTACGTTAGGTAGCCTCCATGGGCGGCAAGGTAGATGCTGACTCTAACACCCAGTCGACAGTACAGATGACGAATACTGTCGTGGGATACGTTATTCCACGTCTGCTCAACCTGTTCATGTATGTCGGTAAGGGTTGTTGGTTGACAAGTCGCACGAGTCACTTCTCGTCCCATGATATTCAACACGTGCTCAGTTGGAGACAAGTCCGGGGATCGTGCTATCCAAGTATGTTGCTGCACGTCATGCAGAGCACGCTGAGTCTTATAGAGAGTATATGGGTGAGCACTATCCTATTAGAACAACACATCACCTTCCTGTTTCAAGAATGTCAAAAGGACTGGCGTAACAACTTTCTGCGCCTACCGAGCGCTAATTAGCGTCCCCTCCAGAAAAACCAAAGGTGAAACAGAGTTGTAGCTTATCGCACTCCAGACCATAAGGCATGGGGCACGGCCAGTGTGTCTTGGACGAATGCACTCTACGAGACAGTGCTTACCAGATCTATGTCGTACACGCAAACGACCATCACTATAGTGCAGGCAGCATCTGGTTACATGGTTGAAGACAGTACTGTACATGGCTGCTCTGGTTTGGGTTTCCCCTGGCCAGAGGTGGATTATCATCAGGGATCCCCGAGCTTCCGCTCATACTCCCTTCAAGTCCAACCCATGCATCCACTACCCAACTCCGCCACAACGAAGGAAACCAGCTCGGAAAAACTACCCCCTTTGTGGGGGAATGGACCTTCCATCTGAAGAGCACCTTTAGCCACCCTTTTGGGTGCCCACGGGGAACCACGTGGAGGCGGCGCCGTCACTGCTGATGGCGACCCTTTTCATCAGCAGTATAGCATCCACATACAGCATAATCGTAATTACGGAGGTGCTCAGGGGAACAACCTGTAGCCCCCAGGCTGGCGAGGCCCACATGCTGTCGATCACCAGTTTCCCAGAATCTCGGCTAATTCCTGTCCATGTACTGGTATTTCTGCCCTCCGACATTCCCTTCTCGCCACTGGTGTCCCAGGAGCCATGTAGAGGCATCATCGGTGGTTCTGAGAGTCAGCTCGTCACCCCTCCACACTCAGCCATGGTTCCTCCAAGTGCGCGAGATATCAGGGCTGTTTCGGAATCATGGGTCAAGGAAAATGTTGTTTTCCAGTTGGTACTGGTTCTTGTACTGGGTCGCAATCGTTTCCTACTATTTACTGTATATTTCTTTAAATTGCTTCACTGATGATTCTCGCTACTTCCCTGATCTCAAATGCTTCCTTATCAAATGCCTTTATTGCTGAGAATCTATCTACTGTTTGGAGCAGAGTTTCCTTTCTGTGGTAGGATGTGTGTCCTACTGCTTGTATAAGCTGACTTCTGGGCTCAGTGTACTGCTTACAGGTGTAGAGGATGTGATTGGAATCCTCTTCCTCACCACATGTACATCTGGTGTCATCTTCAATGCCCAGGTCGCAAATTTTCTTTTTCAGAGCGTGGTCAGTCAGCAGGCACGTTAGGGAGTATGGTGGAATCGTCGCCCTCCGACAACTTGCCTGCCACATTCCCACATCTGGTATCCAGCCGTAGGTTTCCCTACCCTTCTCTGTCTGGTTCCATCTATTCTGCCACTGCTCCTGCAACATGATGTCTATTTGTCTGCTGGTATCACGTCTAGAGCTTTGCCCAGCAGTGGGTCTTGGAGCCTGGAACCCTGCGACCGAGCCAGCAACACCATGTCGAATATAGTACAGCAAGGTTGCTTTCACAATCTCCAGGTCGAGTGGCATGCATCCTGTTAGTACTTGCAAGGCCTCCGTCGATACAGTCCTACAAGCTCTGGTCATCTGTAACAGAAATGGCCTCTGAATTGACTCAATTATACGTTGGACATATCGGTGCTTCGTCCGATCTGCCCATGCAGCTGCACCATATCTGCAAACAGAGAGGCACAAGCCCTGATAGATTACCCTTAAAGATTTTTTCTGCAGACCCCACTCCGTTCTAGTTACCCTCAAGAGGGAACCTGAGACAGCACTTAATCTATTCTGGATGTTCCTCATGTGAGTAAACTCTGCAACGAACTTGATATTTCCTCCCTCGAAAGGGATTGTTGGTGGTCTGTGACTGTCAGATCTACCCTTGATGGTCATGGCAACCGTCTTTTGTTAGGATATCCCTAGCTTGTTTTCGGTGGTTCATCTTCTTACCTCACCCAGCGCGATTTTTGCTCTGTCCTCTATCTGTTTCCTGTTCTGACCCTTAATGATGATTGCGAGGTCATCTGCATATGCCACTTTTGTCCATTGCTCGTCTTCTTTTTCAATCACAATCTCATCAAAGACGAGATTCCACAGGAAAGGACCTCAAATAGAGCCTTGTGGACAGCCCTTTGTGACCAATTTTTCTACACAGCCAGCCCTATTTTGGACCATAACCTCCCGGTTTTTAAAGTAATCTGACATTAAGTCATACAAATTACGCGGGCACTGGATTGCTCTCAGACGCCTCATAACACTAGGCCACCATAAGTTATCGAAGGCCCCTGCTATATCTACAAATATTACTACCACATACTTCTCCTCACAATCCACACTACCCAACACATGCCTAATAGCCATTTCTGTCGATGCGCCTTTTCGAAACCCAAACTGGTTGTGAGCCTTGATATTTGAATCGTCATAGCGTTTTTCTAGACGACTGACTACTAACCTTTCCAGAATTTTCCCTAAGATAGACAGAAGGCATATTGGACGGTAGGATTTAGGCTCATCCCTAGGTTTGTCTATTGATTTCAGCAATATGCAGACATTTCCCTCCTTCCACGCATCTGGGACTCTTCTTTCCTGTAGACATTCATGGTTGAAGACAACGACGAGTCATTCCATCTTTCAAGTAAACCTCTGTCGACAGCAGTTGAGCTCCACACGTCCGGGATAGCCATGCGTGTTAGCACGCCGCTACTTTGCTTCTGGCGTGTGCGCTGGGCCTTGATAGAATCCGTGTGGCGTGTTAACGATGAGGGCACGTGAGCTGATCAGCCTGTATATAGATTTTAGGCGGTTTCGCACATCTGACTAGGTGAATACCGGGGTTGTACTCATGTCCCACATCATTTACAGGATTAGAAAACATTTAGAAAACGTTTGCACACTTTCTCATGGATGAAACTACATGCAGACAATTGGGGTACAGAGACTCCCCCACGAGGCAAAGGAATCCGAGGGAATGGAATCCGATCACTCTCTAGCGTTAACAAAGTCAAATCCGATAATAACCTTGCCGACCCCATGTAGATATGTTATAAAGGAAAAAGACAAAGCAGATTACATTGAATGTTGCTACACAGACAAATGTTGGCATCTTAAACAACAACAGTGTAACGATTTTTGTCAAAGAACTTTTACAATGTAAAACGGATCTAAATAACGTAGAGTACCTGTACTTCTGATGACTAACTTCCTGTCAGCAATACCAGAAAGAGAACTATTACAAAGTCCTGTCTTTCAGTTCGTTTTCCGGTCACTAAACTCTTTACTTCGGATACAACAGAATTCTGAAGTAGTTGACATACATGCTCGACAGTTGGTTCATACAGTACACTTCAAAGAGTAGCAAATATCTGTTAATTTACTGTCCTGTCAGAGGTATGCATGAGATTTAGAGCTTTCTTGACATTTTTACTTTACAATATCATGTGTTCAATTTGACAAATACAAAATTTTGGAGGATAACTCCCAGCAAACATACCTAATGTACGCTGGCCTTACTTCCGGACGTGTCGGCTCCATTACACGCCTAACGGTGGAGCCCAACAGATGAGGCATCTATTGCTGGTTCAGATGTCTTATCAACACGGGGTAGCACCTCGAATTTGTTGCTAAGGCTTAATGGAACAGCGGGATGGCCCATTCTTATGTTCGCCTTCTCACCTTCTGTCCAAAGATTCGCGATCCCTCCGCTGTCCATCTTCCATCCTCGGTTGGTGGTAAACCTATCAAATCTTTGCGAACTCTCAGGTTTTCGCACCATGTTTGATTAATGATTTGCTTTCTAACTCTGCCAGGGAAGGAGAGCACGCCCAAGATTTACAGCATCTAGGACAGTTTTCCGAAGGAATGAGTAATCGGGGCGAAGCCTGCCCTGTTAGCCGTCCGGTGTAACTCACTGCTTTCCTGGCGGGAAGGCGCGCCGGTCCCCGGCGCGAATCCACCGGCTGATTAGTTTCGTTAGTTTCGAGATCCGGTGTGCCTGCCAGTCTGTGGATGGTTGGTTATTAAGGCAGTTTTCCATCTCCCTCGGCGAATGCGGGCTGGTTCCCCATATTCCACCTGTTACACTATGTCGGCGATTGCTGTGCAAACACTTACTCCACGTTCGCGTACACCATAATTACTCAACCACGCAAACATTGGGGTTACACTCGTCTGGTGTGAGACGTTCCCGGGGGGGGGGGGGGGGGGGGGGGGAGCTGTCCATCCACTGGGGGCCGAACCGCGCAGGTAACCCTGGGTTCAGTGTGGGGCGCCGGTGGGGTGAGTGGATTGCTGTAGCCTGTTGTGGGATTGTGTACAACTGAGGCTATGGTGGGAAAGAAGCCTCTCCCTCGTTTCTAGCTCCCCAGTTCAATACAATCGGGCGACAGATTGCGTGGAACTTCAGTCAAAACCAACAACGTTCGAGAAAGAAGTTGAGACTGAAAACTGAAAAAGAGAAGAGAAGAATCGTTGATCTGTCTTACTCTGGCCCAATCTCCGGAATGACCGGTAGATTCGTGCGTCCTACGGAAGCATGGCATTCAGTACATTTCGTCTCCGTAAAAAAGGTAAAATGTCTTCCTTGTAATGTGTAAAATGCCTTCCTTGTAATGTTAAAGACGCTCTAGGTCTCCGAAAGCTGTGTATGCGCCGCTCTTTATGCAGCCGTGGCATGTCTTACATGGGAAAGACTATTAGAACAGTAGAAGGAGGTGGAAGGAACATCAGCGAGTGACACATCTAACGAAAACAACCAAGAAAATCATTTTTCGCTGAGCACTCTCACGAATGTAATTATGAAATGAAAACCACAAGTATCGTAGTGGAAACGATAAGTTTCTGGGACAGCCTAGTTAAGGAAGAGAAATCTCGAGAAAACTTATAAACCTCCGACACTCAGTTTTCTTAGATCTCATCGTCCATCTCATTTAGCAAAACTGGCAAATGCTGAGGGAAAGTGTATTTCAAGCAAAAACAGTGCGGGTTCAGAACCAAAATTGAGCATCAAGTGGATTAGTGGTAGTCGTGGGTCGAACTAGGCTACAAATAGTGGCGTGACAACGACAATACTTCACAAGCTGGTTGGAATGCAGTCAGTGAGTACGTATAACAACTCAGCCCGCATCAACTAAGACGACTGTGTTAGTCATTAAAATATTGCACGTAAAAGTACTCCATTAAGGCAAAATGCAGAAGACGCAAATATGACGCGTGTTTTCGGATCACGCATTCAGACATCCCACATTCAACTTGCAACCGATACAATGAGCGCACGCTAAGCCGCTTCGACACGCGTTAGCGGGAAAAGTCTGTAGACGCAGACGAACGCGCGCCGACGTGCGGTTAGAAAGATAAATGGCTCCCATGTTCTGTTGCGTTGACTGCGCGTTTTCACCGTAACCAGATGTATTTTCTGTGTGTTTCACTTATTTTTCTTTTTAGACGTTAGCAAAAATGAGTGAAACCCAAGGCACGAGCCGCTAAGGGACGAAATAGAAAAATGGCCAGCATTTTGGAACATAGTGTCGAAAAGTAAAATTTTCAGGCGGCGAGCTTGGGAAGAGATGATTTTGACTTTCTGCGAGGGAAATGATTAGAAAAAAAGAGAAACTATGGGCAAGAAAAGCTGTACTGTAAAAGAGTACATTTTCATTCTTATCATGCGATCTGCATTTTCGACTCTGTCTGCACTAACAAAGTAGTTGGTAAACTTAGGACTTATGTTATACGCCGATGAAATGGGTCGTACATTGTGGTTAGCATCTGTGAAATTTTCTTCTAAGATGCCTTCGTATTTGAATCTATCTCTCTTTCGAACATAGCAGTGAAGCTATCGTTTTTACAATGTGTCCGGCACAATCTACACTAACATATCGTGGGAGATGTAGTATTCTCCACTTATTACACGCTACACAAAAAGCACACTCAACATTTCTACGTGCTAAAGTTAACCGAGAGTTAAATATCTTTTTTCCATAAGTCAGCCGCTTTCCGTTGTAGGGTTTCGTTAAATTTTCAATCAACCAAATGTTTCGTCACCTACGGTCGCGTAAGAAAGTGCCATATTGTAGTTTTCATTTAAAGGTCTTTGTTTCAGTACTACCAAAGATTTTACAGTTAGTTTTTCATATAGAACGGTATCATTGAAAATTCTTGAGTCGCTGTCTTTTCCATACGTACGAAAGTCTACCCAGATAAAGCGATAGTCAAAGTCGCGTAACACCGACAGCACTAGAGAAAAAAAGTGTATATAAATGAACTACAAGGAACATTAATGTTCTGGATTTTGTATTCTGATATGTTTACTATCGGTAACTCCGATGCAATGTCGAGACATTGCGTACTTTTCACATCCTTGAGATATTTCAATCAATTTTTCTTTATATGGTATTAGAGTTAGAATGTCCTATAATTTCATCCAGATAACTTTGCATACTTGAGTATTTACCCAAGATAAAGCAGATTTTCCAATTTTAAATGAATAGTGTAGCTCCACCACTGAACCTCAGGTCACATTATCTCTGAGACCGGACCAGACTGCGAGAGAGTAACTGTGTGGAGTAACGCTCCCTACCGCTCGTCATCTGAACTCTTTTGAAATTAAATCGGGCATCAACGTGCGTCAATGAGCGTTACATCCGAAGTTAGCCTAATCTGTCAAATCTTGAGCATTTGAAGATGCAGTGACATCTTGGTTCCCAGGGGATCCCAGCGGCACCAGAGGTATTGCATTTTTCACCACAGGTGCCTGAGCGTTGCTGCACCTTAGTACAACAGCCTGAAATCTGTCGACAGTGACCATTGCAGCTTCTATCCGTATCTGGATGGCGGCCAAATCCCCTTCTGCCCGCATACAACAAGCACTGTCCTCACCCACCGTGAAATTACAAGCAGGCCACAATAACAAATGGTTGAACTACCCGACCGTTGTGCTGTAGGTAGCATAAATCTACGAAAATAAATTTACAATGCGCACAGAATATTAAAAAAGAAACTAAAAACTAGCTCTAGTGTCTATTAAGTAGCACTGAAAGCAATACTAATTGTCACAAACATCAAAAGCCCAAGTTATTGTATGAGCACTGCCTCACTGAATGTAACTTCACTGCACGAAGACAGAAAACAGAAATTTTCCTGTCAGAGATTCGTCTCTCATTGAGAGTCTGTATGGAAAATCAGTCTGTGAGTCCATACTTCTTTATAAGTGAAGCGGTGCTAATGTCACATTACAGAAGCAGTTTCTCGTCTTTGTTTTATATTGTAGAGCTTCTTTGATTTTATTTGGTTACTGCGTTGTTTTACCACGGTCACAGTCTCAAACATCATGTTACGTACGATACTGATTTATTTTCTTTTACAATTTTACGGTTCTCATTAACTATTTCGTGGTTGGTGGGATACATATGTGTCATTAAAGATTAAAGCAATACGCAGTTTAGAGCGTCAGGACGTCTATATACCATATCTGTCTAGTCCTACTGTCAACCGAGAAGCTTACAGAATTAAAAAAAAAAAAGAAAAGAAAAAGACTACAGACCGTGGAGTGGATATATAGAACGTTGTGAGCAGTCATATTAGACAGCATGTGTTTATAGCTGTCACAGTGCTCTGTTTCACGAAAATCAGTTCAAATCACCGTATTTTGCGTTCCAAGTAACTAAAGTAGCTACTGTGATTTCTTATATATTATATGCATTGTTTTGAAATATTGCTACACTACCCTGTAATTTGCTGGTTTGCACATGATTTGCATTTAGTGAGACGCATAGGTCACAGCAGATGTCCCATTGTTTAGAAAAAAATAGGTCAAAGTAATATTGAAATTTAATGTTTTCGTTTTCACGAGAATAAATGTATTTCGGTACCAATTTGTAATACTTTTCTCCATATTTTGCATTGTGATAAAATGATTCTACAAACAAATATTGAAATTAACGAGGTGCGACAATAAAGTAATGAGACTGATTTTCTTTGCAAGATGTGGCAACCCTGCAGGCTTGCGTAGGCACAATATCTTTGACCTTGGTCTATAACCTGCTTCTGGTCCAAGTGGCACATCGATGCAACTGCTCAGTCATGAGTGTGCTGTAATAAGTTAACACGTGTTTGGCCGGCCGCGGTGGTCTCGCGGTTCTAGGCGCGCAGTCCGGAACCGTGCGACTGCTACGGTCGCAGGTTCGAATCCTGCCTCGGGCATGGATGTGTGTGATGTCCTTAGGTTAGTTAGGTTTAAGTAGTTCTAAGTTCTAGGGGACTGATGACCACAGCTGTTAAGTCCCATAGTGCTCAGAGCCATTTGAACACGTGTTTGTGTCTCTCGTCATGGAAATGGAACCGCATAATATTGCGCAACGGTATGCCATTTCTTATGGTGTTAAATTGGGCGAAAACGCGACGACAACTTACGGTAAGCTTCAGAAGGCTTTTGGAGAAGAGGTTACCTCAAGAGCTCTAGTTTTATGATGGCATGAAATGTTCAGTGAAGGCAGAACAAATGTTGAAGATGAAGACCGCAGTGGACGACCATCAACCTCACGAACGGATGTCAACTTAGCCAAGGTGCGTGAAGTCGTACGATCTGATCGAAGATTATCTGTGAAAATGATTGCAGAAAACTGAATATCAATCGAGATACGGTTCGTCTAATAATAACTGAAGATCTTGGTATGAGAAATGCGGCATCCCATATTGCTCTGTCAGTACAGCAATTTTTAACCTCAAAACAAATTTCTGTACTACCACAGTCACCTTATTCACCAGATATCGCTCCGTGCGACTTTTTTCTATTTCCAGGAGTCAAAACAGCGGTCAAGGGACACCATTTTCCAACAACACAATATGTCGAAAAAGCTGTGACGAGGGTCTTGGAGGATATTACAGAAGATGAGTTCCAGAAATGTTACCATCAATGGCAGAAGCGCTGGAAAAAGTTTGTGCAATCAGAAGGGAACTACTTTGAAGGAGACAACGCTAAACTTGAATGAAATGGTAAGCAAAATTTTTTTTCACATCAGTCTCATTACTTTATTGTCGCTCCTCGTATAATGATAGGTTCAAATGTAAACGTGGACCTTGTTAGGTTCGTGGCGCACGCGTGTCCCATCTTATCGATTTTCAGAATCACTCGACTTAAATATTGTTTCATAGTGAAAGTGTATTACTGTATAATGTAAGACAGCTTTTGACCTTTTATTTTTTAAATAAATTTTAACCACGAAAGGGTTAGTTGTCTTTATGAGCCTTGTTTGTGGCCATATGTGTTTTTGTTTTGTAAAAGTCCACCACTCATTGTTCTAGCTAGAAAAATTACCATATCTCAAAGATGTCTCCTCAGGTTCGGGTATGTTTCGTCCGTAAACAATGGAAGGAAGACCCAATGTCCGGTTGACGAAGTCATTGCAGCATTACAGACGAAGCACTAGCTAGGACTTTATAGAGATAGAGCACAGAACCGGTCGCTACTATCTGGAGGAACCATCTGTTACATCCGTGTAGGAAAGGATGATGTGATTACAGAAACGTTTGGTGATTATGTATCCCATCCATAAATATAAAACGTGGCTTTGAAATCAGTAACTCTTAGAGACTGCATCCAGAGGTAGGATGTCGCAATAGTCAGTGATGGGTCATATGAGACCCTGAACCATATTCGTTTTCATTTGTTTGTGGGAAAGGTTTGAGTGTACCTCTCATCATATGTAAATTGTACGAGCAAGTCAAAATTCCTTCTAGAACCATTGACCTTGCCGACGTAGGATGGCTATTATGTCTCACCAATACAGGTAGCTGCACCATAGGTTCTATCACAACGGAGGGCTATCTGTAGAGAGGCTTGACTAACCCATGGATCCGGAAGGAGGTCAACAGTCTTTTCATTAGTTTCAGGGCAACAATCTGCATAATTAATTGATTTGCCCTTGTAGAATTCACCAGCATGGCCTTGCAGTGCTGATACTCCAAACGGCTGAAAGCAAGGGTAAACTAGTGCCGCTATTGTTAATAGCTAGAACTTTGATTCCGTAAGTGCAGTGACCGTAGGCTACGAGGATGGAAAGGCAGACGGCAATCAGTTGCAGTCCCATTAGTTTTTATTACTCTTGCATATCCAGATTTCGGCTATAAATAGCCATCTTCAGTGCATTTCAGTTACAGTTCAACAAACTCACGGTAGTACATACCACCATATGATCTTATCGATGTACAGGCGGAAGGAAACTGCTCAATTGCCTTCTGCCTTTATGCAGATACGATCACATGATGACATGTACTACTGCGAGTTTGTTGGATTGTACCTCAAATCCACTGAAGATTACTACTTACAGCAGAAATCAAGCCTTCCTTAGGGCACTATATTTTCTCCCAAGGACACGCTGCTCTACTGTATGACTTAATAATGATGACATCCTCTTTGTCATATATTACAGAGGTAAAATAGTGCTCCTTTCGGATCTCAGTCCGGGGAAAACTGGATGTTGTCGTCAGGAAAAACAAAACTGGCATTCTACAGGTCAGAGTGTGGAATTTTAGATTCCTTAATCGAGTATATAGGTTGGAGAATTTAAAAGCAGTTGGTAGACATAGTGTGAATTAGTGAAGTGCGGCGGCATGACGAACGGGACTCCTGGTCAGGTCAATACAACGTTATTAACACATAATCAAGAACGTGTAATACAGAGACAAGCCTAAAATGAATATTAAAATAGAAATGTGAATAAGGTGCTATAAACAGCATAGTGAACGTATTATCGTTAGCAAGATAGCTAAAAAATGGTTCAAATGGCTCTGAGCACTATGGGACTTAAAATCTATGGTCATCAGTCCCCTAGAACTTAGAACTACTTAAACCTAACTAACCTAAGGACATCACACAACACCGTCATCACGAGGCAGAGAAAATCTCTGACCCCGCCTGGAATCGAACCCGGGAACCCGGGCGTGGGAAGCGAGAGCGCTACCGCACGACCACGAGTTGCGGACAGCAAGATAGCCACAGAACCAACACCCACCACAATAGTGCAAGTTTGTAAGCCAAGATGATGAAGAGACTGTAAGAATGTATGATGAGATAAAAGAAATTATTCGGATATCTAAGGTAGAGAAAAATTTAAATGTGATAGGGGATTGATATTCGGTAGTACGGGAAGTAAGAGAAGGAAGGGAGGGAGGAATGTGAAAGGAAGCTGTCTGGTAGAATTTTGCACACAGCGTAGCTTAGCTATCGCTAGTACTTGATTTAAGAGTCATGAAAGTAGGTTGCATACGTGGAAGACACTGGGGACACTCTAAGATTGCACATTATTGCATAACGATAAGACAGAGCCGGCCAGGGTGGCCGAGCGGTTCTAGGCGCTACAGTCTGGAACCGTGAGACCGCTACGGTCGCAGGTTCGAATCCTGCTTCGGGTATGGCTGTGGGTGATGTCCTTAGGTTAGTTAGGTTTAAGTAGTTCTAAGTTCTAGGGGACTGTAGACCTCAGAAGTTAAGTCCCATAGTGCTTAGAACCATTTTTGATAAGACAGAGATTTCGAGACCAGATTTTAAACTGTAATTCATTTCCAGGGGTATGTTTGGATTCTGAGCGTAATTTATTGTTTATGAACTGCAAATTAAAGCTGAAGGAATTGCGGACAGGGAATGTGTTGGCGTACGCTGGCGCCAGCACACCATGCAGCATAGAGGTTACGAGAATATCGACAGAGGCCAATGACAAGACTTGCTGGAAACACGCTGCCAACGCCCTCTCAGCCGCCAGTATTTAGGATCGCAGCCGCGGACCGGAGGGTCAGTTAGTTAGCCAGTTAGTTCGAGTCTGTACGACGTGGAGTTCTAGCGTGTCAACGAGACGGAGCTGCAGAGTTAACCTCTAGCACAAAGACAGGCAGCACATAGTAACCTTATAGTGAACATAGCGGACTTCTACTCCAACAGCATTGAGGCTACGTGGACTATACAGAAGAGAACTTGTACCACAGCACATGGAAACTTAAGTAGCTCTTTCTTTATGAATAAAGAAGCCAGTTATTAACTGCGTGTAGTTTGTGCTACACAATGAGCGTACGTGCCACCAACCAACATCCTCTCCTAGCTTTCCAAGATACAGCTCTACAGAGACAACAAGACGACAAAAAGCGGCTAAAAAGAATACAACAGTGGCGAGGAGAACATTTCTACTGCCGGCCGAAGTGGCCGTGCGGTTCTAGGCGCTGCAGTCTGGAACCGCGAGACCGCTGTGGTCGCAGGTTCGAATCCTGCCTCGGGCATGGATGTGTGCGCTGTCCTTAGGTTAGTTAGGTTTAACTAGTTCTAAGTTCTAGGGGACCAATGACCTCAGAAGTTGAGTCCCATAGTGCTCAGAGCCATTTGAACCATTTGAACATTTCTACTGCATTGGCTCCTTATTGAGCTTGCATTTATCGCGAATCTCTTGCCCAACGTAAAGTACCGAGCGACTGGAAAAAAGCGCAGGTGACGCCTGTATATAAGAAGGGTAGAAGGACGGATCCTCAAAATTACAGACCAATATCCTTAACATCGGTTTCTTGCAGGATTCTCGAACATATTCTCAGTTCGAATATAATGAATTTCCTTGAGACAGAGAAGTTGCTGTCCATGCATCAGCACGGCTTTAGAAAGAATCGCTCTTGCGAAACGCAACTCGCCCTTTTTTCACATGATATCTTGCGAACCATGGATGAAGGGTATCAGACGGATGCCATATTCCTTGACTTCCGGAAAGCGTTTGACTCGGTGCCCCACTGCAGACTCCTAACTAAGGTACGAGCATATGGGATTGGTTCCCAAGTATGTGATTGGCTCGAAGACTACTTAAGTAATAGAATCCACTACGTTGTCCTCGATGGTGAGTGTTCATCGGAGGTGAGGGTATCATCTGGAGTGCCTCAAGGAAGTGTGGTTGTCCGCTGTTGTTTTCTATCTACATAAATGATCTTTTGGATAGGGTGGATAGCAATGAGCGGCTGTTTGCTGATGATGCTGTGGTGTACGGGAAGGTGTCGTCGTTGAGTGACTGTAGGAGGATACAAGATGATTTGGACAGGATTTGTGATTGGCGCAAAGACTGTCACCTAACTCTAAATATAGAGAAATGCAAATTAATGCAGATGAATAGGAAAAAGAATCCTGTAATGTTTGAATACTCTATTAGTAGTGTAGCGCTTGACACAGTCACGTCGATTAAATATTTGGGCGTAACATTGCAGAGCGATATGAAGTGGGACAAGCATTCAATGGCAGTTGTCTTCGGTTCATTGGTAGAATTTTGGGAAGATGTGGTTCATCTGTAGAGAAGACCGCTTATAAAACACTAATACGACCTTTTCTTGACCACTGCTCGAGCGTTTGGGATCCCTATCAGGTCGGATTGAGGGAGGACATAGAAGCAATTCAGAGGCGGGCTGCTAGATTTGTTACTGGTAGGTTTGATCATCACGCGAGTGTTACGGAAATGCTTCAGGAACTCGGGTGAGAATCTCTAGAGGAAAGGAGGCGTTCTTTTCGTGAATCGCTACTGAGGATATTTAGTGAACCAGCATTTGAGGCTGACTGCTCTACAATTTTACTGCCGCCAACTTACATTTCGCGGAAAGACCACAAAGATAAGATAAGAGAGATTAGGGCTCGTACAGAGGCATATAGACAGTCATTTTTCCCTCGATCTGTTTGGGAGTGGAACAGAGAGAGAAGATGCTAGTTTTGGTACGAGGTACCCTCCGCCACGCACCGTATGGTGGATTGCGGACTATGTATGTGAAGAAAAATTTGGTTGCTTCTCTCGTGTTTCAGATTGCAGGGGCTTCTAGTTGCAAATAAGTTGTTGTGTTCTTGCACGTATTCCAGGAGGGGAGCCGTAGAACTAATCATATTTCTCTTTTCAGAAGCTTTGCTTATTTGCTTTTCTGCTATAACGCATTTGTGTAAACCATGGCTACTCCGCCCCCTCCTCCCACGCCTCAGCTTCAGACGGCCGATGTAATGGATCTAACATAAGCTTTTCAGTTTCAGAAGCAACAAATTGCCGCCTTGCTGACGACGGTACAACGACTTCTGACTGTACAAGCCACGGCGGCCGCACAACAGGCCGACCGGCCACAAGTGCCGCAGCCCAACATTCCACCACTCCGACAATATGACGATACAGAAGATGAATGGCACGAATACCTGACCCATTGTGCAGTTCGTCGCGTTCAAGGTACTGTTAAGCTACAATACTTTCTTTCGATTGCTGGCTCCCCACTGATTAGGTTAATACAAAAACTATTCCCAACGGCGTCTCCGGACGAACACAGCTATGACGAAGTAATCGCTGCATTAACCAAGAACTATGACCAGCAAGTTAAAGTAGCTGTAGCCAGATATCAGGTTTTTCGCTTGTAGAAGCCGGAACAGACGTATCGTCAGTGGTATACAGAATTAACGGGCATGACTACGAAGTGTAAATTTAAGTGTATCAGTGTCAACTTCTACAGTGACCTCACAATTCGAGATGGTATAACATTCAATGTCCCCGATAGTGGAATATGGGATCAGACCCCAAAGTACTCTGATCCTTAGAGCAATATGATTCGGGTGCAATAGTGGCCGAAAAGTTTGACCAGGCCCCGATTTGTTGGGTCGAGTAGCTCCTTACTCGCGACCGCCCCAAGCAGTCACAACAGCGAGCGCGTACACAGCCACGCGGACAGCCCCGTAAACATGTAAACGAAAAAAATGTTCAAATGTGTGTGAAATCATATGGGACTTAACTGCTAAGGTCATCAGTCCCTAAGCTTACCCACTACCTAACCTAAATTATCCTTAAGAACAAACACAACCGGCCGGAGTGGCCGAGCGGTTCTAGGCGCTACAGTCTGGAACCGCGCGACCGATACGGTCGCAGGTTCGAATCCTGCCTCGGGCATGGATGTTTGTGATATCTTTAGGTTAGTTAGGTTTAAGTAGTTCTAAGTTCTAGGGGACTGATGACCTCAGAAGTTAAGTCCCATAGTGCTCAGAGCCATTTGAACCATTTGAACAAACACACACACCCATGCCCGAGGGAGGACGCGAACCTCCGCCGGGACCAGCCGCACAGTCCATGACTGCAGCGCGTTAGATCGCTCGGCTAATCCCGCGCGGCCCTGTAAAGAGACCTGTGAACTTAGTGAAGTCTTGCCCTAGATGTTTTGCTAGCCATAAAAGACAAGATAACCCATCATGTAACGCAACGTGTTACACGTGTGGAAAAAAAGGCCATGTCCAAGCAGTTTGTTTACAACTGCACAAACACGCCAATTTTTCCCGCTCCCAGAAAAAAACAGACTTGTGCACATGCAGTGAACGTTGTGTTTTACAAACCATCAACAGGTTCTGAGAAAAGTAAGATTAAGGTTGTGCCTCATTCTCACCCTAGTGCTGTGCAACAACGTTCTAACAAACTATTTGTCTCACTACGCATTGCCTGTACCTCAGTATCCTTGCTTAATCATGCTACGTACGAACAGTTAATCTCACCTCGCCTTTCAAATAACTTCCGGGAATTCAGCCAGGTAACACTTTCAGCGACCGCCGACATTTCGGCGGAGAACACCCCGCCATTTTCAAGGCAAACTATGGCGGGGTGTTCTCCCGCCGAAATATCGGCGGTTGCTGAAAGTGTTACCTGGCTGAATTCCCGGAAGTTACTTGAAAGTTGTATACACCAGGAGAAACTCAGGTCCCACCACGCCATTCTAAATGTAGCAAGCACCTTACTGCTTACAACGGTCAGAAAATTCCAGTGCTTGGACAGTGTAGTTTGCTAGCTACATAAAAATGTCACACCAGGACAGTGAATTTTATGGTGTTGAAGTCGATTGAGAATGAGAAAATTTTCGGTTTAGATGCCTTTGATTTGTTTGATCTTAGCATCCTAGATAATCTACTTTCCATATTGGCTTTTCATCCGAAAGCCAGTGTAGTTGGCTTGCTTAAAGAATTGTTGCTGTTGTTGTTGTGGTCTTCAGTCCTGAGACTGCTTTGATGCAGCTCTCCATGCTACTCTATCCTGTGCAAGCTTCTTCATCTCCCAGTACCTACTGCAGCCTACATCCTTCTGAATCTGCTTAGTGTATTCATCTCTTGGTCTCCCTCTACGACTTTTACCCTCCACGCTGCCCTCCAATACTAAATTGGTGATCCCTCGATGTCTCAGAACATGTCCTACCAACCGATCCCTTCTTCTAGTCAAGGTGTGCCACAAGCTCCTCTTCTCCCCAAGTCTATTAAATACCTCCTCATTAGTTATGTGATCTACCTATCTAATCTTCAGCTTTCTTCTGTAGCACCTCATTTCGAAAGCTTCTATTCTCTTCTTGTCTAAACTATTTATCGTCCATGTTTCACTTACATACGTGCTCTTTCTCGTACTCAAAACAAATGGCATGCTTGGAACAAGCGTACCATAAGGCTGTTTAGCCAAGAGCCCTGTAGTCTCAGCTATACTCCATGTCTTCCAAGCCAAAATGTTAGCATCTGGAAATGCTTCAAGGCCACCATAATCTGCATGATTGCCCCATACAACAGCAAGTGTCAGCCAGGTACTACCTCCAAACACTGCGTGTACATCACAGGTGAAGTTCAGATGGAGTCCACGAAAAACATTTGGACCTCCAATCAATTGCTACTTATTAAACTGGCCAGCCAAGTCAATATCAATCGCCTTCAAACTGCGATACACAGGAACGCTGCGCCGCCAGCGACGTTGCCATGCACGTCGCAGAGGCATTGCTGTGGCACGTTAACACAAGTGGCACGTTAACACGTTAACATTTTTGCCTGGAAGACATGGAGTATAGCTGAGACTACAGGACTCGTGGCTAAACAGCCTTATGGTACGCTTGTTCCAAGCATGCCATTTGTTATGAGTACGAGAAAGAAGAAGAAATTAAATGCTGATGAGTACCTTTTTATATGGGCAAAAGTCGGCAATGGCAATTGTAAAATAAAGATCAACGGTGACTGTATGTTGTATTATAGACAATAAAGTTTGTTCTGTCCATACCTTATCTCTGTTCCTTATCTCCCTCCATGTTTTAAATAAAAAAAAAAAACTATTCACTTTTTGTTTTGGTGGCCGTGCCGGTCTTGGTTGCGCGCTAGGCGGGTGACCTTGAAGCGGACTTACTTTCAGAAACGACTTCCTACCATTTAAATCTATACTCGATGTTAACAAATTTTTCTTCTTCAGAAACGCTTTCCTTGCCATTGCCAGTCTACATTTAATATCCTCTCTACTTCGACCATCATCAGTTATTTTGCTCCCCAAGTAGCAAAACTCCGTTACTACTTTAAGTATCTCATTTCCTAATCTAATTCCTCAGCATCACCCGATTAATTCGACTACATTCCATTATCCTCGTTTTGCTTTTGTTGATGTTCATCTTATACCCTCCTTTCAAGACACTGTCCATTCCGTTCAACTGCTCTTCCAAGTCCTTTGCTGTCTCTGACAGAATTATAATGTCATCGGCGATCCTCAAAGTTTTTATTTGTTCTCCATGGATTTTAATACCTACTCCGAACTTTTCTTTTGTTTCCTTAAAGAATTACCTGAACTATTTACCGAAGTAATAGGTAAAGCTAATAACATTGTAGCGCATGTTACAATGAAAGACAATGCACAGCCTAAGTTTTGTTGGGCCCACCCCGTTCCAATTGATTTAAGAGACAAAGTAGCCAGTGAATAGAAAGAATTGAAAGATAATGGTGTAATTAGTCCCAGAGAAGCTAATCAGTGGGCCAGTCCACTCGTTTTGTTGCCTAAGCCTTCTGGTCGCATTCGCAGTTGCGTTGACTTCAAGCCTAGTCAACCCACAGACAGTAGTTGACACTTATCCATTACCTCGCCTTGAGGAACTCATGAACAGACTTGGGGCAGGACGTTACTTTTCTAAGATAGATCTGTGTGATGCCTACTTGCAAATTCTAGCCGCGCAGGAGTAGCCGAGATGTCAGGGGCGCTGCCGTCATGGACTGTGCGGCTGGTCCCAGCGGAGGTTCGAGTACTCCTTCGGGCATGTGTGTGTGTGTGTGTGTGTGTGTGTGTGTGTGTGTGTGTGGGTTTGTCTTTAGGATAATTTAGGTTAAGTAGTGTGTAAGCTTAGGGACTGATGCCCTTAGCAATTGAGTCCCACAAGATTTCACACATTTTGCAAATTCCATTAGGTGAAGAAAGTGTTTATTGTAAATACACACTTAGGTCTGTTCAATTATTTGCTTTTACCCTTCGGCAGTGCTTCCGCACCCACCATTTTTCAACGTTACTTGGAACAATTGACTGATAAAGTGCCATTTTGTTCAAACTACCTCGACGATGTTGTCATCTCAGATAGTATACCAGAGGCACACTCTTTATCCAGTGTTGTCAGATGCAGGAATCAAGTGTCTTCTAAAAAGGTGTGACTCTCTTCAAACTTAACTACAGTGCTTAGATCATGTGATAAAGAATCAGGGTGTGCACCCCGTGCAATCTCATTTTCTTGCAATCCGTGACCTGCCTGATCCTCCCAATGTGTCTGACCTGCAGTCACTGCTAGGCAAGATGACGTACTACACTCGGTTCATACCGAATACAGCTCAGATCGCGGCTCCATTGCATCGCTTGCGTCGCAAAAATATGGCTTTTGTGTGGACTAAAGATTATCAAGATATATTTCAGAAACTCAAAAATGCATTGCTTAGTGACAGACGTTTAGTGCATTACGACCCTGCCTAGCCAGCAGTTTTGCAATCCGACGCTCCTTCCTACATAATCGGCGCTGTGCTTTCACACATAATTGGTGCACAAGACATACCTATTGCTTTTACCTCAAAATTGTTAACTCAAACTCACTGCAATTATTCTCAAATTGAAAAAGCTCTTGCTATTGCGTATGGTGTGACAAAATTCCATCACTATTTATATGGTCGCATCATGTATTTAGTGACATATCATATGCCATTGTAGCTGTTGTTTCACCTGTCAATGCCGGTTCCTACACGCACTGCTCAAAAACTACAACGCTCGGTTCAAAAATGGTTCAAATGGCTCTGAGCACTATGGGACTTAACTTCTATGGACATCAGTCCCTTAGGAGTTAGAACTACTTAAACCTAACGAACCTAAGGACATGACACACATGCATGCCCGAGGCAGGATTCGAACCTGCTACCGTAGAGGTCACGCGGTTCCAGACTGTAGCGCGTAGAACCGCTCGGCCACCACAGCCGGCTGCAACGCTGGGCTTTGTTGCTTTCGCAGTATCAGTATGAAATTGTGTACAGACCTACGGCAAAGCATGGCAATTGCGACGCCCCATCTCGCCTTCCGATTGGCCCAGACTCTAATTTTGATGCATCTTTCGCATCTTGTTGCCAAATCGATGCGCAGAACTCTGAATTGCTGGAACCTTTTCCCTTACACCACAGAAAAATTGCACAGGCCACGGAATCAGACTCAGACCTCAAGATTTTGTTGCATTATATTCGCACGTCTTGGCCTCGTTCATTGAACAGTATCCAGAACTAAGTTGTGAGCCGATATTTTGCACGTCGGCAATGCTTTTCAGTTCAACAGGATGTGATTCTAGTTGAAAACAGTGGACAGTCCCGTGTGCTTATTCCCAAAGTGTTTCAAAAGGATGTGTAGCGATTCCTCCACCAAGGAAAATGGTTCAAATGGCTCTAAGCACTAAGGGACTTAACATTAGTTCCCTAGACTTAGAACAACTTAAACCTAACTAACCTAAGGACATCCCACACATTCATGCCCGAGGCAGGATTCGAACCTGCGACTGTAGCAGCAGCGTGGTTCCGGACTGAAGCGCCTCGAACCGCTCGGCCACAGCGGCCGGTGCTCCACCAAGAAAACAGTGAGCGCGCCGACACTGTACTTGGCAGGGCATGGACTCCCACATTGAACAGACGACGTCAGTGTCGCACATGCGCCGAGAACCGATCCGCTCCACCACACCTATCCTCAACTTGCCCTAAGACTCAATCGCCATGGCAACGAGTGCACATTGACCTTGCAGGACCATTTTGGAACAGTCGTTGGCTCATAGTGGTAGATTGCTTTAGCAAGTTCCCATTTGCGGTGCCTACGGCTTCTAACACATCACGTCGCACCATTCAAACGTTGTCCTCAATATTTTGGATAGGTTTGCCAGAAGTACTTGTATCGGACAACGGACCACAGTTCACTTCACGTGACTTTGAACAGTTTTGTGAACGCCCCACACACAGCAACAGATGCTGCACCTCTTTCTCGCCTCCTATCGCTCCCACCCACGAAACGGGCCATCACCGGCGGAACTTCTGCATGGCCGCCGCCGTCGGACGCTGCTACACTTCCTACAGTCACCGCAGCATACGACGCCGCCAATGGTCCGCAAGTATCGCTTTTCGCCCCGCGATCCTGTTCTTTTCAGGGTTTATGGCAACCGTGGGTGCTGGGGAAGAGACGTAATCCAGGAACGCATTGGCTCATATGTGTACTTAATTGCAGGTGCTGGTGGTTTGCAGTGCCGTCACCAGAACCAAATACGCGCATGTCATTTGCCTCGTAATTCTGCTGCTCTTCTTCCTCCAGATTCATGGCTTCACGGGACTGCGCAGCGCCGGCCCCTGTGGCCGAGCGGTTCTAGGCGCTTCAGTCCGGGACTGCGCTGCTGCTACAGTCGCAGGTTCGAATCCTGCCTCGGGCATGGATGTATGTGATGTCCTTATGTTAGTCAGGTTTAAGTAGTTCTAAGTCTAGGGGACTGATGAGCTCAGATGTTAAGTCTCATAGTGCTGAGAGCCATTTGACCATTTTTGGACCTCGCGGCCTTCGCAGCCGCCCGCTGGTGCCACCAGGGCACCCCAGGAGAAGCGGAAGGACGATGCGCCCTCGTCCCCGACGTCCCTGCTCGCCGACTCATGGACCTGGAGCCGGGTTCACCGTCGCTCCAGCACATGCCCTCAGGCCTGGACGTGTGCCCTGGCAACAGCTCTCTGGAGGATGTATCTTTTGCCTCGCAAGCCAGATGATGTGGTGCGGTCGGGAGTCCACCATCCTCCACAGTCGCAGCTCGCAGCCCATCATGACGTCCAGCGTCCTGCCTCCCTCCCCGTTGCCGTTCACAGCCTCACTACACGACAACGGTCAACGGTGCCGCATTTCGGAGGGGGGGGGGGGGGGGGGTGGCATACGCTGGCGCCAGCACACAATACGAGAGTATCGAAAGAGGCCAATGACAAGACTCGCTGGAAATGAACCGCCAACGCTCTCTCAACCGCCGGGCACCGGAGGGCCAGTTAGCCAGTCAGTTTAGCCAGTTAGTTCGAGCCTCTTACCCCAGTTAGTTAGTCTGTACGCCGTGGAGGCTACGTGGACTATGCAGAAGAGAGCTTTTATCACAGCACATGGAAACTTAAGTTAAGTAGCTCTTTCTTTACGAATAAAGAACCCAGTTATTAATTGCGTGCAGTTAGCGTTATAGAACGAGGATACCCGGCACCAACAAACATCCTCTCCTAGCTTCACAGCAGTACAGCTCTACAGAGACAACTAGATGACATAAAAGCGGCTAAAGAGAATACGACAGGGAAGACATTAAGGATATGAGGCCTGGATAAATTGAAGGATCCAGAGATTGTGGAGAGCTTCAGAAGAGGCATTAGCCAACGTGGGATGAAATAGAATACAGATGTGGATTCAGAAATACCCTTAATACTCAAGATCGCAAATGTAATTTTATTGATTGCTAGTTTCGGCTTGTCGACAGGCGATTTTCAGATCATAACAAAAAACATTTGATTAGTGTACAACTGTCAAACGGCAGGACACATCCTCATAATAAATTACACTACTGGCCATTAAAATTGGTATACCACTAAGATGACATGCTACAGACGCGAAATTTAACCGGCAGGAAGAAGATGCTGTGATATGCAAATGATCAGCTTTACAGATTTCACACAATGTTGGCGCCGGTGGCAATACCTACAACGTGCTGACATGAGAAAAAGTTTCCAACCAATTTCTCATACACAAAGAGCAGTTGACCGGCGTTGCCTGGTGAAACGTTGTTGTGATGCCTCGTGTAAGGAGGAGAAATGCGTACCATCACGTTTCCGACTTTGATATAAGTCGGATTGTAGCCTATCGCGATTGCGGTTTATCGTATCGCGACATTGCTGCTCGCGTTGGTCGATATCCAATGACTGTTAGCAGAATATGGACTCGGTGGGATCAGGAGGGTAATACGGAACGCCGTGCTGGATCCCAACGGCCTCGTATCACTAGCAGTCGAGATGACAGGCATCTTATCCGCATGGCTGTAACGGATCGTGCAGCCACGTCTCGATCCCCGAGTCAACAGATGGGGACGTTTGCAAGACAACAACCATCTGGTTGCACCTGGGTGCACGAATGGCAAAACGTCATTTTTTCGGATGAATCCAGGTTCTGTTTACAGCATCATGATGGTCGCATGCGTGTTTGGCGACACCGCGGTGAACGCACATTGGAAGCGTGTATTCGTCATCGCCATACTGGTGTATCACCGGGCGTGATGGTATGGGGTTGTTCGCATTGACGGCACTTTTAACAGTGGACATTACATTTCATATGCGTTACGACCCGTGGCTGTATCCTTCACTCGATCCCTCCGAAACCCTACATTTCAGCAGGATAATGCACGACCGCATGTTGTAGGTCCTGTACGGGCCTTTCTGGATACAGAAAATGTTCGACTGCTGCCCTGGCCAGCTTATTATCCAGATCTCTCACCAATTGAAAACGTCTGATCTATGGTGGCCGAGCAACTGGCTCAACACAATATGCCAGTCACTACTCTTGATGAACTGTGGAATCGTGTTGAAGCTGCATGGACAGCTGTACCTGTACACGCCATCGAAGCTCTGTTTGACTCAATGCCCAGGCGTATCAAGGACGTTATTACGGCCAGAGGTGGTTGTTCTTGGTTCTGATTTCTCAGGATCTATGCACCCAAATTGCGTGAAAATGTAATCACATGTCAGTTATAGTATAATATATTTGTCCAATGAATACCCGTTTATCATCTGCATTTCTTCTTGGTGTAGCAATTTTAATGGCCAGTAGTGTATGTGGGAGCAGGATCGTTTGTTATGCAGTCCAATGGTACAATGATGTAAGTAATCACAGAATAAAATGTCATACGTAATGCACATTGACAGAATGAGACAGATTTCATATGTGGACGTGAGACCATGGTTATTCCAGAGTAACGTCATAAACAATGACTTACGGATTCTGGAAAACGAGATGATTGTTCCACACTAGAAACTAGATACATATGTAACCTCCCTATGTAAAAGTAAACACTATGTGTCGTTCTTGATACATGTCTCCGTAGACCAGGAGCCGCCCATGCTGCAGCAGTGGGGAAGACGAACAAAAGACTGTGTTTTATTCGCACAGCACTTGGAATATCCAACAGATTTACAAAAAAGACGGCCTACACTACGCTTGTCCATCCTCTTCTGCAGTATTGCTGTGCAGTGTGTGATCCCTATCAGACATGACATTTGGATGACATCGAAAACGCTCTAAGAAGGCCAGCTCGTCTTATACTACTGAGAAATAAGGAAGAGGGCGGCACGGGTATGATAAGCGAATTGTGGTAGCAATCATTAAAATAAATGGATTTTTCGTTGCGATGAGATCTTTTCACCAAATTTAAATCATCGACATTCTCCTCCAAATGCGGAAATATGTTGTTGACGCCCAAGTGCATAGAGAGAATGGATTAGTAATAAAGTAAGAGAAATAAGAGACTGTACAGAAATATATAAGTTATCCCTGCGAGCTGTTCGGGAGGGGGTGGTAGACAAATAATCAGAAGGTGGTTCGATGAACTTTCTTCCAGGCACTTAACGGTAAATTGTAGAGTAGCCACGTAGATGTAGATGTAGATGTAGATACAGATACTCTTCGTTGAAGTTCCGATCGACCATGTCTGACCACTATAGGGGACAATCGCCGTACTATGCACGAAGCACATAACACAGTGCGCCTGCCATCCGAGAACGAGCAATGGGCTCCCTAAAGAATTCTGTCCCACCCACACCATTTATCGCATACTAACAGCAGCCGGACTAGAGAATTATCGCCCCGTGTACCGGCTGCCATTATCACCACACCACAAACGACTGATTTGGTAACAGTTCCGCTTTTATATATACATGTGGTGTCTATCCTTTCGGACATTTTGATCCAGCAGCCATTACGAATTAAGACACAATGTAATTACAGACATTGGCTGCAACCGAGAATTAATGGATATCAATGGGGAAAGCTAAAAATTTATGCCAGATCAGGGTTCGAACGCGGGTTTCCTGCTTACTAGATAAATACACTGACCACTAAGTCATCCGGGTGTAGTGGTCACTGCAACTGCACAAACTACCCTCGGTCGCCTCCCGTCATAAACAAGTTGTCAACTTATCGGCACACTACTAATGTATGGATATATGAAGATGGTATCTGTCCTTTTGGACATGTCCGAAAAACAGATACCATTGGTGATCTTTCAGCTGTCGAAGAATGGAATTACAATGGAATCCAGACCATTAGCTGCTTACAGGCGTTGATAAATATCAACGGGGACAGTTGAAAATGTGTGCCCTGACCGGGACTCCAACCCGGGATTTCCTGCTTACATGGCAGATACTCTGTATGACTTACATCTGGCACGCTCCCCGTAAGGCCCACATTTCCAGCTTACTGTCCACACACTACATTTGTAGTGCCCCTGCCCACTATACTCATTACTCGGGGCAGTCAATCTACCGATTCCCGTAAGAGTTGGAGAAATGTGAGTGCATATGCACTGAAGAAAATCATTGGCCAGTAAGCCTTATCTATATGAAGATGGTATCTGTTCTTTCGGACATATCTTCCATGTAAGCAGGAGATCCCGGGTTCGAGTCCGGGTCGGGCCACACATTTTCAACTGTCCTCGTTGATATTTAGCAACGCCCGTAAGCAGCTAATGGTCTGGATTTCATTGTAATTTCAATACAAACAGATCGTTGGCTTTCTCGTCTTATACAGGGTGTTACAAAAAGGTACGGCCAAACTTTCAGGAAACATTCCTCACACACAAATAAAGAAATGATGTTTGTGGACATGTGTCCGGAAACGCTTAATTTCCATGTTAGAGCTCATTTTAGTTTCGTCAGTATGTACTGTACTTCCTCGATTCACCACCATTTGGCCCAATTGAAGGAAGGCAATGTTGACTTCGGTACTTGTGTTGACATGCGACTCATTGCTCTACGGTACTAGCATCAAGCACATCAGTACGTAGCATCAAAAGGTTGGTGTTCATCACGAACGTGGTTTTGCAGTCAGTGCAGTGTTTACAAATGCGGAGTTGGCAGATGCCCATTTGATGTATGGATTAGCACGGGGCAATAGTCGTGGCGCGGTACGTTTGTATCGAGACAGATTTCCAGAACGAAGGTGTCCCGACAGGAAGACGTTCGAAGCAATTGATCGGCGTCTTAGGGAGCACGGAACATTCCAGCCTATGACTCGCGACTGGGGAAGACCTAGAACGACGAGAACACCTGCAATGGACAAGGTGGCTTCGTGCAGTTGACGATAACCCTAATGTCAGCGTCAGAGAAGTTGCTGCTGTACAAGGTAACGTTGACCACGTCATTGTATGGAGAGTGCTACGGGAGAACCAGTTGTTTCCGTACCATGTACAGCATGTGCATGCACTATCAGCAGCTGATTGGCCTCCACGGGTACACTTCTGCGAATGGTTCATCCAACAATGTGTCAATCCTCATTTCAGTGCAAATGTTCTCTTTACGGATGAGGCTTCATTCCAACGTGATCAAATTGTAAATTTTCACAATCAACATGTGTGGGCTGTCGAGAATCCGCACGCAATTGTGCAATCACGTCATCAACGCAGATTTTCTGCGAAAGTTTGAGCAGGCATTGTTGGTGATGTCTTAATTGGGTCCCATGTTCTTCCACCTACGCTCAATGGAGCACGTTGTCATGATTTCATACGGGATATTCTACCTGTGCTGCTAGAACATGTGCCTTTACAAGTACGACACAACATGTGGTTCATGCACGATGGAGCTCCTGCACATTTCAGTCGAAGTGTTCGTACGCTTCTCAACAACAGATTCGATGACCGATGGATTGGTCGAGGCGGACCAATTCCATGGCCTCCACGCTCTCCTGACCTCAACCCTCTCGACTTTCATTTATGGGGGCGTTTTAAAGCTCTTGTCTACGCAACCCCGGTACCAAATGTAGAGACTCTTCGTGCTCGTATTGTGGACGGCTGTGATACAATACGCCATTCTCCAGGGCTGCATCAGCGCATCAATGATTCCATGCGACGGAGGGTGGATGCATGTATCCTCGCTAACGGAGGACATTTTGAACATTTCCTGTAACAAGGTGTTTGAAGTCACGCTGGTACGTTCTGTTGCTGTGTTTTGCCATTCCATGATTAATGTGATTTGAAGAGAAGTAATAAAATGAGCTCTAACATGGAAAGTAAGCGGTTCGGGACACATGTCCACATAACATATTTTCTTTCTTTGTGTGTGAGGAATATTTCCTGAAAGTTTGGCCGTACCTTTTTGTAACACCCTGTATACAGGGTGAGAGAGGAGGAAAGGTACATGCTTTGACAGGTGACACTACAGGTGATTCTGAACAAAAAACTTCTAATCAACATATGCCCTTTTCTTAACCGTCTCCGGGTACACCAATGAGAACAGCTAGGAACAGGAAAGGTGCAAGTGACGGTAAATTAAGATATTGTTATGTTATGGTTCATTTAATTGTGTACGTTTCCTCACAGAACATGTTCAAACAGTCCACCGTCAACTTCAATGCATGTTGCTGCTCTTGTGACAGGTGTTGTGTCGCCGATCGGAGCTCAGTTTTGCATTCCTTTACCTGGACTCAAGCATTTTAAATACGAGCGAGAAGTTCCTCTCTTGTGTCCACTCTGCGCTTGTAGACGTCGCTCTTCAGCCACTCCCACAAACAGTAATCCAATGGGGTAAGATCGGGTGACCTCGGTGGCCAAGCAATGACTCCAAGGCGACCAATTCAACGGTCAGGACACGTTGTGTTGAGATACTGTGTCACTGGCCTTACGGAATGTGTAGGAGCTCCGTCATGCTGAAAGTACATATGAGCTCGTGTTGCCAGAAGGATAACACCCACGTATTCTGGTAACACATTTTGAAGAAACTCAAGATACCGTGTCCCAGTAAGACGGTTATCTAAAACAACTGGACCGATGAGTTGTTCATCAATAATACCGCACCACACGTTGACTGGGAAACGTCGTTGAGAATTCGTTTGCACAGTAGCGTGCACATTTTCATTTGCCCATACACGAGAGTTGCGCGTGTCGTTGATTACGTTCCGGGTAAATGTTGACTCATCAGTGAACAGAATACGTGGAACTAATTAATCATTGGCAACGATCCATTGACAGAATTCTTGCCTGGCTACAGCATCCCCTTTATGTGGATATTGTACACTCTGCCGATGAAAGGGATAGAGAGCGTGTTCGTGTACTGTGCGTATCACACGTGTTTACGGAGTAACAAGTTGGGCAGCAGTTCTTCTAGAGCTTGTAGTAGGATTGCGTTCCAGTACTTGAAGAATGTTCTCAACTTCATTACGTTTGATGTAAGGGACGTTCAAAGACAACATTTACACTGGGAAGTGTACCACGCGCACACAATCCGTGAAACACACTGCTAAACACCCTGCTATCTCGCAATCTGCGATTCGGAAATCGTTGTTTTTATTCTTGCACAGCAGCTCTGCAATCACATTGGGCAAGCCATAGACAAACACCATGTCAGCATACTCAGCATGTGCGAAAATCCGGCCGGCCGTTGTGGGCGAGGGGCTCTAGGCGCTTCAGTCTGGAACCGCGCGACCGCTACGGTCGCAGGTTCGAATCCTGCCTCGGGCTTGGATGTGTGTGATGTCCTTAAGTTAGTTACGTGTAAGTAGTTCTAAGTTCTAGGGGACTGATGACCTCAGATGTTAAGTCCCATAGTGCTCAGAGCCATTTGAACCATTTTCTAAGAGACTGATGACCTCAGATATTCAGTCCCATAGTGCTCAGAGCCATTTGAACCATTTCTTGTGAAAATCCGTGGCATTTTCACTGCACAACTGTATTCGTTGTTTACGTAACAACACTGTAGTACCGTGCACTACGACAAGCACTGTCGGACTGAGACTTGAGGTAATTAACTGCACCTTGCGCAACTGAACTGCGTACTGACACGGTTAGTAAGGACGACGCTACACGTTTGCCGTCCGTAGATGTTTTCATTGGTTTACAGGAAATGGTTAAGAAAAGGGCACATGTTTATCAGGAGTTTTTTTTTTATCAGAATCACCACAAGTTCACCCGTCAAAGCATGTGCCTTTCCTCCTGACTCAGCCTGTATATACAGGGTGAGTCACCTAACATTGCCGCTGGATATATTTTGTAAGCCACATCAAATACTGACGAATCGATTCCACAGACCGAACGTGAGGAGAGGGGCTAGTGTAATTGGTTAATACAAACCATAAAAAAATGCACGGAAGTATGTTTTTTAACACAAACCTATGTTTTTTTTAAAAAGGAACCCCGTTAGGTTTGTTAGCACATCTGAACATATAAACAAATACGTAATCCCCTCATTGTAAAATGTTAATTACATCCGGAGATATTGTAACCTAAAGTTGACGCTTGAGTACCACTCCTCCGCTGTTCGATCGTGTGTATCGGAGAGCACCGAATTACGTAGGGATCCAAAGGGAACGGTGATTTACCTTAGGTACAGAAGAGACTGGAACAGCACATTACGTTCACATGCTAACACCTTTTTATTGGTCTTTTTCACTGATGCACATGTACATTACCATGAGGGGTGAGGTACATGTTCGACGGGCGTTTCGTAGGACGTGGAGGACGCATAAATTGGCCAGCCCGTTCTCCTGATCTTACACCTCTGGACTTCTTTCTGTGGGGTACGTTAAAGGAGAATGTGTACCGTGATGTGCCTACAACCCCAGAGGATATGAAACAACGTATTGTGGCAGCCTGCGGCGACATTACACCAGATGCACTGCGGCGTGTACGACATTCTTTACGCCAGAGATTGCAATTGTGTACAGCAAATGATGGCCACCACATTGAACATCTATTGGCCTGACATGTCGGGACACACTCTATTCCACTCCGTAATTGAAAACGGAAACTACGTGTGTACGTGTACCTCATCCCTCATGGTAATGTACGTGTGCGTCAGTGAAAAAGACCAATAAAAAGGTCTTAGCATGTGGACGTAATGTGCTGTTCCAGTCTCTTCTGTACCTAAGGTCTATCACCGTTCCCTTTGGATCCCTACGTAATTCGGTGCTCTCCGATACACACGATCGAACAGCGGAGGAGTGGTACTCAAGCGTCAACTTTAGGTTCCAATATCTCCGGATGTAATTAACATTTTACAATGGAACAAACGGCACAGATTACGTATTTGTTTATATGTTCAGATGTGCTAACAAAACTAACGGGGTTCCATTTTAAAAAAAACGTAGGTTTGTGTTAAAAAACATACTTCCGTGCATTTTTTTATGGTTTGTATTAACCAATTACACTAGCCCCTCTCCTCACATTCGGTCTGTGGAATCGATTGGTCAGTATTTGATGTGGTTTACGAAATATATCCAGCGGTAACGTTAGGTGACTCACCCTGTATATAATATACACTCCTGCAAATTGAAATAAGAACACCGTGAATTCATTGTCCCAGGAAGGGGAAACTTTATTGACACATTCCTGGGGTCAGATACATCACATGATCACACTGACAGAACCACAGGCACATAGACACAGGCAACAGAGCATGCACAATGTCGTCACTAGTACAGTGTATATCCACCTTTCGCAGCAATGCAGGCTGCTATTCTCCCATGGAGACGATAGACGATCGTAGAGATGCTGGATGTAGTCCTGTGGAACGGCTTGCCATGCCATTTCCACCTGGCGCCTCAGTTGTACCAGCGTTCGTGCTGGACGTGCAGACCGCGTGAGACGACGCTTCATCCAGTCCCAAACATGCTCAATGGGGGACAGATCCGGAGATCTTGCTGGCCAGGGTAGTTGACTTACACCTTCTAGAGCACGTTGGGTGGCACGGGATACATGCGGACGTGCATTGTCCTGTTGGAACAGCAAGTTCCCTTGCCGGTCTAGGAATGGTAGAACGATGGGTTCGATGACGGTTTGGATGTACCGTGCACTATTCAGTGTCCCCTCGACGATCACCAGTGGTGTACGGCCAGTGTAGGAGATCGCTCCCCACACCATGATGCCGGGTGTTGGCCCTGTGTGCCTCGGTCGTATGCAGTCCTGATTGTGGCGCTCACCTGCACGGCGCCAAACACGCATACGACCATCATTGGCACCAAGGCAGAAGCGACTCTCATCGCTGAAGACGACACGTCTCCATTCGTCCCTCCATTCACGCCTGTCGCGACACCACTGGAGGCGGGCTGCACGATGTTGGGGCGTGAGCGGAAGACGGCCTAACGGTGTGCGGGACCGTAGCCCAGCTTCATGGAGACGGTTGCGAATGGTCCTCGCCGATACCCCAGGAGCAACAGTGTCCCTAATCTGCTGGGAAGTGGCGGTGCGGTCCCCTACGGCACTGCGTAGGATCCTACGGTTTTGGCGTGCATCCGTGCGTCGCTGCGGTCCGGTCCCAGGTCGACGGGCACGTGCACCTTCCGCCGACCACTGGCGACAACATCGATGTACTGTGGAGACCTCACGCCCCACGTGTTGAGCAATTCGGCGGTACGTCCACCCGGCCTCCCGCATGCCCACTATACGCCCTCGCTCAAAGTCCGTCAACTGCACATACGGTTCACGTCCACGCTGTCGCGGCATGCTACCAGTGTTAAAGACTGCGATGGAGCTCCGTATGCCACGGCAAACTGGCTGACACTGACGGCGGTGGTGCACAAATGCTGCGCAGCTAGCGCCATTCGACGGCCAACACCGCGGTTCCTGGTGTGTCCGCTGTGCCGTGCGTGTGATCATTGCTTGTACAGCCCTCTCGCAGTGTCCGGAGCAAGTATGGTGGGTCTGACACACCGGTGTCAATGTGTTCTTTTTTCCATTTCCAGGAGTGTATATTGATTGTCTGTTCTTTTGGCTTTTGGACAAGTCCGAACGAACAGACATTATATATAATTAAGGCGAGACGGCCAACTATCTCTTCAGTGCAGACGCACTCTAGGCTCGCACTCTTACGGGACTTGGCAAAATGCCGCAGGGCAGGCGGAACTACATTGGTAGTGTGTGGATAACTTAACAACTTGGTAGAGGCGAATTGTAGGAATCCGTGCAGTTGCAATGAGCACCGTGTCCGGATGTGATAGTGGTCAGAGCTTCTGTCTAGTAAGTAGGAGACCCGGGTTCGAATTCGGGTGTGGCACAGAATTTTAATTTATTTCATTTATTTAAATCATAGCTTGCATGCCGCCAATGTCTGTAATTCCACTGTGTCTTAGTTCTGCTATGGTTTCTGCCAGAGACGTGAAAAGTAAGTTTCAGGTAGGAAATCTTATGGAACAGAGAAGTGTGTAAAGATTGTTAAATAGTTACTTCACGTCATGAATTTAATAGTAAGATACACACTTAGGTACCAAAATCACATCATCAACAGAAAGTGAGTCACAAAATAACATGGTCGTAAACAAAACACCTCCTTAAATTCCATTAATGCGAGCAAGTTTCCAATTACCCACCATATGCTACAAAACACGTTTGCAGTCACTGATGCAAGCAGTTCTGTGGAGACTGAAGAAATACCTGCAAATGTTGTAACAATGATTTAAATCCTCTAGGTTTGTCGGAAATTGAGATTGCCACAGAACTTGAGTTTACCCCAGGGAAAAAAGTTCACTGGCGTCAAATCAGGCATCCGTGCAGGCCAAATGCTAGCGCCTTCAGGTTCAACGCAGCGACAAGGAAAGAGCTAAGTGAACGCATTCCTGGCCAGAAGCGAGCTATGAGCCGCATACTCATTGGAATGCTACCATATACTATATACTTCAGTTAGTCCTTCCCCTAGGAGAGATGGTAATATTGAGAGGCACCCACATGCCTTGCTCATACTGTGGCATCAAGCAGTCAGGCCTGCAAGATGAGTGGTCTGCCAAGCGAGTGGATTCATTCTTATTTATCAAGTAACATGAACTCTCGTACTCACAATTAAGTTACAAATTATCCTCCTGTATGAATAATACGCAACGGAAACACACATCTGACTATCAGTAATTTACAGAACTCTGACTGTACACTACTCACTGGCAATACCACATTTTCTTTCCTTTTTTATTTAACGGCTTTTGTCTACACGTGGCCACCGCACTGAATATGAATGGGTCACACATTATAAATTCGGGACATTATGGCAACATACAATTCAATGGAAATGTTCACCAATCTTTTTCTTTTCACTATCTTATTTATTCCGATAAATTCTCTAACCTAAACACACAAATTCTATAACCTACAACAATAACACATGAGAAATTCCGCCCAGTGGGCATGACTTTACATTGGTGAATCTCTATTTTATGGTCTCGTAATTATTAAACGCTACAGTGCACTTTCTGGATAGGATGGTGGATCTTTTATTATGCCTCACACTTCGACTCTCACAATCATCATCACGAAACTTTCCTCCAGACCGAGCGGTACAGAAGGAACAAGCATAACCCACTAATCTTTTGAAACTACCCTGCTACTCTCCCATGCAAACCACACATACCCAAATTACATGACATACATCACACTGCAATAAGAAATATAAAACACTAAATAGTCACAACACTATCACTTTCAGATTTCCCACTTCAATCAATATTTATCCCAGTTTCACACGACACTGCCCCACTTGGTAATTCTACTTTCCTACTATAAACTCTGGAGATATATGCACGTCTTCCTGTGCAATGCAAGCCAAGTGGCGTTGCTGGATAGACGGCCGACTCACCTTGCTTCTCTCTCAGAGTTTGAATCTAGCGTCACACGGAATCATATCACACAAAGTAATATTAAGAACATATTCATCACACACACGAGTCCTCCACTGATACCATGGACGAGTACTTCTCTTTATCTTTTGTCTCATACACAGTTTGAGACTCACACAGTACTCACCACATGGAAGTACTCGTCTCTAATTTCAAGTCCTGCACACGCTATTTCTTAAATATTTCAACTTATTGTACACACGCTAGTAATTCAGCTTAACTTAAGCACACGGAAGTATTTCAACTTATTGCTACACGTGGTTTCATTGTTACCGTTGGTCACTTACGAAGATTACTACAATCCCATTAATATTACCTGCCTGACATTTAATTCTCCCCACAAAAGTTCCTGAAATAGAGAAATTATTATTTCAAACTACTCTTAAATATTCCACATGCATACCATGTCTCCACTTTTTCGTCATTACGGAGCACAACTAAAACAGGTCATAACAGCACAAGATCCAGCGGCAGAGTGCTGAAACATGGCTGTTCTCTAGGTCATCTCGCACCTACCTCGAGGTGGGGGAAGACCATGCTATCGTATTGGTCAGCCACATTTCAGGCGCTCAAAGCTCAGGTAAATTTCATCTCTTTGGTCTCACCAAAGGTGGCCAAAGGATCGACTCAAAGATGATCATATATTCACATTCACTATCTGTGGTTAGCAGACGACCATACATTCATTCATTTCAAAAGATCTCACCAAACTGGACGTAGGGATTTATTTTGTGGGAGTGCACATGTGATCAATTAAATAAATAAATTGTCATTCTTTCCCACACTGGTATCCGGCTTCGCTGTATTAATTGAAATTGAGTTATTTTACAAAAAAAATGTGTTGTTCTGACAAAAATAATGAAGTATGTTGTACCTATTTTCAATGTCGGGCGGTACTGTACCCTTTCACCACCGGCTACCCATGCAGAAAAAAATGGCACGGTACTATCCTTGCAATGCGAGGGTAGTTCCGAACATTTTTTTAAGAAAACTGTATTAGAACAAACATAGCAAGTCATCAAAATAACCAGGAGGAGACCTTAGCCCCTGGTGACGTCAAATTGACGACCAAATGTTGTTACTTTACCAAATTATTGACACAGTTGTTGCATTATTGTACTCTCCACAATCTGGAGTAACGTTCACATACATATTTACAACAATCCAAATGACAGATAAAACATCACATCATACAAATAAAAAATAATGGTGAGATAAAAATTTGCTTAGCTACTGGGATCTTCGTTATTTTTATGAGTAATCCAAACTTCACTAATTCTATGACAAATAAAAAAAATACTAATTGTACTCATGAAATTTTAAATAGCTCACCATCCAAACACAGAACAAGTAATCTGACATTCATAAATTGCGTTGTAATAATCTTTACACGGCAATGTCTAAATACAAAACAAAATCAACAAAAAAGAAAAACTTTGCGTACACCAGTTACATGTAGAATGTCAGGCTCCATACCATTACTCTAAAATATACATCAAACGTACAGAGAAATAAAACTGAGAAGAAAAACAATGAAATATACCACAAGTTACATACTGGTTACGTAATATAATCAATCTAAGACATCATGTCATACCTTGTTAACTATCATCACTTAAGCAATTGCCACAACTACTCGACAGTGAGTTTAACCTTATCCTTATCCACCAGTACAAATACCTGCTGCTGAGCCAGTCAGTCCATCAACTTTGATCAATACACGCAGTAAATAGTTTAGCAATAAGTGCTTGAATCCACCAGTAACTCTCGTATCTTACTCTACTGCTCATTTCTCTGTTGTTACACATTTAGACGACAAGAACTTGCATTTCGACTAGCCTTCGTTACACTTTAATGTGAAATATCACCACTGTGATAATGAAAATAAGTGGCTTCAGTCAACACACCAACAAGATCAATACTGTCCACGACATCAAAATGCATCAGTTAATTCCGATATTTGTTGTGCAATGCAAATTCTTGTCCCCTGTGACAACCTTACTGACTAATGCAACAAGAGCCGCTACGTTAGTATTCCGCCACTGCCTAATAATTAAAGCATCATTGTACCAAATATTCTAATAAACATGCTACATGAACTGGTAGCCCAGAACAAACAAACAAAAAAACCACTAACTATTCTAAACACAAATGTTAATAAAATACAATTACACTTGCTGTCCCTTCAGGAATGAAACATATATAAAAATTTCCACATTTACAAGTGCAAATACATTATTCCCTATCTTGCGAGTCACACGGAATCATTTCATTCTGTGATTTTCTTGGGGTCTAAAAAGTGGCTGACAGGTTCCCTAGAAACACTGTCTCGGTGTCAAAGCTCTCCCATGGTTACCCGGACGAAAGTCTTTAAGTCACTCAAATCGGCATTTTGAACACGCACTGAACAGTAAACTGTATCTCACATTAAACACAAATGCCATAGTCACTCTCAGCGTACCATCCACACGAATCTGGTCGTCCAGAAATGGCCCTACAACTACTATTACCCACGGTTCTGTCCTTTCAGTTCATGGTGTATTTAAAAGTCGTAAGTTCCAACAAACAGCACTTATTCCCGCACCAATTCAAGAAATGTTTCCTAGTACAAATGCAAATGTCAATGTCCCACTTTAGATTCTTGCGTTCATACAATAATTAGTCACCAAACGACAACTGTCCTCTTTAAGTATACCAAGCGTCCCACATGCAATTCACAAAGCACACTTAACAAGTCACTGCCAAAAGTTTATGGATCCCACCGTTCAGTGGTCAAGAAAAAACAAAACAATCGTCCTGTCTGCTAAAGACAAAATCTTTTCCACCACTCACAACGTGGAAACACCAGTCCTTCACTTTCCAACTTATGGAGACATACGAGCAGTCGTCTTGTTTCACGGCTCCACAGTCCAGTACTAGTTAATAGTTGCTGGTAACAAATGCCCGCCGGGTTCTGCCGCGCGTCGTTCATTCTGCCGTGGCGCCGCCGCGCGATCCGTTGAACAGAAGAAACCACCCGCTGTTGCCTCCGCGGGATACTATCCCCAGTCGTAAGGGTGGCGGAACTTATGAATGGCCAGTGGTATGCGCGTGTCGCCCCAGGCCGTTGACCTGCTGTAGCGGGCACGTGGAGCGTACCCCGACCGGCAGTGGAGTGGGGAGCGCACCGGTTCTGTTGCCGACGTCTGCTTGGCTTATGTGGTACGGGCGTGTTCTGTGTAGCCCCTCAGCGCTACGACACCCAATCAGTCAGACCCTTCCGTGCATCTCGCAACATTACAGACAAAAGGATATTCTTACAGTATTTAAATACTCATTGATTACATGTATGATCTATTAGATACATTGGTAATAAAAGAATCTTTGTTCTAAAAACATAAAATTATACACCCTAGTTTTCTACACATACAACATCAACATTTATCCCTTTTCTATATACAGCCCATACTCGTGCTACTGATTGTACCTGTCGTCCCTCATACAAAACATGAAAGTGTTAAAAAAAAGGAATAATAAACAATCTATATAGCTTATAATTACAACATCAAATAGTAGACTACTTTAACATCCTATCACAGTGAAAATATTAGAAACTGTTGATCCTAATACTACAATATACAACGCACCTTTGTGCTTGTGACAGACTGAAATTAATACCCCTTGAAAGTGTTCCAACAAAAAAAATAAGAAATAATCTACACAGCTCACAATTACCTATCACATGTTATTAAGTAGTAAACTACTTTAACATCCTAACACAATAAACATTTTAGAAACTGATGACTCTAAATCTACAACATACAATGCACCTTTGTGCATGTGACAGACTGAAATTAGTATCTCTTTATATATTTTACATTTTATTATATATAACAACATTTCTAGGACACGTATGTACCATCCACATGTCAGATCCTGACCTGCCATCGAGGTTCATCCCAATCAAACAATAAAACACAATAATGTTTTAGTTATGGATCGGTAGCATCCCCTTTACAGGAGTGTGCGCATTGATCACATTACTCTACGACTCTCACTCACCAGACATCACATTTTCCTTATCATTCAATCTATTAATACACTTTCGGTGCGCTCGCCTCGTTCGCCCGAGAAACCGTAGCGTCGCTAAGGGTAGCTGCACTTTCACTGCATACCTGACCTAGTCCCGGCTCGCCCGCGTCGTCGGGAAAAGCCCCCGATTGTGAACAATGCCCGCCGCTCAAAGAATCACCTTGCAGCGGTCCACTGAACAATTCAGCCCCTTCCGAGTGTTTGCCGTCCCCGATCATTAACCGATGGTCAACAGCTACTTCCTGCTGCACTGCTACGTTCACCCCAGAATCGCTATTCTCCATGGTGGCTACACTTTTCGACTGCGACCTAGTTACTACGGACATTACGCAAAAATAATGAAGTATGTTGTACCTATTTTCAATGTCGGGCGGTACTGTACCCTTTCAATATTTCGGTGAGAAATTCCGCGTATCCTTTACTCATTAAGGTTTCTTCAACTATCAATCACGCAGTTTTCAATGATCCAGTACCAAATGTTTCCTCACCACTATCTCTGATGCTCACCATGGCCCAGTCAGTGTTGATTCTCCGTGATCCGGTGATGCGTACATTCAGCTTTCAATGACTTGTAAAGGTAGCTTCATCGGCAAATAGAATTCTTTGAAGAAAGAGCCTATTATCCTATGTCACATCCGAAACTAATGCTGGTACATTAAAAACCGGTGTAACCTCAAGAATGTTGAATGCAAGCATGCAAACGTGCCTGCGCTGTGTAGTACAGGTGCCGGATTTCAACCTGTGGGGTGGAGTTCCACATCTACTGCACTTGGTCGGTCAATAAAGGGACTGTTAATGCTGGTTGTGGATGACGATGGAGTTGTCGTTCGATGATGTTCCTTACGTGCTCGATTGGAAACAGATCTGGTGATCGAACAGGCCAAAGCAACGTGTCGACACTCTACAGAGCAAGTTGATTCACAACAGAGGTATGTGGGCAGGCGTTTTCCTATTGTAAGACACATGCTGGAATGCTGTTCATGAATGGCAGCACAACAAGTCGAATCACCAGACTGACGCACAAGTTGGCAGTCAGGGTGCGTGGGATAACCATGAGAATACTCTTGTTATCATACGAAATCGCACTCCCAGACCGTAAGTTCAAGTGTAGGTCTAGTATGTCTTGCACGCAGACATGTTAGTTGCAGGCCTTCAACTGACCTCCTCCTAACCAACAAAAGGCCATCACTGGCACAGAGTCAGAACCAGCTTTCATCAGAAAACGCAACACACCTCCACGCTGCTCTCCAATGAGCTTTCGCTTGAAACCACTGAAGTCGCAAATGGCAGTGGTTTGGGGTGAATGGAATACACGTTACAGGTGCCTGATTCGGAGCTGTCTTTCAAGTAATCGATTTGTTACAGTTCGTTGTGTCACTGATGTGTCAATTGCTGCTCAGATTGCTGCTCCAGATGCTGTACGCTGCGTCAGAGACATAAGTGGATAACGATAGTCTTACCTCTCGTGGCGTCCGAATCCTGTCTACTTGCGATCGTACATTCTCCTGACCACCGCTGCCAGTAGTCATGTACAGTGGCTGCATTCCTGCCAACCCTTTCTGCTATATCGCAGAAGGAACATCCAGCTTCTCGTAGCCCTATTACACGACTTCGTTCAGACTCAGTGAGGTGTAGATAATGACTTCAGTGTCGCCTTAAAGTCATTCTTGACTAACATCAACTCAGCACGACCAATCTCAAAGGTAAGTAAAGCTTACGACCACTAGAGCGCGTATTTAAAGCAAACCTGCTTTGCGTCCTCATAGTGGCGATACTAGCGCTAGACTTATGGAAATGGTATGAAATTAGAATAGACATCATCTTTCAGATGTAAAAATACGCCTACCAACTTTCGTTTACGTCGCACACTCCTACTTGGTGTTGCGAATTTTTTCCCGCCACTGTATCTGGTTTGCTCCGCTCACTGGAGTCTTCCTCCTTAACCTCTGCCAAGTAGTCGAGTATACTTCCAATAGCAGTTTTTGGCACACTGAAGAAGTGTCACTCTCGTTGGACGCCGTTTGTCTTGATAGTTAAGTGTTCTCGCATTCGTCTTGCTTTCTCCGAAAAGAAGTAGCGTATGTAGTTTCTCTGGTTTTCTAAAATACATTTATTTTTTCAAACTGCCTCGACACTCGTGAACGCCACTCACACATACACACTGATATATGGGTGGTGTAACACGGTTTCTTCCTTATCCGACGTGGCGTATTTCCTTATTTGAGAATGCATTCACAAACTTCCATAAGGAACAGCACTCGGTTGTATGTTCAAAACAGATATTTCCTAAGTTATAAGTATTGTAATTAGTACCAAATTAGCTATCGAGTTTTGAAGAGTGAAACGCTGTTAATTGTCTGTTTCAGAACTACGATACTACCAGCAGAAACGCTTATAGTTCCATTTGAAGTTGATGCCGATATCGCTATAGTTAATATAGATTTGAAAAGCTACTATGTGTCATTTAGTGATTCTCTTACTATAATTCATCTAGGTGAAAACATACCTACGGTATTACAGTCCTCTGACGAAAGCCTTGTAGGCTGGCTCTGAGCACTATGCGACTCAATTTCTGAGGTCATCAGTCGCCTAGAGCTTAGAACTAATTAAACCTAACTAACCTAAGGACATCACACACATCCATGCCCGAGGCAGGATTCGAACCTGAGACCGTAGCGGTCGCTCGGCTCCAGACTGCAGCGCCTAGAACCGCACGGCCATTCCGGCCGGCTACAACCTTGTAGGCAGGGCAACCACAGTTATGATAGTCATCTTGGATAGTAATAACTGCTTCAGCTGTAGTTAGTCCCTTATTATTGGGTCACGATCGGTGACTTTTCCACTCTAATGTTTTAGTCATATGTTCACCTGAAGATGTGACTTTTAGTGCTTCGAAACCGTTCGTGATCCAGTAATAAAGGAATGAATACAGCTGAAGCCGTTATTAACACCGAAGTTCAATCTTGTGAGTCCCAACAATAAAAAAAACGTATATAATTTTAAATTTTTTTCACAAAATTAACCTTTATTATCATAGTAAGCTACTAATAAAACAATAAATTGGCGAAAAGTGGAGAATCAATTATTATAAGGACGTGGTTTCTCTTAGAAACTAGAACGACATACAATTTTCAACCACCTATCATGTCATGTGATATACACTCCTGGAAATGGAAAAAAGAACACATTGACACTGGTGTGTCAGACCCACCATACTTGCTCCGGACGCTGCGAGAGGGCTGTACAAGCAATGATCACACGCACGGCACAGCGGACACACCAGGAACCGCGGTGTTGGCCGTCGAATGGCGCTAGCTGCGCAGCATTTGTGCACCGCCGCCGTCACTGTCAGCCAGTTTGCCGTGGCATACGGAGCTCCATCGCAGTCTTTAACACTGGTAGCATGCCGCGACAGCGTGGACGTGAACCGTATGTGCAGTTGACGGACTTTGAGCGAGGGCGTATAGTGGGCATGCGGGAGGCCGGGTGGACGTACCGCCGAATTGCTCAACACGTGGGGCGTGAGGTCTCCACAGTACATCGATGTTGTCGCCAGTGGTCGGCGGAAGGTGCACGTGCCCGTCGACCTGGGACCGGACCGCAGCGACGCACGGATGCACGCCAAGACCGTAGGATACTACGCAGTGCCGTAGGGGACCGCACCGCCACTTCCCAGCAAATTAGGGACACTGTTGCTCCTGGGGTATCGGCGAGGACCATTCGCAACCGTCTCCATGAAGCTGGGCTACGGTCCCGCACACCGTTAGGCCGTCTTCCGCTCACGCCCCAACATCGTGCAGCCCGCCTCCAGAAGTGTCGCGACAGGCGTGAATGGAGGGACGAATGGAGACGTGTCGTCTTCAGCGATGAGAGTAGCTTCTGTCTTGGTGCCAATGATGGTCGTATGCGTGTTTGGCGCCGTGCAGGTGAGCGCCACAGTCAGGACTGCATACGACCGAGGCACACAGGGCCAACACCCGGCATCATGGTGTGGGGAGCGATCTCCTACACTGGCCGTACACCACTGGTGATCGTCGAGGGGACACTGAATAGTGCACGGTACATCCAAACCGTCATCGAACCCATCGTTCTACCATTCCTAGACCGGCAAGGGAACTTGCTGTTCCAACAGGACAATGCACGTCCGCATGTATCCCGTGCCACCCAACGTGCTCTAGAAGGTGTAAGTCAACTACCCTGGCCAGCAAGATCTCCGGATCTGTCCCCCATTGAGCATGTTTGGGACTGGATGAAGCGTCGTCTCACGCGGTCTGCACGTCCAGCACGAACGCTGGTCCAACTGAGGCGCCAGGTGGAAATGGCATGGCAAGCCGTTCCACAGGACTACATCCAGCATCTCTACGATCGTCTCCATGGGAGAATAGCAGCCTGCATTGCTGCGAAAGGTGGATATACACTGTACTAGTGCCGACGTTGTGCCTGCTCTCTTGCCTGTGTCTATGTGCCTGTGGTTCTGTCAGTGTGATCATGTGATGTATCTGATCCCAGGAATGTGTCAATAAAGTTTCCCCTTCCTGGGACAATGAATTCACGGTGTTCTTATTTCAATTTCCAGGAGTGTATTAGAACGCAAATTCGCATTTTTCTTTGTGCGGCCCCTCCCGCCGGAGGTTCGAGTCCTCCCTCGGGCATGGATGTGAGTGTTGTTCTTAGCATAAGTTAGTTTAAGTAGTGTGTAAGTCTAGGGATCGATAACCTAAGCAGTTTGGTCCCTTAGGAATTCACACACATGTGAATATTCACATTTTTCCTAGACACAACTGCACGTATCGAAAGTTGCATGAGCTCATAACGTCTAAAGCAAATTATATACTTGACCAACAAGCAAAAATCGGTCTAAAACTTAATAAATTTTTTATCAAATTAATCATATTGTTCCAGTGGTTTCATTTCAAAACGTTCATAAACACAGTAGTACAAACTCAAATTTACGTTACAATACCTTCTCATATACTTACTTCCATTGTCATGGTTCTTCTTAATGTGGCTACTATAAAAAATCTCGTGTCACAATCTCCTTCAATCATGTCGCTCAATCTCCGCGTCGACTGTTGCTTTCAAAGCTATAAATAATTGTTGCAATGCACTACCGGAACATTCGTAGAAATATCTCAGTGTAGCATTATATGTATCTGTCTTGCAACACCATCGGTAGTCTCATGCTAAAGGCAGTTGTATTTCAAAACAAAATCAATAAAATGATGGTTTCAGGCATAAACCACTGGTATTCAATGGATTAGCGGTTCCGGAAATATTTGAGGAGAACAGCTCAGCTGAACCACCCTGTACTGAGAGTAACATAAAAATATTTTATTGTAACTGCTAACTGAGACATAAACATTTCTAGGCCATGAACGAAACGAAGGACTTTTTCAAATATATTTTTCAGTAAATAACAAAATAAAACAACTACAGCCGCACGGGGTAGCCGCGCGGTTTTGGGCGTCCTGTCACGGTTCGCACCGCGGCTCCCTCCGTCAGAGGTTCGAGTCCTCCCTCGGGCATGTGTGTGTGTGTGTGTGTGTGTGTGTGTGTGTGTGTTGTCCTTAGCGTAAGTTAGTTTAAATTAGATTAAGTAGTGTGTAAGCTTAGGGACCGGTGACCTCAGCAGTTTGGTCCCATAAGATCTTACCACAAATTTACAAAACAACTACAAAAATTATCATGGAAAGCGTTGGAAACTTCGTGTAGGATTACGCTACGGTTTCTCGCAACGGGCAACAAAGCAGTTTTACTACCTCCTTTGCTGTGCTTAAAGCTAAAATATTCGTTTACCAATGGAGACTATTTTGTCGAAACAAAGTAGGGTGGTAGGTGAATTGCCGGCCGTAGTGGCCGTGCGGTTAAAGGCGCTGCAGTCTGGAACCGCAAGACCGCTACGGTCGCAGGTTCGAATCCTGCCTCGGGCATGGATGTTTGTGATGTACTTAGGTTAGTTAGGTTTAACTAGTTCTAGGTTCTAGGGGACTAAAGACCTCAGAAGTTGAGTCCCATAGTGCTCAGAACCATTTGAATTTTGGTAGGTGAATTATATTAATACCAGTGCTTGCTTAGGTCAAAGAAAATTTACTTAGTTTCCTTTCTAACGGCAACCAGCGCACAAATGAAAACACGCAGTCGTCTCATTATAAATTAGTTAAGCTTGTCTGCGGGCTGAACTGGCTTTAGTTTCGTTCTTCTACAGGCAAAGTTGTACGCAAGTGCTCATAGAGCTGTAGGCAACACGCAAACATTGTACGTCAGATGGGTTGCATACTCTGTAGGCAACTGCTGTCAAAGCCATAGAGAAATCCACAGGCTATGAATACGTGTCTGGTAGCTCAAGTTCGCACGAAAATTTCTTGAAACTGAGCAATCCGAATTTGGAATTTACAAGTTATAAAAAGTGATTGTGTACTTTCTGTAGCAAACGTTACATAACATTGCACAGCGAAGACTGTATAGCTTAAATTACCAAAAACTACCGCAAGGAATATTTCCCAAATGCAATGTCCGATTGACGCTGTTTCCACAAAATGGGACATTTTGGGAACGTTTTGGGACTTACAAAGTTATCCTGTACGGTGATTAAAACTATGTGTAACCAGGGGAAAATTTTTTCTATTGAGCATTTCTTTTTGTATACATAACTAATTGTAGAAGGTTTTTATCCACAATGAAGTTCATTTTAGTATGTTAGTGCGTCAGATTTATAAGTTATCGTAAGTATATTCTATGAGCTCCTGCGTGTACTTCGATTCTGTAGAAGCTGCACGTTACTGACAGATATGTCTTGGAAATATTTTCTGCGAAAGTGTCAGACGATTGATCATATGCAAGGTTCAGCATCTGTAACTGAAATCATACATAAATGAACTTCAGAAATAAAAATGTGTTAAAATGTGTTTGGGAATCATCTGTAGCGTACATTTCTTGAGCTTAGTCTTGCTGTTGACGGACTTCTTATTAAATTTTGATTTTCAGTAAAGTTATATTCAATACAGCCATTATTGAAGCACTTATGTCCACGTTCACATACAATTTCTGTGCAGGGAACATGATTGAATTCGTTTGTGACGAATTATAATGATCGGTTAACGATAAAGAGTGTATTATCTATTTTATGCCTTTAATGATGGAGGAGTACCTGTAGATATTTATGCAGAAACGCGAGTGGCGGCTTCGGCATTCTGCAGTAATTCATTGCAAAGCAGAGACGGGTTCATTTGAAAACATCCAGGAATGGCGAGCTCTATTATGGAGAAAGAAAAGGAGTTGGATAAGCTTCCAAGAATCTCTATAATCACAGTGGCCGCTTTAGCGAGTATACGCAGCCCCCTAGCGTGCAATTCGTCTCTCTGCTTTTATGCCCGCAGCCCTTTATACTACTTGTTGCTATCTTGCTCGCCTGGTGTGGAAACTTTGCATCATTCTCCTGAAGGGCGAGTGTTAAGGCGCTAGACATAGTGGGTTATATTTCAACTAACCTGTTGGTAATAAGATAAACGGGCTCAAAATTTTGAAACATTGTGTTGCCACAAACAAAAATATAGTTTTATGAAGTTCATTTGCAACTGCGGAATATTTCGCATATTAGCTGCATTAGCTATGAAGATATCTTCATACCTAATGCAGCTAATGCCAGAAAGGTTCCGCAATTACGATTAAATTTTGTAAATTTAGTACAACTGCAAGATCGCCACCCATATCAATTTCCTCAAACAACGTTAAAAATTAAGTAAAAATGTATAATTACCAGCTTAGAAAATTATAATTTTAATTTTATTTGTTGGGATGTATGTTAAACACCTTTTTAAACTAAACACGTTCAATATTTACCTTAAAAATTTTCAAAGTATTCTTTTCTCTGACGTATATATAATTTTTTGCGAGTAATATTACAACTATGCAGCGTAGTTCAGTGGGACGAAAGCCATTGCCAGAATTCCAGTAAATGGAAACGAGCAGAAGAGATTGACGTCAGCGTTAACCACTCCGTTATGGAGACGGTTTGTTTTTCTTTGCAAGTATTAGAACTGATCTCTTGTTATAGTGCCTATTTCCATAAATTTTTATTTTAATACAATACAGGTGCAGATATGGACTCTGACCACAATCTATTGGTTATGAACTGTAGATTAAAAATAAAGAAACTGCAAAAAGGTGGGAATTTAAGGAGATGGGACCTGGATAAACTGAAAGAACCAGAGGTTGTACAGAGTTTCAGGGAGAGCATAAAGGAACAACTGACAGGAATGGGGGAAAGAAATACAGTAGAAGAAGAATGGGTAGCTTTGAGGAATGAAATAGTGAAGGCAGCAGAGGATCAAGTAGGTAAAAAGGGCTAGTAGAAATCCTTGGGTAACAGAAGACATACTGAATTTAATTGATGAAAGGAGAAAATACAAAAATGCAGCAAGTGAAGCAGGAGAAAAGGAATTCAAACGTCTCAAAAATAGGATCGACAGAAAGTGCAAAATGGCTAAGCAGGGATGGCTAGAGGACAAATGTAAGGATGTAGAGTCTTATCTCATGAGGGGTAAGATAGATACTGCCTACAGGAAAATTAAAGAGACCTTTGGAGAAAAGAGAACCACTTGCATGAATATCAAGAGCTCAGATGGAAACCCAGTTCTACGCAAAGAAGGGAAAGCAGAAAGGTGGAAGGAGTATATAGAGGGTCTATACAGGGGCGATGTTCTTGAGGACAATATTATGGAAATGGAGGAGGAGGTAGATGAAGATGAAATGGGAGATATGATACTGCGTGAAGAGTTTGACAGAGCACTGAAAGATCTAAGTCGAAACAAGGCCCCGGGATTAGACAACATTCCATTAGAACTACTGACAGCCTTGGGAGAGCCAGTCCTGACAAAACTCTACCATCTGGTGAGCAAGATGTATGAGACAGGGTAAATTCCCTCAGACTTCAAGAAGAATATTATAATTCCAATCCCAAAGAAAGCAGGTGTTGACAGATGTGAAAATTACCGAACTATCAGTTTAATATGTCACAGCTGCATAATACTAACGCGAATTCAATACAGACGAATGGATAAACTGGTAGGAACCGACCTCGGGGAAGATCAGTTTGGATACCGTAGAAATGTTGGAACACGTGAGGCAATACTGACCCTACGACTTATCTTAGAAGAAAGATTAAGGAAAGGCAAACCTACGTTTCTAGCATTTGTAGACTTAGAGAAAGCTTTTGACAATGTTCATTGGAATACTCTCTTTCAAATTCTAAATGTGGCAGGGGTAAAATACAGGGAGCGAAAGGCTATTTACAATTTGTACAGAAAGCAGATGGCAGTTATAAGAGTCGAGGGACATGAAAGGGAAGCAATGGTTGGGAAGGGAGTGAGACAGGGTTGTAGCCTCTCCCCGTTGCTATTCAATCTGTATATTGCGCAAGCAGTAAAGGAAACAAAAGAAAAATTCGGAGTAGGAATTAAAATCCATGGAGAAGAAATAAAAACTTTGAGGTTCGCCGATGACATTGTAATTGTCAGAGACAGCAAAGGATTTGGAAGAGCAGTTGCACGGAATGGACAGTGTCTTGAAAGGAGGGTATAAGATGAACATCAACAAAAGCAAAACGAGGATAATGGAATGTAGTCGAATTAAGTCGGGTGATGCTGCGGGAATTAGATTAGGAAATGAGACACTTAAAGTAGTAAAGGAGTTTTGCTATTTGCGGAGCAAAATAACTGATGATGGTCGGAGTAAAGACGATATAAAATGTAGATTGGCAATGGCAAGGAAAGCGTTTCTGAAGAAGAGAAAGTTGTTCAAATGGTTCAAATGGCTCTGAGCACTATACGACTTAACTTCTGAGGTCCTCAGTCGCCTAGAACTTAGAACTAATTAAACCTAACTAACCTAAGGACATCACACTCATCCATGCCCGAGGCAGGATTCGAACCTGCGACCGCAGCGGTCGCTCGGCTCCAGACTGTAGCGCCTAGAACCGCACGGCCACTCCGGCCGGCGAGAAATTTGTTAACATCGAATATTGATTTAAGTGCAAGTAAGTCCTTTCTGAAAGTATTTGTATGGAGTGTAGCCATGTATGGATGTGAAACATAGACGATAAATAGTTTGGACAAGAAGAGAAAGAATAGAAGCTGTGGTGCTACAGAAGAATGCTGAAGATTAGATGGGTAGATCACGTAACTAATGAGAAGGTATTGAATAGAATTGGGGAGAAGAGGAGTTTGTGGCACAACTTGACTAAAAGAAGGGATCGGTTGGTAGGACGTGTTCTGAGGCATCAAGAGATCACCAATTTAGTACTGGAGGGCAGCGTGGAGGGTTAAAATCGTAGAGGGAGACCAAGAGATGAATACACTAAGCAGATTCAGAAGGATGTAGGCTGCAGTAGGTACTGGGAGATGAAGAGGCTTGCACAGGATAGAGTAGCATGGAGAGCTGCAACAAACCAGTCTCAGGACTGAAGACCACAACAACAACAACAACAACAACAATACAAAACATAGATTTTCATCATTGTATTGTATAAAACAGTATATTAACTAAACATTGCATGATACTTTCCTATTGAATAGTATTTAGTGAATGGATTATTGTGCCGAAAATTAACAAAAACTTAAAGCAGGGATTTCCAACAACAAAAATCAGGTCTAGCATCTGCAACATTGTATACATTCTTTTGGTCGACAGTCAACACAAATCTGATCACGTGCAGAGGCCTGTACTATATCTTCTTTAGAAGTTTTTTTGTTGTTGTCTTAAATGTTTGTGTTCCACGTTGTGCACGTCCTTACAACCAATATTGCCTTTGCAGGTAAGGTTATTAAAACACTTGAACTTTGAACATTGTGACTTTTCTTTCAGTCATAGCCTCTTTTAGGCAATGGTTTAAAATGGAAAATCCTTAGACAACGTTTCGGATTAACGGGAGCAGCAGTTTTTGAATGTCCTGGTTCTTTATTACTTTTTGCCTGATGTTCATCAGAAGAATAATAAGGATTTGTTTGGCTCGGCCTTTAGGTGCTGCGCTCTGAGAAGAAGCGTGCTGTTTCGGTACGGTCAGTAACAAGAGCACCACCTGTGGTTTCCGCCACAGAAAAATGTTGGTCATTAAACGTAAATGGATCATAAGGTCCAACGCCATTTGTTTTTAATGGGGGAGTGTCCTCTTTCTGATTGGGTTCGGCAGGGTACGGGCTTGAGTAAAAGGTATCTGTCAGATAAAAAAAAGCATTTTTTAGCCATGCCACAGGAACTAAGCAATTGCATCCAACGGTGAATAACAAAAAGATGTTATGATGAAGAATAAATATTTCGATTAAAGTGTCAGCTGGCACTGAACAAAGAGCTCGAATTTGCTCTTACTCTAAGAGTGATAGAACAATGAGACACCTAACTCAGATCTGAGTGAATGAACTGGATTTAACGAAGATTTATCTTTTATATCTTTGAGCGTTTGAGATGATAACTTACTCATCTCTCCGGCTAATAGGTAGAATATTGCAGCTGTTTCCTCCATGCAAGAACTGATGTCACGAGTGCTAGAACATCATATATTATCCTCAGATGCGATCAGACGTATGGCATGTCGAGAACGAAAACTCCTAGATGACGCTGTCACGGGCTTATTGCCACGTCTGCTAGTCCTCGTATCTTCTCCCTCCTCCGCTCCTACCCCCTCCTCTCACCACAACCCTCTTTCGACAACCTAAACTTTATAGGCTGTCAAATATTCATACAGACTGGGCGCTGCTCGGGACCATTTTGCAACACTGTAGTATCTTCAAGTCTCAAACTTTCTAAATGTTTGAATCGTTATTAGCATGCGGTTCAACTGGCTCTAAGCACTGTGGGACTTAACATCGGAGGTCATCAGTCCCCTAGACTTAGAACTACTTAAACCTAACTAACCTAACGACCTCACACAACTCCATGCCCGAGGCAGGATTCGAACCTGTTACCGTAGCAGCAGCGCGGTTCCGGACTGAAGGGCCTAGAACCGCTCGGCCGTAGCGGCCGGCTATTAGCATGTGTTTGATCACCATGTACACGTTCCGGAGGCCTTTATTGAAATAATGGAGGGTCTGAGTGAAGATGTTATGGTCAGTCTGGATGTGGAGTCGTTGTTTACAAACATGTCAATAGAAGACACTTTGCAGCTCTAGCGAGCCAGTTTGTTCAGAAAATTATAACACTGATCACGTATGTGTTAAAGGACGCATAACAACAGGTATCACGAAATGGGACATTGTAAGCGGATAGGATCTCCAACACTACGAGCAATGGACAATTATCTTTCGGCAGTTCGCGGAAAAGACTTCGATTAAGCCTCTTTTACAGTTGGCTCTTTTTTATATAGACGCATTGACGACGCATTATATGGAAAACCATAAAGATGGCCCGTTTTAGTCTCTACACGTTTGAATCCAATAGTCAACGGAACCACACAATGTACAAGAAATCGACACTACTCACCTATATTCAAATGCACATAACTTTCAATATCCAGCGTACAAAACTATTTTTGACGTTATAAATGAATATTGTATCAGGAGGATTGGGCAAAGGGGGATAAGGAGATGCCAGGAGACCTAATAAACGTGGCATGTGCCTTCATTACAAGAATTGATATCAATCCGCATTGAACAGATCATTGTTACAAACAACAATAATAATCTAGCCAGTCATGACGCCCTTGCAATATCGACAGGTAAAAGCAACACAGCTGTTCTCGTGTACCAAATAGACTACAGTAACAACACACTTGAATGTTTTGAAGCTAACGATATTACAGAACTAAAAACGGATCACTCCCAAAGGACCAAGAGACGTTTATAAGATCTAACAGTACCACCCACAAAAACATTTGTGTCCTTTGATATAATAAATATTCCCCGGGGACACACTCTCTCATTAATACAAAGGAATTTAATCAAGTACATACAGCTGAGGAATTCAGAAATTTATGAATCCATCATATTACTTGATTTTATACTCTTACATAGCTATTTTTCCTTCAAGGGCACGTTTGATATGGAAAACAATGGTCTGACAATAGGCAGCAGTCTTGCAGGCCTTCTTGATGATATATTTATGCATAACCTAGAACAAAAGTTCTTTTTAATCTATCCAAAATTTACAGGTAAAATTATACATTATACAATTATAAATGCTATAGAACTTTTCAAAGGCGTAGAGTAGGCACGAAATAACCTAGCTGATGAAATGAGTAAAATTCACCCAAAGAACATATTCTAACACAACGCATTAATTTCCTTGACACGACTGTTTACAGTGACAGTAACCAGTATCCCCCCTACCCCATGAACAATGGACTTTGCCGTTGGTGGGGAGGCTTACGTGCCTCAGCGATACAGGTAGCCGTATCGTGGGTGCAACCACAACGGAGGGGTATCTCTTTAGAGGCCAGACAAATGTGTGGTTCCTGAAGAGAAGCAGCAGCCTTTTCAGTAGTTTCAGGGGCAACAATTTGGATGAGTGACTGGCCTTGAAAATCAACCAAAATGGTCTTGCTGTGCTGGTGCTGCGAATGGCTGCAAGCAAGGGGAAACTATAACCGTAATTTTTACCGAGGTTATGCAGCTTATTGTATGGGTAGATGATGATGGCATACTCTTAGGTAAAATATTGCACTAGCAAAATAGTTCTTCATTCGGATATTCGGGCGAAGACTGCTTAGGAGGATGTCGTCGTCAGGAGAAACAAAACTGGTGTTCTAAGAATCGAAGAGTTGAATGTCACATCCCTTAACCGGGAAGATAGGTTAGAAAATTTAAAGAAAAGAAACGGATAATTTAAAGTTAGATATAGAGATCTAGTGCGACTTAGTGAAGTTCGCTGGAGCAGGTCTCCTGGTCGGGTAAGTACAGGGTTTTAAATACCAAATCAAATAGGGGTAATGCAGCAGTAGGTTTAAAAATGAGTAAGAAAATAAGAGTGCGGGTAAGCTACGATGAACAGCACAGTGAGCGCATTATTGGAGCCAAGACAGACACGAAGCCCTTACCCACCACCGTGGTACAAGTTTATATGATCAGGTGATTGATGAAAGGTATGATGAGATAAGGTAAATTATTCTGATTGTTAAGAGAGACGAAAATTTAATACTGATTGGGGACTGGAATTCCACAGTAGGAAAAGGAAGAGAAGGAAAAATAGTAGATGTGAGTGGACTGGGGGAAAAGAAATTGAAGACGAAGACGCCTGGTAGAATCTTCTACAGAGCATAGTTTAACGGTCTTCAACACTTGATTTAAGAATCACGAAAGAAGGTTGTACACGTGACACCAGAAGGTTTCAGATTGGTTATACTCGTATAATGGTAAGACAGAGATTTGGGAACCAGATTTAAAATTTTAAGACATTTCCAAGGTCAGATGTCGACTGGGACCACAATTTACTGGTTATGCTCAAAAATGTTCAAATGTGTGTGAATTCCTAAGGGACCATAAAGCTGAGGTCATCGGTCCCTAGACTTACACACTACTTGAAACTAACTTATGGTAAGAACAAAACACACACCCGTTCCCGAGGGAGAACACGGACCTCCGGCGTGAGGGGCCGCGCAGTCTGTAACATGACGCCTCAAACCGCACGGCCACTCCGCGCGGCTACTGGTTATGAACTGTAGATTAAAACGGAAGAAATTGCAAAAAGGTAGGAAATTAAGGAGATGGGAACTGGATAAGTTGACAAAACCAGAGGTTGCTCAGAGATTCAGAGGGAGCATTACGCTTCAATTGACAAGAACATGGGAAAGTAATACAGTAGCAGACGATTGGGCAACTTTGATAGATAGGCAGCAGAGGATCATATGTGTACAGGGTGACAGTTATTGATCTATACTAAAATAATCGTCGTAACTCCTGAACGATTTGCGTTAGGACGTTCAAACTACACGGTTGGCCGCGGGGTATAATGGGAATTAGTATGGACATGCGCACGCGCCTTGTTCTTGTCGGCTACTTACACTTGAAAATGTCACGGTACAGCGAAGGCCGACTATGCGAGCAATAAAAGTCCAACTGCGGCTCAAAGGATGTTTGTGACCGTGTTAAAGCTGAATACAGCCGGTCCAAGTGTACTAACGATGAAGAATTTGATTCGCAAGTTTGAGAGAATGGATTGTGTTTGTGATAAGAGTGTTGGCAATGTCGGCCATCCAAAAATGGTGAAAACGCCTGAAAAAATCGAGATCACATGCGCTGTGTTCCAAACCAGCACCATGAAATCGATCAGATGAGCTCCACAACAGGTGAGAATTAACTGGAAGACACTTCGATGAATTGTTTTTGGAGACCTGCATCTCTTCCAATACAAAATTCAAGCCCCAGTTTGTAGTGTTTCGCCAACACTATTGTCCACAGAATTGATGAACAGGTTTTTGATATGAGTATGGTTTGGTTTAGCGACGAAACCCACTTCCATTTGGATGGGTTCGTCAATAAACAAAACTGGCCCATTTGAGGGACTGAGAATCCACATTTCGCGATCGAGACGTCTCTTCACCCTCAACGAGTGGCTGTATGGTGTGAAATGACCAGTCAAAGAATAATCGGTGCGATATTCGTTGATAGCACGGTGACTACCGACTGGTATGTGAAGGTTTTGGAAAATTATTTGGACCAAATTATCCAAAGTGACTCTGATTTCGCCAAGATGTGATTCATGCAAGACGGAGCTCAACCCCATCGAAGCATAAGAGTGTTTGATTTTGATGTCCTGGAGGAGCACTTTATGGACGGCATTCTAGCTCTGGGGTACTCAGAGGCCACTGGCATGGACCTCGATTGGCCTTAATTTTCTCTGGAACTGATCACATGCGACTCCTTTTTGTGAAGCTATATTAAGGACAAGGTGTACAGCAATAATCCCAAAACCATTGCTGAACTGAAAACAGGAATTCAGGAGATCACCGAGAGCATCGATGTTCTGACACTTCAGCGGGTCATGCAGAATGTTACTATTTGTCTACGCCACATCGTCGCCAATGATGACAGGCATTTCGAACATGTCATAACCTAAATCCGAATATCTGTAGTGACGTTTAAATGTTGAATAAAGTGGGTGCACGCAGTATTTTGTAACCAGTTTACGTTTTTTTCATATAGTTCGATAATTGTCACCTTGTAAAAAGACCAACCCTAGGAAAAATCTATGGATAAGGCAGGTGATATTGAAATCAACTGATGAAAGGAGAAAATATAAAAATGCAGTACATTAAGCAGGCGAAAGGGAATACAAATGTCTAAGAAATGAGACTGATTGGAAATGCAATATGGCAAAGCGGGAATGGCTATAGGACAAATCTTAGAGCTTAGAAGCATTTTAGCAGGGGAAGATAGATAGCACTTATAGGGAAATTAAAGAGGCCTCTGGAGAAACGAGAAGCAGTTCTGTGAATATCAAGGGGTCAGAGGGAAAACCAGTCTTAAGCAAAGAAGGGAAACCTGAAAGATGTAGGGAGAATACAGAGGATCCATAGAAGGAAGATGCACTTGAGAGCAATGTTATAGAAATGGTAGAGGACCTAGATTAATTTGAGATGGGAGGTATACTGCGAGAAGAATTTGACAGACCACTGAAAGATCTTAGTCGAAGCAGGATACTGGGAATAGACGGCTTTCCGGCAGGCCTAATGATAGCCTTAGGAAAGCCAACTATGACAAAACTCTTCCATCCGGTGTGCAAGATGTATGAGACAGCCGAAATCCCCTCAGACTTCAAGAACAATATAACAATCGCAATTCCACAGAAAGAAGGTGCGAAAAGGTGTGAATATTAACGATCTATCAGTATGATAGGTGATTGCAAAATACAGAGGTGAATTATTTGTAGGAGAATGGAAAAACTGGTATAAGCTTACCTCAGGGAAGATCAGGTTGGATTTAGAAGAAATGTAGGACCAGGCGTGGGAATACTGATCCTACTACTTCTTTTAGAAGATAGGTTAAGGAAAGTCAAACCTTCTTTTACAGCATTTGCAAACTTAGATAAAGCTTATGGCTACGTTGACTGGAATACTCTCTTTGAAACTCTGAAAGTAGCAGAGGTAAAATAGGGAGCGAAAGGCTATTTACAACTTGTACAGAAAGCAGACGGCAGTGATAAGAGTCGAGGGGTATTGAAGGGAAGCAGTGGGTGAGAAGGGAATGAGACAGGGTTGTAGGTCATCCCCGATGTTATTCAATCTGCACTTTGAGTAAGCAGTAAAGGAAACCAAAGGAAAATTTGGAGTAGGTATGAAAGTCCGGAGAGAAGAAATAAAAACCTTGAGCTTTGCCGATGACATTGTAATTATCTCGGAGACAGCAAAGTGCTTGGAAGAGTAGTTGAACGGTAAGGACAGTGTCTTTGAAAGACGATATAAGATGAACATCGCCAAAAGCAAAACAAGCGATAACGGAATGTAGGCGAATTAAATCAGATGATACTGAGGGAATCAGATGAGGAAACGAGACACTTAAAGTAGTAGATGAGTTTTCCTATTTGGGCAGTATAATAACTGATCATGGCCGAAGTAGTGAGGATATAAAATGTAGATTGGTAATGACAAGAAAAGCGTTTCTTAAGAAGAGAAATTTGTTAACACGGAATATCGATGTATGGAAGTGAAACATAGGCGATAAACAGTTCAGACAAGAAGAGAAGAGAAGCTTTTGAAATACGGTTCTACAGAAGAATGCCAAAGATTAGATTGGCAGAACACGTAAGTAATGAGGAAAGAAATTTGTGGCACAACCTGACTAGGAGAAGGGCTCATTAATAGGACACATTATGAGATGTCAAGGGATTAGGGTAGGGGTGGAGGTGGGAGGGAGGAGTCGTAGAGGGAGTCCAAGTGATGAATACGGTCAGCAGTTTCAGAAGGATGTAGGTTTCAGTAGTAATTCGGAGATCAAGAGACTTGCACGGGATAGAGTAGCATGGAGAGCTGCATCAAACCAGTCTTCGTGCTGAAGACCACAACAACAAGAAGTATACTTTCCAAATGTACAGAAAACTCACTACCACCAATCTTGTTACTAACAGTACCTCATGCCACCTCAACCAACATGAAATCACTTTCTTCCGATCAACTGTGTACTGTATGCTCTACATCCCCAACAGTGAAGCAGATGACTGTAATGACATGGAGATACTAAAATCTGTAGCCCAAAACTGTAGATATGACTCCGGCCACATAAACATCCTACTTGAACAAATACAAAATAAACTGAAACAACAACCATCACTAGAGCATGATAAAAATGAGGTGCAAAATTTAGTCTGCGTTCCATTACTTGGTAAAGTGTCATTCGAATCAGGAAATCTTTTCAGACCACATAATACAAAAACATCTTTCCATACAGACAATAATCCACAAAATAAAACTCTTCAAAGTAATAAATCCACTAGAGAATGGCTTCGAAAGTCCAGCTTATATGAAGTCATGTGCCCTTGTTCCTGTGCCTGTGTAGGACAAAAAGAGCGAAACTTTGCAACCGACTACAAAGGACTTATTGATGCCCTCTGACTCAACCGCTGAAACAAGTCCAACGTTGCGTCACACATTGGCCATCATGATCACCCTGTTAGTGATATCAGTGATAATTTTTGTGTGTTACACGTTGTTGACAAAGGGTTACAGATGAATCTCCTTGAACAGGTAGATATTTACAATCGGAAGCTAAAATCACATCAGAAAATCCTTATTGACCTAACTGAATTAACACAGGACTATATGTTCCAGAATTTCCAAAACAACCTAAAACACCTTAAATTAATAAAATATATTCATCCTTCTGCATAAATTATTATTTTCTTATTCATGAAACAGTTATGTCACTTTGTTTGTTTACTGAAAACGGTTTTAAACTTAATTATTTATGGTGCCATGGCTCTACGAAAAAAAGCTCTGTCACACATCTTAGTAACCCATTCATATTACTTGCGTATTGTATGCATATGAACACTCTTGTAGCTTGCAATGTTCACTTACATACGTTATTTATGGCTGTAAATATTTATTCTGTTGTATCTCAGGTTAAAGATCGTGTTGGGGCAAAGTGTGATATCTTGCCCGTTCATATTCTTTGTACTTACGTCCAGTGTCATTAAGCCTAGTTTACACGACGATACTAGGTTGCAGGCAACTGCGCTATCGGCCACTGGGCATGCGCGCCGGGCATTTGCGCAACTCGTTGGTGAAAGTAAACACTTTCGGCATGTTCCAACTTTGGCGACACCAGTTGCATGAGTTTTGAGGTTATATGTGTTCGTAGAGTGTAGACAAACTGAAATATGAAGTGGGAAACGGAGAATAATGTTCGCTTTTTGGATATCTGTGCTGATTACAAAAATAAGCGACATATTGCTGCCTCTGGGACCGTCATGTGCTATCATTACGTAGATGGTTTGGCAGTATCTGAGCTGAAGGGCGAAATTCATTGAGTTAGGAGCACATATGTAACTGAATTAAGAAAAATAAAAGCAAGTGTAATTCTAATTGTGGCAATGCTCTCGTCTACAAGACTAAAATTGCATCCTTCGAGTTGGCGAACTCTTTGTTAAGGAATATTGTTGACAGGAGTGAATGCTATACAAATTCAAGAAGCTGCATCTTTATTCAATATTCATATGTTCAAAACATCGCTGCAGTGCTCCTCATTCACATATGGTAGAATTTTGAAATATTTCCACTGTACATATCTATCTTCAAGAGAGTAGTTTGCAAACCATTCCCTTCTTAATGCTGCCTGCTTCGAATAATTATTGTTGCTAATAATAATTATTGATGTTAATAATTATTGATGTTAATGTTAATAATTATTGATTTTAATATTAATAATTATTGGTGTTAACGAAAAAGCGTCATCACCAACTAAAACCGTGTCTTATAGCATGCCGAGTATTCTCGATTGAAATGCACGCAATATGATACGTAATTTCAGTTCCGGCGACAGTGCTTCATGCAGTACAGTACCCTCATTCCTTATCACATAACTAACTCTGTTTAGAAGAAACATGAACAGTTCTGGTGACATTCTAAGATAATTAAAAGAACTTCTTGGATCTTCCGTTATAAATTATTTGAGCAAGGATGCTGAGTAACTGAGCTGATGTCTTTTCTTCATCCAGTCTCGTAGTGAAACACGTTTCTTATTTTTTTCTTATGCAGCGATTCCGCGCAACAAGCTTTAACTCAAACGCAACTCGTGCTACGTGCAGCTCCCAAAAGTTTAATTTCAAACACGACTCAGGGACCCACAAAACGACGAAACTGAAGTGTATACTGGTGTCGCCGTGTCTACCATCATATATGAAACCACTTGCGTGCAACTCATTCCACGCAACGAGTGGCGCAACTCAATGTCGTCGTGTAAACTAGGCTTTACTGGGAATGAGCACGAAACCAGGTGCAGCTGAAAACTGTGTAAGTGGGTGTACAACCTGCACTATATCCATTATTAGAAAGAATTTATCAAGAATGCTATGAGGCAAAACATAACAATCATTTCGTTTCATAAACATTTCGCTGTCGGTAACACCCCGTCCTACGTGAGTGGTATGATGCGAACGCGGCGCTGCACGGGATCCCGCGAATAGGCGAGCGATCCATCGCGAAGTGGTGCGATGCAGTTTCCCTGTTCTACGTGTTTGGCCCAGCTGACTTACTACCGATACGTGAGAAAAATGTGTTTTCCGATTTTCTTTCTGTAAAATCTACTGTATATGAATGAAACAAAGCCACATAATCTCCTGGAGTTAGTTTTTCGGTACAGATTCTCCTTTACCTTTAAAAAATTAAAAAAAACACTACTTTCGATTTTGTGTGTTTTCTTCACTATCTAATACTTCTCATTCGATTCTAAGGAACATACCTGGCACAAGAAATTGACTGTTTTCGTATCTCTTAATTTCACATGACAACCTGATGATGAAGTGTCTATTTTCTCGATATTAATCATAGTTCAAATGGTTCAAATGGCTCTGAGTACTATGGGACTTAACTTCTAAGGTCATTAGTCCCCTAGAACTTAGAACTACTTAAACCTAACTAACCTAAGGACATCACAAACAACCATGCCCGGGGCAGGATTCGAACCTGCGACCGTAGCGGTCGCGCGGTTCCAGACTGTAGCGCCTAGAACCGCTCGGCCACCACGGCCGGCCAATCATAGTTATTGTGATACTTAATTTCTAAGTAAAGTACCGCATAAAATTTTAGGGGTTTACAGTGAATAACGTTCTAGCTAGTTTACGTTTGGCTCATTTTAGGCGATACATTGCAACGTACCAAACGTAGCTGACATATTGAAATTGTTTTGAAGCTGAAACGAAAGCCATAGCTGACTACAGTATGGAGAAAAAAGACATTGGGAATTTTATTTGAGCAATCTGGCAGAGAGCGCGCTGCCTGAGTGTGTCAAGTGCAAGTAGCCTGCAACTCAGTTCTCAACAGTTTCTGGAAACAGACGCATTATTCTACACTGAACACACCCACCCAGTCATGGCAACACATTCATTATGGTCAGACGAATGTCATTTATAATGGAAAACTCTTATCTCAATTATCAGGTAGTGAAGAAACAGTGTCTACGACAAAGGACCGAAATTAATATCATGTATTTGAAAAGGCGTATGCACGGAGAATTTCACTATTTGCATGAAGAATTGGAATGTCAGCCTTTGCTGTTAAAGGAGTATGCTCAAATGCTATCTACAGCGTTTGATTATATTGTGGATGCTATAGAACCTGTTCTGCAATTGAATCCACCTAAATTCCAGTGACCTATTTCCGTTGAACAAAGGTTGGTGGTAACTTTAAAGTAAGAAAAAAAAATAATAATTGAGTTCTTTTATTTCTTTATTCTCATAACAATATATGTATTTTGTATTTTACATGCCGTAAAGTTTAGTAAGATCTAAATAATCTAGGTGTCACATTTCTGGCGTATTTAGTTTCGACAACTGCTTTCATAACGACTTATTCATCTGCATTCTAAAATGTGACTTACTTAATAATGGCAACTCTTTCATAAATGGCAATGTCGACTTGAATCAGAGAAGGTCTTCGTCATTGTCATAAAAAAAAAAGGTTCAAATGGCTCTGAGCACTATGCGACTTAACATCTGTGATCATCAGTCCCCTAGAACTTAGGACTACTTAAACCTAACTAACCTAAGGACATCACACACATCCATGCCCGAGGCAGGATTCGAACCTGCGACCGTAGCGGTCACGCGGTTCCAGACTGAAGCGCCTAGAACCGAACGGCCACACCGGCCAGCTCATTGTTATCTTCCCGATCCTAAATCATATTTTTAATATTCTCTCTTTCTAATTCGAGAAGTGGTCGTAGACTGTCTTCTTTTTGTTTACGTTTATGCCTCGTTGCAACTGTTGTCTGTTATACGTACTTACTTCTAGTAGCAATTATTGTGACAACTTCCTCCCATTCACGGTAGAAATTATAGTGTTATTATACTTTTCATTTCTCTTGTTCCAATATGCAAAACGTCGTTGCACAGTAGTGATCGAAATATCTTGCATTGTAAGTTGAAATACAGACCACAAACCGCGTCCATTTCTCGCGAAAATATCAAACCAACTCATCGCGTCCGCTTCGTCGCATCGCTCGCCGCACGATCCCTCGCGCATGTGCGCTCACGTAGGACAATTTTACCGTTGGCGGCTGTTTAATATTTTCGCGCGGTCGCCGTGCCGCCACTCGTTTGCAGTTTGCAACAGTTCGCCCTCGCAGGACGTCGCCTCACTAAATTTCCATTATTTTCGACAGCACCGCGACCACAGCGTCTAGCTACATTGCCACATAATGCACAAAAAAAATGGCTCTGAGCACTATGGGACTCAACTGCTGTGGTCATAAGTCCCCTAAAACTTAGAACTACTTAAACCTAACTAACCTAAGGACAGCACACAACACCCAGCCATCACGAGGCAGAGAAAATCCCTGACCCCGCCGGGAATCGAACCCGGGAACCCAGGCGTGGGAAGCGAGAACGCTACCGCACGACCACGAGATGCGGGCCACATAATGCACATCCAGACAATGTTCCTAACATCTCCATCTGATGATGAACCTGCAGTGCTCGAAAACTAGTTCATGGTATAGAAAATAAATGATAAATCGTATCAAAATTTTTAAAAAACTGGTTGCATATAATACCCATATACAGGGTGTCCCAGCTATCTTGTCCACCCAAAATATCTCTGGAACAATAACAGCTATTGGAAAACGACTTACACCGGTATCAATGTACGGTTGGGGCCCATGAATGTACATATTTGGAAACATTCTAAAACGAAAGAATATGTGTTTTTTAACACATACTTATGTTTTCTTAAATGGACCTCCTATATTTTTTCTTCAGCAATCCATAGCATGACAAAGCACATACACAATGGCGTTGATTGCATCGCAATATTCCCATTACATCCCGAGATATTAAGACGCGAAGTTGACGCTTGAAACACCCGACATGCGCTGCTAGCGCACGTCCTGAGGCTCAGGCGTGAACCCCATGCTGCCCTTAATCGCGATGTGATCGACATGCGTAATCGCACTTCCATACTTATCAAGAGGTCCGAAACGAATGGGCATCACTTTGAGCATGAGATGTGAACTCTATGTTTAGTATGTAGTGCTGGTATAGCAGTGGAAGTTTCTACAAAGGGCCATTTTACCGAGTGATGTTAAGAAACATTTGTTTGCAACAATTTGTCATTTAACGCATTAGATAAACATAACATTGATAATTATGTGATAATAAAACTAATTGGTTAAACATGTTTACATTCATCTTCTATGTCCTACCTGAACTTCCCAAATCAAAACATTTTTACCTAAACAACGGTAAAACTTTTAGTCCACTTGCTCGTTTCACTAAAACCATCAACATGAATTTTACTATTACGAGTGAATGATTAACTGTCTCTTGCGCTAGATCTATAGTAAAGTAAAGTTTTAACGTTGAACGGCATTACCTTTTTAGTAACGGATTAACGATAAGCGAAGTTAACTTTGTGACTAACGTTGCGGTACACAGATATGTTACAGAACCGCATCACCCCTAGCCTATGGGATAAATACCTGCTGGAATGTACGACGTTAATGCAGGATGGCAGCAGACCGTATTATTCGTTTCGGACCCCTTGATAAGTATGGAAGTGTGATTACGCATGTCAATCACATCGCGATTACGGGCAGCATGGGGTTCACGCCTGAGCCTCAGGACGTGCGCTACCAGCGCATGTCAGGTGTTTCAAGCGTCAACTTCGCGTCTCAATATCTCGGGATGTAATGGGAATATTGCGATGCAATCAACGCCATTGTGTATGTGCTTTGTCATGCTATGGATTGCTGAAGAAAAAATATAGGAGGTCCATTTAAAAAAACATAAGTTTGTGTTAAAAAAACACATATGCTTTCGTTTTAGAATGTTTACAAATACGTACATTCATGGGCCCCAGCCCTGCATTGATACCGGTGAAAGTCGTTTTCCAATAGCTGTTATTGTTCCAGACATAGTTTGGTTGGACAAGATAGCTAGGACACCCTGTATATCTCCAAGACTGTGTTATGTCAAGTGCAAGGAATGCCAAATACTGTCGAACACTTAAATGCGGAAAGAGTACATACTTTATACTGCCATGAACATTGTGGGAAAACGATTGGAACGATTCAAATAGAATGAGTCTCGTGAAATGCTACAAACTAAGTACTACTGACAATGTATACACTGGAAAGCTGTGACTGTTACTTGCCTGGCTGGCCTCAATTCGCTGATGTGACGTGAATGGCAAAAGCTGATGAGTTTTATAGTTTTCATTAGAAAGATAATGTAGTTTCACGCACTTTAGGATAGTGGAAATGGTTATAAATACAGTTAAATAGTTTTCCTTCAGATCAGAAACGTGAATGTTGACAGGCAGACTACTAATTCACGGTTGTGTACTGAGTGAAAAACGGACGAACAGAATTTTCATATTGCGCTAATTGTGATTCCTTACACTTTAAAAACAGTGAACCTGACACTCATATCCCGAGGGATGGGACGGAGGAATGTTACCATTCTCAAATCGATCATGAATACGTTAAAAATAGATACAGCTGTATTTTGAGATTAACGAACCTGCTACAAGTTCGCCACCATCATCCAGCTGTTGACAGCGCCAGACAGCATCATTTATCATACATAATAAACGAAATTATGTTTCATATAGCCTTAACGCAGTCCCTCCTTTGAGACTCTTACAAGAAGTTCGCATAGTTTCCAATGTAATTTTATTTTCATTGAGTTCAGCAAATATGCGTGTTTCAATAATGTACACTCCTGGAAATGGAAAAAAGAACACATTGACACCGGTGTGTCAGACCCACCATACTTGCTCCGGACACTGCGAGAGGGCTGTACAAGCAATGATCACACGCACGGCACAGCGGACACACCAGGAACCGCGGTGTTGGCCGTCGAATGGCGCTAGCTGCGCAGCATTTGTGCACCGCCGCCGTCAGTGTCAGCCAGTTTGCCGTGGCATACGGAGCTCCATCGCAGTCTTTAACACTGGTAGCATGCCGCGACAGCGTGGACGTGAACCGTATGTGCAGTTGACGGACTTTGAGCGAGGGCGTATAGTGGGCATGCGGGAGGCCGGGTGGACGTACCGCCGAATTGCTCAACACGTGGGGCGTGAGGTCTCCACAGTACATCGATGTTGTCGCCAGTGGTCGGCGGAAGGTGCACGTGCCCGTCGACCTGGGACCGGACCGCAGCGACGCACGGATGCACGCCAAGACCGTAGGATCCTACGCAGTGCCGTAGGGGACCGCACCTCCACTTCCCAGCAAATTAGGGACACTGTTGCTCCTGGGGTATCGGCGAGGACCATTCGCAACCGTCTCCATGAAGCTGGGCTACGGTCCCGCACACCGTTAGGCCGTCTTCCGCTCACGCCCCAACATCGTGCAGCCCGCCTCCAGTGGTGTCGCGACAGGCGTGAATGGAGGGACGTGTCGTCTTCAGCGATGAGAGTCGCTTCTGCCTTGGTGCCAATGATGGTCGTATGCGTGTTTGGCGCCGTGCAGGTGAGCGCCACAATCAGGACTGCATACGACCGAGGCACACAGCGCCAACACCCGGCATCATGGTGTGGGGAGCGATCTCCTACACTGGCCGTACACCAGTGGTGATCGTCGAGGGGACACTGAATAGTGCACGGTACATCCAAACCGTCATCGAACCCATCGTTCTACCATTCCTAGACCGGCAAGGGAACTTGCTGTTCCAACAGGACAATGCACGTCCGCATGTATCCCGTGCCACCCAACGTGCTCTAGAAGGTGTAAGTCAACTACCCTGGCCAGCAAGATCTCCGGATCTGTCCCCCATTGAGTATGTTTGGGACTGGATGAAGCGTCGTCTCACGCGGTCTGCACGTCCAGCACGAACGCTGGTCCAACTGAGGCGCCAGGTGGAAATGGCATGGCAAGCCGTTCCACAGGACTACATCCAGCATCTCTACGATCGTCTCCATGGGAGAATAGCAGCCTGCATTGCTGCGAAAGGTGGATATACACTGTACTAGTGCCGACATTGTGCATGCTCTGTTGCCTGTGTCTATGTGCCTGTGGTTCTGTCAGTGTGATCATGTGATGTATCTGACCCCAGGAATGTGTCAATAAAGTTTCCCCTTCCTGGGACAATGAATTCACGGTGTTCTTATTTCAATTTCCAGGAGTGTATTTCCATAGTATTTGGTTCGTGTTATTCATATCATTTCCCTACTACTACTTTTTGATGATATTGCCCATTTTTGATTTTTTGCTATTATTTCAGCAATTTCGAGAATTTTTGAGGATGTGCTCCTGCATTTGTGTGATCAGTAATATTAGGGAATTTTGTGTGTTTATATGTTGTATTTTGTAAAATGTGTGCAAGCTGTGGCGTCCGCCATCATGATTCTGTCTCCGAGCAGTCGGAATATACAAACATCACATCATCTCGGTTCCGAGAGTTCCTGAACCTGTACAGAAAATTGGAATAGAGATGAACATAAACAACATTTTAGGCCTTTTTATCGCTCATGAAAACCACACATTGCATGTTGTACCACCATACAGCGAAACCTTCAGAGGTGGTGGTCCAGATTGCTGTACACACCGGTACCTCTAATACACAGTTGCACGTCCTCTTGCATTGATGCATGCCTGTATTCATCAAGGCACTGTTGGTCCACATTGTCCCACTCCTCAACGGCGATTCAGTGTAGATACCTCAGAGTGGTTGGTGGGTCACGTCGCCCATAAACAGCCCTTTTCAATCTATCCCAGGCATGTTCGATAGGGTTCACATCTGGAGAACATGCTCCAAACGTACATCGATAATAGAGGAGTTGTCTTGGCCAAGAATGTCCTCTTTGACTGTGGTAGTCTGCTTTTTATGTCTTCCTTGCTTCACCGGTTGTAGCTTATTTTGGTTCCGATGTAGTAGAATTTCATAAGTTCATCTACTTCATGATTATCAATTTTGATATTAAGCCTCTCGCTATTCTCATTTCTGCTACTTCTCATTACTTTCGTTTTTCTTTAGTTACTCTCAGTTTGTATTCTGTACTCATTGCACTAATCATTCCGTCCCACAGATCTTGTAATTCTCCTTCCTCTTCACCGAGAACAGCAATGTCATCAGCAAAAGTTTATCACTGATATGCTTTCACCCTGAATTTTGATCTCATTCTTGAATCTTTTCTTTTATTGCTGTCACTGTTTTTCCGGTGTACAGATTGAAAAGTAGTGGTGAAAGACGCTATCTCTGACCTACACTCTTTTTAATGCGAGCACCTTAATCTTGGTCTTCCAGTCTTTTGTTTCCTCTTGGTTCTTGTATTTACTGCATATTAACCATTTTTTCCTATAGCTTACTCCTCTTACGCCCCAGAATAGTATTCCCGGCGGACACTAAAAGATCGTCCAAGTTGTACCTCGGCAGCTCCAAGAAGTCAAAAGGCTTGAATCAGTTACTAGTAGGCTGCCCGCTATCGGGAAATGCTGAACGAATTGCGGCAAACACGGAAGGTATCGCAGCACAGGGGAAAGACCGAGCGACCAAGTCTGGAAGCGAAGTAGAATGACATCATGGAAGCTTAGAGATATCGTCATGCTAATGACAAAGCAGGGTTTCTTAAGGAATGCTTGATACAATGACTATTCAGGTGTCGAGACAGCAGAAAAAAGGTAAAGTTATTGTTGTGGTGTCACCGCCAGACACCACACTTGCTAGGTGGTAGCTTTAAATCGGCAGCGGTCCATTAGTACATGTCGGACCCGCGTGTCGCCACTGTCAGTAATCGCAGACCGAGCGCCACCACACGGCAGGACTAGAGAGACGTACTAGCACTCGGCCCAGTTGTACGACGACTTTGCTAGCAACTACACTGACGAAGCCTTTCTCTCATTTGCCGAGAGACAGTTAGAATAGCCTTCAGCTAAGTCCATGGCTACGACCTGGCAAGGCGCCATTAACCATATCTGAGAATCTAATTTGTATTGTCAAGAGCGATGTACCACAAGGATGAATTAAAGTTAAGTATAACGCAGCTACGTACTTTTCTTTATAGCATTCATTACGTATCCTGTTCCAGACTCCGCACCACCGGCGTGAATTAAATGCGTGCCTTTCGGCCTCCTATTGCAACACAGTGTTGGCTCTTCTGCCAACACTACAATTGTTATTGTCAATGATTTTTTCTTGGCGCTCTCGAGCGTAAGTAGATCCTCACAACCGCATCCCGCCGGAGTCTCTCCTGACGACTGTAGGAGACTGAAACTGGTTTCCTATATCTGGTGTCAGGAGTAGAGATGTCTACGCCTGATGCCCCACCCTTACATCTAGGACAACAGCAGACGATTGTCTAGGCCGCTCTGATGTGAAGTCAACAGCGACAAGTTGAAGTTCGTAACAATGCAGTGTGCTGAGTGAGTAGTATTTGTTTCCATTCTTGTTGTGTATTTTCTTATGGCAAAGTTGAGTCATAGGGACCTTCGCAGTATGTTAAAAGCGTCATTTGTTAGAACGAAGGAACCTACAGTCTCTCCGTGAGAACACTAGAGAAGCTTGCTTGCACCCAGTGAGATGTCTGTACTGTAATTTGTCTGTGAATGACTTGCCATGTATTCAAGCTTTGTGTGCTACCCTTAGTTCGTGTAGAAGGGTTGGTAACGGAGCACACCAGTGCACAGAATCTCGTTGGGCTACGGTGTAAAGATTAAGTATAGGTAAATTCCTGTTTTTGCCCATTGTGTGAGTAGTTTCCTTCTTTTCTGGTAAAGCGTCAGATGGAGTTCACACAAATGTGAGAAAGACAAGTAGCGATTCTGAATGAAACGGTGGAAGCTTTCAATGGGCCAATAGACGCCTTGTTACAATCTATATCGCAAATGGGGCAAGGCAATGAAGCATTGCGTAGGAGAATAGAGCAATGGGAAACCGTTGGTGCCAAGGACTAGCAGACTCAGAAGAAAATAAAACCGAGTTGAGTGTACCAGCCCATTACACCGATCAGGCAGCTGCTAACCTCAGAGCGCCATTTTCGGGAAAACCAGCCGAGAATGTATCGACTTTAATTACTGATGTACAGGCTGCCGCAAAATTGGGAAAATAGTAAGAAGAAACGTCCTTGAACATTGCTAGGGTTTCGTTACCCATCGGCCTGAAATTTGATAAGAAAACCACCGATCTTTTCCGACATTTTTTAACGTCAACATATTTTCTATCTGACGGTGACTACTACGAGCATACCGAAGGTGTTGCTATGGTGAGTCCTCCCTCTCCCGTCGTCCCTAACATGTACATGGAACATTTTGAGAAAGAAGCCTTGGAGTCAGCGGATCTAAAACCAACCTGTTTCTTCAGATTCGTGGACGACACGTTTGTTATTTGGCCACATGGAAGAGACAAGCAGATGGAATTTCTCGCACATCTCAACTCAAGACACGAGAATACCAAGTTCACCATGGAGGTAGAATCGGATGGGATGCTCCTCTTCTTGGATGTTCTCGTCAAAAGACGAGATGACGGCAGGTTGGGGCACAGCGTGTATAGAAACAAAACTCACACCGACTTATAAAATGGTTGAAATGGCTCTGAGCACTATGGGACTTAACTTCTAAGGTCATCAGTCCCCTAGAACTTAGAACTACTTAAACCTAACTAATCTAAGGACATCATACACATCCATGCCCGGGGCAGGATTCGAACCTGCGACCTTAGCGGTCGTGCGGTTCCAGACCGTAGCGCCTAGAACCGCTTGGCCACCGGGGCCGGCACACCGACTTATACCTACACGCGAATAGCCGCCACCACCCTGCTCAGAAGAACGGCGTGCTAAAAACTCTTGTACCCAGAGCTCGCGCCCTCTCTGACAAGGACAGTCTCCAACAAGAATTACCGAGCGAGGTGGCGCAGTGGATAGCACACTGGACTCGCATTCGGGAGGACGACGGTTCAATCCCGTCTCCGGGCATCCTGATTTAGGTTTTCCGTGATTTCCCTAAATCGCTTCAGGCAAATGCCGGGATGGTTCCTTTGAAAGGGCACGGCCGATTTCCTTCCCCATCCTTCCCTCACCCGAGCTTGCGCTCCGTCTCTAATGACCTCGTTGTCGGCGGGACGTTAAACACAAAGATCCTCCCTCCCTCCTCCAACAAGAATTGGCCCATCTGAAGTCCATGTTTCTGAGGAACGGTTATAAGGAAAGGAAAATCCGGGATAGTTTACGTCCGACACTCGCAACACAACCAGCAGAAACTAATGAAGAACCTGAGCATAAAAACGGCCATGGCATTTATTCCGTTTTGTGGGGCCTTATCGGGAAACGTTGGACGCATTTTACTCAAATATCAAGTAAAAACCGTCTTCTGCCCTCTAACTAAAACCAGAGCGCTTCTTGGCAGTGTTAAGGACGACCTTGGTTTACGTGAGCCAGGGGTTTACAAAATATAGTGCCAATGCGGCAAGGAATACATAGGTCAGACTATTCGCACCATTGAAGACCGATGCCGTGAACACCAACGGCACAAGAGATTGCAGGAGCCTAATAAGTCTGCAATCGCCGAGCATTGCCTATCAGAACTTCACGGCATGGATTATGACAAGACCAAGGTCCTAACGAAGACTTCGAAATATTGGGTCTGTATCATCAAAGGAGCTATAGAGATCAAAGTAAGAAAACCTGAACTGAATCGCGACAGCGGCTATTCCCTTAACCAAGCTTGGGAACCAGTCATTACCAGGATTAAGGAGAAGATAGAAATATCGCAGAATGTACTGATTACGAGGGCGGGGGGAGGAACCTCCGAAACGCCGCCGACAAACCTCCCTGGGCGCGGACCTACGAGGGAACATCCAGACGTGGCGCCACAAACCGGGAGTCGAATCCCGGCGCGGACGGCCGGGAGAGCGCCCACGGCGCCTACGGTGGAGGGAGCGCCCGAGGGAAGGGGAGGGAGTATCTGATATATACTTCACGCCCTCCGTCCCTTGGCAGTACAACAACACACCTGATGATGGCAACGAGGTCGACTGCAGAAAAATTTAAAAAAATCGTCACGAAATGCGCCTGGAGAAATTGAGGAATCAAGGTCCATTGTGGGTGACGCTAGAACTTACGTCATGTACCACGAGACACTCAGTAACGTCCAAACGTTTGACGGCTGTCTAACGGTCTAATACAGCGCTATCGGAAGCCGTCCAGCGTGAGACTCTTTAGGGAACAAATCAATGGATCATCGCAGAAGTACGAGGTGCATTCAAGTTATAAGGCCTCCGATTTTTTTTCTAATTAACTACTCACCCGAAATCGATGAAACTGGGGTTACTTCTCGATGTAATCGCCCTGCAGACGTACACATTTTTCACAACGCTGACGCCATGATTCCGTGGCAGCGGCGAAGGCTTCTTTAGGAGTCTGTTTTGACCACTGGAAAATCGCTGAGGCAATAGCAGCACGGCTGGTGAATGTGCGGCCACGGAGAGTGTCTTTCATTGTTGGAAAAAGCCAAAAGTCACTAGGAGCCAGGTCAGATGAGGAGCGAGCATGAGGAATCACTTCAAAGTTGTTATCACGAAGAAACTGTTGCGTAACGTTAGCTCGATGTGCGGGTGCATTGTCTTGGTGAAACAGCACACGCGCAGCCCTTGCCGGACGTTTTTGTTGCAGTGCAGGAAGGAATTTGTTCTTCAAAACATTTTCGTAGGATGCACCTGTTACCGTAGTGCCCTTTGGAACGCAATGGGTAAGGATTATGCCCTCGCTGTCCCAGAGCATGGACACCATCATTTTTTCAGCACTAGCGGTTACCCGAGATTTTTTTGGTGGCGGTGAATCTGTGTGCTTCCATTGAACTGACTGGCGCTTTGTTTCTGGATTGAAAAATGGCATCCACGTCTCATCCATTGTCACAACCGATGAAAAGAAAGTCCCATTCGTGCTCTCGTTGCGCGTCAACATTGCTCGGCAGCATGCCACACGGGCAGCCATGTGGTCGTCCGTCAGCATTCGTGGCACCCAACTGGATGACACTTTTCGCATTTTCAGGTCGTCATGCAGGATTGTGTGCACAGAACCCACAGAAATGCCAACTCTGGAGGCGATCTGTTCAACAGTCATTCGGCGATCCCCCAAAACAATTCTCTCCACTTTCTCGATCATGTCGTCAGACCGGCTTGTGCGAGCCCGAGGTTGTTTCGGTTTGTTGTCACACAATGTTCTGCCTTCATTAAACTGTCGCACCCACGAACGCACTTTCGACACATCCGTAACTCCATCACCACATGTCTCCTTCAACTGTCGATGAATTTCAGTTGGTTTCACACCACGCAAATTCAGAAAACGAATGATTGCACGCTGTTCAAGTAAGGAAAACGTCGCCATTTTAAGTATTTAAAACAGTTCTCATTCTCGCCGCTGGCGGTAAAATTCCATCTGCCGTACGGTGCTGCCATTTCTGGGACGTATTGAACGCGGCCTCATTTGAAAACAATGCGCATGTTTCTATCTCTTTCCAGTCCGGAGAAAAAAAATCGGAGGCCTTAGAACTTGAATGCACCTCGTACGGCAAATCAGTGGTATCTGTCTCGGACAGGATTAGGAAACCGAACTCGCAAACGAATGAACTAACGCAGGATGCGGAGGCCGATAGAGTGATCCTGCGTGAGGCAGAGAATGGGGCTCTGGATGTGTTTCTAAGGGGTATTTCTGCTGATATGTCAAGGAAGGACGGAATGGAGAACCCAACTGAGTTACCTGCTGCCATTAGGATTGCTACACAATTGGATAAGGTCGACGACACAGTGATCGTGGTCTTTCTGCTTCTGCTGTGAGTTTTCGTACGTGTGGGCGCACGGTCCATATCAGGAACTAATCAGGAACTAATGTCGTCAACCCGAATGTTCTGAATGTGGAGAGATAGGCCATAAAGCGCGTGATTGTAGGAAGAAAGCACGGGACAAGCATCGTACTAATAATCGCTCGGTAAACGGAAACTGGGGTGCCTCACCCATCGGACGGCATTTCTAGTAGAACATGAGACTGTAGAAACGTATTCAGAGACCGAGTGTTGTTTTCTACGCAAATTAAAAGGTACAGAACATAAATTTCTGGTGGACACATGAGCTCACGTTTCAGTAGTCATTCTGGATCTCTTGGGTAGAAAGAGGCTGTGGCCGCCACGGTATTGGGTACTTGGAATAGGTGACAATGACTTGAAGTCGTTTTAAGGTGGGAAATAAGTGTTTTCAAGAGCATGTAGAAGTATTGTCGCACGTATTATGCTATCTTGGATTCGACTTTTTGCTAAACACCACGCAAAAATGGACCGTTTGCAGCGTATACTCAAACTTGGGGGCATTGTTTCCACTAGAGGAAACAGCTACTAGTATTTGACTGTCGCAAGGTTCACCGGCCATGAACGTGGTACCCAATAAGCTGCGGACACAGGCACTAAACATCAGTTCGCGTGATATGATACCACAAGGTACAGGGAAGTTGATCTGAGTGAGCACGGATACGGACCTACCTAAGGATTTGTTATGTGTTGTGGAGCCATTGGAACTAACGAAGAATTGGATAAGTGACACTATTTCGTCTGCAGAGGTATAATACGCGTCAGTGATGTGGATGGAGATTTTATGACTCTAGTCAGTCTTGATAATTTTGACAAGGACAACTGAATCTTCCAAATGGTTTACTAACTGCTAATTTCAATGTTTTGTAGAAAAATGACTAGGACTGGTCAAGTGAGGACCTCTGCCGCAAGCATCTGTCAATGCATCTGTATTACATGAGAAAGTGGAAAATTTACAAGGAAATCATAGAGAAGCAAAGGAAGCTTTGTTACTGCAGTTCATTGATTTATTTAATCCAAGTGATCCATTACCAGCAACACTTCTCACGCAATACAGAATACCGACAGGGAATAATGTTCCATTGTACAAGAACCCATATCAAATTCCAAAATGTATGAAACTGATAATGGAATAATTTATCGACCAGCAGCCTGCTGATGATATTATTGAGTATAGTGATAGTTACTGGGAAGCATCCGTAATTTTGGTCCCAAAAAAAAGTCACCAGATGGCACTAAAAGTACAGATTTTACTGTGGTCACTGGTTCCTCAATGCATGAACCATCACTGATGCATATCCGATACCAAACACAACAGAGACTCTCGACAATTTGGCTCGGTGTAACTACTTCTCTACGATGGATTTAAAGGGCAGGAAACATCAAACAGAAGCAATACCAGATGGCTGATCAAAGACAGCTTTTTCTGTCCCAGGAGGTCATTTCCAATATCGTCAAATGCCATTAGGATCCAACCAGAGGATCGATCAAGTGCCATTAGGACTCAAAGAATGCACACGCCGCCTTTCAGAAACTATTGGATGGAGTACATAGGGGATTGAAACGAAAGCAATGTTTAATCTATCTGGATGACAAAATTGTGTTTTCAAAGGACACGGGAAAGCATGTACAACGTTCTGAGGAGGTATTCAAAAGACTGAGCGCAGCATGACTAAAGCTATGGTCAAACGATTCTGAATGGCAAAGAACAAAGTGGTAGTCCTTTGTGAAAGACCTAGAATGGCAACAGAAATTGAGGACCAGATACTCGATAACTGCCACATCACAATCGATGTGATGGTGAAAAACCAGAAAACCAGCCATGTATATGTTTTCAAGATCTTATACAACATTTCGAACACGATAGATTTCCGCAACTGCTCACACCCAACGAAATTCCGTCGAACTGAGGCAGCAGCAGAAATGTTGCACTTGTGTCTGGTAATGCTTATGGCCTCCTTAGCCGCATAATCACCATGCACAAGTACTGGGTCTGTTGTTATGACTCTGAGACAAAGAACTAAAGCAAGCAGTGGAGACACATGGATTTACCACTGCCAAGAAACGTGAAGACCTTTCGATCATGGGGTAAGGTGATGCTGAGTAATTTTTGGGACTACCACAATGTCATGCAAACAGACTCGTCTTGAAAATGACAATTTGTCACAGGGACGTAGTGCCATAGTCTCCTGCTGAGGTTACGAGAGGCTGTGGAGGCGAAGAGTCGCGGGAAGCTGTCAAAGAGAGCGTTTTTATTCCACAACCATGCCAAGCTCATTCTGCATTGGACAGTTACACACGCTTATTCAGTGTGTCACCTCCGTATTCACCTGACACAGCTCACAGTGATTTCTCTTTCTCTTTCCACGGACGAAGGAACACTTGTGTGGTAGGCATTTCCAGAATGACAACGAGATGATTTCCGTGGTGGAAAGTTTCATGGATACCCAAAATGCAGACTTCTACAAGTAAGGTCTCCACCAGTTCATCCGTTGTTGAGAAATTGTGTCGTATTAAAAGTAGGATAAGTAAAGAATTTCCTACAAACAACAAACAAACACCATCTAAACAGGCGATGAAAGCCCAACAATACCGACCGGCTGCCATGTCATCATCAAACCTCAGATGTCACCAGATGCAGATACGGTGGAGCGTATGCTCGGCACACTGCTCCCCTGGCTGCAATCAGTTTTCGTGACTGGTGCTATTACTTATCGATGAAGTAGCTCCTCAGTTGGCCCAAAGAGGGCTGAGTGGACCCTGATGCATCCTAGTGCTAGGCAAGCCCAACAGCACTTAACTTCGGTGATCTAACGGGAACTGGTGTTAGCACTGCGGCAAGGACGTTGGTGAAAAAAGATCAAGGCACTCAGCATATTTCATGGTCGCAGCTTGAGTTTTTTCTAGGTGATAATTAAACCACTTGTACGATTAAGACATACAACTACTTATTTGTGTAGAGTGCAACGCACTAGCGTGAGAGTCAGGGATGTGAGCCTGATCCGGATCGGATCTGCACGGCGGATCAGTGACTGTGGGCTGATACGCAGGCCAGCCTTAGTGTGGGTTTTAGGCGATTTTCGCGCTCATTTAGACAAATGCTGGGCTGTTATCCACATTCAGCCTCAGAGAATACTATACACAAACAGCTAAAGTACAATACCCCAAGGGAGGGTGAAAAGTAATGCCTCTGAAATTTTTATGTGAAAATTCTTTAAGTATTTTAAATAAATTAAACCTCATTAATATTCTACATCTTTATTATACATATCTACATATTTATTTCTCAACATAGTCATCCTGACGTCAAACACATCCCTCCCAACGAGATACCAGTTTGTTGATACACTCACTGTTATACCGGAGCCAAGGTAGCCCCTCAGGGCCGGCAACCCATATAACACCACAGAGGACGAGATTGTCTATGCCCAAAGGCGTACCCAAAAGTACCGGGGTAAACACCGGCTATTTACACACAAGATAATGGAAACAGACATTCCGTGCACGAGGTATCGACTGCCGGGAACGGAATCTGGGAAGACACCAGATGAACACTGTCGTCGGTGGCGAAGCCAAAAGCCCGGAAGGCATCCAACCCGAAGAAATCCGCCGTGGCCGCATTGTTACCACAGCTGTCCGTTGGTGGCCGAGCGGTTCTATGCGCTTCAGTCTGGAACCGCGTGACCGCTACGGTCGCAGGTTCTGCCTCGGGCATGGATGTGTGTGATGTACTGACGTTAGTTAGGTTTAAGTAGTTCTTAAGTTCTAGGGGACTGATGACCTCAGATGTTAAGTCCCATAGTGCTCAGAGCCATTTGAACCATTTTTGTTAACCACAAGGAAGGTAACTTCCCGGCGAACCGATTTATACAAGACGGAAGCCGTGAACTGACCCAAGAGGGTTATCGCTTGCTTATTATAAATAAGGAGGCACCGAGGTGTGGGCGCCCGGAAGGGGAGGGGGGGGGGCGCTCCAATCTTCGCATAAGAGGAATAGTTCATCAGCGAGACCGCTGCTCCAGTATCCACCCGCATCTGCAGCGGCCGACCGTTGACCTGAACGTCGATCATCAGCTTGGAAGAACCCGAAGACTACACCTGGTTGACATCCATGGGTGCAAATGGTTCAAATGGCTCTAAGCACTATGTGAATTATCATCTATGGTCAACAGTCTCCTAGAACTTAGAACTACTTAAACCTAACTAACCTAAGGACATCACACAACACCCAGTCATCACGAGGCAGAGAAAATCCTTGACCCCGCCGGGAATCGAACCCGGGAACCCGGGCGTGGGAAGCGAGAACGCTACCGCACGACCACGAGCTGCGGACGACATCCATGGGAATAGGCCCCCGACGGTCATTGGCTGTAAGAGGAGGGGGCTGCCGAGACCGAGCTGGCATATCCGTTACGGGTACACACTGCACAATACGCCCACCTGTCAGGGCAGTCTTCCCGTGCATAGTTCTCAAAGCATCCTGGGCAGGACGGCAGGCGGAGGGGTTGGCGGCGCTGGTGAGAGCGCGGGGGCCTCCGTGCACTGACGGTGTGCGCCGGACCCGCGGAGCAGTCCGAGGGCGCGAATTCCCGGACAGGGCGGCTGCCCTATCGGCGCTGTCCAGACAGGACGGTCGCGCCGGTCAGCGAAACGGACGGCGGCAACGTCTTCGACCTCCGCCAGTGACGCTACGGGCTCCGAGGCGTCGGGGTCGCGGAGGGCCGCTACTTCAGCCCAGGATTCCAAACGCTTGTTGGCCGCCGTAGAGACTTCGTACTTGAATGCTTGATCAATGACCTGGTCCAGAGCAGGATCGTCGAGTCTGAGGGCATCGCGCCGGAAAGCCGCGTTAGGGGCGACCTGGATGAGGTGGTCGCGGAACATCTCGTCTGCGTAGGATTACACTACTGGTCATTAAAATTGCTACACCACGAAGATGACGTGCTACAGACGCGAAGACAGGAAGAAGAAGCTGAGATATGCAAATGAATAGCTTTTCAGAGCATTCACACAACTTTGGCGCCGATGGCGGCACCTAGAACCTGCTGACATGAGGAAAGTTTCCAACCGGTTTCTCATACACAAACAGCATTTCACCGGCGTTGCCTGGTGAAACATTGTTGTGATGCCTTGTGTAAGGAGGTGAAATGCGTACCATAACGTTTCCGACTTTGATAAACGTCGGATTGCAGCCTATCGCGATTGCGGTTTATCGTATCGCGACATTGCTGCTCGCGTTGGTCGAGATCCAATGACTGTTAGTAGAATATGGAATCGGTGGGTTCAGGAGGGTAATACGGAACGGCCTCGTATCACTAGCAGTGGAGATGACAGGCATCTTATCCGCATGGCTGTAACGGATCGTGCAGCCACCTCTCGATGCCTGAGTCAACAGATGGGGACGTTTGCAAAACAACAACCATCTGCATGAACAGTTCGACGACGTTTGCAGCAGCATGGACTATTAGCTCGGAGACCATGACTGCGGTTACCCTTGACGCTGCATCACAGACAGGAGCGCCTGTGATGGTGTACTCAACGACGAAGCTGGGTACACGAATGGCAAAACGTCATTTTTTCGGATGAATCCAGGTTCTGTTTACAGCATCATGATGGTCGCATCCGTGTTTGGTGACATCGCAGTGAAAGCACATTGATAACGTGTATTCGTAATCGCCATACTGGCGTATCACCCGGCGTGATGGTATGGGGTGCCATTGATTACACGTCTCGGTCACATTCGCACTGATTGCCCTTTGAACAGTGGACGTTAAATTTCAGATGTGTTACGACTTGTGGCTCTTCCCTTCATTCGATCCCTGCGAAACCCTACATTTCAGCAGGATAATGCACATTCTCCAGATCTCTCACCAATTGAAAACGCCTGGTCAATGGTGGCCGAGCAACTGGCTCGTCAGAAAACGCCAACTCTTGATGAACTGTGGTATCGTGTTGAAGCTGCATGGGCAGTTGTACCTGTACACGCCATCGAAGCTCTGTTTGACTCAATGCATAGGCGTATCAAGGCCGTTAGTACAGCCAGACGTGGTTGTTCTGGGCACTGATTTCTCAGGATCTATGCACCCAAATTAACTGAAAATGTAATCACGTGTCAGTTCTAGTATAATACACTCCTGGAAATTGAAATAAGAACACCGTGAATTCATTGTCCCAGGAAGGGGAAACTTTATTGACACATTCCTGGGGTCAGATACATCACATGATCACACTGACAGAACCACAGGCACATAGACACAGGCAACAGAGCATGCACAATGTCGGCACTAGTACAGTGTATATCCACCTTTCGCAGCAATGCAGGCTGCTATTCTCCCATGGAGACGATCGTAGAGATGCTGGATGTAGTCCTGTGGAACGGCTTGTCATGCCATTTCCACCTGGCGCCTCAGTTGGACCAGCGTTCGTGCTGGACGTGTAGACCACTTGAGACGACGCTTCATCCAGTCCCAAACATGCTCAATGGGGGACAGATCCGGAGATCTTGCTGGCCAGGGTAGTTGACTTACACCTTCTAGAGCACGTTGGGTGGCACGGGATACATGCGGACGTGCATTGTCCTGTTGGAACGGCAAGTTCCCTTGCCGGTCTAGGAATGGTAGAACGATGGGTTCGATGACGGTTTGGATGTACCGTGCACTATTCAGTGTCCCCTCGACGATCACCAGTGGTGTACGACCAGTGTAGGAGATCGCTCCCCACACCATGATGCCGGGTGTTGGCCCTGTGTGCCTCGGTCGTATGCAGTCCTGATTGTGGCGCTCACCTGCACGGCGCCAAACACGCATACGACCATCATTGGCACCAAGACAGAAGCGACTCTCATCGCTGAAGACGACACGTCTCCATTCGTCCCTCCATTCACGCCTGTCGCGACACCACTGGAGGCGGGCTGCACGATGTTGGGGCGTGAGCGGAAGACGGCCTAACGGTGTGCGGGACCGTAGCCCAGCTTCATGGAGACGGTTGCGAATGGTCCTCGCCGATACCCCAGGAGCAACAGTGTCCCTAATTTGCTGGGAAGTGGCGGTGCGGTCCCCTACGGCACTGCGTAGGATCCTACGGTCTTGGCGTGCATCCGTGCGTCGCTGCGGTCCGGTCCCAGGTCGACGGGCACGTGCACCTTCCGCCGACCACTGGCGACAACATCGATGTACTGTGGAGACCTCACGCCCCACGTGTTGAGCAATTCGGCGGTACGTCCACCCGGCCTCCCGCATGCCCACTATACGCCCTCGCTCAAAGTCCGTCAACTGCACATACGGTTCACGTCCACGCTGTCGCGGCATGCTACCAGTGTTAAAGACTGCGATGGAGCTCCGTATGCCACGGCAAACTGGCTGACACTGACGGCGGCGGTGCACAAATGCTGCGCAGCTAGCGCCATTCGACGGCCAACACCGCGGTTCCTGGTGTGTCCGCTGTGCCGTGCGTGTGATCATTGCTTGTACAGCCCTCTCGCAGTGTCCGGAGCAAGTATGGTGGGTCTGACACACCGGTGTCAATGTGTTCTTTTTTCCATTTCCAGGAGTGTATATTTGTCCAATGATTACCCGTTTATCATCTGCATTTCTTCTTGGTGTAGCAATTTTACTGGTCAGTAGTGTATTTGGAGACCCGTGTGTTTAAGTGACATTTCCGGCTGAGACCTTGCAGTTCCGCTGCCCACTGCCGATAGGATTGGCGAGACTTCTTGCGACACTGCTAAAATTCGACACGGGCAGCCAACACATGGAACTGTCGTCGATAGTAAGCTGCGAGAACCTCACAAATCTGGGAGAAAGTCAAAGAATCCCGATGTCGAGGTTGGAGTTTCGCCAAGAGAACATACACTTTGGACTGGTTCCAGGAAGAAAGTAGGAACGACGAGCAGCCCCCTGGACAACCTGGTGGATGCGAAAATGCTGCTGGAGCCGCTTCTAGTATGTTTCCCAGTTTTCAGCATCCTCATCGAAAGCGGAAAACGGCGGTGGCGGGGGAACCGATCGGTTTTGCAAAATTTCCGTAAATAAACGTTCCTGCGTGTCCTGAGAGATCTTGCAAAACTGATGAAAACCTTGTAGTAAGTCTTGCACATTTGGACAAGCTGCTGAAGGACAACTTCCGCCTTGAGGAAGACACACGCAGGCACCATATCGTCATCACTTGTGTTGTAACTGACAATTCGCAAGTTTTCACAACAGAACTTTTATTGATGTAAGTTCACAAGGTTGATGACTGAACATACAAACGAAAGGTAACAATAACGAAAAGAGTCCCCTAATTCAGGCAAACAAAAGTTCACTTCTTATTTTCTACAAAGGTTCGTGGTAACACACACACGCAGTAGTAATCGTCCAAGTCCGAGACGAAGACGTAATCTTGGACGGTTGCAGTACACGAGGTCGGCATCCTGCGCGAACTGAATTTCGGGCCTGGTTCTAGCCCCTAAATAGCTGTCTCCAGTCAGTCAGATTTCGGCGTAGTGATACTTCCTGCAGGCTGTGGCTCGAGCTCCTCCCAGCAGGATGTAGTGCTCGGAATGTCTGTTTCAGTTATCTTGTATGTAAATAACCGGTGTTTACCCTGGTGCTTTTGCGTACGCCTTTGGGCATAGACAATCTCGTCCTCTGTGGTGTTATGTGGGTTGCCGGCCCTCAGGGGCTACCTTGGCTCCGGTATAACACTCACTGCAGAATGTTTGACGTTCTTGACAGAGCCACAGCCTCACCTCTGCTTGCTCCGTTTCATCAGGATCAAAGTGAAGTCTTGAACGATGTTGTTTAATATTTGGAAACAGATGAAAATCTTAATGAGGCAAGTCGGGATTGTACGGGAGATGATCGATGACAGCGAGCCCAAGGCCTCGGATTGTAGCAGATCTTGCAGCGCTAGTGTGTGGTCTGGCATGGTCGTGGTGAAGGAGAGGGTGCTTCATGTGAGGACGATATGTTCGAACTCGAAACTCGACTATAGCAAGCGGTTGCTCACGCACTGACGTACTTACGTTACATACCGCCATGTTACTCGCTACAATTCAGAGCCCTCTAGCGGGAGAGGCCTACAGATATGTAGACACAAAGAATGTAAAATGTTAATAACGTTTGTTTTATTTAAGAAGCTTTAAGAGTTTTCACATAAAAATTCGGAGGCACTACTTTTCAGCACACTCTTGTACACAGAACAAAGAGTACACAATTCACAGACAGATGGCGCCACACGACTTCCACCTCCCCCCTCCCTAGGTTAAGTCGACTACTGTGACTTCAGGAAGTGCATCTGGCCGTAAAATAAAATTCGCCAGTGGACGTTGTACTAGATAGGATATGGAAAATGTCAATTAACAAAAATCCACTGCTGTGTCTCGGAGTGAACAAATTCAATTTATTATCATAATAAGATTAAATAAGAAACGAAACATGATTTTGTCGGATGGGATTTCCAAAGAGAATAGCATTGTTGGAGCAGAGTTGGCATTTCGAGACGCTGAGCTTCCGTCGAGAGATCAGGCTGTCGATGGCAGTGTCGTGTGAGTTCATCAGACTGCTCACTCGGCGCTAGTTACGGCGGGCCGTAATGAGCAGCACGCAACGCATGGCTGCTGCGGCAGCGAGCGGCGACCAATTATGCTACCCGCGTTGCTGCGTGCATCCGTCAGGATGTGGACCAGCAGTCTTCTGCCGAGTAGGATGCGTGCAGTATAGCTCGGCCAGTAGCTGCACCGACAGTTCAGCTGGGGAAGGGGGTGTCGGCGGTTCCGTTGGCAGCAATTGCAGTGCAGTGCGGAAAGAACAGAAGTACTGTGTTCTGTGTACAGATTCAGGTGCCTGATTATAAAATACTCTCCTCGGACAAGTCATGTTTTGAGACTGCGATACCATGCTGCGTACGACAGAGATAGCCATAAAAATGCAACAAACGTAATAGCAACAGGAGTAGAAGTAGACGTTGCAGGTAACTGAGTCTGTGGCCTTTCAGAAAAAAGAGATTGACCTACACAGTGCGCAGTATCTCAATGCCATTTCTCTGCATACACTTTCTACGTCTACGTCTTCACCTACATCCACATACAAACTCGACAGGCTACCTAACAATGTGGGACAGAGGGTACCCTGTACTATTCCTAATCATTCCCTTTCCTTTTCCACTCTATAACGGAGCGGCAGAAAAGCGACTGTCTACTCTGATCCATCATAACATTATGACCATCTACCTCACTGCCGGTATGTCCACCTTTGGCTCGGGTACCAGCGGCGGCCGTCCGCGGTGACCGAGCGGTTCTAGGCGCTTCAGTCCAGAACCGCGCGACTGCTACGGTCGCAAGTTCGAATCCTGCCTCGGGCATGGATGTGTGTGATGTCCTTAGGTTAGTTAGCTTTAAGTAGTTCTAAGTTGATGACCTCTGATGTTAAGTCCCATAGTGCTCAGAGCCATTTGAACCATTTGATACCAGCGGCGAGATGTCGTGGCGTGGAAGCAATGAGGCCCTGCTAGGTCGCTGGAGGGAGTTGGCACCACATTTGCAAACACAAGGCACTTAATTCCGTCAACGGCCTTGCCGCAGTGGTAACACCGGCTCCCGTGAGATCACCGAAATTAAGCGCTGTTGGGCGTGGTCGGCACTTGGATGGGTGACCATACCAATTGAGGAGCTACTCGACCGAGTAGTAGAGGCTTCCGTTAATAATACCATCTTAGGACCGGGAGAGCGGTGTGCTGACCCCACGCCCCTCCTATCCGCATCCTCCACCGAGGATTACACGGCGGTCGGATGGTCCCGGTAGGCCACTCGTGGCCTGAAGACGGAGTGCTTTTAAGTCACTTAATTCTCATATATTCCGGGGATGGGTGCGATGTGCTCTGTCGTCACGTTCAGTCACATCCCAGATGTGTTTGATCAGGTTCAGATATGGTGAGTTTGGGGCCAGCACATCAATTGGAACTCGCCACTGTGTTCCTCATATCACACTATCACACTGATGGCCGTGTGACGTGGCTCATTTTCTTGCTGGATAATGCCACTACCATTGTGAAACATGATCTTGATGAACGGAAATACGTGGTCTACAAGCAGTGTACGATACTCCTTGGCCGTCATGGTACCACGAACAAGCTCCACTGGACCTATGGATGCCCACGTTAATGTTCCTCAGAGCATAATGGAGCCGTCGGTACATTCTCTCCGTCCCGCAGTTCAGGTAACAAGGAGCTGTTGCCCTGGAAGACGACGGGTTTGCACCCTCCCAGCGGCATGATGAAGAACGTATCGCGTTTCATCAGACCATGCAACGCTCTGCCACTGCGCCAATATCCACTGCCGATGGTCACGTGACCACTTCAGTCGTAGTTATCGATGTCATGGTGTTAACATTGACACATGCCTGGGTTGTCGGCTGCGGAGGAGTGTTCAGGCACACTTGTACTCTGTCCAGCATTAAAGTATGAAGTTAGTTCCACTACAGTTCGCCGCCTGTTCTTTTTTACCAGTCTACCCACCGTGTTCCTCGAACCACTCTCCATGACACTCTTGGCCTTGTGACATTGTGCATTATCCTGTTGAAAAATTCCACTGCCGTTATGAAACGTGATCGTTATGAAAGGGTGTATGTGGTGTGCAACCGGTGTACGGAACCCCTTGGCCGTCATGGTCCCTTGCACGAGCTCCACTGGACCCATGGATGCCAACGTGAATGTTCCCCAGAGCATGATGGAGCCGCTGCCAGCTTGTCTCTGTCGAGCAGTTAAGGTGTCACGGATCTGTCCGCTGGAAGGCGAGGGATTCGCGTCCTCCCACCGTCATGACGACGAACGTGTAGTGATTCCTCAGATCAGGCAATGCTCTACCACTGCACCAAAGCCCAGTGCCGCTGGTGATGTGCCCATTTCGGTTGTAGTTGCTGATGTCGTTGTGTTTACATCGACACATGCATATGTTGCCGGCTGCGGAGGCCCATCGTTAGGAGTATACGGTCTAGTGTGTGTTCAGACACACTTTTACTCCTCCAAGCACTATAGTTTGGTGTTAGTTCCACCACAGTTCGCCACCTGTCCTGTTTTACCAGTCTGACCAGCCTACGACGTTCGACGTCTGTAATAAGGGATGGCCGCCCAATCCCACGACGTCTGGACGTGTTTCCACCTTGCTTTTGCCAAGTGTTGAAGACACTCACCACAGAACTACTTGATCACCGACAAGTCGATCTGTTTCAGAAACGCTCGTCCGGAGGCTCCAGGCCATCACAACTTCCATCAGTCCGACGCAGATAGAATATGCGCCTCCCCCATTCTACAAATAGGCGGCAGGCTCATTGATATTACATGCACCGTTCGTGTGTCTGACTAGGAGCCATTCCTAGCTAGGTGACACTGCTGTCGCGTAGGTGGCTTGATGTAGGTAGTTCGTTCTGGCTCATCAGTGTATATGCTTCTGTACAGGCCCTTATTTATCTTGTCTTCACAGTCCTGACCTTATCTGACGACCGCTCACATTTTGGGCTGCATGACCCATTTACGTTGCGCCACAGTTCAGCTATTTAGTTGCAATAACGTAGGTAACAGTATATATATTGTCCCAGAAATGTTGCGCCAAATTTCGAGGTACTATAGAAGATGTGTTGAGAAACAAATGGATGATAGAAACCCATCTCTGGAAACGTCATCCAACGACGCTACAGATCAGCGAAGTTAAAGGTGTCATCGCCTGCCACTAGGACAGCCTTCGGCAGCAAACGTGACTTTTCACCCTGACGGACCACAGACGGAACGTCTGGCAGTGTTGTTTGTTATTCAGTGATTGCGACTGATCGCCGTGATCATCGGTGGATCAGTGTCGTTTTCGACAGCGAAATGTGTGAAAATGAAAGCCCCAAGAGAAGGGGTGGTATTATTCATGCTATCTGTGACACATCCTGAGGTATTTTCGTGTCGATTCTGTGCAGCGATGTATCCGAAATGTTTTCTTCGCCCACCCAGCAGAAAACCGTGATTTCTACGCTGGGCGTCACGGTTTTGACTCACGTCGTAAGGGCCGTCAAGAGAAGTGCTGAGATTTGAGCAAGGGAAAGAGGGACGATTTTCCCATGGTGTGAGACGTCCATCGTGACATTGTGCAGAACAGTGCTGAAATTTGGTGCCAATGTGACATGATTAACCCAGCTTAAACCTCACATGAGAGTCTGATCTCTGGCCTTTTCTTGCTCGAGGCAACAACTTGCTGTTTAAACCGGTGCCGAACCCGAGGGTGACGTCGCAGGGTGCTACTCCTTTGCACCATTATAAAGAGAGGTTGCAGGGACCTTCGATCCAAATTTGGAACTTGTGCTTCGCAACTGGAGAAAATGACAGGATTGGTAAGCGGCCATTTAGTTATGTTACGTAGTGTATATTCTTGTCTTCGCAAACGAAAAAACAGAATTACCAGTGCACCAAGTGCCCAGTTTCTCGGTTTGGCATACGTATGCATCAATAGATAACTGGACATCTGCCTCGAGAGAGAGTTTTCTACCTTGACAATCTAAAGTTATATCAGGCATACTCGTTATGAACTAACTGAAGTATTAACATTATATTAGACAGGGCAACGTACAGACTGGAGCTGGGAGTGTTAGGTTCCTTAATCGCGTAGATAGATAGTGGCACAACATTTGAGGGGAAAACCTAGAAATATTTCGCCTAAATTCTCTTATCACGTTATAGTTTAAGATGAAGATTTCAACTTACCAGCTACAGACTAGGAGATTAAAGTGATTGTGCAGGGTAGTAGGGACAGGAAATCGTGTGAAATTTTTCCAAGTGACTCATCCGAAAATAACCTTGAGCATTTAATTAGAGAAACGAATCATGAAAGTAATATCTTAAACATGTTGTATTCATATCGGATCTCCAGCCGGAACATATCGCCATCTGGACACAATATTTCGGCGGTCCACCTGGGCGCCATCTTCAGGTGAGTAGGCCGTCGCACTATCTCGCCGGAACTGAAATCAAGCACTTTTTTTTATTTATTGTTATTTTGAAACCTGTATTACAGGCAGACCATGCAGCAGCAGACGACGCCGCTCTTTAGCCGCAGAGAACACAAATATACAAATGAAGACTTTGAAAGAAAAAACAAGGTGGACATATAAACGGAGACAAACACTGTTTAAAATACAAGGTGCCGTTCACGGGAGGAGAGTCCAGGATAAAATTGTTCAGATACTTCGACACAGACAGAGACGAAAATTGTCACACGTGAACGTAGGGGCACAAAACGAATAACACTGAATCACTGAAGCACAAAACGACGGCACACACAGAACACGAGGCGTTGATCTCCGGCGCGAGAATGTTCACTATCCGTGTACGAGTCCGGGGACCTGCCAAGAGAGGAGGAGGGGGGTGGGGTGGGAGAAGGAGAGGGGAGAGCAGATGCCATGGGCAGGGGAGATAGGGGGGAGGGAGGAAGGGGGAGGGGAAGCCCGGGGGAAGAGGGAAGGATGGAGGGGATGGGGAAAAGGGAAAGAGAAGGGAGGGAGGGTGCCTAATGGAAAGGACACAGGATGTTGGGGGGGGGGGAGGATCAAAGTCGATAGGAGGGGTAGATGGAGGGGAGGAGGACATCATCAGGGAGAGGGAGCTGGCGGAAGCCACCTTGGGAGAGGGTTAGGAGGGTGGAGAGATGGAGACCGGGCGGGACGTGGGAATACAGGCGCGGCAGCGGGCGGGGGTGGGAGAGGATAGGGGAGACGAGCGGGTGAGGAGGATCGAGTTTACGGGAGGTGTACACGATCCGTATCCTTACAAGGAAAAGGAGGAGGTGGGGGAAGGGGATGAGATCGTACAGGATCCGCGTGGGGGAGGGGAGACGGATGCGATAGGCGAGGTGGAGAGCATGACGTTCAAGGATTTGGAGGGATTTGTAAAACGTAGGGGGGGGGGGGGGGCGGAGATCCAAGCCGGATGGGCATAACAAAGGATAGGACGGGTGAGGGATTTATAGGTGTGGAGGATGGTGGAGGGGTCCAGACCCCACGTAGAAATCAAGCACGCCGCGGCGGTTTCTTTATACGCCAACAGTGGGTCCACCGCGTCTGCGCGGAAATAACTGCCCTCTAGCGGCAGGCACAACAGCGCACTGGTGGTGAAAGCTCGCAGTAACGATAAATCGATATCAAACACTACAGACAGTTTTTGAAGACCGAGACAAGGATCGTTGTTTCTTTATGTCAAACAGGACAGGGTTCCAACTATTACCTAAAGGATATCCCTTATCTCTGTTTATAAAATTGTCAGATAGCCGAATTTCAATGGCTTCCTTCACTACACAGTCCCAATACCGTGACGCAGGGGCAACCACTTACGTCTCATCGTACAGCATTTTCTGTCCTTCCATAAGACAATGTTCCGCCACAGCAGGTTTTTCTGGCTGAAATAAACGAGTGTGGCGATGATGCCCCACGCAACGATCATGGACTGTACGAACTGTTTATCCAATATAGACTTTCCCGCAATGGCATGGAATCTTGTAGTCTCCACGCTTTCTTAAACCTAAATCATCCTTCACTGAGCCCAACAGGGCTCTGGTCTTATCTGGCGGGCAGAATACACTTTTAATATTAAATTTCTTTAAAATTATACCTATTTTTGAAGACATGTTCCCCGCAAAAGGTAGGAATGCCACCGTCTTGCTTGTATCTTCCGTTATTTTCCCGCGGAGGTATAATCTGTAGAGCACGACTGATCTGATTGTCAGTATAACCATTCTGCTTGAAGACAGCTTTTAGATGGTCCAGTTCTTGTGTCAAACTATCTACATCTGAGATGACGTAAGCTCTTTTTACCAATGTACGTAGGACCCCGTTGCATTGGTACGATGGATGACAACTTGATGCATGAAGATATCGGTCCGTATGCGTGCACTTACGATAAACACTATGTTCTAATGTCCCATCATCCCTCCTGTAGACCAAGACATCTAAAAACGGAAGTCGTCCATCCTTTTCAACTTCCATCGTGAACTTAATATTGGGATGCAGGCAATTAAAATGTTCTATGAAACTATTTAGAGCACCCCCGCTCCCCCCCCCCCCCCTCCCCAATGTGGTCGTACCATAAACGTATCGTCGACCTATCTCCAGATACAAGCTGGTCCTCAGCGCCATGTCCTCAAAATATTCCACAAACAAATTAGCGACTATGGGGGATAATGGACTCGCCATAGCCACTCCGTCAGTTTGGTCAAGGTATTTGTCATTAAATAAAAAATACGTCGACGTCAACACATGGCATTAAATCTTAGTTGTTTCTTCGTCCAAACTTTCACCAATCCACACTGCAATGAATCTTCAAGAGGAACTCTGGTAAACAGAGGCACAACATCAAAACTAACTAGCAAATTCGTGGGACTGAGACACAAAGACTTCAAACGGTGAATAAAAACCAGAGAATTGGAAATAGGGTGTTCGCATTTTCCGACATGGGGACTGAGAATGGACGCTAAACACTTGGCTAAATTTTAAGTAGAGGCGCCCAATTTGCTGTCAATAGGCCGAAGGGGTACTCCCTGTTTGTGTACCTTAGGTAAACCGTACAATCTCTTCTTCAAAAGTGAAAGCGTCTTGCGTATTATACGTTCAGTTGGATCGTTATTTAATCTTCGGTATGCCGAGTCTGCATGCAAAAGACCCATTTTATCCACGTAATTGTCCCACGAAAGAAGAACCGTTGCATTGCCCTTGTCTGCTGGAGGAATTACTAAATCCTGGTCTTCTCTCATGGAACGAATTGCGGCTCTTTCAGGCGAGGAGATTTTACGTCGTGGGGGTGGCACCTGGCGCATCGTATGAGAGACCTCTTGCCTAACCTCGTCAGCTAGATCGTTGGAAAACCTGGACACCGCTTGTTCAACGGCGAAAATGAATTCCGTAATGGGAACATTCCTGGTTGTAGGGGCTAAATTCAATCCCTTTTCTAATACTGCCAGCGTAGCATCGTCCAGTTGTTTGGTTGTGCGATTCATCACGACATGTCGACGGGGACCATCATTCATTTTTGTAGACTGAAGAAAGTCGCTGAAACTTCGAAGATTGCTTACTGACGGCGGTTGCAGGGAGCCACTCTGATATTGCCCAGGACGAACTGTCAGCCCAATCCCAGGATGCAGCAGACAGCAACGCTGAAACTTCCAAATGCAAGCAAAATAAATCCTTGGCTATGAAATCCAGTAGTCTACGTGTAAAATGAATGCGCTCCCTTACTAAGGCAAAACCATCACGGTGCTTTGTGTTGTTGGCCATTCTTGTCCCAATGTAATGAACAGTTTTGGCAAATGTAGGTATTATACCTTCATTCCGGCATCTTAGCAGGAAAGCGAGGGCTCTCAGCAACTTCCCCTTCTTCTTACGAAGTTAATCAAACTTCCTTACAAGTTCAAACATCTTCTCCCCGTAGAGGCTCTTTACGTGGCTTCGTAAACTTTCCTGGCGTAATAATTTGTTGTATTCATATCAGGTCTCCAGCCGGAACATCTCGTCGTCTGGACCCGATACGAATACAACAAATTATTACGCCGGGAAAGTTTACGGAGGCACAATATCTTAAACATACTGGTGCAAACAGACCCGAACTTTTCGATTCAGTGTAGAACATGGACTCGGTGATCATAAGACAGTTACAGCATCACTGTATACGGCTGTAAATAGGAATACAAAGAAAGGAACGAGGATCTTTCTGTTTGGGAAGAATGAGATGAAACAACCTTGCCAACACGTGGGCGGGATTCATCCTGCAACGGAATGATGCCGTCCGTCAACAATACTGGGCGTTTCAACTTGATGGTGCTCTTCAATTTCTGCAGCGTCCACGTCCTGCTGTGCAATAAACGTGGCACAGTTTTACAGAAAGTTGATGAGGACCGGACCCTTGTAATGAAAGAGAAAGGCCATCTTGACTTTACCGGAGCTGGTGTGCTTGTTGTTTCGACTACGGTGAAGAAGTTTCACTGGAAAGCCCTTAAACATACTCCATACAGTCGCAATATTTTTGGAACAAAAACTAAAAACTAGACACCGCCTGAACAGGTCATGATGGCCCAACGGTACCGATCGGCCGCCTTGTCATTCTCAGCCCACAGGCGTCACTGGATGCGGATGTGGAGGGGCATGTGGTCAGCACACTGCTCTCCCGGCCGTATTTCAGTTTCTGAGACCTGAGCCGCTACTTCCCAATCAAGTAGCTCCTCAGTTTGCCTCACAAGGGCTGAGTGCACCCCGCTTGCCAACAGCGCTCGGTAGATCGGATGGTCACCCATGCAAGTTCTAGCCCAACCCGACAGCGCTCAACTTCGGTTATCTGACGGGAACAGGTGTTACCACTGCGGCAAGGCCGTTGGCTAATATTTTTGGAACGCTGTAGGAATATATTCGTAACTATCGCTTTGCTTCGGACGAGGACTCCACGCCTGCGTACAGTCCTGTTTCCATAGGCAGCCACGAACATTTTGCCATGATAGCAGTGACCGTCTTCTCTCCCAGCAGGACAAATGTGTTAAAAACTATGGTGATTACTTTTGAAATAATAAACAGTTTACTTACATTTTTTCTATTTAAGTAGCCTGTTTATGTTTTCTTATTGGCAACGTTACGTAGCGCTCTGTATGAAAATCACTGGCTGTGCTGTGTGCAGTCTGTGACTAGTTTGCATTGTTGTCTGCCATTGTAGTGTTGGGCAGCGGTAGCTGGATGTGAACAGCACGTAGCGTTGCGCAGTTGGAGGTGAGCCGCCAGCAGTGGTGGATGTGGGGAGAGAAATGGCGGAGTTTTGAAATTTGTAAGACTGGATGTCATGAACTGCTATATATATTATGACTATTAAGGTAAATACATTGTTTGTTCTCTATAAAAATCTTTCATTTGCTAACTATGCCTATCAGTAGTCAGTGCCTTCCGTAGTTTGAATCTTTTATTTAGCTGGCAGTAGTGGCGCTCGCTGTACTGCAGTAGTTCGAGTAACGAAGATTTTTGTGAGGTAAGTGATTTGTGAAACGTATAGGTTAATGTTGGTCAGGGCCATTCTTTTATAGGGATTTTTGAAAGTCAGATTGCGTTGCGCTAAAAATATTGTGTGTCAGTTTAAACACAGTCATGTATAATTTTTCTAAGGGGACGTTTCATCCATTTGTCTCGTTTTCATTTGACTACCCCTTATAGGTGCTGACCAAGAGGAAGACCTGTTTCGGTTCTAGGGAAATGAAGGAAATGGTCTGTCCACATTAACCTTACGACACTGATACATGTAAAAGACAGATAGAAAGAAGACGAGCATAAATTTAAGGCCTTTCTAACAGGAACCTTTCAGTAATGTTGACTGGAACACACTTCTCGAAATTGTGAAGGTAGCAGTGACAAAATGCAGAAAGTGAAAGGTTGTATGCGATTTGTACAAAAATCAGACTGCGGCTGTAATAGTCAAAAGGACTAAAAAGGGAAACGATGGTGGAGAAGGGAGAGAGGCAGGGTTGTAGCCTGTCCACCATATTACTAAATCTGAAAGAAGTGCAAGCATAGAGAAAACTGAAGAGAAACTTGAAAGTAGATTGAAGTTAATTGAGAACATAAACAACTTCCAAGTTGTAGCACTATCACAAGTGGAAAAGACTTGGAAGATCAGTTTAATTGAATGTGCGGTAGCTTGCGGAAAGTGTAGAGGTGACAGACTCTTCTGACGCCAGTTTTAGAGGCCGAGAGTGGATTAACCTCTATGGTGGGTGGTGAAATTGGGTTGTCAGCCGTCAGGAAACCAGCAATTCACCGCCCTGGATCGCGGTGCAGTGCAGTGATGGGTAGATGTCTGGTTGTTGACCCACGTATCGTCATGAAAATAGCATTGTTGAACATCTGTTTCATTGTTTAGAAAACTACAACAGTCGTGAAGGTTCTCTGAGGAGACATTTCTCCCAAACCATAGGCTGTACTTTGCCGGCGAAGAGGTGCCGTTGTCACCGACAACGAGAAGAGTCGCTCGGTCAGCCAAGCGGAAAAGTCAGCGAGTCAGTGGGCACGATGACGGAAGCGGAAGTTTGCTCTCGCAGACGAAGGCGGATGAGTTTCTGCATGGTCTCGAGCTTGAACCGTAGCCCAACAGTTTAGGAGCCTGGTAGCTACTGCATGGAGGTTCACTGGTGGCACATGGTTTGCAGGCGCTAAGTCAGCAGCATCAGACTTAGAGCAGAGCAACGCTCTCGGCTAGGAGAGGTTAAGTCCAGGGGTTGATTCATGTCACCTCGAAAATCAACATAGACCTCCCCTCGAAGCTGGCGGCTATCAGGCTCCATACATCTGTTTAAAAATGAGGAGTATTTCTACAGGATTGGCTAGTGCCTGTTTTGCCAAGGCATCGATTCCCATTGTGTAAACCAAACAAAGCTATAATTCAGTCGTGTAGGAATCAGATCACCGAAAGCACGGTGGCTCTGTCTTTCCGCTGTGGCAATGGTATTACAACTCTGGCTGTCTTCGCTGATGTGGGATATGTGGTAACTGGCCCACTGCTGTGAAGATAGTAATTGTGGGATCAGCATGTCCGTCCTGACGTAACTGTACCTGGCTTGCCCCGGTCTGACCTGTTTCCATGGATTTTTTTCACTAATCGTGAGCAGCATATTTATTTCATTCAGCCATTACAAGTAAAATAACTGCAGCACAACACGCCTACCGTCTTCAGAATACCCAGCCCATCGGATCTAAGGTCATAGTAACTGTGGAAAGACTTGGTACACATCTTACAAACTGACAGTTATGCACAGCACACTGAGATTTTCCTTTACACTAGTTCAACTTGACCATCAAGTTTCATTGACTGTGTTGATTATCTTCATGGCATTTCTATGCTTATCCCGCTGATCTTCTCTCGTTTTCACAAACGGCCACGACTCCATTGAATTATCACTTACAAACTAGTAAGGTAACTTTACCAAATTCTCTCTTCTTGGCAAATTCATTAGCAGTTATTTAGCTCCATAAGGTCTCACTCAGTTGATTCCTGGTTCTCAGTATTCCTCCTTGCTTATCAGCTGGATTCTTAACTAATCATTACTTAACAAATAATTCTTGCTAGGGGTAACCCATTTCACTCGCAGTTGATGTTAGGAGTTCTTACGGGAGGACCGTTTTTCAACTAAAGGAGATTCAGGCTGCACAAAGAAGTCACAGTTAGTCAGAGACACCAGGGTTCTTCCTATTGCGACACTCATCTCTATGACTGTGCGATGACGGGGATCGCTGTACTGCTGCACGTGTTGAAGCATCTTCTCTGTACAAACGCATTCCTCTTGTGTTGCTATAAATTTGCTAAACTTCCCTCGCTTTTCGCCCACAGTAATTCAATGAATCACCAAGTCACAAAACTAATAAAACAATATTACAAATCTGTTTTCTCCTAAAAAGTTATCCATACCAATTCGTCTTTAACAATAAATGGTCCTACTCCATTGAGTTCCCACACTCAGCATCTCTTTTCCTTTATGCGGTGCTTAATTAACTCTCTGCTGTGGTACATTATCCGGAACTTTTCTATGCAACAAAAGTTTGCTTTATATTTTCCAATGAAACACATCCCCAATACTATGCGCACACATTAACCACATATGATACTACCATACGCAGTACTTTGCGGCTGGTCCCGGCGGAGGTTCGAGTCCTCCCTCGGGCAAGGTTGTGTGTGTTTGTACTTAGGATAATTTAGGTTAAGTAGTGTGTAAGCTTAGGGACTGATAACCTTAGCAGTTAAGTCCAATAAGATTTCACACACATTTGAACATTTTTGAGCAGTACGTTGACAGGTAGTTCTACTTATTTCCCTCGCTTTAACGCTTATCATAGGCTTACTCATTTTATCAATCCTAAATTTCCCTGTGCGGTACGGTACTACATCTCAAGCATTGAGTCTTAGTGATTTTGCCCTCAATTCAATTGGATTGCCTTTCAGGACAGACGAACCTTGCGACAGTACATCACTGGCGACAGTTTTCTCAGCTTGATCAATATTTCCTTGATTTACACCATGCGTCACCGAAGATCAAATTTTGCTCCCTGCCTCTTATCCTCAGTACATATTAAATTTCAATTATGATGAATCCCCGTTCCTCAGGTACCCATTCCTGTAGGAATTTAAGCTTGTCAGCACTATCACTATTATTACAAGCACTTTCACTCTTCCTTCTCTCCCCCTTCTCACCATCTGATTCTTTATCCAGTCTGTCAAGCCTCTCCAAATGCCTAATATTTCTTATCGCCAGAGAAACGTACTGATTCTTGTTTTTAGTCCGCCACTCGCATATTTCTCCTGTCTCTTCTCTGCATTCGCAGGAGTAACTGTACCGAGAAAAGTCATACTTTCCTTGACAACATTCCTTGAATATAACTTCCTGGTCTACTCTTGTTGTTGTTGTTGTTGTGGTCTTGAGTCTAGTGACTGGTTTGATGCAGCTACTCTATCGTGTGCAAGACTCTTCATCTCCCAGTACCTACATCCTTCTGAATCTGTTTAGTGTATTAATCTCTTGGTCTCCCTGTACGATTTTTACCCTCCACGCTGCCTTCCAATACTAAATTGGTGATCCCTTGATGCCTCAGAATATGCCCTACCAACCGATCCCTTCTTCTAGTCAAGTTGTGTCACAAATTTGTCTTCTCCCCAATTATATTCAGTACTTCCTCATTAGTTATGTGATCCACCCATCTAATCTTCAGCATTCTTCCATAGCACTACATTTCGAAAGCTTCTATTCTATTCTTGTCTAAACTATTTATCGTCCACGTTTCACTTCCATACATGGCGACACTCCATACAAATACTTTCAGAAACGACTTCGTGACACTTAAATCCATACTCGACGTCAACAAATTTCTTTTCTTCAGAAACACTTTTCTTGCCATTGCCAGTCTACATTTTATATCCTCTCTACTTCGACCATCATCAGTTATTTTTCTCCCCAAATAGCAAAAATCATTTACTACTTTAAGCATCTCATTTCCTAATCTAATTCCCTCAGCATCGCCGTCTTTCATTCGGTACATTCCATTATCCTCTTTTTGATTTTGTTGATGTTCATATTATATCCTCTTTTCAAGACACTGTCCATTCCGTTCAGCTGCTCTTCCACGTCCTTTGCTGTCTCTGACAGATCTACAATGTCATCGGCGAACCTCAAAAAAATGGTTCAAATGGCTCTGAGCACTATGCGACTTAACTTCTGAGGTCATCAGTCGCCTAGAACTTAGAACTAAGTAAACGTAACTAACCTAAGGACATCACACACATCCATGCCCGAGGCAGGATTCGAGCCTGCGACCGTAGCGATCGCTCGGTTCCAGACTGTAGCGCCTAGAACCGCACGGACACGCCGGCCGGCAGCGAACCTCAAAGTTTTAATTTCTTCTGCATGGATTTTAATTCTTACTCTAATTTTTTCTTTTGTTTCCTTTACTTCTTGCTACTCTTAACTCAGCTATTTGCGCTGCTATAGTTCTCATTTCCATAAATGTAACCCCCAGTGTTTTCGACTCGGACATTGTGGAACCTCTGACAGCTTGTCATCAAAGCTGTCAGAAAAGTAGCATGCATGGAAACCAACTAAAATGCGATATGCATCTCCAGTGTACACCTAGGAGAAGCTAAAGATTCTAAAAAGGACAGGACATAACAGCAACGATGTTACATATAAGAGTACCTGATGATGGGAGTATGCCGAAATGGGCTCATCGTGAATGATATAAAATATAAAAAAATTACATAGCAGTGTAGCCGGCTACTATTCATAATAATCATGTCATTAAAAGACTTATTTTACACTGCGGGCCCCAGAGAACAGAAGTTATGAACAGAGGCAATAATTATATCATGTTGGAATCTCCGTTGACGTTATCGAACTTTTTTTTTTTTAAAAAAAACAAATGTTCATATGTTTTCTAAACTAGTTTTGTTGTCTGTGTTTGGTTAAAATGCGTTAACTACGATACGTGACATCAGGAAACTCTTTGATTTATCACCAATGTAAATTGTTCCAAAGGTGGTGAATGGAGTTCATTTCTTCGTTTTAAAGAGTAAATGGTTCAAATGGCTCTGAGCACTATGGGACTTAACATCTGTGGTCATCAGTCCCCTAGAACTTAGAACTACTTAAACCTAACTAACCTAAGGACATCACACACATCCATGCTCGAGGCAGGATTCGAACCTGCGATTGTAGCAGTCGCGCGGTTCCGGACTGAAGCGCCTAGAACCGCTTGGCCACCGTGGCCGGCTAAAGTGTAAAGAAATAATTATAGACATGAACTTGTTACTCCGTATAGAGCTTAAGTCTACCACCTCGCGCGGACAGTTTGGAACTACCGATAAGGGCCGTATCTATTGTGCAGCTCTGAAACATCGACAAGCGCAGCACCTCGAAACGGCATCGAGAAGGTGATGACCAGCGCGTGAATGGAAAGAGCGGGCAGCGCCACACGTCCAGGAAGAGTTTAGCGCCCCCTGTCAACGCTCACTGAACCAGTCGTCAATCTTTAGTCGTTCCAGTTCTGTCGCAGTCTTCGAGAGCATCAGTACTGAGTAATGTAAATGTCGTGTGACAAGGGCCTCCCGTCGGGTAGACCGTTCGCCGATTTGACGCCACTTCGGCTACTTGCGCGTCGATGGGGATGAAATGATGATGATTAGGACAACCCAACACCCAGTCCCTGAGCGGAGAAAATCTCCGAGCCAGCCGGGAATCGAACCCGGGCCCTAAGGATTGACATTCTGTCACGCTGACCACTGAGCTACCAGGGGTGGACAGTACTGAGAAGGGACCCCCCTCAGAGTTAGTTATAAGTTGGTACAGTGGATAGGCCTTGAAAAACTGAACACAGATCAATCGAGAAAACAGGAAGAAGTTGTGTGGAACTATGAAAAAAATAAGCAAAATATACAAACTGAGTAGTCCATCCGCAAGATAGGCAACATCAAGGATAATCTGAGGTCAGGAGCGCCGCGGTCCCGTGGTTAGCGTGAGCAGCTGCGGAACAAGAGGTCCTTGGTTAAAGTCTTCCCTCGAGTGAAAAGTTTAATTTCTTTATTTTCGCAAAGTTATGATCCGTCCGTTCTTTCATTGACGTCTCTGTTCACTGTAATAAGTTTAGTGTCTGTGTTTTGCGACCGCACCGCAAAAGCGTGTGATTAGTAGACGAAAGGACGTGCCTCTCCAATGGGAGCCGAAAACATATTGCCCATGAAATACATCTCACGTATTTAATGCACTCTCGTCCACAGTAGCGAACAGTCAACTGCCAGCCAAGGAGCCTCGTTAGCAGGAATACTCTCTCTTCCGTGCGCTGTAATCGACTGACGTCGTGTGTTTCGATGTTTGTTTAGGTGTAGCGTCCCCATACTACGGCGCAGTTACCTCGCATCGGACGGACGGACGGACAGATAATAATTGTCTGAAAATAAAAAATTAAAATTTTTTACTCGAGGGAAGACTTGAACCGAGGACCTCTTACTCCGCATCTGCTGACGCTAACCACGGGACCACAATGCTCCTGAGCTCACTCATTCCTTGTTATTGCTTATCTTTCCCATGGACTACTCAGTTTTTTATATTTTGCTTATTTTTTTAATAGTTCCACACAACTTCTTCCTGTTTTCTCGATTGATCTGTGTTCAGTTTTTCAAGGCCTATCCACTGTGCCAACTTATAACTAAATCTGAGGGGGGTGCGATGGGGAGGTTCCCTTGTGAGTAATAGGAAGACGATACTTCGCGCTCATTCATCGAATAGTAATAGAGTGTCAGTATAATGCTACAGGAAGCCCCTTCATAACAAGAAGTTATGTTTCTTTTCTTTTTAGAAATAAAATATCCTATTAACTTGAATGTGTTACGTACAGACCATTTCAGATTTCTGCCACCGGCCATCACAACTTCTCTCCTTCCTTGTTTGTGTCGGTGCCGATTGCCACAGTAGCCGACACATCTGGCGCCCCACATTCCACAACCAACACTGCCTTCACTCTTCGCTGCACTTCCATAGAGCGTCATTCATATTTATCTCTCCTCTTTCAGAGGAGCATTGTGTTCTTTCTGGCAGGATAGCCAAAATCCTTCCATTGTTTGTGTATTTGTATTGATTTTATTTACTTGATGCGGCGCTGCTCTCCTTAACATGGCCTTTAACCCGCCTCTTACATGGCCTGAACCTACGCCTCCAGTTGCTGCTGGCTTTGACCTACTGCAGTTTATTCAGTTTCAGAACGTACTTGATGACAGCAGTCCAGCAGCTTATTAATGCACAAGCCGCTGCGGCATTAATCTGCCACAACAGCCAGCCATGTCCACAGCACACTCTCCGTGCATTTCACCGTTCCGAGCTTTCAATGAACAAGAGGAATGGAATGAGTACTACGGTCAGTTCGACTCTTATCGTTTTACACATAAAGTTCAAGCTACTAAGAAACTTTCTTATTTCTTGCCAACGGCTGGCACAGGAGTTTATCGCCTCCCTCAGAAGTTATTTGCGAGTAGTAGACCGGAGCTGCTAGTTTTTGACGATTTAGTTTCCGTGCATTTTCAACTTCTCGCGGCGTAATGAATAGTCCATTAAATTTCGGGCATGCGGCCGCGCAAATAAAACTTTCTCCACTGATATTTCGGCCGCGTATCTTCCGGACATCCTCAGAGTGAGTCAAAAGACTGACAACAAGATGCCAAGCGCGGACTTCTATGGTCCACCGCGGCGGTACTGCACATGCGGGTCACAGATGCTGGTCGGCAGCAGAGACATACGCTTACACATGCGCCGCCTGTGTTGATGACACATTTGTGGTATGGCCGCACGGGATGGATGAATTACATCGATTTCTTGAGCATTTGAATTCCATCCATGCTAGCATCAAATTTACTATGGAAATAGAAAAAGACGGCTGCATCCCCTTTTTGGATGTTGTCGTTCGCCGTAAAGTTGATGGCACGTTAGGACATGCCGTATATCGGAAACCAACACACACAAATCTATATCTTCATGCCAGTAGCTGCCGTCACCCTTCACAGACCATAGGGTCCTTAAGACCTTAGTGCATAGGGCGCACTGTATATTCGATAAAGACAATTTGCAAGAAGAGCTCACTTACCTCAAGAGCATTTTTAAATCGAATGGATTTTCTCCACTACAAATTCGTAGATCATTCAATGCAAAACTTAGAATGCAGGTATGTGATGGGGAAGAAGACAGTAATTCCTTCAGATCTAGTGCGTTTTTGCTCTATGTGGGTGCTCTTTCCTCGGAGATAGGCCGTATTCTTGAGAAACACTGTGTTAAGGTGATCTTCTGGCCCCCCACGAAGATTGCAGCATTACTCGGCTCTGTGAAGGACGATTTACTGTTTCGTAAAGGGGTGTGTATCAGATTCCTTGCGAAAATTGTGAGAAGTCGCACATAGGTCAAACAACACGCACTATTCATGAGAGATGTGTGGAGCATCGAAAATACACACGCATATTACAGCCAGAGAAGTCAGCTGTGGCCGAACATTGTACTTGTCTTGATACAAGGCATTCCACGAATTACAGTGATGTGAAGATTTTAACATGCACCTCTTCCCTTTAGGAATCTGTCATCAAGGAAGCTATGGAGATTAGATTAGCTAATAATTTAATAAGTAGAGATAATGGTTTCAATTTGGACAAAGCATGGAATGCGGCTCTTGGGGTAATTAAACTGCAGAGAAGTCGTCATGGTGTCACCGCCGCCGATCATTCATCGATAAGCGAATTGAATGTCTGTACGCCTTCACCACAGGCGGCGCATATGTAAGCGTATTTTTCTTTCGCCGACCAGCATCTGTGACCCGCATGCGCAGTACCGCCGCGGTGGAGTATGCAGGGTGTTACAAAAAGGTACGGCCAAACTTTCAGGAAACATTCCTCACACACAAATAAAGAAAAGATGTTATGTGGACATGTGTCCGGAAATGCTTAATTTCCATGTTAGAGCTCATTTTAGTTTCGTCAGTATGTTCTTCCACCTACGCTCAATGGAGCACGTTATCATGATTTCATACGGGATACTCTACCTGTGCTGCTAGAACATGTGCCTTTACAAGTACGACACAATATGTTGTTCATGCACGATGGAGCTCCTGTACATTTCAGTCGAAGTGTTCGTACGCTTCTCAACAACAGATTGGGTGACTGATGGATTGGTAGAGATGGACCAATTCCATGGCCTCCACGCTCTCCTGACCTCAACCCTCTTGACTTTCATTTATGGGGACATTTGGAAGCTCTTGTCTACGCAACCCCAGTACCAAATGTAGAGACTCTTCGTGCTCGTATTGTGGACGGATGTGATACAATACGCCATTCTAGAGGGCTGCATCAACGCATCAGGGATTCCATGCGACGGAGGATGGATGCATGTATCCTCGCTAACGGAGGACATTTTGAACATTTCCTGTAACAAAGTGTTTGAAGTCACGCTGGGACGTTGTGTTGCTGTGTGTTTCCATTCCATGATTAATGTGATTTGAAGAGAAGTAATAAAATGAGCTCTAACATGGAAAGTAAGCGTTTCCGGACACATGTCCACATTATTTTCTTTCTTTGTGTGTGAGGAATGTTTCCTGAAAGTTTGGCCGTACCTTGTTGTAACACCCTGTATAAGTCCGCGCTTGGCATCTTGTCGTCAGTCTTGTGACTCACTCTGAGGATGGCCGGACGATACGTGACCGAAATATCAGTAGAGGAAATTTTATTTGCGCGGCTGCATGCCCGAAATTTAATGGACTATTTAGTTTCCGCCCTGACTTAAGGTTACGAGGATCAGATACAGGTTGCAGCAGCTCGTTAAAAGTTCTTACATCTGCGGAAAAAGCTAGAACAGACATATCGTCAGTGGGTCACTGAACTTCAGGGATGGACACGACTGTGTCGTTTTCAATATAGCTGTAGACAGTACTATAGTGACGCAATGATTCGTGATGCAATTAAGTACGAAGAGCCAGACGGAAGTATTAGTGGAAATATTCTCAAACATTCGGATCCTACTTTCAAACAAATATTACAAATTTTTGAACGTCAGGCACCCATGTGACAGGGCTGCTCCCGTTTGCAGTGTAACGCAAACTGACAAACCGGTACGGCCTTGCGACCAGCCACAGCATGCTAACGGGCCACCACGCCGGGGACAGAGTAGTGTGTCAACGCGAGTGCCTGTTCTGAAATCATATCCCCGCTGCTTTTCCACATTAAAAAGACAATATTGCCCTTCGCGGAACTCAACTTGCTTTGCCTGCGGGAAGCCAGGTAATGTACAGTCTGTTTGCTTGCAACAGGAAAAAAGCTCTACCCGTGTCCGCTCTAGTAAGCGTGGAACACCTCACTCAGTGCAAGTTCAAATGGTTCAAATGGCTCTGAGCACTATGGGACTTAACATCTGAGGTCATCAGACCCCTAGACTTAGAACTACTTAAACCCAACTAACCTAAGGACATCACACACATCCATGCCCGAGGCAGGATTCGAACCTGCGACCATAGCAGCAGCGCGGTTCCAGACTGAAGCGCCTATAGCCGCTCGGCCACAGCGGCTGTCTCAGTGAATGTAGTTCTTCCTAAACTGGCTACCGGCCCTAATAACGACCAAATTCAGGAAGTGCCTTCACCAGCCCAAATGCTATGCAACGACAGTTAATCAACCAGTTTGTGAACATAGTCATCGCTGGACGCTGTGTGCAACTTCATTTAGACACTGGCGCTTCCATTACATTTTTTAATCGTGTCACTTATGAACAGTTGGGCTCGGGACAGTTGAAGTCTTGCACGCAACTTAGCGCATTTAACGGTCAGGACGTTCCAGCGCTTGGTACATGTAGTACCAAGCCACATTCCAGTCTCACGCCAGAACAGTGACATTTAAAATTTTACGGTTGTGAGACTGTCAAAATATTTTTGTGTTAGATTCGTTTGATTTGTTTGGTCTTCGTATTAAGGACAAAGCACTTTCTGTTTGTGCTTTCAACCCAGAAGACAGTGTTACTCAGTTGATTGAGGGGTTTCCTGATTTATTTTCTGAAGGACTTGGCAGAAAAAATAATTTTGTGGCGCACGTTACAAGGAAGCACCACACGCAACCCAAGTTTTCGCAGGCACGTTCCGTCCCTCATACACTTCTAGACAAAGTTGCAAGTGAACTTAAAGAATGACAAGACAATGTTCTTATCCAGGGTAGTCAATGGGCTTCTCCCTTAGTAATCTTACCAAAGCCCTCTGGAAGACTTCGTCTTTGTGTTGACTTTAAATCCACTGTGGATCCACGAACAATAATTGACTTTTACTTATTACCTCACCCTGGGGAATTAATGGACAGGCTTGGTGGAGGCAGTTGTTTTTCAGAAACTGACTTGCGCGATGAGTATTGCCGATTTCGCTAGATGAGGTCGCTCAGAAAGTGTTCGTGGTCACCACAAATTTAGGGTTGTTCAAATTTTTGCGCTTACCCATTGGCAGCGCTTCCGCACCTGCCATATAATAACGCTACTTACTGTAAATCAGCTTACTGGAAAAGTTCCATTCTGTTCAAATTCTCTCTCTCTATTCGTTTAGTCGGTTCCAACTCTTCGTGACCTCATGAACCAAATCACGCCACTTTTTCCTGTCTTGCACTTTCTCCCGTAGACCTTCCAGGTCTTGCTTCTGTGATGCCATCGATCCATCTCATCCTCTGACGTGCTCTTCTTCTAGTTCCTTCAATCTTCCCCAGCATTAATGTTTTTTCCAGCGAGGCATGCCTTCGCATTGTGTGTCCAAAGTAGGTCAGCTTTTGTTTTAACATTAGACCTTCCAGGGAGAAATCTGGTTTAATTTGCTCCAATATTGATCTGTTGGTTCTCTTTGCAGTCCATGGAACTCTAAGAAGTTTCCTCCAACACCACAATTCGAAGGAGTTAATTCTTCGCCGTTCAGCCTTTCTAATGGTCCAGGTCTCACATCCATACATCACAACTGGAAAGACGATAGCCCTCACAATACGGATCTTTGTTGCTAGTGTTATATCTCTGGACCTTATAACCTTGTCAAGGTTTGACATCGCCTGTCTACCGAGCAACAGGCGTCTCCGGATTTCATGGCTGCAGTCGCCATCAGCAGAGACCTGGGAACCGAGATAACTGAATGTGGTCACTACCTCCATGGTTTCTCCTGCTATATCCCACGAATTGGTAGGTGTAGTTGCCATAATTTTCGTTTTATTCACATTCAGCATAAGACCGGCCTTTTCACTTTCGTCTTTCACCTTCAGTAAGAGTGTTCTCAATTCTTCTTCACTTTCTGCCAACAGGATCGTATCATCCGCGTACCTGAGGTTGTTTACATTTATTCCAGCTATTTTAATTCCTGTTTCTCCTTCATCTAGCCTCGCATTCCTCATAACATGTTCTGCATACTATATTGTGGTGTCAGGATGTACACCGGAGGAACCTATCAGTAACCTTCGTACCCTTTTTCAAGTACTTTCAGCTACAGTTTTGAAGTGTCGCCTGGAAAAATGTGTGTTTATTCAGACTGAAATTCAGTACCTAGGGAATGTTCCTAATAGTAAGAGCGTTCATCCCCTTGAATCACATTTGCTGGCCATCTGGGACGTCCTTATACCCAACGCAGCCCACATCGCGGCTCCGTTGCATCGTTTGCGCCGGAAGAATCTGCCTTTTGTTTGCTGCAACGAGTGTCATAACGCATTCCAGAAACTTAAAAATGAGTTGTTGAATGACAGATGCTTTGTTCATTTCGATCCCTCTAAGCCTGTGGTCCTGGCAGTGGACGCTTTTCCGTACGGAATCGGAGCTGCGCTCTCGCACCAATCTGGCTCACGTGACAGGCCGATTGCTTTCGCTACCACGTTACTGACAAAGACTCGATGTAACTATTCCCAAATCGAGAAGGAAGCGCTCGCTAGTATCTATGGCGTGACAGTTTCACCATTCTGTTTGGTCGGAAGTTTTACCTAATGACGGACCATAAGTCACTTCATTCTTTGTTTCATCCGTCCAAACGTATTCCGCCGCACAAGGCTCACAAGCTGCAACGTTGGGCTTTGTTATTGTCACAGTATCAGTACGAAATATTGTACTGGCCCACGTCGAAGCATGCAAATGCTGGCGACCTTTCTCGCCTTCCTGTTGGTCCTGATCGCGAATTAGATCTTACTGCCGCTTCTTGTTGTCAGATCTTTGCACAGGACACTGAATTTCTACAGACTTTTCCACTACACTAGCGGAAAACTGCACAGGGCACAGAACCGACCCCTGACTTGAATATTTCGTTGCACTACATCCGTACTGTTCGGCCTCGATCAGTGAAAAACATTCAGAATACTTTTGTGCGCCAATATTTGGTCGTCGGCATAGCCTCTCCGTCCAGCATGGTGTGACTTTATTGCAAAATGACTCTGGCCATTCGCGTGTGCTTATTCCTAAAGTGTTGCGAAAAGATGTGTTGTTATTGCTCCACCAAGGACACTGGGGAATTGTACGCACAGAACAGTTGGCGCGTCGGCACTGTACTTAGCCGGGCATGGTCGCCCTCACCGAATAGATGACGTCATATTGTCGCACTTGCGCTGAAACTCTACCGGCTCCGTCGCAAACGTTTTCAGCTTGACCAAAGTGTCAATCGCCGTGGCAACGAGTGCATATTGATTTTGCTGGTCCCGTTTCGAACACTCACTGGCTTATTGTTGTGGTCTCTTTTAGCAAATATCCGTTTGCGGTGCCCAAGAATTCGACTACGTTGCGCAGTACCATTCAGCGTTTGTCATCTATTTTTTGCTTGCAAGGTTTGCCTGAAGTGTTGGTTACAAACAATGGGTTGCAGTTTACGGCTTAGGACTTTGCACAGTTTTATACAGCCAATGGTATCACACAGATTACTAGTGCTCTGTTTCATCCTTAGACCAACGGAGAAGCTGAACAATTTGTGCGTTCGTTCGAACGAGAGATGAACAAACAACGTGCCTCCCACACGCGGGAGCAAGCACTGCTGCTCTTCCTCGCGACATACCGATCCCACCCCCGCGATGGTCCGTCGCCGGCGGAACTTTTACACGCCCGGCGCCACAGCACGCTGCTTCGGTTGTTGCACCCACCGCAGCGCACGGCGCTTCCAACGCTCCGTAAGTATCGCATTGCGCCTAATGATTCTATTCTTTTCAGAGTTTTTGGTAATATCAGGCGCTGGGAGAGAGGAACAATCCTTTGAAATCTGGGCAGTTGCATATATTTCATTCAAGGTGCTGCTCGGTTGCTGAGCCGCCATCAGAACCAGATTTGTGTTTGTCGGTTGCGAGATCCTTTCGCAAATTTTCTGTCCACAGATTAGCATCCTCCCGGGATCTTTCGGGCAGCGCGGCCATCCCCGGGTGCCTCTTCGGTATTGCGTGTGGAATCGATGGAGCTGGACTCATCGCCTTCGCCGCCGTACCAGCTCAACTTCCCAGCGCTCGTCATTGTCGTCGTTGCCGCCACCCTCTCCGTTTTTCGTCGGATCGGATCAGGGAGCGGGTGGGAGCCTTCTCGGGGGTTATCCGACCTACGTTCCCCTCGGAGCGTAGGATAGATGTCTGGGGGCTCAGCATCGGTCCCAGTTGCGGCTCCCTGCCCCTCATGCCATACACTTTCCTAACGGCCGCCCCCCCCCCCCCCCACCGCTGCGACCCCCCCCCCCCTTGTCGTAAGATAGATCGCTACACAACAACGGTCCGGTATTTTTCTGGAGGGGGGGAGGGAGGTATGTTCAATCCTAAAGCATCGATTGCACACCGGTAAGCGCAGCTCCGCGAAACGATATCAAGAAGACGCTGACCCGCGCGCAAAATGGAAAGCGCGGGCAGCGCCACAGCTCCTGGAAGACAGAGTTCAGCACCCCCTGTCAATGCTTACTTAACCAGCCGCCCATCGCTGGTTGGCCCAGTTCTCTCGAAGGTTTCGAGGGCATCAGTGCTGAGTAATAGGAAGACGGTATTTAGCAACCGTACTGCGAATAGTAATAATGTGTCAGTGTAAGGCACGGGAATGAGAGGAAGCCACCTCATAACAAGAAGTCATATTTCTTTTCTTTTTAGAAATAAAATGTCCTATTAATTTGAATGTGTCATCTACAAAACATTTTGTATTTCTGCCACTGTCCATCGCAACTTCTCTCCTCCCTTGTTTGTGTCGACACTGACTCCCACAGTAGTCGACACACCTGTTTTAGGTAGGAAGGTGAGAAATCGTTTGTAGTTTGCGGTAATCAATGAAGATGAATACGAAATCCTGTTGTTTAGCCTGGGGTCCAGCTTACGTTGAATGGTGAAAAGTTGTCTGTTGGCAAAGCCAGCGAATGAGAATATGGTTCAAATGGCTCTAAGCACTATGGGACTTAACATCTTAGGTCATCAGTCCCCTAGACTTAGAACTACATAGACATAACTAACCAAAGGACATCACAGACATCCATGCCCGAGGCAGGATTCGAACCTGCAACCGCAGCAGCAGCGTGGTTTCGGACTGAAGGTATGAGAATATCTATAATTCCTGTTTACTTATATTGCATTTCGATGAGCGGTTTATGTCCGTTTTGATGCCCTTATGGTTCCAAGCAGAATAGTCTTATCTCCACGTTCAATAGCTGCCTTCGCGCCATGAAGTACAAGGTGCATTCAAGTTCTAAGGCCTCCGATTTTTTTCTAATTAACTACTCACCGGAAATCGATGAAACTGGCGTTACTTCTCGACGTAATCGCCCTGCTGTCGTACACATTTTTCACAACGCTGACGCCATGATTACATGGAAGCGGCGAAGGCTTCTTTAGGAGCCTGTTTTGACAACTGGAAAATCGCTGAGGCAATAGCAGCACGGCTGGTGAATGTGCGGCCACGGAGAGTGTCTTTCATTGTTGGAAAAAGCCAAAAGTCACTAGCAGCCAGGTCACGTGAGTAGGGAGCATGAGGAATCACTTCAAAGCAGTTATCACGAAGAAACTGCTGCGTAACGTTAGCTCGATGTGTGGGTGCGTTGTCTTGGTGAAACAGCACACGTGCAGCCCTTCCCGGACGCTTTTGTTGCAGTGCAGGAAGGAATTTGTTCTTCAAAACATTTTCGTAGGATGCACCTGTTACCGTAGTGCCCTTTGGAACGCAATGGGTAAGGATTACGCCCTCTATGTCCCAGAACATGGACACCATCGTTTTTTCAGCACTGCCGTTACCCGAAATTTTTTGGTGGCGGTGAATCTGTGTGCTTCCATTGAGCTGACTGGCGCTTTGTTTCTGGATTGAAAAATGGCATCCACGTCTCATCCATTGTCACAACCGACGAAAAGAAAGTCCCATTTATGCTGTCATTGCGTGTCAACATTGCTTGGCAACATGCCACACGGGCAGCCGTGTGGTCGTCCGTCAGCATTCGTGGCACCCACCTGGATGACACTTTTCGCATTTTCAGGTCGTCATGCAGGATTGTGTGCACAGAACCCACAGAAATGCCAACTCTGGAGGCGATCTGTTCAACAGTCATTCGGCGATCCCCCAAAACAATTCTCTCCACTTTCTCGATCATGTCGTCAGACCGGCTTGTGCGAGCCCGAGATTGTTTCGGTTTGTTGTCACACGATGTTCTGCCTTCATTAAACTGTTGCACCCACGCACGCACTTTCGACACATCCATAACTCCATCACCACATGTCTCCTTCAACTGTCGATGAATTTCAATTGGTTTCACACCACGCAAATTCAGAAAACGAATGATTGCACGCTGTTCAAGTAAGGAAAACGTCGCCATTTTAAGTATTTAAAACAGTTCTCATTCTCGCCGCTGGCGGTAAAATTCCATCAGCCGTACGGTGCTGCCATCTCTAGGACGTATTGAAAATGAACGCGGCCTCATTTTAAAACAATGCGCATGTTTCTATCTCTTTCCACTCTGGAGAAAAAAAATCGGAGGCCTTAGAACTTGAATGCACCCCGTAAGTGACAGTACAAGTAGCGGATGTTCGTGCACAGAAAAAAATTAGTTATTTTCATTTGCTGATAATTTCATGACCACTGTTTTATGTGATTCAGAACGGGGTATTCGTTTTCATTACCTTGAATAATCTAGATTTCAAAAGAAAGTCTTACCATAATTAAGCACACGTCCACGTACGTGCTTTCCAATGGGAAAACGGAGGGAGATGAAATTGCGCATTGTTGAAACATCAGAACTATTCTCATTGTTTTCTGCTTCCATCCCGCACGGGGTAGCCGTGCGGTCAGGGGCGCCTTGTCACGGTCCGTGCGGCTCCCCACGTCGGAGGTTCGAGTCTTCCCTCGGGAATGGGTGCGTGTGATGTCCTTAGCGTAAGTTAGTTTAAGTTAGATGAAGTAGTGCGTAAGCTTAGGGACCGATGACCTCTGCAGTTTGGTCCCATAAGCCCTTACCACAAATTTCCAATTTCCAATTTCCAATTTCCAAAAGAAAGTCTTATCATAACAAAGCACCCGTCGACGTACGTGCTTGGGCAATGGGAAAACGGACGGAGATAAAGTTGCGCATTGTTGAAACATCAGAGTTATTCTCAATGTTTTCTGCTTCCGCCCCGCGCGGGGTAGCCGTGCGATCTAGGGTGCCTTGTCACGGTCCGCGCAGCTCCCCAAGTCGGAGGTTCGAATCTTCCCTCGGGCAAGGGTGTGTGTGTTGTCAATAGCATAAGTTAGTTTAAGTTAGATTAAGTAGTATGTAGGCTTAGGGATCGATGACCTCAGCAGTTTGGTCCTATAAGACCTTACCACAAATTTCCGATTTTCTGCTTCCACCTATTCCCTCACGTAAGAAAAGTGACGGCTAAGACTCCAATGAAGAGTCTTTGGCTCCTGTGGCGAAGTATTTTGCAGATTTTCCAAAACTTCATATTCTTTCACTGACAAGAAGAGAAATTTTCTCCTTGTGCACGCATCTACCATGGTATAATTGTTATTAAAGCAAAGGTAATGACTTATATCAGGTAGCAATATTAAGTAGAAAATCCATATATGAAAAAATGTGATTTACGTCTAATTTTTGAACGTATTTGTAATCCTATTTTTAACGACTGATAGATAATGAATGCCAAAATGCCAATGTTACAATACCAGGTTTTCTGTTTCAACAAGGATTCAAAAATTTAGATTTACTTTGTCTTCCTCTAAATCCAAACTATCTCAATTATACCACAGTGGAGCACAAGAATGTCAGCATCGACGTAAATAATATTGTATTTTGGAGTGGAAATATGACCATCAGATTTGGACCGATGTGCAAACCTGCTTGAGACAAATTTAGCTATTTACGTACTGGAATACCACAATACAACCCGTCTCATAATTCGTATTAAAGGATTCTAGAGGTTGCGGAAGGAACTTAGCACATAAAGTTTTGATAAGGAACTCACGACCAGATTCTCTGCCTCGTGATGACTGGGTGTTGTGTGATGTCCTTAGGTTAGTTAGGCTTAAGTAGTTTTAAGTTGTAGGGGACTGATGACCATAGATGTTAAGTCCCATAGTGCTCAGAGCCATTTGAACTATTTCACGACCAGGAACGTACCGCTTGGATATGAAACATGTTTGAATATCGGGTCACTTTCAAATCTCCCGCGTCACAGTACGCGCACAAAGGAGACATAGAGCTCTGACCTGTGTGCTCTAAAGGAGCCCATGGCATGGGAAATGTTTCGAACACTTGGTTCCTCTCCTCTTCTAGGTAACGGAGGACGTCCTCTTCAAAGTCTGTAGTGTAGTGCGTCCGTGGAGCACCGCAGTCAACCTTCCTAATTGCGAACGTATCATCTTCGCGCAGCCGTTGTTGCAATCGGCCGAATACAGTATGTGATATAATTACAACAGGAACTGATGACGACTCCCTCTTCTCATTTTGTTTGCATGTCATGAAGCGGGAGAAATTAAAATTATCTGATATTCAAACTTATTTTATATCCAAACAATACATTTCCGGACGTTGGTTCCGTACCAAACTGTCTACTAAGTCCGCTCAACAACACCTAGAAGCTTGTAATAAGGATTGTGGAACACCATGTATAATATGACTTCTTAACTGAGTAAAAAAAAAAAAAAAAAAAATCCGTCAGTGTAATGGACTGCATTCAAATGGATATGAACAGAAAGTTAGTAGGAAACTGCACCAGAAATCTATATCGCAGCATTCTTTTACTGCCTTTTTTATATTTTGCCTGTATATCAATAGTAAAAGCTAATTTACTTTCATTCCAACTCATGAGCACACTGGTTGAATTCTTAAATTCACGCAAAGAGAACAGGTCGCACGATCTTCCGGTTGGCGGAATTGGTGAAGGCGAAAAGCCTCGCTCGCGGGGTGGAATCAGAGCTAACTATTTGTAGTATCGTTCCCAAAACCGATCGCGGTCCTCTGGTTTGGAGCCGAGTGGAAGGCATAAACCAGAGGCTCAGACGATTCTGCGGAGATCTGTGGTGCAAATTTCTCGACCTCTGCTATCGGGTGGAGAAATGTAGGGTCCCCCTGAATAGGTCAGGTGTGCACTACACGCCGGAAGCGGCTACAAGGGTAGCGGAGTACGTGTGGAGTGCACATGTGGGTTTTTTAGATTAGAGAATTCCCTCCCTAGGGCCGACAAGACGCCTCCTGAGACGCGGCAAGGTAGGAGTAGGCAAACTGCAACAGGGAATAACAATATTAATGTGCTAATAGTAAACTGCATGATCATCTATAGAAAGGTCCCAGAACTGATCTCATTAATAAACGGTCACAACGCCCATATAGTACTAGGGACAGAAAGTTGGCTGAAACCAGACGTAAACAATAATGAAATCCTAAACTCAGATTGGAATGTATACCGCAGAGACAGGCTGGACAGTGAAGTGGGAGGCGTGTTTATAGCGATAAGAAGTGCAATAGTATCGAAGGAAATTGACGGAGATCCGAAATGTGAAATAATTTGGGTGAAGGTCACTGTTAAAGCAGGCCAGACATGGTAATTGGATGTCTCTATAGGCCCCCTGGCTTAGCAGCTGTTGTGGAAGAACACCTGAAGGATAATTTGGAAAGTATTTCGAGTAGATTTCCCGACCATGTTATAGTTCTGGATGGAGATTTTAATTTGCCGGATATAGACTGGGAGACTCAAACGTTCATAACGGGTGGCAGGGACAAAGAATCCAGTGAAATTTTTTTAAGTGCTTTATCTGAAAACTACTTTGTGCAGTTAAACAGAGAACCGACTCGTGGCGATAACGTATTAGACCTTCTGCTGAAACAGACCCGAACTATTTGGAACAGTTAAAGCAGAACAGGGAATCAGCGATCATAAAGCGGTTACTGCATCGATGATTTCAGCCGTAAATAGAAATATTAAAAAAGGTAGGAAGATTTTTCTGTTTAGCAAAAGTGGCAAAAAGCAGATTACGGAGTACCTGACGGCTCAACACAAAAGTTTTGTGTCAAGTACAGATAGTGTTGAGGATCAGTGGACAAAGTTTAAAACCATCGTACAAAATGCGTTAGATGAGTATGTGCCAAGCAAGATCGTAAGAGATGGAAAGGAGCCACCGTGGTACAACAACCGAGTTAGGAAACTGCTGCGGAAGCAAAGGGAACTTCACAGCAAACATAAACATAGCCAAAGCCTTGCAGATAAACAAAAATTACGCGAAGCGAAATGTAGTGTGAGGAGGGCTATGTGAGAGGCGTTCAATGAATTCGAAAGTAAATTTCTATGTACTGACTTGGCAGAAAATCCTAAGAAATTTTAGTCTTATGTCAAAGCGGTAGGTGGATCAAACGAAAATGTCCAGACACTCTGTGAGCAAAATGGTACTGAAACAGAGGATGACAGACTAAAGGCCGAAATACTAAATGTCTTTTTCCAAATCTGTTTCACAGAGGAAGACTGCACTGTAGTTCCTTCTCTAGATTGTCGCACAGATGACAAAATGGTGGATATCGAAATAGACGACAGACGGATAGAGAAACAATTAAAATCGCTCAAAAAAGGAAAGGCCGCTGGACCTGATGGGATACCAGTTCGATTTTACACAGTGTACGCGAAGGAACTTGGCCCCCTTCTTGCAGCGGTGTACCGTAGGTCTCTAGAAGAGCGTAGCGTTCCAAAGGATCGGAAAAGGGCACAGGTCATCCCCGTTTTCAAGAAGGGACGTCGAACAGATGTGCAGAACTATAGACCTATATCTCTAACGTCGATCAGTTGTAGAATTTTGGAACACGTATTATGTTCGAGTATAATGACTTTACTGGAGACTAGAAATCTACTCTGTAGGAATCAGCATGGGTTTCGAAAAAGGCGGTCGTCTGAAACCCAACTCGCGCTATTCGTCCACGAGACTCAGAGGGCCATAGACACGGGTTCCCAGGTAGATGCCGTGTTTCTTGACTTCCGCAAGGCGTTCGATACAGTTCCCCACAGTCGTTTAATGAAAAAGTAAGAGCATATGGACTATCAGACCAATTGTGTGATTGGATTGAAGAGTTCCTAGAGAACAGAACGCAGCATGTCATTCTCAATGGAGAGGAGTCTTCCGAAGTAAGTGTGATTTCAGTTGTGCCACAGGAGAGTGTCATAGGACCATTGCTATTCACAATATACATAAATGACCTGGTGGATGACATCGGAAGTTCACTGAGGCTTTTTGCGGATGATGCTGTGGTGTATCGAGAGGTTGTAACAATGGAAAATTGTACTGAAATGCAGGAGGATCTACAGCGAATTGACGCATGGTGCAGGGAATGGCAATTAAATTTCAATGTAGACAAGTGTAATGTGCTGCGAATACATAGAAAGATAGTTCCCTTATCATTTAGCTACAAAATAGCAGGTCAGCAACTGGAAGCCGTTAATTCCATAAATTATCTGGGAGTACGCATTAGGAGTGATTTAAAATGTAATGATCATATAATGTTGATCGTCGGTAAAGCAGATGCCAGACTGAGATTCATTGGAAGAATCCTAAGGAAATACAATCCGAAAACAAAGGAAGTAGGTTACAGTACGCTTGTTCGCCCACAGCTTGAATACTGCTCAGCAGTGTGGGATCCGTACCAGATAGGGTTGATAGAAGATATAGAGAAGATCCAACGGAGAGCAGTGCGCTTCGTTACAGGATCATTTAGTAATCGCGAAAGCGTTACGGAGATGATAGATAAACTCCAGTGGAAGACTTTGCAGGAGAGACGCTCAGTTGCTCGGTACGGGCTTTTGTTGAAGTTTCGAGAACATACCTTCACCGAGGAGTCAAGCAGTATATTGCTCCTTCCTACGTATATCTCGCGAAGAGATCATGAGGATAAAATCAGAGAGGTTAGAGCCCACACAGAAGCATACCGACAATCCTTCTTTCCACGAACAATACGAGACTGGAATAGAAGGGAGAACCGATAGAGGTACTCAGGGTACCCTCCGCCACACACCGTCAGGTGGCTTGCGGAGTATGGATGTAGATGTAGAAATTAAAGTTGTCGATAAAAATGTCTTGAGAAACTGGGTTGTGTTACAGCCTCGAACTTAAACACTATTGTATTGTTGGCTGGCATACGTAGAAAGGAATTCAATGACAGAAGATAATCTAAAACATCCTGTGTAGTGAAATGCAGATAACTGTACCTTGAGGTTTTGTTCACGTCTTATTTATACAGCTATGCATCTACATTCAAACTATTTCGTATGTTATTCCTTGCAAAAATGCATAATTAACTCCTAAATAGATAAGCAGCCGGACAAAAATTTAGTGACCACCAGCAGACGTAGCTCAAATACTGTGTAACACAGACTTTAACTTTCATAGTGGCCCCAATATGACGAGGAAGAAAGTAAACAGTTTTCTTCACCTACGTTAGATTCAGCTTAAGCCACTGATTAATGATTTGTTACCGGCCGAAGTGGCCGTGCGGCTCTAGGCGCTACAGTCTGGAGCCGAGCGACCGCTACGGTCGCAGGTTCGAATCCTGCCTTGGGCATGGATGTGTGTGATGTCCTTAGGTTAGTTAGGTTTAATTAGTTCTAAGTTCTAGGCGACTGATGACCTCAGAAGTTAAGTCGCATAGTGCTCAGCGCCATTTGAATCATTTTTTGAATGATTTGTTTGTTTGTTTGTGTTCGTGTGTGTGTGTGTGTGTGTGTGTGTGTGTGTGTGTGTGTGTGTGTGTGTGCGTGCGCGCGCATGTGTGTGCGTGCGTGCGCGTGTAGACCTGTGAACACGGCTGTTATCGTCTTGGAAGTCGAAAGTGTCGTCTGCATACTCATCATGAAAATATAGTAAAAGGGACAACAGTTGGTCACCAAGAATATTGAAACGTCTTGGCTTATGATCGCGGTAACCTGGATTTGTGAGCCGCACTCGTCGTATGGGAAGCACCCCATATACAACACAGAATCAACTCAGGCCTGGACTACACGCTCCAGACTGGGTGAAACGCCTCATTGGGTCGTCGGTGCACCTGAGGCCTTGCATCCCTTGAAAAGAGGCAATATCGCGATCACACTACGCGCCTCAAGTCAACTACTGTTCGTCGAATACATAATATCATGTGCCGCTGGAAGCAATGGCCTTTTGTGAGGTACTCGACACCAAACGTCCATTCCTTACTGTTTCCTTCACAATGTTCGCTCGGCAGTTGGTCGCGGTGGACCTACATTTACCGAGTGCAGCTTATTACTGTTGCTGTCAGTTATGACGTTTCTGTTACCACGGTTCTTGCGCTGTGTTACATGGCTGTGACTTGTACATCAATCCTTGTAGACAGGTTGGAAAGTCCACGCTGATATACCAAAAAATCGGGCAACTTCATTCACGGTGTGTTCATGGGCGTATCTAAACACGATAACTCCTGTCTACCATTCTGTAACGCCGTCGCCCATCTTCCTGCGCTGATTCCACACGACCGACCAGCACATCTAAGTCTACATACATACTCCGGCAGCCACGGTATGATGCTTGGCGGATAGTACCCTGTACCACTACTAGTCGTTTTTTCTGTTCCACTCGCAAACAGAGCAAGAGAAAAACGATTGTCTATAGGCCCCCGTCTGACCCTTAATCTCTCTAATCTCATCTTCATCGTCCTTACGCGAAATATAAGTTAGCGGCATTAGAATGCTCTGCAGTCAGCTTCAAATGGCGGTTCTCTAAATTTCATCAGAGACAAGGGTATCGTCAGGGGTACCGCAATTAAGTGTGGTAGAACCGCTGGAAAGGAACGTCGCTACCACGTTACTGACAAAGACTCGATGTAACTATTCCAAAATCGAGAAGGAAGCGCTCGCTAGTATCTATGGCGTGACAGTTTCACCAATCTCTTTGGTCGGAAGTTTTACCTAATGACGGACCATAAGCGACTTCATTCTTTGTTTCATCCGTTCAAACCTATTCCGCCGCACAAGGCTCAGAAGCTGCAACGTTGGGCTTTGTTATTGTCACAGTATCAGTACGAAATATTGTACTGGCCCACGTCGAAGCATGCAAATGCTGGCGACCTTTCTCGCCTTCCTGTTGGTCCTGATCGCGAATTAGATCTTACTGCCGCTTCTTGTTGTCAGATCTTTGCACAGGACACTGAATTTCTACAGACTTTTCCACTACACTAGCGGAAAACTGCACAGGGCACAGAACCGACCCCTGACTTGAATATTTCGTTGCACTACATCCGTACTGTTCGGCCTCGATCAGTGAAAAACATTCAGAATACTTTTGTGCGCCAATATTTGGTCGTCGGCATAGCCTCTCCGTCCAGCATGGTGTGACTTTATTGCAAAATGACTCTGGCCATTCGCGTGTGCTTATTCCTAAAGTGTTGCGAAAAGATGTGTTGTTATTGCTCCACCAAGGACACTGGGGAATTGTACGCACAGAACAGTTGGCGCGTCGGCACTGTACTTAGCCGGGCATGGTCGCCCTCATCGAATAGATGACGTCATATTGTCGCACTTGCGCTGAAACTCTACCGGCTCCGTCGCAAACGTTTTCAGCTTGACCAAAGTGTCAATCGCCGTGGCAACGAGTGCATATTGATTTTGCTGGTCCCGTTTCGAACACTCACTGGCTTATTGTTGTGGTCTCTTTTAGCAAATATCCGTTTGCGGTGCCCAAGAATTCGACTACGTTGCGCAGTACCATTCAGCGTTTGTCATCTATTTTTTGCTTGCAAGGTTTGCCTGAAGTGTTGGTTACAAACAATGGGTTGCAGTTTACGGCTTAGGACTTTGCACAGTTTTATACAGCCAATGGTATCACACAGATTACTAGTGCTCTGTTTCATCCTTAGACCAACGGAGAAGCTGAACAATTTGTGCGTTCGTTCGAACGAGAGATGAACAAACAACGTGCCTCCCACACGCGGGAGCAAGCACTGCTGCTCTTCCTCGCGACATACCGATCCCACCCCCGCGATGGTCCGTCGCCGGCGGAACTTTTACACGCCCGGCGCCACAGCACGCTGCTTCGGTTGTTGCACCCACCGCAGCGCACGGCGCTTCCAACGCTCCGTAAGTATCGCATTGCGCCTAATGATTCTATTCTTTTCAGAGTTTTTGGTAATATCAGGCGCTGGGAGAGAGGAACAATCCTTTGAAATTTGGGCAGTTGCATATATTTAATTCAAGGTGCTGCTCGGTTGCTGGGCCGCCATCAGAACCAGATTTGTGTTTGTCGGTTGCGAGATCCTTTCGCAAATTTTCTGTCCACAGATTAGCATCCTCCCGGGATCTTTCGGGCAGCGCGGCCATCCCCGGATGCCTCTTCGGTATTGCGTGTGGAATCGATGGAGCTGGACTCATCGCCTTCGCCGCCGTACCAGCTCAACTTCCCAGCGCTCGTCATTGTCGTCGTTGCCGCCACCCTCTCCGTTTTTCGTCGGATCGGATCAGGGAGCGGGTGGGAGCCTTCTCGGGGGTTATCCGACCTACGTTCCCCTCGGAGCGTAGGATAGATGTCTGGGGGCTCAGCATCGGTCCCAGTTGCGGCTCCCTGCCCCTCATGCCATACACTTTCCTAACGGCCGCCCCCCCCCCCCACCACTGCGACCCCCCCCCCCCCACTCCTTGTCGTAAGATAGATCGCTACACAACAACGGTCCGGTATTTTTCTGGAGGGGGGGGGGGGGAGGGAGGTATGTTCAATCCTAAAGCATCGATTGCACACCGGTAAGCGCAGCTCCGCGAAACGATATCAAGAAGACGCTGACCCGCGCGCAAAATGGAAAGCGCGGCAGCGCCACAGCTCCTGGAAGACAGAGTTCAGCACTCCCTGTCAATGCTTACTTAACCAGCCGCCCATCGCTGGTTGGCCCAGTTCTCTCGAAGGTTTCGAGGGCATCAGTGCTGAGTAATAGGAAGACGGTATTTAGCAAGCGCACTGCGAATAGTAATAATGTGTCAGTGTAAGGCACGAGAATGAGAGGAAGCCACCTCACAACAAGAAGTCATATTTCTTTTCTTTTTAGAAATAAAATGTCCTATTAATTTGAATGTGTCATCTACAAAACATTTTGTATTTCTGCCACTGTCCATCGCAACTTCTCTCCTCCCTTGTTTGTGTCGACACTGACTCCCACACCTGTTTTAGGTAGGAAGGTGAGAAATCGTTTGTAGTTTGCGGTAATCAATGAAGATGAATACGAAATCCTGTTGTTTAGCCTGGGGTCCAGCTTACGTTGAATGGTGAAAAGTTGTCTGTTGGCAAAGCCAGCGAATGAGAATATGGTTCAAATGGCTCTAAGCACTATGGGACTTAACATCTTAGGTCATCAGTCCCCTAGACTTAGAACTACATAGACATAACTAACCAAAGGACATCACAGACATCCATGCCCGAGGCAGGATTCGAACCTGCAACCGCAGCAGCAGCGTGGTTTCGGACTGAAGGTATGAGAATATCTATAATTCCTGTTTACTTATATTGCATTTCGATGAGCGGTTTATGTCCGTTTTGATGCCCTTATGGTTCCAAGCAGAATAGTCTTATCTCCACGTTCAATAGCTGCCTTCGCGCCATGAAGTACAAGGTGCATTCAAGTTCTAAGGCCTCCGATTTTTTTTCTAATTAACTACTCACCGGAAATCGATGAAACTGGCGTTACTTCTCGACGTAATCGCCCTGCTGTCGTACACATTTTTCACAACGCTGACGCCATGATTACATGGAAGCGGCGAAGGCTTCTTTAGGAGCCTGTTTTGACAACTGGAAAATCGCTGAGGCAATAGCAGCACGGCTGGTGAATGTGCGGCCACGGAGAGTGTCTTTCATTGTTGGAAAAAGCCAAAAGTCACTAGGAGCCAGGTCACGCGAGTAGGGAGCATGAGGAATCACTTCAAAGTTGTTATCACGAAGAAACTGCTGCGTAACGTTAGCTCGATGTGTGGGTGCGTTGTCTTGGTGAAACAGCACACGTGCAGCCCTTCCCGGACGTTTTTGTTGCAGTGCAGGAAGGAATTTGTTCTTCAAAACATTTTCGTAGGATGCACCTGCTACCGTAGTGCCCTTTGGAACGCAATGGGTAAGGATTACGCCCTCTATGTCCCAAAACATGGACACCATCGTTTTTTCAGCACTGCCGTTACCCGAAATTTTTTTGGTGGCGGTGAATCTGTGTGCTTCCATTGCGCTGACTGGCGCTTTGTTTCTGGATTGAAAAATGGCATCCACGTCTCATCCATTGTCACAACCGACGAAAAGAAAGTCCCATTTATGCTGTCATTGCGTGTCAACATTGCTTGGCAACATGCCACACGGGCAGCCGTGTGGTCGTCCGTCAGCATTCGTGGCACCCACCTGGATGACACTTTTCGCATTTTCAGGTCGTCATGCAGGATTGCGTCCACAGAACCCACAGAAATGCCAACTCTGGAGGCGATCTGTTCAACAGTCATTCGGCGATCCCCCAAAACAATTCTCTCCACTTTCTCGATCATGTCGTCAGACCGGCTTGTGCGAGCCCGAGATTGTTTCGGTTTGTTGTTACACGATGTTCTGCCTTCATTAAACTGTTGCACCCACGAACGCACTTTCGACACATCCATAACTCCATCACCACATGTCTCCTTCAACTGTCGATGAATTTCAATTGGTTTCACACCACGCAAATTCAGAAAATGAATGATTGCACGCTGTTCAAGTAAGGAAAACGTCGCCATTTTAAGTATTTAAAACAGTTCTCATTCTCGCCGCTGGCGGTAAAATTCCATCAGCCGTACGGTGCTGCCATCTCTAGGACGTATTGACAATGAACGCGGCCTCATTTTAAAACAATGCGCATGTTTCTATCTCTTTCCACTCTGGAGAAAAAAAATCGGAGGCCTTAGAACTTGAATGCACCCCGTAAGTGACAGTACAAGTAGCGGATGTTCGTGCACCGAAAAAAATTAGTTATTTTCATTTGCTGATAATTTCATGACCACTGTTTTATGTGATTCAGAACGGGGTATTCGTTTTCATTACCTTGAATAATCTAGATTTCAAAAGAAAGTCTTATCATAATTAAGCACACGTCCACGTACGTGCTTTCCAATGGGAAAACGGAGGGAGATGAAACTGCGCATTGTTGAAACATCAGAACTATTCTCATTGTTTTCTGCTTCCATCCCGCACGGGGTAGCCGTGCGGTCAGGGGCGCCTTGTCACGGTCCGTGCGGCTCCCCACGTCGGAGTTTCGAGTCTTCCCTCGGGAATGGGTGCGTGTGATGTCCTTAGCGTAAGTTAGTTTAAGTTAGATGAAGTAGTGCGCAAGCTTAGGGACCGATGACCTCTGCAGTTTGGTCCCATAAGCCCTTACCACAAATTTCCAATTTCCAATTTCCAAAAGAAAGTCTTATCATAACAAAGCACCCGTCGACGTACGTGCTTGGGCAATGGGAAAACGGACGGAGATAAAGTTGCGCATTGCTGAAACATCAGAGTTATTCTAAATGTTTTCTGCTTCCACCCCGCGCGGGGTAGCCGTGCGATCTAGGGCGCCTTGTCACGGCCTGCGCAGCTCCCCAAGTCGGAGGTTCGAATCCTCCCTCGGGCAAGGGTGTGTGTGTTGTCAATGGCATAAGTTAGTTTAAGTTAGATTAACTAGTATGTAGGCTTAGGGATCGATGACCTCAGCAGTTTGGTCCTATAAGACCTTACCACAAATTTCCGATTTTCTGCTTCCACCTATTCCCTCACGTAAGAAAAGTGACGGCTAAGAATCCAATAAAGAGTTTTTGGCTCCTGTGGCGAAGTATTTTGCAGATTTTCCAAAACTTCATATTCTTTCACTGACAAGAAGAGAAATTTTCTCCTTGTGCACGCATCTACCATGGTATAATTGTTATTAAAGCAAAGATAATGACTTATAACAGGTAGCAATATTAAGTAGAAAATCCATATATGAAAAAATGTGATTTACGTCTAATTTTTGAACGTATTTGTAATCCTATTTTTAACGACTGATAGATAATGAATGCCAAAATGCCAATGTTACAATACCAGGTTTTCTGTTTCAACAAGGATTCAAAAATTTAGATTTACTATTGTCTTCCTCTAAATCCAAACTATCTCAATTATACCACAGTGGAGCACAAGAATGTCAGCATCGACGTAAATAATATTGTATTTTGGAGTGGAAATATGACCATCAGATTTGGACCGATGTGCAAACCTGCTTGAGACAAATTTAGCTATTTACGTACTGGAATACCACAATACAACCCGTCTCATAATTCGTATTAAAGGATTCTAGAGGTTGCGGAAGGAACTTAGCACATAAAGTTTTGATAAGGAACTCACGACCAGATTCTCTGCCTCGTGATGACTGGGTGTTGTGTGATGTCCTTAGGTTAGTTAGGTTTAAGTAGGTCTAAGTTCTAGGGGACTGATGACCATAGATGTTAAGTCCCATAGTGCTCAGAGCCATTTGAACCATTTCACGACCAGGAAGGTACCGCTTGGATATGAAACATGTTTGAATATCGGGTCACTTTCAAATCTCCCGCATCACAGTACGCGCACAAAGGAGACATAGAGCTCTGACCTGTGTGCTCTAAAGGAGCCCATGGCATGGGAAATGTTTCGAACACTTGGTTCCTCTTCTAGGTAACGGAGGACGTCCTCTTCAAAGTCTGTAGTGTAGTGCGTCCGTGGAGCACCGCAGTCAACCTTCCTAATTGCGAACGTATCATCTTCTCGCAGCCGTTGTTGCAATCGGACGAATACAGTATGTGATATAATTACAACAGGAACTGATGACGACTCCCTCTTCTCATTTAGTTTGCATGTCATGAAGCGGGAGAAATTAAAATTATCTGATATTCAAACTTATTTTATATCCAAACAATACATTTCCGGACGTTGGTTCCGTACCAAACTGTCTACTAAGTACGCTCAACAACACCTAGAAGCTTGTAATAAGGATTGTGGAACACCATGTATAATATGACTTCTTAACTGAGTAAAAAAAAAAAAAATCCGTCAGTGTAATGGACTGCATTCAAATGGACATGAACAGAAAGTTAGTAGGAAACTGCACCAGAAATCTATATCGCAGCATTCTTTTACTGCCTTTTTTATATTCTGCCTGTATATCAATAGTAAAAGCTAATTTACTTTCATTCCAACTCATGAGCACGCTGGTTGAATTTTTAAATTCACGCAAAGAGAACAGGTCGCACGATCTTCCGGTTGGCGGAATTGGTGAAGGCGAAAAGCCACGCTCGCGGGGTGGAATCAGAGCTAACTATTTGTATTATCGTTCCCAGAACCGATCGCAGTCCTCTGGTTTGGAGCCGAGTGGAAGGCTTAAACCAGAGGCTCAGACGATTCTGCGGAGATCTGTGGTGCAAATTTCTCGACCTCCGCTATTGGGTGGAGAAATGTAGGGTCCCCCTGAATAGGTCAGGCGTGCGCTACACGCCGGAAGCGGCTACAAGGGTAGCGGAGTACGTGTGGAGTGCACATGTGGGTTTTTTAGGTTAGAGAATTCCTTCCCTAGGCCCTACAAGACGCCTCCTGAGACGCAACAAGGTAGGAGTAGGCAAAATGCAACAGGGAATAACAATATTAATGTGCTAATAGTAAACTGCAGGAGCGTCTATAGAAAGGTCCCAAAACTGATCTCATTAATAAACGGTCACAACGCCCATATACACTCCTGGAAATGGAAAAAAGAACACATTGACACCGGTGTGTCAGACCCACCATACTTGCTCCGGACACTGCGAGAGGGCTGTACAAGCAATGATCACACGCACGGCACAGCGGACACACCAGGAACCGCGGTGTTGGCCGTCGAATGGCGCTAGCTGCGCAGCATTTGTGCACCGCCGCCGTCAGTGTCAGCCAGTTTGCCGTGGCATACGGAGCTCCATCGCAGTCTTTAACACTGGTAGCATGCCGCGACAGCGTGGACGTGAACCGTATGTGCAGTTGACGGACTTTGAGCGAGGGCGTATAGTGGGCATGCGGGAGGCCGGGTGGACGTACCGCCGAATTGCTCAACACGTGGGGCGTGAGGTCTCCACAGTACATCGATGTTGTCGCCAGTGGTCGGCGGAAGGTGCACGTGCCCGTCGACCTGGGACCGGACCGCAGCGACGCACGGATGCACGCCAAGACCGTAGGATCCTACGCAGTGCCGTAGGGGACCGCACCGCCACTTCCCAGCAAATTAGGGACACTGTTGCTCCTGGGGTATCGGCGAGGACCATTCGCAACCGTCTCCATGAAGCTGGGCTACGGTCCCGCACACCGTTAGGCCGTCTTCCGCTCACGCCCCAACATCGTGCAGCCCGCCTCCAGTGGTGTCGCGACAGGCGTGAATGGAGGGACGAATGGAGACGTGTCGTCTTCAGCGATGAGAGTCGATTCTGCCTTGGTGCCAATGATGGTCGTATGCGTGTTTGGCGCCGTGCAGGTGAGCGCCACAATCAGGACTGCATACGACCGAGGCACACAGGGCCAACACCCAGCATCATGGTGTGGGGAGCGATCTCCTACACTGGCCGTACACCACTGGTGATCGTCGGGGGGACACTGAATAGTGCACGGTACATCCAAACCGTCATCGAACCCATCGTTCTACCATTCCTAGACCGGCAAGGGAACTTGCTGTTCCAACAGGACAATGCACGTCCGCATGTATCCCGTGCCACCCAACGTGCTCTAGAAGGTGTAAGTCAACTACCCTGGCCAGCAAGATCTCCGGATCTGTCCCCCATTGAGCATGTTTGGGACTGGATGAAGCGTCGTCTCACGCGGTCTGCACGTCCAGCACGAACGCTGGTCCAACTGAGGCGCCAGGTGGAAATGGCATGGCAAGCCGTTCCACAGGACTACATCCAGCATCTCTACGATCGTCTCCATGGGAGAATAGCAGCCTGAATTGCTGCGAAAGGTGGATATACACTGTACTAGTGCCGACATTGTGCATGCTCTGTTGCCTGTGTCTATGTGCCTGTGGTTCTGTCAGTGTGATCATGTGATGTATCTGACCCCAGGAATGTGTCAATAAAGTTTCCCCTTCCTGGGACAATGAATTCACGGTGTTCTTATTTCAATTTCCAGGAGTGTAGTACCAGGGACAGAAAGTTGGCTGAAACCAGACGTAAACAGTAATGAAATCCTAAACTCAGATTGGAATGTATACCGCAGAGACAGGCTGGACAGTGAAGGGGGAGGCGTGTTTATAGCGATAAGAAGTGCAATAGTATCGAAGGAAATTGACGGAGATCCGAAATGTGAAATAATTTGGGTGAAGGTCACGGTTAAAGCAGGCTCAGACATGGTAATAGGATGTCTCTATAGGCACCCTGGCTCATCAGCTGTTGTGGCTGAGCACCTGAAGTATAATTTGGAAAATATTTCGAGTAGATTTCCCCACCATGTTATAGTTCTGGGTGGAGATTTTAATTTGCCGGATATAGACTGGGAGACTCAAACGTTCATAACGGGTGGCAGGGACAAAGAATCCAGTGAAACTTTTTTAAGTGCTTTATCTGAAAACTACTTTGAGCAGTTAAACAGATAACCGACTCGTGGCGATAACATATTAGACCTTCTGCTGACAAACAGACCCGAAATATTTGGAACAGTTAACGCAAGCAGGGAATCAGCGATCCTAAAGCGGTTACTGCATCGATGATTTCAGCCGTAAATAGAAATATTAAAAAAGGTAGGAAGATTTTTCTGTTTAGCAAAAGTGACAGAAAGCAGATTACAGAGTACCTGACGGCTCAACACAAAAGTTTTGTCTCAAGTACAGATAGTGTTGAGGATCAGTGGACAAAATTCAAAACCATCGTACAATATGCGTTAGATGAGTATGTGCCAAGCAAGATCGTAAGAGATGGAAAAGAGCCACCGTGGTACAACAACCGAGTTATGAAACTGCTGCGGAAGCAAAGGGAACTTCACAGCAAACATAAACAATGCCAAAGCCTTGCAGACAAACAAAAATTACGCGAAGCGAAATGTAGTGTTAGGAGGGCTATGCGAGAGGCGTTCAATGAATTCGAAAGTAAAGATCTATGTACTGACTTGGCAGAAAATCCTAAGAAATTTTGGTCTTATGTCAAAGCGGTAGGTGGATCAAAACAAAATGTCCAGACACTCTGTGACCAAAATGGTACTGAAACAGAGGATGACAGACTAAAGGCCGAAATACTAAATGTCTTTTTAAAAAATCTGTTTCACAGAGGAAGACTGCACTGTAGTTGCTTGTCTAGATTGTCGCACAGATGACAAAATGGTAGGTGTCGAAATAGACGACAGAGGGATAGAGAAACAATTATAATCGCTCAAAAGAGGAAAGGCCGCTGGACCTGATGGGATACCAGTTCGATTTTACACAGAGTACGTGAAGGAACTTGGCCCCCTTCTTGCAGCGGTGTACCGTAGGTCTCTAGAAGAGCGTAGCGTTCCAAAGGATCGGAAAAGGGCACAGGTCATCCCCGTTTTCAAGAAGGGACGTCGAACAGATGTGCAGAACTATAGACCTATATCTCTAACGTCGATCAGTTGTAGAATTTTGGAACACGTATTATGTTCGAGTATAATGACTTTACTGGAGACTAGAAATCTACTCTGTAGGAATCAGCATGGGTTTCGAAAAAGGCGGTCGTCTGAAACCCAACTCGCGCTATTCGTCCACGAGACTCAGAGGGCCATAGACACGGGTTCCCAGGTAGATGCCGTGTTTCTTGACTTCCGCAAGGCGTTCGATACAGTTCCCCACAGTCGTTTAATGAAAAAGTAAGAGCATATGGACTATCAGACCAATTGTGTGATTGGATTGAAGAGTTCCTAGATAACAGAACGCAGCATGTCATTCTCAATGGAGAGGAGTCTTCCGAAGTAAGTGTGATTTCAGTTGTGCCACAGGAGAGTGTCATAGGACCATTGCTATTCACAATATACATAAATGACCTGGTGGATGACATCGGAAGTTCACTGAGGCTTTTTGCGGATGATGCTGTGGTGTATCGAGAGGTTGTAACAATGGAAAATTGTACTGAAATGCAGGAGGATCTCCAGCGAATTGACGCATGGTGCAGGGAATGGCAATTAAATTTCAATGTAGACAAGTGTAATGTGCTGCGAATACATAGAAAGATAGTTCCCTTATCATTTAGCTACAAAATAGCAGGTCAGCAACTGGAAGCCGTTAATTCCATAAATTATCTGGGAGTACGTATTAGGAGTGATTTAAAATGGAATGATCATATAAAGTTGATCGCAGGTAAAGCAGATGCCAGACTGAGATTCATTGGAAGAATCCTAAGGAAATTCAATCCGAAAACAAAGGAAGTAGGTTACAGTACGCTTGTTCGCCCACAGCTTGAATACTGCTCAGCAGTGTGGGTTCCGTACCAGATAGGGTTGATAGAAGATATAGAGAAGATCCAACGGAGAGCAGTGCGCTTCGTTACAGGATCATTTAGTAATCGCGAAAGCGTTACGGAGATGATAGATAAACTCCAGTGGAAGACTTTGCAGGAGAGACGCTCAGTTGCTCGGTACGGGCTTTTGTTGAAGTTTCGAGAACATACCTTCACCGAGGAGTCAAGCAGTATATTGCTCCTTCATACGTATATCTCGCGAAGAGATCATGAGCATAAAATCAGAGAGATTAGAGCCCACACAGAAGCATACCGACAATCCTTCTTTCCACGAACAATACGAGACTGGAATAGAAGGGAGAACCGATAGAGGTACTCAGGGTACCCTCCGCCACACACCGTCAGGTGGCTTGCGGAGTATGGATGTAGATGTAGATGGAGAAATTAAAGTTGTCGATAAAAATGTCTTGAGAAACTGGGTTGTGTTACAGCCTCGAACTTAAACACTATTGTATTGTTGGCTGGCATACGTAGAAAGGAATTCAATGACAGAAGATAATCTAAAACATCCTGTGTAGTGAAATGCAGACAACTGTACCTTGAGGTTTTGTTCACGTCTTATTTATACAGCTATGCATCTACATTCAAATTATTTCGTATGTTATTCCTTGCAAAAATGCATAATTAACTCCTAAATAGATAAGCAGGCGGACAATAATTTAATGACCACCAGCAGACGTAGCTCAAATACTGTGTAACACAGACTTTAACTTTCATAGTGGCCCCAATATGACGAGGAAGACAGTAAACAGTTTTCTTCACCTACGTTACATTCAGCTTAAGCCACTGATTAATGATTTGTTACCGGCCGAAGTGGCCGTGCGGCTCTAGGCGCTACAGTCTGGAGCCGAGCGACCGCTACGGTCGCAGGTTCGAATCCTGCCTTGGGCATGGATGTGTGTGATGTCCTTAGGTTAGTTAGGTTTAATTAGTTCTAAGTTCTAGGCGACTGATGACCTCAGAAGTTATGTCGCATAGTGCTCAGCGCCATTTGAATCATTTTTTTGAATGATTTGTTTGTTTGTTTGTGTTCGTGTGTGTGTGTGTGTGTGTGTGTGTGTGTGTGTGTGTGTGTGTGTGTGTGCGTGCGCGCGCATGTGTGTGCGTGCGTGCACGTGTAGACCTGTGAACACGGCTGTTATCGTCTTGGAAGTCGAAAGTGTCGTCTGCACACTCATCATGAAAATATAGTAAAAGGGACAACAGTTGGTCACCAAGAATATTGAAACGTCTTGGCTTATGATCGCGGTAACCTGGATTTGTGAGCCCCACTCGTCGTATTGGAAGCACCCCATATACAACAGAGAATCAACTCAGGCCTGGACTACACGCTCCAGACGGTGAAACGCCTCATTGGGTCGTCGGTGCACTTGAGGCCTTGCATCCCTTGAAAAGAGGCAATATCGCGATCACACTACGCGCCTCAAGTCAACTACTGTTCGTCGAATACATACTGTATCATGTGCCGCTGGAAGCAATGGCCTTGTGTGAGGTACTCGACACCAAACGTCCATTCCTTACAGTTTCCTTCACAATGTTCGCTCGGCAGTTGGTCGCGGTGGACCTACATTTACTGAGTGCAGCTTATTACTGTTGCTGTCAGTTATGACGTTTCTGTTACCACGGTTCTTGCGCTGTGTTACATGGCTGTGACTTGTACATCAATCCTTGTAGACACGTTGGAAAGGCCACGCTGATATACCAAAAAATCGGGCAACTTCATTCACGGTGTGTTCATGGGCGTATCTAAACACGATAACTCCTGTCTACCATTCTGTAACGCCGTCGCCCATCTTCCAGCGCTGATTCCACACGACCGACCAGCACATCTAAGTCTACACATACTCCGCCAGCCACGGTCTGATGCTTGGCGGATAGTACCCTGTACCACTACTAGTCGTTTCTTTGTCTGTTCCACTCGCAAACAGAGCAAGAGAAAAACGATTGTCTATAGGCCCCCGTCTGACCCTTAATCTCTCTAATCTCATCTTCATCGTCCTTACGCGAAATATAAGTTAGCGGCATTAGAATGCTCTGCAGTCAGCTTCAAATGGCGGTTCTCTAAATTTCATCAGAGACAAGGGTATCGTCAGGGGTACCGCAATTAAGTGTGGTAGAACCGCTGGAAAGGAACGTCGCTTTCCCTCCATTGTTTCCCATTTGAGCTCCCGATGGATCTGCATAGTACTTGCGTGTTGTTCGAACCTACCGGTAACAAATCTAGCAGTCCCCCAGTGAATTGTTTCGATGTCTTCCTTTAATAGGACCTAGTGCGGACCCTAAACACTCGAACAGTACTCAACAATGGGTCGCACTACTGTCGTATATGCGGTCTCCTTTACGGGTGACCCACACTTTCCTACAATTTTCCTAATAATCCGAAGTCAACCATTTGCCTTCCCAGCCAAAGTTGTCACATGCTCATTCCATTTCATATTGCTTTCCAACGTTATGCCTAGATATTTAATCGACGTGGATGTGTCAAGCAGCACACTAATAATGCTGTATTCGAACATTATGGGGTTGTTTTTCCTATTCATCTGTATGAAATTACATTTGTCTACAATTAGAGCTAGCTGCCATTCATCGTAACAACTAGAAATTTTGTCTATGTCATCTTGTATCCTTCTACAGTCACTCCACAACGGCACATTCCAAAAGAGCACAGCTTCATCAGAAGCCTACTGATTACCCTGTTCTGTATACAGAAAATAACAGCGGTCCTACCACACTTAACTGGGATATCCCTGATGATATCCTTGTCTCTGATGAACATTCGCTGGCGAGGACAAAATACTGCATTGTATTACTTAAGAAGTCTTAGAGCCATTTACATACCTGGGAACCTATTCCGTACGCTTGTACCTTCGTCAACAGTAGACATACACACTACTTCACTGAAATAACGTACTTTAGCGGTAGAGAGTTACACGTGTGCCTGGTGCTATTTATAACGTTATAATAATAATAATAATAATAATAATAATAATTAGTAATAGTTGTAGTAGTAATAGTAGCAGTTTTACTGATCCGTAGATCACGTTTACAAGGTACTGAGCATGTCGTGGATTACAACAAAAATAACGTAATTTATACACTCCTGGAAATGGAAAAAAGAACACATTGACACCGGTGTGTCAGACCCACCATACTTGCTCCGGACACTGCGAGAGGGCTGTACAAGCAATGATCACACGCACGGTACAGCGGACACACCAGGAACCGCGGTGTTGGCCGTCGAATGGCGCTAGCTGCGCAGCATTTGTGCACCGCCGCCGTCAGTATCAGCCAGTTTGCCGTGGCATACGGAGCTCCATCGCAGTCTTTAACACTGGTAGCATGCCGCGACAGCGTGGACGTGAACCGTATGTGCAGTTGACGGACTTTGAGCGAGGGCGTATAGTGGGCATGCGGGAGGCCGGGTGGACGTACCGCCGAATTGCTCAACACGTGGGGCGTGAGGTCTCCACAGTACATCGATGTTGTCGCCAGTGGTCGGCGGAAGGTGCACGTGCCCGTCGACCTGGGACCGGACCGCAGCGACGCACGGATGCACGCCAAGACCGTAGGATCCTACGCAGTGCCGTAGGGGACCGCACCGCCACTTCCCAGCAAATTAGGGACACTGTTGCTCCTGGGGTATCGGCGAGGACCATTCGCAACCGTCTCCATGAAGCTGGGCTACGGTCCCGCACACCGTTAGGCCGTCTTCCGCTCACGCCCCAACATCGTGCAGCCCGCCTCCAGTGGTGTCGCGACAGGCGTGAATGGAGGGACGAATGGAGACGTGTCGTCTTCAGCGATGAGAGTCGCTTCTGCCTTGGTGCCAATGATGGTCGTATGCGTGTTTGGCGCCGTGCAGGTGAGCGCCACAGTCAGGACTGCATACGACCGAGGCACACAGGGCCAACACCCGGCATCATGGTGTGGGGAGCGATCTCCTACACTGGCCGTACACCACTGGTGATCGTCGAGGGGACACTGAATAGTGCACGGTACATCCAAACAGTCATCGAACCCATCGTTCTACCATTCCTAGACCGGCAAGGGAACTTGCTGTTCCAACAGGACAATGCACGTCCGCATGTATCCCGTGCCACCCAACGTGCTGTAGAAGGTGTAAGTCAACTACCCTGGCCAGCAAGATCTCCGGATCTGTCCCCCATTGAGCATGTTTGGGACTGGATGAAGCGTCGTCTCACGCGGTCTGCACGTCCAGCACGAACGCTGGTCCAACTGAGGCGCCAGGTGGAAATGGCATGGCAAGCCGTTCCACAGGACTACATCCAGCATCTCTACGATCGTCTCCATGGGAGAATAGCAGCCTGCATTGCTGCGAAAGGTGGATATACACTGTACTAGTACCGACATTGTGCATGCTCTGTTGCCTGTGTCTATGTGCCTGTGGTTCTGTCAGTGTGATCATGTGATGTATCTGACCCCAGGAATGTGTCAATAAAGTTTCCCCTTCCTGGGACAATGAATTCACGGTGTTCTTATTTCAATTTCCAGGAGTGTATATACAGACATTTACATACTCATAGGTCTAGTTTGACAAGACTGGGACAGATGTTTGCCCGTGGATTTATGGTAGAGACTGTCCCGCCATTTGCCTGAAGTATTGTAGGGAAACCACAGAAAAACTAAATCAGGATGGCCGGATAAAGACTGGAATCTCCATACGCAATACAAGACAACTCTGTTTAAAACGGTGCTACCTCATTCAGTTTATCCCTAGCGTACAATACTGTTTTGCAAAAAAGTTATTTAATAATGTAAAAGGCTAGTGCTTCAACCTTTATTCATTTCTCAAAATGTTTCAAATGGCTCTGAGCACTATAGGACTTAACATCTATGGTCATCAGTCCCCTAGAACTTAGAACTACTTAAACCTAACTAACGTAAGGGCATCACACAACACCCAGTCATCACGAGGCAGAGAAAACCCTGACCCGCCAGGAATCGAACCCTGGAACCCGGGCGTGGGAAGCGAAAACGCTACCTTACGACCACGAGCTGCGGATATTCATCTCTCACTCCCAGTTACTGTACACGCGACGCACTCTGTTGTTGTTGTGGTCTTCAGTCCTGAGACTGGTTTGATGCAGCTCTCCATGCTACTCCATCCTGTGCAAGCTTCTTCATCTCCCAGTATCTACTGTAACCTACATCCTTCTGAATCTGCTTAGTGTATTCATCTCTTGGCCTCCCTCTACGATTTTTACCCTCCACACTGCCCTCCAATGCTAAATTTGTGATCCCTTGATGCCTCAAAACATGTCCTACCAACCGATCCCTTCTTCTAGTCAAGTTGTGCCACAAACTTCTCTTCTCCCCCATCCTATTCAATACCTCCTCATTAGTTACGTGATCCACCCATCTTATCTTCAGCATTCTTCTGTAGCACCACATTTCGAAAGCTTCTATTCTCTTCTTGTCCAAACTAGTTATCGTCCATGTTTCACTTCCATACATGGCTACACTCCATACAAATACTTTCAGAAACGACTTCCTGACACATATATCTATACTCGATGTTAACAAATTCCTCTTCTTGAGAAACGCTTTCCTTGCCATTGCCAGTCTACATTTTATATCCTCTCTACTTCGACCATCATCGGTTATTTTACTCCCTAAATAGCAAAACTCCTTTACTACTTTAAGTGTCTCATTTCCTAATCTAATTCTCTCAGCATCACCCGACTTAATTTGACTACATTCCATTATCCTCGTTTTGCTTTTGTTGATGTTCATCTTATATCCTCCTTTCAAGACACTGTCCATTCCGTTCAACTGCTCTTCCAAGTCCTTTGCTGTCTCTGACAGAATTACAATGTCATCAGTGAACCTCAAAGTTTTTACTTCTTCTCCATGAATTTTAATTCCTACTCCGAATTTTTCTTTTGTTTCCTTTACTGCTTGCTCAATATACAGATTGAATAACATCGGGGAGAGGCTACAACCCTGTCTTACTCCTTTCCCAACCACTGCTTCCCTTTCATGCCCCTCGACTCTTAACTGCCATCTGGTTTCTGTACAAACTGTAAATAGCCTTTCGCTCCCTGTATTTTACCCCTGCCACCTTCAGAATTTGAAAGAGAGTATTCCAGTTAACATTGTCAAAAGCTTTCTCTAAGTCTACAAATGCTAGAAACGTAGGTTTGCCTTTTCTTAATCTTTCTTCTAAGATAAGTCGTAAGGTCAGTATTGCCTCACGTGTTCCAACATTTCTACGAAATCCAAACTGATCTTCCCCGAGGTCGGCTTCTACCAGTTTTTCCATTCGTCTGTAAAGAATTCGCGTTAGTATTTTGCAGCTGTGATTTATTAAACTGATAATTCGGTAATTTTCACATCTGTCAACACCTGCTTTCTTTGGGATTGGAATTATTATACTCTATGCGCACATTACTTCATAATGTGTGATGAGCTGATATTAAGTCCACAACGACAATGTTTGGTTTCTATTTTGCGTACCGCAACTTCTTATTTGCTCTGCTGTAAAACTGAGTCAGCATACATCTTAAACTGTTGAGACGTTGACGTCAGAAAGAGGGTAAGGTGTTACTATATTGTTGCATACCTGTGGGTGTAAGGTTTTCCGGCAAGAAATAAGACAAAAGTGCACAGCTTTCTACGCCGTCTACACCTCTCCAAAGCGACCAGTGTACTCTCTATCCACTGAGCTTATTTATGGGAAAGTGAGATTAACTCTAGGAAAAATACAGGGTGAGTCACTAACTATTGCCACGACGAATAACTCCGAAAGTATGATAGCAGCTGAAAAGTTTGTGGGACAAAACTTGCATGGGATAACGGGTTGACGTTCGTCTTTTGCTGCTAGGTGGGGTCGCTTCAGAATATGAAGGTCAACTTTGTTTTTTTAAATGGAATGCCATAGTTTGGTACTTATTTTCTGATAGTGGGTATCGAAACGAATCCAATGATATTTAACAGTAAGATCTTTGAAGCCCGCCCGGTTAGCCGCGCCGTCTGACGCGCTGCTTCCCGAGCGCAAAGGCATACCGGGCCCCACCACGAATCCGCCCGTCGGATTAGTCTCGAGGTCCGGTGTGCCGGCCAGCCTGCGGATGGTTTTTAAGGCGGTTTTCATCTACCTCGGCGAATACTGGCTGGTTCCCCTTCTTTCGTCTCAGTTACACTGTGTCGACGATTGCTGCACAAACATCGTTTCCATGTACGCGTATACCCTAATTACTCTACTATGCAAACATTTGGGGTTACACTCGTCTGGTATGAGACGTTCTCGGAGGGTGCACAGGGTTCCGAACCACACAATAACCCTGGGTTCGGTGTGGGACGGATGTGGGGTGGGTGGACTGCTGTGGCCTGTTGTGGGATTGTTAACCACTGAGGGCTACGGCGGGACGAAGCCTCTCCATCGTTTCTAGGTCCCCGGTTTGATACAATACAATACAATACAATACAAAGTCTTTGAAGGTCAATGAAAGTTACAAAGGTGGCACGAACGTCCATTTACGGAAGGTGTTAGAAGTGATGACCATTGGTGTCAATGCAGAGCTGCAATTTTCTTATGATGGATTGAGTGGTATTCCTTATAATATAGGCACTTATCTAAGCACATACACTGACAATTCTCTCTCGCATATTTTCAGATGTAGTTGGAACGTCTTTATAAACAATGTCTTGTATGAATCCCTACGAGAAAAAAATCCAGCCACGACACATCTCTTCCGCGTCCAATCCAACGATTTGGGAATTATCTCTGCAACTCATTTTTAGTCATCAGCGAAAAATGTGCCGGACACCCATCGTGTTGATACCACATTCTGTTCCTTGTTCCTGAAGGTATTTCTTCCAGTAACAGGCCTAATGTTTCCTGCAAGAATGTGGTGTACTTCCTACCATTAAGATTTCCTTCGATGAAATAGGGGACTATAATTCTGTCCTCCAGAATCCCACACCATACATTCTCCGACGACGGTTTTTGGTGTGTAACTTGCCGCAGCCAACATGGATTTTCAGTTGCCCAATAATGCATGTAACGCAAATTAACGTTTCCATGGTTCTTCGGTAAATAAAATAAAATCAATAAATGTGCCATCAAAAAAATGGCTCTGAGCACTATGGGACTTAACATCTGTGGTCATCAGTCCCCTAGAACTTAGAACTACTTAAAGCTAACTAACCTAAGGACATCACACACATCCATGCCCGAGGCAGGATTCGAACCTGCGACCATAGCGGTCACGCGGTTCCAGACTAAAGCGCCTAGAACCGCACGGCCACCTCGGCCGGCAAATGTGTCATCCTTCTGAATCTGAAGTTGAGCCCGTCGGCAGTATTCAATGCGACGCATACAATCCGAACCAGTTAATTCTTGGTGGAGACTGATATGGTAAGGATGATATTTATGACGACGCAAAACACGAACAACACTACTCTGGCTCATACCAGATTCCCTTGCGTTTTGATTCGAACGAACACAAGGATCTCGAACACCAGTGGCTAGAGTACCAATTTCTATTTCCTCGGTAGTAACTTTCTTTCCGATGCGTTAAAGATCCAGTTGTTCTCAATTTATCATACACATATTTAAATGTACGATTTATACGGTGAGTACGCTGAGGATATCTTTCAGCGTATAGGTCCCTAGTTCTCACTGAATTTCGTTGGCAGTCTCCGTAAATGAGAAGCATATCGACTTGTTCTTCGAAGGAATACATCATTCAAATTCGCTTTATTCCACGATACTAGTCTTACCGTTCCTATTAGTGTTGTATTGCGAAACCGTCGAATAGTGTTTTCATGTCCATGGCACGTTAGATAGATACGTCGTACTCGGCGAATATTCACTATTTGCACGATATACGAGAGACAACTGTCATAGCATGTGCTTCGGTAAGTCCTGAAGTGATAAGGAATACCAGTCAATCCATGATAAGAATGTTCCAGCACTGCATTGATACCAATGGTCATCACTTCGAACACCTTCTGTAAATGGACGTTCATTCCACCTTTTTGACCTTCGTTGACCTTCAAAGACCTTACTGTTACACGTCATTGGATTCATCTCGACAGCCGCTATCAGAAAATAAGTAACAAACTATAGCATCCCATTTAAAAAAACAAATTTGACCTTCATACCTCTGACGCGACCCCACCTAGCAACAAAAAACCAACGTCATATTGTGGCCCCCGTTGTCCCATGCAACATTTGTCCCACAAACTTTTCAGCTACTCTCATAGTTTCGGAGTTATTCTAGGTGGCAATAGTTAGGGACTCATCCTGTATATTGAAACAATGAATACGTTATTTAGGAAAAGTCATATATAAATAAGATAGGCTATTGGACGAATGGAAAATTAATTATTAAAGATAACCAGAAGAAATTGAAGTAGAGTGGTCTTAAACGATCTTTTTGCCTCAGGGTACAAAAACTACTGTGTAACTTTTATTTCGTATGTGTTATTCTCATCTATCAAAACCCGACCTGATATTCTCTGCTCTAAAATGGACGTGCTACAGAGCAGCTGACGCAAATTGTTGGAGTAGTGCAATGAGTCTGTGCTAAGTCGGCCGCTGAACCACATCTGCCACACATCATGTGATAGTTGCACACCATGATCATGTGCCGCAAATCCTTAATCTTGAAGTAGTGAATAGGGTTAGGTGCAAAAGCCCCAGCCTTTCTTTGGATAAAACTGGTTGCCAAGTGCTCGAATAATTTTAATTCATTGAAAATAGAAATAAAGGCACCTGTCTTTTCGAGGTCACCATTAACTTTCCTCATCCTGACTTCGGTGAAACAATCGTCTTCGTATTCTGGATACAGCCTTTTGGTACCAAGTTATACAGTATCCCTGTCACCGTATAGCTGTTTTATAACATTTAGAAATAACTGTAGATCAGTAGGTACACTATACTCCCCGGAGGATTAGGTTCTTAACAGCTCGCTAACATGACCAATTTTCTTTGTCTTGAGTGGGATCGTACTGATCCGCAGTATCTGTATTGATTTAGTGAACCTCCAACAATGAGACATATAGAAAGACGATAATTTTTCAAGACAGCATCTTCTTTTATTATCAGAAACAAATGAATTTTGTATCAGAGTAAGTGATCTGTTGTTACCACTATTTTGTTGAACCTTTAGGGTGCTTATGGAGTTCTCCTGATTGTTTGTCTGTGGAGGATCACTCAAACTGTTGGGACGGTTTCTGTTTGATATTGTAGCATCCGAAGGTGGCGTACGATAATTTACAGATCGACTCACCTAGAAACCTAAGAAAATGTAATACATCTCGGGTGCGACAGCCGCAACAACCATCTACTCCATCGCCACGTAGCACATCTTGAGCCTGACTACTTTTACTTTTTATTTATTTTTTACTTTTAGAAAATCTTTTTCCATCCTCGTTATCCGGACAGTTAAACCTAGATCCTTACTTTCTGTGAGGCTCAACCTTAGTTTCTGAAACATTTCTAGAGCTTATGGGAACATAATACTATATAGCCGGCAGCTTGGGAATCCTTCAGTCATACACAGACAAAACTAACCACTTTGTCTGAGGCGGTCGCCCTTAGGCAGACCTCAGTGTGCACGAGTTGTTTGTTAGATACTGATCGATGCAAGGATTCCAACCTTGTAAAGAGTCGTTTATTCATTGTGAACTGTTGATAAGTTATTAAAAACTATTGTTAATCAAAATGAATAGAGTATACTACAGTTTCTTAATAAAGTAGCATTTATTTCGGGAAAAATTCTTACTTCGAATAAGCATTTATGTCACCTTCTGGAAAATTGACTTCAATGTCTGGGAAATTCTGTGTACGAGGGTTGCCCAGAAAGTAATGCACCACATTGTTTTTCTTTAACAATTCTTTTTTGAACATAATTAGAATTAAACACACGAAAGAACGATGCTTTGTCTACACACCTTATTTTTCAACGTAATCTCCATCCCGTTCTATGGCCTTCCTACAGCGCGAAAAAAGGGCGTGTATGCCCTGTCGGTATCAATCCTTATCCTGGTGGCGGAGCCAGTGCTTCACTCGAGGCCCACGAGAAAGACAGTCCGCGGCGCGTACGTTACGAAGGTAGGTTCAAATGGCTCTGAGCACTATGGGACTTTTCCCTAGAAATTAGATTTACTTAAACCTAACTAACCTAAGGACATCACACACATCCATGCCCGAGGCAGGATTCGAACCTGCGACCGTATTGGTCGCGCGGTTCCAGACTGTAGCGCCTAGAACCGCTCGGCCATACCGGCCGGCTACGAAGGTAGCCCTGAGCTCGCTCGCTCTCTTAACTCAGCAGACAAAATACATTTATTAACCTATTAACTTGCAACTGCGCGTGTACGTACTAACGAGAACTGCATCTTCTACTGGAATCTGGTATTATGAAGTCTTGCTGATTATTAGTCGTACAACAAAATGTAAGATAAGTTCTCAACTCGAATGGTATAACGGCTTGTTTGTAGCATTTAGTCTCTTCTGCGTAACAGTCCTCATATCATACAAAATGTAGTGCCTTATGCAACTGATAATCGTTTTGACATGATTTTAATTTTATTGTACCCCAGTAAAGCTGTAACTAGTTATTAGTAAGCCTATGTACTTCCTATTACTTCCTATCACTGTAGGACTAATAACAGTAAGATTCCATAACAGTGGATTCCAGTAGAATATGCAATTCTCGCTTGTACAGACACACCCAGTTACGAGTTAACAGGTGTAGAAAGGCAGTTTCTCTGCTGAGTTGAGCGAGCGAGCGAGCTCGGGCTGCCTTCGTGACGTACGCGCCGCGGCCTGTCTTTCTCGTAGGCCTCGGCTTCACTGTGTGACTCACCTCCTCATCGTCCACAAAATATCTTCCACGAACGGCATCCTTTAATGGCCCAAACAAGTGGAAGCTCGCTGCAGTTATGTCAGGTGTGACAGCCGTCAATGGTCTCCGGACCGCTCCATAGCGTTTGTGAATATCCCCCACAGTTTCTTTCTCTCCAGTGAGAAATTCAATGAAAGCACGTGGCTTGTAACGTACATGACCTACAGACGCACTTTCAACCGTCCTGCAGCGACGCTATCTGTCGGAAGTGACGGAAACTTGGCGCGCTCACTCAGGGGATTTCAAGCAACACATACGTAAATTTTCGCATTCGCAGCATTGTTTCCGGATGAGGAAAAAAATGCGGTGCATTACTGTCTCGGCAACCCTCATACACACGACTTTACGTTGCAGCTGAACATTTACTCTCTCGACTACGAGATACACCTGTGTAAAACATAAGATGTGTACCTGACGGAAACCATTACAATCGAAATCTCACAATTATGGCTTCAAATTACCATTTCTAATTATACCGTTTAGTTTTGGAAGTGACTCTGATCAAGTTGTGCGTAACAGAATTCCCTTAGTGGAACCTGCTTGAAGTCTTCAGTTGCTAATCTAATGGACAGAACTGGAAAGAAGAAAAGTGCAGGCTGCCTGCGATAGAACCCAGTTAGGTTACATAATGTACAGTATTAGGCTTAAAACGTGTTCGCCAACCGGCCGTCGTAGAGACCAAGTCCGGATCATCAATTTAGGCGCCAATAAAACGGGCCGCCCGTTAGAAATCTGAGTCCGGCTACTTGCATGCTAGACCAACATTAAAGGATGCGGCTGTTCCGTGGGGAAGTGTTGTCTTCCACTCGAACGGGTACAGTGCTGTATATGCTCCTAGCCTCGTGCTCGGCAGTCGACTCGTAGCCGTGACACGAGGCGGACGTGCTCGGAACTCAGAGCAGCGCTTCGCGGGCGTATTTTTGTTTACACGTTAGCGCGTGCTACTACGTCGTTATATTCCTTTATGTTCTGACCTACACTGGCGTTATCTTAGCGCCGTACGACTATAAATGTCACCTTTCAAATGGAGCACGAACGAGCGCACAAAGTCGAATAGTTCATTCATGTCAAACTGCATCTCGCGCCTCAAGATGTAGGAATTCACTGTCTCGTCACGAGTAGTGGCGTGTCCGTCAAACAGCGGATCGAAGAAGTTTGCGCTGATGTAAGACATTTCACCCAGGAACTGAAATTCAAGCCACGTCGGAGCTGTTTTGGTTGATCACGCAGGGTTCGGCCTCCACACCCTACGCGTTTTCGAACTTCCTTTGGGGTACCGTAAGACGTGGTAGTATCTGCCTTTCGACCTTACGGCAACGTCATCTGTCACGTCGCATAATAATGGCAGACCTTCGAGACCTACCACTCCTTAAGGGGAGCCGGAGGTGCCTACGCTGCCCATGTTAAAATCACTAAGTTTGAGGAACATTTATGAATAAACTACCAAATAGAAAAATTTGAATTTTTTTACATATAGAGTGGTTTACCGTTGCAGTTATGACAGAGGGATTTTGGAGAATCTTTTCTAGTTTCCTTCCAATTATTTTTTTTATTAATGACCCAAATTTTTTTACAAATAATTGCTTTATAATTAAACTGAAATGAAACTACTGAACATATTGCCAAATGGCTGTGTTACAATGTAAGTTTGACCACTAGGAGTGCTGTATAAAAATTTCATTTCTCTAGCTTGAGTGGATTTTGAGAAAATGTTCCTTATATTCGAAAAATTCTAATTTACAGGAAATGGCTATCAAAGTTTCTCAATACATTCCTGCACTATAGGATGGATTATTAGGGTCTTCTTCTTCGTCCTCCAAAAGCTTCCTCTTCTGTCTTCTTTACTGGCCTGTTGTTCCATCATACTACATATGCCTTTCTCTTCTTTCTGCTCCTCTTATCCTTTCTCTGTCAATATTTCTTAGTGCTCGTACAGTGTTCACCCCAGCTGTAAATCCTAATGCCTTCAGAACTTCACACTTCACACTGTTGCCTTGGTTGTAGGTTGCTATTGCATCATAAATGCCAAAGTGAAGTGTTTTTATGCTTACAAACACTCTTTTAGGAATCACTTTCCAAATTAAATTGTTTACGCTATCAATAGGATTCTGCGTCTTTCCGTGTAGACATTTGTGTAACAATTCTGGCTGTGCTAAGTCATGAAAAATTGGTTTTATTGTTCCCTCCTGATTCTTGTACATACTGCATATTACCCGCTTTACACAAGAAGTATAATACTACCAACAACAGGCGCAACACTGAACTAATTCGAAACGGTAAACAGCAAAGAGACGATGTTCCGCGCTCTTATTCATTGTAGTATCGCAACTTGGTATTAGTGTTAATTTTCTTTTCCCTACGTTCTTCCTCTTGTTATATACACGGTTACTAAAACGTCGCATCGTAACCAGAACAAAAGTGTACGACAATATTAAATGGAGCAAGATGTTCGAAATTCTGAGGAAAATAGGAGTAAGCTGTAAGAAAATACGACAGATGACCATAGATGTTAAGTCCCATAGTGCTCAGAGCCATTTGTAAGGAAATACGGGTAATATTTGTCACAGAAAACAATGTAGCCAACCCTTGCACACTCGCTGTATGCGTAACATAAGGCGCTTTATGCGTAACAGGCCGAGAAAATCCCAAGCATTTCGCCAGGAAGTCACGAGAGGGTGTTAGATGCACTCAGCGGCCGCCCATTTTCTCCGCAGGCGTGGGGGAAAATGGTAATAACTCCACTTCTAGGGCGAGTAGAACAATAATTCAAAGTTTACATTAAAGAGGAATGTTCCAATTAATTTTCGGTAGCAAAAAAAAAAATCGTAATTTTTTGGATTTGACCACCTCCGGCTCCCCTTAAATGGCGTGCGCCAGATGAAACTTGAACTGACGAAGCACGTGCCCTTTTGTCGGATAATTGGTGGCATGCGGGTGATCGTAATGTACGACGGTCAACCGCGAACTTGTGCGGGTTGTGGTCAGGAGGACAACGTCTGGTCAGATTGTCTCCACAGACGCCTGATTCAGACGCCGGTAGGAGAGGTCGCACAGTCCGTGACACCTACAGTACTCCCTGCCACCTGCGCCACTGTTGCGAGCCGGCCGCTATGGCCGAGTGGTTCTAGGTGCTTCAGTCCGGAACCGCGCTGCTGCTACAGTCGCAGGTTCGAATCCTGCCTCGGGCATGGATGTGTGTGATGTCCTTAGGTTAGTTAGGTTTAAGCAGTTCTAAGTCTATGGGACTGGTGACCCCAGATGTTGAGTCCCGTAGTGCTTAGAGCCATTTGAACCACTGTTGCGAACGTGACAGATGGACTGGCCCAGATTCCTTTGGATCTGCCGTCGTTGCCCGACACTGACGGGCAGCGAGTCTCCAGGTTCCTTCTCCATCACCTCCGGTGGAAACGACGCCCTCGGACACACGTCAGAATTCGAGAAGCGGTGGTACAGTAGCGATGGACATCTACTCGGGCGTCGTACTGACGTCCCCTTTCCTTCCGGTCGGGGCGGCGTCGGATGACGGCCGATCCCACTCCAATACAGAACATGTTTGGAGCCATAAATCACCGAGGAGGCCCAAGAAAACAACAAAAAAAAAAAGTTCAAATGTGTGGGAAATCTTATGGGACTTAACTGCTAAGGTCATCAGTCCCTATGCTGACACACTACTTCACCTAGATTATCCTAAGGACACACACACCCACCCATGCCCTAGGGAGGACTCGAACCTCCGCCGGAACCGACGATTATCTCTTCAGGATGGCCTTGCGGGATGGCGAACCGACACCAAAAGACGCATCGATTTCGGAAGACCTGCTGTTGAGCGTGCCTCGTTTCCCACCAGCCTCAACGATTTGTCCTGCGCAGCCTCCGATGCATTTCTTTCTGCCATTTGCATCCTCTGTTCACTGAGTTTCCTATGATCAGACGTCACTAGTAAGAGCGTATAACATTCGGACAGCGCTCTGCCTCTACAGGGATCCGATTACCCTCCGTCGAGGTCAACATTTGCTATCGGCTTTGGCATCCTTAGACGTCATCCAGACGTTTTATCGGGTCGATCATTGTCTTCTTACGGCTGTCCTCTATCATATGAGATACCCAGAAACTGTTTTAGAGCTAGTCATCCATCTCCTACACGGCGAGACGTTGCGAGTGTTGTATAATGGTACACTCACACAACCGATCCTGATCAGGCTTTTGGTGAGGCAGGGCAGGCTCGTCGTTGAGTACACCATCAAAGGCGCTCCTGTCTGTGATGCAGCGTCAAGGGTAACCGCAGCCATGGTCTCCGAGCTGATAGTCCACGCTGCTGCAAACGTCGTCGAACTGTTCGTGCAGATGGTTGTTGTCTTGCAAACGTCCCCATCTGTTGACTCAGGGATCGAGACGTGGCTGCACGATCCGTTACAGCCATGCGGATAAGATGCATGTCATCTCGAGTGCTAGTGATACGAGGCCGTTGGGATCCAGCACGGTGTTCCGTGTTACCCTCCCGAACCCACGGATTCCATATTCTGCTAACAGTCATTGGATCTCGAGCAACGCGAGCAGCAATGTTGCCATACGATAAACTGCAATCGCGATAGGCTACAATCCGACCGTTATCAAAGTCGGAAACGTGATGGTACGCATTTCTCTTCCTTACGCGAGGCCGGCCGGTGTGGCCGTGCGGTTCTAAGCGCGTCAGTTTGGAACCGCGTGACCACTACGGTAGCAGGTTCGAATCGTGACTCGGGCATAGATGTGTGTGATGTCCTTAGGTTAGTTACGTTTAAGTAGTTCTAAGTTCTAGGGGACTGATGACCTCAGTAGTTAAGTCCCATAGTGCTCAGAGCCATTTGAACAATCCTTACGCGATGCATCACAACAACGTTTCACCAGGCAACGCCGGTCAACTGCTGTTTGTGTGTGAGAAATCGGTTGGAAACTTTCCTCATGTCAGCAGGTTGTAGGTGTCGCCACCGCCGCCAGCCCTGTGTGAATGCTCTGAAAAGCTAACCATTTGCATATCACAGCATCTTCTTCCTGTCGGTTAAATTTCGCGTCTGTAGCACGTCATCTTCGTGGTGCAGCAATTTTAATGGCCAGTAGTGTAGATACCACTGAAGCCGCAATCGTCAGATGTTTGGGGTAAGTGGAATGCACGTTTTAGAGCGTCTGACTCGGTGTTGTCCCTGAAGTAACCGATTTGTAAGAGGTTGCTATGTCACTGGTGTGCCAAGTGTTGCACAAATTGATGGTGCAGACGCAGTCCGATGCGCCATAGCCATATGCTGAACGCGACGGACTTCCTCCTCGCTAGTTCCACGTCGCCGCCCGGAGCCCTGTCTTCTTGCTACTGTATCTTCTACTGACCACCACTGTCAGCAGTCATGTACAGTAGCTACATTCCTGCCAAGTTTTCTCGAAAATAGCAGAAGGAACATTCAGCTCCTCGTAGCACTATCACACGGCCTCGTTCCAACTCAGTGAGGTGTTAATAATGGCGCCATTGTCGACTTAAAGGCATTCTTGACTAACACAACTTACCACGTCCAGACTCAGAGGTAAATGACGCTCACGACCGTTAAAACGTGTATTTGAAGCAAACCTAATTTGCATCCTCATAGTGGCGTTGCTAGCGCCACTCTCATGTGACTACCGTAAAATTTGAATAGACTTCGTTTTTCAGATATAGAAATACACCTACCAATTTTAGTTTATCTCAAACAACTCCTTCTTGGTGTTGGGATTTTTTCCGTCAGTGTAACTTACGGGAATGTAGCGAGGTGACGTCGTCGACAAACGCCGATATTTCGACAGGTGAACTACGTGTAATTTTCATGACGAAACTGCATCAAGTAAGCTCTGTGGAAGCGAATTTAAAACATCAGTTTGCCGAGCAATTTCGGAAAGATAACACACACACACACACACACACACATACACACAGTAAATACTAGCGCTACCACACAACCAACGATGATCTTGGTGCTAACGGAGTATTATCGTCACTCATACGGCGCCTGGTTGGTCGATAGCGAAACGCATGTCTGATCTATCTTTCACTATATCGACTCGGACGAAAGGTGATCTCAAGACGGGTTACCTCAGCTGACAAACTCTTAGGGTGTGAAATGACATTTGCTCTGTGAGCCAAGTTACGAAGTACCTCTTCACACTGAGCCGGGTGGCTCCAACTGTTAGTCTGTAGATACAAGTCAGTGCGAGTAGGCTTCCTGTAAACAGCATGTGCCATCAATCTTTCTCCTGATCAACACGCCACGGAAGAGATCGCACACATCCTTGTCAAACAATGGTTCAAATGACTGTGAGCACTATGGGACTTAACTTCTGAGGTCATCAATCCCCTATAACTTAGAACTACTTAAACCTAACTAACCTAACGACACCACACACATCCATGCCCGAGACAGGATTCGAACCTGCGACCGTAGCTGTCACGCGGTTCCAGACTGAAGCGCCTAGAACCGCTCGGCCATACCGGCCGGCCATTCTTGTCAACGCGCATAGTTTTCCAGTGGTTGATTTTACTAGTTCTGTTGAAAAGACTATTTTTAAAGTATCTCTTGATGCTGCAGCGGAGTCCAGGAGGGAGGCATATAGTGTACTGACTAGGGCACGTCCACCCAAGAGAAGTACAATAGCAACACAGACGGCTGATTTACATTTACTTAGAACTGATCCGGATACTGTAAATTTACCCGCGGACAAGGGCAGTATTATATTCAAAAGATGCAGTGTTTACTATCTGTTTCAGCGTATCGCAGAATCGGCGCTGACCCCACAAGAAGTGTTGAGAGAAAGACTAACAGCGTGCTGAAGAAAAGTTCCTTGTCGCAGGAGACAATGAGCAGTCTTAATATTTAATGTCCTGATCCCCCTAGGTTATACGGCCTGCTAAAGGTCCACAAAGGACAAAGAAGGGGTTCCTCTTCGTCTGATTGTGAGTAGCTTTGGTGCTCCTACTTATCGTGTAGCAAAACATCTTGCCCCTCTGTTGAGCCCAGCAGTTGTTTGGTGTTAGCAGCACATTGGCAATTCAGCGGATTTCTTACATCGAGCCGGCCGTTGTGGCCGAGCGGTTCTAGGCGCCTCACTCTGGAACCGCGCAGCTGCTACGGTCACGGGTTCGAATCCTGCCACGGGCATGGGTGTGTGTGATGTCCTTAGTTTACCTAGTCTTCAGTAGTTCTAAGTCTAGGGGACTGATGACCTCAAATGTTATGTCCCATAGTACTTAGAGCCATTTGAACCATCTTACATCGATTACTTGGCATGCGTTTTAATGAATGATATGCAAGTAAGTTTTGATGTCGTCTCTCTCTTCACTCGTATTCCTCTATCTGATTCGTTGCTGTTAATTGAGATTAGGTTTGGTGTAGAATTAAGAAAACGTATTTCGACATGTGTTGACTTCCACTTACTGAATATGAGCAACCAGATGGAGCCGCGGTAACAAAAGTATGCGAGCGGAGCAGATACTGTCGGGGGATCAGCCTAGCGAAGAAACTACCACTAGGCACTAAATGGTTGGACGTCCACGACTCTTCACAGAACGTGAAACTCGGAGGCTTGTCTGCTGTGTAAAGTAGGATAGATGATGATTTGTGGCATCTCTGCAAAAGAGCACAATGCAGGTGAACGCGCAAGTGTTTCGGAGCACACCGTTCATCTTCATTGCTGAAGACAGAGCACCGCAGCAGACAACTCCTAAGAATTCATATGTTGACCCAACGACATCGGCAGTTGTGTTTGCAGTGGGCACGGGACTATCGGGATTTGACCGTCGATCAGTAGAAAAATATGATTCACCCCGTGGATGTGAAGGCCATGCAAAGCAAGCCCTGTCATTGGGCCGCTTGTGGCCTATCCAGACTTGATGTGTGCTGTGCGACAAATGGTGCTCACATTGAACATTTATAAGGTCCTTGGTAAAACTGTTTGAGTTGGTCTTTCATTTGACATATCATTTATAACTGTAAGTTTAATGTAATAAATATTATAAAGCATTAAAACCTCAATATTCATTTATAAATACCCTGTAGTATTATTATTATTATTTAACCCTCCTTGCAACATGACATATGATAGTCTTCAATTTTTTAATGTTAAAGTCTTGCTCAGCATTTGGATGAAATAGAATTGGTGCATTAACTGTCATGTTTTATATTATTAACAGTGTTCTTCTGTTCCTCAGATGATTTCCATATTGTTTTCTGTTTAATTAGATCTAGTACTTTCGGGAGAGTCCGATCTGTTCCTGGTTGAAAATGCCTAAAGAAACCGACCATTGCTACGAAAGACGTTAATTGTTTTATATTCTTTGTGCTCAGCACCGAGCAATTGCTTCTTTACGTGAAGGATCAGGTCTAATAAGTGTGCTGTCAATTACGTGTCCCTAAAATTTTACCCATTATCTCCCAAAAAACGATTTGGACAATTTTGCGGTGATTCTCTGTTTTTTAACCTTTAAAAATAGTCTCCTTAATACAGAAATATGCTCTTCCCAAGTTTTACGTATGGGATAAATTTTTGCTGCAGTTAAGGCCTAGGGCAAAATCTGGTGCTTTGATGCAAACAGATACCGATATATTCAGTCCAAAAGGTAATACCTTGTATTGTTATGGTCTACCTTTGAAGACGAAGGCTGTGTATCCCTCTGATCTGGATGAAATTTTACCTGCCAGTACCCGCTGTAAGGTCAATACAACTACACTCCTGGAAATTGAAATAAGAACACCGTGAATTCATTGTGCCAGGAAGGGGAAACTTTATTGACACATCCCTGGGGTCAGATACATCACATGATCACACTGACAGAACCACAGGCACATAGACACAGGCAACAGAGCATGCACAATGTCGACACTAGTACAGTGTATATCCACCTTTCGCAGCAATGCAGGCTGCTATTTTCCCATGGAGACGATCGTAGAGATGCTGGATGTAGTCCTGTGGAACGGCTTGCCATGCCATTTCCACCTGGCGCCTCAGTTGGACCAGCGTTCGTGCTGGACGTGCAGACCGCGTGAGACGACGCTTCATCCAGTCCCAAACATACTCAATGGGGGACAGATCCGGAGATCTTGCTGGCCAGGGTAGTTGACTTACACCTTCTAGAGCACGTTGGGTGGCACGGGATACATGCGGACGTGCATTGTCCTGTTGGAACAGCAAGTTCCCTTGCCGGTCTAGGAATGGTAGAACGATGGGTTCGATGACGGTTTGGATGTACCGTGCACTATTCAGTGTCCCCTCGACGATCACCAGTGGTGTACGGCCAGTGTAGGAGATCGCTCCCCACACCATGATGCCGGGTGTTGGCCCTGTGTGCCTCGGTCGTATGCAGTCCTGATTGTGGCGCTCACCTGCACGGCGCCAAACACGCATACGACCATCATTGGCACCAAGGCAGAAGCGACTCTCATCGCTGAAGACGACACGTCTCCATTCGTCCCTCCATTCACGCCTGTCGCGACACCACTGGAGGCGGGCTGCACGATGTTGGGGCGTGAGCGGAAGACGGCCTAACGGTGTGCGCGACCGTAGCCCAGCTACATGGAGACGGTTGCGAATGGTCCTCGCCGATACCCCAGGAGCAACAGTGTCCCTAATTTGCTGGGAAGTGGCGGTGCGGTCCCCTACGGCACTGCGTAGGATCCTACGGTCTTGGCGTGCATCCGTGCGTCCCTGCGGTCCGGTCCCAGGTCGACGGGCACGTGCACCTTCCGCCGACCACTGGCGACAACATCGATGTACTGTGGAGACCTCACGCCCCACGTGTTGAGCAATTCGGCGGTACGTCCACCCGGCCTCCCGCATGCCCACTATACGCCCTCGCTCAAAGTCCGTCAACTGCACATACGGTTCACGTCCACGCTGTCGCGGCATGCTACCAGTGTTAAAGACTGCGATAGAGCTCCGTATGCCACGGCAAACTGGCTGACGCTGACGGCGGCGGTGCACAAATGCTGCGCAGCTAGCGCCATTCGACGGCCAACACCGCGGTTCCTGGTGTGTCCGCTGTGCCGTGCGTGTGATCATTGCTTGTACAGCCCTCTCGCAGTGTCCGGAGCAAGTATGGTGGGTCTGACACACCGGTGTCAATGTGTTCTTTTTTCCATTTCCAGGAGTGTAATATATTTTGTAGCAGAGAGTTTCAAAGGATTTCTTCCACCAGAATATGGTGGTCCATCTTCATTAACTGGTTTAATGCCCTTGCATCCAAAACCAGTCTCACATTGCATCTTGTTTTCCCTGTCACTAATAATGAACTATTAAATGCACTATATGATCTCTCATATGTCTAGTTAATCGTGCTCTCTATATCTCTTGCAACCACATCTTTTAGGTATAATGGTATAGCATACAATCTTATGAAGAATGGCTCATGATCTTAATTTTTAGCTTCCAAACGTATTCCCCAATAACCCTGGCTTATCATCAAAAACAGTGTGGAATTCTCAAGATGAAAACTTTAATTCTTCCCTCTCTTCTGACGACAAGAAATGTTTTCAATGTACATAATCTTAATTTCTATAGCAACATCAGTCACAGTGACAAGAATTAACTGTTTTCATTGCCTTTAGTGTTGATTTCTATAGCAACATTAGTCACAGTGTAACACACACAGACTGTATACTCATTAGCCTCTCATTCCACCAGCAAATTCAAAGATGCAGACATTTTTGTTTGTGTATTACTTATGATTGGTGCCTCAACTTCGAGTTCTAGAAATTCAATTGTGATTTTTCCCTACCCTTTTTCAATGTCACACGTAACTCCGAAACGTTTAGTGCTACCTTACACATTCTAATAAAATTCATTTCTAGTTGCAAGGATATATTTAAACTAGGAACTACAGGAAAAGAATATGTTAACACTTCTTTGTTTATACAAAAAATATGGAAAGCCTATTCAGTTACGGTTTGACTTTTACGCCCTGTAATTGCAATAATCGTATAAGACGACACTATGCTTTCTTTTCAACTGATATACATCTTTCGCAAGAATACTAATATCGCTTCAAAAATCGAGAGTAATATTTATTTTGGTACCTTGTAGGTCTCCTTTGGCGACAGTCTTTCTAGTTATATTCCTTATAATGCCACTGTTTTCATACAATAAATCTTCCTGCAAATTTCTGTTGTCATTACGTTTTTACTAAATTAACGACTACAGATCCAACTTGTTTCACACCACGGCATTCCAGAGCTTGGCCCTCACCTTGGGATCCCCCGACCAAATTCCCCTGCGATATGCACACCTTTGAATCCGGCCCGATATTGTCCTTTGCGGAAAGTTCCATGTTCTGGCTTTTCACGTGGAAATATCATCCACTCTTAGCAATATTCTTCGTTTGATTGGAATTTAGGTCTTTACTGAACTCGGCTTTATTCGTCCCAAAGTGTTTGTCTTCTCAAGCCTTGTTCAAAATGTGTGATTATTGGATGTAATGTAATATAACACTGGATTTCGACCACTCTTTACTTATTACCTTCTCGCTTGCGAGTAAGAGCGTGCGATTAATTAGCACTTTAAGTAGGTGACTCTCGCTTATCGGTTCGTCCACTAACTTTCTCCTGTTTGAATACCACTCCAAGAATTTACTGTACCTGCACCATTGTCTATTGAAATTTGCTGGATCTTGTAATTCGAATATAGCTTCTGCTGCTCGCGTTATGACCAGTATTTATCTTTAAATTGTTGTGCAAAATCTGAAGGATTCTTATAATCGTGTTTATTAATCTATCTACCGTTAGGCTGCTTCGACCCTTAAATATCCGATCAAAAACTGTATTTTCATTCTGTAGTCCTACTTATATGGCAAGCTGACTCAAAATTTCTTAAAAATAATAACGGATGCAGTTCTTCTACTGGTTTGAAAATCGAGAACCGATTAGCCATGTGGGTACAGTTAGATAACTAAATTCCAATTCACTCGGCGAATATGGTTTATTTAGGTGCAAACCCAGTGAAATGTCTCTGCTTGTTCCCGGTTCCGTTGATTCTACCGTACAATTTGAACATCCAAAACCAGCTTTATGGCCGCTTCCCTCGTCATTAATTCTACTAGCGATTGTATGAGGACATGTAGATGATGTAAATCCCGAGATTAGTTCACAAACTTCCTGCAAACACTCCTCTATCCGTTATAACTGTCCTCACAATGCAGTGTTTTCTAATCTGTACCCTCAGTGTGGTAAACGAAGAGTTGTTGTTACCTTTCGCCCTCCGCTGTTCTCCAGATCAGAATGATGCGCCGACCGCACTAGCGACTCATCGCGCCGACACGTTACAGACAGTACACTACTGGCTATTAGAATTGCTACACGAAGAAGAAATGCAGATGATAAACGGGTAGTCAATGGACAAATATATTATACTAGAACTGACATGTGATTACATTTCCATGCAATTTGGGTGCATAGATCCTAAGAAATCAGTACCCAGAACAACCACCTATGGCCGTAATAACGGCCTTGATACGACTGGGCATTGAGTCAAACAGAGCTTGGATGGCGTGTACAGGTACAGCTGCCCATGCAGCTTCAACACGATACCGCAGTTCATCAAGAGTAGTGACTGGCGTATTGTGACGAGCCAGTTGCTCGGCCACCATTGACAAGACGTTTTCAATTGGTCAGAGATCTGGAGAAGGTGCTGGCCAGGGCAGCAGTCGAACATTTTCTGTATTCAGAAAGGCCCGTACAGGACCTGCAAAATGCGGTCGTGCATTATCCTGCTGAAATGTAACGTTTTGCACGGATAAAATGAAGGGTAGAGCCACGGGTCGTAACACACCTGAAATGTAGCGTCCACTGTTCAAAGTGCCATCAATGGAACAAGAGGTGACCGAGACGTGTAACCAATGGCACCCCATACCATCACGCCAGGTGGATCGCCAGTATGGCGATGACGAATACACGCTTCCAATGTGCGTTCACCCCGATGTCGCCAAACACGGATGCGACCATCATGACGCTGTAAAGAGAACCTGGATTCATCCGAGAAAATAACGTTTTGCCATTGGTGCACCCAGGTTCGTTGTTGAGTACACCATCTCAGGGGCTCCTGTCTGTGATGCAGCGTCAAGGGTAACCGCAGCCATGGTCTACGAGCTGATAGTCCATGCTGTTGCAAACGTCGTCGAACTGTTCGTACAAATGTTTGTTGTCTTGCAAACGTCCCCATCTGTTGACTCAGGGATCGACACGTGGCTGCATGATCCATTAAAGCCTTGCATATAAGATGCCTGTCATCTCGACTGCTAGTGATGCGAGGCCGTTGGGATCCAGCACGGTGTTTCGTATTACCCTCCCAAACCCACCGATTCCATATTCTGCTAACACTCATTGGATCTCGATCAACGCAAGCAGCAATGTCGCGATACGATAAACTGCAATCGCGATAGGCTACAATCCGACCGTTATCAAAGTCGGAAACGAGGTGGTACGCATTTCTCCTCCTTACACGAGGCATCAAAACAACGTTTCACCAGGCAACGCCGGTCAACTGCTGTTTGTGTATGAGAAATCGGTTGGAAACTTTCCTCATGTCAGCACGTTGTAGGTGTCGCCACCGGGGCCAACCTTGTGTGAATGCACTGAAAAGCTAATCATTTGCATATCACAGCATCTTCTTCCTGTCGGTTAAATTTCGCGTCTGTAGCACGTCATCTTCGTAGTGTAGTAATTTTAATGGCCAGTAGTGTAGTTTATGAGCTGTGCTAAGTCTCGCTAGTTGCTGATGTGGGGCAGACACCGTAGGCGCCGTCATCGGCCTCCATCGCGAGTCTACATCACCAGATGTGCGCCAACTCAAAACTAGCGTCGCCAAAGCCAGTGACATCTACGCTTGTGTATATCCAGGACGAAGTCAGTCTCCCACCACCAGTCTAATCCATGCTGTTAACGGTTAGCTATCGTGCAGTCCCTTAAATATGTACGTGGTGTTATTCTATAGACTTTTTATCACCTCCAGGAGTGAGTTCATGTTACTATAAGTTGTGCTATCGTGTGCTGTATCAAATAAACAAATTCGAAAGCCAGTGTTCGTTTGTGTTGTGTCCCACAACAAAACTGACGACTAATGACTGAACTTGCATGTGTTCTACCACTGGAACTGCGACAAGCTGCGTGCGAATTTCGGAACTTTGCTGACGTTTTAGGGCTGTGAACCTTTCGCTGAACTGAGGACCTCGTGTGTTGATCTGCTACCAGCATAGCCAGCCAGCCAGCATAGCTAAACAATCTCTTGCTGGAAATGACAGGGGTCAATCCTACCGAGCTTGGGCAGCCTAACGCAAGGGGCTAAGTCGCTGATGCAATTTTTTGTCCCGTCAACCAAAGAAAATTGTGTAGAAGTTGTGATCAGAGCTGCGATCGTCCGCGCAGCATCCGATAATGAGTTTCAGTTGTAGGATTTACAGCTTCTTTAGACGAGATGTTGTGTTTAACAGAGTCTTATGAAATCATGGAAGCGGCGGGCTGCCACTTAGATTCATGGGCGGACACTGACACGGTGATCCTGGAGATATTGAAAATTAGGTAGCGTTCGTTCCTCTACACATAAACAAGGTATCTTATGCTAAAGCGAAAAGTTGCAAGTTATCCTGGTCTGGGACGCCACAATGAAAGTTAACCTATTTGGGGGCTATATAAAAAAGATTGACAGTATATGCAAAATATAGATTACTGACAAAATCGCCGGCCGGAGTGGCCGAGCGGTTCTAGGCGCTACAGTCTGGAACCGCGCGACCTCTTCGGTCGCAGATTCGAATCATGTCTTGGGCATGGATGTGTGTGATGTCCTTAGGTTACTTAGGTTTAAGTAGTTCTAAGTTCTAGGGGACTGATGACCTTAGCAGTTAAGTCCCATAGTGCTCAGAGCCATTTGAACCATTTGAACCAAAAATGGTTCAAATGGCTCCGAGAACTATGGGACTTAACTGCTAAGGTCATCTTAGGTCATCAGTCCCCTAGAACTTAGAACTACTTAAACCTAACTAACCTAAGGACATCACACACATCCATGCCCGAGGCAGGATTCGAACCTACGACCGTAGCAGTCCCGTGGTTCCGGACTGCAGCGCCTAGAACCGCTAGACCACCGCGGCCGGCGAACCATTTTTGAACTAACAATATCTATTCAACGAAAATTAACACTGAGGTCTATAGAAAAAGATTGAGAATGTATGCGAAACGTAGTTTACTAAAATCTTTTATTTTTCCGACAACAAAGACTGACACAATTTATGCAAAACGCGTTATGATGGAATATTGTAAACAACTTGTAGGTGGTTTAAAACCACAATGAACAAGGATCTTGGTTGGCAAATGTGAGTCACGCACTCTGGCCCTAAAAATGTAACACCACCTGAATAGAACTGACGCTGAGCAGACTCGGATCGATAATCTACAGAAGTCTATATACATGCAGCTGAGGCGATTGTGATTTGTACGCCCTGTCAAGGCTGGAGCAGCAGTACGTTACCCTGATGGCTTCGTGCAGCTATGTAACTTGCAGATGGCGAGATGTGTGCCGCGGGGGCGAGGCGTAAGGTGGCACCTCTGAGTCTATCGGCGGACATGAAAGAAATGCAAAATCTCATGGTCTAGCGATCAGACAGACAGATGCATCACTGCCAGTTTACTGTAACACTCGTAACCTCACATTGACGATGGAACACACAAATTGCGTCGTGGTTCAATATTACAGGCTCCAGTCGACTTCTTCCGAAGAGACTAAAGCGGCAAACACACAAATTGTGGCACGATACAATATTACAGGCTCCAGATGACTTCTCTCAAAGCAACTAATGCAGCTACGGTCACCGTATGTTCGTTCTCCTTCGAAATCAAGTTACTTGATTCCGATAAACCAATGCTAATTTACTGTAACACCCGCACACTCACATTGAAGATGAAACCCACAAATTGCGTCGCGATTCAATATTACAGGCCTCAACCGACTTCTCTCGAAGTGACTAATGTGGTTACGGTCAACGTACGGACGTTCTCCTGGGAGTCAAATTACTTGTTTCAGATGCAACAATGGCAGTTTACTGTAACACTTGCACCCTCACATTGACGATGGATTACACAAACTGCGTCTCGATTGAATATTAAAGGGTCCAGCAGATTTCTCTCCAGACGATTACCCGGCTACGGTCACCGTGTGAAGGTTCTCCTGGAAGTCAAGTTGTTTGTTTCAGGTGAATCCGTGCCAGTTTAGTGGAACTCTCACACCCTCACATTGGTGATGGAACCAACAAATTGCATCGCGATTCAGTATAACAGGCTCCAGTCAACTTGTCTCGATGCGACTAATTCGGCTTTGGTCACCGTATGGATGTTCTCCTAGGAGCCAAGTTGCTTCCTTCCGATGGAACAATGCCCCTTTACTTGCCCTCTCACACTCAAATGGACGAAGGAACACACAAATTGCGTCACGATTGAATACTAAAGGCTCCAGGCGACTTCTCTTGAAGCGACTACTTCGGCTGTAGTCACCGTATGTACGTTCTCCTGGGAGTCGTTGTTTGTTTACGATGCACCACTGCCACTTAACTGTAACACTTGCGTCTTCACATTGACGATGGAACATACAGATTGTGTCGCAGTTTACTATTGCAGGGACCAGAGTATTCCTCTCCAGATGGTTACACGGCTACAGTCACGGTATGGACGTTCTACTGGGAGTCAAGTTCATTGTTTCCGATGCACCACTGCCACTTTATTTTAACGCTTGCAGCCTCACATTGAGGATGCAACACAGAAATTGTGACTGGATTCAATATTACCGACACCAGCCGACTTCTCTTGGAGTGTCTAATTCGGCTGTGGTCATCGTATGGACGTTCTCCTGGAAGTAAAGTATATTATTTCCGATGCACCACCGCACCCTCGCAGCCTCACACTGATGATGCAACACACAAATTGTGACGCGACTGAATATTACGTTATCCTGGGACTCAAGTTGCTTTACCAAGCACATCTGGCAGTGTAGTCTAACACTTGCACTCTCACTTTCACGATGCAACACGAAAATTACGTGACAATAAAATATTGCTGGCACCAGACGACTTCTCTCAATGCGACCAACGCGACTACGAAAATGGTTCAAATGGCTCTGAGCACTATGGGACTTAACATATGAGGTCATCAGTCCCCTAGAACTTAGAACTACTTAAACCTAACTAACCTAAGGACATCACGCACATGCATGCCCGAGTCAGGATTCGAACCTGCGACCGTAGCGGTCGCGCGGTTCCGGACTGAAGCGCCTAGAACCGCTCGGCCACACTGGCCGGCAACGCGACTACGGTCGCTGTATTGACGTTCTACTGTGATTCAAGTTACTAGTTTATGATGCACCGCTACCAGTTTACTATAACCGTCGCACCCTCACATTGACGTTGGGTCACACAAATTTCGTAGCAAATCAATATTACATGCTCGAGCTACTATCCAAGCTACTAATGCAGATACGGTCACTGTAACCTCCTGGATGTCAAGTTGCTTGTTTCTGATGCAACATTTCCAGTTTACTGTAACACTCGCACCCTCACCTTGACGATGGGACACACAAACTTCATCGCCATTCAATATTACACGCTCCAGCAGCCTCCGATCGAAGGTCACCGCATGGACGCTTTCCTGGGAGTCAAGTTGCTTGTTTCCGATTCACCACTGCCACTTATCTCTAACACTCGCAACCTCACATTGACGATGGAACACACAAATTTCGTAGCGATTCAATATTACAGGCTCCAGCCAACTTCTCTTGAAGGTACTAATTCGGCTTTGGTCACCGTATGGATGTTCTGAGAGACAAGTTGCTTATTCCGATGCACCAATGCCAGTTCACTATAACTCTCGCACACTCACATAGACGATGTTACACACAAATTTATGATGCACCACTGCCAGTGTATTGTCACCCTTGCACACTCACATTGACGATGGAACACACAAATTGCGTCACGAATCAATATTACAGGCTCCATCCGACATGTCTCGAAGCAATTAACGCGGCTACGGTTAACGTTCGGAAGTCACCTTGGGAATAAAGTTACTTGTTTCCGATGATCCAATGCCAATTTACTGTATCTCTCGCACCGTCACATTAAAAATATAACCCAGAAATCGCGTCGCGATCCAATATTACAGTCGCCAGCCTAATTCACTCCAAGCGTGTAATTCGGCTATGGTCGCCATATGTAACTTCTCCTGGCAGTGAAGGTGCTTGATACCGATGCACCTCTTCTAGTTTACTGTAACCCTCACACGTTCACATTGACGAAGAGACGCCCAAAATGCGTCACGATTCAATATTACAAGCTCCAGCCGACTTCACTCGAAGCGACTATCTTGGCTACAGTCAGAACATGGACATCCTCCTGGTAGTAAAGTTGTTCATTACCGATACGACACTGCCACTTCACTGTCACCCATGCACCATCACATTGACGATGAAACACATAAACTGTGTCGTGATTCAATATTTCAGACACCAGCCGACATCACGAGAGGCAATGACCACGAGTACAGTCACCGTATGGACGTTCTCCTGGGAGTCAAGTTGCTTGTTTTTCGATGCACCACTGCATGTTTACTGTAAAACTCGCACACTCACATTGACGATGCAGCACATAAATTGCGACGTGATACAATATGACACGCTCCAGCCTAATTTCTCGAAGCGACTAAAGGAGCTACAGTCACCATAATGACGTTGTCGTCGGAATTACGTTGCTTGGTTCCGATGAACCAACGCCAGTTTACTGTAACTAACGCACATTCACACTGCCGATGGAACAAACAAATTGCGTCACGTTTCAATACTACAGGCTCGAACTGACTTCTCTCATAGCAACTAACGCGGCTATGGTCACCGTATGGACATTCTCTTCGTAGTCAAGTTTCTTGATTCCAATGCACCACTGACATTTTGCTCTAATCGTTGCACACTCACACTGACGATAGAACACACAAATAGTGTCGCGATTAGGTATTAGAGGCTACAGATGAATTCGCTCCAAGCAACTAAAACGAATGCGGTCTACGTACGGACGTTCTCCTGGTATTAAAGTTGCTTGTTTCCGATTCACGACTGATAGTTTACTCTAACCATCACACACTCACACTGTCGATGCAACACACAAATTTCGACGGCATTCAATTTTACAGTCTCCATCCGACATTACTCTAAGCGACAAACACAAGTGCAGTCACCGTATGGACGTATTCTTGGGAGTTAATTTGCTTGTGCCGAAGAACCACTAACAGTGTACTGAACATTCGGACCCTCGCATCGACGATGCAACACACAAATTGCGTTCTGATACAATATTGCATTATCCAGGCAACTTCTCACCGTATGGACGTTCTCCTGTGATTGAAGTTTCTCGTTTCTGATGCCCTGCTGCCAGTTTACTGTAACCCTCGCATTGACGATGGAACTCACATACTGTGTCGACATTCAGGTTTACATGTTCCAGCCTAATTCTCTCCAAGCGACTAACGCAGATACGGTCTCCGTAATGAGGTTGTCCATGGAGTCAAGTTGCTTGGCTCAGATGCACCACTACCAGTTTAATGTAACCCTCGCAGCTACAGATTGACGATGCAATTCATAAATTGTGTCGCTATTCAACATTACAGGCTCTAACCAGCGGTCTTCGAGCGACTAACGCCGCTAGGGTCACCGTATGGTCGCTCTCCTGGGAGTCAAGTTTTTTGTTTCCGATGTACCAATGCCAGCTTACTGTAACTCTAGCACCCTCACATTGATGATGAAACACACAAATTGCATCGCGGTTCAATATTACGGGCTCCAGCTAAATTCTCTCCAAGCCTCTAATTCGGCTATGATCACCATATGTAACTTCTCCTGGAAGTAAAGTTGCTTGATTCCGATGCACCGCTGCCAGTTTACTGTAATCGTCACACATTCACATTGACGATGAAACACTCAAGTTGCGTCACGAATTATTATTACAAGCTCTAGCCGACTTTACTCGAAGCGACTATCGTGGGTATGGTCAATGTATGGATGTTCTCCTGGGAGTCATGTTGCTCATTTCCGATGCACCACTTCCAGTTTACTGTAAAAGTCGATCCCACACATTGACGATGCAGCACATAAAATGCGTCGTGATTCAATATCACAGGCTCCAGCCGGCGTCTCTCGAAGCAACTAACGCGGCTACGGTCACTGTATGAACGTTTTCGTGGGAGTCAAGATGGTTGTTTACCATGTACCAAAGCCAGTTTACTGTAACTCTCGCACCCTCACATTGGCGATGGAACACACACATTGTAGCGATTCAATATTACCGGCTCCAGCCGACTTCTCTCGAAGCAAACAACGAGGCTACGGTCACCGTTTGAACGTTCTCCTAGGAATGAAGTTGCTTGTTTCCGATGCAGTACTGCCACTTATATCTAACCCTCGCACACTCACATTGACGATGGAACACACAAATTTCGTAGTGATTCAATATTACAGACCCCAGCGGACTTCTCACGAAGCGACTATCGGAGCTACGGTCATCTAATGGACTTTCTCACGGGAGTCAATCTGGTTGTTTCTATTGCACTAATGCCAGTTTACTGTAAACCTCGCACCCTCACATATTCTGTGGAACAAACAAATTACGTCGTGATTCAATATTATAGGCTCCAGGCGGGCACTGTTGAGGCGACTATCCCGTCTATGGTCACCTTGTGGACGTTCTTCTGATAGTCAAGTTGCTTGTTCCTGATACACCACTGACAGTTTACTGTAACCATCACACACTCACACTGACAATGCAACACACAAATTTCGACGGCATTTAATTTTACAGTCTCCATGCAACGTTACTCTAAGCGACAAACGCCGGCAGGAGTGGCCATGCGGTTCTAGAGGCTACAGTCTGGAGCCGAGCGACCGCTACGGTCGCAGGTTGGAATCCTGCCTCGGGCATGTATGTGTGTGATGTACTTAGGTTAGTTAGGTTTAATTAGTTCTAGGTTCTAGGCGACTGATGACCTCAGAAGTTAAATCGCATAGTGCACAGACCCATTTCAACCATTAAGCGACAAACACAAGTGCAGTCACCGTGTGGACGTTCTCCTGGGAGACAATTTGCTTGTTCCGAAGAACCACTGACAGTATACTGAACACTCGGACCCTCGCATTGACAATGCGACACACAAATTGCGTGCGGATACAATATTGCAGTAGCCAGGCAACTTCTCTCAGAGCGACTAACGCGACTACCGTCACCGTATGGACGTTCTCCTATGATTGAAGTTTCTCTTTTCTGATGCACCATTGCCAGTTTACTGTAACCCTTAGACCCTCACATTGACGATGGAACACACATATTGTGTCGACAATCAGTTTTATATGCTCCAGCCTAATTCTCTCCAAGCGACTAACGCAGATACGGTCTCCGTAATGAGGTTGTCCTGGATGTCACTTTGCTTAGTTCAGATGCACCACTTCCAGTTTAATGTAACCCTCGCAGCCACAGATCGACGATGCAATACACAAATTGCGTCGCTATTCAACATTACAGGCTCCAGCCGACTTCTCTCGTAGCAACTAATTCGGCTGTGGTCACCTTATGGACGTTCTTCTGGTAGTCAATGTGCTAATTTCCGATGCAACAATGCTAGTTTACCACAACACTCGCAACCTCACTTTGAAGATGGAACATACAAAATGTGTCACGAATCAGTATTACAGGCTCCAGCCGACTTCTCTCGTAGCAACTAATTCGGCTTAGGTCACCTTATGGACGTTCTCATGCGAGTCAAGTTGCTTGTTACCGATGCAACAATGCCAGTTTACTATAACTCTCCAATATACGATGGAAAACCCAATATGCGTAGCGACTAACACGGCTAGGGTCATTGCTTGGTCGTTCTCCTGGGAGTCAAGTTTCTTCTTTCCGATGCACCAATGCCAGTGTACTGCAACTCTAGCAGCCTCACATTGATGAAGGAACACACAAATTGCATCGCGATTCAATATTACGGGCTCCAGCTAAATTCTCTCCAAGCGTCTAATTCGGCTATGATCACCATGTGTAACTTCTCCTGGGAGTGAAGTTGCTTGATTCCGATGCACCTCTGACGATTACTGTAATAGTCACGCATTCACATTGACGATGAAACACTCAAATTGTGTCGAGATTCATTATTACAAGCTCCAGCCGACTCCACTCGAAGCGACTATCGTGGCTATGGTCAATGTGTGGATGTTCTCCTGGGAGTCAAGAGTTCATTTCCGATGCACCACTTCCCATTTACTGTAACACTAGCACTATCACATTGATGATGAAACACGTAAACTGTGTCACGATTCAATATTACAGGCTGCAGCCGACATTACTAGAAGCAACGACCACAAGTACAGTTACATTGTGGATGTCTTCCTGGGAGTCAAGTTGCTTGTTTCCGATGCACCATTGCAAGTTTACTGTAAAAGTCGATCCCTCACAATGACGATGCAGCACATAAAATGCGACGTGGTTCAATATCACAGGCTCCAGACGACTTCTCTCGAAGCAACTAACGTGGATACGGTCACTGTATGAACGTTTTCGTGGGAGTCAAGTTGCTTGTTTCCTGTGCACCAAGGCCAGTGTACTGTAACTCTCACACCCTCACATTGGGCATTTGACACACAAATTGTTTAGCGATTCAATAGTACTGGCTCCAGCCGACTTCTCTCGAAGCCACTAATTCGGATTTGGTCAGTGTATGGATGTTCTCCTGAGAGACAAGTTGCTTGCTTCCGAAGCAACAATGGCAGTTTACTGTAACCCTCTCACTCTCAAATTGACGATGGAACACATAAATTGCGTCACAATTCAATATTGCAGGCTCCAGCCCACTTCACTTGACGCATCTAGTTCAGCTGTCGTTACTTTATGGATGTTCTCCTGGTAGTCAAGTTGCTTTACCAAGCACCTCTGGCAGTGAACTGTAACACTTGCAGTCTCATATTGACGACGAAACACGCAAATTGCGTGGCAGTAAATTATTGCAGGGTCCTGCTGACTTCTCTCGAAGTGACCGCCGCGGCTACGGTCAACGTATGGACGTTCTCCTGGGAGTCAAGTTGCTCATTTCTGATGTACCACTGGCAGTATACTGTAATACTGGCACACTCACATTGTCGATGGAACACACAAATAAACGTCGCGATTCAGTATTACAGGTTCCAGCAGACATTCCTCGAAGCGACTAATTCGGCTGTGGTCACCTTATGGACGTTCTTCTGGTAGTCAATGTGCTAATTTCCGATGCAATAATGCTAGTTTACTACAACACTCGCAACCTCACTTTGATGATGGAACATACAAAATGTGTCACGAATCAGTATTACAGGCTCCAGCCGACTTCTCTCGTAGCAACTAATTCGGCTTAGGTCACCCTATGGACGTACTCATGCGAGTCAAGTTGCTTGTTACCGATGCAACAATGCCAGTTTACTATAACACTCCAATATACGATGGAAAACCCGATTTGCGTAGAGTTCTATATTACAGGATCAAGCAGACATTTCTAGACGATTACACTTCTACGGAAACTGTATGGATGCTCTGTTGCTAGTCAAGCTGATGGTTTCTGATGCACCACTGCCAGTGTATTGTCACCATTGCACATTCACATTGACGATGGAACACACAAATTGCGTCACAAATCAATATTACGGGCTCCAGCCGACTTCTCTCGAAACAATTAACGCGACTACGGTCAACGTTCGGACGTTCTCCTGGAAATCAAGTTACTTGTTTCCGATGAACCAATGACAGTTTACAGTATCTCTCACACCCTAACATTGAAAATGGAACCCACAAATTGCATCGCGTTCCAATATTACAGTCTCCAGCCTAATTCGCTCCAAGTGTATAATTCGGCTATGGTCACCATATGCAACTTCTCCGGGTAGTGAAGGTGCTTGTTTCCGATGCACCTCATCTAGTTTACTGTAACCATCACACGCTCTCGTTGACGAAGAGACACCAAAAATGCGTCGCGATTCAATATTACAAGCTCCAGCCGACATCACTCGAAGCGACTATCTTCGCTGCGGTCAGTATATGGACATTCTCCTGGGAGTCAAGTCGCCCATTACCGATGCGACACTGCCACTTTAATGTCATCCTTGCACCATCGCATTGACGATGAAACACATAAACTGTGTCGTGATTCAATATTACAGGCTCCAGCCGACATCACGAGAGGCAATGACCACGAGTACAGTCACCGTACAGACGTTCTCCTGGGAGTCAATTTGCTTGTTTTTCGATGCACCACTGCATGTTTACTGTAAAACTCGCACACTCACATTGATGACGCAGCACATAAATTGCGTCGTGATACAATATGACAGGCTCGAGCTGACTTCTCTCATAGCGACTAACGCGGCTATGGTCACCGCATGGACGTTCTCCTGGTAGTCAAGTTTCTTGATTCTAAAGCACCACCGACAGTTTACTCTAATCGTTGCACACTCACACTGACGATGGAACACACAAATAGTGTCACGATCCAGTATTAGAGGCTAGAACTGTAGCAACTAACACGAATGCTGTCTCCGTACGGACGTTCTCCTGGTATTTAAGTTGCTTGTTTCCGATTCACCACTGATAGTTTACTCTAACCATCACACACTCACATTGGCGATGCAACACACAAATTTCGAAGCGTTTCAGTTTTACATTCTCCAGCTGACATTATTCCAAGCGACGACCACAAGTTTGGTCACCGTATGGACGTTCTCCTGTGAGTCAAGTTTCTTGGTTCCGAAGCACCACTGCCAGTGTACTGTAACACTTGCACCCTTGCATTGACGATAGAACACACAAATTGCGTCGGGATTCAATATTACAGGCTCCAGTCGACTTCTCACGAAGGGACTATCGGAGCTATGGTCATCTAATGGACTTTCTCGTTTGAGTCAAGTTGGTTGTTTCCATTGCACTAGTGCGAGTTTACTGTAAACCTCGCACCCTCACATTTACTGTGGAACAAACAAGTTGCGTCGCGATTCAGTATTATAGGCTCTAGCCGGATTCTCTCGAAGCGACTATCGCGGCTATGGTCACCGTATGGACGTCCTCCTGGTAGTCAAGTAGCTTGTTTCTGATACACCACTGACAGTCTAGTCTAACGATCACACACTCATACTGACGATGCAACACATAAATTTCCACGGCAATCACTTCTACAGTCTCCATCCGACATTACTGTAAGCGACGAAACGTTGCTTATTCCGAAGAACCACTGACGATGTACTGAACACTTGGTCAGTCGCATTGACAATGCAAACACACAAATTGCGTGCTGATCCAATATTGCAGTATCCAGGCGACTTTTCTCCAAGCGACTAAAGCGACTACCGTCACCGTATGGACCTTCTTCTGTGATTGAAGTTTCTCGTTTCTGATGCACTGCTGCCAGTTTACTGTAACCCTCACATTAACGATGGAACACACATATTGTGTCGACATTCAAGATTACATGTTCCAGCCTAATTCTCTCCAAGCGACTAACGCAGATACGGTCTCTGTAATGAAGTTGTCCTGGGAGTCAAGTTGCTTGTTTCCGATGCACCACTGCAAGTTTACTGTAAAATTCGATCCCTCACATCCAGGATGCAGCACATAAAATGGGTCGTGATTCAATATCACAGACTCCAGCCGAATTCTCTCGAAGCAACTAACCCCGCTACGGTCATTGTATCAATTTTCTCGTGGGAGACAAGTTGCTTGTTTCCTATGCACCAAAGCCAGGTTACTGTAACTCTTGCACCTTGACATTGACGATGGAACACACAAATTGCGTCGTGAATTAATATTACAGGTTCCAGCAGAATTCTCTTGTGGCGACTAACACGGATACGGTGACCGAATGGACGTTCTCCCAGTAGTCAAATTTCTTGTTTAAATTGCACCACTAACAGTTTACTCTAACCGTCACACACTCACATTTACGATGGAACACACAAATTGTGTTGCGATTCAATAATACATGCTTAAGCTTAATTCTCTCCAAGCGACTAATACAGATACGGTCACCGTAATGACATATTACTGGGTGTTAATTTTCTCGTTTCTGATGCACCGCTGCCAGTTTACTGTGACCCTCGCATCCTCACTTTGATTTTGGAACCCAGAAATTGCGTTGCGATTCAATATTACAGGCTCCAGCCTAATTCTCTCCAATCGTGTAATTCGGCTATGGTAACCATATGTAACTTCTCCTGGTAGTGAACTTGCTTGTTTCCGATACTTCTCTTCTAGTTTACTGTAACCCTCGCACGTTCACATTGACGATGTGACACCCAAAATGCGTCGCGATTCAATATTGCAAGCTCCAGCCGACTTCAGTCGAAGCGACTATCTTGGCTACGGTCAGTATATGGACGTTCTCCTGGGAGTCATGTTGTTCATTTCCGATGCGACACTGCCACTTTACTGGCATCCTCCCACCATAACATTGACGATGAAACACATAAACTGTGTCATGATTCAATATCACAGGCTCCAGCCAACATCTCTACAGGCAATGACCACTAGTACAGTCACCGTATGAACGTTCTCCTGGGAGGCAAGTTGTGTGTTTCAGTCGCACCACTGCATGTTTACTGTAAAACTCGCACCCTCACATTGCCGATGGAACAAACAAATTGCGTCGCGTTTCAATATTACAGGCTCAAGCTGACTTCTCTCATAGCGACTAACGCGGCTACGGTCACCGTATGGAGCTTCTCCTGGTAGTCAAGTTTCTTGTTTCCTACGCACCACTGACAGTTTATTCTAATCGTTGCACACTCACATTGACGATGTAACACACAAATAGTGTCGTGATCAATATTACAGACTACAGCCGACATCTCTAGAAGCGACTAATGTGACTACAGTCACTGTATCACCGTTCTACTATGATTCACGTTTCTTGTTTCCGATGCACCTCTGCCAGTATACTCTAACCCTTACACCCTCACATTGACGATGGACCACAAATTGTTTGACGATTCAGTATCAGAAGGACGAGCCGACGTCTCTCCAAGTGACAAACGTTGCTACAGTCTCTGTATGGACGTAATCCTGGGAGCAAAGTTCCTTGTTTAAGATGCTCCAATGCCCGTCTAATATAACCCTCACACCCTCACATTGATGATGGAATCCACAAATTGCGTCGCGACTTAATATTACAGACCCCAGCCCCCTTCTCACGAAGGGACTGTCGGGGCTATGGTTACCTAATGGACTCTCTCCTGGGAGTAAAACTGTTACTTCCGATGCACCAATGCAAGTTCATTGTAACCCTCACCTTGACGATGGGACAAACAAATAGTGTCGCGATTTAATATTACGGGCTCCAGCCGCCTTCTCTCGAAGCGACTATCGCTGCAATGGTCACCGTATGGACTTTCTCCTTGTAGTCAAGTTGCTTGTTTCTGATAGACCACTGGCAGTTTACTGTAACCATCACACACTCACACTGGCGATGCAACACACAAATTTCGACGCCATTCAATTTTACAGTCTCCAGCCGATATTACTCCAAGCGACAACCACAAGTACAGTCACCGTATGGACGTACTCTTGGGAGTCACGTTGCTTGTTTCGAAGAACCTCTGACAGTGTACTGAACACTTGGACCCTCGCATTGACAATGCAACACACAAATTGCGTGCTGATACAATATTGCAGTATCCAGGCGACTTCTCTCCAAGCGACTAACGCAACTACCGTCACCGTGTGGACGTTTTCCTGTGATTGAAGTTTCTCGTTTCTGATGCACCACTGCCAGTTTAGTGTAGCCCTCGCAGCCACAAATTGAGGACGCAATACACAAATTACGTCGCTATTCAACATTACAGGCTCTAGCCGTCGGTTTTCCAGCGACTAACTAGGGTCTCCGTATGAACGTTCCCCTGGGGGTCTACATCTACATCTACATCTACATTTATACTCCGCAAGCCACCCAACGGTGTGTGGCGGAGGGCACTTTGCTTGCCACTGTCATTACCTCCCTTTCCTGTTCCAGTCGCGTATGGTTCGCGGGAAGAACGACTGTCTGAAAGCCTCTGTGCGCGCTCTAATCTCTCTAATTTTACATTCGTGATCTCCTCGGGAGGTATAAGTAGGGGGAAGCAATATATTCGATACCTCATCCAGAAACGCACCCTCTCGAAACCTGGCGAGCAAGCTACACCGCGAAGCAGAGCGCCTCTCTTGCAGAGTCCGCCACTTGAGTTTGTTAAACATCTGCGTAACGCTATCACGGTTACCAAATAACCCTGTGACGAAACGCGCCGCTCTTCTTTGAATCTTCTCTATCTCCTCCGTCAACCCGATCTGGTACGGATCCCACACTGATGAGCAATACTCAAGTATAGGTCGAACGAGTGTTTTGTAAGCCACCTCCTTTGTTGATGGACTACATTTTCTAAGGACTCTCCCAATGAATCTCAACCTGGTACCCGCCTTACCAACAATTAATTTTATATGATCATTCCACTTCAAATCGTTCCGCACGCATACTCCCAGATATTTTACAGAAGTAACTGCTACCAGTGTTTGTTCCGCTATCATATAATCATACAATAAAGGATCCTTCTTTCTATGTATTCGCAATACATTACATTTGTCTATGTTAAGGGTCAGTTGCCACTCCCTGCACCAAGTGCCTATCCGCTGCAGATCTTCCTGCATTTCGCTACAATTTTCTAATGCTGCAACTTCTCTGTATACTACAGCATCATCCGCGAAAAGCCGCATGGAACTTCCGACACTATCTACTAGGTCATTTATATATATTGTGAAAAGCAATGGTCCCATAACACTCCCCTGTGGCACACCAGAGGTTACTTTAACGTCTGTAGACGTCTCTCCGTTGATAACAACATGCTGCGTTCTGTTTGCTAAAAACTCTTCAATCCAGCCACACAGCTGGTCTGATATTCCGTAGGCCCTTACTTTGTTTATCAGGCGACAGTGCGGAACTGTATCGAACGCCTTCCGGAAGTCAAGAAAAATAGCATCTACCTGGGAGCCTGTATCTAATATTTTCTGGGTCTCATGTACAAATAAAGCGAGTTGGGTCTCACACGATCGCTGTTTCCGGAATCCATGTTGATTCCTACATAGTAGATTCTGAGTTTCCAAAAACGACATGATATTCGAGCAAAAAACATGTTCTAAAATTCTACAACAGATCGACGTCAGAGATATAGGTCTATAGTTTTGCGCATCTGCTCGACGACCCTTCTTGAAGACTGGGACTACCTGTGCTCTTTTCCAATCATTTGGAACCTTCCGTTCCTCTAGAGACTTGCGGTACACGGCTGTTAGAAGGGGGGCAAGTTCTTTCGCGTACTCTGTGTAGAATCGAATTGGTATCCCGTCAGGTCCAGTGGACTTTCCTCTGTTGAGTGATTCCAGTTGCTTTTCTATTCCTTGGACATTTATTTCGATGTCAGCCATTTTTTCGTTTGTGCGAGGATTTAGAGAAGGAACTGCAGTGCGGTCTTCCTCTGTGAAACAGCTTTGGAAAAAGGTGTTTAGTATTTCAGCTTTACGCTTGTCATCCTCTGTTTCAATGCCATCATCATCCCGGAGTGTCTGGATATGCTGTTTCGAGCCACTTACTGATTTAACGTAAGACCAGAACTTCCTAGGATTTTCTGTCAAGTCGGTACATAGAATTTTACTTTCGAATTCACCGAACGCTTCACGCATAGCCCTCCTTACGCTAACTTTGACATCGTTTAGCTTCTGTTTGTCTGAGAGGTTTTGGCTGCGTTTAAACTTGCAGTGAAGCTCTCTTTGCTTTCGCAGTAGCTTCCTAACTTTGTTGTTGTACCACGGTGGGTTTTTCCCGTCCCTCACAGTTTTACTCGGCACGTACCTGTCTAAAACGCATTTTACGATTGCCTTGAACTTTTTCCATAAACACTCAACATTGTCAGTGTCGGAACAGAAATTTTCGTTTTGATCTGTTAGGTAGTCTGAATCTGCCTTCTATTACTCTTGCTAAACAGATAAACCTTCCGCCCTTTTTTTATATTCCTATTAACTTCCAAATTCAGGGATGCTGCAACGGCCTTATGATCACTGATTCCCTGTTCTGCACTTACAGAGTCGAAAAGTTCGGGTCTGTTTGTTACCAGTAGGTCCAAGATGTTATCTCCACGAGTCGGTTCTCTGTTTAATTGCTCGAGGTAATTTTCGGATAGTGCACTCAGTATAATGTCACTCGATGCTCTGTCCCTACCACCCGTCCTAAACATCTGAGTGTCCCAGTCTATATCTGGTAAATTGAAATCTCCACCTAAGACTATAACATGCTGAGAAAATTTATGTGAAATGTATTCCAAATTTTCTCTCAGTTGTTCTGCCACTAATGCTGCTGAGTCGGGGGGTCGGTAAAAGGAGCCAATTATTAACCTAGCTCGGTTGTTGAGTGTAACCTCCACCCATAATAATTCACAGGAACTATCCACTTCTACTTCACTACAGGATAAACTACTACTAACAGCGACGAACACTCCACCACCGGTTGCATGCAATCTATCCTTTCTAAACACCGTCTGTACCTTTGTAAAAATTTCGGCAGAATTTATCTCTGGCTTCAGCCAGCTTTCTGTACCTATAACGATTTCAGCTTCAGTGCTTTCTATCAGCGCTTGAAGTTCCGGTACTTTACCAACGCAGCTTCGACAGTTTACAACTACAATACCGATTGCTGCTTGGTCCCCGCATGTTCTGACTTTGCCCCGCACCCGTTGAGGCTGTTGCCCTTTCTGTACTTGCCCGAGGCCATCTAACCTAAAAAACCGCCCAGCCCACGCCACACAACCCCTGCTACCCGTGTAGCCGCTTGTTGCGTGTAGTGGACTCCTGACCTATCCAGCGGCACCCGAAACCCCACCACCCTATGGCGCAAGTCGAGGAATCTGCAGCCCACAAGGTCGCAGAACCGTCTCAGCCTCTGATTCAGACCCTCCACTCGGCTCTGTACCAAAGGTCCGCAGTCAGTCCTGTCGACGGTGCTGCAGATGGTGAGCTCAGCTTTCATCCCGTTAGCGAGACTGGCAGTCTTCACCAAATCAGATAGCCGCCGGAAGCCAGAGAGGATTTCCTCCGATCCATAGCGACACACATCATTGGTGCCGACATGAGCGACCACCTGCAGATGGGTGCACCCTGTACCCTTCATGGCATCCGGAAGGACCCTTTCCACATCTGGAATGACTCCCCCCGGTATGCACACGGAGTGCACTTTGGTCTTCTTCCCCTCCCTTGCTGCCATATCCCTAAGGGGCCCCATTACGCGCCTGACGTTGGAGCTCCCAACTACCAGTAAGCCCACCCTCTGCGACCGCCCGGATCTTGCAGACTGAGGGGCAACCTCTGGAACAGGACAGGCAGCCATGTCAGGCCGAAGATCAGTATCAGCCTGAGTATCAGCCAGAGACAGAGCCTGAAACCGGTTCGTCAGACAAACTGGAGAGGCCTTCCGTTCAGCCCTCCGGAATGTCTTTCGCCCCCTGCCACACCTTGAGACGACCTCCCACTCTACCACAGGTGAGGGATCAGAATCAATGCGGGCAGTATCCCGGGCAACCACAGTCGTAGCCCGATCGGGGGATGCGTGGGACGAGCTGGCCGTCCCCGACAAACTCCCATCCGGACCCCCACAGTGATGCCCATTGGCAACAGCCTCAAGCTGTGTGACCGAAGCCAACACTGCCTGAAGCTGGGAGCGAAGGGATGCCAACTCAGCCTGCATCCGAACACAGCAGTTGCAGTCCCTATCCATGCTAAAAACTTGTGCAACGAACGTCTGAACTAATCTACACAGAGCGCAAACAAATCGACACAAAATTTAAACGGTTATTAAAATACGAGATTGCCTAGTAAATGCAGTAACTTGTGCACTGCTGACACACTGCTCGGCGGCGGAAGGAGACTACGCGAATTTACACTATTCAGGTACTAAAACGCGATGCTACAACTCTCAAATACTATAATACGCACGAAATTTATGAATTTAACAATGCAAGTACCAAAAACACGCAAAGAAATTAAGAATTAAACTATGTAACAAATGAGTGAGCTAGGAGTATACGAGTTGCTGCTGCAGCTGCTTATCCAACGGCAGCAGGGAGCACACTGACTGTGACCAACCGACACTGGCCGTTCAAAACAAAAACATAAGACAGACGACTACGCGAATTTACACTATTCAGGTACTAAAACGCGATGCTACAACTCTCAAATACTATAATACGCACGAAATTTATGAATTTAACAATGCAAGTACCAAAAACACGCAAATAAATTAAGAATTAAACTATGTAACAAATGAGTGAGCTAGGAGTATACGAGTTGCTGCTGCAGCTGCTTATCCAACGGCGGCAGGGAGCACACTGACTGTGACCAACCGACACTGGCCGTTCAAAACAAAAACATAAGACAGACGACTACGCGAATTTACACTATTCAGGTACTAAAACGCGATGCTACAACTCTCAAATACTATAATACGCAAGAAATTTATGATTTAAACAATGCAAGTAACAAAAACACGCAAAGAAATTAAGAATTAAACTATGTAACAAATGAATGAGCTAGGAGTATACGAGTTGCTGCTGCAGCTGCTTATCCAACGGCGGCAGGGAGCACACTCTTGTTCCCATTGCACCAGTGCTAGTGTACTGTAACTCTAGCGCCCTCACATTGATGATGGAACACACAAATTGCATCAAAATTCGATATTGCCAGAGCCATTTGAACCATTTTTGAACTGCCCAACTCAAAATTGGAAGCCGCATGGAATTGCGGGAGAGTGAGGTGGTAACAAAAGTCTGCAAGCGGAGCAGATACTGTCGGGGTATCACCCTAGCGAAAAAACCACCAGTAGGCACCAAATGGCTAAACGTCCATGACTCTTCAGAGAACGTGAAACTCGGAGGCTTGTCTGCTGTGTAAAGTAGGATAGATGGCGATCTGTGGCATCTCTGCCAGAAGAGCACAATTCTGGTGCACGCGCAAACGTTTCGGAGCACACCGTTCATCGTACATTGCTGAAGACAGAGCTCTGCAGCAGACAACTCCTAAGAGTTCATATGTTCACCCAATGACATCGTCAGTTATAGTTGCAGTGGGCACTGGACCATCGGGATTCGACTGTCGATCAATAGAAACATGTCGACTCTTCGGGTGAATCATACACTCCTGGAAATGGAAAAAAGAACACATTGACACCGGTGTGTCAGACCCACCATACTTGCTCCGGACACTGCGAGAGGGCTGTACAAGCAATGATCACACGCACGGCACAGCGGACACACCAGGAACCGCGGTGTTGGCCGTCGAATGGCGCTAGCTGCGCAGCATTTGTGCACCGCCGCCGTCAGTGTCAGCCAGTTTGCCGTGGCATACGGAGCTCCATCGCAGTCTTTAACACTGGTAGCATGACGCGACAGCGTGGACGTGAACCGTATGTGCAGTTGACGGACTTTGAGCGAGGGCGTATAGTGGGCATGCGGGAGGCCGGGTGGACGTACCGCCGAATTGCTCAACACGTGGGGCGTGAGGTCTCCACAGTACATCGATGTTGTCGCCAGTGGTCGGCGGAAGGTGCACGTGCATGTCGACCTGGGACCGGACCGCAGCGACGCACGGATGCACGCCAAGACCGTAGGATCCTACGCAGTGCCGTAGGGGACCGCACCGCCACTTCCCAGCAAATTAGGGACATTGTTGCTCCTGTGGTATCGGCGAGGACCATTCGCAACCGTCTCCATGAAGCTGGGCTACGGTCCCGCACACCGTTAGGCCGTCTTCCGCTCACGCCCCAACATCGTGCAGCCCCCCTCCAGTGGTGTCGCGACAGGCGTGAATGGAGGGACGAATGGAGACGTGTCGTCTTCAGCGATGAGAGTCGCTTCTGCCTTGGTGCCAATGATGGTCGTATGCGTGTTTGGCGCCGTGCAGGTGAGCGCCACAATCAGGACTGCATACGACCGAGGCACACGGGGCCAACACCCGGCATCATGGCATGGGGAGCGATCTCCTACACTGGCCGTACACCACTAGTGATCGTCGAGGGGACACTGAATAGTGCACGGTACATCCAAACCGTCATCGAACCCATCGTTCTACCATTCCTAGACCGGCAAGGGAACTTGCTGTTCCAACAGGACAATGCACGTCCGCATGTATCCCGTGCGACCCAACGTGCTCTAGAAGGTGTAAGTCAACTACCCTGGCCAGCAAGATCTCCGGATCTGTCCCCCATTGAGCATGTTTGGGACTGGATGAAGCGTCGTCTCACGCGGTCTGCACGTCCAGCACGAACGCTGGTCCAACTGAGGCGCCAGGTGGAAATGGCATGGCAAGCCGTTCCACAGGACTACATCCAGCATCTCTACGATCGTCTCCATGGGAGAATAGCAGCCTGCATTGCTGCGAAAGGTGGATATACACTGAACTAGTGCCGACATTGTGCATGCTCTGTTGCCTGTGTCTATGTGCCTGTGGTTCTGTCAGTGTGATCATGTGATGTATCTGACCCCAGGAATGTGTCAATAAAGTTTCCCCTTCCTGGGACAATGAATTCACGGTGTTCTTATTTCAATTTCCAGGAGTGTATTTTTACTACATTAGGTCGATTGTCGTCTCCACAAACGCCGTCATCTGGGCGAACGGCGGCTCGAAACGTACAGCGCGCCACGGACACATGTTGATGGGAGCAGTATTATCCTATGGGAGACATTATTCTGAGCTTGCATGGGACGAATGGCAGTAATCGAAGACGCGCTGACAGCTGCGAACTCGTTGAATCCGTTCATGCTTGATGTCTTCCCCGGCGGCGATGTCAACTTTCAGCAGTGTAATTGTTAGTGTCTCGGAGCCAGAACGGTGCTACTGTGGTTTGAGGAGCATCATAGTGAACTCATGTTGATGTCTTGACAACTAAATTCGCCTGTTGCAAATACTATGGAATACTGCGTCGCTATCGGGTGCCATCAACGCGTACGCAAATCAGTGGGCCGTCATTTCGCGGAATACATGATCTGTGCTTAGATATCTAATGCCACGATACCTCCACAAAACTGCCAAGAAGCTGTAGGATCACTAATAGGTGGAATAAGTGATGTATTTGGTTCTAATATGGGCAAACAAACTATTTAGCAGGCGATCATCATGTTTTGGCTCATGAATGTATTTTCACCTATTATTGCAAATTTATCTATGGAAGACTCCAAGGAACATGCCTTGGAGTCGACAGCTATGAAACCTGTGTGTTTTTCAAGACATGTAGAAGATACTTTTTTTCTTTGGTTTCATGGTAGTGAGAATTTGAACGACTTTTTGGGATATCTGAATTCAGTTCACCTGTATATTCGTACCACTCTGGAGTGAAAAAGATTGCTGCCTTCACTTCCTTGATGTATTGCTCAAGAGGAAGTTGATGTCACATTGGGATATGCTGTTTATAGGAAGCCTACTCACACTTACTTTCATCTACAGACTGACAGACTGACAGTTGTCATTATCCATCTCAGCGTGAAGTGATGCTTGGCAGCTTCGTTCACAGGGCTAGTGTCGTTTCAGACCCTAACAATTTGTCAGCCGAGTTAACATATCTTAAGGTCCGCTTTTGTCAGAACTGATATAGGCCTATCAACCAACCGTGCCCCGGGTGTGTGATGATAATGTCGACTTGGCACCAAGATCTGTCACTTTTCTGCCTTACGCTGGAAGCCTTTCTAACAACACTGGTCGCATAGACTTACAGCTGTTGGGATAGTGTTACTATGAAGCAACTGAAATTAAATTAGCAAGTTACCTTGTAAATAGAGATGGAAGTTTTTGCTTAAATACTGCATGGAAGCCTGCTCCCTCCTTGTTGAAAAACAGAGACAGAGAGTTAGTAATACCTCACCTTTTCTTTAGTATTTTTTGCTGTCAATGATTTCTGACATCGGTCATCTTTGATTGCGGGGTGGCGCTAGTGTTTATAGTGCGTGTGTATGTGTGTTATCTTTCCGAAATCACTCTGCAAACCGAAGTTTTCATTTCATTTGCATAGTGCTTACTTGCTGAAATTTTGCTTTGGCAATGACAGCGTGGTTACATATCGAAATATCGGCTTTTGTTGACGACTTCAGCCGGCTCCATTCCCGTAAGTTATTTAAACACGATTTAACTTAGTCTATACTACATAGGCCTTTAATAAGACCTGGTACTGACTGTTTTAGTACAAAGGCTTTTGGATGAGGCATCCACTACTAGCGGGCCTTCATGTGAGTAAAAAATCTTTTTGCATTCCTTTTCACTTTTAGTGCTGAGATGTGATATGGGTTTGGTGGATTGGTTCCTTAGCTTCCAGATTGTATCCTTTCAGTCTCCTTTCCACATTTTGCGATAACTTTTATGTACTACTTCAGTTTGTACCTGCTAATTGGTTCCTTCAACCAGTGGTCACGGACGTACTGATAATAAGGGTTCTCCTATTATGTGTTTACCTACTATTACTAAGAGGAATAAACCCATATTTAATTGTGAGAATTCATGCAGAATCTTCTAAAATTCAAGCATTAACCAAGACCACCGAGCGTGCGTATTGGAACAGAACGTTCTACATAAACACCTCAGTTCTTTGACCAAGCACGCATCCAAGTTCCCTTGCAGTCGATATTTTGATAGACGCATATGTTTTATGTCGTATTGTTGTATCATTTCCTTGAATTGTCTGCTTAAGAATGTAGTGCCATTATCCGACATAAGACACTGCGGAACATTCAACTTTTTAAAAAAATCCCACGTTAGACAGCGAAACATACCCTGTGCAGCCACTCATTTCAACGTAAATAATTTTGCATATTTTAATCAACACTCCAAGACTACAAACATGTATAGTAACCCTACTAAACTACACAGTAGTGGGCCAAAAAATACAGTGACATTATGTCCCAAAGACACTTCCATAAGGATGGATACAATTTCCTTAAGCTTTATGCAACACTCCTATTTTCTTAGAGTCAGTCTCACTATTTGCGTCCTGTTTTTAAAATCACTGTACTTCATGAAATGCTTTACGCACTTTATTACTCTGAAAAGTCCATACGTCTCTTGGATACAATTTACCAGTTCTTGAACTGTGTATATAAGCTCGCCATAACCCATTGTCATTAGAGGCTTTCCAACAGAGTAAATAGTTAAATAGTAACCCCAGGTATTGTATATTACCAGTGTCCTTCCCTTCCACGAGGTTTTGGACGATTTCTCCTAGTTAGATATCGTTAACTTGGTCGAACGTAAGGGGAGTTGAAACGCCGTATCCCGACAATGTTAAATTTAATGACTTGGGATCCCTGTATTTCAGGAACCACTGTAGCCATTGACATGAAACTTTTACAGGACATTAAACTGTATGTTCTGAATCTACTCAATTACAATAATAGTGTAATTCTTCATGCTTTTCCGGCGATCTGTTGACATCTTGGATATTCGGGAATCCAGCCGGATGTTCGCGTCGTTCTCGCACGATATTTCAACAGCGCGCCTCGCTGTCTTCTTCAGGTGCTACCTGAGACTCAGGTAGCACCTGAAGAAGACAGCGAGGCACGCTGTTGAAATAACGTGCAAGAACAACGCGAACATCCGGCTGGATTCCCTAATATCCAAGATGTCTACAATAATAGTATTTCAACCACTGCTTTCGGAAATACAATTTTTTTAATTACACAGATAAAATGTTGGTTCCTTTTTGTACGTTACCCTAAATAATTTTAATTAAACATAATATTATGTTCTTCTTTTAGTTCAGTAGACTTAGGATATGCATGTTATTACTCCCTGAAAATTAGAATACTTTACTCTAAGTGGTTCCTGAGATTCAGGGAAAAATGCAAAAGAAAATGTAAATCTTCAGGGACGGGTTCTAAAGTTTCTAACTCACTAAATATATGCTAAATTTTTTTTAAATTTTTAGTCACTCAGAAGCATCCTGCACCATACTGTATATCATCCTCTTGATCTTGCTCTAAAGTTTTTCTTCTTTTCTTCTTTCTGGACACCTTAGTGGCCAACTGTGCTGCATACACTGCTTTACCAATGCGAACCTTGTCCATCCTTTCAAGTTCTCTAACGCAGTTTGCTTCAGGATTAGTTCCCATATGCTGTAGCACTTTCACTCTACCGATTTTGACATCATTAAAAGCAATAACAGCGTCACTGACCCCGTACTTAACTGTCTTCATCCCAACAAAAACATTTTTTGGTAAGGGGGTCCATACAGAATTACTAAACGACTCATTGGAATTTTGAGTCTGACCATACAGACACTTCTTCAGTAATTCAGGATTTGCCAGGTCTCTGTAAATAGTTTTTATGATATCTGTGACTGCTGTTGGGGTGGAATGTTTATGGCTGTATGAACTGTTTGAGTACTGAGCATTGCGGTAATTACACCATGAATCAAGTGCAGGAGGACAAAGGCGGTGTACTGGTTTTTCATCAGTTGGCAGTCTGTGGAAGAAGGTAGCCCATACTGCCTGCTTATTTTTCAACAAATCTTCAGTATTATTTATAATGGCCATCCCATAATACTGCTGCAGTTCATCAGTCATTTTGTCTGTCAGCCTGCTTCTTATGGTTTTACTATCAGAAAGTTTCTTGTCTCTCAAACTTTGTTCCATCTTCCTCAACCCGGTGCCCATCCTCTTCTGGACATGACCGACACATTCCAGTTTTGTGATAATCTTCTCACCATAAGGCTGAGCGGCTACTACACTGTTCTATGCTTTGAGTTTCCATCATCTAAGAACTTAGTGTAACACACTCCCCTTTTGTTCACAGATCGACAAAAAATTTCAATAGCTGCAGAGGCCTCCATACCACCACTTGTTCCTTCATAATTTCTGTCACAGACATGCCCTTCTTCATTCTCTGATTGACGCTTATAAAAATGTTTGGTTAAGGTTCAAAATGGCTCCGAGCACTATGGGACTTAACATCTGAGGTCATCAGTCCCCTAGAACTTAGAACTGCTTAAACCTAACTAACCTAAGGACATCACACACGTCCATGCCCGAGGCAGGATTCGAACCTGCGACCGTAGCGGTCGCGCGGTTCCAGACTGACGCGCCTAGAACCGCTCGGCCACACCAGCCGGCTGTTTGGTTAAAGTCTGGAAATCTATTACCTTTCCAGTATCCACACTGGTCACCGTAGCAACAGAGTTCTTAGAACTGTAGCTGCATTTCTGCCAAGTGCCATCAAAAGCTATTGGTATGTAAGTCATACCATCATTTATTTCAACAACTTCGTTTGCAGCACCCTTCATTGACTCTCGTACAACAGATTCCGCAACAACTCTAATAAATCCTACATACTTGTCGATTGTACATGGTGAATGTGGCATATTTATCATGGCACACATTGTTTCTGCTGCAGTGTGTCCTTTGCCAATAGCTCTCAATCCTTAAAACCACCTAAGATTTACTTCAAAATATTTATCTTTACACTTATCAGAATTCCAAAATGAATGAGTATATTCATAACTAGAGCAATTACTGATAAGTTTCCTGGCTAGTCCAGTTGATACCTCACTATCTTCATGTAAACTAACTGGCCCTCCATGTATTTTACAACACACACATTCACCTAACACGCTCGTTAGGATGTTTAAATCTATCAGAATATAACCTAACCTACCATTTACATCACTTTCGTTTTGAGAAAACTGAGTATCACAAGGTTTTATTTTAATCTTCGAAGCACTAATCGATGATTCTCTAGATGCTGAGAAGTTTGCCTGTATTTCATTGTTCGTAACTTCACACGCCACTTGTTGAACAGAATTTTTCCCTTTATCCGAAAATCTATTACCATGAAACCCATGTTTCTTAAAAATACTTCGTTTTGGCGTCATACTTTACTTTTGCTTTTTGAGAGATTTGCCAATCTATTCGTCACTTTTCCTCGGAAAAACGTTAGCACTTCGTCATACAACGCGTCTTTATAGTATGAAACGATATGATACTGTTTTTGACAATGCTAACATCACAAACACGTTATTTAACCTTTATAACACAGCCTTATATACAAAACAATTACCGATTTTATTAGAAAAATTTTAACATTTTCAACCGCTGTAGATTACATTTTAAAAAATAAAATAAAATGCTTCCCGTGTGATATATATATATATATATATATATATATATATATATATATATATATATATATATATATATATATATATAGGGTGTTACAAAAAGGTACGGCCAAACTTTCAGGAAACATTCCTCACACACAAAGAAAGAAAATATGTTATGGGGACAAGTGTCCGGAAACGCTTACTTTCCATGTTAGAGCTCATTTTATTACTTCTCTTCAAATCACATTAATCATGGACTGGAAACACACAGCAACAGAACGTACCAGCGTGACTTCAAACACTTTGTTACAGGAAATGTTCAAAACGACCTCCGTTAGCGAGGATACATGCATTCACCCTCCGTCGCATGGAATCCCTATTGCGCTGATGCAGCCCTGGAGAATGGCGTACTGTATCACAGCTGTCCACAATACGAGCACGAAGCGTCTCTACATTTGGTACCGGGGTCGCGTAGGCAAGAGCTTTCAAATGCCCCATAAATGAAAGTCAAGAGGGTTGAGGTCAGGAGAGCGTGGACGCCATGGAATTGGTCCGCCTCTACCAATCCATCGGTCACCGTATCTGTTGTTGAGAAGCGTACGAACACTTCAACTGAAATGTGCAGGAGCTCCATCGCGCATGAACCACATGTTGTGTCGTACTTGTAAAGTCACATGTTCTAGCAGCACAGGTAGAGTATCCCGTATGAAATCATGATAACGTGCTCCATTGAGCGTAAGTGGACGAAACTAAAATGAGCTCTAACATGGAAATTAAGCGCTTCCGCACACATGTTCACATAACATCTTTCCTCTGTTTGTGTGTGAGGAATGTTTCCTGAAAGTTTGGCCGTACCTTTGTATATATATATATATATATATAGGGTAAGTCACCTAACATTACCGGCGGATATACAATCCTGGAAATTGAAATAAGAACACCGTGAATTCATTGTCCCAGGAAGGGGAAACTTTATTGACACATTCCTGGGGTCAGATACATCACATGATCACACTGACAGAACCACAGGCGCATAGACACAGGCAACAGAGCATGCACAATGTCGGCACTAGTACAGTGTATATCCACCTTTCGCAGCAATGCAGGCTGCTATTCTCCCATGGAGACGATCGTAGAGATGCTGAATGTAGTCCTGTGGAACGGCTTGCCATGCCATTTCCACCTGGCGCCTCAGTTGGACCAGCGTTCGTGCTGGACGTGCAGACCGCGTGAGACGACGCTTCATCCAGTCCCAAACATGCTCAATGGGGGACAGATCCGGAGATCTTGCTGGCCAGGGTAGTTGACTTACACCTTCTAGAGCACGTTGGGTGGCACGGGATACATGCGGACGTGCATTGTCCTGTTGGAACAGCAAGTTCCCTTGCCGGTCTAGGAATGGTAGAACGATGGGTTCGATGACGGTTTGGATGTACCGTGCACTATTCAGTGTCCCCTCGACGATCACCAGTGGTGTACGGCCAGTGTAGGAGATCGCTCCCCACACCATCATGCCGGGTGTTGGCCCTGTGTACCTCGGTCGTATGCAGTCCTGATTGTGGCGCTCACCTGCACGGCGCCAAACACGCATACGACCATCATTGGCACCAAGGCAGAAGCGACTCTCATCGCTGAAGACGACACGTCTCCATTCGTCCCTCCATTCACGCCTGTCGCGACACCACTGGAGGCGGGCTGCACGATGTTGGGGCGTGAGCGGAAGACGGCCTAACGGTGTGCGCGACCGTAGCCCAGCTTCATGGAGACGGTTGCGAATGGTCCTCGCCGATACCCCAGGAGCAACAGTGTCCCTAATTTGCTGGGAAGTGGCGGTGCGGTCCCCTACGGCACTGCGTAGGATCCTACGGTCTTGGCGTGCATCCGTGCGTCGCTGCGGTCCGGTCCCAGGTCGACGGGCACGTGCACCTTCCGCCGACCACTGGCGACAACATCGATGTACTGTGGAGACCTCACGCCCCACGTGTTGAGCAATTCGGCGGTACGTCCACCCGGCCTCCCGCATGCCCACTATACGCCCTCGCTCAAAGTCCGTCAACTGCACATACGGTTCACGTCCACGCTGTCGCGGCATGCTACCAGTGTTAAAGACTGCGATGGAGCTCCGTATGCCACGGCAAACTGGCTGACACTGACGGCGGCGGTGCACAAATGCTGCGCAGCTAGCGCCATTCGACGGCCAACACCGCGGTTCCTGGTGTGTCCGCTGTGCCGTGCGTGTGATCATTGCTTGTACAGCCCTCTCGCAGTGTCCGAAGCAAGTATGGTGGGTCTGACACACCGGTGTCAATGTGTTCTTTTTTCCGTTTCCAGGAGTGTATTTCGTAAACCACTTCAAATACTGACGAATCGATTCCACAGACCGAACGCCGAACGTGAGGAGAGGGGCTAGTGTAAATGGTTAATACAAACCATAAATAAATGCACGGAAGTATGCTTTTTAACACAAACCTACGTTTTTTTAAATGGAACCCCGTTAGTTTTGTTATCAAACACACACACACACACACACACACACACACACACACACACACACTCACACACACACACATATATATATATATATATATATATATATATATATATGATTTTCAATCTTTAGAAAATAAGCCGGCCGGTGTATGTATATATGTTTATATGATTTTCAATCTTTAGAAAATAAGCCGGCCGGTTTGGCCGAGCGGTTCTAGACGCTTTAGTCTGGAACCGCACGACCGCTTCAGTCTCAGGTTCGAATCCTGCCTCGGGCGTGGATGTGTGTGATGTCCTTAGGTTAGTTATGTTTAAGTAGTTCTAAGTTCTAGGGGACTGATGACCTCAGATGTTAAGTCCCATAGTGCTCAGAGCCATATGAACCATTTTTTTTTTAGAAAATAAACTTGCTACTTAGTTCTGAGTCAATCGGGAGTTTAATGGGATAGAACATCTTCCTCAATATATCTTATTTGGTAATTAAGGTGTTGCAGACGAAGCCACAATCGAAACAACCTATGACATATGAAATGGCAATTTGTTAAAAATGTAAAAACTTGCTGATCTTCATTTATTCCTGCCATTATTTAATCCTCCTTGAAACATGACCTACGATAGTCTGCAATCTGTTGCTTCCAGTGACATGTTAAAGTCCTGCTCAGTATTTGGGTGAAACAGAATTGGTGCATTATCTGTCATGTTTTATACCACACTCCTGGAAATGGAAAAAAGAACACATTGACACCGGTGTGTCAGACCCACCATACTTGCTTCGGACACTGCGAGAGGGCTGTACAAGCAATGATCACACGCACGGCACAGCGGACACACCAGGAACCGCGGTGTTGGCCGTCGAATGGCGCTAGCTGCGCAGCATTTGTGCACCGCCGCCGTCAGTGTCAGCCAGTTTGCCGTGGCATACGGAGCTCCATCGCAGTCTTTAACACTGGTAGCATGCCGCGACAGCGTGGACGTGAACCGTATGTGCAGTTGACGGACTTTGAGCGAGGGCGTATAGTGGGCATGCGGGAGGCCGGGTGGACGTACCGCCGAATTGCTCAACACGTGGGGCGTGAGGTCTCCACAGTACATCGATGTTGTCGCCAGTGGTCGGCGGAAGGTGCACGTGCCCGTCGACCTGGGACCGGACCGCAGCGACGCACGGATGCACGCCAAGACCGTAGGATCCTACGCAGTGCCGTAGGGGACCGCACCGCCACTTCCCAGCAAATTAGGGACACTGTTGCTCCTGGGGTATCGGCGAGGACCATTCGCAACCGTCTCCATGAAGCTGGGCTACGGTCGCGCACACCGTTAGGCCGTCTTCCGCTCACGCCCCAACATCGTGCAGCCCGCCTCCAGTGGTGTCGCGACAGGCGTGAATGGAGGGACGAATGGAGACGTGTCGTCTTCAGCGATGAGAGTCGCTTCTGCCTTGGTGCCAATGATGGTCGTATGCGTGTTTGGCGCCGTGCAGGTGAGCGCCACAATCAGGACTGCATACGACCGAGGCACACAGGGCCAACACCCGGCATCATGGTGTGGGGAGCGATCTCCTACACTGGCCGTACACCACTGGTGATCGTCGAGGGGGCACTGAATAGTGCACGGTACATCCAAACCGTCATCGAACCCATCGTTCTACCATTCCTAGGCCGGCAAGGGAACTTGCTGTTCCAACAGGACAATGCACGTCCGCATGTATCCCGTGCCACCCAACGTGCTCTAGAAGGTGTAAGTCAACTACCCTGGCCAGCAAGATCTCCGGATCTGTCCCCCATTGAGCATGTTTGGGACTGGATGAAGCGTCGTCTCACGCGGTCTGCACGTCCAGCACGAACGCTGGTCCAACTGAGGCGCCAGGTGGAAATGGCATGGCAAGCCGTTCCACAGGACTACATCCAGCATCTCTACGATCGTCTCCATGGGAAAATAGCAGCCTGCATTGCTGCGAAAGGTGGATATACACTGTACTAGTGCCGACATTGTGCATGCTCTGTTGCCTGTGTCTATGTGCCTGTGGTTCTGTCAGTGTGATCATGTGATGTATCTGACCCCAGGAATGTGTCACTAAAGTTTCCCCTTCCTGGGACAATGAATTCACGGTGTTCTTATTTCAATTTCCAGGAGTGTATTAACAGCATTCTTCTGTTCCTCACATGATTTCCATATTGTTTTCTTTTTAATTAGATTTAGTAATTTCGGGAGAGTCCGATCTGTTCCTGGTAGAAAATGACTAAACTAACCGACCATTGCTAGGAAAGACTTTAATTGTTTTGTGTTCTTTGTGCTCAGCGCCGATCAATTGATTCTTTACGTGATGGATCAGTTCTAATAACTGTGTTGTCAATTATGTGTGCCAAAAATTTTACCCATTATCTCCGAAAAAACGATTTGGGTAATGTTGGGGGTAATTCTCTGTTTTTTAACCATTAAAAATAGTTTTTTTACAGCAATATGCTCTTCCCAAGTTTTACATATGGGATTAATTTCTGCAGCAGATAAGGCCTAGGGCAAAATCTAGTGCTCTGACACAGATACCGATATATTAAGTCGAGAAGGTAGTACCTTGTATTGGTATGGCCTACCTTTGAACAAGAAGGCTGTGTATCCCCCTGATCTGGATGCAATTTTCCCTGACATTACCCTCTTGTCTGGTCCATACAACTAATATATTCTTCACCTGAGAGTTTCAAAGGATTTCTTCCACCAGAATGCCGGCCCGTGTGGCCGTGCGGTTAAAGGCGCTTCAGTCTGGAACCGCGTGACCGCTATGGTCGCAGGTTCGAATCCTGCCTCGGGCATGGATGTGTGTGATGTCCTTCGGTTAGTTAGGTTTAATTAGTTCTAAGTTCTAGGCGACTGATGACCTCAGAAGTTAAGTCGCATAGTGCTCAGAGCCATTTGAACCATTTTCCACCAGAATATGGTGGTCTCTTTCCATCTCCATGAACCGATTTTATGCCCTTGCATTCAAAACCAGTCTTACATTGCATCATGTTTTCTCTGTCACTAATAAGCTATTACATGCACTATACGATCTCTCAATAATGTCTTGTTAATCATGCCCTCTATATCTCTCGCAACCACATCTTTCAAGTCAAACAGTATAGCGTACGATCTTTTGAAGAACAGCTCATGATTTTTAATTTTTATCTTCCAAACGTATTCCCCAATAACCCTGGCGTGTCAGCGAAAACAGTGTTGAATTCTGACGATAAAAAGTTTAATTATTCCCTCTCTTCTGACTACAATGAAGAGTTTTCATTGCCCTTAATCTTGATTTCTATAGCAACATTAGTCACAGTGACGACAATGAACTGTTTTCGTTGCCCTCAGTCTTGTTTTCTGTAGTAACATTAGTCACAGTGTAACACACATAGACTGTATATTCATTAGCCTCTCATTCCACCAGCAAATTCAAAGATGAGGATATTTTTGTTTATATATTATCTATGATAGGTACGTCAACTTTGGATTGTAGAAATTCAATCGTGATTTTCTCCCTACCCTTTTTTACTGTCACACGTAACTCCTAAACATTTACTGCTATCTTACACATACTAATACAATCCATTCCTAGTTGCAAGGATATATTTAAACTAGGAACTACAGGAAAAGATTATGTTAACATTCTTTGTTTATAAAAAAAGTAAGGAAGCCTCCTCAGTTATGGTTTGACTTTTACGCCCTGTAATTCCAATAATCGTGTAAGACAACACCATTGCTTTCTTTTCAACTGATACAGTTCTTTCGCAAGAATACTAATATCGCTTCAAAAATCGAGAGTAATATTTACTTTGGTACCTTGTATGTCTTGTTTGGCGACAGAATTTCCAGTTATACTCCTTACAATGGCACTGTTTTCATACAATACATCATTCTGCAAATTTCTGTTGTCGATACGTTGTTACTAAAATAACGACGACGGATCCAACTTGTTTCTCACCAGGGTGTTCCAGATCTTGGCCCTCACCTTGGGATCCCCTGACCACAATCCCTTGCGATATGCACACCTTTGAATCTGGCCCAATACTGTCCTTTGCGGAAAGTTCCATGTTCTGCCTTTTCACCTGGCAATATCATACACTCTTAGAATTATTCTTCGTTTGATTGGAATTTAGTCTTTCCTGAACTCAGCTTTATTCGTCCTAAAGTGTTTGTCTTCTCTAGCCTTGTTCAAAATGTGTGATAATTCCATGTAACTTAATATAATACCGGATTTCGAGCACTCTTTACCTATAATCTTCTCGCTTGCGAGTAAGGGCGTGCGATTAACTAGCACCCGAAGTAGGTGACTCTCGCTTAAGGGTTCGTCCACTAACTTTCTCCTGTTTAAACACCATTCGAAGTATTTACTGTACCTGCACCATCGTCTATTGAAATTTTCTGGATATTGTAATTCGAATATAATCTTCTGCTGCTCGCGTTATGACCAGTATTTATCTTTAAACTGTTGTGCACGATCTGAACGATTCTTATAATTGTGTTTATTAATTTATCGCGCGTTCGGCTGCTTCGACCTTTAAATATCCGATCAAAAACTGTACTTTCTTTCTATGTATCACTTAGATGGCAAGCTCACGCAAAATTTCTTGATAATAATATCGGGTGCAGTTCTTCTACTGGTTTGAAAGTCTTGAACCGATTAGCTGTGTGGATACAGTTAGATAAACTAAATTCCGATTCACTCGGCGATTATGGTTTATTTAGGTGCAAACCCAGTGAAATGTTTCTGCTTGTTCCCGGTTCCGTTGATTCTACCGTACCATTTGAACATCCAAAACCGGCTTTATAGTCGCTTCCCTCTTGATTAATTCTACTAGCCATTCTATGAGGACATCTAGTGGCTGTAAATCCCGATACTAGTTCACAAACTTCCTGCAAACACTCCTCTATCCGTTATAACTGTCCTCGCAATGCTGTATTTTTTAATCTGTGATCCTCAGTGTGGTAAACGGATATTTATTGTTACCTTTCGCCCCCCGCTGTGCTCCAGATCAGTATGATGCGCCGACCGCACTAGCGACTCATCGCGCCGACACGTTACGGACAGTACACTACTGACCATTAAAATTGCTACACCAAGAAGAAATGCAAATAATAAACGGGTATTCATTGGAAAAATATATTACACTAGAACTGAGATGTGATTACATTTTCACGCAATTTGTGTTCATAGATCCTGAGAAAACAGTACCCAGAACAACCACCTCTGGCCGTAATAACGGCCTTCATACGCCTGGGCATTGAGTCAAACAGAGCTTGGATGGCGTGTACAGGTACAACTGCCCATGCATCTTCAACACGGTACCGCAGTTCATCAAGAGTACTCTCTGGCGTATTGTGACGAGCCAGTTGCTCGACCACCATTGAACAGACGTTTTCAATTGGTGAGAGATCTGGAGAATGTGCTGGTCAGGGCAGCAGTCGAACATTTTTTGTATCCAGAAAGGCCCGTACAGGACCTGCAAAATGCGGTCGTTCATTATCCTGCTGAATTGTAGGGTTTCGCAGGGATCGAATGAAGGGTAGAGCCACGGGTCGTAACACATCTGAAATGTAACGTCCACTGTTCAAAGTGCCATTAATGTGAACTGGACGTGACCGAGACATTAACCAATGACACCCCATACCATCACGCCGGGTGATACGCCAGTATGGCGATGACGAATACACGCTTCCCTTGTGCGTTCACCGCGATGTCGCAAAACACGGATGCGACCATCATGATGCTGTAAACAGAACCTGGATTCATCCGAAAAAATGACGTTTTGCCATTCGTGCACCCGGGTTCGTCGTTGAGTATACCATCGCAGGCGCTCCTGTCTGTGATGCAGCGTCAAGGGTAACCGCAGCCATGGTCTCCGAGCTGATAGTCCATGCTGCTGCAAACGTAGTCGAGCTGTTCGTGTAGATGATTGTTGTCTTGCAAACATCCCCATCTGTTGACTTAGGGATGGAGACGTGGCTGCACGATCCGTTACAGCCGTGCGGATAAGATGCCTGTCATCTCGACTGCTAGTGATACGAAGCCGTTGGGATCCAGCACGGTGTTCCGTATTACCCTCCTGAACCTACCGATTCCATATTCTGCTAACAGTCATTGGATCTCGACCAACGCGAGCAGCAATGTCGCGATACGATAAACCGAAATCGCGATAGGCTACAATCCGACCTTTATCAAAGTCGGTAACGTGATGGTACTCATTTCTCCTCCTTACACGAGGCATCACAACAACGTTTCACCAGGCAACGCCGGTCAACTCCTGTTAGTGTATGATAAATCGGCTGGAAACTTTCCTCATGTCAGCACGTTGTAGGTGTCGCCACCGGCGCCAACCTTGTATGAATGTTCTGAAAACTAATCATTTGCATATGACAGCATCTTCTTCCTGTCGGTTAAATTTCGCGTATGTAGCACGTCATCTTCGTAGTGTAGTAATTTTAATGGCCAGTATGAGCTGTGCTAAGTCTCGCTAGTTGCTGATGTGGGGCAGACACCGTAGGCGCCGTCATCGGCCTCCATCGCGAGTCTACATCACCAGATGCGCGCCAACTCAAAACTAGCGTCGCCAAAGCCAGTGACATCTACGCTTGTGTATATCCAGGCCGAAGTCAGTCTCCCACCACCAGTCTAATCCATGCTGTTAACGGTTAGCTATCGTGCAGTCCCTTAAATATGTACGTGGTGTTATTCTATAGACTTTTTATCACCTCCAGGAGTGAGTTCATGTTACTATAAGTTGTGCTATCGTGTGCTGTATCAAATAAACAAATTCGAAAGCCAGTGTTCGTTTGTGTTGTGTCCCACAACAAAACTGACGACTAATGACTGAACTTGCATGTGTTCTACCACTGGAACTGAGACAAGCTGCGTGCAAATTTCGGAACTTTGCTGACGTTTTAGGGTTGTGAACCTTCCGGTGAACTGAGGACCTCGTGTGTTGATCTGCTACCAGCATAGCCAGCCAGCCAGCATCGCCAGCATAGCTGATAAATCTCTTGCTGGAAACAAGCAGGTCAATCCTATCGAGCATTGGCAGCCAAATTCAGGGCTAAGTCGCTGATGCAATTTTTTGTCCCGTCAACCAAAGAAAATTGTGTAGAAGTTGTGATCAGAGCTGCGATCGTCCGCGCAGCATCCGATAATGAGTTTCAGTTGAAGGCTTTACAGCTTCTTTAGACGAGATGTTGTGTTTATTAGAGACTTATGAAGTCATGCAAGCGGCGGACCGCCACTTAGATTAATGGGCGGTCACTGACGCGGTGATCCTGGAGATATTGAAAATTAGGCAGCGTTCGTTCCTGTACACGTAAACAAAGTATCTCATGCGAAAAGTTGCAAGTTATCCTGATCTGGGACGCCACAATGAAAGTTAACCTGTTTGGGGCCTATATAAAAATGATTGGCAATGTATACCAGAAGAAATGCATGCATAATCTAGTTTACTGACAAAATCTATTCAACGAAAGTTAACTCTGTTGGAAGGCTAAAAAAAAAAAAAATTGAGAATGTATGCAAAATCTAGTTTATTGACGCTTATTATCATAAAAAAACAAAGACTGACATAATTAATGCAAAATCCGTTTAGATAGAATATTATAAACAGCTTGCAAGTGGTTTAAGAGCACAATGGACAAGGATCCTGGGAGGCAAAAGTGAGTCTCATACTCTGGCCCTAAAATTGTAGATAACACTACCTGAATTGATTCGAAGCTGAGCAGACCTGGAGCGATAATCTACAGAAGTCTATATAGGTGCAGGTCAGAACAAGTGGCGATTGTGATTTGTACGCCCTGACAAGACTGAGCACCAGTACGTTACCCTGATGGCTTCGTGCAGCGATGAAACGTGCAGCTGGCGAGATGTGTGCCGCGGGGGCGAAGGTGTAACGCAGCACCTGTGAATCGATCGTGGCCATGAAAGAAATGCAAAATTCCATGGTATAGCGATCAAGCGAACAGAGGCACCACTGCCAGTTTACTGTAACACTCACACGCTCTCACTGACGTTGGAACACACAAACTGCCTCGCGATTTAATATTACAGGCAACAGCCGAATTTTCTCGAAGCGACAAACGCGGCTACAGCCACCGTATGGATGTTCTCCTGACAGTCAGGTTACTTGTTTACGATGCACAACTGAAGGTTGCACAATCACATAGACGATGGAACACACAAATTGCGTCGCGATTCAATATTACAGGCTCCACCAGACTTTTCTCCAGGCGACTACATGGCTACGGTCATCGTTTGGACATTCTCCAAGGAGTCATGGTGCTTTTTTCTGAAGCACCACTGCCAGTTTACTGTAACCGTCGCACCCTCACAATGACGATGCAAGACACAAATTGCGTCGTGATTCAAAATTACAGTCTCCGGTTGACTTCACTCTTAGCGACTAATACGGCTACGGTCACAGTTTGGACGTATTCCTGGGAGGCAAGTTGCTTCCTTTCGATGCACCAATGCCAGTTTACTGTAATCCTCGTACCCTGACAGAATATGGGACACACAAAATGCGTGGCGATTCAATATTACAGGCCCCAGACTAATTCTCTCCAAGCGACTAACGCGGATAGAGTCATCGTATGGACGTTCTCCTGGGAATCAAGTTGCTTTTTTCCGATGCTCCAAAGCCAGTTTACTGCAACTCTCGCACCCTCACAGCGAAGATCGAACACACAAACTGCGTCACCATTCAATATTACAGGATCCAGCGGAGTTCTCTTGAAGCGAATAACACGGCTGTGGTCCCCATATAAATGTTGTCCTGGGAGTGAAGTTGCTTGTTTCCGATGCACCAATGCCAGTTTAGTGTAACCCTCGCAATATCACAGTGAATATCAAACACACAAATTGTGTCGCGAATCAATATTACAGGTTCCAGCAGCCTTCTCTTGAAGCGAGTAACACAACTGTGGTCCCCGAATAAATGTTCTCCTGGAAGTCAATTTGGTTGTTCCCGATGCACCAATGCCAGTTTACTGTAAAACTCGCATCCTTACATTGAATATCGAACACAGAGGTTGCGCCGCGATTCAATATGACAAGCTCCACATACTTTTCTTGAAGCGAATCACAAAGGTGTGATCCCGTATAAATGTTCTCCTGGGAGTCAAGTTGCTTGTTTCCGATGCACTAATGCCAGTTTCCAGCAACCCTCGTACCCTCACAGTGAATATCGAACACACAAATTGCAACAAGATTCAATATTACAGGCTCCAGCAGACTTGTCTTGAAGCGACTAACACAGCAGTGTTCCCCGTGTAAATGTTCTCCTGGGAGTTAAGTTGCTTGTTTCCGATGCACCAATGCCAGTTTACTGTAACCTTCGCACCCTCAGAGTAAATATCGGCCGCTACGGTCGCAGGTTCGAATCCCGCCTCGGGCATGGATGTGTGTGATGTCCATAGGCTAGTTAAGTTTAAGTTCTAGGCGACCTCAGAAGTTAAGTCGCATAGTACTGGGAGCCAGAGTAAATATCGACCACACAAATCCCGTCACGATTGAATATTACAGGTCACGGCAGACTTCTCTTCAAGCGAGTAACACATTTGTTATCCCCGCATAAATGTTCAGCTTTGTTTCAAGCTGGTTGTTTCAGATGCCCAAATACCAGTTAATGTAAGCCTCGCACCCTCACAGTGAATATCGAACACACAAATTGCGTCGCTATTCAATATAACAGGCTCCAGCAAACTTCTCTGGAAGCGACTAACAAGCAGTGGTCCCCGTATAAATGTTCTCCTTTGTAAGTCAAGTTGCTTGTTTCCAATGTACCAATGCAAGTTTAGTGTAACTCTCGAACCCGCACAGTGAATATCAAACACAGAAATTGCGTCACTATTTAATATTACAGTCTCCAGCAGACTTTTTTTGAAGCGACTGACGCAGGTGTGGTCCCTGTATAAATGATCTCATGGGAGTGAAGTTGCTTGTTTCCGATACACCAATGCCGGTTTACAGTAACTCTCGCTCCCTCACAGTGGATATCGAATACAAATATTGCATCGCGATTCAATATTACAATCTCCAGCGGTCTTCTCTTGAAATGACTATCAAAGAAGTGGTCCCCATGTAAATGTTCTGCTAGAGTTATATTGCTTGTTTCCGATGTCAAAATGCCAATTTACTGTAACCCTCGCACCCTCACAGCGAAAATCGAACACACAAATTTCGTCGAGGTTCAATATTACAGGCTCCTGCAGACTTCTCTTTAAGCGACTAACACAGTTATTGTCCCCGCATAAATAAACTCCAGGCCGTCAAGTTGCTTGTTTCCGATGCACCAATGCTAGTTTACTGTAATCCTCTCATCATCACAGTGAATATCGAACACACAAATTGCGTCACGATTGAATATTTCAGGCTCCAGCAGACTTCCCTTGAAGCGAATAACACAGCTGTGGTCCCCGTATAAATGTTCTCGTGGGATACAAGTTGCTTCTTTCCGATGCACCAATGCCAGTTGACTGTATTACTTGCACCCTCAGAGTGAATACCGAACACATCAATTCCGTCCCAATACAATATTTCAGGCTGCAGCACAGTTCACTTGAAGTGAATAATACGGCTGTGGTCCCCATATAAATGTTCTACTAGTAGTCTAGTTGCTTGTTTCCGATGCACCAGTGCCAGTTTACTGCAACCCTTGCACCCTCACAGTGAACATCGAACACACAAATTGCTTCATGATTCACTATTACAGGCTCCAGCAGACTTCATTAGAAGCTAATAACACAACTGTGGTCCCCATATAAATGTTCTCGTGGGAGTCGACTTGGTTGTTACTGATGTACCAATGCCAGTTTGATGCAACACTCGCAATTTCTCTGTGAATAGGGAACACACAATTTGCGTCGCGATTCAATATCACAGGCTCCAGCAACTTCTCTTGAAGCTACCAACAAAGTTGTTGTCCCTGTATAAATGTGCTCCTGGGAGTCACGTTGGGTGTTTCCGATACACTAATGCTATTTTACTGTAACCCTCGCACCCTCACAGTGAATATCGAACATACAAATTGCGTAACGATTCAATATTACAGGCTCCAGCAGACATCTCTTGAAACGATAAATTTGCTGTGGTCCAAGTATAAATGTTCTATTGGTGGTCTAGTTCATTGTTCCTGATGCATAATGCCCGTTTACCGTAACGGTCGTATCACCACAGAGAATATGGATCACACAAATTGTGTTGCGATTCAATATTACAGGCTCCAGCAGACTTCTCTTGAAGCGACTGACAGCTGTGGTCCCCGTATAAATGTTCTCCCGTGAGGCAAATTCTTTTTTTCCGATGCACCACTGCCAGTTTATCAAAACCCTCCAATCGTCACAGTGACGATTGAACACACAAATAGCGTCGCGATACAATATTGCAGGCTCCAGCAGACCTCTCTTGAAGCGAGTTCAAATCGTTCAAATGGCTCTGAGCACTATGGGACTTAACAGCTGTGGTCATCAGTCCCCTAGAACTTAGAACTACTTAAACCTAACTAACCTAAGGACATCACACACATTCATGACCGAGGCAGGATTCGAACCTGCGACCGTAGCAGTCGCGCGGTTCCGGACAGCGCGCCTAGAACCACGAGACCACAGCGGCCGGCTTCAAGCGAGTAACTCAGCTGTGGTCCAAGTATAAACTTTCTACTGTGAGTCAAGTTGCTTGTTCAGATGTGCCAATGCCAGATTACTATAACCCTCACACCCTCACAGTGCATATCAAACACACAAATTTCGCCGCGATTCAATAATACAGGCTCTACCATATTTCTCTTGAAACGACTATCACAGGTGTACTCCCCATGTAAAACTTCTCGTGGGAGTCAAGTTGCTTGTTTTCGATGCACCAATGCCAGTTCACTGTAACCCTCGCATCCTCACAGTGAATATCGAACACACTAATTGAGTCGCGATTCAATATTACAGGATCCAGGAGACTTTTCTTAAAACGACTATCACAGGTATGGTCCCCGTATAAATGTTCTCCTGGCAGTGAAGATTCTTGTTGCCGAAGCACCGATGCCAGTTTACTGTAACCGTCGCACCCTCAAAGTGAATATCAAACACACAAATTGCGTGGCGATTCAATATTACAGGCTCCAGCAGACTTTCCTTGAAACGACTGACACAGCTTTGGTCCCCATATAAATGTTCTCTTGGGAGTCAAGTTCCGATGCACCAATGCCAATTTACTATAATACTTGCACCCACACAGTGAATATCGAACACATAAGTTTTGTCCCAATTCAATATTACAGAAGTCAAGGTGCTTCAAGTTCCGCTGCGATAAAATATTACACGCTCCAGGAAAGTTCTCTTGAAGCGACTAACACAGCTATGGTCCCCATATAAATGATCTCCTGCGAGTCAAGATTCTTGTTTCTGATGCACCAATACCATTTTACTGTAACCCTCGCGCCCTCACAGTGAATATCGAAGACACAATTTGGGTCATGATTCAATACGACAGGTTCCAGCAGACTTCTCTTGAAGGGAATAACACAGCTTTGTTCCCCGTATAAATGTTCTCTTGGGAGTCAAGTTGCTAGCCTCCAATGGGCCAATTCCAGTTTACTAACACCCTCGCAACCTCATAGTGAATATCGAACACACAATTTGTGTCGCGGTTGAATATTACCGGCTAAAGCAGACTTCTCTCTAAGCGACTAACACAGCTGTGGTCCCCGTATAAATGTTCTGCCTGGAATCAAATTGCTTGGATTGCATGCACCATTGAAATTAGCTGTAACACACGCACCCTGACTGTGAATAGCGAACTCACAATTTCTGCTGCGATTCAATATTACAGGCTCCAGCAGACTTGTCTTGAAGCGACTAACACAGCTGTGGTCACCGTATATACGTTCTCTTGGGAGTCAAGTTGCTTGTTTCCGATGCATCAATGCCAGTTTACTGTAACCCTCGCACCCACACAGTCAATATCGAACACACAAATTGTGTAGAGATTAAATATTACAGGATCCAGCACACTTCTCTTGAAACAACTATCACAGGTATGGTCCCCGTATAAATGTTATCCTAGGAGTCAAGTTGCTTCTTTTTGATGCACCAATGCAAGATTACTGTATTACTTGCACCCTCAGAGTGAATATGGAACACATCAATTGCGTCCCAATTCAATATTTCAGGCTCCAGCACACTCCTCTTTAAGCGACTAACACAGAAGTGGCCCCATATAAATATTCTACTCGTTGTAAAGTTTCTTGTTTCCGATGCACAAGTGCCGGTTTACTGCTACCCTCGCACCCTTACAGTGAATATCGAACACAAAAATTGCTTCACTATGCACTATAACACGCTCCAGAAGATTTCTGTTAAAGCGAATAACTCAGCTGTGGTCCCCATATAAATCTTTTCGTGGGAGTCGAGTTGCATGTTTCTGATGCAGCAATGTCTGTTTGATGTAACACTCGCACCTTCTCTGTGAATAGCGAACACACAAATTGAGCTGCGATTCAATATAACAGGATCCAGCAGACTTCTCTTCAAACGATCAACACAGGTGTGTTCCCCGAATATATGTTCTCCTGGGAGTCAAGTTGCTTGTTTCCAATGCAGCAATGCCTGTTTACTGTAACCGTCGCACCCTCACAGTGAATATCAAACACACAAATTGGGTCGCGATTCAATATTACAGGTATCAGCAGACTTCTCTTGAAGCGACTAACACAATTGTGGTCCCCGTACAAATGTTATCCTGAGAGTCCAGTCGCTTGTTTCCCATGCACCAGTGCAACTTTACTGTAACACTTGCAACCTCACATTGAATATCGAACACACAAATTGCATCGCGATTGAAAATTACAGGCTCCATCAGACTTCTCTTGAAACTACTATCACAGGTGTAGTCCCCATGTAAAACTTCTCCTGGGAGTCAAGTTGCTTGTTTCCGATGCACTAATGTCAGTTTACTGTAACCCTCGCACACTCACAGTGAATGGCGAACACACAAATTGCGTCGCGATTAAATATTACAGGCACCAGCAGACTTCTCGTGAAGTGACTAACTCAGCTGTCGACCAAGGATAAATGTTCTCCTGGGAGTCAAGTTGCTTGTTTCCGATGCACCAATGCCACTTTACTGTATCCCTCGCACCCTCACAGTGAATGTCGAACACACAAATTGCGTCGCGATGAAATATTACAGGCTCCAGCAGACTTCTCTTGAAGTGACTAACTCAGCTGTCGACCAAGGTTAAATGTCCTCCTGGGAGTCAAGTTGCTTGTTTCCGATGCACCAATGCCACTTTACTATAACCCTCGCACCCTCACAGTGAATGCCAAACACACAAATTGCGTCGCGATTAAATATTACAGGCTCCAGCAGACTTCTCTTGAAGTGACTAACTCAGCTGTCGACCAAGGATAAATGTTCTCCTAGGAGTCAAGTTGCTTGTTTCCGATGCACCAGTGCAACCAACTGTAACCCTCGCACCCTCACAGTGAATGTCGAACACAAAAATTGCGTCGCAATTCAATATTACAGGCTCCAGCAGACTTCTCTTGAAGTGACTAACTCAGCTGTCTACCAAAGATAAATGTTCTCCTGGGAGTCAAGTTGCGTGTTTGCGATGCATCAATGACACTTTACTGTAACTTTCGCACCCTCACAGTGAATGTCGAACACACAAATTGCGTCGCGATTCAATATTTCAGGTGTCAGCAGACTTCTCTTGAAACGACCATTACAGGTATGGTCCCCATATAAATGTTCTGTTGAGAGTCAAGTTGCTTCTTTCCGATTCACCAATGCCACTTTACTGTAACATTCACACCCTCACAGTGAATGTCGAAGACACAAATTTCGTCGCGATTCTTTATTACAGGCACCAGCAGACTTCTCTTGAAGTGACTAACTCAGCTGTCGACCAAGGACAAATGTTCTCCTGGAGGTCTAGTTGCTTGTTTCCGATGCACCAATGCCACTTTACTGTAACCCTCGCACCCTCACAGTAAATGTCGAGCACACAAATTGCGTCGCGATTCAATATTACAGGCTCCAGCAGACTTCTACTGAGGTGACAAACTCAGCTGTCGACCAAGGATAAATCTTCCGCTGGGAGTCAAGATGCTTTTTTCTGATGCACCATTGCCACTTTAGTGTAACCCTCGCACCCTCACAGTGAATGCCGAACACACAAATTGCGTTTCGATTCAATATTACAGGCTCCAGCAGACTTCTGTTGAAGTGACTAACTCAGCTGTCGACCAAGGACAAATGTTCTCCTGGAGGTCAAGTTGCTTGTTTCCGATGCAACAATGCCACTTTACTGTAACCCTCGCACCCACAGAGTAAATGTCGACCACACAAACTGCGTCGCGATTCAATATTTCAGGTGTCAGCAGACTTCTCTTAAAACGAACATTACAGGTATGGTCCCCATATAAATTTTCTTTTGAGAGTCAAGTTGCTAGTATCCGATGCACCAATGCCACTTTACTGTAACCTTCGCACCCTCACAGTGAATGTCGAACACACAAATTGCGTCGCGATTCAATATTAAAGGCACCAGCAGACTTCTCTTGAAGTGACTAACTCAGCTGTCGACCAAGGATAAATGTTCTCCAGGGAGTGAAGTTGCTTGTTTCCGATGCACCAATCCCACTTAACTGTAACCCTCGCACCCTCACAGTGAATATCGAACACACAAATTGCGTTGCGATTCAATATTACAGGCTCCAGCAGACTTCTCTTGAAGTGACTAACTCAGCTGTCGACCAAGGACAAATGTTCTCCTGGAGGTCAAGTTGCTTGTTTCCGATGCAACAATGCCACTCTACTGTAACCCTCGCACCCACAGAGTAAATGTCGACCACACAAACTGCGTCGCGATTCAATATTTCAGGGGTCAGCAGATTTCTCTTAAAACGACCATTACAGGTATGGTCCCCTTATAAATGTTCTTTTGAGAGTCAAGTTGCTTGTATCCGATGCACCAATCCCACTTAACTGTAACCTTCGCACCCTCACAGTGAATGTCGAACACACAAATTGCGTTGCGATTCAATATTACAGGCTCCAGCAGACTTCTCTTGAAGTGACTAACTCTGCTGTCGACCAAGGACAAATGTACTCCTGGAGGTCAAGTTGCTTGTTTCCGATGCAACAATGCCACTTTACTGTAACCCTCGCACCCACACAGTAATTGTCGACCACACAAATTGCGTCGCGATTCAATATTTCAGGTGTCAGCAGACTTCTCTTGAAGTGACTAAATCAGATGTCGAACAAGGATAAATGTTCTCCTGGGAGTCAAGTTGCTTGTTTCCGATGCACCAATGACACTTTACTATAACCATCGCACCCTCACAGTGAATGTCGAACACACAAAGTGCGTCGCGATTCAATATTACAGGCTCGAGCAGACGTCTATTGCGGTGACAAACTCAGCTGTCGACCAAGGATAAATGTTCTGCTGGGAGTCAAGTTGCTTGTTTCTGATGCACCATTGCCACTTTACTGTAACCCTCGCACCCTCACAGTGAATGTCGAACACACAAATTGCGTCGCGATTAAATATTACAGTCTCCAGCAGACTTCTTATGAAGTGACTAATTCAGCTGTCGACCAAGGACAAATGTTCTTCTGGAAGTCAAGTTGCTTGTTTCCGATGCACCAATGCCACTTTACTGTAACACTCGTACCCTCACAGTGAATGTTGAACACACAAGTTGCGTCGCGATTCAATATTACAGGCTCCAGCAGACTTCTCTTGAAGTGACTAACTCAGCTGTCTACCAAAGATAAATGTTCTCCTGGGAGTCAAGTTGCGTGTTTGCGATGCATCAATGACACATTACTGTAACTTTCGCACCCTCACAGTGAATGTCGGACACACAAATTGCGTCGCGATTCAATATTTCAGGTGTCAGCAGACTTCTCTTGAAACGACCATTACAGGTATGGTCCCCATATGAATGTTCTGTTGAGAGTCAAGTTGCTTCTTTCCGATTCACCAATGCCACTTTACTGTAACATTCACACCCTCACAGTGAATGTCGAAGACACAAATTTCGTCGCGATTCAATATTACAGGCTCCAGCAGACGTGTATTGAGGTGACAAACTCAGCTTTCGACCAAGGATAAATGTTCTGCTGGGAGTCAAGTTGCTTGTTTCTGATGCACCATTGCCACTTTACTGTAACCCTCGCACCCTCACAGTGAATGTCGAACACAAAAGTTGGGTCGCGATTCAATATTACAGTCTCCAGCAGACTTCTCTTGAAGTGACTAACTCAGCTGTCGACCAAGGGCAAATGTTCCCCTGGAGGTCAAGTTGCTTGTTTCCGATGCACCAATGCCACTTTACTGTAACCCTTGCACCCTCACAGCTAATGTTGAACACACAAATTGCATTGCGATTCAATATTACAGGTATCAGCAGACTTCTCTTGAAACGATCATTACAGGTATGGTCCCCATATAAATGTCCTCCTGGAAGTCAAGTTGCTTGTTTCCGATGCACCAATGCCACTTTACTGTAACCTTCGCACCCTCACAGTGAATGTCGAACACACAAATTGCGTCGCGATTGTTTATTACAGGCACCAGCAGACTTCTCTTGAAGTGACTAACTCAGCTGTCGACCAAGAAATAATGTTCTCCTGGGAGTCAAGTTGGTTGTTTCCGATGGACCAGTGCCACTTCACTGTATCCCTCGCACCGTCACAGTGAATGTCGAACACACAAATTGCGTCGCGATTCAATATTACAGGCTCCAGCAGACTTCTGTTGAAGTGACTAACTCAGCTGTCTACCAAGGATAAATGTTCTCCTGGGAGTCCAGTAGCGTGTTTCCGATGCACCAATGCCACTTTACTGTAACCCTCACACCCTCACAGTGAATGTCGAACACACAAATTGCGTCGTGTTCAATATTACAGGCTCCAGCAGACTTCTCTTAAAGTGACTAACTCAGCTGTCGACCAAGGATAAATGTTCTCCTGGGAGTCAAGTTGCTTGTTTGCGATGCATCAATGCCACTTTACTGTAACTTTCGCACCCTCACAGTGAATGTCGAACACACAAATTGCGTCGCGATTCAATATTTCAGGTGTCAGCAGACTTCTCTTGAAACGACAATTACAGGTATGGTCCCCATATAAATGTTCTGTTGAGAGTCAAGTTGCTTCTTTCCGATGCACCAATGCCACTTTACTGTAACATTCACACCCTCACAGTGAATGTCGAAGACACAAATTTCGTCGCGATTCTTTATTACAGGCACCAGCAGACTTCTCTTGAAGTGACTAACTCAGCTGTCGACCAAGGACAAATGTTCTCTTGGAGGTCAAGTTGCTTGTTTCCGATGCACAAATGCCACTTTACTGTAACCCTCGCACCCTCACAGTAAATGTCGAGCACACAAATTGCGTCGCGATTCAATATTAAAGGCACCAGCAGACTTCTCTTGAAGTGACTAAGTCAGCAGTAGACCAAGGATAAATGTTCTCCTGGGAGTGAAGTCGCTTATTTCCGATGCACCAATGCCACTCTACTGTAACCCTCGCACCTTACAGTGAATATCGAACACACAAATTGCGTCGCGATTCATAATTTCATGTGTCAGCATACTTCTCTTGAAACGACCATTACAGGTATGGTTCCCATATAAATGTTCTCCTGGGAGTCAAGTTGCGTGTTTGCGATGCACCAATGCCACTTTACTGTAACCCCCGCACCCTCACAGTGAATGTCGAACACACAAATTTCTTCGCGATTCTTTATTACAGGCTCCAGCAGAGTTCCCTTGAGGTGACGAACTCAGCTGTCGACCAATGATAAATGTTCTCCTGGGAGTCAAGTCGCTTGTTTCTGATGCACCAATGCCACTATACTGTAACCCTCGCACCCTCACAGTGAATGTCGAACACACAAACTGCGTCGCGATTCAATATGACAGGCTCCAGCAGACTTCTCTTGAAGTGACTGACTCAGCTGTCGACCAAGGATAAATGTTCTCCTGGGAGTCAAGTTGCTAGTTTCCGATGCACCAATGCCACTGTACTGTAACCCTCGCACCCTCACAGTGAATGTCGAACACACAAATTGCGTCGCGAATCAATATTAGAATCTCCAGCAGACTTCTCTTGAAATGAATAACTCAGCTGTCGACCAAGGATAAATGTTCTCCTGGGAGTGAAGTCGCTCGATTCCGATGCACCAATGCCACTCTACTGTAACCCTCGCACCCTCACAGTGAATGTCGAACACACAAATTGCGTCGCGATTCAATATTTCAGGTGTCAGCAGACTTCTCTTAAAACGACCATTACAAATATGGTCCCCATATAAATGTTCTTTTGAGAGTCAAGTTGCTTGTATCCGATGCACCAATGCCACTTTACTGTAACCTCCGCACCCTCACAGTGAATGTCGAACACAGATATTGCGTCGCGATTCAATATTAAAGGCACCAGCAGACTTCTCTTGAAGTGACTAACTGAGCTGTCGACCAAGGATAAATGTTCTCCTGGGAGTCATGTTGCTTGTTACCGATGCACCAATGCCACTTAACTGTAACCCTCGCACCGTCACAGTGAATGTCGAACACACAAATTGCGTTGCGATTCAATATTACAGGCACCAGCAGACTTCTCTTGAAGTGACTAACACAGCTGTCGACCAAGGATAAATGTTCTCCTGGGAGTGAAGTCGCTCGATTCCGATTCACCAATGCCACTCTACTGTAACCCTCGCACCTTCACAGTGAATGTCGAACACACAAATTGCGTCGTGATTCAATATTTCAGGTGTCAGCAGACTTCTCTTAAAACGACCATTACAGGTATGGTCCCCATATCAATGTTCTTTTACCAATGCCACTTTACTGTAACTCTCACAAAGTCACAGTGAATGTCGAACACATAAATTGCGTCGCGATTCAATATTACAAGCTCCAGCAGACTTCTCTTGAAGTGACTAACTCAGCTGTCGAACAAGGATAAATGTTCTCCTGGGAGTGAAGTCGCTTGTTTACGATGCACCAATGCCACTCTACTGTCCCGATCGCACCCTCACAGTGAATGTCGAACACACAAATTGCGTCGCGATTCAATATATCAGGTGTCAGCAGACTTCACTTGAAACGACCACTACAGGTATGGTTCCCATATAAATGTTCTTTTGAGAGTCAAGTTGCTTGTATCCGATGCACCAATGCCACTTTCCGAAACCTCCGCACCCTCACAGTGAATGTCGAACACTTAAATTGCGTTGCGAGACAATATTAAAGGCACCAGCATTCTTCTCTTGAAGTGACTAACTCAGCTGTCGACAATGGATAAATGTTCTCCTGGGAGTAAAGTTGCTTGTTTCCGATGAACCAATGCCACTTAACTGTAACCCTCGCACCCTCACAGTGAATGTCGAACACACAAACTGCGTCGCGATTCAATATAGCAGGTTCCAGCAGACTTCTCTTGAAGTGACTAACTAAGCTGTCGACCAAGGACAAATGTTCTCCTGGAGGTCAAGTTGCTTGTTACCGATGCAACAATGCCACTTTACTGTAACCCTCGTACCCACACTGTAAATGTCGAGCACACAAAATGCGTCGCGACCCAATACTACAGGCTCCCGTAGACCTCACTTGAAGTGACTAACTCAGCTGTCGACCAAGGATAAATGTTTTCCTGGGAGTCAAGTTGCTTGTTTCCGATGCACCAATGCCACTTTACTATAAATCTCGCACCCTCACAGTGAATGTTGAACACACAAATTGCATTGCGATTCAATATTACAGGTATCAGCAGACTTCTCTTGAAACGATCGTTATAGCTATGGTCCCCATATAAATGTTCTCCTGGGAGTCAAGTTGCTTGTTTCCGATGCACCAATGCCACTTCACTGTAACCCTCACACCCTCACGGTCAATGTCGAACACACAAATTGCGTCGCGATTCAATATTACAGGCTACAGCAGACTTCTCTTGAAGTGACTAACTCAGCTGTCGACCAAGGATAAAAGTTCTACTGGGAGTCAAGTTGCTTGTTTGCGATGCACCAATGCCACTTTACTGTAACTTTCTCACCCTCACAGTGAATGCCGAACACACAAATTGCGTCGCGATTCAATATTTCTGGTGTCAGCAGACTTCTCTAGAAACGACCATTACAGGTATGGTCCCCATATAAATGTTCTTTTGAGAGTCAAGTTGCTTGTATCCGATGCACCAATGCCACTTTACTGTAACCTCCGCACCCTCACAGTGAATGTCGAACACACAAATTGCGTCGCGATTCAATATTAAAGGCACCAGCAGACTTCTCTTGAAGTGACTAACTCAGCTGTCGACCAAGGACAAATGTTCTCCTGGAGGTCAAGTTGCTTGTTTCCAATGCAACAATGCCACTTTACTGTAACCCTCGCACCGTCACAGTGAATGTCAAACACACAAGTTGCGTAGCGATTCAATATTACAGGCTTCTGCAGACATATCTTGAAGTGACTAACTCAGCTGTCGACCGAGGATTAATGTTCTCCTGGGAGTCAAGTTGCTTGTTTCCGATGCACCAATGCCACTTTTCTATAAATCTTGCACCCTCACAGTGAATGTTGAACACACAAATTGCATTGCGATTCAATATTACAGGTATCAGCAGACTTCTCTTGGAACGATCGTTATAGGTATGGTCCCCATATAAATGTTCTCCTGGGAGTCAAGTTGCTTGTTTCCGATGCACCAATGCCACTTTACTGTAACCCTCGCACCCTCACAGTGAATGTCGAACACACAAATTGCGTCGCGATTCAATATTACAGGCTACAGCAGACTTCTCTTGAAGTGACTAACTCAGCTGTCGACCAAGGATAAATGGTCTCCTGGGAGTCAAGTTGCTTGTTTCCGATGCACCAATGCCACTTTACTGTAACCCTCACACCCTCACAGTGAATGTCGAACACACAAATTGCGGCGTGATTCAATATTACAGGCTCCAGCAGACATCTCTGTGAAGTGACTAACTCAGCTGTCGACCAAGGATAAAAGTTCTACTGGGAGTCAAGTTGCTTGTTTGCGATGCACCAATGCCACATTACTGTAACCCTCGCACCCTCACAGTGAATGTCGAACACACAAATTGCGTAGCGATTCAATATTAGAGGTTTCAGCAGACTTCTCTTGATGTGACTAACTCAGCTGCCAACCAAGGATAAATGATTTCCTGGGAGTTAAGTTGCTTGTTTCCGATGCACCAATGCCACTTTACTATAGCCCTAGCACCCTCGCAGTGAATGTCGAACACACATATTGCGTCTCGATTCAATATTACAGGCTCTAGCAGACTTCTCTTGAAGTGACCAACTCAGCTGTCGACCAAGGATGAATGTTCTCCTGGGAGTCAAGTTGCTTGTTTCCGATGCACAATGACACTTTACTGTAACCCTCGCACCCTAACAGTGAATGTCGAACACACAAATTGCGTCGCGATTCAATATTACAGGCTCCAACAGACTTCTCTTGAAGTGACTAACTCAGCTGTCGACCAAGGATAAATGTTCTCCTGGGAGTCAAGTTGCTTGTTACCGATGCGCCAATACTACTTTACTGTAACCCTCGCACCCTACAGTGAATGTCGAACACGCAAATTGCGTCGCGATTCAATATTACAGGCTCCAGCAGACTTCTCTTGAAGTGACTAACTCAGCTGTCGACCAAGGATAAATGTTCTCCTGGGAGGCAAGTTGCTTGTTTCCGATCCACCAATGCCAATTTACTATAACCGTCACACTCTCACAGTGAACTACAAACCCACAAATTGCGTCTCGATTCAATATTTCAGGCTCCAGCAGACTTCTCTTGAACTGAATAATTCAGCTGTCAACCTAGGAGAAAAGTTCTCCTGGGAGGCAAGTTTCTTGTTTCCGATGCAACAATGCCACTTTACTGTAACCGTCGCACCCTCACAGTGAATGTCGAACACACAAATTGCTTCACGATTCAATATTACAGGCTCCAGGATACTTGTCTTGAAGTGACTAACTCAGCTGTTGATCAAGGATAAATGTTCTTTTGAGAGTAAAGTTGCTTGTATCCGATGCACCAATGCCACTTTACTGTAACCTACACACTCTCACAGTGAATGTCGAACACACAAATTCCGTCGCGATTCAATATTAAAGGCACCAGCAGACGTCTCTTGAAGTGACTAACTCAGCTGTCGACCAAGGATAAATGTTCTCCTGGGAGTAAAGTCGCTTATTTCCGATGCACCAATGCCACTCTACTGTAACCCTCGCACCTTACAGTGAATGTCGAACACACAAATTGCGTCGCGATTCATAATTTCATGTGTCAGCAGACTTCTGTTGAAACGACCATTTCAGGTATGTTTCCCATATAAATGTTCTCCTGGGAGTCAAGTTGCTTGTTTGCGATGCACCAATGCCACTTTACTGTAACCCCCGCACCCTCACAGTGAATGTCGAACACACAAATTTCGTCGCGATTCTTTATTACAGGCACCAGCAGACTTCTCTTGAAGTGACTAACTCAGCTGTCGACCAAGGAATAATGTTCTTCTGGGAGTCAAGTTGCTTGATTCCGATGCACCAATGCCACTTTACTGTATCCCTCGCACCCTCACAGTGAATGTCGAGACACAAATTGCGTCGCGATTCAATATTACAGGCTCCAGCAGACGTCTCTTGAAGTGACTAACTCAGCTGTCGACCTAGGACAAATTTTCTCCTGGAGGGCAACTTGCTTGTTACCGATGCACCAATGCCACTATACTGTAACCCTCGCACCCTCACAGTGAATGTCGAACACACAAATTGCGTCACGATTCTTTATTACAGGCTCCAGCATACTTCTCTTGAAGTGACTAACTCAGCTGTTGATCAAGGATAAATGTTCTGTTGAGAGTAAAGTTGCTTGTATCCGATGCACCAATGCCACTTTACTGTAACCTACACACTCTCACAGTGAATGTCGAACACACAAATTCCGTCGCGATTCAATATTAAAGGCACCAGCAGATTTCTCTTGAAGTGACTAACTCAGCTGTCGACCAAGGATAAATGGTCTCCTGGGAGTCAAGTTGCTTGTATCCGATGCACCAATGCCACTTTTCTATAAATCTTGCACCCTCACAGTGAATGTTGAACACACAAATTGCATTGCGATTCAATATTACAGGTATCAGCAGACTTCTCTTGAAACGATCGTTATAGGTATGGTCCCCATATAAATGTTCTCCTGGAAGTCAAGTTGCTTGTTTCCGATGCACCAATGCCACTTTACTGTAACCCTCGCACCCTCACAGTGAATGTCGAACGCACAAATTGCGTCGCGATTCAATATTACAGGCTATAGCAGACTTCTCTTGAAGTGACTAACTCAATTGTCGACCAAGGATAAATGGTCTCCTGGGAGTCAAGTTGCTTGTTTCCGATGCACCAATCCCACTTTACTGTAACCCTCACACCCTCACATTGAATGTCGAACACACAAATTGCGTCGTGATTCAATAATACAGGCTCCAGCAGACATCTCTTTGAAGTGACTAACTCAGCTGTCGACCAAGGATAAAAGTTCTACTGGGAGTCAAGTTGCTTGTTTGCGATGCACCAATGCCACTTTACTGTAACCCTCGCACCCTCACAGTGAATGTCGAACACACAAATTGCAAAGCGATTCAATATTTCAGGTGTCAGCAGACTTCTCTAGAAACGACCATTAAAGGTATGGTCCCCATATAAATGTTCTGTTGAGAGTCAAGTTGCTGGTTTCCGATGCACCAATGCCACTTTACTGTAACCTTCGCACCATCACAGTGAATGTCGAACACACAAATTTCGTCACGATTCTATATTACAGGCACCAGCAGACTTCTCTTGAAGTGACAAACTCAGCTGTCGACCAAGGATAAATGTTCTCCTGGGAGTCTAGTTGCTTCTTTCCGATGCACCCATGCCACTTCACTGTATCCCTCGCACCCTCACAGTGCATGTCCAACACACAACTTGCGTCGCGATTTAATATTACATGATCCAGCAGACTTCTCTTGAAGTGACTAACTCAGCTGTCGATCAAGGATAAAAGTTCTCCTGGGAGTCAAGTTGCTTCTTTCCGATGCACCAATGCCACTTTACTGTAACCCTTGCACCCTTACAGTAGATGTCGAACACACAAATTGCGTCGCGATTCAATATTACAGGCTCCAGCAGACTTCTCTTGACGTGACTAACTCATCTGTCGACGAAGGATAAATGTTTTCCTGGGAGTCAAGATGCATGTTTCCGATGCACCAATGCCACTTAACTGTAACCCTCGCACCCTCACAGTGAATGTCAAACACACAAATTGCGTAGCGATTCAATATTAGAGGTTTCAGCAGACTTCTCTTGAGGTGACTAACTCAGCTGCCAACCAAGGATAAATGTTTTCCTGGGAGTTAAGTTGCTTGTTTCCGATGCACCAATGCCACTTTACTATAGCCCAAGCACCCTCACAGTGAATGTCGAACACACATATTGCGTCGCGATTCAATATTACAAGCTGCAGCAGACTTCTCTTGAAGTGAATAATTCAGCTGTCAACCTAGGAGAAATGTTCTCCTGGGAGTCAAGTTGCTTGTTTCCGATGCACCAATGCCACTTTACTGTAACCGTCGCACCCTCACAGTGAATGTCGAACACACAAATTCTGTCATGATTCAATATTACAGGCTCCAGCATACTTCTCTTGAAGTGACTAACTCAGCTGTTGATCAAGGATAAATGTTCTTTTGAGAGTAAAGTTGCTTGTATCCGATGCACCAATGCCACATTACTGTAACCTACACACTCTCACAGTGAATGTCGAACACACAAATTCCGTCGCGATTCAATATTACAGGCTCCAGCAGACGTCTCTTGAAGTGACTAACTCAGCTGTCGAACTAGGACAAATGTTCTCCTGGAGGTCAACTTGCTTGTTTCCGATGCACCAATGCCACTTTACTGTAACCCTCGCACCCTCACAGTGAATGTCGAACACACAAATTGCGCCGCGATTCAATATTACAGGCTCCAGCAGACTTCCCTTGAGGTGACAAACTCAGCTGTCGACCAAGGATAAATGTTCTCCTGGGAGTGAAGTCGATCGATTCCAATGCACCAATGCCACTCTACTGTAACCCTCGCACCCTCACAGTGAATGTCGAACACACAAATTGCAAAGCGATTCAATATTTCAGGTGTCAGCAGACTTCTCTTAAAACGACCATTACAGGTATGGTCCCCATATAAATGTTATTTTGAGAGTCAAGTTGCTTGTATCCGATGCACCAATGCCTCTTTACTGTAACCTCCGCACCCTCACAGTGAATGTCGAACACACAAATTGCGTCGCGATTCAATATTAAAGGCACCAGCAGACTTCTCTTGAAGTGACTAACTCAGCTGTCGACCAAGGATAAATGTTCTCCTGGGAGTCATGTTGCTTGTTCCCGATGCACCAATGCCACTTAACTGTAACCCTCGCACCGTCACAGTGAATGTCGAACACACAAATTGCGTTGCGATTCAATATTACAGGCTCCAGCAGATTTCTCTTGAAGTGACTAACTCAGCGGTCGACCAAGGATAAATGTTATCCTGGAGGTCAAGTTGCTTGTTTCCAATGCACCAATGCCACTTTACTGTAACCCTCGCACCCTCACAGTATATGTCGAACACACAAATTGCGTCGCAATTCAATACTACAGGCTCCAGCAGACCTCACTTGAAGTGACTAACTCAGCTGTAGACCAAGGATAAATGTAGTCCTGGGAGTCAAGTTGCTTGTTTCCGATGCACCAATGCCACTTTTCTATAAATCTCGCACCCTCACAGTGAATGTTGATCACACAAATTGCATTGCGATTCAATATTACAGGTATCAGCAGACTTCTCTTGAAACGATCGTTATAGGTATGGTCTCTAGATAAATGTTCTCCTGAGAGTCAAGTTGCTTGTTTCCGATGCACCAATGCCACTTTACTGTAACCCTCACACCCTCACAGTGAATGTTGAACACACAGATTGCGTCGTGATTCAATATTACAGGTTCCAGCAGACTTCTCTTTGAAGTGACTATCTCTGCTGTCGCCCATCGATAAAAGTTCTACTGGGAGTCAAGATGCTTGTTTGCGATGCACAAATGCCACTTTACTGTAACCCTCGCACCCTCACAGTGAATGTCGAACACACAAATTGCGTCGCGATTCAATATTTATGGTGTCAGCAGACTTCTATAGAAACGACCATTAAAGGTATGGTCCCCATATAAATGTTCTGTTGAGAGTCAAGTTGCTTGTTTCCGATGCACCAATGCCACTTTACTGTAACCTTCGCACCCTCGCAGTGAATGTCGAACACACAAATTTCGTCGCGATTCAATATTACAAGCACCAGCAGACTTCTCTTGAAGTGACAAACTCAGCTGTCGACGAAGGATAAATGTTCTCCTGGGAGTGTAGTCGCTTGTTTCCGATGCACCCGTGCCACTTCACTGTATCCCTCGCACCCTCACAGTGAATGTCCAACACACAAATTGCGTCGCGATTCAATATTACAGGCTCCAGCAGACTTCTCTTGAAGTGACTAACTCAGTTGTCGACCAAGGATAAATGTTCTCCTGGGAGTCAAGTTGCTTGTTTCCGATGCACCAATGCCACTTTACTGTAACCTACACACTCTCACAGTGAATGTCGAACACACATATTCCGTCGCGATTCAATATTAAAGGCACCAGCAGAATTCTCTTGAAGTGACTAACTCAGCTGTCGACCAAGGAATAATGTTCTTCCGGGAGTCCAGTTGCTTGTTTCCGATGCACCAATGCCAATTTACTGTATGCCTCGCACCCTCACAGTGAATGCCGACACACAAATTGCGTCGCGATTCAATGTTACAGGCTCCAGCAGACGTCTCTTGAAGTGACTAACTCAGCTGTCGACCTAGGACAAATGTACTCCTGGAGGTCAACTTCCTTGTTTCCGATGCACCAATGCCACTTTACTGTAACCCTCGCACCCTCACAGTGAATGTCGAACACACAAATTGCGCCGCAATTCAATTTTACATTCTCCAGCAGACTTCCGTTGAGTTGACAAACTCAGCTGTCGACCAATGATGAATGTTCTCCTGGGAGTGAAGTCGTTCGATTCCGATGCACCAGTGCCACTCTACTGTAACCCTCGCACCCTCACAGTGAATGTCGAACACACAAATTCCGTCGCGATTCAATATTAAAGGCACCAGCAGATTTCTCTTGAAGTGACTAACTCAGTTGTCGACCAAGGATAAATGTTCTCCTGGGAGTCAAGTTGCTTGTATCCGATGCACCAATGCCACATTACTGTAACCTCCGCACCCTCACAGAGAATGTCGAACACACAAATTGCGTCGCGAATCAATGTTAAAGGCACCGGCAGACTTCTCTTGACGTGACTAACTCAGCTGTCGACCAAGTATAAATGTTCTCCTGGGAGTCATGTTGCTAGTTTCCGATGCACCAATGCCACTTAACTGTAACCCTCGCGCCGTCACAGTGAATGTCGAACACACAAATTGCGTTGCGATTCAATATTACAGGCTCCAGCAGATTTCTCTTGAAGTGACTAACTCAGCTGTCGACCAAGGATAAATGTTATCCTGGAGGTCAAATTGCTTGTTTCCAATGCAACAATGCCAATTTACTATGACCGTCGCACCCTCACAGTGAATGTCGAACACACAAGTTGCGTAGCGACTCAATATTACAGGCTTCTGCAGACATCTCTTGAAGTGACTAACTCAGCTGTCGACCAAGGATAAATGTTCTCCTGGGAGTCAAGTTGCTAGTTTCCGATGCACCAATGCCACTTTACTGTAACTCTCGCACTTTCATAGTGAATGTCGAACACATAAATTGGGTCGCGATTCAATATTACAAGCTCCAGCAGACTTCTCTTGAAGTGACCAACTCAGCTGTCGAACAAGGATAAATGTTCTCCTGGGAGTGAAGTCGCTTGTTTCCGATGCACCAATGCCACTCTACTGTAACCCTTGCACCTTCTCAGTGAATGTCGAACACACAAATTGCGTCGCGATTCAATACATCAGGTGTCAGCGGACTTCACTTGAAACGACCATTACAGGTATGGTTCCCATATAAATGTTCTTTTGAGAGTCAAGTTGCTTGTATCCGATGCACCAATGCCACTTTCTGTAACCACCGCACACTCACAGTGAATGTCGAACACTTAAATTGCGTCGCGAGTCAATATTAAAGGCACCAGCAGACTTCTCTTGAAGTGACTAACTCAGCTGTCGACCATGGATAAATGTTCTCCTGCGAGTAAAGTTACTTGTTTCCGACGAACCAATGCCACTTAACTGTAACCCTCGCATCCTCACAGTGAATGTCGAACACACAAATTGCGTCGCGATTCAATATACCAGGCTCCAGCAGAATTCTCTTGAAGTGACTAACTCAGCTGTCGTCCAAGGACAAATATTCTCCTGGAGGTCAAGTTGCTTGTTTCCGATGCAACAATGCCACTTTACTGTAACCCTCGCACCCACACAGTAAATGTCGAGCACACAAATTGCGCGCGACTCAATATTACAGGCTCCAGCAGACTTCTCTAAAATTGATTAACTCAGCTGTCGACCAAGGATAAATGTTATCCTGGGAGTCAAGTTGCTTGTTTCCGATGCGCCAATGCCACTTTACTGTAACCCTCGCTGCCTCACAGTGAATGTCGAACACACAAATTGCGTCGCAATTCAATACTACAGGCTCCAGCAGACCTCACTTGAAGTGACAAACTCAGCTGTCGACCAAGGATAAATGTTGTCCTGGGAGTCAAGTTGCTTGTTTCCGATTAACCAATGCCACCTTTCTATAAATCTCGCACCCTCACAGTGAATGTTGAACACACAAATTGCATTCCGATTCAATATTACAGGTATCAGCAGACTTCTCTTGAAACGATCGTTATAGGTATGGTCCCCATATAAATGTTCTCCTGGGAGTAAAGTTGCTTGTTTCCGATGAACCAATGCCACTTAACTGTAACCCTCGCACCCTCACAGTGAATGTCGAACACACAAATTGCGTCGCGATTCAATATTACATGCTACAGCAGACTTCTTTTGAAGTGACTAACTCAGCTGTCGACCAAGGATAAATGGTCTCCTGGGAGTCAAGTTGCTTGTTTCCAATGCACCAATGCCACTTTACTGTAACCCTCACACCGTCACAGTGAATGTCGGACACACAAATTGCGTCGTGATTCAATATTACAGGCTCCAGCAGACTTCTCTTTGAAGTGACTAACTCAGCTGTCGACCAAGGATAAAACTTCCACTGGGAGTCAAGTTGCTTGTTTGCGATGCACCAATGCCACTTTACTGTAACCCTCGCACCCTCACAGTGAATGTCGAACACACAAATTGCGTCGCGATTCAATATTTCTGTTGTCAGCAGACCTCTCTAGAAACGACCATTAAAGATATGGTCCCCATATAAATGTTCTGTTGAGAGTCAAGTTGCTTGTTTCCGATGCACCAATGCCTCTTTACTGTAACCTCGCTGATAACCACGCTGTTGAGCGCCCCACAAACCAAACCTTTACTGTAACCTTCGCACCCTCACAGTGAATGTCGAACACACAAATTTCGTCGCGATTCTATATTACAGGCACCAGCAGACTTTTCTTGAAGTGACAAACTCAGCTGTCGTCCATGGATAAATGTTCTCCTGGGAGTCTAGTTGCTTGTTTCCGATGCACCGATGTCACTTCACTGTATCCCTCGCACCCTCACAGTGAATGTCGAACACACAAATTGCGTCGCGATTTAATATTACATGATCCAGCAGACCTCTCTTGAAGTGACTAACTCAGCTGTCGACCAAGGATAAAAGTTCTCCTGGGAGTCAAGTTGCTTGTTTCCGATGCACCAATGCCACTTTACTGTAACCCTTGCACCCTTACAGTGGATGTCGAACACACAAATTGCGTCGCGATTCAATATTAGAGGATTCCAGCAGACTTCTCTTGAAGTGACTAACTCAGCTGTCGACCAAGGATAAATGTTCTCCTGGGAGTCAAGTTGCTAGTTTCCGATGCACCAATGCCACTGTACTGTAACCCTCGCACCCTCACAGTAAATGTAGAACACACAAATTGCGTCGCGAATTAATATTAGAAGCTCCAGCAAACTTCTCTAGAAATGACTAACTCAGCTGTCGACCGAGGATAAATGTTCTCCTGGGAGTGAAGTCGCTCGATTCCGATGCACCAATGCGACTCTACTGTAACCCTCGCACCTTCACAGTGAATGTCGAACACACAAATTGCGTCGCGATTCAAAATATAGGCTCCAGCAGACTTCTCTTGAAGTGACTAACTCAGCTGTCGACCAAGGACAAATATTCTCCTGGAGGTCAAGTTGCTTGTTTGCGATGCAACAATGCCACTTTACTGTAACCCTCGCACCCACACAGTAAATGTCGAGCACACAAATTGCGTCGCGACTCAATATTACAGGCTCCAGCAGACTTCTCTAAAAGTGATTAACTCAGCTGTCGACCAAGGATAAAAGTTCTCCTGGGAGTCAAGTTGCTTGTTTCCGATGCACCAATGCCACTTTACTGCAACCCTTGCACCCTTGCAGTGGATGTCGAACACACAAATTGCGTCGCGATTCAATATTACAGGCTCCAGCAGACTTCTCTTGAAGTGACTAACTCAGCTGTCGACCAAGGATAAATGTTCTCCTGGGAGTCAAGTTGCTTGTTTCCGTTGCACCAATGCCACTTTACTGTAACCCTCACACCCTCACAGTGAATGTCGAACACACAAATTGTGTGGCGATTCAATATTACAGGCTCCAGCAGACTTCTCTTGAAGTGACTAACTCAGCTGTCGACCAAGGATAAATTTTCTCCTGGGAGTCAAGTTGCTAGTTTCCGATGCACCAATGCCACTTTACTGTAACCCTCGCACCCCTCAGTTAATGTCAAACACACAAATTGCGTCGTGATTCAATATTACAGGCTCCAGCAGACTTCTCTTGACGTGAATAACTCATCTGTCGACGAAGGATAAATGTTCTCCTGGGAGTCAAGTTGCATGTTTCCGATGCACCAATGGCACTTAACTGTAACCCTCGCACCCTCACAGTGAATGTCGAACACACAAATTGCGTCGCGATTCAATATACCAGGCTCCAGCAGACTTCTCTTGAAGTGACTAACTCAGCTGTCGACCAAGGACAAATATTCTCCTGGAGGTCAAGTTGCTTGTTTCCGATGCAACAATGCCACTTTACTGTTACCCTCGCACCCACACAGTAAATGTCGAGCACACAAATTGCGTCGCGACTCAATATTACAGGCTCCAGCAGACTTCTCTTGAAGTGACTAACTCAGCTCTCGACCAAGGATAAATGTTCTCCTGGGAGTCAAGTTGCTTGTTTCCGTTGCACCAATGCCACTTTACTGTAACCCTCACACCCTCACAGTGAATGTCGAACACACAAATTGCGTGGCGGTTCAATATTACAGGCTCCAGCAGACTTCTCTTGAAGTGACTAACTCAGCTGTCGACCAAGGATAAATGTTGTCCTGGGAGTCAAGTTGCTTGTTTCCGATTAACCAATGCCACCTTTCTATAAATCTCGCATCCTCACAGTGAATGTTGAACACACAAATTGCATTCCGATTCAATATTACAGGTATCAGCAGACTTCTCTTGAAACGATCGTTATAGGTGTGGTCCCCATATAAATGTTCTCCTGGGAGTAAAGTTGCTTGTTTCCGATGAACCAATGCCACTTAACTGTAACCCTCGCACCCTCACAGTGAATGTCGAACACACAAATTGCGTCGCGATTCAATATTACATGCTACAGCAGACTTCTCTTGAAGTGACTAACTCAGCTGTCGACCAAGGATAAATGGTCTCCTGGGAGTCAAGTTGCTTGTTTCCAATGCACCAATGCCACTTTACTGTAACCCTCACACCCTCACAGTGAATGTCGAACACACAAATTGCCTCGTGATTCAATATTACAGGCTCCAGCAGACTTCTCTTTGAAGTGACTAACTCAGCTGTCGACCAAGGATAAAAGTTCCACTGGGAGTCAAGTTGCTTGTTTGCGATGCACCAATGCCACATTACTGTAACCCTCGCACCCTCACAGTGAATGTCGAACACACAAATTGCGTCGCGATTCAATATTTCTGGTGTCAGCAGACCTCTCTAGAAACGACCATTAAAGGTATGGTCCCCATATAAATGTTCTGTTGAGAGTCAAGTTACTTGTTTCCGATGCACCAATGCCTCTTTACTATAACCTTCGCACCCTCACAGTGAATGTCAAACACACAAATTTCGTCGCGATGCTATATTACAGGCACCAGCAGTCTTTTCTTGAAGTGACAAACTCAGCTGTCGACCATGGATAAATGTTCTCCTGGGAGTCTAGTTGCTTGTTTCCGATGCACCGATGCCACTTCACTGTATCCCTCGCACCCTCACAGTGAACGTCGAACACACAAATTGCGTCGCGATTTATAATTAAATGATCCAGCTGACCTCTCTTGAAGCGACTAACTCAGCTGTCGACCAAGGATAAATGTTCTCCTGGGAGTCAAGTTGCTTGTTTCCGTTGCACCAATGCCACCTTACTGTAACCCTCACACCCTCACAGTGAATGTCGAACACACAAATTGCATTCCGATTCAATATTACAGGTATCAGCAGACTTCTCTTGAAACGATCGTTATAGGTATGGTCCCCATATAAATGTTCTCCTGGGAGTAAAGTTGCTTGTTTCCGATGAACCAATGCCACTTAACTGTAACCCTCGCACCCTCACAGTGAATGTCGAACACACAAATTGCGTCGCGATTCAGTATTTCTGTTGTCAGCAGACCTCTCTAGAAACGACCATTAAAGATATGGTCCCCATATAAATGTTCTGTTGAGAGTCAAGTTGCTTGTTTCCGATGCACCAATGCCTCTTTACTGTAACCTCGCTGATAACCACGCTGTTGAGCGCCCCACAAACCAAACCTTTACTGTAACCTTCGCACCCTCACAGTGAATGTCGAACACACAAATTTCGTCGCGATTCTATATTACAGGCACCAGCAGACTTTTCTTGAAGTGACAAACTCAGCTGTCGTCCATGGATAAATGTTCTCCTGGGAGTCTAGTTGCTTGTTTCCGATGCACCGATGTCACTTCACTGTATCCCTCGCACCCTCACAGTGAATGTCGAACACACAAATTGCGTCGCGATTTAATATTACATGATCCAGCAGACCTCTCTTGAAGTGACTAACTCAGCTGTCGACCAAGGATAAAAGTTCTCCTGGGAGTCAAGTTGCTTGTTTCCGATGCACCAATGCCACTTTACTGTAACCCTTGCACCCTTACAGTGGATGTCGAACACACAAATTGCGTCGCGATTCAATATTAGAGGATTCCAGCAGACTTCTCTTGAAGTGACTAACTCAGCTGTCGACCAAGGATAAATGTTCTCCTGGGAGTCAAGTTGCTAGTTTCCGATGCACCAATGCCACTGTACTGTAACCCTCGCACCCTCACAGTAAATGTAGAACACACAAATTGCGTCGCGAATTAATATTAGAAGCTCCAGCAAACTTCTCTAGAAATGACTAACTCAGCTGTCGACCGAGGATAAATGTTCTCCTGGGAGTGAAGTCGCTCGATTCCGATGCACCAATGCGACTCTACTGTAACCCTCGCACCTTCACAGTGAATGTCGAACACACAAATTGCGTCGCGATTCAAAATATAGGCTCCAGCAGACTTCTCTTGAAGTGACTAACTCAGCTGTCGACCAAGGACAAATATTCTCCTGGAGGTCAAGTTGCTTGTTTCCGATGCAACAATGCCACTTTACTGTAACCCTCGCACCCACACAGTAAATGTCGAGCACACAAATTGCGTCGCGACTCAATATTACAGGCTCCAGCAGACTTCTCTAAAAGTGATTAACTCAGCTGTCGACCAAGGATAAATGTTATCCTGGGAGTCAAGTTGCTTGTTTCCGATGCGCCAATGCCACTTTACTGTAACCCTCGCTGCTTCACAGTGAATGTCGAACACACAAATTGCGTCGCAATTCAATACTACAGGCTCCAGCAGACCTCACTTGAAGTGACTAACTCAGCTGTCGACCAAGGATAAATGTTGTCCTGGGAGTCAAGTTGCTTGTTTCCGATTAACCAATGCCACTTTTCTATAAATCTCGCACCCTCACAGTGAATGTTGAACACACAAATTGCATTCCGATTCAATATTATAGGTATCAGCAGACTTCTCTTGAAACGATCGTTATAGGTATGTTACCCATATAAATGTTCTCCTGGGAGTAAAGTTGCTTGTTTCCGATGAACCAATGCCACTTAACTGTAACCCTCGCACCCTCACAGTGAATGTCGAACACACAAATTGCGTCGCGATTCAATATTACATGCTACAGCAGACTTCTCTTGAAGTGACTGATTCAGCTGTCGGCCAAGGATAAATTTACTCCTGGGAGTCAAGTTGCTTGTTTCCAATGCACCAGTGCCACTTTACTGTAACCCTCACACCCTCACAGTGAATGTCGAACACACAAATTGCGTCGTGATTCAATATTACAGGCTCCAGCAGACTTCTCTTTGAAGTGACTAACTCAGCTGTCGACCAAGGATAAAAGTTCCACTGGGAGTCAAGTTGCTTGTTTGCGATGCACCAATGCCACTTTACTGTAACCCTCGCACCCTCACAGTGAATGTCGAACACACAAATTGCGTCGCGATTCAATATTTCTGGTGTCTGCAGACCTCTCTAGAAACGACCATTAAAGGTATGGTCCCCATAGAAATGTTCTGTTGAGAGTCAAGTTGCTTGTTTCCGATGCACCAATGCCTCTTTACTGTAACCTTCGCACCCTCTCAGTGAATGTCGAACACACAAATTTCGTCGCGATTCTATATTACAGGCACCAGCAGACTTCTCTTGAAGTGACAAACTTAGCTGTCGACCATGGATAAATGTTCTCCTGGGAGTCTAGTTGCTTCTTTCCGATGCACCCATGCCACTTCACTGTATCCCTCGCACCCTCACAGTGAATGTCGAACACACAAATTGCGTCGCGATTTAATATTACATGATCCAGCAGACTTCTCTTGAAGTGACTAACTCAGCTGTCGACCAAGGATAAAAGTTCTCCTGGGAGTCAAGTTGCTTGTTTCCGATGCACCAATGCCACTTTACTGCAACCCTTGCACCCTTGCAGTGGATGTCGAACACACAAATTGCGTCGCGATTCAATATTACAGGCTCCAGCAGACTTCTCTTGAAGTGACTAACTCAGCTGTCGACCAAGGATAAATGTTCTCCTGGGAGTCAAGTTGCTTGTTTCCGTTGCACCAATGCCACTTTACTGTAACCCTCACACCCTCACAGTGAATGTCGAACACACAAATTGTGTGGCGATTCAATATTACAGGCTCCAGCAGACTTCTCTTGAAGTGACTAACTCAGCTGTCGACCAAGGATAAATTTTCTCCTGGGAGTCAAGTTGCTAGTTTCCGATGCACCAATGCCACTTTACTGTAACCCTCGCACCCCTCAGTTAATGTCAAACACACAAATTGCGTCGTGATTCAATATTACAGGCTCCAGCAGACTTCTCTTGACGTGAATAACTCATCTGTCGACGAAGGATAAATGTTCTCCTGGGAGTCAAGTTGCATGTTTCCGATGCACCAATGGCACTTAACTGTAACCCTCGCACCCTCACAGTGAATGTCGAACACACAAATTGCGTCGCGATTCAATATACCAGGCTCCAGCAGACTTCTCTTGAAGTGACTAACTCAGCTGTCGACCAAGGACAAATATTCTCCTGGAGGTCAAGTTGCTTGTTTCCGATGCAACAATGCCACTTTACTGTTACCCTCGCACCCACACAGTAAATGTCGAGCACACAAATTGCGTCGCGACTCAATATTACAGGCTCCAGCAGACTTCTCTTGAAGTGACTAACTCAGCTGTCGACCAAGGATAAATGTTCTCCTGGGAGTCAAGTTGCTTGTTTCCGTTGCACCAATGCCACTTTACTGTAACCCTCACACCCTCACAGTGAATGTCGAACACACAAATTGCGTGGCGATTCAATATTACAGGCTCCAGCAGACTTCTCTTGAAGTGACTAACTCAGCTGTCGACCAAGGATAAATGTTGTCCTGGGAGTCAAGTTGCTTGTTTCCGATTAACCAATGCCACCTTTCTATAAATCTCGCATCCTCACAGTGAATGTTGAACACACAAATTGCATTCCGATTCAATATTACAGGTATCAGCAGACTTCTCTTGAAACGATCGTTATAGGTGTGGTCCCCATATAAATGTTCTCCTGGGAGTAAAGTTGCTTGTTTCCGATGAACCAATGCCACTTAACTGTAACCCTCGCACCCTCACAGTGAATGTCGAACACACAAATTGCGTCGCGATTCAATATTACATGCTACAGCAGACTTCTCTTGAAGTGACTAACTCAGCTGTCGACCAAGGATAAATGGTCTCCTGGGAGTCAAGTTGCTTGTTTCCAATGCACCAATGCCACTTTACTGTAACCCTCACACCCTCACAGTGAATGTCGAACACACAAATTGCCTCGTGATTCAATATTACAGGCTCCAGCAGACTTCTCTTTGAAGTGACTAACTCAGCTGTCGACCAAGGATAAAAGTTCCACTGGGAGTCAAGTTGCTTGTTTGCGATGCACCAATGCCACATTACTGTAACCCTCGCACCCTCACAGTGAATGTCGAACACACAAATTGCGTCGCGATTCAATATTTCTGGTGTCAGCAGACCTCTCTAGAAACGACCATTAAAGGTATGGTCCCCATATAAATGTTCTGTTGAGAGTCAAGTTACTTGTTTCCGATGCACCAATGCCTCTTTACTATAACCTTCGCACCCTCACAGTGAATGTCGAACACACAAATTTCGTCGCGATGCTATATTACAGGCACCAGCAGTCTTTTCTTGAAGTGACAAACTCAGCTGTCGACCATGGATAAATGTTCTCCTGGGAGTCTAGTTGCTGGTTTCCGATGCACCGATGCCACTTCACTGTATCCCTCGCACCCTCACAGTGAACGTCGAACACACAAATTGCGTCGCGATTTATAATTAAATGATCCAGCTGACCTCTCTTGAAGCGACTAACTCAGCTGTCGACCAAGGATAAATGTTCTCCTGGGAGTCAAGTTGCTTGTTTCCGTTGCACCAATGCCACCTTACTGTAACCCTCACACCCTCACAGTGAATGTCGAACACACAAATTGCATTCCGATTCAATATTACAGGTATCAGCAGACTTCTCTTGAAACGATCGTTATAGGTATGGTCCCCATATAAATGTTCTCCTGGGAGTAAAGTTGCTTGTTTCCGATGAACCAATGCCACTTAACTGTAACCCTCGCACCCTCACAGTGAATGTCGAACACACAAATTGCGTCGCGATTCAATATTACATGCTACAGCAGACTTCTCTTGAAGTGACTAACTCAGCTGTCGACCAAGGATAAATGGTCTCCTGGGAGTCAAGTTGCTTGTTTCCGATTAACCAATGCCATCTCGCATCCTCACAGTGAATGTTGAACACACAAATTGCATTCCGATTCAATAATACAGGTATCAGCAGACTTCTCTTGAAACGATCGTTTTAGGTATGGTCCCCATATAAATGTTCTCCTGGGAGTAAAGTTGCTTGTTTCCGATGAACCAATGCCACTTAACTGTAACCCTCGCACCCTCACAGTGAATGTCGAACACACAAGTTGCGTCGCGATTCAATATTACATGCTACAGCAGACTTCTCTTGAAGTGACTAACTCAGCTGTCGACCAAGGATAAATGGTCTCCTGGGAGTCAAGTTGCTTGTTTCCAATGCACCAATGCCACTTTACTGTAACCCTCACACCCTCACAGTGAATGTCGAACACACAAATTGCGTCGCAAACAATACTACAGGCTCCTGCAGACCTCACTTGAAGTGACTAACTCAGCTGTCGACCAAGGATAAATGTTGTCCTGGGAGTCAAGTTGCTTGTTTCCGATTAACCAATGCCACCTTTCTATAAATCTCGCACCCTCACAGTGAATGTTGAACACACAAATTGCATTCCGATTCAATATTACAGGTATCAGCAGACTTCTCTTGAAACGATCGTTATAGGTATGGTACCCATATAAATGTTCTCCTGGGAGTAAAGTTGCTTGTTTCCGATGAACCAATGCCACTTAACTGTAACCCTCGCACCCTCACAGTGAATGTCGAACACACAAATTGCGTCGCGATTCAATATTACATGCTACAGCAGACTTCTCTTGAAGTGACTAACTCAGCTTTCGACCAAGGATAAAAGTTCCACTGGGAGTCAAGTTCCTTGTTTGCGATGCACCAATGCCACATTACTGTAACCCTCGCACCCTCACAGTGAATGTCGAACACACAAATTGCGTCGCGATTCAATATTTCTGGTGTCAGCAGACCTCTCTAGAAACGACCATTAAAGGTATGGTCCCCATATAAATGTTCTGTTGAGAGTCAAGTTGCTTGTTTCCGATGCACCAATGCCTCTTTACTGTAACCTTCGCACCCTCACAGTGAATGTCAAACACACAAATTTCGTCGCGATTCTATATTACAGGCACCAGCAGACTTCTCTTGAAGTGACAAACTCAGCTGTCGACCATGGATAAATGTTCTCCTGGGAGTCTAGTTGCTTCTTTCCGATGCACCCATGCCACTTCACTGTATCCCTCGCACCCTCACAGTGAATGTCGAACACACAAATTGCGTCGCGATTGAATATTACATGATCCAGCAGACTTCTCTTGAAGTGACTAACTCAGCTGTCGACCAAGGTTAAAAGTTCTCCTGGGAGTCAAGTTGCTTGTTTCCGATGCACCAATGCCACTTTACTGTAACCCTTGCACCCTTACAGTGGATGTCGAACACACAAATTGCGTCGCGATTCAATATTACAGGCTCCAGCAGACTTCTCTTGAAGTGACTAACTCAGCTGTCGACCAAGGATAAATGTTCTCCTGGGAGTCAAGTTGCTTGTTTCCGTTGCACCAATGCCACCTTACTGTAACCCTCACACCCTCACAGTGAATGTCGAACACACAAATTGCGTGGCGATTCAATATTACAGGCTCCAGCAGACTTCTCTTGAAGTGACTAACTCAGCTGTCGACCAAGGGAAAATGTTCTCCTGGGAGTCAAGTTGCTAGTTTCCGATGCACCAATGCCACTTTACTGTAACCCTCGCACCCCTCAGTTAATGTCAAACACACAAATTGCGTCGTGATTCAATATTACAGGCTCCAGCAGACTTCTCTTGACGTGAATAACTCATCTGTCGACGAAGGATAAATGTTCTCCTGGGAGTCAAGTTGCATGTTTCCGATGCACCAATGCTAATTAACTGTAACCCTCGCACCCTCACAGTGAATGTCGAACACACAAATTGCGTCGCGATTCAATATACCAGGCTCCAGCAGACTTCTCTTGAAGTGACTAACTCAGCTGTCGACCAAGGACAAATATTCTCCTGGAGGTCAAGTTGCTTGTTTCCGATGCAACAATGCCACTTTACTGTAACCCTCGCACCCACACAGTAAATGTCGAGCACACAAATTGCGTCGCGACTCAATATTACAGGCTCCAGCAGACTTCTCTAAAAGTGATTAACTCAGCTGTCGACCAAGGATAAATGTTATCCTGGGAGTCAAGTTGCTTGTTTCCGATGCGCCAATGCCACTTTACTGTAACCCTCGCTGCCTCACAGTGAATGTCGAACACACAAATTGCGTCGCTATTCAATACTACAGGCTCCAGCAGACCTCACTTGAAGTGACTAACTCAGCTGTCGACCAAGGATAAATGTTGTCCTGGGAGTCAAGTTGCTTGTTTCCGATTAACCAATGCCACCTTTCTATAAATCTCGCATCCTCACAGTGAATGTTGAACACACAAATTGCATTCCGATTCAATATTACAGGTATCAGCAGACTTCTCTTGAAACGATCGTTATAGGTATGGTCCCCATATAAATGTTCTCCTGGGAGTAAAGTTGCTTGTTTCCGATGAACCAATGCCACTTAACTGTAACCCTCGCACCCTCACAGTGAATGTCGAACACACAAATTGCGTCGCGATTCAATATTACATGCTACAGCAGACTTCTCTTGAAGTGACTAACTCAGCTGTCGACCAAGGATAAATGGTCTCCTGGGAGTCAAGTTGCTTGTTTCCAATGCACCAATGCCACTTTACTGTAACCCTCACACCCTCACAGTGAATGTCGAACACACAAATTGCCTCGTGATTCAATATTACAGGCTCCAGCAGACTTCTCTTTGAAGTGACTAACTCAGCTGTCGACCAAGGATAAAAGTTCCACTGGGAGTCAAGTTGCTTGTTTGCGATGCACCAATGCCACATTACTGTAACCTTCGCACCCTCACAGTGAATGTCGAACACACAAATTGCGTCGCGATTCAATATTTCTGGTGTCAGCAGACCTCTCTAGAAACGACCATTACAGGTATGGTCCCCATATAAATGTTCTGTTGAGAGTCAAGTTACTTGTTTCCGATGCACCAATGCCTCTTTACTGTACCCTTCGCACCCTCACAGTGAATGTCGAACACACAAATTTCGTCGTTATGCTATATTACAGGCACCAGCAGACCTCTCTTGAAGTGACAAACTCAGCTGTCGACCATGGATAAATGTTCTCCTGGGAGTCTAGTTGCTTGTTTCCGATGCACCGATGCCACTTCACTGTATCCCTCGCACCCTCACAGTGAATGTCGAACACACAAATTGCGTCGCGATTTAATATTACATGATCCAGCAGACTTCTCATGAAGTGACTAACTCAGCTGTTGACCAAGGATAAATGTTCTCCTGGGAGTCAAGTTGCTTGTTTCCGTTGCACCAATGCCACTTTACTGTAACCCTCACACCCTCACAGTGAATGTCGAACACACAAATTGCGTCGCAATTCAATACTACTGGCTCCAGCAGACCTCACTTGAAGTGACTAACTCAGCTGTCGACCAAGGATAAATGTTGTCCTGGGAGTCAAGTTGCTTGTTTCCGATTAACCAATGCCACTTTTCTATAAATCTCGCATCCTCACAGTGAATGCTGAACACACAAATTGCATTCCGATTCAATATTACAGGTATCAGCAGACTTCTCTTGAAATGATCGTTATAGGTATGGTCCCCATATAAATGTTCTCCTGGGAGTAAAGTTGCTTGTTTCCGATGAACCAATGCCACTTAACTGTAACCCTCGCACCCTCACAGTGAATGTCGAACACACAAATTGCGTCGCGATTCAATATTTCTGGTGTCAGCAGACCTCTCTAGAAACGACCATTAAAGGTATGGTCCCCATATAAATGTTCTGTTGAGAGTCAAGTTGCTTGTTTCCGATGCACCAATGCCTCTTTACTGTAACCTTCGCACCCCCACAGTGAATGTCGAACACACAAATTTCGTCGCGATTCTATATTACAGGCACCAGCAGACTTCTCTTGAAGTGACAAACTCAGCTGTCGACCATGGATAAATGTTCTCCTGGGAGTCTAGTTGCTTCTTTCCGATGCACCCATGCCACTTCACTGTATCCCTCGCACCCTCACAGTGAATGTCGAACACACAAATTGCGTCGCGATTTAATATTACATGATCCAGCAGACTTCTCTTGAAGTGACTAACTCAGCTGTCGACCAAGGATAAAAGTTCTCCTGGGAGTCAAGTTGCTTGTTTCCGATGCACCAATGCCACTTTACTGTAACCCTTGCACCCTTACAGTGGATGTCGAACACACAAATTGCGTCGCGATTCAATATTACAGGCTCCAGCAGACTTCTCTTGAAGTGACTAACTCAGCTGTCGACCAAGGATAAATGTTCTCCTGGGAGTCAAGTTGCTTGTTTCCGTTGCACCAATGCCACCTTACTGTAACCCTCACACCCTCACAGTGAATGTCGAACACACAAATTGCGTGGCGATTCAATATTACAGGCTCCAGCAGACTTCTCTTGAAGTGACTAACTCAGCTGTCGACCAAGGATAAATGTTCTCCTGGGAGTCAAGTTGCTAGTTTCCGATGCACCAATGCCACTTTACTGTAACCCTCGCACCCCTCAGTTAATGTCAAACACACAAATTGCGTCGTGATTCAATATTACAGGCACCAGCAGACTTTCCTTGAAGTGACAAACTCAGCTGTCGACCATGGATAAATGTTCTCCTGGGAGTCTAGTTGCTTGTTTCCGATGCACCGATGCCACTTCACTGTATCCCTCGCACCCTCACAGTGAATGTCGAACACACAAATTGCGTCGCGATTTAATATTACATGATCCAGCAGACTTCTCATGAAGTGACTAACTCAGCTGTCGACCAAGGGTAAGTGTTCTCCTGGGAGTCAAGTTGATTGTTTCCGTTGCACCAATGCCACTTTACTGTAACCCTCACACCCTCACAGTGAATGTCGAACTCACAAATTGCGTCGCAATTCAATACTACTGGCTCCAGCAGACCTCACTTGAAGTGACTAACTCAGCTGTCGACCAAGGATAAATGTTGTCCTGGGAGTCAAGTTGCTTGTTTCCGATTAACCAATGCCACTTTTCTATAAATCTCGCATCCTCACAGTGAATGTTGAACACACAAATTGCATTCCGATTCAATATTACAGGTATCAGCAGACTTCTCTTGAAACGATCGTTATAGGTATGGTCCCCATATTAATGTTCTCCTGGGAGTAAAGTTGCTTGTTTCCGATGAACCAATGCCACTTAACTGTAACCCTCACACCCTCACAGTGAATGTCGAACACACAAATTGCCTCGTGATTCAATATTACAGGCTCCAGCAGACTTCTCTTTGAAGTGACTAACTCAGCTGTCGACCAAGGATAAAAGTTCCACTGGGAGTCAAGTTGCTTGTTTGCGATGCACCAATGCCACATTACTGTAACCTTCGCACCCTCACAGTGAATGTCGAACACACAAATTGCGTCGCGATTCAATATTTCTGGTGTCAGCAGACCTCTCTAGAAACGACCATTACAGGTATGGTCCCCATATAAATGTTCTGTTGAGAGTCAAGTTACTTGTTTCCGATGCACCAATGCCTCTTTACTGTAACCTTCGCACCCTCACAGTGAATGTCGAACAGACAAATTTCGTCGTGATGCTATATTACAGGCACCAGCAGACTTCTCTTGAAGTGACAAACTCAGCTGTCGACCATGGATAAATGTTCTCCTGGGAGTCTAGTTGCTTGTCTCCGATGCACCGATGCCACTTCACTGTATCCCTCGCACCCTCACAGTGAATGTCGAACACACAAATTGCGTCGCGATTTAATATTACATGATCCAGCAGACTTCTCATGAAGTGACTAACTCAGCTGTCGACCAAGGATAAATGTTCTCCTGGGAGTCAAGTTGCTTGTTTCCGTTGCACCAATGCCACTTTACTGTAACCCTCACACCCTCACAGTGAATGTCGAACACACAAATTGCGTCGCATTTCAATACTACTGGCTCCAGCAGACCTCACTTGAAGTGACTAACTCAGCTGTCGACCAAGGATAAATGTTGTCCTGGGAGCCAAGTTGCTTGTTTCCGATTAACCAATGCCACTTTTCTATAAATCTCGCATCCTCACAGTGAATGTTGAACACACAAATTGCATTCCGATTCAATATTACAGGTATCAGCAGACTTCTCTTGAAACGATCGTTATAGGTATGGTCCCCATATAAATGTTCTCCTGGGAGTAAAGTTGCTTGTTTCCGATGAACCAATGCCACTTAACTGTAACCCTCGCACCCTCACAGTGAATGTCGAACACACAAATTGCGTCGCGATTCAATATTTCTGGTGTCAGCAGACCTCTCTAGAAACGACCATTAAAGGTATGGTCCCCATATAAATGTTCTGTTGAGAGTCAAGTTGCTTGTTTCCGATGCACCAATGCCTCTTTACTGTAACCTTCGCACCCTCACAGTGAATGTCGAACACACAAATTTCGTCGCGATTCTATATTACAGGCACCAGCAGACTTCTCTTGAAGTGACAAACTCAGCTGACGACCAAGGATAAATGTTCTCCTGGGAGTCTAGTTGCTTCTTTCCGATGCACCCATGCCACTTCACTGTATCCCTCGCACCCTCACAGTGAATGTCGAACACACAAATTGCGTCGCGATTTAATATTACATGATCCAGCAGACTTCTCTTGAAGTGACTAACTCAGCAGTCGACCAAGGATAAAAGTTCTCCTGGGAGTCAAGTTGCTTGTTTCCGATGCACCAATGCCACTTTACTGTAACCCTTGCACCCTTACAGTGGATGTCGAACACACAAATTGCGTCGCGATTCAATATTACAGGCTCCAGCAGACTTCTCTTGAAGTGACTAACTCAGCTGTCGACCAAGGATAAATGTTCTCCTGGGAGTCAAGTTGCTTGTTTCCGTTGCACCAATGCCACCTTACTGTAACCCTCACACCCTAACAGTGAATGTCGAACACACAAATTGCGTGGCGATTCAATATTACAGGCTCCAGCAGACTTCTCTTGAAGTGACTAACTCAGCTGTCGACCAAGGATAAATGTTCTCCTGGGAGTCAAGTTGCTAGTTTCCGATGCACCGATGCCACTTCACTGTATCCCTCGCACCCTCACAGTGAATGTCGAACACACAAATTGCGTCGCGATTTAATATTACATGATCCAGCAGACTTCTCATGAAGTGACTAACTCAGCTGTCGACCAAGGATAAGTGTTCTCCTGGGAGTCAAGTTGATTGTTTCCGTTGCACCAATGCCACTTTACTGCAACCCTCACACCCTCACAGTGAATGTCGAACTCACAAATTGCGTCGCAATTCAATACTACTGGCTCCAGCAGACCTCACTTGAAGTGACTAACTCAGCTGTCGACCAAGGATAAATGTTGTCCTGGGAGTCAAGTTGCTTGTTTCCGATTAACCAATGCCACTTTTCTATAAATCTCGCATCCTCACAGTGAATGTTGAACACACAAATTGCATTCCGATTCAATATTACAGGTATCAGCAGACTTCTCTTGAAACGATCGTTATAGGTATGGTCCCCATATAAATGTTCTCCTGGGAGTAAAGTTGCTTGTTTCCGATGAACCAATACCACTTAACTGTAACCCTCGCACCCTCACAGTGAATGTCGAACACACAAATTGCGTCGCGATTCAATATTACATGCTACAGCAGACTTCTCTTGAAGTGACTAACTCAGCTTTCGACCAAGGATAAATGGTCTCCTGGGAGTCAAGTTGCTTGTTTCCAATGCACCAATGCCACTTTACTGTAACCCTCACACCCTCACAGTGAATGTCGAACACACAAATTGCCTCGTGATTCAATATTACAGGCTCCAGCAGACTTCTCTTTGAAGTGACTAACTCAGCTGTCGACCAAGGATAAAAGTTCCACTGGGAGTCAAGTTGCTTGTTTGCGATGCACCAATGCCACTTTACTGTAACCCTCGCACCCTCACAGTGAATGTCGAACACAAATTGCGTCTCGGTTCAATATTTCTGGTGTCAGCAGACCTCTCTAGAAACGACCATTAAAGGTATGGTCCCCATATAAATGTTCTGTTGAGAGTCAAGTTACTTGTTTCCGATGCACCAATGCCTCTTTACTGTAACCTTCGCACCCTCACAGTGAATGTCGAACACACAAATTTCGTCGCGATGCTATATTACAGGCACCAGCAGACTTTTCTTGAAGTGACAAACTCAGCTGTCGACCATGGATAAATGTTCTCCTGGGAGTCTAGTTGCTTGTTTCCGATGCACCGATGCCACTTCACTGTATCCCTCGCACCCTCACAGTGAATGTCGAACACACAAATTGCGTCGCGATTTAATATTACATGATCCAGCAGACTTCTCTTGAAGTGACTAACTCAGCTGTCGACCAAGGATAAATGTTCTCCTGGGAGTCAAGTTGCTTGTTTCCGTTGCACCAATGCCACTTTACTTTAACCCTCACACCCTCACAGTGAATGTCGAACACACAAATTGCGTGGCGATTCAATATTACAGGCTCCAGCAGACTTCTCTTGAAGTGACTAACTCAGCTGTTGACCAAGGATAAATGTTCTCCTGGGAGTCAAGTTGCTAGTTTCCGATGCACCAATGCCACTTTACTGTAACCCTCGCACCCCTCAGTGAATGTCAAACACACAAACTGCGTCGTGATTCAATATTACAGGCTCCAGCAGACTTCTCTTGACGTGAATAACTCATCTGTCGACGAAGGATAAATGTTCTCCTGGGAGTCAAGTTGCATGTTTCCGATGCACCAATGCCACTTAACTTTAACCCTCGCACCCTCACAGTGAATGTCGAACACACAAATTGCGTAGCGATTCAATATTACAGGTTTCAGCAGACCTCTCTTGAGGTGACTAACTCAGCTGCCAACCAAGGATAAATGTTTTCTTGGGACTTAAGTTGCTTGTTTCCGATGCATCAATGCCACCTTACTATAGCCCTCGCACCCTCACAGTGAATGTCGAACACACATATTGCGTCGCGATTCAATATTACAGGCTCCAGCAGACTTCTCTTGAAGTGACTAACTCAGCTGTCGACCAAGGACAAATATTCTCCTGGAGGTCAAGTTGCTTGTTTCCGATGCAACAATGCCACTTTACTGTAACCCTCGCACCCACACAGTAAATGTCGAGCACACAAATAGCGTCGCGACTCAATATTATAGGCTCCAGCAGACTTCTCTATAAGTGATTAACTCAGCTGTCGACCAAGGATAAATGTTATCCTGGGAGTCAAGTTGCTTGTTTCCGATGCGCCAATGCCACTTTACTGTAACCCTCGCTGCCTCACAGTGAATGTCGAACACACAAATTGCGTCGCAATTCAATACTACAGGCTCCAGGAGACCTCACTTGAAGTGACTAACTCAGCTGTCGACCAAGGATAAATGTTGTCCTGGGAGTCAAGTTGCTTGTTTCCGATTAACCAATGCCACCTTTCTATAAATCTCGCATCCTCACAGTGAATGTTGAGCACACAAATTGCATTCCGATTCAATATTACAGGTATCAGCAGACTTCTCTTGAAACGATCGTTATAGGTATGGTCCCCATATAAATGTTCTCCTGGGAGTAAAGTTGCTTGTTTCCGATGAACCAATGCCACTTAACTGTAACCCTCGCACCCTCACAGTGAATGTCGAACACACAAATTGCGTCGCGATTCAATATTACATGCTACAGCAGACTTCTCTTGAAGGGACTAACTCAGCTGTCGACCAAGGATAAATGGTCTCCTGGGAGTCAAGTTGCTTGTTTCCAATGCACCAATGCCACTTTACTGTAACCCTCACACCCTCACAGTGAATGTCGAACACACAAATTGCCTCGTGATTCAATATTACAGGCTCCAGCAGACTTCTCTTTGAAGTGACTAACTCAGCTGTCGACCAAGGATAAAAGTTCCACTGGGAGTCAAGTTGCTTGTTTGCGATGCACCAATGCCACATTACTGTAACCTTCGCACCCTCACAGTGAATGTCGAACACAAATTGCGTCTCGGTTCAATATTTCTGGTGTCAGCAGACCTCTCTAGAAACGACCATTAAAGGTATGGTCCCCATATAAATGTTCTGTTGAGAGTCAAGTTACTTGTTTCCGATGCACCAATGCCTCTTTACTGTAACCTTCGCACCCTCACAGTGAATGTCGAACACACAAATTTCGTCGCGATGCTATATTACAGGCACCAGCAGACTTTTCTTGAAGTGACAAACTCAGCTGTCGACCATGGATAAATGTTCTCCTGGGAGTCTAGTTGCTTGTTTCCGATGCACCGATGCCACTTCACTGTATCCCTCGCACCCTCACAGTGAATGTCGAACACACAAATTGCGTCGCGATTTAATATTACATGATCCAGCAGACTTCTCTTGAAGTGACTAACTCAGCTGTCGACCAAGGATAAATGTTCTCCTGGGAGTCAAGTTGCTTGTTTCCGTTGCACGAATGCCACTTTACTGTAACCCTCACACCCTCACAGTGAATGTCGAACACACAAATTGCGTGGCGATTCAATATTACAGGCTCCAGCAGACTTCTCTTGAAGTGACTAACTCAGCTGTTGACCAAGGATAAATGTTCTCCTGGGAGTCAAGTTGCTAGTTTCCGATGCACCAATGCCACTTTACTGAAACCCTCGCACCCCTCAGTGAATGTCAAACACACAAACTGCGTCGTGATTCAATATTACAGGCTCCAGCAGACTTCTCTTGACGTGAATAACTCATCTGTCGACGAAGGATAAATGTTCTCCTGGGAGTCAAGTTGCATGTTTCCGATGCACCAATGCCACTTAACTTTAACCCTCGCACCCTCACAGTGAATGTCGAACACACAAATTGCGTAGCGATTCAATATTACAGGTTTCAGCAGACCTCTCTTGAGGTGACTAACTCAGCTGCCAACCAAGGATAAATGTTTTCTTGGGACTTAAGTTGCTTGTTTCCGATGCATCAATGCCACCTTACTATAGCCCTCGCACCCTCACAGTGAATGTCGAACACACATATTGCGTCGCGATTCAATATTACAGGCTCCAGCAGACTTCTCTTGAAGTGACTAACTCAGCTGTCGACCAAGGACAAATATTCTCCTGGAGGTCAAGTTGCTTGTTTCCGATGCAACAATGCCACTTTACTGTAACCCTCGCACCCACACAGTAAATGTCGAGCACACAAATTGCGTCGCGACTCAATATTACAGGCTCCAGCAGACTTCTCTAAAAGTGATTAACTCAGCTGTCGACCAAGGATAAATGTTATCCTGGGAGTCAAGTTGCTTGTTTCCGATGCGCCAATGCCACTTTACTGTAACCCTCGCTGCCTCACAGTGAATGTCGAACACACAAATTGCGTCGCAATTCAATACTACAGGCTCCAGCAGACCTCACTTGAAGTGACTAACTCAGCTGTCGACCAAGGATAAATGTTGTCCTGGGAGTCAAGTTGCTTGTTTCCGATTAACCAATGCCACCTTTCTATAAATCTGGCATCCTCACAGTGAATGTTGAACACACAAATTGCATTCCGATTCAATATTACAGGTATCAGCAGACTTGTCTTGAAACGATCGTTATAGGTATGGTCCCCATATAAATGTTCTCCTGGGAGTAAAGTTGCTTGTTTCCGATGAACCAATGCCACTTAACTGTAACCCTCGCACCCTCACAGTGAATGTCGAACACACAAATTGCATCGCGATTCAATATTACATGCTACAGCAGACTTCTCTTGAAGGGACTAACTCAGCTGTCGACCAAGGATAAATGGTCTCCTGGGAGTCAAGTTGCTTGTTTCCAATGCACCAATGCCGCTTTACTGTAACCCTCACACCCTCACAGTGAATGTCGAACACACAAATTGCCTCGTGATTCAATATTACAGGCTCCAGCAGACTTCTCTTTGAAGTGACTAACTCAGCTGTCGACCAAGGATAAAAGTTCCACTGGAAGTCAAGTTGCTTGTTTGCGATGCACCAATGCCACATTACTGTAACCTTCGCACCCTCACAGTGAATGTCGAACACACAAATTGCGTCGCGATTCAAAATTTCTGGTGTCAGCAGACCTCTCTAGAAACGACCATTAAAGGTATGGTCCCCATATAAATGTTCTGTTGAGAGTCAAGTTACTTGTTTCCGATGCACCAATGCCTCTTTACTGTAACCTTCGCACCCTCACAGTGAATGTCGAACACACAAATTTCGTCGTGATGCTATATTACAGGCACCAGCAGACTTCTCTTGAAGTGACAAACTCAGCTGTCGACCATGGATAAATGTTCTCCTGGGAGTCTAGTTGCTTGTTTCCGATGCACCGATGCCACTTCACTGTATCCCTCTCACCCTCACAGTGAATGTCGAACACACAAATTGCGTCGCGATTTAATATTACATGATCCATTAGACTTCTCATGAAGTGACTAACTCAGCTGTCGACCAAGGATAAATGTTCTCCTGGGAGTCAAGTTGCTTGTTTCCGTTGCACCAATGCCACTTTACTGTAACCCTCACACCCTCACAGTGAATGTCGAACACACAAATTGCGTCGCAATTCAATACTACTGGCTCCAGCAGACCTCACTTGAAGTGACTAACTCAGCTGTCGACCAAGGATAAATGTTGTCCTGGGAGTCAAGTTGCTTGTTTCCGATTAACCAATGCCACTTTTCTATAAATCTCGCATCCTCACAGTGAATGTTGAACACACAAATTGCATTCCGATTCAATATTACAGGTATCAGCAGACTTCTCTTGAAACGATCGTTATAGGTATGGTCCCCATATAAATGTTCTCCTGGGAGTAAAGTTGCTTGTTTCCGATGAGTCAATGCCACTTAACTGTAACCCTCGCACCCTCACAGTGAATGTCGAACACACAAATTGCGTCGCGATTCAATATTTCTGGTGTCAGCAGACCTCTCTAGAAACGACCATTAAAGGTATGGTCCCCATATAAATGTTCTGTTGAGAGTCAAGTTGCTTGTTTCCGATGCACCAATGCCTCTTTACTGTAACCTTCGCACCCTCACAGTGAATGTCGAACACACAAATTTCGTCGCGATTCTATATTACAGGCACCAGCAGACTTCTCTTGAAGTGACAAACTCAGCTGTCGACCATGGATAAATGTTCTCCTGGGAGTCTAGATGCTTCTTTCTGATGCACCCATGCCACTTCACTGTATCCCTCACACCCTCACAGTGAATGTCGAACACACAAATTGCGTCGCGATTTAATATTACATGATCCAGCAGACTTCTCTTGAAGTGACTAACTCAGCTGTCGACCAAGGATAAAAGTTCTCCTGGGAGTCAAGTTGCTTGTTTCCGATGCACCAATGCCACTTTACTGTAACCCTTGCACCCTTACAGTGGATGTCGAACACACAAATTGCGTCGCGATTCAATATTACAGGCTCCAGCAGACTTCTCTTGAAGTGACTAACTCAGCTGTCGACCAAGGATAAATGTTCTCCTGGGAGTCAAGTTGCTTGTTTCCGTTGCACCAATGCCACCTTACTGTAACCCTCACACCCTCACAGTGAATGTCGAACACACAAATTGCGTGGCGATTCAATATTACAGGCTCCAGCAGACTTCTCTTGAAGTGACTAACTCACCTGTCGACCAAGGATAAATGTTCTCCTGGGAGTCAAGTTGCTAGTTTCCGATGCACCAATGCCACTTTACTGTAACCCTCGCACCCCTCAGTTAATGTCAAACACACAAATTGCGTCGTGATTCAATATTACAGGCACCAGCAGACCTTTCTTGAAGTGACAAACTCAGCTGTCGACCATGGATAAATGTTCTCCTGGGAGTCTAGTTGCTTGTTTCCGATGCACCGATGCCACTTCACTGTATCCCTCGCACCCTCACAGTGAATGTCGAACACACAAATTGCGTCGCGATTTAATATTACATGATCCAGCAGACTTCTCATGAAGTGACTAACTCAGCTGTCGACCAAGGATAAGTGTTCTCCTGGGAGTCAAGTTGATTGTTTCCGTTGCACCAATGCCACTTTACTGTAAGCCTCACACCCTCACAGTGAATGTCGAACTCACAAATTGCGTCGCAATTCAATACTACTGGCTCCAGCAGACCTCACTTGAAGTGACTAACTCAGCTGTCGACCAAGGATAAATGTTGTCCTGGGAGTCAAGTTGCTTGTTTCCGGTTAACCAATGCCACTTTTCTATAAATCTCGCATCCTCACAGTGAATGTTGAACACACAAATTGCATTCCGATTCAATATTACAGGTATCAGCAGACTTCTCTTGAAACGATGGTTATAGGTATGGTCCCCATATAAATGTTCTCCTGGGAGTAAAGTTGCTTGTTTCCGATGAACCAATGCCACTTAACTGTAACCCTCGCACCCTCACAGTGCATGTCGAACACACAAATTGCGTCGCGATTCAATATTACATGCTACAGCAGATTTCTCTTGAAGTGACTAACTCAGCTTTCGACCAAGGATAAATGGTCTCCTGGGAGTCAAGTTGCTTGTTTCCAATGCACCAATGCCACTTCACTGTAACCCTCACACCCTCACAGTGAATGTCGAACACACAAATTGCCTCGTGATTCAATATTACAGGCTCCAGCAGACTTCTCTTTGAAGTGACTAACACAGCTGTCGACCAAGGATAAAAGTTCCACTGGGAGTCAAGTTGCTTGTTTGCGATGCACCAATGCCACTTTACTGTAACCCTCGCACCCTCACAGTGAATGTCGAACACAAATTGCGTCTCGGTTCAATATTTCTGGTGTCAGCAGACCTCTCTAGAAACGACCATTACAGGTATGGTCCCCATATAAATGTTCTGTTGAGAGTCAAGTTACTTGTTTCCGATGCACCAATGCCTCTTTACTGTAACCTTTGCACCCTCACAGTGAATGTCGAACACACAAATTTCGTCGCGTTGCTATATTACAGGCACCAGCAGACTTTTCTTGAAGTGACAAACTCAGCTGTCGACCATGGATAAATGTTCTCCTGGGAGTCTAGTTGCTTGTTTCCGATGCACCGATGCCACTTCACTGTATCCCTAGCACCCTCACAGTGAATGTCGAACACACAAATTGCGTCGCGATTTAATATTACATGATCCAGCAGACTTCTCTTGAAGTGACTAACTCAGCTGTCGACCAAGGATAAATGCTCTCCTGGGAGTCAAGTTGCTTGTTTCCGTTGCACCAATGCCACATTACTGTAACCCTCACACCCTCACAGTGAATGTCGAACACACAAATTGCGTGGCGATTCAATATTACAGGCTCCAGCAGACTTCTCTTGAAGTGACTAACTCAGCTGTCGACCAAGGATAAATGTTCTCCTGGGAGTCAAGTTGCTAGTTTCCGATGCACCAATGCCACTTTACTGTAACCCTCGCACCCCTCAGTGAATGTCAAACACACAAACTGCGTCGTGATTCAATATTACAGGCTCCAGCAGACTTCTCTTGACGTGAATAACTCATCTGTCGACGAAGGATAAATGTTCTCCTGGGAGTCAAGTTGCATGTTTCCGATGCACCAATGCCACTTAACTTTAACCCTCGCACCCTCACAGTGAATGTCGAACACACAAATTGCGTAGCGATTCAATATTACAGGTTTCAGCAGACCTCTCTTGAGGTGACTAACTCAGCTGCCAACCAAGGATAAATGTTTTCTTGGGACTTAAGTTGCTTGTTTCCGATGCATCAATGCCACCTTACTATAGCCCTCGCACCCTCACAGTGAATGTCGAACACACATATTGCGTCGCGATTCAATATTACAGGCTCTAGCAGACATCTCTTGAAGTGACCAACTCAGCTGTCGACCAAGGATGGATGTTCTCCTGGGAGTCAAGTGTCTTGTTTCCGATGCACAATGACACTTTACTGTAACCCTCGCACCCTATCAGTGAATGTCGAACACACACAAATTGCGTCGCGATTCAATATTACAGGCTCCAGCAGACTTCTCTTGAAGTGACTAACTTAGCTGTCGACCAAGGATAAATGTTCTTCTGGGAGTCACGGTGCTTGTTTCCGATGCACCAATGCCACATTACTGTAACCCTCGCACCCTACAGTGAATGTCGAACACACAAATTGCGTTACGATTCAATATTACAGGCTCTAGCATAATTCTCTTGAAGTGACTAACTCAGCTGTTGATCAAGGATAAATGTTCTTTTGAGAGTCAAGTTGCTTGTATCCGATGCACCAATGGCACTTTACTGTAACCTACACACCCTCACAGTGAATGTCGAACACACAAATTGCGTCGCGATTCAATATTAAAGGCACCAGCAGACTTCTCTAGAAGTGACTAACTCAGCTGCCGACCAAGGATAAATGTTCTCCTGGGAGTCAAGATGCTTGTTTCCGATCCGCCAATGCCAATTTACTATAACCGTCACACTCTCACAGCGAATATGAAACAGACAAATTGCATCTCGATTCAATATTTCAGGCTCCAGCAGACTTCTCTTGAAGTGAATAATTCAGCTGTCAACCTAGGAGAAATGTTCTCCAGGGAGTCAAGTTGCTTGTTTCCGATGCACCAATGCCACTTTACTGTAACCGTCGCACCCTCACAGTGAATGTCGAACACACAAATTGCGTTACGATTCAATATTACAGGCTCCAGCATAATTCTCTTGAAGTGACTAACTCAGCTGTTGGTCAAGGATAAATGTTCTTTTGAGAGTCAAGTTGCTTGTATCCGATGCACCAATGGCACTTTACTGTAACCTACACACCCTCACAGTGAATGTCGAACACACAAATTACGTCGCGATTCAATATTAAAGGCACCAGCAGACTTCTCTTGAAGTGACTAACTCAGCTGTCGACCAAGGATAATTGTTCTCCTGGGAGTGAAGTCGCTTATTTCCGATGCACCAATGCCACCCTACTGTAACCCTCGCACCTTACAGTGAATGTCGAACACACAAATTGCGACGCGATTCATAATTTCATGCGTCAGCAGACTTCTCTTGAAACGACCATTACAGGTATGGCTCCCATATAAATGTTCTCCTGGGAGTCAAGTTGCTTGCTTGCGATGCACCAATGCCACTTTACTGTAACCCCCGCACCCTCACAGTAAATGTCGAACACACAAATTGCGTCGCGACTCAATATTACAGGCTCCAGCAGACGTCTCTTGAAGTGACTAACTGAGCTGTCGACCTAGGACAAATGTTCTCCTGGAGGTCAACTTGCTTGTTTCCGATGCACCAATGCCACTTTACTGTAAGTCTCGCACCCTCACAGTGAATGTCGAACACTAAAATTGCGTCGCGAGTCAATATTAAAGGCACCAGCAGACTTCTCTTGAAGTGACTAACTCAGCTGTCGACCATGGATAAATGTTCTCCTGGGAGTAAAGTTGCTTGTTTCTGATGAACCAATGCCACTTAACTGTAACCCTCGCACCCTCACAGTGAATGTCGAACACACAAATTGCGTCGCGATTCAATATACCAGGCTCCAGCAGACTTCTCTTGAAGTGACTAACTCTGCTGTCGACCAAGGACAAATGATCTCCTGGAGGTCAAGTTGCTTGTTTCCGATGCAACAATGCCACTTTACTGTAACCCTCGCACCCACACAGTAAATGTCGAGCACACAAATTGCGTCGCGCCTCAATATTACAGGCTCCAGCAGACCTCTCTAAAAGTGATTAACTCAACTGTCGACCAAGGATAAATGTTATCCTGGGAGTCAAGTTGCTTGTTTCCGATGCACCAATGCCACTTTACTGTAACCCTCGCACCCTCACAGTGAATGTCGAACACACAAATTGCGTCGCAATTCAATACTACAGGCTCCAGCAGACCTCACTTGAAGTGACTAACTGAGCTGTCGACAAAGGATAAAAGTTCTACTGGGAGTCAAGTTGCTTGTTTGCGATGCACCAATGCCACTTTACTGTAACCCTCGCACCCACACAGTGAATGTCGAACACACAAATTGCGTCGCGATTCAATATTTCTGGTGTCAGCAGACTTCTCTAGAGACGACCATTAAAGGTATGGTCCCCATATAAATGTTATGTTGAGAGTCAAGTTGCTTGTTTCCGATGCACCAATGCCACTTTACTTTAACCATCGCACCCTCACAGTGAATGTCGAACACACAAATTTCGTCGCGATTCTATATTACAGGCACCAGCAGACTTCTCTTGAAGTGACAAACTCAGCTGTCGACCAAGGATAAATGTTCTCCTGGGAGTCTAGTTGCTTGTTTCCGATGCACCAATGCCACTTTACTCTAACCCTTGCACCCTCACAGTGGATGTCGAACACACAAATTGCGTCGCGATTCAATATTACAGGCTCCAGCAGACTTCTCTTGAAGTGACTAACTCAGTTGCCGACCAAGGATAAAAGTTCTCCTGGGAGTCAACTTGCTTGTTTCCGATGCACCAATGCCACTTTACTGTAACCCTCACACCCTCACAGTGAATGTCGAACACACAAATTGCGTCGCGATTCAAAATTAGAGGCTCCAGCAGACTTCTCTTGAAGTGACAAACTCAGCTGTCGACCAAGGATAAATGTTCTCCTGGGAGTCAAGTTGCTAGTTTCCGATGCACCAATGCCACTGTACTGTAACCCTCGCACCCTCACATTGAATGTAGAACACACAAATTGCGTCGCGAATTAATATTAGAAGCTCCAGCAGACTTCTCTAGAAATGACTAACTCAGCTGTCGACCAAGGATAAATGTTCTCCTGGGAGTGAATTCGCTCGATTCCGATGCACCAATGCGACTCTACTATAACCCTCGCACCTTCACAGTGAATGTCGAACACACAAATTGCGTCGCGATTCAATATTAAAGGCCCCAGCAGACTTCTCTTGAAGTGACTAACTCAGCTGTCCACCTAGGATAAATGTTCTCCTGGGAGTCATGTTGCTTGTTTCCGATGCACCAATGCCACTTAACTGTAACGCTCGCACCGTCACAGTGAATGTCGAACACACAAATTGCGTTGCGATTCAATATTACAGGCTCCAGCAGTCTTCTCTTGAATTGACTAACTCAGCTGTCGACCAAGGACAAATGTTCTCCTGGAGGTCAAGTTGCTTGTTTCCAATGCAACAATGCCACTTTACTTCAACTCTCGCACCCTCACAGTGAATGTCGAACACACAAGTTGTGTAGCGATTCAATATTACAGGCTTCTGCAGACATCTCTTGAAGTGACTAACTCAGCTGTCGACCAAGGATAAATGTTCTCCTGGGAATCAAGTTGCTAGTTTCCGATGCACAATGACACTTTACTGTAACCTTTGCACCCTCACATTGAATGTCGAACACACAAATTGCGTCGCGATTCAATATTACAGGCTCCAGCAGACTTCTCTTGAAGTGACTAACTCAGCTGTCGACCAAGGATAAATGTTCTCCTGGGAGTGAAGTCGCTTGTTTCCGATGCACCAATGCCACTTAACTGTAACCCTCGCACCCTCACAGTGAATGTCGAACACACAAATTGCGTCGCGATTCAAGATACCAGGATCCAGCAGACTTCTCTTGAAGTGACTAACTCAGCTGTTGATCAAGGATAAATGTTCTTTTGAGAGTCAAGTTGCTTGTATCCGATGCACCAATGGCACTTTACTGTAACCTACACACCCTCCCAGTGAATGTCGAACACACAAATTGCGTCGCGATTCAATATTAAAGGCACCAGCAGACTTCTCTAGAAGTGACTAACTCAGCTGTCGACCAAGGATAAATGTTCTCCTGGGAGTCAAGTTGCTTGTTTCCGATCCGCCAATGCCAATTTACTATAACCGTCACACTCTCACAGCGAATATGAAACAGACAAATTGCATCTCGATTCAATATTTCAGGCTCCAGCAGACTTCTCTTGAAGTGAATAATTCAGCTGTCAACCTAGGAGAAATGTTCTCCTGGGAGTCAAGTTGCTTGTTTCCGATGCACCAATGCCACTTTACTGTAACCGTCGCACCCTCACAGTGAATGTCGAACACACAAATTGCGTTACGATTCAATATTACAGGCTCCAGCATAATTCTCTTGAAGTGACTAATTCAGCTGTTGATCAAGGATAAATGTTCTTTTGAGAGTCAAGTTGCTTGTATCCGATGCACCAATGGCACTTTACTGTAACCTACACACCCTCACAGTGAATGTCGAACACACAAATTGCGTTACGATTCAATATTACAGGCTCCAGCATAATTCTCTTGAAGTGACTAACTCAGCTGTCGACCAAGGATAAATGTTCTCCTGGGAGTGATGTCGCTTATTTCCGATGCACCAATGCCACTCTACTGTAACCCTCGCACCTTACAGTGAATGTCGAACACACAAATTGCGACGCGATTCATAATTTCATGCGTCAGCAGACTTCTTTTGAAACGACCATTACAGGTATGGCTCCCATATAAATGTTCTCCTGGGAGTCAAGTTGCTTGCTTGCGATGCACCAATGCCACTTTACTGTAACCCCCGCACCCTCACAGTAAATGTCGAACACACAAATTGCGTCGCAATTCAATACTACAGGCTCCAGCAGACCTCACTTGAAGTGAGTAACTCAGCTGTCGACCAAGGATAAAAGTTCTACTGGGAGTCAAGTTGCTTGTTTGCGATGCACCAATGCCACTTTACTGTAACCCTCGCACCCACACAGTGAATGTCAAACACACAAATTGCGTCGCGATTCAATATTTCTGGTGTCAGCAGACTTCTCTAGAAACGACCATTAAAGGTATGGTCCCCATATAAATGTTATGTTGAGAGTCAAGTTGCTTGTTTCCGATGCACCAATGCCACTTTACTGTAACCATCGCACCCTCACAGTGAATGTCGAACACACAAATTTCGTCGCGATTCTATATTACAGGCACCAGCAGACTTCTCTTGAAGTGACAAACTCAGCTGTCGACCAAGGATAAATGTTCTCCTGGGAGTCTAGTTGCTTGTTTCCGATGCACCAATGCCACTTTACTGTAACCCTTGCACCCTCACAGTGGATGTCGAACACACAAATTGCGTCGCGATTCAATATTACAGGCTCCAGCAGACTTCTCTTGAAGTGACTAACTCAGTTGCCGACCAAGGATAAAAGTTCTCCTGGGAGTCAACTTGCTTGTTTCCGATGCACCAATGCCACTTTACTGTAACCCTCACACCCTCACAGTGAATGTCGAACACACAAATTGCGTCGCGATTCAATATTAGAGGCTCCAGCAGACTTCTCTTGAAGTGACTAACTCAGCTGTCGACCAAGGATAAATGTTCTCCTGGGAGTCAAGTTGCTAGTTTCCGATGCACCAATGCCACTGTACTGTAACCGTCGCACCCTCACAGTGAATGTAGAACACACAAATTGCGTCGCGAATTAATATTAGAAGCTCCAGCAGACTTCACTAGAAATGACTAACTCAGCTGTCGACCAAGGATAAATGTTCACCTGGGAGTGAAGTCGCTCGATTCCGATGCACCAATGCGACTCTACTATAACCCTCGCACCTTCACAGTGAATGTCGAACACACAAATTGCGTCGCGATTCAATATTAAAGGCACCAGCAGACTTCTCTTGAAGTGACTAACTCAGCTGTCGACCAAGGATAAATGTTCTCCTGGGAGTCATGTTGCTTGTTTCCGATGCACCAATGCCACTTAACTGTAACGCTCGCACAGTCACAGTGAATGTCGAACACACAAATTGCGTTGCGATTCAATATTACAGGCTCCAGCAGTCTTCTCTTGAATTGACTAACTCAGCTGTCGACCAAGGACAAATGTTCTCCTGGAGGTCAAGTTGCTTGTTTCCGATGCACCAATGCCACTTTACTGTAAACCTCGCACCTCTTTGTGAATGTCAAACACACAAATTGCGTCGTGATTCAATATTACAGGCTCCAGCACACTTCTCTTGACGTGACTAACTCATTTGTCGACGAAGGATAAATGTTCACCTGGGAGTCTAGTTGCTTGTTTCCGATGCACCTATGCCACTTTTCTGTAACCCTCGCACCCTCACAGTGAATGTCGAACACACAAATTGCGTAGCGATTCAATATTACAGGTTTCAGCAGACTTCTCTTGAAACGATCGTTGTAGGTATGGTCCCCATATAAATGTTCCCCTGGGAGTCAAGTTGCTTGTTTCCGATGCACCAATGCCACATTACTGTAACCCTTGCACCTTCACAGTGGATGAAGAACACACAAATTGCGTCGCGATTCAATATTACAGGCTCCAGCAGACTTCTCTTGAAGTGACAAACTCAGTTGTCGACCAAGGATAAATGTTCTCCAGGGAGTCAAGTTGCTAGTTTCCGAAGCACAATGACACTTTACTGTAACCCTCGCACCCTAACAGTGAATGTCCAACAAACAAATTGCGTCGCGAGTCAATATTACAGGCTCCAGCAGACTTCTCTTGAAGTGACTAACTCAAATGTCGACCAAGGATAAATGTTCTCCAGGGAGTCAAGTTGCTTGTTTCCGATCCTTCAATGCCAATTTACTATAACCGTCACACTCTCACAGAGAATTTCAAACACACAAATTGCGTCTCGATTCAATATTTCAGGCTCCAGCAGACTTCTGTTGAAGTGAATAATTCAGCTGTCAACCTAGGAGAAATGTTCTCCTGGGAGTCAAGTTGCTTGCTTCCGATGCACCAATGCCACTTTACTGTAACCGTCGCACCCTCACAGTGATTGTCGAACACACAAATTGCGTCACGATTCAATATTACAGGCTCCAGCATCCTTCTCTTGAAATGACTAACTCAGCTGTTGATCAAGGATAAATGTTCTCCTGGGAGTCAAGTTGCTTGTTTCCGATGCACCAATGCCACTTTACTGTAACCCTCGCAACCTCACAGTGAATGTCGAACACACAAATTGCGTTGCAATTCAATATTACAGGCTCCATTAGACCTCTCTTGAAGTGACTAACTCAGCTGTCGACCATGGATAAATGTTCTCCTGGGAGTCAAGTTGCTTGTTTCCGATGCACCAATGCCACTTTACTATAGCCCTCACACCCTCACAGTGAATGTCGAACACACAAATTGCGTCGCTATTCAATATTACAGGCTCTAGCAGACTTCACTTGAAGCGACCAACTCAGCTGTCGACCAAGGATGGATGTACTCCTGGGAGTCAAGTTGCTTGTTTCCGATGCACAATGACACTTTACTGAAACCCTCGCACCCTTACAGTGAATGTCGAACACACAAATTGCGTCGCGATTCAATATTACAGGCTCCAGCAGACTTCTCTTGAAGAGTCTAACTCAGCTGTCGACCAAGGATAAATGGTCTCCTGGGAGTCAAGTTGCTTGTTTCCGATGCGCCAATGCCACTTTACTGTGACCCTCGCACCCTCACAGTGAATGTCGAACACACAAATTGCGTCGCGATTCAATATTACAGGTATCAGCAGACTTCTCTTGAAACGACCATTACAGGTATGGACCCTATATAAATGTTCTCGTGGGAGTCAAGTTGCTTGTTTCCGATGCACCAATGCCACTTTACTGTAACCCTCGCACCCCTCAGGGAATGTCAAACACACAAATTGCGTCGTGGTTCAATATTACAGGATCCAGCAGACTTCTCTTGACGTGACTAACTCATTTGTCGACGAAGGATAAATGTTCTCCTGGGAGTCAAGTTGCTTGTTTCCGATCCACCAATGCCAATTTACTATAACCGTCACACTCTCACAGTGAATTTCATACACACAAATTGCGTCTCGATTCAATATTTAAGGCTCCAGCAGACTTCTCTTGAAGTGACTAACTGAGCTGTCGACCAAGGATAAATGTTCTCGTGGGAGTCAAGTTGCTTGGTTCTGATCCACCAATGCCAATTTACTATAACCGTCACACTCTCACAGTGAATTTCAAACACACAAATATCGTCTCGATTCAATATTTCAGGCTCCAGCAGACTTCTCTTGAAGTGAATAATTCAGCTGTCAACCTAGGAGAAATGTTCTCCTGGGAGTCGAGTTGCTTGTTTCCGATGCACCAATGCCACTTTACTGTAACCGTCGCACCCTCACAGTGAATGTCGAACACAAAAATTGCGTCACGATTCAATATTACAGGCTCCAGCATACTTCTCTTGAAGTGACTAACTCAGCTGTTGATCAAGGATAAATGTTCTCCTGGGAGTCAAGTTGCTCTTTTCCGATGCACCAATGCCACTTTACTGTAACCCTCGCACCCTTCAGTGAATGTCGAACACGCAAATTGCGTCGCGATTCAATATTACAGGCTTCAGCAGACTTCTCTTGAAGTGACTAACTCAGCTGTCGACCAAGGATAAATGTTCTCCTGGGAGTCAAGTTGCTTGTTTCCGATGCACCAATGCCACTTTACTGTAACCCTCGCACCCCTTTGTGAATGTCAGACACACAAATTGCGTCGTGATTCAATATTACAGGCTCCAGCAGATTTCTCTTGACGTGACTAACTCATTTGTCGACGAAGGATAAATGTTTTCCTGGGAGTGAAGTTGCTTGTTTCCGATGCACCAATGCCACTTTACTATAGCCCTCACACCCTCACAGTGAATGTCGAACACACAAATTGCGTCGCGATTCAATATTGCAGGCTCTAACAGACTACACTTGAAGTGACCAACTCAGCTGTCGACCAAGGATGGATGTTCTCCTGGGAGTCAAGTTGCTTGTTTCCGATGCCCAATGACACTTTACCGTAACCCTCGCACCCTAACAGTGAATGTCGAACACACAAATTGCGTCGCGATTCAATATTACAGGCTCCAGCAGACTTCCCTTGAAGTGACTAACTCAGCTGTCGACCAAGGATAAATCTTCTCCTGGGAGTCAAGTTGCTTGTTTCCGATGCACCAATGCCACTTTGCTGTAACCCTCGCACCCTACAGTGAATGTCGAACACGCAAATTGCGTCACGATTCAATGTTACAGGCTCCAGCATACTTCTCTTGAAGTGACTAACTCAGCTGTCGACCAAGGATAAATGGTCTCCTGGGAGTCAAGTTGCTTGTTTCCGATGCGCCAATGCCACTTTACTGTAACCCTCGCACCCTCACAGTGAATGTCGAATACACAAATTGCGTCGCGATTCAATATTACAGGTATCAGCAGACTTCTCTTGAAACGACCATTACAGGTATGGACCCTATATAAATGTTCTCGTGGGAGTCAAGTTGCTTGTTTCCGATGCACCAATGCCACTTTACTATAACCCTCACAGTGAATGTCGAACACACAAATTGCGTCGCGATTCAATATTACAGGCTCTAACAGACTTCACTTAAAGTGACCAACTCAGCTGTCGACCAAGGATAAATGTTCACCTGTGAGTCACGTTGCTTGTTTCCCATGCACCAATGCCACTTTACTCTAACCCTTGCACCCTCACAGTGAATGTCGGAAAAGCAAATTGTGTCGCGATTCAAAATTATAGGTGTCAGCAGACTTCTCTTGAAACGACCATTACAAGTATGGTCCCCATATAATTGTTCTGTTGAGAGTCAAGTTGCTTGTTTCCGATGCACCAATGCCACTTTACTGTAACCTTCGTACCCTCACAATGAATGTCGGACACACATAATGCGTCGCGATTCTATATTACAGGTTCCAGCAGACTTCTCTTGAAGTGACTAATTCTGCTGTCGACCAAGGATAAATGCTCTCCAGGGAGTCAAGTTGCTTGTTTCCGATGCACCAATGCCACTTTACTGTAGCTCTCGCACTCACAGTGAATGTCGAACGCACAAATAGCGTCGCGATTCAATACTACAGGCTCCAGCAGACTTCTCTTGAGGTGACTATCTCAGCTGTCGACTAAGGATAAATGTTCTCCTGGGAGACAAGTTGCTTGTTTCCGATGCACCAATGCCACTTTGCTGTAACCCTCGCACCCTACAGTGAATGTCGAACACGCAAATTGCGTCTCGATTCAATGTTACAGGTTCCAGCAGACTTCTCTTGAAGAGACTAACTCAGCTGTCGACCAAGGATAAATGGTCTCCTGGGAGTCAAGTTACTTGTTTCCGATGCACCAATGCCATTTTACTGTAACCCTCGCACCCTCACAGTGAATGTCGAACACACAAATTGCGTCGCGATTCAATATTACAGGTATCAGCAGACTTCTCTTGAAACGACCATTACAGGTATGGACCCTATATAAATGTTCTCGTGGGAGTCAAGTTGCTTGTTTCCGATGCACCAAAGCCACTTTACTATAACCCTCGCACCCTCACAGTGAATGTCGAACACACAAGTTGCGTCGTGAATCAATATTACAGGCTCCAGCAGACTTCTCTTGAAGTGACTAACTCAGCTGTCGACCAAAGATAATTGTTCTCCTGGGAGTCAAGTTACTTGTTTCCGATCCACCAATGCCAATTTACTATAACCGTCACACTCTCACAGTGAATTTCAAACACACAAATTGCGTCTCGATTCAATATTTCAGGCTCCAGCAGACTTCTCTTGAAGTGAATAATTCGGCTGTCAACCTAAGATAAATGTTCTCCTGGGAGTCAAGTTGATTGTTTCCGATGCACCAATGCCACTTTACTGTAACCGTCGCACCCTCACAGTGAATGTCGAACACACAAATTGCGTCGCGATTCAATATTACAGGCTCCAGCAGACTTCTCTTGAAGTGACTAACTCAGCTGTCGACCAAGGATAAATGTTCTCCTGGGAGTCAAGTTGCTTGTTTCCGATGCGCCAATGCCACTTTACTGTAACCCTCGCACCCTCACAGTGATTGTCGAACACACAAATTGCGTCGCGATTCAATATTACATGTATCAGCAGACTTCTCTTGAAACGACCATTACAGGTATGGACCCTATATAAATGTTCTCGTGGGAGTCAAATTGCTTATTTGCGATGCACCTATGCCACTTAACTGTAACCCTCGCACCCTAACAGTGAATGTCGAACACACAAATTGCGTTACGATTCAATATTACAGGCTCCAGCATACTTCTCTTGAAGTGACTAACTCAGCTGTTGATCAAGGATAAATGTTCTCCTGGGAGTCAAGTTGCTTGTTTCCGATGCACCAATGCCACTTTACTATAACCTTCGCACACTCACAGTGAATGTTGAACACACAAATTGCGTCGCGATTCAATATTACAGGCTCCAGCAGACTTCTCTTGAAGTGACTATCTCAGCTGTCGACCAAGGATAAATGTTCTCCTGGGAGTCAAGTTGCTTGTTTCCGATGCACCAATGTCACTTTATTGTAACCCTCTCAACCTCACAGTGAATGTCGAACACACAAATTGTGTCGCGATTCAATATTACAGGTTCTAGCAGACTTCACCTGATGTGACTAACACAGCTGTAGACCAAGGATAATTGTTCTTCTGGGAGTCAAGTTGTTTGTTTCCGATGCACGAATGCCACTTTACTGTAACCTTCGCACCCTCACAGTGAATGTCGAACACACAGATTGAGTCGCGATACAATATTACAGGCCCCAGGAGACTTCTCTTGAACTGACTAACTCAGCTTACGACCAAGGATAAATGTTCACCTGTGAGTCAAGTTGCTTGTTTCCGATGCACCAATGCCACTTTACTCTAACCCTTGCACCCTCACAGTGAATGTCGAAAAAACAAATTGTGTCGCGATTCAAAATTATAGGTGTCAGCAGACTTCTCTTGAAACGACCATTACAAGTATGGTCCCCATATAATTGTTCTGTTGAGAGTCAAGTTGCTTGTTTCCGATGCACCAATGCCAATTTACTGTAACCCTCGCACCCTCACACTGAATGTCGAACACACAAATTGTGTCGCAATTCAATATTACAGGTGTCAGCAGACTTCTCTTGAAACGACCATTACAAGTATGGTCCCCATATAATTGTTCTGTTGAGAGTCAAGTTGCTTGTTTCCGATGCACCAATGCCACTTTACTGTAACCTTCGCACCCTCACAATGTATGTCGAAACACACATAATGCGTCGCGATTCTATATTACAGGTTCCAGCAGACTTCTCTTGAAGTGACTAATTCAGCTGTCGACCAAGGATAAATGTTCTCCAGGGAGTCAAGTTGCTTGTTTCCGATGCACCAATGCCACTTTACTGTAGCTCTCGCACTCACAGTGAATGTCGAACGCACAAATTGCGTCGCGATTCAATATTACAGGTTCCAGCAGACTTCTCTTGAAGTGACTATCTCAGCTGTCGACCAAGGATAAATGTTCTCCTGGAAGTCAAGTTGCTGGGTTCCGATGCACCGATGCCACTTTTCTGTAACCCTCGCACCCTCACAGTGAATGTTAAACACACAAATTGCGTCGCGATTCAATATTACAGGCTCCAGCAGACTTCTCTTGAAGTGACTAACTCAGCAGTCGACCAAGGATAAATGTTCTCCTGGGAGTCAAGTTACTTGTTTCCGATCCACCAATGCCAATTTACTATAACCGTCACACTCTCACAGTGAATTTCAAACACACAAATTGCGTCTCGATTCAATATTTCATTCTCCAGCAGACTTCTCTTGAAGTGAATAATTCAGCTGTCAACCTAGGATAAATGTTCTCCTGGGAGTCAAGTTGATTGTTTCCGATGCACCAATGCCACTTTACTGTAACCGCCGCACCCTCACAGTGAATGTCGAACACACAAATTGCGTCACGATTCAATATTACATGCTCCAGCATACTTGTCTTGAAGTGACTAACTCAGCTGTTGATCAAGGATAAATGTTCTCCAGGGAGTCAAGTTGCTTGTTTCCGATGCACCAATGCCACTTTACTGTACCCCTCGCACCCTCACAGTGAATGTCGAACACACAAATTGCGTCGCGATTCAATATTACAGGTTTCAGCAGACTTCTCTTGAGATGACTAACTCAGCTGCCAACCAAGGATAAATGTTTTCCTGGGTGTTAAGTTGCTTTTTTCCGATGCACCAATGCCACTTTACTATAGCCCTCACACCCTCAGGACTTCACTTGAAGTGACCAACTCAGCTGTCGACCAAGGATGGATGTTCTCCTGGGAGTCAAGTTGCTTGTTTCCGATGCACAATGACACTTTACTGTAACCCTCGCACCCTAACAGTGAATGTCGAACACACAAATTGCGTCGCGATTCAATATTACAGGCTCCAGCAGACTTCTCTTGAAGTGACTAACTCAGCTGTCGACCAAGGATAAATGTTCTCCTGGGAGTCAAGTTGCTTGTTTCCGATGCACCAATGCCACTTTGCTGCAACCCTCGCACCCTACAGTGAATGTCGAACACGCAAATTGCGTCTCGATTCAATGTTACAGGCTCCAGCAGACTTCTCTTGAAGAGACTAACTCAGCTGTCGACCAAGGATAAATGGTCTCCTGGGAGTCAAGTTACTTGTTTCCGATGCACCAATGCCATTTTACTGTAACCCTCGCACCCTCACAGTGAATGTCGAACACACAAATTGCGTCGCGATTCAATATTACAGGTATCAGCAAACATCTCTTGAAACGACCATTACAGGTATGGACGCTATATAAATGTTCTCGTGGGAGTCAAGTTGCTTGTTTCCGATGCACCAATGCCACTTTACTATAACCCTCGCACCCTCACAGTGAATGTCGAACACACAAGTTGCGTCGTGAATCAATATTACAGGCTCCAGCAGACTTCTCTTGAAGTGACTAACTCAGCTGTCGACCAAGGATTAAAGTTCTACTGGGAGTCATGGTGCTTGTTTGCGATGCACCAATGCCACTTTACTGTAATTCTCGCACCCTCACAGTGAATGACGAACACACAAATTGCTTCGCGATTCAATATTTCAGGTGTCAGAAGACTTCTCTAGAAACGACCATTAAAGGTATGGTCCCCATATAAATGTTCTGTTGAGAGTCATGTTGCTTGTTTCCGATGCACCAATGCCACTTTACTGTAAACTTCGCACCCTCACAGTGAAGGTCGAACACACAAATTTCGTGGCGATTCTATATTACAGGCACCAGCAGACTTCTCTTGAAGTGACTAACTCAGCTGTCGACCAAGGATAAATGTTCTCCTAGGAGTCTAGTTGCTTGTTTCCGATGCACCAATGCCACTTCACTGTATCCCTCGCACCCTCACAGCGAATGTCGAACAAACAAATTGCATCGCGATTCAATATTACATGATCCAGCAGACTTCTCTTGAAGTGACTAACTCAGCTGTCGACCAAGGATTAAAGTTCTACTGGGAGCCATGGTGCTTGTTTGCGATGCACCAATGCCACTTTACTGTAATTCTCGCACCCTCACAGTGAATGACGAACACACAAATTGCTTCGCGATTCAATATTTCAGGTGTCAGAAGACTTCTCTAGAAACAACCATTAAAGGTATGGTCCCCATATAAATGTTCTGTTGAGAGTCAAGTTGCTTGTTTCCGATGCACGAATGCCACTTTACTGTAACCTTCGTACCCTCAGAGAGAATATCGAACACACAAATTGCGTCGCGATTCGATATTACAAGCCCCAGCATACTTCTATTGAAGTGACTAACTTAGCATTCGACCAAGGATAAATGTTCACCTGGGAGTCAAGTTGCTTGTTTCTGATGTACCAATGCCACCTTACTCTAACCCTCGCACCCTCACAGTGAATGTCGAAAAAACAAATTGTGTCACGATTCAAAATTATAGGTGTCAGCAGACTTCTCTTGTAACGACCATTACAAGTATGGTCCCCATATAACTGTTCTGTTGAGAGTCAAGTTGCTTGTTTCCGATGCACCAATGCCACTTTACTGTAACCCTCGCACCCTCACACTGAATGTCGAACACACAAATTGTGTCGCAATTCAATATTACAGGTGTCAGCAGACTTCTCTTGAAACGACCATTACAAGTATGGTCCCCATATAATTGTTCCGTTGAGAGTCAAGTTGCTTGTTTCTGATGCACCAATGCCACTTTACTGTAACCTTCGCACCCTCACAAAGAATGTCGAACACACAAATTGAATCGCGATTATATATTACAGGCTGCAGCAGACTTCTCTTGAAGTGACTAACTCAGCTGTCGACCAAGGATAAATGGTCTCCAGGGAGTCAAGTTCCTTGTTTCCGATGCACCAATGCCACTTTACTGTAGCTCTCGCACTCACAGTGAATGTCGAACGCATAAATTGCGTCGCGATTCAATATTACAGGCTCCATCAGACTTCTCTTGAAGTGACTAACTCAGCTGTCGACCAAAGGATAACTGTTCTCCTGGGAGTCAAGTTACTTGTTTTCGATGCACCAATGCCACTTTACTGTAACCCTCGCACCCTCACTGTGAATGTCGAACACACATATTGCGTCGCGATTCAATATTACATGCTCCAGCAGACTTCTCCTGAAGTGACAAACTCAGCTGTCGACCTAGGATAAATGTTCTCCTGGGAGTCATGTTGCTTGTTTCCGATGCACCAATGCCACTTTACTGTAAACCTCGTACCCTCAGAGAGAATGTCGAACACACAAATTGCGTCGCGATTCAAAATTACAAGTTCCAGCATACTTCTATTGAAGTGACTAACTCAGCTGTCGACCAAGGATAAATGTTCTCCTGGGAGTCAAGTTGCTTGTTTCCGAAGCACCATTGCCACTTTACTGTAACCCTCGAACCCTCACAGTGAATGTCGAACGCACAAATTGCGTCGCGATTCAATATTTCAGGTGTCTGCAGACTTTTTTTGAGACGACCATTAGAGGTATGGTCCCTATATAAATGTTCTGTTGAGAGTCGAGTTGCTTGTTTCCGATGCGCCAATGCCACTTTACTGTAACCTTCGCACCTTCACTGTGAATGTCGAACACACAATTTGCGTCGCGATTCAATATTACAGGTTCCAGCAGACTTCTCTTGAAGTGACTAACTCAGCTATCGACCAAGGATAAATGTTCTCCTGGGAGTCAAGTTGCTTGTTTCTGATGCACCAATGCCACTTTACTGTAACCTTCGCACCCTCACGGTGAATGTCGAACACACAGATAGCGTCGCGATATAATATTACAGGCTCCAGCAGACTTCTCTTGAAGTGACTAACTCAGCTTTCGACCAAGGATAAATGTTCACCTGGGAGTCAAGTTGCTTGTTACCGATGCACCAATCCAACTTTACCCTAAAGCTCGCACCCTCACAGAGAATATCGAGCACACAAATTGCGTCGCGATTCAATATTACAGGTGTCAGCAGACTTCTCTTGAAACGACCATTACAAGTATGGTCCCCATATAAATGTTATGTTGATAGTCAAGTTGCTTGTTTCCGATGCACCAATGCCACTTTACTGTAACCTTCGCACCCTCACAGTGAATGTCGGACACACAAATTGTGTTGCGATTCAATATTACAGGTGTCAGCAGACTTCTCTTGAAACTGCCATTACAAGTATGGTCCCCACATAAGTGATCTGTTGAGAGTCAAGTTGCTTGTTTCCGATGCACCAATGCCACTTTACTGTAGCTCTCGCACTCACAGTGAATGTCGAACGCATAAATTGCGTCGCGATTCAATATTACAGGCTCCATCAGACTTCTCTTGAAGTGACTAACTCAGCTGTCGACCAAGTATAACTGTTCTCCTGGGAGTCAAGTTACTTGTTTTCGATGCACCAATGCCACTTTACTGTAACCCTCGCACCCTCACTGTGAATGTCGAACACACATATTGCGTCGCGATTCAATATTACATGCTCCAGCAGACTTCTCCTGAAGTGACAAACTCAGCTGTCGACCTAGGATAAATGTTCTCCTGGGAGTCATGTTGCTTGTTTCCGATGCACCAATGCCACTTTACTGTAAACCTCGTACCCTCAGAGAGAATGTCGAACACACAAATTGCGTCGCGATTCAAAATTACAAGCTCCAGCATACTTCTATTGAAGTGACTAACTCAGCTGTCGACCAAGGGCAAATGTTCTCCTGGGAGTCAAGCTGCTTGTTTCAGATGCACCAATGCCACTTTACTGTAAATTTCGCACCCTCACAGTGAATGTCGAACACACAAATTGCGTCGCGATTCAATATTACAGGCTCTAGCAGACTTCTCTTGAAATGACTAACTCAGCTGTCGACCAAGGATAAATGTTCTCCTGGGAGTCAAGTTGCTTCTTTCCGATGCACCAATGCCACTTTACTGTAACCCTCACACCCTCATAGTGATTGTCGAACACACAAATTGCGTCGCGATTCAATATTTCTAGTGTCAGCAGACTTCTCTTGTAGCGAACATTACAGGTATGGTCCCCATATAAATGTTCTGTTGAGAGTCAAGTTGCTTGTTTTGGATGCACCAATGCCACTTTACTGTAAACCTCGCCCCCTCATAGTGAATGTCGAACACACAAATTGCATCGCGATTGAATAATACAGGCTCCAGCAGACTTCTCTTGACGTGACTAACTCATCTGTTGGCTAAGGATAAATGTTCTCCTGGGAGTCAAGTTGCTTGTTTCCGATGCACTAATGTGAATGTCGAACACACAAATTGTGTCGCGATTCAATATTAAAGGTGTCAGCAGACAGCTCTTGAAACAACCATTACAAATATGGTCCCCATACAAATGTTCTGTTGAGAGTCAAGTTGTTTGTTTCCGATGCACCAATGCCACTTTACTGTAACATTCGCACCCTCACAGTGAATGTCGAACACACAAATTGCGTCGCGATTCTATATTACAGGCTCCAGCAGACTTCTCTTGAAGTGACTAACTCGGCCTTCGACCAAGGATAAATGTTCTCCTGGGAGTCAAGTTGCTTGTTTCCGATGCACCAATGCCACTTTACTGTAACTCCCGCACTCACAGTGAATGTCGAACGCACAAATTGCGTCGCGATTCAATATTATAGGCTCCAACAGACTTCTCTTGAAGTGACTAACTCAGCTGTTGATCAAGGATAAATGTTCTCCTGGGAGTCAAATAGCTTGTTTCCGATGCACCAATGCCACTTTACTGTAACCCTCACACCCTCACAGTGAAAGTCGAACACAAAAATTGCGTCGTGATTCAATAATACAGGCTCCAGCAGACTTCTCTTGAAGTGACTAACTCAGCTGTCGACCAAGGATAAATGTACTACTGGGAGTCAAGTTGCTTGTTTCCGATGCGCCAATGGCACTTTACTGTAACCATCGCACTCTCACAGTGAATGTCAAACACACAAATTGCGTCGCGATTCAATATTACAGGTTCCAGCAGACTTCTCATGAAGCGAATAACACAGCTGTCGACCAAGGATAAATGTTCTCCTGGGAGTCAAGTTGCTTGTTTCCGATGCACCAATGCCACTGTACTGTAACCTTCGCACCCTCACGGTGAATGTCGAACACACAGATAGCGTCGCGATATAATATTACAGGCTCCAGCAGACTTCTCTTGAAGTGACTAACTCAGCTGTCGACCAAGGATAAATGTTCACCTGGGAGTCAAGTTGCTTGTTACCGATGCACCAATCCAACTTTACCCTAAAGCTTCCACCCTCACAGAGAATATCGAGCACACAAATTGCGTCGCGATTCAATATTACAGGTGTCAGCAGACTTCTCTTGAAACGACCATTGCAAGTATGGTCCCCATATAAAAGTTATGTTGATAGTCAAGTTGCTTGTTTCCGATGCACCAATGCCACTTTACTGTAACCCTCGCACCCTCACAGTGAATGTCGGACACACAAATTGTGTTGCGATTCAATATTACAGGTGTCAGCAGACTTCTCTTGAAACTGCCATTACAAGTATGGTCCCCACATAAGTGATCTGTTGAGAGTCAAGTTGCTTGTTTCCGATGCACCAATGCCACTTTACTGTAACCTTCGCACCCTCACAGTGCGTGTCGAACACACAAATTGCGTCGCGATTCTGTATTACAGGCTCCAGCAGACTTCTCTTGAAGTGACTAACTCAGCCGTCGACCAAGGATAAATGTTCTCCTGGGAGTCAAGTTGCTTGTTTCCGATGCACCAACGCCACTTTACTGTAACCCTCGCACCCTAGCAGTGAATGTCGAACTCACAAATTGCATCGCGATCCAATATTACAGGCTCCAGCAGATTTCTCTTGAAGTGACTAACTCAGCTGTCGACCAAGGATAAATGGTGTCCTGGGATTCAAGTTGCTTGATTCCGATGCACCAAAAATACATTACTGTAACCCTCGCACCGTCACAGTGGATGTCGAACACACAAATTGCGTCGCGATTCAATATTACAGGCTCCAGCAGACTTTTCTTGAAGTGACCAACTCAGCTGTCGACCAAGGGCAAATGTTCTCCTGGGAGGCAAGCTGCTTGTTTCAGATGCACCAATGCCACTTTACTGTAAATTTCGCACCCTCACAGTGAATGTCGAACACACAAATTGCGTCGCGATTCAATATTTCTAGTGTCAGCAGACTTCTCTTGAAACGAACATTACAGATATGGTCCCCATATAAATGGTCTGTTGAGAGTCAAGTTGCTTGTTTTGGATGCACCAATGCCACTTTACTGTAAACCTCGCACCCTCATAGTGAATGTCGAACACACAAATTGCGTCGCGATTAAATAATACAGGCTCCAGCAGACTTCTCTTGACGTGACTAACTCATCTGTTGGCTAAGGATAAATGTTCTCCTGGGAGTCAAGTTGCTTGTTTCCGATGCACCAATGTGAATGTCGAACACACAAATTGTGTCGCGATTCAATATTAAAGGTGTCAGCAGACAGCTCTTGGAACAACCATTACAAATATGGTCCCCATATAAATGTTCTGTTGAGAGTCAAGTTGTTTGTTTCCGATGCACCAATGCCACTTTACTGTAACATTCGCACCCTCACAGTGAATGTCGAACACACAAATTGCGTCGCGATTCTATATTACAGGCTCCAGCAGAATTCTCTTGAAGTGACTAACTCGGCCTTCGACCAAGGATAAATGTTCTCCTGGGAGTCAAGTTGCTTGTTTCCGATGCACCAATGCCACTTTACTGTAACTCTCGCACTCACAGTGAATGTCGAACGCACAAATTGCGTCGCGATTCAATATTATAGGCTCCAACAGACTTCTCTTGAAGTGACTAAGTCAGCTGTCGACCAAGGATAAATGTTCTCCTGGGAGTCAAGTTGCTTGTTTCCGAAGCACCAATGCCACTTTACTGTAACCCTCACATCCTCACAGTGAATGTCGAACACACAAATTGCGTCGCGATTCAATATTACAGGCTCCAGCAGACTTCTCTTGAAGTGAGTAACTCAGCTGTCGACCAAGGATATATGTTCTCCTGAGAGTCAAGTTGTTTGTTTCCGATGCACCAATGCCACTTTACTGTAACCTTCGCACCCTCACAGTGAATGTCGAACACACAAATTGCGTCGGGATTCAATATTACAGGCTCCAGCAGACTTGTCTTGAAGTGACTAACTCAGCTGTCGACCAAGGATAAATGTTCTCCTGGGGGTCAAGTTGCTTGTTTCCGATGCACCAATGCCACTTTACTGTAACCCTCGCACCCCTCAGTGAATGTCAAACACAGAAATTGCGTCGTGATTCAATATTACAGGCTCCAGCAGATTTCTCTTGACGCGTCTAACCTATCTGTCGACGAAGGATAAATGTTCTCCTGGGAGTCAAGTTGCTTGTTTCCGATGCACCAATGCCACTTTACTGTAACCCTCGCACCCTCACATTGAATGTCGAACACACAAATTGCGTAGCGATTCAATATTACAGGTTTCAGCAGACTTCTCTTGAGGTGACTAACTCAGCTGCCAACCAAGGATAAATGTTTTCCTGGGAGTTATGTTGCTTGTTTCCGATGCACCAATGCCACTTTACTATAGGCCTCGCACCCTCACAGTGAATGTCGAACACACAAATTGCGTCGCGTATCAATATTACAGGCTCCAGCAGACTTCTCTTGAAGTGACTAACTCAGCTGTCGACCAAGGATAAATGGTCTCCAGGGAGTCAAGTTCCTTGTTTCCGATGCACCAATGCCACTTTACTGTAGCTCTCGCACTCACAGTGAATGTCGAACGCATAAATTGCGTCGCGATTCAATATTACAAGCTCCAGCATATTTCTCTTGAAGTGACTAACTCAGCTGTCGACCAAGTATAACTGTTCTCCTGGGAGTCAAGTTACTTGTTTTCGATGCACCAATGCCACTTTACTGTAACCCTCGCACCCTCACTGTGAATGTCGAACACACAAATTGCGTCGCGATTCAATAATACATGCTCCAGCAGACTTCTCCTGAAGTAACAAACTCAGCTGTCGACCTAGGATAAATGGTCTCCTGGGAGTCATGTTGCTTGTTTCCGATGCACCAATGCCACTTTACTGTAAACCTCGTACCCTCAGAGAGAATGTCGAACACACAAATTGCGTCGCGATTCAATATTACAGGTTCCAGCAGACTTCTCTTGAAGTGACTAACTCAGCTATCGACCAAGGATAAATGTTCTCCTGGTAGTCAAGTTAATTGTTTCCGATGCACCAATGCCACTTTAGTGTAACCCTCGCACGCTCACAGTGAATGTCGAACACACAAAGCGTGTCGCGATTCAATATTACAGGCTCCAGCAGACTTCTCTTGAAACGACCATTACAGGTATTGTCCCCATATAAATGTTGTGTTGAGCGTCAAGTCTTGTTTCTGAGGCACCAATGCCACTTTACTGCAACCTTCACACCTTCACAGTGAATGTCGAACACACAAATTGCGTCGCGATTTAATATTTCAGGCTCCAGCAGACTTCTCTTGAAGTGACTAACTCAGCTGTCGAAAAAGGATAAATGATCTCCTGGGAGTCAAGTTGCTTCTTTCCGATGCACCAAAGATACATTACTGTAACCCTCGCACCCTCACAGTGAATGTCGAACACACAAATTGCGTCGCGATTTAATATTTCAGGCTCCAGCAGACTTCTCTTGAAGTGACTAACTCAGCTGTCGACCAAGGATAAATGTTGTTCTGGGAGACAAGTTGCTTGTTTCCGATTCACAAATGCCACTTTACTGTAACGCTCGCACCCTCACAGTGAATGTCGAACACACAATTTGCGTCGCGATTAATAGTACAGGCTCCAGCAGACTTCTCTTGAGGTGACTAACTCAGCTGTCAACCAAGGATAAATGTTCTCCTGGGAGTCAAGCTGCTTGTTTCCAATGCACCAATGCCACTTTACTATAACCCTCGCACCCTCACAGTGAATGTTGAACACACAAATTGTGTCGCGATTCAATATTACAGAGGTCAGCAGACTTCTTTTGAAACGACCATTACAAGTATGGTCCCCATATAAGTGTTCTGTTGAGAGTCAAGTTGCTTGTTTCCGATGCACCAATGCCACTTTACTGTAAACTTCGCACACTCACAGTGAATGTCGAACACACAAATTGCTTCGCGATTCAATATTACAGGTTCTAGCACACTTCTCTTGACGCGACTAACACAGCTGTCGACCAAGGGTAAATGCTCTCCTGGAAGTCAAGTTGCTTGATTCCGATGCACCAATTCCACTTTACTGTAACCCTTGAACCCTCACAGTGAGTGTCGAACGCACAAATTGCGTCGCGATTTAATATATCAGGTGTCAGCAGATTTGTCTTGAGACGACCATTACAGGTATGGTTTCCATATAAATGTTCTGTTGAGAGTCAAGTTGCTTGTTTCCGATGCGCCAATGCCACTTTACTGTAACCTTCGCACCCTCACAGTTAGTGTCGAACACACAAATTGCGTCGCGATTCAATATTACAAGCTCCAGCATATTTCGATTGAAGTGACTAACTCAGCTGTCGACCAAGGATAAATGTTCGCCTGGGAGTCAAGTTGCTTGATTCTGATGCGCCAATGCCAGTTTACTGTAACCTTCGCACGCTCACAGTGAATGTCGAACACACAAATCGTGTCGCGATTCAATATTACAGGTGTCAGCAGATTTCTCTTGAAACGATCATTACAGGAATTGTCCCCATATAAATGTTGTGTTGAGCGTCAACTCTTGTTTCTGATGCACCAATGCCACTTTACTGCAACCTTCGCTCCTTCACAGTGTATGTCGAACACACAAATTCCGTCGCGATTCAATATTGCAGGCTCCAGCAGACTTCTCTTGAAGAGACTAACTCAGCTGTCGACCAAGTATAAATGATCTCCTGGGAGTCAAGTTGCTTCTTTCCGATGCACCAAAGATACATTACTGTGACCCTTGCACCCTCACAGTGAATGTTGAACTCACAAATGCGTCGCGATTCAATATAACAGGCTCCAGTAGACTTCTCTTGAAGTGACTAACTCAGCTGTCGACCAAGGATAAATGTTGTTCTGGGAGACAAGGTGCTTGTTTCCGATCCACCAATGCCAATTTACTATAACCGTCGCACCCTCACAGTGAATGTCGAACACACAAATTGCGTCTCGATTCAATATTACAGGCTCCAGCATACTTCTCTTGAAGTGACTAACTCAGCTGTTGATCAAGGATAAATGTTCTCCTGGGAGTCAAATTGCTTGTTTCCGATGCACCAATGCCACTTTACTGTAACCCTCGCACCCTCACAGTGAATGTCGGACACTCAAATTGTGTTGCGATTCAATATTACAGGTATCAGCAGACTTCTCTTGAAACTGCCATTACAAGTATGGTCCCCACATAAGTGATCTGTTGAGAGTCAAGTTGCTTGTTTCCGATGCACCAATGCCACTTTACTGTAACCTTCGCACCCTCACAGTGAATGTCGAACACACAAATTGCGTCGCGATTCAGTATTACAGGCTCCAGCAGACTTCTCTTGAAGTGACTAACTCAGCTATCGACCAAGGATAAATGTTCTCCTGGGAGTCAAGTTGCTTGTTTCCGATGCACCAATGCCACTTTACTGTAACCCTCGCACCCTAGCAGTGAATGTCGAACTCACAAATTGCATCGCGATTCAATATTACAGGCTCCAGCAGATTTCTCTTGAAGTGACTAACTCAGCTGTCGACCAAGGATAAATGGTGTCCTGGGAGTCAAGTTGCTTCATTCCGATGCACCAAAAATACATTACTGTAACCCTCGCACCCTCACAGTGGATGTCGAACACACAAATTGCGTCGCGATTCAATATTACAGGCTCCAGGAGACTTTTCTTGAAGTGACTAACTCAGCTGTCGACCAAGGGCAAATGTTCTCCTGGGAGTCAAGCTGCTTGTTTCCGATGCACCAATGCCACTTTACTGTAAATTTCGCACCCTCACAGTGAATGTCGAACACACAAATTGCGTCGTGATTCAATATTACAGGCTCTAGCAGACTTCTCTTGAAATGACTAACTCAGCTGTCGACCAAGGATAAATGTTCTCCTGGGAGTCAAGTTGCTTGTTCCCGATGCTCCAATGCCACCTTACTGTAACCCTCGCACCCTCATAGTGATTGTCGAACACGCAAATTGCGTCGCGATTCAATATTTCTAGTGTCAGCAGACTTCTCTTGAAACGAACATTACAGGTATGGTCCCCATATAAATGTTCTGTTGAGAGTCAAGTTGCTTGTTTTGGATGCACCAATGCCACTTTACTGTAAACCTCGCACCCTCATAGTGAATGTCGTACACACAAATTGCGTCGCGATTGAATAATACAGGCTCCAGCAGACTTCTCTTGACGTGACTAACTCATCTGTTGGCTAAGGATAAATGTTCTCCTGGGAGTCAAGTTGCTTGTTTCCGATGCACCAATGTGAATGTCGAACACACAAATTGTGTCGCGATTCAATATTAAAGGTGTCAGCAGACAGCTCTTGAAACAACCATTACAAATACGGTCCCCATATAAATGCTCTGTTGGGAGTCAAGTTGTTTGTTTCCGATGCACCAATGCCACTTTACTGTAACATTTGCACCCTCACAGTGAATGTCGAACACACAAATTGCGTCGCGATTCTATATTACAGGCTCCAGCAGACTTCTCTTGAAGTGACTAACTCGGCTGTCGACCAAGGATAAATGTTCTCCTGGGAGTCAAGTTGCTTGTTTCCGATGCACCAATGCCACTTTACTGTAACTCTCGCACTCACAGTGAATGTCGAACGCACAAATTGCGTCGCGATTCAATATTATACGCTCCAACAGACTTCTCTTGAAGTGACTAACTCAGCTGTCGACCAAGGATAAATGTTCTCCTGGGGGTCAAGTTGCTTGTTTCCGATGCACCAAAGCCACGTTACTGTAACCCTCGCACCCTCACAGTGAATGTCGAGCACACAAATTGCGTCGCAATTCAATATTATTGGCTCCAGCAGACTTCTCTTGAAGTGACTAACTCAGCTGTCGACCAAGTATAAATGTTCTCCTGCGACTCAAGTTGCTTGCTTCCGATGCACCAATGCCACTTTACTGTAACCCTCGCATCCCCACAGTGAATGTCGAACACACAACTTGCGTCGCAATTCAGTATTACAGGCTCCAGCAGACTTCTCATGATGTGACTAACTAAGCTGTCGACCAAGGATAAATGTTTTCCTGAGAGTCAAGTTGTTTGTTTCCGATGCACCAATGCCACTTTACTGTAACCCTCGCACCCTCAAAGTGAATGTCGAACTCACAAATTGCGTCGCGTTTCAATATGACAAGCTCCAGCAGATTTCTCTTGAAGTGACTAACTCAGCTGTCGACCAAGAATAAATGTTTTCCTGGGAGTCAAGTTGCTAGTTTCCGATGCACCAATGCCACTTTACTGTAACCCTCGAACCCTCACAGTTAATGTTGAACGCACAAATTGCGTCGCGATTCAATATTTCTTGTGTCAGCAGACTTCACTTGAAATGACCATTTCAGGTATCGTCCCCATATAAATGTTGTCCTGGGAGTCAAGTTGCTTGTTTCCGATGCACCAATGCCACTTTACTGTAACCATCGAACCCTCATAGTGAATGTCGAACACACAAATTACGTAGCGATTCAATACTTCAGGTGTCAACAGACTTCTCTTGTAACGACCATTACAGGTATGGTCCCCATATAAATGTTCTGTTGAGAGTCAAGTTGCTTGTTTCTGATGCACCAACGCCACTTTACTGTAATCTTCGCACCCTCACAGTGAATGTCGAACGCACAAATTGCGTCGCGATTCAATAGTACAGGCACCAGCAGACTTCTCTTGAAGTGACTAACTCAGTTGTCGACCAATGATAAATAATCTCCTGGAAGTCAAGTTGCTTCGTTCTGATGCTCCAAAGATACATTACAGTTACCCTCGCACCCTCACGGTGAATGTCGAACACACAGATAGCGTCGCGATATAATATTACAGGCTCCAGCAGACTTCTCTTGAAGTGACTAACACAGCTGTCGACCAAGGATAAATGTTCACCTGGGAGTCAAGTTGCTTGTTACCGATGCACCAATCCAACTTTACCCTAAAGCTCGCACCCTCACAGTGAATACTGAGCACACAAATTGCGTCGCGATTCAATATTACAGGTGTCAGCAGACTTCACTTGAAACGACCATTACAAGTATGGTCCCCATATAAATGTTATGTTGATAGTCAAGTTGCTTGTTTCCGATGCACCAATGCCACTTTACTGTAACCCTCGCACCCTCACAGTGAATGTCGGACACACAAATTGCGTTGCGATTCAATATTACAGGTGTCAGCAGACTGCTCTTGAAACTGCCATTACAAGTATGGTCCCCACATAAGTGATCTGTTGAGAGTCAAGTTGCTTGTTTCCGATGCACCAATGCCACTTTACTGTAACCTTCGCACCCTCACAGTGAATGTCGAACACACAAATTGCGTCGCGATTCAGTATTACAGGCTCCAGCAGACTTCTCTTGAAGTGACTAACTCAGCTGTCGACCAAGGATTAATGTTCTACTGGGAGTCAAGTTGCTTGTTTCCGATGCACCAATGCCACTTTACTGTAACCCTCGCACCCTAGCAGTGAATGTCGAACTCACAAATTGCATCGCGATTCAATATTACAGGCTCCAGCAGATTTCTCTTGAAGTGACTAACTCAGCTGTCGACCAAGGATAAATGGTGTCCTGGGAGTCAAGTTGCTTCATTCCGATGCACCAAAAATACATTACTGTAACCCTCGCACCCTCACAGTGGATGTCGAACACACAAATTGCGTCGCGATTCAATATTACAGGCTCCAGCAGACTTTTCTTGAAGTGACTAACTCACCTGTCGACCAAGGGCAAATGTTCTCCTGGGAGTCAAGCTGCTTGTTTCCGATGCACCAATGCCACTTTACTGTAAATTTCGCACCCTCACAGTGAATGTCGAACACACAAATTGCGTCGCGATTCAATATTACAGGCTCTAGCAGACTTCTCTTGAAATGACTAACTCAGCTGTCGACCAAGGATAAATGTTCTCCTGGGAGTCAAGTTGCTTGTTTCCGATGCACCAATGCCACTTTACTGTAACCCTCGCACCCTCATAGTGATTGTCGAACACACAAATTGCGTCGCGATTCAATATTTCTAGTGTCAGCAGACTTCTCTTGAAACGAACATTACAGGTATGGTCCCCATATAAATGTTCTGTTGAGAGTCAAGTTGCTTGTTTTGGATGCACCAATGCCACTTTACTGTAAACCTCGCACCCTCATAGTGAATGTCGAACACACAAATTGCGTCGCGATTGAATAATACAGGCTCCAGCAGACTTCTCTTGACGTGACTAACTCATCTGTTGGCTAAGGATAAATGTTCTCCTGGGAGTCAAGTTGCTTGTTTCCGATGCACCAATGTGAATGTCGAACACACAAATTGTGTCGCGATTCAATATTAAAGGTGTCAGCAGACAGCTCTTGAAACAACCATTACAAATATGGTCCCCATATAAATGTTCTGTTGAGAGTCAAGTTGTTTGTTTCCGATGCACCAATGCCACTTTACTGGAACATTTGCACCCTCACAGTGAATGTCGAACACACAAATTGCGCCGCGATTCTATATTACAGGCTCCAGCAGACTTCTCTTGAAGTGACTAACTCGGCTGTCGACCAAGGATAAATGTTCTCCTGGGAGTCAAGTTGCTTGTTTCCGATGCACCAATGCCACTTTACTGTAACTCTCGCACTCACAGTGAATGCCGAACGCACAAATTGCGTCGCGATTCAATATTATAGGCTACAACAGACTTCTCTTGAAGTGACTAACTCAGCTGTCGACCAAGGATAAATGTTCTCCTGGGAGTCAAGTTGCTTGCTTCCGAAGCACCAATGCCACTTTACTGTAACCCTCACATCCTCACAGTGAATGTCGAACACACAAATTGCGTCGCGATTCAATATTACAGGCTCCAGCAGACTTCTCTTGAAGTGACTAACTCAGCTGTCGACCAAGTATATATGTTCTCCTGAGAGTCAAGTTGTTTGTTTCCGATGCACCAATGCCACTTTACTGTAACTCTCGCACTCACAGTGAATGTCGAACTTACAAATTGCGTCGCGATTCAATATTACAGTTTCCAGCAGACTTCTCTTGAAGTGACTGGCTCAGCTGTCGACCAAGGATAAATGTTCTCCTGGGAGTCAAGTTGCTTGTTTCCGATGCACCAAAGCCACGTAACTGTAACCCTCGCACCCTCACAGTGAATGTCGAACACACAAATTGCGTCGCAATTCAATATTACAGGCTCCAGCAGACTTCTCTTGAAGTGACTAACTCAGCTGTCGACCAAGTATAAATGTTCTCCTGGGACTCAAGTTGCTTGTTTCCGATGCACCAATGCCACTTTACTGTAACCCTCGCATCCCCACAGTGAATGTCGAACACACAACTTGCGTCGCAATTCAGTATTACAGGCTCCAGCAGACTTCTCATGATGTGACTAACTAAGCTGTCGAACAAGGATAAATGTTTTCCTGAGAGTCAAGTTGTTTGTTTCCGATGCACCAATGCCACTTTACTGTAACCCTCGCACCCTCAAAATGAATGTCGAACTCACAAATTGCGTCGCGGTTCAATATGAGATGCGCCAGCAGATTTCTCTTGAAGTGACTAACTCAGCTGTCGACCAAGAATAAATGTTCTCCTGGGAGTCAAGTTGCTAGTTTCCGATGCACCAATGCCACTTTACTGTAACCCTCGAACCCTCACAGTGAATGTTGAACACACAAATTGCGTCGCGATTCAATATTTCTAGTGTCAGCAGACTTCTCTTGAAATGACCATTTCAGGTATCGTCCCCATATAAATGTTGTCCTGGGAGTCAAGTTGCTTGTTTCCGATGCACCAATGCCACTTTACTGTAACCATCGAACCCGCATAGTGAATGTCGAACACACAAATTACGTAGCGATTCAATATTACAGGTGTCAACAGACTTCTCTTGTAACGACCATTACAGGTTTGGTCCCCATATAAATGTTCTGTTGAGAGTCAAGTTGCTTGTTTCTGATGCACCAATGCCACTTTACTGTAATCTTCGCACTCTCACAGGGAATGTCGAACGCACAAATTGCGTCGCGATTCAATAGTACAGGCTCCAGCAGACTTCTCTTGAAGTGACTAACTCAGCTGTCGACCAATGATAAATAATCTCCTGGAAGTCTAGTTGCTTCGTTCTGATGCTCCAAAGATACATTACTGTTACCCTCGCACCCTCACAGTGAATGTCGAACTCACAAATTGCGACGCGATTCAATATTACAGGCTCCAGCAGACCTCTCTTGAAGTGACTAACACAGCTGTCGACCAAGGGTAAATGTTCTCCTGGTAGTCTAGTTGCTTGCTTCCTATGCACCAATGTCACTTTACTGTAACCCTCGAACCCTCACAGTGAATGTCGAACTTACAAATTGCGTCGCGATTCAATATTTCTAGTGTCAGCAGACTTCTCTTGAAACGAACATTACAGGTATGGTCCCCATATAAATGTTCTGTTGAGAGTCAAGTTGCTTGTTTTGGATGCACCAATGCCACTTTACTGTAAACCTCGCACCCCCACGGTGAATGTCGAACACACAAATTGCCTCACGATTCAATATTACAGGCTCCAGCAGACTTCTCTTGTAGTGACTAACTCAGCTGTCGACCAAGGATAAATGTTCTTCTGGGAGTCAAGTTGCCTCTTTCCGATGCACCAATGCCATTTTACTGTAACCCTCGCACCCTCACAGTGAATGTCGAACACACAAATAGCGTCGCGATTCTACATTACAGGCTCCAGCAGACTTCTCTTGAAGTGACTAACTCAGCTGTCGACCATGTATAAATATTCTCCTCGTAGTCAAGTTGCTTGTTTCCGATGCACCAATGCCACATTACTGTAACCCTCGCACCCTCACAGTGAATGTCGAACACACAAATTTCGTCGTGATTCAATATTACAAGCTCCAGCTTACTTCTCTTGAAGTGAATAACTCAGCTGTCGAACAAGGATAAAGGTTCTCCTAGGCGTCAAGTTGCTTGTTTCCGATGCACCAATGCCACTTTACTGTAACCTTCGCACCCTCACAGTGAATGTCGAACACACAGATTGCGACGCGATTCAATATTACAGGCTCCAGCAGATTTCTCTTGAAGTGACTAACTCAGCTGTCGACCAAGGATAAATGGTGTCCTGGGAGTCAAGTTGCTTCTTTCCGATGCACCAAAAATACATTACTGTAACCCTCGCACCCTCACAGTGGATGTCGAACACACAAATTGCGTCGCGATTCAATATTACAGGCTCCAGCAGACTTTTCTTGAAGTGACTAACTCACCTGTCGACCAAGGGCAAATGTTCTCCTGGGAGTCAAGCTGCTTGTTTCCGATGCACCAATGCCACTTTACTGTAAATTTCGCACCCTCACAGTGAATGTCGAACACACAAATTGCGTCGCGATTCAATATTACAGGCTCTAGCAGACTTCTCTTGAAATGACTAACTCAGCTGTCGACCAAGGATAAATGTTCTCCTGGGAGTCAAGTTGCTTGTTTCCGATGCACCAATGCCACTTTACTGTAACCCTCGCACCCTCATAGTGATTGTCGAACACACAAATTGCGTCGCGATTCAATATTTCTAGTGTCAGCAGACTTCTTTTGAAACGAACATTACAGGTATGGTCCCCATATAAATGTTCTGTTGAGAGTCAAGTTGCTTGTTTTGGATGCACCAATGCCACTTTACTGTAAACCTCGCACCCTCATAGTGAATGTCGAACACACAAATTGCGTCGCGATTGAATAATACAGGCTCCAGCAGACTTCTCTTGACGTGACTAACTCATCTGTTGGCTACGGATAAATATTCTCCTGGGAGTCAAGTTGCTTGTTTCCGATGCACCAATGTGAATGTCGAACACACAAATTGTGTCGCGATTCAATATTAAAGGTGTCAGCAGACAGCACTTGAAACAACCATTACAAATATGGTCCCCGTATAAATGTTCTGTTGAGAGTCAAGTTGTTTGTTTCCGATGCACCAATGCCACTTTAGTGGAACATTTGCACCCTCACAGTGAATGTCGAACACACAAATTGTGCCGCGATTCTATATTACAGGCTCCAGCAGACTTCTCTTGAAGTGACTAACTCGGCTGTCCACCACGGATAAATGTTCTCCTGGGAGTCAAGTTGCTTGTTTCCGATGCACCAATGCCACTTTACTGTAACTCTCGCACTCACAGTGAATGCCGAACGCACAAATTGCGTCGCGATTCAATATTATAGGCTACAACAGACTTCTCTTGAAGTGACTAACTCAGCTGTCGACCAAGGATAAATGTTCTCCTGGGAGTCAAGTTGCTTGCTTCCGAAGCACCAATGCCACTTTACTGTAACCCTCACATCCTCACAGTGAATGTCGAACACACAAATTGCGTCGCGATTCAATATTACAGGCTCCAGCAGACTTCTCTTGAAGTGACTAACTCAGCTGTCGACCAAGTATATATGTTCTCCTGAGAGTCAAGTTGTTTGTTTCCGATGCACCAATGCCACTTTACTGTAACCTTCGCACCCTCACAGTGAATGTCGAACACACAAATTGCGGCGCGATTCAATATTACAGGCTCCAGCAGACTTGTCTTGAAGTGACTAACTCAGCTGTCGACCAAGGATAAATGTTCTCCTGGGGGTCAAGTTGCTTGTTTCCGATGCACCAATGCCACTTTACTGTAACTCTCGCACTCACAGTGAATGTCGAACTTACAAATTGCGTCGCGATTCAATATTACAGTTTCCAGCAGACTTCTCTTGAAGTGACTGGCTCAGCTGTCGACCAAGGATAAATGTTCTCCTAGGAGTCAAGTTGCTTGTTTCCGATGCACCAAAGCCACGTTACTGTAACCCTCGCACCCTCACAGAGAATGTCGAACACACAAATTGCGTCGCAATTCAATATTACAGGCTCCAGCAGACTTCTCTTGAAGTGACTAACTCAGCTGTCGACCAAGTATAAATGTTCTCCTGGGACTCAAGTTGCTTGTTTCCGATGCACCAATGCCACTTTACTGTAACCCTCGCATCCCCACAGTGAATGTCGAACACACAACTTGCGTCGCAATTCAGTATTACAGGCTCCAGCAGACTTCTCATGATGTGACTAACTAAGCTGTCGACCAAGGATAAATGTTTTCCTGAGAGTCAAGTTGTTTGTTTCCGATGCACCAATGCCACTTTACTGTAACCCTCGCACCCTCAAAATGAATGTCGAACTCACAAATTGCGTCGCGGTTCAATATGACATGCGCCAGCAGATTTCTCTTGAAGTGACTAACTCAGCTGTCGACCAAGAATAAATGTTCTCCTGGGAGTCAAGTTGCTAGTTTCCGATGCACCAATGCCACTTTACTGTAACCCTCGAACCCTCACAGTGAATGTTGAACGCACAAATTGCGTCGCGATTCAATATTTCTAGTGTCAGCAGACTTCTCTTGAAATGACCATTTCAGGTATCGTCCCCATATAAATGTTGTCCTGGGAGTCAAGTTGCTTGTTTCCGATGCACCAATGCCACTTTACTGTAACCATCGAACCCGCATAGTGAATGTCGAACACACAAATTACGTAGCGATTCAATATTACAGGTGTCAACAGACTTCTCTTGTAACGACCATTACAGGTTTGGTCCCCATATAAATGTTCTGTTGAGAGTCAAGTTGCTTGTTTCTGATGCACCAATGCCACTTTACTGTAATCTTCGCACTCTCACAGGGAATGTCGAACGCACAAATTGCGTCGCGATTCAATAGTACAGGCTCCAGCAGACTTCTCTTGAAGTGACTAACTCAGCTGTCGACCAATGATAAATAATCTCCTGGAAGTCTAGTTGCTTCGTTCTGATGCTGCAAAGATACATTACTGTTACCCTCGCACCCTCACAGTGAATGTCGAACTCACAAATTGCGACGCGATTCAATATTACAGGCTCCAGCAGACCTCTCTTGAAGTGACTAACACAGCTGTCGACCAAGGGTAAATGTTCTCCTGGTAGTCTAGTTGCTTGCTTCCTATGCACCAATGTCACTTTACTGTAACCCTCGAACCCTCACAGTGAATGTCGAACTTTCAAATTGCGTCGCGATTCAATATTTCTAGTGTCAGCAGACTTCTCTTGAAACGAACATTACAGGTATGGTCCCCATATAAATGTTCTGTTGAGAGTCAAGTTGCTTGTTTTGGATGCACCAATGCCACTTTACTGTAAACCTCGCACCCTCACGGTGAATGTCGAACACACAAATTGCCTCACGATTCAATATTACAGGCTCCAGCAGACTTCTCTTGCAGTGACTAACTCAGCTGTCGACCAAGGATAAATGTTCTTCTGGGAGTCAAGTTGCCTCTTTCCGATGCACCAATGCCATTTTACTGTAACCCTCGCACCCTCACAGTGAATGTCGAACACACAAATAGCGTCGCGATTCTACATTACAGGCTCCAGCAGACTTCTCTTGAAGTGACTAACTCAGCTGTCGACCATGTATAAATATTCTCCTCGTAGTCAAGTTGCTTGTTTCCGATGCACCAATGCCACATTACTGTAACCCTCGCACCCTCACAGTGAATGTCGAACACACAAATTTCGTCGTGATTCAATATTACAAGCTCCAGCTTACTTCTCTTGAAGTGAATAACGCAGCTGTCGAACAAGGATAAAGGTTCTCCTAGGCGTCAAGTTGCTTGTTTCCGATGCACCAATGCCACTTTACTGTAACCTTCGCACCCTCACAGTGAATGTCGAACACACAGATTGCGACGCGATTCAATATTACAGGCTCCAGCAGTCTTCTCTTGAAGTGACTAACTCAGCTGTCGACCAAGGATAAATGTTCTCCTGGGAGTCATGTTGCTTGTTTCCGATGCACCAATGCCATTTTACGGTAACCCTCGCACCCTCACAGTGAATGTCGAACACACAAATTGCGTCGCGATTCAATATTACAGGCTCCAGCAGACTTCTCTTGAAGTGATTAACTCAGCATTCGACCAAGGATATACACTCCTGGAAATTGAAATAAGAACACCGTGAATTCATTGTCCCAGGAAGGGGAAACTTCATTGACACATTCCTGGGGTCAGATACATCACATGATCACACTGACAGAACCACAGGCACATAGACACAGGCAACAGAGCATGCACAATTTCGGCACTAGTACAGTGTATATCCACCTTTCGCAGCAATGCAGGCTGCTATTCTCCCATGGAGACGATCGTAGAGATGCTGGATGTAGTCCTGTGGAACGGCTTGCCATGCCATTTCCACCTGGCGCCTCAGTTGGTTCTGCGTTCGTGCTGGACGTGCAGACCGCGTGAGACGACGCTTCATCCAGTCCCAAACATGCTCAATGGGGGACAGATCCGGAGATCTTGCTGGCCAGGGTAGTTGACTTACACCTTCTAGAGCACGTTGGGTGGCACGGGATACATGCGGACGTGCATTGTCCTGTTGGAACAGCAAGTTCCCTTGCCGGTCTAGGAATAGTAGAACGATGGGTTCGATGACGGTTTGGATGTACCGTGCACTATTCAGTGTCCCCTCGACGATCACCAGTGGTGTACGGCCAGTGTAGGAGATCGCTCCCCACACCATGATGCCGGGTGTTGGCCCTGTGTGCCTCGGTCGTATGCAGTCCTGATTGTGGCGCTCACCTGCACGGCGCCAAACACGCATACGACCATCATTGGCACCAAGGCAGAAGCGACTCACATCGCTGAAGACGACACGTCGCCATTCGTCCCTCCATTCACGCCTGTCGCGACACCACTGGAGGCGGGCTGCACGATGTTGGGGAGTGAGCGGAAGACGGCCTAACGGTGTGCGAGACCGTAGCCCAGCTTCATGGAGACGGTTGCGAATGGTCCTCGCCGATAACCCAGGAGCAACAGTGTCCCTAATTTGCTGGGAAGTGGCGGTGCGGTCCCCTACGGCACTGCGTAGGATCCTACGCCCTCGCTCAAAGTCCGTCAACTGCACATACGGTTCACGTCCACGCTGTCGCGGCATGCTACCAGTGTTAAAGACTGCGATGGAGCTCCGTATGCCACGGCAAACTGGCTGACACTGACGGCGGCGGTGCACAAATGCTGCGCAGCTAGCGCCATTCGACGGCCAACACCGCGGTTCCTGGTGTGTCCGCTGTGCCGTTCGTGTGATCATTGCTTGTACAGCCCTCTCGAAGTGTCTGGAGCAAGTATGGTGGGTCTGACACACCGGTGTCAATGTGTTCTTTTTTCCATTTCCAGGAGTGTATGTTCTCCTGGGAGTCAAGTTGCTTGTTTCCGATGCAACAATGCCACTTTACTGTACCTCTCGCACTCACAGTGAGTGTCGAACTTACAAATTGCGTCGCGATTCTATATTACATTTTCCGGCAGACTTCTCTTGAAGTGACTGGCTCAGCTGTCGCCCAAGGATAATGTACTCCTGGGAGTCAAGTTGCTTGTTTCCGATGCACCAAAGTCACTTTACTGTAACCCTCGCACTCACACAGTGAATGTCGAACACACAAATTGCGTCGCGATTCAATATTACAGGCTCCAGCAGACTTCTCATGATGTGACTAACTCTGCTGTCGACCAAGGATAAATGTCCTCCTGGGAGTCAAGTTGCTTGTTTCCGATGCACCAATGCCACTTTACTGTAACCGTCGCACCCTCATAGTGTATGTCGAACTCACAAATCGTGTCGCGGTTCAATATGACAAGCTCCAGCAGACTTCTCTTGAAGTGACTAACTCAGCTGTCGACCAAGTATTAATGTTCTCCTGGGAGTCAAGTTTCTTGTTTCCGATGCACCAATGTCACTTTACTGTAACCCTTGACCCCTCACAGTGAATGTTGATCGCACAAATTGCGTCGCGATTCAATATTTCAGGTGTCAGCAGACTTCTTTTGAAATGACTATTACAGACATCGTCCCCATATAAATGTTCTCCTGGGAGTCAAGTTGCTTGTTTCCGATGCACCAATGCCACATTACTGTAACCCTCGTACCCTCACAGTGAATGTCGAACACACAACGTGTCATGATTCAATATTACAGGTGTCAGCAGATTTCTCTTGAAACGACATTTACACTAATGATCCCAATATAAATGTTCTGTTGAGAGTCAAGTTGCTTGATTCCGATGCACGAATGCCACTTTACTGTAACCCTCGCACCCTACAGTGAATGTCAAACACACAAATTGTGTCGCGATTCAATATTACAGGTGTCAGCAGACTTCTCTTGATACGACCATTACAAGTAGGGTCCCCATATAAATGTTCTCTTCAGAGGCAAGTTGCTTGTTTGCGATGCACCAATGACACTTTACTGTAACCTTCGCACCTTCACAGTGAATGTCGAACACACAAATTGCGTCGCGATTCAATATAACAGGCTCCTACAGACTTCTCTTGAAGTGACTAACTCAGCTGTCGACCAAGGATAAATGTTCTCCTGGGAGTGAAGTTGCTTGCTTCCGATGCACCAATGCCACTTTACTGTAACCCCCTTACCCTCACAGTGAATGTCGAACACTCAAATTGCGCTGCGATTCAATATTACAGGGTCGAGCAGATTTCTCTTGAAGTGACTAACACAGCTGTCGACCAAAGGTAAATGTTCTCCTGGGAGTCAAATTGCTAGTTTCCGATGCACCAATGCCACATTACTGTAACCCTCGAACCCTCACAGTGAATGTCGAACACACAAATTGCGTCGCGATTCAGTATTACAGGCTCCAGCAGACTTCTCTTGAAGTGACTAATTCAGCTGTCGACCAAGGATAAATGGTCTCCTGGGAGTCAAGTTGCTTGTTTCTGATGCACCAATGCCACTTTACTGTAACTCTCGCACCCTCACAGTGAATGTCGAAACACAAATTGGGTCGCGATTCAATATTGCAGGCTCCAGCAGACTTCTCTTGAAGTGACTAACTCAGCTGTCGACCAAGGATAAATGTTCTCCTGTGAGTCAAGTTGCTTGTTTCCGATGCTCCAATGCCACTTTACTATAATCCTCACACTCTCACAATGAATGTCGAACACACAAATTGCGTCTCAATTCAATATTACAGGCACCAGCAGGATTCTCTTGAAGTGAATAACTCAGCTATCGACCAAGGATAAATGTTCTCCTGGGAGTCAAGTTGCTTGTTTCCGATGCACCAATGCCACTTTACTGTAAATTCGCACTCTCACAGTGAATGTCGAACACACAAATTACGTAGCGATTCAATATTACAGGCTCCAGCAGACTCTCTTGAAGTGACTAACTCAGCTGTCGACCAAGGATAAAAGTTCTCCTGGGAGTCAAGTTCCTTGTTTCCGATGCACCAATGCCACTTTACTGTAACCCTCGCACCATCACAGTGAGTGTCGAACACACAAATTGCATCGCGATTCAATGTTACAGGTATCAGCAGACTTCTCTTGAAACGACCATTACAGGTATGGTCCCCATATAAATGTTCTCCTGGGAGTCAAGTTGCCTGTTTCCGATGCACCATTGACACTTTACTATAACCCTCGCACCCTCACAGTGAATGTCGAACACACCAATTGCGTCGCGATTCAATATTAAAGGCTCCAGCAGACTTCTCTTGAAGTTACTAACACTGGTGTCGACCAAGGATCAATGTTCTCCTGGAAGTCAAGTTGCTTGTTTCCGATGCACCAATGCCACTTTACTGAAAACTTTGCACGCTCACAATGAATGTCGAACACACAAATTGTGTCGCGATACAATATAACACGCTCCAGCAGACTTCTCTTGAAGTGACTAACTCAGCTGTCGACCAAGGATAAATGTTCTCCTGGGTGTCAAGTTGCTTGTTACCGATGCACCAATGCCACTTTACTGTAACCCTCTTACCCTCACAGTGAATGTCGAACACACAAATTGTGTCGCGATTCAATATTACAGCTGTCAGCAGACTTCTCTTGAAACGACCATTCCAGGTATTGTCCCCATATAAATGTTTTGTTGAGCGTCTAGTCTTGTTTCTGTTGCACCAATGCCGCATTACTGTAACCATCACACCCTCACAGTGAATGTCGAACACACAAATTGCGTCGCTATTTAATATTACACTCACCAGGAGACTTCTCTTGACGTGACTAACTCAGCTGTCGACCAAGGATAAATGTTCTCCTGGGAGTCAAGTTGCTTGTTACCGATGCACCAATGCCACTTTACTGTAACCCTCGAACCCTCACAGTGAATGTCGAACGCACATATTGCGTCGCGATTCAATATTTCAGGTGTCAACAGACTTCTCTTCAAACGCCCATTACAGGTATGGTCCGCATATAAATGTCCTTTTGAGAGTCAAGTTGCTTGTTTCTGTTGCACCAATGCCACTTTACTGTAACCTTTGCACCCTCACAGTGAATGTCGAACACACAAATTGCGTCGCGATTCAATATTACAGGCACCAGCAGACTTCTCTTGAAGTGACTAACTCAGCTGTCGAACAAGGATAAATGTTCTCCTGGTAGTCAAGATGCTTGTTTCGATGCACCAATGCCACTTTACTGTGACCCTCGCACCCTCACAATGAATGTCGAACACACAAATTGCGTCGCGATTCAATATTACAGGCTCCAGCAAACTTCTCTTGAAGTGACTATCTCAACTGTCGAACAAGGATAAAGGTTCTCATAGGAGTCAAGTTGCTTGTTTCCGATGCACCAATGCCACTTTACTGTAACCCTCGAACCCTCACAGTGAATGTCGAACGCACAAATTGCGTCGCGATTCAATATTTCAGGTGTCAGCAGACTTCTCTTGAAACGCCCATTACAGGTATGGTCCGCATATGAATGTCCTGTTGAGAGTCAAGTTGCTTGTTTCTGTTGCACCAATGCCACTTTACTGTAACCCTCGCACCTTCACAGTGAATGTCGAACACACAAATTGCGTCGCGATTCAATATTACAGGCTCCAGCAAACTTCTCTTGAAGTGACTATCTCAACTGTCGAACAAGGATAAAGGTTCTCATAGGAGTCAAGTTGCTTGTTTCCGATGCACCAATGCCACTTTACTGTAACCCTCGCACCCTCACAATGAATGTCGAACACACAAATTGCGTCGTGATTCAATATTACAGGCTCCAGCAAACTTCTCTTGAAGTGTCTAACCCAGCTGTCGACCAAGGATAAATGTTCTTCTGGGAGTTAAGTTGCTTGTTTCCGATGCACCATTGCCACTTTACTGAAACCTTCACACCCTCACAGTGAATGTCGAACACACAAATTGTGTCGCGATTTAATATTACAGGTGTTAGCAGACTTCTCTTGATACGACCATTACAAGTATGATCCCCATATAAATGTTGTGTTGAGAGTCAAGATGCTTTTTTCCGATGCACCAATGCCAGTATACTGTAACCTTTGCACCCTCACAGTGAATGTCGAACACACAAATTGCGTCGCGATTCAATATTACAGGCTCCAGCAGACTTCTCTTGAAGTGACTAACTCAGCAGTCGACCAAAGATAAATGTTCTCCTAATAGTCAAGTTGCTTGTTTCCGATGCACCAATGCCACATTACTGTAACCCTCGAACCCTCACAGTGAATGTCGAACTTACAAATTGCGTCGCGATTCAATATTTCAGGTGTCAGCAGACTTCTCTTGAAACGAATATTACAGGTATGGTCCCCATATAAATGTTCTGTTGAGAGTCAAGTTGCTTGTTTTGGATGCACCAATGCCACATTACTGTAAACCTCGCACCCTCACAGTGAATGTCGAACACACAAATTGCCTCACGATTCAATATTACAGGCTCCAGCAGACTTCTCTTGCAGTGACTAACTCAGCTGTCGACCAAGGATAAATGTTCTTCTGGGAGTCAAGTTGCCTCTTTCCGATGCACCAATGCCATTTTACTGTAACCCTCGCACCCTCACAGTGAATGTCGAACACACAAATTGCGTCGCGATTCAACATTACAGGCTCCAGCAGACTCCTCTTGAAGTGACTAACCCTGCTGTCGACCAAGGATAAATATTCTCCTGGGAGTCAAGTTGCTTGTTTCCGATGCACTAATGCCACTTTACTGTAACCCTCGAACCCTCACAGTGAATGTCGAACGCACAAATTGCGTCGCGATTCAATATTTCAGCTGTCAGCAGACTTCTCTTGAAACGCCCATAACAGGTATGGTCCGCATATAAATGTAGTGTTAAGAGTCAAGTTGCTTGTTTCCGTTGCACCAATGCCACTTAACTGTAACCTTCGCACCCTCACAGTGAATGTCGAACACACAAATTGCGTCGCAATTCAATATTACAGGCTCCAGCAGACTTCTCTTGAAGTGATTAACTCAGCTGTCGACCAAGGATATATGTTCTCCTGGGAGTCAAGTTGCTTGTTTCCGATGCACCAATGCCACTTTACTGTAACCTTCGCACCCTCACAGTGAATGGCGAACACACAGATTGCGACGCGATACAATATTACAGGTTCCAGCAGTCTTCTCTTGAAGTGACTAACTCAGCTGTCGACCAAGGATAAATGTTCTCCTGGGAGTCAAGTTGCTTGTTTCCGATGCACCAATACCACTTTACGGTAAACCTCGCACCCTCACAGTGAATGTCGAACACACAAATTGCGTCGCGATTCAATATTACAGGCTCCAGCAGACTTCTCTTGAAGTGACTAACTCAGCTGTCGACCAAGGATAAATGTTCTCCTGGGAGTCAAGTTGCTTGTTACCGATGCACCAATGCCACTTTACTGTAACCCTCTTACCCTCACAGTGAATGTCGAACACACAAATTGTGTCGCGATTCAATATTACAGCTGTCAGCAGACTTCTATTGAAACGACCATTACTGGTATGGTCCGCATATAAATGTCCTGTTGAGTGTCAAGTTGCTTGTTTCTGTTGCACCAATGCCACTTTACTGTAACCTTTGCACCCTCACAGTGAATGTCGAACACACAAATTGCGTTGCGATTCAATATTACAGGCACCAGCAGACTTCTCTTGAAGTGACTAACTCAGCTGTCGAACAAGGATAAATGTTCTCCTGGTAGTCACGTTGCTTGTTTCGATGCACCAATGCCACTTTACTGTAACCCTCGCACCCTCACAATGAATGTCGAACACACAAATTGCGTCGCGATTCAATATTACAGGCTCCAGCAAACTTCTCTTAAAGTGACTAACTCAACTGTCGAACAAGGAGAAAGGTTCTCCTAGGAGTCAAGTTGCTTGTTTCCGATGCACCAATGCCACTTTACTGTAACCCTCGAACCCTCACAGTGAATGTCGAACGCACAAATTGCGTCGCGATTCAATATTTCAGGTGTCAGCAGACTTCTCTTCAAACGCCCATTACAGGTATGGTCCGCATATGAATGTCCTGTTGAGAGTCAAGTTGCTTGTTTCTGTTGCACCAATTCCACTTTACTGTAATCTTTGCACCCTCGCATTGAATGTCGAACACACAAATTGCGTCGCGATTCAATATTACAGGCTCCAGCAGACTTCTCTTGAAGTGACTAACTCAGCTGTCGAACAAGGATAAATGTCCTCCTAGTAGTCAGGTTGCTTATTTCGATGCACCAATGCCACTTTACTGTAACCCTCGCACCCTCACAATGAATGTTGAACACACAAATTGCGTCGCGATTCAATACTACAGCCTCCAGGAAACTTCTCTTGAAGTGTCTAACCCTGCTGTCGACCAAGGATAAATGTTCTTCTGGGAGTTAAGTTGCTTGTTTCCGATGCACCAATGCCACTTTACTGAAACCCTCGCACCCTCACAGTGAATGTCGAACACACAAATTGCGTCGCGATTTAATATTACAGGTGTCAGCAGACTTCTCTTGATACGACCATGACAAGTATGGTCCCCATATAAATGTTGTGTTGAGAGTCAAGATGCTTTTTTCCGATGCACCAATGCCACTTTACTATAACCTTCGCACCCTCATAGTGAATGTCGATCACACAGATTGCGTCACGATTCAATATTACAGGCTCCAGCAGACTTCTCTTGAAGTGACTAACCCAGCTGTCGACGAAGGATAAATGTTCTTCTGAGAGTCAAGTTGCTTGTTTCCGATGCACCAATGCCACTTTACTGTAACCTTCGCACCCTCACAGTGAATGTCAAACACACAGATTGCGACGCGATACAATATTACAGGCTCCTGCGGACTTCTCTTGAAGTGACTAACACAGCTGTCGACCAAGGATAAATGTTCTCCTGGGAGTCAAGTTGCTTGTTTCCGATGCACCAATGCCACTTTACTGTAACCCTCGCACCCTCACAGTGAATGTCGAACACACAAAATATGTCATGATTCAATATTACAGGTGTCAGCAGATTTCTCTTGAAACGACAATTACATATATGATCCCAATATAAATGTTCTGTTGAGAGTCAAATGCTTGATTCTGATGCACGTATGCCACTTTACTGTAACCCTCGCTTCCCTACAGTGAATGTCAAACACAAAATTGTGTCGCGATTCAATATTACAGGTGTCAGCAGACTTCTCTTGATACGACCATTACAAGTAGGGTACCCATATAAATGTTCTGTTCAGAGGCAAGTTGCTTGTTTCCGATGCACCAATGTCACTTTACTGTAACCTTCGCACCATCACAGTGAATGTCGAACACACAAATTGCGTCGCGATTCATTATTACAGGCTCCAAAAGACTTCTCTTGAAGTGACTAACTCAGCTGGCGACCAAGGATAATTGTTCTCCTGTGAGTCAAGTTGCTTGTTTACGATGCACCAATGCCACTTTACTGTAACCCTCGCACCCTCACAGTGAATGTCGAACACACAAATTGCGTCGGGATTCAATATTACAAGCTCCTGCAGACTTCTCTTGAAGTGACTAACTCAGCTGTCGACAGAGGATAAATGATCTCCTGGGAGTGAAGTTGCTTGCTTCCGATGCACCAATGCCACTTTACTGTAACCCTCTTACCCTCACAGTGAATGTCGAACACACAAATTGTGTCACGATTCAATATTACAGGCTCCAGCAGATTTCTCTTGAAGTGACTAACACAGCTGTCGACCAAAGGTAAATGTTCTCCTGGAATTCAAATTGCTAGTTTCCGATGCACCAATGCCACATTAGTGTAACCCTCGCACCCTCACAGTGAATGTCGACCACACAAATTTCGTCGCGATTCAGTATTGTAGGCTCCAGCAGACTTCTCTTGAAGTGACTAACTCAGCTGTCGACCAAGGATAAATGTTCTCCTGATAGTCAAGTTGCTTGTTTCCGATGCACCAATGCCACTTTACTGTAAATTCGCACCCTCACAGTGTATGTCGAACACACAAATTGTGTCGCGATTCAATATTACAGGCTCCAGCAGACCTCTCTTGAAGTGACTAAGTCAGCTGTCGACCAAAAATAAATGTTCTCCTGGGAATCAAGTTGCTTGTTTCCGATGCACCAATGCCACTTTACTGTAACCCTTGCACCATCACAGTGAGTGTCGAACACACAAATTGCATCCCGTTTCAATGTTACAGGTATCAGCAGACTTCTCTTGAAACGACCATTACAGGTATGGTCCCCATATAAATGTTCTCCTGGGAGTCAAGTTGCTTGTTTCAGATGGACCAATGCCACTTTACTGTAACCCTCCCACCCTCACAGTGAATGTCGAACACACAAATTGCGTCGCGATTCAATATTACAAGCTCCAGCAGACTTCTCTTGAAGTGACTAACTCAGCTGTCGAACAAGGATAAAGGTTCTCCTAGGAGTCATGTTGCTTGTTTCCGATGAACCAATGCCACTTTACTGTAACACTCGAACCCTCACAGTGAATGTCGAACGCACAAAATTGCGTCGCGATTCAATATTTCAGGTGCCTGCAGACTTCTCTTCAAACGGCCATTACAGGTATGGTCCCCACATAAATGTTATGTTGAGAGTCAAGTTGCTTGTTTCCGATGGACCAATGCCACTTTACTGTAATTTTCGCACCCTCACAGTGAATGTCGAACACACAAATTGCGTCGCGATTCAATATTACAGGCTCCAGCAGACTTCACTTGAAGTGACTAACCCAGCTGTCGACCAAGGATAAATGATCTCCTGGGAGTCAAGTTACGTCTTTCCGATGCACCAAATATACATTACTGTAACTCTCGCACCCTCACAGTGAAAGTAGAACTCACAAATTCCGTCGCGATTCAATATTACAGGCCCCAGCAGACTTCTCTTGAAGTGACTAACTCAGCTGTCGACCAAGGATGAATGTTCTCCTGGGAGTCAAGTTGCTTGCTTCCGATGCACCAATGCCACTTTACTGTAACCCTCGCACCCTCAAAGTGAATGTCGAACACACCAATTGCGTCGCGATTCAATATTACAGACTCCAGTAGACTTCTCTTGAAGTGACTAACTCAGCTGTCGACCAAGGATAAATGTTGTCATGGGAGTCAAGTTGCTTGTTTCCGATGCACCGATGCCACTTTACTGTAACCCTCTCACGCTCACAGTGAATGTCGAACACACAAATTGCGTCGCGATTCAATATTACAGGCTCCAGCAGACTTCTCTTGAAGTGACTAACTCAACTGTCGTCCAAGGATAAATGTTCTCCTGGGAGACAAGTTGCTTGTTTCCGATGCACCATGCCACTTTACTGTAACAATCACAGTGCATGTCGAACACACAAATTTCGTCGCGATTCAATATAACAAGCTCCAGCATACTTCTCTTGAAGTGACTAACTCAGCTGTCGACCAAGGATATATTTTCTCCTGGGAGTCAAGTTGCTTGTTTCCGATGCACCAATGCCACTTTACTGTGACCCTCGAACCCTCACAGTGAACGTCAACCGCACAAATTGTGTCGCGATTCAATATTTCAGGTGTCAGCAGACTTCTCTTGAAACGACCACTACAGGTATGGTCACCATATTAATGTTCTGTCGAGAGTCAAGTTGCTTGTTTCCGATGCACCAATGCCACTTTACTGTAACTTTCGCACACTCACAGTGAATGTCGAACACACAAATTGCGTCGCGATTCTATAACACAGGCTCCAGGAGACTTCTCTTGAAGTGACTAACTCAGCTGTTGACCAAGGATGAATGTTCTCCTGGGAGTCAAGTTCCTTGCTTCCGATGCACCAGTGCCACTTTACTATAACTCTCGCACTCACAGTGAATGTCGAACACGCAAATTGCATCACGATTCAATATTACAGGCTTCAGCAGACTTCTTTTGAAGTGACTAACTCAGCTGTCGACCAAGGACTAATATTCTCCTGGAAGTCAAGTTGCTTGTTTCCGATGCACCAATGCCACTCTACTGTAACGCTCGCTCCCTCACAGTGAATGTCGAACACACAAATTGCGTCGCGAATCAATATTTCAGGTGTCAGCAGACTTCTCTTGAAACGACCATTACAGGTATGGTGCCCATATAAATGTTCTTTTGAGAGTCAAGTTGCTTGTATCCGATGCACCAATGCCACTTTACTGTAACCCTTGCACCCTCACAGTGAATGTCGAACATACAAATTGCGTCGCAATTCAATATTGCAGGCTCCAGCAGACTTCTCTTGAAGTGACTAACTCATCTGTCGACCAAGGATAAAAGTTGTCGTGGGAGTCAAGTTGTTTGATTCCGATGCACCAATGCCATTTTACTATTACCCTCGCACCCTCACAGTGAATGTTGAACACACAAATTGCATTGCAATTCAATATTACAGGTATCAGCAGACTTCTCATGAAACGATCATTACAGGTATGGTCCCCATATAAATGTTCTCCTGGGAGTCGAGTTGCTTAATTCCGATGCACCAATGCCACTTTACTGTAACCCTCGCACGCTCACAGTGAATGTCGAACACACAAATTGCGTCGCGATTGAACATTACAGGCTCTGGCAGTCTTCTCTTGAAGTGACTAACTCAGCTGTCGAGCAAGGATAAATGTTCTCTTGGGAGTCAATTTGCTTGTTTCCGATGCACCAATGCCACTTTACTGTAACCCTCACACCCTCACAGTGAATGTCGAACACACAAATTGCGTCGTGATTCAATATTACAGGCTCCAGCAGACGTCTCTTGAAGTGACTAACTCAGCTCACGACCAAGGATAAGTGTTCTCCTGGGAGTCAAGTTGCTTGTTTCCGATGCGTCGATGCCACTGTACTGTAATCCTCGAACCTTCTTAGTGAATGTCGAACACACAAATTGCGTCGCGATTCAATATTTCAGGTGTCAGCAGACTTCTCTTGAAACGACCATTACAGGTATGGTCCCCACATAAATGTTCTGATGAGAGTCAAGTTGCTTGTTTCCGATGCACCAATGCCACATTACTGTATCCCTCGCACCCTCACAGTGAATGTCGAACGCATAAATTGCATCGAGATTCAATACTACAAGCTAAAACAGACTTCTATTGAAGTGACTAACTCAGCTGTAGACCAAGGATAAATGATCTCCTTGGAGTCAAGTTGCTTGTTTCCGATGCACCAATGCCACTTTACTGTGACCCTTGCACCCTCACAGTGACTGTCGAACACACAAATTGCGTCGCGATTCCATATTACAGGCTCCAGCAGACTTCTCTTGAAGTGACTAACTCAACTGTCGACCAAGGATAAATGTTCTCCTGGGAGTCAAGTTGCTTGATTCCGATGCACCAATGCCACTTTACTGTAACCCTCGCTCCCCCACGGTGAATGTTGAACACATAAATTGCGTCGCGATTCAATATTACAGGCTCCAGCAGAATTCTCTTAACGTGACTAAGTCATCTGTCGACCAAGGGTAAATGTTCTCCTGGAGTCAAGTTGCTTGTTTCCGATGCACCAATGCCACTTTTCTATAACCCTCGCACCCTCACAGTGAATGTCGAACACACAAATTGCGTCGCGATTATATATTGCAGGCTCCAGCAGACTTCTCTTAAAGTGACTAACTCAGCTGTCGACCAAGGATAAATGTTTTCCTGGGAGTCAAGTTGCTTGTTTCCGATGCACGAATGCCACTTTATCACAACCCTCGCACCCTATAGTGTATGTCGAACATACAAATTGCGTCGCGATTCAATATTACAGGCTGCAGCAGATTTCTCTTGAAGTGACTAACTCAGCTGTCGACCAAGGATAAATGTTCTCCTGGGAGTCAAGTTGCTTGTTTCCAATGCACCAATGCCACATTACTGTAACCCTCACAGTGAATGTCGAACACACAAATTGCGTCGCGATTCAATATTACATGCTCCAGCATACTTCTCTTGAAGTGACTGACTCAGCTGTCGACCAAGGATAAATGTTCTCCTGGGAGGCAAGTTGCTTGTTTCCGATGCACCAATGCCACTTTACTTTAACCCTTGAGCCCTCACAGTGAATGTCGACCGCACAAATTGCGTCGCGATTCCATATTTCAGGTGTCAGCAGACTTCTCTTGTAACGACCATTACAGGTATGGTCCCTATATAAATGTTCTGTTGAGATTCAAGTTGCTTGTTTCCGATGGACCAATGCCACTTTACTGTAACTTTCGCACCCTCACAGTGAATGTCGAACACTCAAATTGCGTCGCGATTCTATATTACAGGCTCCAGCAGACTTCTCTTGAAGTGACTAACTCAACTGTCGACCAAGGATAAATGATCTCCTGGGAGTCAAGTTGCTTCTTTCCGACGCACCAAAGATACATTACTGTAACCCTCGCACCCTCACAATGAATGTCGAACACACAAATTGCGTCGCGATTCAATATTACAGGCTCCAGCAGACTTCTCTTGAAGTGACTAACTCAGCTGTCGACCAAGGATAAATGTTCTCCTGGGAGTCAAGTTGCTTGTTTCCGATGCACCAATGCCACTTTCCTGTCACCCACGAACCCTCACAGTGAATGTCGACCGCACAAATAGCGTCGTGATTCAATATTTCAGGTGTCAGCAGACTTCTCTTGAAACGACAATTAAAGGTATGGTCCCCATATAAATGTTTAGTTGAGAGTCAAGTTGCTTGTTTTCGATGCACCAATGCCACTTTACTGTAACCCTCGCACCCCAACAGTGAATGTTGAACACACAAATTGCGTCGCGATTCTATATTACAGGCTACAGCAGAATTCTCTTCACGTGACTAACTCATCTGTCGACCAAAGATAAATGTTCTCCCGGGAGTCAAGTTGCTTGTTTCCGATGCACTAATGCCACTTTTCTATAACCCTCGCACCCTCACAGTGAATGTCGAACACACAAATTGCGTCGCGAATCAATATTTCAGGTGTCAGCAGACTTCTCTTGAAACGACCATTACAGGTATAAATGTTCTGTTGAGAGTCAAGTTGCTTGTTTCCGATGCACCAATGCCACTTTACTCTAACTTTCACACCCTCACAGTGAATGTCGAACACACAAATTGCGTCGCGATTCTATATTACAGGCTCCAGCAGACTCCTCTTGAAGTGAGTAACTCAGCTGTCGACCAAGGATGAATGTTCTCCTGGGAGTCAAGTTGCTTGCTTCCGATGCACCAAGGCCACTTTACTGTAACCCTCGCACGCTCACAGTGAATGTCGAACACACAAATTGCGTCGCGATTCAATATTACAGACTCCAGCAGACTTCTCTTGAAGTGACTAACTCAGTTGTCGACCAAGGATAAATGTTCTCCTGGGAGTCAAGTTGCTTGCTTCAGATGCACCAATGCCACTATACTGTAACCCTCGCGCCCTCACAGTGAATTTCGAACACACAAATTGCGTCGCGATTCAATATTACACGCACCAGCTGACTTATCTTGAAGTGAGTAAGTCAGCTGTCGACCAAGGATACATGTTCTCCTGGGAGTCAAGTTGCTTGTTTCCGATGCACCAATGCCACTTTGCTGTAACACTCGCACCCTCACAGTGAATGTCAAACACACAAATTGCTTCGCCATTCAATATTACAAGCTCCAGCAGAGTTCTCTTGAACTGACTAACTCAGCTGTCGACCAAGGATAAATGTTCCCCTGGGAGTCAAGTCGCTTGTTTCCGATGCACCAATGCCACTCTACTGTAACCCTCGTTCCCTCACAGTGAATGTCGAAAACACAAATTGCGTCGCGAATCAATATTTCAGGTGACAGCAGACTTCTTTTGAAACGACCTATACAGGTATGGTCCCCATATAAATGTTCCTTTGAGAGTCAAGTTGCTTGTATCCGATGCACCAATGTCACTTTACTGTAACCTCCGCACCCTCACAGTGAATGTCGAACACACAAATTGCGTCGCGATTCAATTTTAAAGGCACCAGCAATCTTCTCTTGAAGTGACCAACTCATCTGTCGACCATGGACAAATAATCTCCTGGAAGTCAAGTTGCTTGTTTCCGATGCACCAATGCCACTTTACTGTAACCGTCGCACCCTCACAGTAAATGTCGAACACACAAATTTCGTCACGATTCAATATTAAAGGCTGCAGCAGACTTCTCTCGAAGTGACTAACTCAGCTGTCGACCATTGATAAATGTTCTCCAGGGATTCACGTTGCTTGTTTGCGATCCACCAATGCCACTTTACTGTATCCCTCGCACCCTCACAGTGAATGTCGAACACACGAATTGCGTCGAGATTCAATATTACAGGCTCCAGCAGACTTCTCTAGATGTGACTAACTCAGCTGTCGACCAAGGATAAATGTTCTCCTGGGAGTGAAGGTGCTTGTTTCCGAAGCACCAATGCCACTTTACTGTAACACTCGCACCCTCACAGTGAATGTCGAACACACAAATTGTGTCGCGATTCAAATTTACAGGTGTCAGCAGACTTCTCTTGAAACGACCATTACAAGTATGGTCCCCATATAAATGTTCTGTTTAGAGTCAAGTTGCTTGTTTCCGATGCACCAATGCCACTTTACTGTAACCCTCGCACCCTCACAGTGAATGTCGAACACACAAATTGCGTCGCAATTCAATATTACAGGCTCCAGCAGACTTCTCTTGAAATGACTAACTCATCTGTCGACCGAGGATAAAAGTTGTCGTGGGAGTCAAGTTGCTTGATTCCGATGCACCAATGCCACTTTACTATTACCCTCGCACCCTCACAGTGAATGTTGAAGACACAAATTGCATTGCGATTCAATATTACAGGTATCAGCAAACTTCTCATGAAACGATCATTAAAGGTATGGTCCCCATATAAATGTTCTCCTGGGAGTCAAGTTGCTTGTTTCCAATGCACCAATGCCACTTTACTGTAACCCTCGCACGCTCACAATGAATGTCGAACACACAAATTGCGTCGCGATTCAGTATTACAGGCCCCATCAGACTTCTCTTGAAGTGACTAACTCAGCAGTCGAGCAAGGATAAATGTTGTCCTGGGAGTCAATTTGCTTGTTTCCGATGCACCAATGCCACTTTACTGTAACCCTCACACCCTCACAGTGAATGTCGAACACACAAATTGCGTCGTGATTCAATATTACAGGCTCCAACAGACTTCTCTTGAAGTGACTAACTCAGCTGTCGACCAAGGATAAATGATCTCCTGGTAGTCAAGTTGCTTCTTTCTATTGCACCAATGCCACTTTACTGTAACCCTCGAACCCTCACAGTGAATGTCGAACACAAAAATTGCGACGCGATTCAATATTTCAGGTGTCAGCAGACTTCTCTTGAAACGACCATTACAGGTATGGTCCCCACATAAATGTTCTGTTGAGAGTCAAGTTGCTTGTTTCCGATGCACCAATGCCACTTTACTGTAACCTTCACACCCTCACAGTGAATGTCGAACACACAAATTGCGACGAGATTCAATATTACAGGCCCCAGCAGACTTCTCTTGAAGTGACTAACTCAGCTGCCGACCAAGGATAAATGTTCTCCTGGGAGTGAAGTTGCTTGTTTCCGATGCACCAATGCCACTTTACTGTAACCCTTGCACCGTCACAGTGAATGTCGAACACACAAATTGCGTCGCGATTCAATACTACAGGCTCCAGCAGACTTCTCTTGAAGTGACTATCTCAGTTGTCGACCAAGGATAAATGTTCTCCTGGGAGTCAAGTTGCTTGTTTCCGATGCACCAATGCCACTTTACTGTAACTCTCGCACCCTATAGTGAATGTCGAACACACAAATTGCGTCGTGATTCCATATTACATGCTCAAGCAGACATCCCTTGAAGTGATTAACTCAGCCGACGACCAAGGATAAATGTTCTCCTTGGAGTCAAGTTGCTTGTTTCCGAAGCACCAATGCCAATTTACTATAACCGTCACACTCTCACAGTGAATGTCAAACACACAAATTGCATCTCGATTCAATATTACAGGCTCCAGCAGACTTCTCTTGAGGTGACTAATTCAGCTGTCGACCAAGGATAAATGTTCTCCTGGGAGTCAAGTTGCTCGCTTCAGATGCACGAATGCCACTATACTGTAACCCTCGCGCCCTCACAGTGAATTTCGAACACTTAAATTGCGTCGCGATTCAATATTACACGCTCCAGCAGACTTCTCTTGAAGTGACTAACTCAGCTGTCGACCAAGGATAAATGTTCTCTTGGGAGTCAAGTTGCTTGTTTCGAATGCACCAATGCCACTTTACTGTAACCCTCGCACCCTCACAGTGAATGTCAAACACACAAATTGCTTCGCGATTCAATATTACAAGCTCCTGCAGAGTTCTCTTGAACTGACTAACTCAGCTGTCGACCAAGGATAAATGTTCTCCTGGGAGTCAAGTCGTTTGTTTCCGATGCACCAATGCCACTCTACTGTAACCCTCGTTCCCTCACAGTGAATGTCGAACACACAAATTGCGTCGCGAATCAATATTTCATGTGTCAGCAGACTTCTTGTGAAACGACCTTTACAGGTATGGTCCCCATATAAATGTTCTTTTGAGAGTCAAGTTGCTTGTATCCGATGCACCAATGTCACTTTACTGTAACCTCCGCACCCTCACAGTGAATGTCGAACACACAAATTGCGCCGCGATTCAATTTTAAAGGCACCAGCAGTCTTCTCTTGAAGTGACTAACTCAGCTGTCGACCAAGGATAAATGTTCTCCTGGGAGTCAAGTTGCTTGTTTCCGATGCACCAATGCCACTTTACTGTAACCTTCGCACCCTAACAGTAAATGTCGAACACACAAATTTCGTCACGATTCAATATTACAGGCTCCAGCAGACTTCTCTCGATGTGACTAACTCAGATGTCGACCATTGATAAATGTTCTCCAGGGAGTCACGTTGCTTGTTTGCGATCCACCAATGCCACTTTACTGTATCCCTCGACCCTCACAGTGAATGTCGAACACACAAATTGCGTCGCGATTCAATATTACAGGCTGCAGCAGACTTCTCTTGAAGTGACTAACTCAGCTGTCGACCAAGGATAAATGTTCTCCTGGGAGTGAAGTTGCTTGTTTCCGATGCACCAATGCCACTTTACTGTAACCCTCGCCCCTTATAGTGAATGTCGAACACACAAATTGCATCGCGATTCCATATTACAGGCTCAAGCAGACATCTTTTGAAGTGACTAACTCAGCTGTCGACCAAGCATAAATGTTCTCCTTGGAGTCAAGTTGCTGGTTTCCGATGCAATAATGCCAATTTACTATAACCGTCACACTCTCACAGTGAATGTCAAACACACAAATTGCATCTCGATTCAATATTACAGGATCCAGCAGACTTCTTTTGAAGTGACTAACTCAGCTGTCGACCAAGGACAAATGTTCTCCTGGGAGTCAAGTTTCTTGTTTCCGATTCACCAATGCCACTTAACTGTAAAATTCGCACGCTCACAGAGAATGTCGAACACACAGATTGCGTCGCAATACAATATTACAGGCTACAGCAGACTTCTCTTGAAGTGACTAACTCAGCTGTCGATCAAGGGTAAATGTTCTCCTGGGAGTCAAGTTGCTTGTTTCCGATTCACCAATGCCACTTTACTGTAACACTCGCACCCTCACAGTGAATGTCGAACACACAAATTGTGTCGCGATTCAATTTTACAGGTGTCAGCAGACTTCTCTTGGAACGACCATTACAAGTATGGTCCCCATATAAATGTTCTGTTGAGAGTCAAGTTGCTTGTTTCCGATGCACCAATGCCACTTTACTGTAACCCTCGCACCCTCACAGTGAATGTCGAACACACAAATTGCGTCGCAATTCAATATTACAGGCTCCAGCAGACTTCTCCTGAAATGACTAACTCATCTGTCGACCAAGGATAAAAGTTGTCGTGGGAGTCAAGTTGCTTGATTCCGATGCACCAATGCCACTTTACTATTACCCTCGCACCCTCACTGTGAATGTTGAACACACAAATTGCATTGCGATTCAACATTACAGGTATCAGCAAATTTCTTATGAAACGATCATTACAGGTATGGTCCCCATATAAATGTTCTCCTGGGAGTCAAGTTGCTTGTTTCCGATGCACCAATGCCACTTTACTGTAACCCTCGCACGCTCACAATGAATGTCGAACACACAAATTGCGTCGCGATTCAATATTACAGGCTCCAACAGACTTCTCTTGAAGTGACTAACTCAGCTGTCGACCAAGGATAAATGTTCTCCTGGCAGTCAAGTTGCTTGTTTCTATTGCACCAATGCCACTTTACTGTAATCCTCGAACCCTCACAGTGAATGTCGAACACAAAAATTGCGACGCGATTCAATATTTCAGGTGTCAGCAGACTTCTCTTGAAACGACCATTACAGGTATGGTCCCCACATAAATGTTCTGTTGAGAGTCAAGTTGCTTGTTTTCCGATGCACCGATGCCACTTTACTGTAACCTTCGCTCCCTCACAGTGAATGTCGAACACACAAATTGCGTCGAGATTCAATATTACAGGCCCCAGCAGACTTCTCTTGAAATGACTAACTCATCTGTCGACCAAGGATAAATGTTCTCCTAGGAGTCAAGTTGCTTGTTTCCGATGCACCAATGCCCCTTTCCTGTAACCCTCGCAGCCCCACAGTGAATGTTGAACACACAAATTGCGTCGCGATTCATTATTATAGGCTCCAGCAGACTTCTCTTGACGTGACTAACTCATCTGTCGACCAAGGATAAATGTTCTCCCGGGAGTCAAGTTGCTTGTTTCCGATGCACCAATGCCACTTTTCTATAACCCTCGCACCCTCACAGTGAATGTCGAACACACAAATTGCGTCGCGACTCAATATTACAGGCTCCAGCAGACTTTTCTTGAAGTGATTATCTCTGCTGTCGACCAAGGATAAATGTTCTCCTGGGAGTCAATTTGCTTGTTTCCGATGCACCAATGCCACTTTACTGTAATCCTCGCACCATATAGTGAATGTCGAACACACAAATTGCGTCGCGATTCCATATTACATGCTCAAGCAGACATTCCTTGAAGTGGTTAACTCAGCCGACGACCAAGCATAAATGTTCTCCTTGGAGTCAAGTTGCTTGTTTCCGATGCACCAATGCCAATTTACTATAACCGTCACACTCTCACAGTGAATGTCAAACACACAAATTGCATCTCGATTCAATATTACAGGCTCCAGCAGACTTCTCTTCACTCTTTTCTTCTGGGAGTCAAGTTGCTTGTTTTTGATGCACCAATGTAACATTACTGTAACCTTCGCACCCTCAAAGTGAATGTCGAACACACAGATTGCGTCGCGTATCAATATTACAGGCTCCAGCAACCTTCTCTTGAAGTGACTAACACAGTTGCTGACCAAGGATAAATTTTCTTCTGGGAGTCAAGTTGTTTGTTTCCAATGCACCAATGCCACTTTACTGTAACCCTCGCCCCTTATAGTGAATGTCGAACACACAAATTGCGTCGCGATTCAAATTTACATGTGTCAGCAGACTTCTCTTGAAACGACCAATACAAGTATGGTCCCCATATATATGTTCTGTTGAGAGTCAAGTTGCTTGTTTCCGATGCACCAATGCCACTTTACTGTAACCCTCGCACCCTCACAGTGAATGTCGAACACACAAATTGCGTCGCGATTCAATATTACAGGCTCCAGCAGACTTCTCTTGAAGTTACTATCTCAGCTGTCGACCTAGGATAAATGTTCTCCTGGGAGTCAAGTTACTTGTTTCCGATGCACCAATGCCACCTTACTGTAACCCTCACACCCTCACAGTGAATGTCGAACACACAAATTGCGTCGTGATTCAATATTACAGGCTCCAACAGTCTTCTCTTGAAGTGACTAATTCAGCTGTCGACCAAGGATAAATGTTCTCCTGGCAGTCAAGTTGCTTGTTTCTATTGCACCAATGCCACTTTACTGTAACTCTCGAACCCTCACAGTGAATGTCGAACACAAAAATTGCGATGCGATTCAATATTTCAGGTGTCAGCAGACTTCTCTTGAAACGACCATTACAGGTATGGTCCCCACTTAAATGTTCTGTTGAGAGTCAAGTTGCTTGTTTCCGATGCACCAATGCCACTTTACTGTAACCTTCGCACCCTCACAGTGAATGTCGAACACACAAATTGCGTCGAGATTCAATATTACAGGCCCCAGCAGAATACTCTTGAAGTGACTAACTTAGCTGTCGACCAAGGATAAATGTTCGCCTGGGAGTCAAGTTGCTTGTTTCCGATGCACCAATGCCACTTTACTGTAACCCTTGCACCCTCACAGTGAATGTCGAACACACAAATTGCGTCGCGATTCAATATTACAGGCTCCAGCAGACTTCTCTTGAAGTGACTATCTCAGTTGTCGACCAAGGATAAATGTACTCCTGGGAGTCAAGTTGCTTGTTTCAGATGCACCAATGCCACTTTACTGTAACTCTCGCACCCTAAAGTGAATGTCGAACACACAAATTGCGTCGCGATTCCATATTACATGCTCAAGCAGACATCCCTTGAAGTGATTAACTCAGCCGACGACCAAGGATAAATGTTCTCCTTGGAGTCAAGTTGCTTGTTTCCGATGCACCAATGCCAATTTACTATAACCGTCACACTCTCACAGTGAATGTCAAACACACAAATTGCATCTCGATTCAATATTACAGGCTCCAGCAGACTTCTCTTCACTATTTTCTTCTGGGAGTCAAGTTGCTTGTTTTTGATGCACCAATGCCACTTTACTCCAACTTTCACACCCTCACAGTGAATGTCGAACACACAAATTGCGTCGCGATTCTATATTACAGGCTCCAGCAGACCTCTCTTGAAGTGAGTAACTCAGCTGTCGGCCAAGGATGAATGTTCTCCTGGGAGTCAAGTTGCTTGCTTCCGTTGCACCAAGGCCACTTAACTGTAACCCTCGCATGCTCACAGTGAATGTCGAACACACAAATTGCGTCGCGATTCAATATTACTGGCTCCAGCAGACTTCTCTTGAAGTGACTAACTCAGCTGTCGACCAAGGATAAAAGTTCTCCTGGGAGTCAAGTTGCTTGCTTCAGATGCACCAATGCCACTATACTGTAACCCTCGCGCCCTCACAGTGAATTTCGAACACACAAATTGCGTTGCGATTCAATATTACACGCTCCAGCAGACTTCTCTTGAAGTGACAAAGTCAGCTGTCGACCAAGGATACATGCTCTCCTGGGAGTCAAGTTGCTTGTTTCCGATGCACCAATGCCACTTTGCTGTAACACTCGCACCCTCACAATGAATGTCGAACACACACATGCGACGCGATTCAATATTACAGGCTCCAGCAGACTTCTCTTGAGGTGACTAATTCAGCTGTCGACCAAGGATAAATGTTCCCCTGGGAGTCAAGTTGCTTGCTTCAGATGAACCAATGCCACTATACTGTAACCCTCGTGCTCTCACAGTGAATTTCGAACACACAAATTGCGTCGCGATTCAATATTACACGCTCCAGCAGAGTTCTTTCGAACTGACTAACTCAGCTGTCGACCATGGATAAATGTTCTCCTGGGAGTCAAGTCGCTTGTTTCCGATGCACCAATGCCACTCTACTGAAACCCTCGTTCCCTCACAGTGAATGTCGAACACACAAATTGCGTCGCGAATCAATATTTCATGTGTCAGCAGACATCTTTTGAAACGACCTTTACAGGGATGGTCCCTATATAAATGTTCTTTTGAGAGTCAAGTTGCTTGAATCCGATGCACCAATGTCACATTACTGTAACCTCCGCACCCTCACAGTGAATGTCAAACACACAAATTGCGTCGTGATTCAATTTTAAAGGCACCAGCAGTCTTCTCTTGAAGTGACTAACTCAGCTGTCGATCAAGGATAAATGTTCTCCTGGAAGTCAAGTTGCTTTTTTCCGATGCACCAATGCCACTTAACTGTAATCCGCGCACCCTCACAGTGAATGTCGAACACACAAATTGCGTCGCGATTCAATATTACAGGCTCCAGCATACTTCTCTTGAATTGACTAACTCAGCTGTCGACCAAGGACAAATATTCTCCTCGAAGTCAAGTTGCTTGTTTCCGATGCACCAATGCCACTTTACTGTAACCCTCGCACCCTCACAGTAAATGTCGAGCACACAAATTGCGTCGCGATTCAATATTACAGGCTCCAGCAGACTTCTCATGAAGTGACTAACTCAGCTGTCGACCAAGGATAAATGTTCTCCTGGGAGTCAAGTTGCTTGTTTCCGATGCACCAATGCCACTTTACTGTAACCTTCGCACCCTCACAGTAAATGTCGAACACACAAATTTCGTCACGATTCAATATTACAGGCTCCAGCAGACTTCTCTCGAAGTGACTAACTCAGCTGTCGACCATTGATAAATGTTCTCCAGGGAGTCACGTTGCTTGTTTGCGATCCACCAATGCCACTTTACTGTATCCCTCGCACCCTCACAGTGAATGTCGAACACACGAATTGCGTCGAGATTCAATATTACAGGCTCCAGCAGACTTCTCTTGAAGTGACTAACTCAGCTGTCGACCAAGGATAAATGATCTCCTGGGAGTCAAGTTGCTTGTTTCCGATGCACCAATGCCACTTTACTATAACCGTTGCACCCACACAGTGAATGTTGAACACACAAATTGCGTCGCGATTCAATATTACAGGCTGCAGCAGACTTCTCTTGAAGTGACTAACTCAGCTGTCGACCAAGGACAAATGTTCTCCTGGGAGTGAAGTTGCTTGTTTCCGATGCACCAATGCCACTTTACTGTAACCCTCGCCCCTTATAGTGAATGTCGAACACACAAATTGCGTCGCGATTCCATATTACAGGCTCAAGCAGACATCCCTTGAAGTGACTAACTCAGCTGTCGACCAAGCATAAATGTTCTCCTTGATGTCAAGTTGCTGGTTCAGATGCAATAATGCCAATTTACTATAACTGTCACACTCTCACAGTGAATGTCAAACACACAAATTGCATCTCGATTCAATAATACAGGATCCAGCAGACTTCTTTTGAAGTGACTAACTCAGCTGTCGACCAAGGATAAATGTTCTCCTGGGAGTCAAGTTGCTTGTTTCCGATTCACCAATGCCACTATACTGTAAAATTCGCACCCTCACAGATAATGTCGAACTCACAGATTGCGTCGCAATACAATATTACAGGCTCCAGCAGACTTCTCTTGAAGTGACTAAGTCAGCTGTCGATCAAGGGTAAATGTTCTACTGGGAGTCAAGTTGCTTGTTTCCGATTCACCAATGCCACTTTACTGTAACACTCGCACCCTCACAGTGAATGTCAAACACACTAATTGTGTCGCGATTCAATTTTACAGGTGTCAGCAGACGTCTCTTGAAACGACCATTACAAGTATGGTCCCCATATAAATGTTCAGTTGAGAGTCAAGTTGCTTGTTTCCGATGCACCAATGCCACTTTACTGTAACCTTCGCTCCCTCACAGTGAATGTCGAACACACAAATTGCGTCGAGATTCAATATTACAGGCCCCAGCAGACTTCTCTTGAAGTGTCTAACTCAGCTGTCGACCAAGGATAAATGTTCTCCTGGGAGTAAGGTGCTTGTTTCCGATGCACCAATGCCACTTTACTGTAACCCTTGCACCCTCACAGTGAATGTCGAACACACAAATTGCGTCGCGATTCAATATTACAGGCTCCAGCAGGTTTCTCTTGAAGTGACTAACTCAGCTGTCGAAAAAGGATAAATGTTCTCCTGGGAGTCAAGTTGCTTTTTTCCGATGCACCAATGCCACTTTACTGTAACCCTCGCAGCCCCACAGTGAATGTTGAACACACAAATTGCGTCGCGATTCAATATTATAGGCTCCAGCAGACTTCTCTTGACGTGACTAACTCATCTGTCGACCAATTATAAATGTTCTCCTGGGAGTCAAGTTGCTTGTTTCCAATGCACCAATGCCACATTTCTATAACCCTCGCACCCTCACAGTGAATGTCGAACACACAAATTGCGTCGCGATTCAATATTACAGGGTCCAGCAGACTTCTCTAGAAGTGACTATCTCAGCTGTCGACCAAGGATAAATGTTCTCCTGGGAGTCAAGTTGCTTGTTTCCGATGCACCAATGCCACTTTACTGTAACCCTCGCACCCTATAGTGAATGTCGAACACACAAATTGCGTCGCGATTCCATATTACATGCTCAAGCAGACATCCCTTGAAGTGATTAACTCAGCCGACGACCAAGGATAAATGTTCTCCTTGGAGTCAAGTTGCTTGTTTCCGATGCACCAATGCCAATTTACTATAACCGTCACACTCTCACAGTGAATGTCAAACACACAAATTGCATCTCGATTCAATATTACAGGCTCCAGCAGACTTCTCTTCACTCTTTTCTTCTGGGAGTCAAGTTGCTTGTTTTTGATGCACCAATGTAACATTACTGTAACCTTCGCACCCTCACAGTGAATGTGGAACACACAGATTGCGTCGCATATCAATATTACAGGCTCCAGCAGACTTCTCTTGATGTGACTAACACAGTTGCTGACCAAGGATAAATTTTCTTCTGGGAGTCAGGTTGTTTGTTTCCGATGCACCAATGCCACTTTACTGTAACGTTTGCACCCTCACAGAGAATGTCGAACACACAGATCGCATCGTGATACAATATTGCAGGCCCCAGCAGACTTCTCTTGAAGAGACTAACTCAGCTGTCGACCAAGCATAAATGTTCTCCTTGGAGTCAAGTTGCTTGTTTCCGATGCAATAATGCCAATTTACTATAACCGTCACACTCTCACAGTGAATGTCGAACACACAAATTGCATCTCGATTCAATTTTACAGGCTCCAGCAGACTTCTCTTGAAGTGACTATCTCAGCTGTCGACCAAGGATAAATGTTCTCCTGGGAGTCAAGTTGCTTGTTTCCGATTCACCAATGCCACTTTTCTGTAACACTCGCACCCTCACAGTGAATGTCGAACACACAAACTGTGTCGTGATTCAAATTTACAGGTGTCAGCAGACTTCTCTTGAAACGACCATTACAAGTATGGTCCCCATATAAATGTTATGTTGAGAGTCAAGTTGCTTGTTTCCGATGCACCAATGCCACTTGACTGTAACCCTCGCACCCTCACAGTGAATGTCGAACACACAAATTGCGTCGCAATTCAATATTACAGGCTCCAGCAGACTTCTCTTGAAATGACTAACTCATCTGTCGACCAAGGATAAAAGTTGTCGTGGGAGTTAAGTTGCTTGATTCCGATGCACCAATGCCACTTTACTATTACCCTCGCACCCTCACAGTGAATGTTGAACACACAAATTGCATTGCGATTCAATATTACAGGTATCAGCAAACTTCTCATGAAACGATCATTACAGGTATGGTCCTCATATAAATGTTCTCCTGGGAGTCAAGTTGCTTGTTTCCGATGCACCAATGCCACTTTACTGTAACCCTCGCATGCTCACAATGAATGTCGAACACACAAATTGCGTCGCGAATCAATATTACAGGCTCCATCAGACTTCTCTTGAAGTGACTAACTCAGCTGTCGAGCAAGGATAAATGTTGTCCTGGGAGTCAATTTGCTTGTTTCGGATGCACCAATGCCACTTTACTGTAACCCTCACACCCTCACAGTGAATGTCGAACACACAAATTGCGTCGTGATTCAATATTACAGGCTCCAACAGACTTCTCTTGAAGTGACTAACTCAGCTGTCGACCAAGGATAAATGTTCTCCTGGCAGTCAAGTTGCTTGTTTCTATTGCACCAATGCCACTTTACTGTGACCCTCGAACCCTCACAGTGAATGTCGAACACAAAAATTGTGACGCGATTCAATATTTCAGGTGTCAACAGACTTCTCTTGAAACGACCATTACAGGTATGGTCCCCACATAAATGTTCTGTTGAGAGTCAAGTTGCTTGTTTCCGATGCACCAATGCCACTTTACTGTAACCTTCGCACCCTCACAGTGAGTGTCGAACACACAAATTGCGTCGAGATTCAATATTACAGGCCCCAGCAGACTTCTCTTGAAGTGACTAACTCAGCTGTCGACCAAGGATAAATGTTATCCTGGGAGTCAAGTTGCTTGTTTCCGATGCACCAATGCCACTTTACTGTAACCCTTGCACCCTCACAGTGAATGTCGAAGACACAAATTGCGTCGCGATTCAATATTACAGGCTCCAGCAGACTTCTCTTGAAGTGACTATCTCAGTTGTCGACCAAGGATAAATGTTCTCCTGGGAGTCAAGTTGCTTGTTTCCGATGCACCAATGCCACTTTACTGTAACTCTCGCACCCCGTAGTGAATGTCGAACACACAAATTGCGTCGCGATTCCATATTACATGCTCAAGCAGACATCCCTTGAAGTGATTAACTCAGCCGACGACCAAGGATAAATGTTCTCCTTGGGGTCAAGTTGCTTGTTTCCGATGAACCAATGCCAATTTACTATAACCGTCACACTCTCACAGGGAATGTCAAACACCCAAATTGCATCTCGATTCAATATTACAGGCTCCAGCAGACTTCTATTCACTCTTTTCTTCTGGGAGTCAAGTTGCTTGTTTTTGATGCACCAATGTAACATTACTGTAACCTTCGCACCCTCACAGTGAATGTGGAACACACAAATTGCGTCGCATATCAATATTACAGGCTCCAGCAGACTTCTCTTGAAGTGACTAACACAGTTGCTGACCAAGGATAAATTTTCTTCTGGGAGTCAAGTTGTTTGTTTCCGATGCTCCAATGCCACTTTACTGTAACGTTTGCACCCTCACAGAGAATGTCGAACACACAGATTGCATCGTGATACAATATTGTAGGCCCCAGCAGACTTCTCTTGAAGAGACTAACTCAGCTGTCGACGAAGGATAAATGTTCTCCTGGGAGTGAAGTTGCTTGTTTCCGATGCACCAATGCCACTTTACTGTAACCTTCGCACCCTCACAGTGAATGTCGAACACATGAATTGCGTTGCGATTCAATATTACAGGCTCCAGCAGACTTCTCTTGAAGTGACTAACTCGGCTGTCGACCAAGGATAAATGTTCTCCTGGGAGTCAAGTTGCTTGTTTCCGAAGCACCTATGATACATTACTGTAACCCTCACACCCTCACAGTGAATGTCAAACTCACAAATATCGTCGCGATTCGATATTAAAATCTCCAGCAAACTTCTCTTGAAGTGACTAACTCAGCTGTCGACCAAGGATAAATGTTCTCTTGGGAGTCAAGTTGCTTGTTTCCGATGCACCAATGCCACTTCACTGTAACCCTCGCACCCTCACAGTGAATGTCGAACACACAAATTGCATTACGAATCAATATTAAAGGCTCCAGCAGACTTCTCTTGGAGTGACTAACTCAGATGTCGACCAAGGATAAATGTTCCCCTGGGAGTCAAGTTGCTTATTTCCGATGCACCAATGCCACTTTACTGTAACCCTCCCACCCTCACGGTGAATGTCGAACACACAAATTGCGTCACGATTCAATATTACAGGTTCTAGCAGACTTCTCTTGTAGTGACTAACTCAGCTGTCGACCAAGGATAAATGTTCTCCTGGGAGTCAAGTTGCTTCTTTTCGATGCACCAAAGATACATTACTGTAACCCTCGCACCCTCACAGTGCATGTCGAACACACAAATTGTGTTGCGATTCAATATTACAGGTGTCAGCAGACATCTCTTGAAACGACCATTACAAGTATGGTCCCCATATAAATGTTCTGTTGAGAGTCAAGTTGCTTGTTTCCGATGCACCAATTCCACTTTACTGTAATCTTCGCACCCACACAGTGAATGTCGAACACACAAATTGCGTCGCAATTCAATATTACAGGCTCCTGCAGACTTCTCTTGAAGTGACTAACTCAGCTGTCGACCAAGGATAAATGTTCTCCTGGCAGTCAAGTTGCTTGTTTCCGATGCACCAATGCCACATTACTGTAACTCTCGCACTCACAGTGAATGACGACCACACAAATTGCGTCACGATTCAATATTACAGGCTCCAGCTGACTTCTCTTGAAGTGACTAACTCAGCTGTCGACCAAGGATAAATGTTCTCCTGGCAGTCAAGTTGCTTGTTTCCGATGCACCAATGCCACTTTACTGTAACCATCGCATCCTCACAGTGTATGTCGAACACACAAATTGTGTCGCGATTCAATATTACAGGTGTCAGCAGACATCTCTTGAACGACCATTACAAGTATGGTCCCCATATAAATGTTGTGTTGAGAGTCAAGTTGCTTGTTTCCGATCCACCAATGCCACTTTACTGTAACCTTCGCACCATCACAGTGAATGTCGAACACACAAATTTCGTCGTGATTCAATATTACAGGCTCCAGCAGAGTTATCTTGAAGTGACTAACTCAGCTGTCGACCAAGGATAAATGTTCTATTGCGAGTCAAGTTGCTTCATTCCGATGCACCAATGCCACTTTACTGTGACTCTCGCACTCACAGTGAATGACGAACACACAAATTGCGTCGCGATTCAATACTACAGGCTCCAGCAGACTTCTCTTGAAGTGACTATCTCAGCTGTCGACCATGGATAAATGTTCTCCTGGGAGTCAAGTTGCTTGTTCCCGATGCACCAATGCCACTTTACTGTAACTCTCGCACCCTCACAGTGTATGTCGAACAAACTAATTGTGTCGCGATTCAATATTACAGATGTCAGCAGACATCTCTTGAACGACCATTACAAGTATGGTCCCCATATAAATGTTCTGTTGAGAGTCAAGTTGCTTGTTTCCGATGCACCAGTGCCACTTTACTGTAACCTTCGCACCCTCACAGTGAATGTCGGACACACAAATTGCGTTGCGATTCAATATTACAGGTGTCAGCAGACATCTCTTGAACGACCATTACAATTATGGTCCCCATATAAATATTCTGTTGAGAGTGAAGTTGCTTGTTTCCGATGCACCAATGCCACTTTACTGTAACGTTCGCACCCTCTCAGTGAATGTCGGACACACAAATTGCGTCGCGATTCAATATTACAGGTGTCAGCAGATTTCTCTTGAAACGACCATTACAAGTATGGTCCCCATATAAATGTTCTGTTGAGAGTCAAGTTGCTTGTTACCGATGCACCAATGCTACTTTACTGTAATCTTCGCACCCACACAGTGAATGACAAACACACAAATTGCGTCGCGATTCAATAATACAGGTATCAGCAGACTTCTCTTGAAACGACCATTGCAGGTATGGTCCCCATATAAATGTTCTCCTGGGAGTCAAGCTGCATGTTACCGATGCACCAATGCCACTTTATTGTAACCCTCGCTCACTCACAGTGAATGTCGAACACACAAATTGCGCCGCGTTCAATATTACAGGCTCCAGCAGACTTGTCTTGAAGTGACTAACTCAGCTGTCGACCAAGGATAAATGTTCTCCTGGCAGTCAAGTTGCTTGTTTCCGATGCGCCAATGCCATTTTACTGTAACCCTCGCACCCTCACAGTGAATGTCGAACACACAAATTGCGGCGCGATTAAATATTACAGTCTCCAGCAGACTTCTCTTGAAGTGACTAACTCAGCTGTCGACCAAGTATAAATGTTCTCCTGGGAGACAAGTTGCTTGTTTCCGATGCGCCATAGCCACTTTACTGTAACCCTCGCACCCTCACAGTGAATGTCGAACACACAAACTGCGTCGCGATTCAACATTACAGGCTCCAGCACACTTCTCTTGAAGTGACTAACTCAGCTGTCGACCAAGGATAAATGTTCTCCTGGGAGGCAAGTTGCTTGTTTCCGATGCACCAATACCACTTTACTGTAACCCTCGAACCCTCACAGTGAATGTCGAACGCCCAAATTGCGTCGCGATTCAATATTTCAGGTGTCAGCAGACTTCTCTTGAAACGACCATTACAGGTATGGTCCCCATATAAATGTCCTGTTGAGAGTCAAGTTGCTTGTTTCCATTGCACCAATGCCACTTTACTGTAACCTTCGCACCATCACAGTGAATGTCGAACACACAAATTGCGTCGCGATTCAATATTACAGGCTCCAGCAGACTTATCTTGAAGTGACTAACTCAGCTGTCGACCAAAGATAAATGTTCTCCTGCGAGTCAAGTTGCTTGTTTCCGATGCACCAATGCCACTTTACTGTAACCCTCGATCCCTCACAGTGAATGTCGAACACACAAATTGCGTCGCGATACAATATTTTAGGCTCCAGCAAACTTCTCTTGAAGTGACTATCTCAGCTGTCGACCAAGGATAAATGTTCTCCTGGGAGTCAAGTTGCTTGTTTCCGATGCACCAATGTCACTTTACTGTGACCCTCGCACCCTCACAGTGTATGTCGAACACACAATTTGTGTCGCGATTCAATATTACAGGTGTCAGCAGACATTTCTTGAACGACCATTACAAGTATGGTCCCCATATAAATGTTCTGTTGAGAGTCAAGTTGCTTGTTACCGATGCACCAATGCTACTTTACTGTAATCTTCGCACCCACACAGTGAATGTCAAACACACAAATTGCGTCGCGATTCAATATTACAGGCTCCTGCAGACTTCTCTTGAAGTGACTTACTCAGCTGTCGTCCAAGGATAAATAATCTCCTGGGAGTCAAGCTGCTTGTTTCCGATGAACCAATGACACTTTACTGTAACTCTCGCACTCACAGTGAATGACGAACACACCAATTGCATCATGATTCAATATTACAGGCACAGCAGACCTCTCTTGAAGTGACTAACTCAGCTGTCGACCAAGGATAAATGTTCTCCTGGGAGTCAAGTTGCTTGTTTCCGATGCTACATTGTCACTTTACTGTAACCCTCGCACCCTCACAGTGAATGTCGAACACACAAATTGCGTCGCGATTCAATATTACAGGCTCCAGCAGACTTCTCTTGAAGTTACTATCTCAGCTGTCGACCTAGGATAAATGTTCTCCTGGGAGTCAAGTTACTTGTTTCCGATGCACCAATCCACTTTACTGTAACCCTCACACCCTCAAAGTGAATGACGAACACACAAATTGCGTCGCGATTCCATATTACAGGTATCAGCAGACTTCTCTTGAAACGACCATTGCAGGTATGGTCCCCATATAAATGTTCTCCTGGGAGTCAAGCTGCATGTTTCCGATGCACCAATGCCACTTTATTGTAACCCTCGCTCACTCACAGTGAATGTCGAACACACATATTGTGTCATGATTCAATATTACAGGTGTCAGCAGATTTCTCTTGAAACGACCATTACAAGTATGGTCGCCATATAAATGTTCTTTTGAGAGTCAAGTTGCTTGTTTCCGATGCACCAATGCCACTTTACTGTAACCCTCGCATCATCACAGTGAATGTCGAACACACAAATTGTGTCGCGATTCAATATTACAGGTGTCAGCAGCCTTCTCTTGAAGTGACTAACTCAGCAGTCGACTAAGGATAAATGTTCTCTTGGGAGTCAAGTTGCTTGTTTCCGATGCGCCATAGCCACTTTACTGTAACCCTCGCACCCTCACAGTGAATGTCAAACACACAAATTGCGTCGCGATTCACCATTACAGGCTCCAGCAGACTTCTCTTGAAGTGACTAACTCAGCTGTCGATCAAGGATAAATGTTCTCCTGCGAGACAAGTTCCTTGATTCCGATGCGCCAATGCCACTTTACTGTATCCCTCGAACCCTCACAGTGAATGTCGAACGCCCAAATTGCGTCGCGATTCAATATTTCAGGTGTCAGCAGACTTCTCTTGAAACGACCATTACAGGTATGGCCCCCATATCAATGTACTGTTGAGAGTCAAGTTGCTTGTTTCCATTACACCAATGCCACTTTACTGTAACCTTCGCACCATCGCAGTGAATGTCGAACACATAAATTGCGTCGCGATTGAATATTACAGGCTCCAGCAGACTTATCTTGAAGTGACTGAGTCAGCTGTCGACAATGGATAAATGTTCTCCTGGGAGTCAAGTTGCTTGTTTCCGATGCACCAATGCCACATTACTGTAACCCTCGATCCCTCACAGTGAATGTCGAACACACAAATTGCGTCGCGATTCAATATTACAGGCTCCAGCAGACATCTGTTGAAGTGAGTATCTTAGCTGTCGACCAAGGATAAATGTTCTCCTGGGAGTCAAGTTGCTTGTTTCCGATGCACCAATGCCACTTTACTGTAACCCTCGCACCCTCTCAGTGTATGTCGAACACACAAATTGTGTCGCGATTCAATATTACTGGTGTCAGCAGGCATCCTTGAACGACCATTACAAGTATTGTCCCCATATAAATGTTCTGTTGAGAGTCAAGTTGCTTGTTTCCGATGCACCAATGCCACTTTACTGTAACCTTCGCACCCTCACAGTGAATGTCGGACACACAAATTGCGTCGCGATTCAATATTACAGGTGTCAGTAAATTTCTCTTGAAACGACCATTACAAGTATTGTCCCCATATAAATGTTCTGTTGAGAGTCAAGTTGCTTGTTTCCGATGCACCAATTCCACTTTACTGTAATCGCCGCACCCACACAGTGAGTGTCGAACACACTAATTGCGTCGCGATTCAATATTACAGGCTCCTGCAGACTTCTCTTGAAGTGACTAACTCAGCTGTCGCCCAAGGATAAATAATCTCCTGGGAGTCAAGCTGCTTGTTTCTTATGCACCAATGCCACATTACTGTAACTCTCGCATTCACAGTGAATGACGACCACACAAATTGCGTCACGATTCAATAATACAGGCTCCAGCAGACTTCTCTTGAAATGACTAACTCAGCTGTCGACCAAGGATAAATGTTCTCCTGGGAGTCAAGTTGCTTGTTTCCGATGCACCAATGCCACTTTACTGTAACCCTCGCACCCTCACAGTGAATGTCGAACACACAAATTGCGTCGGGATTCAATATTACAGGCTCCAGCAGCCTTCTCTTGAAGTGACTAACTCGGCTGTCGACCAAGGATAAATGTTCTCCTGGGAGTCAAGTTGCTTGTTTCCGAAGCACCAATGATACATTACTGTAACCCTCAGACCCTCACAGTGAATGCCGAACACACAAATTGCGTCGCGATTCAATAATACAGGTATCAGCAGACTTCTCTTGAAACGACCATTGCAGGTATGGTCCCCATATAAATGTTCTCCTGGGAGTCAAGCTGCATGTTACCGATGCACCAATGCCACCTTATTGTAACCCTCGCTCACTCACAGTGAATGTCGAACACACAAATTGTGTCATGATTCAATATTACAGGTGTCAGCAGCCTTCTCTTGAAACGACCATTACAAGTATCGTCCCCATACAAATGTTCTGTTGAGAGTCAAGTTGCTTGTTTCCGATGCACCAATGCCACTTTACTGTAACCTTCACACCCTCACAGTGAATGTTGAACACACAAATTGCGTTGCGTTCAATATTACAGGCTCCAGCAGACTTGTCTTGAAGTGACTAACTCAGCTGTCGACCAAGGATAAATGTTCTCCTGGCAGTCAAGTTGCTTGTTTCCGATGCACCAATGCCATTTTACTGTAACCCTCGCACCCTCACAGTGAATGTCGAACACACAAATTGCGTCGCGATTCAACATTACAGGCTCCAGCACACTTCTCTTGAAGTGACTAACTCAGCTGTCGACCAAGGATAAATGTTCTCCTGGGAGGCAAGTTGCTTGTTTCCGATGCACCAATACCACTTTACTGTAACCCTCAAACCCTCACAGTGAATGTCGAACACCCAAATTGCGTCGCGATACAATATTACAGGCTCCAGCAAACTTCTCTTGAAGTGACTATCTCAGCTGTCGACCAAGGATAAATGTTCTCCTGGGAGTCAAGTTGCTTGTTTCCGATGCACCAATGCCACTTTACTGTGACCCTCGCACCCTCACAGTGTATGTCGAACACACAATTTGTGTCGCGATTCAATATTACAGGTGTCAGCAGATATCTCTTGAACGACCATTACAAGTATGGTCCCCATATAAATGTTCTGTTGAGAGTCAAGTTGCTTGTTACCGATGCACCAATGCTACTTTACTGTAGTCTTCGCACCCACACAGTGAATGTCAAACACACAAATTGCGTCGCGATTCAATATTACAGGCTCCTGCAGACTTCTCTTGAAGTGACTTACTCAGCTGCGTCCAAGGATAAATAATCTCCTGGGAGTCAAGCTGCTTGTTTCCGATGCACCAATGCCACTTTACTGTAACTCTCGCACTCACAGTGAATGACAAACACACCAATTGCATCATGATTCAATATTACAGGCTCCAGCAGACCTCTCTTGAAGTGACTAACTCAGCTGTCGACCAAGGATAAATGTTCTCCTGGGAGTCAAGTTGCTTGTTTCCAATGCTACATTGTCACTTTACTGTAACCCTCGCACCCTCACAGTGAATGTCGAACACACAAATAGTGTCGCGATTCAATATTACAGGTGTCAGCAGATATCTCTTGAACGACCATTACAAGTATGGTCCCCATATAAATGTTCTGTATAGAGTCAAGTTGCTTGTTTCCGATGCACCAATGCCACTTTACTGTAACCCTCGCATCCTCACAGTGAATGTCGAACACACAAATTGTGTCGCGATTCAATATTACAGGTGTCAGCAGCCTTCTCTTGAAGTGACTAACTCAGCAGTCGACCAAGGATAAATGTTCTCCTGGGAGTCAAGTTGCTTGTTTCCAATGCACCAATGCCACTTTACTGTAACCCTCGCACCCGCACAGTGAATGTCGAACACACAAATTGCGTCGCGATTAAATATTACAGTCTCCAGCAGCCTTCTCATGAAGTGACTAACTCAGCAGTCGACTAAGGATAAATGTTCTCTTGGGAGTCAAGTTGCTTGTTTCCGATGCGCCATAGCCACTTTACTGTAACCCTCGCACCCTCACAGTGAATGTCAAACACACAAATTGCGTCGCGATTCACCATTACAGGCTCCAGCAGACTTCTCTTGAAGTGACTAACTCAGCAGTCGACCAAGGATAAATGTTCTCCTGCGAGACAAGTTCCTTGATTCCGATGCACCAATGCCACTTTACTGTAACTCTCGAACCCTCACAGTGAATGTCGAACGCCCAAATTGCGTCGCGATTCAATATTTCAGGTGTCAGCAGACTTCTCTTGAAACGACCATTACAAGTATGGTCGCCATATAAATGTTCTTTTGAGAGTCAAGTTGCTTGTTTCCGATGCACCAATGCCACTTTACTGTAACCTTCGCACCATCGCAGTGAATGTCGAACACACAAATTGCGTCGCGATTCAATATTACAGGCTCCAGCAGACTTATCTTGAAGTGACTGACTCAGCTGTCGACTATGGATAAATGTTCTACTGGGAGTCAAGTTGCTTGTTTCCGATGCACCAATGCCACAGTACTGTAACCCTCGATCCCTCACAGTGAATGTCGAACACACAAATTGCGTCGCGATTCAATATAACAGGCTCCAGCAGACATCTGTTGAAGTGAGTATCTTAGCTGTCGACCAAGGATAAATGTTCTCCTGGGAGTCAAGTTGCTTGTTTCCGATGCACCAATGCCACTTTACTGTAACCCTCGCACCCTCACAGTGTATGTCGAACACTCAAATTGTGTCGCGATTCAATATTACAGGTGTCAGCAGACACCTCTTGAAACGACCATTACAAGTATGGTCCCCATATAAATGTTCTGTTGAGAGTCAATTTGCTTGTTTCCGATGCACCAATTCCACATTACTGTAACTCTCGCACTCACAGTGAATGACGACCACACAAATTGCGTCACGATTCAATATTACAGGCTCCTGCAGACTTCTCTTGAAGTGACTAACTCAGCTGCTGACCAAAGATAAATAATCTCCTGGGAGTCAAGCTGCTTGTTTCCGATGCACCAATGCCACATTACTGTAACTCTCGCACTCACAGTGAATGACGACCACACAAATTGCGTCACGATTCAATATTACAGGCTCCAGCAGACTTCTCTTGAAGTGACTAACTCAGCTGTCGACCAAGGATAAATGTTCTCCTGGGAGTCAAGTTGCTTGTTTCCGATGCACCAATGCCACTTTACTGTAACCATCGCATCCTCACAGTGTATGTCGAACACACAAATTGTGTCGCGATTCAATATTACAGGTGTCAGTAGACATCTCTTGAACGACCATTACAAGTATGGTCCCCATATAAATGTTGTGTTGAGAGTCAAGTTGCTTGTTTCCGATCCACCAATGCCACTTTACTGTAACCTTCACACCATCACAGTGAATGTCGAACACACAAATTGCGTCGCGATTCAATATTACAGGCTCCAGCATAGTTATCTTGAAGTGACTAACTCAGCTGTCGACCAAGGATAAATGTTCTATTGCGAGTCAAGTTGCTTGTTTCCGATGCACCAATGCCACTTTACTGTAACCCTCGCACCCTCACAGTGTATGTCGAACAAACTAATTGTGTCGCGATTCTGTATTACAGATGTCAGCAGACATCTCTTGAACGACCATTACAAGTATGGTCCCCATATCAATGTTCTGTTGAGAGTCAAGTTGCTTGTTTCCGATGCACCAGTGCCACTTTACTGTAACCTTCGCACCCTCACAGTGAATGTCGGACACACAAATTGCGTTGCGATTCAATATTACAGGTGTCAGCAGACATCTCTTGAACGACCATTACAAGTATGGTCCCCATATAAATGTTCTGTTGAGAGTCAAGTTGCTTGTTACCGATGCACCAATGCTACTTTACTGTAATCTTCGCACCCACACAGTGAATGTCAACCACACAAATTGCGTCGCGATTCAATATTACAGGCTCCTGCAGACTTCTCTTGAAGTGACTTACTCAGCTGTCGTCCAAGGATAAATAATCTCCTGGAAGTCAAGCTGCTTGTTTCCGATGCACCAATGCCACTTTACTGTGACCCTCGCACCCTCACAGTGTATGTCGAACACACAATTTGTGTCGCGATTCAATATTACAGGTGTCAGCAGATATCTCTTGAACGACCATTACAAGTATGGTCCCCATATAAATGTTTTGTTGAGAGTCAAGTTGCTTGTTACCGATGCACCAATGCTACTTTACTGTAATCTTCGCACCCACACAGTGAATGTCAAACACACAAATTGCGTCGCGATTCAATATTACAGGCCCCTGCAGACTTCTCTTGAAGTGACTTACTCAGCTGTCGTCCAAGGATAAATAATCTCCTGGGAGTCAAGCTGCTTGTTTCCGATGCACCAATGCCACTTTACTGTAACTCTCGCACTCACAGTGAATGACGAACACACCAATTGCATCATGATTCAATATTACAGGCTCCAGCAGACCTCTCTTGAAGTGACTAACTCAGCTGTCGACCAAGGATAAATGTTCTCCTGGGAGTCAAGTTGCTTGTTTCCGATGCTACATTGTCACTTTACTGTAACCCTCGCACCCTCACAGTGAATGTCGAACACACAAATTGCGTCGCGATTCAATATTACAGGCTCCAGCAGACTTCTCTTGAAGTTACTATCTCAGCTGTCGACCTAGGATAAATGTTCTACTGGGAGTCAAGTTACTTGTTTCCGATGCACCAATCCACTTTACTGTAACCCTCACACCCTCAAAGTGAATGACGAACACACAAATTGCGTCGCGATTCCATATTACAGGTATCAGCAGACTTCTCTTGAAACGACCATTGCAGGTATGGTCCCCATATAAATCTTCTCCTGGGAGTCAAGCTGCATGTTTCCGATGCACCAATGCCACCTTATTGTAACCCTCGCTCACTCACAGTGAATGTCGAACACACATATTGTGTCATGATTCAATATTACAGGTGTCAGCAGACTTCTCTTGAAACGACCATTACAAGTATGGTCGCCATATAAATGTTCTTTTGAGAGTCAAGTTGCTTGTTTCCGATGCACCAATGCCACTTTACTGTAACCCTCGAATCCTCACAGTGAATGTCGAACACACAAATTGTGTCGCGATTCAATATTACAGGTGTCAGCAGACTTCTCTTGAAGTGACTAACTCAGCAGTCGACCAAGGATAAATGTTCTCCTGGGAGTCAAGTTGCTTGTTTCCAATGCACCAATGCCACTTTACTGTAACCCTCGCACCCGCACAGTGAATGTCGAACACACAAATTGCGTCGCGATTAAATATTACAGTCTCCAGTAGCCTTCTCATGAAGTGACTAACTCAGCAGTCGACTAAGGATAAATGTTCTCTTGGGAGTCAAGTTGCTTGTTTCCGATGCGCCATAGCCACTTTACTGTAACCCTCGCACCCTCACAGTGAATGTCAAACACACAAATTGCGTCGCGATTCACCATTACAGGCTCCAGCAGACTTCTCTTGAAGTGACTAACTCAGCAGTCGACCAAGGATAAATGTTCTCCTGCGAGACAATTTCCTTGATTCCGATGCACCAATGCCACTTTACTGTAACTCTCGAACCCTCACAGTGAATGTCGAACGCCCAAATTGCGTCGCGATTCAATATTTCAGGTGTCAGCAGACTTCTCTTGAAACGACCATTACAAGTATGGTCGCCATATAAATGTTCTTTTTAGAGTCAAGTTGCTTGTTTCCGATGCACCAATGCCACTTTACTGTAACCTTCGCACCATCGCAGTGAATGTCGAACACACAAATTGCGTCGCGATTCAATATTACAGGCTCCAGCAGACTTATCTTGAAGTGACTGACTCAGCTGTCGACTATGGATAAATGTTCTCCTGGGAGTCAAGTTGCTTGTTTCCGATGCACCAATGCCACAGTACTGTAACCCTCGATCCCTCACAGTGAATGTCGAACACACAAATTGCGTCGCGATTCAATATTACAGGCTCCAGCAGACATCTGTTGAAGTGAGTATCTTAGCTGTCGACCAAGGATAAATGTTCTCCTGGGAGTCAAGTTGCTTGCTTCCGATGCACCAATGCCACTTTACTGTAACCCTCGCACCCTCACAGTGTATGTCGAACACTCAAATTGTGTCGCGATTCAATATTACAGGTGTCAGCAGACATCCTTTGAAACGACCATTACAAGTATGGTCCCCATATAAATGTTCTGTTGAGAGTCAATTTGCTTGTTTCCGATGCACCAATTCCACTTTACTGTAATCTTCGCACCCACACAGTGAATGTCGAACACACAAATTGCGTCGCGATTCAATATTACAGGCTCCTGCAGACTTCTCTTGAAGTGACTAACTCAGCTGCTGACCAAAGATAAATAATCTCCTGGGAGTCAAGCTGCTTGTTTCCGATGCACCAATGCCACATTACTGTAACTCTCGCACTCACAGTGAATGACGACCACACAAATTGCGTCACGATTCAATATTACAGGCTCCAGCAGACTTCTCTTGAAGTGACTAACTCAGCTGTCGACCAAGGATAAATGTTCTCCTGGGAGTCAAGTTGCTTGTTTCCGATGCACCAATGCCACTTTACTGTAACCATCGCATCCTCACAGTGTATGTCAACACACAAATTGTGTCGCGATTCAATATTACAGGTGTCAGTAGACATCTCTTGAACGACCATTACAAGTATGGTCCCCATATAAATGTTGTGTTGAGAGTCAAGTTGCTTGTTTCCGATCCACCAATGCCACTTTACTGTAACCTTTACACCATCACAGTGAATGTCGAACACACAAATTGCGTCGCGATTCAGTATTACAGGCTCCAGCATAGTTATCTTGAAGTGACTAACTCAGCTGTCGACCAAGGATAAATGTTCTATTGCGAGTCAAGTTGCTTGTTTCCGATGCACCAATGCCACTTTACTGTAACCCTCGATCCCTCACAGTGAATGTCAAACACACAAATTGCGTCGCGATTCAATATTACAGGCTCCAGCAGACTTCTGTTGAAGTGACTATCTCAGCTGTCGACCAAGGATAAATGTTCTCCTGGGAGTCAAGTTGCTTGTTTCCGATGCACCAATGCCACTTTACTGTAACCCTTGCACCCTCACAGTGTATGTCGAACAAACTAATTGTGTCGCGATTCTATATTACAGATGTCAGCAGACATCTCTTGGACGACCATTACAAGTATGGTCCCCATATCAATGTTCTGTTGAGAGTCAAGTTGCTTGTTTCCGATGCACCAGTGCCACTTTACTGTAACCTTCGCACCCTCACAGTGAATGTCGGACACACAAATTGCGTTGCGATTCAATATTACAGGTGTCAGCAGACATCTCTTGAACGACCATTACAAGTATGGTCCCCATATAAATGTTCTGTTGAGAGTGAAGTTGCTTGTTTCCGATGCACCAATGCCACTTTACTGTAACGTTCGCACCCTCACAGTGAATGTCGGACACACAAATTGCGTCGCGATTCAATATTACAGGTGTCAGCGGATTTCTCTTGAAACGACCATTACAAGTATGGTCCCCATATAAATGTTCTGTTGAGAGTCAAGTTGCTTGTTTCCGATGCACCAATTCCACTTAACTGTAATGTTCGCACCCACACAGTGTATGTCGAACACACAAATTGCGTCGCGATTCAATGTTACAGGCTCCTGCAGACTTCTCTTGAAGTGACTAACTCAGCTGTCGACCAAGGATAAATAATCTCCTGGGAGTCAAGCTGCTTGTTTCCGATGCACCAATGCCACTTTACTGTAACTCTCGCACTCACAGTGAATGACGACCACACAAATTGCGTCACGATTCAATATTACAGGCTCCAGCAGACTTCTCTTGAAGTGACTAACTCAGCTCTCGACCAAGGATAAATGTTCTCCTGGGAGGCAAGTTGCTTGTTTCCCATGCACTAATGCCACTTTACTGTAACCTTCGCACCCTCACAGTGAATGTCGAACACACAAATAGCGACGCGATTCAATATTACAGGCTCCAGCAGCCTTCTCCTGAAGTGACTAACTCGGCTGTCGACCAAGGATAAATGTTCTCCTGGGAGTCAAGTTGCTTGTTTCTGAAGCACCAATGATACATTACTGTAACCCTCAGACCCTCACAGTGAATGCCGAACACACAAATTGCGTCGCGATTCAATAATACAGGTATCAGCACACTTCTCTTGAAACAACCATTGCAGGTATGGTCCCCATATAAATGTTCTCCTGGGAGTCAAGCTGCATGTTTCCGATGCACCAATGCCACTTTATTGTAACCCTCGCTCACTCACAGTGAATGTCGAACACACAAATTGTGTCATGATTCAATATTACAGGTGTCAGCAGCTTTCTCTTGAAACGACCATTACAAGTATCGTCCCCATACAAATGTTCTGTTGAGAGTCAAGTTGCTTGCTTCCGATGCACCAATGCCACTTTACTGTAACCTTCACTCCTCACAGTGAATGTCGAACACACAAATTGCGTTGCGTTCAATATTACAGGCTCCAGCAGATTTGTCTTGAAGTGACTAACTCAGCTGTCGACCAAGGATAAATGTTCTCCTGGCAGTCAAGTTGCTTGTTTCCGATGCACCAATGCCATTTTACTGTAACCCTCGCACCCTCACAGTGAATGTCGAACACACAAATTGCGTTGCGATTAAATATTACAGTCTCCAGCAGACTTCGCTTGAAGTGACTAACTCAGCTGTCGACCAAGGATAAATGTTCTCCTGGGAGTCAAGTTGCTTGTTTCCGATGCGCCATAGCCACTTTACTGTAACCCTCGCACCCTCACAGTGAATGTCGAACATGCAAATTGCGTCGCGATTCAACGTTACAGGCTCCAGCACACTTCTCTTGAAGTGACTAACTCAGCTGTCGACCAAGGATAAATGTTCTCCTGGGAGGCAAGTTGCTTGTTTCCGATGCACCAATACCACTTTACTGTAACCCTCGAACCCTCACAGTGAATGTCGAACGCCCAAATTGCGTCGCGATTCAATATTTCAGGTGTCAGCAGACTTCTCTTGAAACAACCATTACAGGTATGGTCCCCATATAAATGTCCTGTTGAGAGTCAAGATGCTTGTTTCCATTGCACCAATGCCACTTTACTGTAACCTTCGCACCATCACAGTGAATGTCGAACACACAAATTGTGTCGCGATTCAATATTACAGGCTCCAGCAGACTTATCTTGAAGTGACTAACTCAGCTGTCGACCAAAGATAAATGTTCTCCTGCGAGTCAAGTTGCTTGTTTCCGATGCACCAATGCCACTTTACTGTAACCCTCGATCCCTCACAGTGAATGTCGAACACACAAATTGCATCGCGATACAATATTACAGGCTCCAGCAAACTTCTCTTGAAGTGACTATCTCAGCTGTCGACCTAGGATAAATGTTCTCCTGGGAGTCAAGTTACTTGTTTCCGATGCACCAATCCACTTTACTGTAACCCTCACACCCTCAAAGTGAATGTCGAACACACAAATTGCGTCGCGATTCAATATTACAGGTATCAGCAGACTTCTCTTGAAACGACCATTGCAGGTATGGTCCCCATATAAATGTTCTCCTGGGAGTCAAGCTGCATGTTTCCGATGCACCAATGCCACTTTATTGTAACCCTCGCTCACTCACAGTGAATGTCGAACACACATATTGTGTCATGATTCAATATTACAGGTGTCAGCAGAATTCTCTTGAAACGACCATTACAAGTATGGTCGCCATATAAATGTTCTTTTGAGAGTCAAGTTGCTTGTTTCCGATGCACCAATGCCACTTTACTGTAACCCTCGCATCCTCACAGTGAATGTCGAACACACAAATTGCGTCGCGATTCAATATTACAGGCTCCAGCAGACATATCTTGAAGTGACTGACTCAGCTGTCGACTATGGATAAATGTTCTCCTGGCAGTCAAGTTGCTTGTTTCCGATGCACCAATGCCACATTACTGTAACCCTCGATCCCTTACAGTGAATGTCGTACACACAAATTGCGTCGCGATTCAATATTACAGGCTCCAGCAGACATCTGTTGAAGTGAGTATCTCAGCTGTCGACCAAGGATAAATGTTCTCCTGGGAGTCAAGTTGCTTGTTTCCGATGCACCAATGCCACTTTACTGTAACCCTCGCACCCTCACAGTGTATGTCGAACACACAAATTGTGTCGCGATTCAATATTACTGGTGTCAGCAGGCATCTCTTGAACTACCATTACAAGTATGGTCCCCATATAAATGTTCTGTTGAGAGTCAAGTTGCTTGTTTCCGATGCACCAATGCCACTTTACTGTAACCTTCGCACCCTCACAGTGAATGTCGGACACACAAATTGAGTCGCAATTCAATATTACAGGTGTCAGTAGATTTCTCTTGAAGCGACCATTACAAGTATTGTCCCCATATAAATGTTCTGTTGAGAGTCAAGTTGCTTGTTTCCGATGCACCAATTCCACTTTACTGTAATCGCCGCACCCACACAGTGAATGTCGAACACACAAATTGCGTCGCGATTCAATATTACAGGCTCCTGCAGACTTCTCTTGAAGTGACTAACTCAGCTGTCGACCAAGGATAAATAATCTCCTGGGAGTCAAGCTGCTTGTTTCCGATGCACCAATGCCACTTTACTGTAACCCTCGCACCCTCACAGTGTATGTCGAACACACAAATTGTGTCGCGATTCAATATTACAGGTGTCAGCAGACATCTCTTGAACGACCATTACATGTATGGTCCCCATATAAAAGTCTGTTGAGAGTCAAGTTGCTTGTTTCCGATGCACCAATGCCACTTTACTGTAATCTTCGCACCCACACATTGAATGTCGAACACTCAAATTGTGTCGCGATTCAAAATTACAGGCTCCTGCAGACTTCTCTTGAAGTGACTAACTCAGCTTTCGACCAAGGATAAATAATCTCCTGGGAGTCAAGCTGCTTGTTTCTGATGCACCAATGCCACTTACTGTAACTCTCGCCCTCACAGTGAATGACGAAAACACAAATTGCATCACGATTCAATATTACAGGCTCCAGCAGTCTTCTCTTGAAGTTACAATCTCAGCTGTCGACCAAGGATAAATGTTCTCCTGGGAGTCAAGTTGCTTGTTTCCGATGCACCAAGCCACTTTACTGTAACCCTCACACCCTCACAGTGAATGTCGAATACACAAATTGCGTCGCGATTTAATATTACAGGTGTCAGCAGCCTTCTCTTGAAACGACCATTACAAGTATCGTCCCCATATAAATGTTCTCCTGGGAGTCAAGCTGCATGTTTCCGATGCACCAATGCCACTTTATTGTAACCCTCGCTCACTCACAGTGAATGTCGAACACACAAATTGTGTCATGATTCAATATTACAGGTGTCAGCAGATTTCTCTTGAAACGACCATTACAAGTATGGTCGCCATATACATGTTCTTTTGAGAGTCAAGTTGCTTGTTTCCGATGCACCAATGCCACTTTACTGTAACCCTCGCATCCTCAAAGTGAATGTCGAACACACAAATTGCGTCGCAATTCAATATTACATTCTCGAGCAGACTTCTCTTGAAGTCACTAACTCAGCTGCCGACCAAGGATAAATGTTCTCCTGGGAGTCAAGTTGCTTGTTTACGATGCACTAATGCCACTTTACTGTAACCCTCGCACCCTCACAGTGTACGTCGAACACACAAATTGTGTCGCGATTCAATATTACAGGTGTCAGCAGCCTTCTCTTGAAACGACCATTACAAGTATCGTCCCCATATAAATGTTCTGTTGAGAGTCAAGTTGCTTGTTTCCGATGCACCAATACCACTTTACTGTAACCTTCACACCCTCACAGTGAATGTCGAACACACAAATTGCGTCGGGATTCAATATTACAGGCTCCAGCAGACTTGTCTTGAAGTGACTAACTCAGCTGTCGACCAAGGGTAAAAGTTCTCCTGGCAGTCAAGTTGCTTGTTTCCGATGCACCAATGCCACTTTACCGTAACCCTCGCACCCTCACAGTGAATGTCGACACAGAAATTGCGTCGCGATTAAATATTACAGTCTCCAGCAGACTTCTCTTGAAGTGACTAACTCAGCTGTCGACCAAGGATAAATGTTCTCCTGGGAGTCAAGTTGCTTGTTTCCGATGCGCCATAGCCACTTTACTGTAACCCTCGCACCCTCACAGTGAATATCGAACACACAAATTTCGTCGCGATTCAACATTACAGGCTCCAGCAGACTTCTCTTGAAGTGACTAACTCAGCTGTCGACCAAGGATAAATGTTCTCCTGGGAGTCAAGTTGCTTGTTTCCGATGCACCAATGCCACCTTACTGTAACCCTCGCACCCTCACAGTGTATGTCGAACACACAAGTTGTGTCGCGATTCAATATTACTGGTGTCAGCAGGCATCTCTTGAACGACCATTACAAGTATGGTCCCCATATAAATGTTCTGTTGAGAGTCAAGTTGCTTGTTTCCGATGCACCAATGCCACTTTACTGTAACCTTCGCACCCTCACAGAGAATATCGGACACTCAAATTGCGTCGCGATTCAATATTACAGGTGTCAGTAGATTTCTCCTGAAACGACCATTACAAGTATGGTCCCCATATAAATGTTCTGTTGAGAGTCAAGTTGCTTGTTTCCGATGCACCAATTCCACTTTACTGTAATCGTCGCACCCACACAGTGAATGTCGAACACACAAATTGCGTCGCGATTCAATATTACAGGCTACTGCAGACTTCTCTTGAAGTGACTAACTCAGCTGTCGACCAAGGATAATTAATCTCCTGGGAGTCAAGCTGCTTGTTTCTTATGCACCAATGCCACATTACTTTAACTCTCGCACTCACAGTGAATGACGACCACACAAATTGCGTCACGATTCAATATTACAGGCTCCAGCAGACTTCTCTTGAAATGACTAACTCAGCTGTCGACCAAGGATAAATGTTCTCCTGGGAGTGAAGCTGCTTGTTTCTGATGCACCAATGCCACTTTACTGTAACCCTCGCACCCTCACAGTGAATGTCGAACACACAAATTGCGACGGGATTCAATATTACAGGCCCCAGCAGTCTTCTCTTGAAGTGACTATCTCAGCTGTCGACCAAGGATAAATGTTCTCCTGGGAGTCAAGTTGCTGGTTTCCGATGCACCAATCCACTTTACTGTAACCCTCACACCCTCACAGTGAATGTCGAACACACAAATTGTGTCACGATTCAATATTACAGGTGTCAGAATATTTCTCTTGAAACGACCATTACAAGAATGGTCCCCATATAAATGTTCTGTTGAGAGTCAAGTTGCTTGTTTCCGAAGCTCCAATGCCACTTTACTGTATCCTTCGCACCTTCAAAGTGAATGTCGAACACACAAATTGCGTCGCGATTTTATATTACAGGCTCCAGCAGACTTCTCTTGAAGTGACTAACTCAGCTATCGACCATGGATAAACGTTCTCCTGGGAGTCAAGTTGCTTGTTTCCGATGCACCAATGCCACTTTACTGTAACCTTCGCACCCTCACAGTGAATGTCGAACACACACATTGCGTCGCGATTCAATATTACAGGCTCCAGCAGCCTTCTCTTGAAATGACTAACTAGGCTGTCGACCAAGGATAAATGTTCTCCTGGGAGTCAAGTTGCTTGTTTCCGAAGCACCAATGATACATTACTGTAACCCTCAGACCCTCACAGTGAATGTCGTACACACAAATTGCGTCGCGATTCAATAATACAGGTATCAGCAGACTTTTCTTGAAACGACCATCCAGGTATGGTCCCCATATAAATGTTCTCCTGGGAGTCAAGCTGCATGTTTACGATGCACCAATGCCACTTTATTGTAACCCTCGCTCACTCACAGTGAATGTCGAACACACAAATTGTGTCATGATTCAATATTACAGGTGTCAGCAGATTTCTTTGTAACGACCATTACAAGTATGGTCGCCATATAAACGTTCTTTCGAGAGTCAAGATGCTTGTTTCCGAAGCACCAATGCCACTTTACTGTATCCTTCGCACCTTCAAAGTGAATGTCGAACACACACATTGCGTTGCGATTCAATATTACAGGCTCCAGCAGACTTCTCTTGAAGTGACTAACTCAGCTGCCGACCAAGGGTAAATGTTCTCCTGGGAGGCAAGTTGCTTGTTTCCGATGCACCAATGCCACTTTACTGTAACCCTCGAACCCTCACAGTGAATTTCGAACGCCCAAATTGCGTCGCGATTCAATATTACAGGCTCCTGCAGACTTCTCTTGAAGTGACTAACTCAGCTGTCGACCAAGGATAAATGTTCTCCTGGGAGTCAAGTTGCTTGTTTCCGATGCACCAATGCCACTTTACTGTAACCCTCGAACCCTCACAGTGAATGTCGAACGCCCAAATTGCGTCGCGATTCAATATTTCAGGTGTCAGCAGACTACTCTTGAAGTGACTATCTCAGCTGTCGACCAAGGATAAATGTTCTCCTGGGAGTCAAGTTACTTGTTTCCGATGCACCAATGCCACTTTACTGTAACCCTCGCACCCTCACAGTGTATGTCGAACACACAAATTGTATCGCGATTCAATATTACAGGTGTCAGCAGACATCTCTTGAACGACCATTACAAGTATGGTCCCCATATAAATGTTCTGTTGAGAGTCAAGTTGCTTGTTTCCGATGCACCAATGCCACTTTACTGTAATCTTCGCACCAACACAGTGAATGTCGAACACACAAATTGCGTCGCGATTCAATATTACAGGCTCCTACAGACTTCTCTTGAAGTGACTAACTCAGCTTTCGACCAAGGATAAATAATCTCCTGGGAGTTAAGCTGCTTGTCTCTCATGCGCCAATGCCACTTTACTGTAACTCTCGCACTCACAGTGAATGACGAACACACAAATTGCATCACGATTCAAAATTACAGGCTCCAGCAGACTTCTCTTGAAGTGACTAACTCGGCTGCCGACCAAGGATAAATGCTCTCCTGGGAGTCAAGTTTCTTGTTTCCGTTGCACCAATGCCACTTTACTGTAACCCTCGCACCCTCACAGTGAATGTCGAACACACAAATTGCGTCGCGATTCAATATTACAGGCTCCAGCAGTCTTCTCTTGAAGTTACTATCTCAGCTGTCGACCAAGGATAAATGTTCTCCTGGGAGTCAAGTTGCTTGTTTCCGATGCACCAAGCCACTTTACTGTAACCCTCACACCCTGACAGTGAATGTCGAACACCCAAATTGCGTCGCGATTCAATATTCCAGGTATCAGCAGACTTCTCTTGAAACGACCATTGCAGGTATGGTCCCCATATAAATGTTCTCCTGGGAGGCAAGCTGCATGTTTCCGATCCACCAATGCCACTTCATTGTAACCCTCGCTCACTCACAGTGAATGTCGAATACACAAATTGTGTCATGATCCATATTACAGGTGTCAGCAGATTTCTCTTGAAACGACCATTATAAGTATGGTCGCCATATAAATGTTCTTTTGAGAGTCAAGTTGCTTGTTTCCGATGCACCAATGCCACTTTACTGTAACCCTCGCATCCTCACAGTGAATGTCGAACACACAAATTGTGTCGCGATTCAATATTACAGGTGTCAGCAGCCTTCTCTTGATACGACCATTACAAGTATGGTCCCCATATAAATGTTCTGTTGAGAGTCAAGCTGCTTGTTCCTTATGCACCAATGCCACCTTATTGTAACCTTCGAACCCTCACAGTGAATGTCGAACACACAAATTGCGTCGCAATTCAATATTACATTCTCGAGCAGACTTCTCTTGAAGTCACTAACTCAGCTGTCGACCAAGGATAAATGTTCTCCTGGGAGACAAGTTGTTTGTTTCCGATGCACCAATGCCACTTTACTGTAACCCTCGCACCCTCACAGTTAATGTCGAACACACAAATTGCGTCGCGATTCAATATTACAGCTGTCAGCAGCCTTCTCTTGAAACGACCATTACAAGTATCGTCCCCATATAAATGTTCTGTTGAGAGTCAAGTTGCTTGTTTCCGATGCACCTATACCACTTTACTGTAAGCTTCACACCCTCACAGTGAATGTCGAACACACAAATTGCGTCGGGATTCAATATTACAGGCTCCAACAGACTTGTCTTGAAGTGACTAACTCAGCTGTCGACCAAGGATAAATGTTCTCCTGGCAGTCAAGTTGCTTGTTTCCGATGCACCAATGCCACTTTACTGTAAGCCTCGCACCCTCACAGTGAATGTCGAACACACAAATTGCGTCGCGATTAAATATTACAGTCTCCAGCAGACTTCTCTTGAAGTGACTACCTCAACTGTCGACCAAGGATAAATGTTTTCCTGGGAGTAAAGTTGCTTGTTTCCGATGCGCCATAGCCACTTTACTGTAACCCTCGCACCCTCACAGTGAATGTCGAACACACAAATTGAGTCGCGATTCAACATTACAGGCTCCAGCAGACTTCTCTTGAAGTGACTAACTCAGCTGTCGACCAAGGATAAATGTTCTCCTGGCAGTCAAGTTGCTTGTTTCCGATGCGCCAATGCCACTTTACTGTAAGCCTCGCACCCTCACAGTGAATGTCGAACACACAAATTGCGTCGCGATTAAATATTACAGACTCCAGCAGACTTCTCTTGAAGTGACTAACTCAACTGTCGACCAAGGATAAATGTTCTCCTGGGAGTCAAGTTGCTTGTTTCCGATGCACCAATGCCACTTTACTGTAACCATCGAACCCTCACAGTGAATGTCGAACGCCCAATTTGCGTCGCGATTCAATATTTCAAGTGTCAGCAGACTTCTCTTGAAACGACCATTACAGGTATGGTCCCAATATAAATGTCCTGTTGAGAGTCAAGGTGCTTGTTTCCATTGCACCAATGCCACTTTACTGTAACCTTCTCACCATCACAGTGAATGTCGAACACACAAATTGCGTCGCGATTCAATATTACAGGCTCCAGCAGACTTATCTTGAAGTGACTAACTCAGCTGTCGACAAAGGATAAATGTTCTCCTGGGAGTCAAGTTGCTTGTTTCCGATGCACCAATGCCACTATACTGTAACCCTCAATCCCTCACAGTGAATGTCGATCACACAAATTGCGTCGCGATTCAATATTACAGGCTCCAGCAGTCTTCTCTTGAAGTTTCTGTCTCAGCTGTCGACCAAGGATAAATGTTCTCCTGGGAGTCAAGTTACTTGTTTCCGATGCACCAAGCCACTTTACTGTAACCCTCACACCCTCACAGTGAATGTCGAACACACAAATAGCGTCGCGATTCAATATTACAGGTACCAGCAGACTTCTCTTGAAACGACCATTGCAGGTATGGTCCCCATATAAATGTTCTCCTGGGAGTCAAGCTGCATGTTTCCGATGCACCAATGCCACTTTATTGTAACCCTCGCTCACTCACAGTGAATGTCGAACACACAAATTGTGTCATGATTCAATATTACAGGTGTCAGCAGATTTCTCTTGAAACGACCATTACAAGTATGGTCGCCATATAAATGTTCTCCTGGGAGTCAAGTTGCTTGTTTCCGATGCACCAATGCCACTTTACTGTAACCCTCGCACCCTCACAGTGAATGTCGAACACACAAATTGCGTCGCGATTCAATATTACAGGCTCACGAGTATTCTCTTGAAGTGACTACCTCAGCTGTCGACCAAGGATAAATGTTCTCCTGGGAGTCAAGTTGCATGTTTCCCATGCACCAATGCCACTTTACTGTAACCCTCGCACCCTCACAGTGTACGTCGAACACACAAATTGTGTCGCGATTCAATATTACAGGTGTCAGCAGCCTTCTCTTGAAACGACCATTACAAGTATCGTCCCCATATAAATGTTCTGTTGAGCGTCAAGTTGCTTGTTTCCGATGCACCAATACAACTTTACTGTAACCTTCACACCCTCACAGTGAATGTCGAACACACAAATTGCGTCGCGAATCAATATTACAGGCTCCAGCAGACTTGTCTTGAAGTGACTAACTCAGCTGTCGACCAAGGATAAATGTTCTCCTGGCAGTCAAGTTGCTTGTTTCCGATGCACCAATGCCACTTTACTGTAACCCTCGCACCCTCACAGTGTACGTCGAACACACAAATTGTGTCGCGATTCAATATTACAGGTGTCAGCAGATTTCTCTTGAAACGACCATTACAAGTATGGTCGCCATATAAATGTTCTCCTGGGAGTCAAGTTGCTTGTTTCCGATGCACCAATGCCACTTTACTGTAACCCTCGCACCCTCACAGTGTATGTCGAACACACAAATTGTGTCGCGATTCAATATTACAGGGGTCAGCAGGCATCTATTGAACGACCATTACAGGTATGGTCCCCATATAAATGTTCTGTTGAGAGTCAAGTTGCTTGCTTCAGATGCACCAATGCCACTTTACTGTAGTCTTCGCACCCACACAGTGAATGTCGAACACACAAATTGCGTCGCGATTCAATATTACAGGCTCCTGCAGACTTCTCTTGAAGTGACTAACTCAGCTGTCGACCAAGAAAAATAATCTCCTGGGCGTCATGCTGCTTGTTTCCGATGCACCAATGCCACTTTACTGTAACTCTCGCACTCACAGTGAATGACGAACACACAAATTGCATCACGATTCAATATTACAGGCTCCAGCAGACTTCTCTTGAAGTGACTAACCCAGCTGTCGACCAAGGATAAATGTTCTCCTGGGAGTCAAGTTGCTTGTTTCCGATGCACCAATGGCACTTTACTGTAACCCTCGCACCCTCACAGTGAATGTCGAACACACAAATTGCGTCGCGATTAAATATTACAGTCTCCAGCAGACTTCTCTTGAAGTGACTAACTCAGCTGTCGACCAAGGATAAATGTTCTCCTGGGAGTCAAGTTGCTTGTTTCCGATGCGCCATAGCCACTTTACTGTAACCCTCGATCCCTCACAGTGAATTTCGAACACACAAATTGCGTCGCGATTCAACATTACAGGCTCCAGCAGACTTCTCTTGAAGTGACTAACTCAGCTGTCGACCAAGGATAAATGTTCTCCTGGGCGTCCAGTTCCTTGTTTCCGATGCACCAATGCCACTTTACTGTAACCCTCGAACCCTCACAGTGAATGTCGAACGCCCAAATTGCGTCGCGATTCAATATTTCAGGTATCAGCAGACTTCTCTTGAAACAACCATTACAGGTATGGTCCCCATATAAATGTCCTGTTGAGAGTCAAGATGCTTGTTTCCATTGCACCAATGCCACTTTACTGTAACCTTCGCACCATCACAGTGAATGTCGAACACACAAATTGTGTCGCGATTCAATATTACAGGCTCCAGCAGACTTATCTTGAAGTGACTAACTCAGCTGTCGACCAAAGATAAATGTTCTCCTGCGAGTCAAGTTGCTTGCTTCCGATGCACCAATGCCACTTTACTGTAACCCTCGATCCCTCACAGTGAATGTCGAACACACAAATTGCATCGCGATACAATATTACAGGCTCCAGCAAACTTCTCTTGAAGTGACTATCTCAGCTGTCGACCTAGGATAAATGTTCTCCTGGGAGTCAAGTTACTTGTTTCCGATGCACCAATCCACTTTACTGTAACCCTCACACCCTCAAAGTGAATGTCGAACACACAAATTGCGTCGCGATTCAATATTACAGGTATCAGCAGACTTCTCTTGAAACGACCATTGCAGGTATGGTCCCCATATTAATGTTCTCCTGGGAGTCAAGCTGCATGTTTCCGATGCACCAATGCCACTTTATTGTAACCCTCGCTCACTCACAGTGAATGTCGAACACACATATTGTGTCATGATTCAATATTACAGGTGTCAGCAGAATTCTCTTGAAACGACCATTACAAGTATGGTCGCCATATAAATGTTCTTTTGAGAGTCAAGTTGCTTGTTTCCGATGCACCAATGCCACTTTACTGTAACCCTCGCATCCTCACAGTGAATGTCGAACACACAAATTGCGTCGCGATTCAATATTACAGGCTCCAGCAGACATATCTTGAAGTGACTGACTCAGCTGTCGACTATGGATAAATGTTCTCCTGGCAGTCAAGTTGCTTGTTTCCGATGCACCAATGCCACATTACTGTAACCCTCGATCCCTTACAGTGAATGTCGAACACACAAATTGCGTCGCGATTCAATATTACAGGCTCCAGCAGACATCAGTTGAAGTGAGTATCTCAGCTGTCGACCAAGGATAAATGTTCTCCTGGGAGTCAAGTTGCTTGTTTCCGATGCACCAATGCCACTTTACTGTAACCCTCGCACCCTCACAGTGTATGTCGAACACACAAATTGTGTCGCGATTCAATATTACTGGTGTCAGCAGGCATCTCTTGAACTACCATTACAAGTATGGTCCCCATATAAATGTTCTGTTGAGAGTCAAGTTGCTTGTTTCCGATGCACCAATGCCACTTTACTGTAACCTTCGCACCCTCACAGTGAATGTCGGACACACAAATTGAGTCGCAATTCAATATTACAGGTGTCAGTAGATTTCTCTTGAAGCGACCATTACAAGTATTGTCCCCATATAAATGTTCTGTTGAGAGTCAAGTTGCTTGTTTCCGATGCACCAATTCCACTTTACTGTAATCGCCGCACCCACACAGTGAATGTCGAACACACAAATTGCGTCGCGATTCAATATTACAGGCTCCTGCAGACTTCTCTTGAAGTGACTAACTCAGCTGTCGACCAAGGATAAATAATCTCCTGGGAGTCAAGCTGCTTGTTTCCGATGCACCAATGCCACTTTACTGTAACCCTCGCACCCTCACAGTGTATGTCGAACACACAAATTGTGTCGCGATTCAATATTACAGGTGTCAGCAGACATCTCTTGAACGACCATTACATGTATGGTCCCCATATAAAAGTCTGTTGAGAGTCAAGTTGCTTGTTTCCGATGCACCAATGCCACTTTACTGTAATCTTCGCACCCACACATTGAATGTCGAACACTCAAATTGTGTCGCGATTCAAAATTACAGGCTCCTGCAGACTTCTCTTGAAGTGACTAACTCAGCTTTCGACCAAGGATAAATAATCTCCTGGGAGTCAAGCTGCTTGTTTCTGATGCACCAATGCCACTTACTGTAACTCTCGCCCTCACAGTGAATGACGAAAACACAAATTGCATCACGATTCAATATTACAGGCTCCAGCAGTCTTCTCTTGAAGTTACTATCTCAGCTGTCGACCAAGGATAAATGTTCTCCTGGGAGTCAAGTTGCTTGTTTCCGATGCACCAAGCCACTTTACTGTAACCCTCACACCCTCACAGTGAATGTCGAACACACAAATTGCGTCGCGATTTAATATTACAGGTGTCAGCAGCCTTCTCTTGAAACGACCATTACAAGTATCGTCCCCATATAAATGTTCTCCTGGGAGTCAAGCTGCATGTTTCCGATGCACCAATGCCACTTTATTGTAACCCTCGCTCACTCACAGTGAATGTCGAACACACAAATTGTGTCATGATTCAATATTACAGGTGTCAGCAGATTTCTCTTGAAACGACCATTACAAGTATGGTCGCCATATACATGTTCTTTTGAGAGTCAAGTTGCTTGTTTCCGATGCACCAATGCCACTTTACTGTAACCCTCGCATCCTCAAAGTGAATGTCGAACACACAAATTGTGTCGCGATTCAATATTACAGGTGTCAGCAGCCTTCTCTTGAAACGACCATTACAAGTATCGTCCCCATATAAATGTTCTGTTGAGAGTCAATTTTCTTGTTTCGTATGCACCAATGCCACTCTATTGTAACCTTCGCACCCTCACAGTGAATGTCGAACACACAAATTGCGTCGCAATTCAATATTACATTCTCGAGCAGACTTCTCTTGAAGTCACTAACTCAGCTGCCGACCAAGGATAAATGTTCTCCTGGGAGTCAAGTTGCTTGTTTACGATGCACTAATGCCACTTTACTGTAACCCTCGCACCCTCACACTGTACGTCGAACACACAAATTGTGTCGCGATTCAATATTACAGGTGTCAGCAGCCTTCTCTTGAAACGACCATTACAAGTATCGTCCCCATATAAATGTTCTGTTGAGAGTCAAGTTGCTTGTTTCCGATGCACCAATACCACTTTACTGTAACCTTCACACCCTCACAGTGAATGTCGAACACACAAATTGCGTCGGGATTCAATATTACAGGCTCCAGCAGACTTGTCTTGAAGTGACTATCTCAGCTGTCGACCAAGGGTAAAAGTTCTCCTGGCAGTCAAGTTGCTTGTTTCCGATGCACCAATGCCACTTTACCGTAACCCTCGCACCCTCACAGTGAATGTCGACACAGAAATTGCGTCGCGATTAAATATTACAGTCTCCAGCAGACTTCTCTTGAAGTGACTAACTCAGCTGTCGACCAAGGATAAATGTTCTCCTGGGAGTCAAGTTGCTTGTTTCCGATGCGCCATAGCCACTTTACTGTAACCCTCGCACCCTCACAGTGAATATCGAACACACAAATTTCGTCGCGATTCAACATTACAGGCTCCAGCAGACTTCTCTTGAAGTGACTAACTCAGCTGTCGACCAAGGATAAATGTTCTCCTGGGAGTCAAGTTGCTTGTTTCCGATGCACCAATGCCACCTTACTGTAACCCTCGCACCCTCACAGTGTATGTCGAACACACAAGTTGTGTCGCGATTCAATATTACTGGTGTCAGCAGGCATCTCTTGAACGACCATTACAAGTATGGTCCCCATATAAATGTTCTGTTGAGAGTCAAGTTGCTTGTTTCCGATGCACCAATGCCACTTTACTGTAACCTTCGCACCCTCACAGAGAATATCGGACACTCAAATTGCGTCGCGATTCAATATTACAGGTGTCAGTAGATTTCTCCTGAAACGACCATTACAAGTATGGTCCCCATATAAATGTTCTGTTGAGAGTCAAGTTGCTTGTTTCCGATGCACCAATTCCACTTTACTGTAATCGTCGCACCCACACAGTGAATGTCGAACACACAAATTGCGTCGCGATTCAATATTACAGGCTACTGCAGACTTCTCTTGAAGTGACTAACTCAGCTGTCGACCAAGGATAATTAATCTCCTGGGAGTCAAGCTGCTTGTTTCTTATGCACCAATGCCACATTACTTTAACTCTCGCACTCACAGTGAATGACGACCACACAAATTGCGTCACGATTCAATATTACAGGCTCCAGCAGACTTCTCTTGAAATGACTAACTCAGCTGTCGACCAAGGATAAATGTTCTCGTGGGAGTGAAGCTGCTTGTTTCTGATGCACCAATGCCACTTTACTGTAACCCTCGCACCCTCACAGTGAATGTCGAACACACAAATTGCGACGGGATTCAATATTACAGGCCCCAGCAGTCTTCTCTTGAAGTGACTATCTCAGCTGTCGACCAAGGATAAATGTTCTCCTGGGAGTCAAGTTGCTGGTTTCCGATGCACCAATCCACTTTACTGTAACCCTCACACCCTCACAGTGAATGTCGAACACACAAATTGTGTCACGATTCAATATTACAGGTGTCAGAATATTTCTCTTGAAACGACCATTACAAGAATGGTCCCCATATAAATGTTCTGTTGAGAGTCAAGTTGCTTGTTTCTGAAGCACCAATGCCACTTTACTGTATCCTTCGCACCTTCAAAGTGAATGTCGAACACACAAATTGCGTCGCGATTTTATATTACAGGCTCCAGCAGACTTCTCTTGAAGTGACTAACTCAGCTATCGACCATGGATAAACGTTCTCCTGGGAGTCAAGTTGCTTGTTTCCGATGCACCAATGCCACTTTACTGTAACCTTCGCACCCTCACAGTGAATGTCGAACACACACATTGCGTCGCGATTCAATATTACAGGCTCCAGCAGCCTTCTCTTGAAATGACTAACTAGGCTGTCGACCAAGGATAAATGTTCTCCTGGGAGTCAAGTTGCTTGTTTCCGAAGCACCAATGATACATTACTGTAACCCTCAGACCCTCACAGTGAATGTCGTACACACAAATTGCGTCGCGATTCAATAATACAGGTATCAGCAGACTTTTCTTGAAACGACCATTGCAGGTATGGTCCCCATATAAATGTTCTCCTGGGAGTCAAGCTGCATGTTTCCGATGCACCAATGCCACTTTATTGTAACCCTCGCTCACTCACAGTGAATGTCGAACACACAAATTGTGTCATGATTCAATATTACAGGTGTCAGCAGATTTCTTTGTAACGACCATTACAAGTATGGTCGCCATATAAATGTTCTTTCGAGAGTCAAGATGCTTGTTTCCGAAGCACCAATGCCACTTTACTGTATCCTTCGCACCTTCAAAGTGAATGTCGAACACACACATTGCGTTGCGATTCAATATTACAGGCTCCAGCAGACTTCTCTTGAAGTGACTAACTCAGCTGCCGACCAAGGGTAAATGTTCTCCTGGGAGGCAAGTTGCTTGTTTCCGATGCACCAATGCCACTTTACTGTAACCCTCGAACCTTCACAGTGAATGTCGAACGCCCAAATTGCGTCGCGATTCAATATTTCAGGTGTCAGCAGACTACTCTTGAAGTGACTATCTCAGCTGTCGACCAAGGATAAATGTTCTCCTGGGAGTCAAGTTACTTGTTTCCGATGCACCAATGCCACTTTACTGTAACCCTCGCACCCTCACAGTGTATGTCGAACACACAAATTGTATCGCGATTCAATATTACAGGTGTCAGCAGACATCTCTTGAACGACCATTACAAGTATGGTCCCCATATAAATGTTCTGTTGAGAGTCAAGTTGCTTGTTTCCGATGCACCAATGCCACTTTACTGTAATCTTCGCACCAACACAGTGAATGTCGAACACACAAATTGCGTCGCGATTCAATATTACAGGCTCCTACAGACTTCTCTTGAAGTGACTAACTCAGCTTTCGACCAAGGATAAATAATCTCCTGGGAGTCAAGCTGCTTGTCTCTCATGCGCCAATGTCACTTTACTGTAACTCTCGCACTCACAGTGAATGACGAACACACAAATTGCATCACGATTCAAAATTACAGGCTCCAGCAGACTTCTCTTGAAGTGACTAACTCGGCTGCCGACCAAGGATAAATGCTCTCCTGGGAGTCAAGTTTCTTGTTTCCGTTGCACCAATGCCACTTTACTGTAACCCTCGCACCCTCACAGTGAATGTCGAACACACAAATTGCGTCGCGATTCAATATTACAGGCTCCAGCAGTCTTCTCTTGAAGTTACTATCTCAGCTGTCGAACAAGGATAAATGTTCTCCTGGGAGTCAAGTTGCTTGTTTCCGATGCACCAAGGCACTTTACTGTAACCCTCACACCCTGACAGTGAATGTCGAACACCCAAATTGCGTCGCGATTCAATATTCCAGGTATCAGCAGACTTCTCTTGAAACGACCATTGCAGGTATGGTCCCCATATAAATGTTCTCCTGGGAGGCAAGCTGCATGTTTCCGATCCACCAATGCCACTTCATTGTAACCCTCGCTCACTCACAGTGAATGTCGAATACACAAATTGTGTCATGATCCATATTACAGGTGTCAGCAGATTTCTCTTGAAACGACCATTATAAGTATGGTCGCCATATAAATGTTCTTTTGAGAGTCAAGTTGCTTGTTTCCGATGCACCAATGCCACTTTACTGTAACCCTCGCATCCTCACAGTGAATGTCGTACACACAAATTGTGTCGCGATTCAATATTACAGGTGTCAGCAGCCTTCTCTTGATACGACCATTACAAGTATGGTCCCCATATAAATGTTCTGTTGAGAGTCAAGCTGCTTGTTCCTTATGCACCAATGCCACTTTATTGTAACCTTCGAACCCTCACAGTGAATGTCGAACACACAAATTGCGTCGCAATTCAATATTACATTCTCGAGCAGACTTCTCTTGAAGTGACTAACTCAGCTGTCGACCAAGGATAAATGTTCTCCTGGGAGACAAGTTGTTTGTTTCCGATGCACCAATGCCACTTTACTGTAACCCTCGCACCCTCACAGTTAATGTCGAACACACAAATTGCGTCGCGATTCAATATTACAGCTGTCAGCAGCCTTCTCTTGAAACGACCATTACAAGTATCGTCCCCATATAAATGTTCTGTTGAGAGTCAAGTTGCTTGTTTCCGATGCACCTATACCACTTTACTGTAAGCTTCACACCCTCACAGTGAATGTCGAACACACAAATTGCGTCGGGATTCAATATTACAGGCTCCAACAGACTTGTCTTGAAGTGACTAACTCAGCTGTCGACCAAGGATAAATGTTCTCCTGGCAGTCAAGTTGCTTGTTTCCGATGCACCAATGCCACTTTACTGTAAGCCTCGCACCCTCACAGTGAATGTCGAACACACAAATTGCGTCGCGATTAAATATTACAGTCTCCAGCAGACTTCTCTTGAAGTGACTACCTCAACTGTCGACCAAGGATAAATGTTCTCCTGGGAGTAAAGTTGCTTGTTTCCGATGCGCCATAGCCACTTTACTGTAACCCTCGCACCCTCACAGTGAATGTCGAACACACAAATTGAGTCGCGATTCAACATTACAGGCTCCAGCAGACTTCTCTTGAAGTGACTAACTCAGCTGTCGACCAAGGATAAATGTTCTCCTGGCAGTCAAGTTGCTTGTTTCCGATGCGCCAATGCCACTTTACTGTAAGCCTCGCACCCTCACAGTGAATGTCGAACACACAAATTGCGTCGCGATTAAATATTACAGACTCCAGCAGACTTCTCTTGAAGTGACTAACTCAACTGTCGACCAAGGATAAATGTTCTCCTGGGAGTCAAGTTGCTTGTTTCCGATGCACCAATGCCACTTTACTGTAACCCTCGAACCCTCACAGTGAATGTCGAACGCCCAAATTGCGTCGCGATTCAATATTTCAAGTGTCAGCAGACTTCTCTTGAAACGACCATTACAGGTATGGTCCCAATATAAATGTCCTGTTGAGAGTCAAGGTGCTTGTTTCCATTGCACCAATGCCACTTTACTGTAACCTTCGCACCATCACAGTGAATGTCGAACACACAAATTGCGTCGCGATTCAATATTACAGGCTCCAGCAGACTTATCTTGAAGTGACTAACTCAGCTGTCGACAAAGGATAAATGTTCTCCTGGGAGTCAAGTTGCTTGTTTCCGATGCACCAATGCCACTATACTGTAACCCTCAATCCCTCACAGTGAATGTCGATCACACAAATTGCGTCGCGATTCAATATTACAGGCTCCAGCAGTCTTCTCTTGAAGTTTCTGTCTCAGCTGTCGACCAAGGATAAATGTTCTCCTGGGAGTCAAGTTACTTGTTTCCGATGCACCAAGCCACTTTACTGTAACCCTCACACCCTCACAGTGAATGTCGAACACACAAATAGCGTCGCGATTCAATATTACAGGTACCAGCAGACTTCTCTTGAAACGACCATTGCAGGTATGGTCCCCATATAAATGTTCTCCTGGGAGTCAAGCTGCATGTTTCCGATGCACCAATGCCACTTTATTGTAACCCTCGCTCACTCACAGTGAATGTCGAACACACAAATTGTGTCATGATTCAATATTACAGGTGTCAGCAGATTTCTCTTGAAACGACCATTACAAGTATGGTCGCCATATAAATGTTCTCCTGGGAGTCAAGTTGCTTTTTTCCGATGCACCAATGCCACTTTACTGTAACCCTCGCACCCACACAGTGAATGTCGAACACACAAATTGCGTCGCGATTCAATATTACAGGCTCACGAGAATTCTCTTGAAGTGACTACCTCAGCTGTCGACCAAGGATAAATGTTCTCCTGGGAGTCAAGTTGCATGTTTCCCATGCACCAATGCCACTTTACTGTAACCCTCGCACCCTCACAGTGTACGTCGAACACACAAATTGTGTCGCGATTCAATATTACAGGTGTCAGCAGCCTTCTCTTGAAACGACCATTACAAGTATCGTCCCCATATAAATGTTCTGTTGAGCGTCAAGTTGCTTGTTTCCGATGCACCAATACAACTTTACTGTAACCTTCACACCCTCACAGTGAATGTCGAACACACAAATTGCGTCGCGAATCAATATTACAGGCTCCAGCAGACTTGTCTTGAAGTGACTAACTCAGCTGTCGACCAAGGATAAATGTTCTCCTGGCAGTCAAGTTGCTTGTTTCCGATGCACCAATGCCACTTTACTGTAACCCTCGCACCCTCACAGTGTACGTCGAACACACAAATTGTGTCGCGATTCAATATTACAGGTGTCAGCAGATTTCTCTTGAAACGACCATTACAAGTATGGTCGCCATATAAATGTTCTCCTGGGAGTCAAGTTGCTTGTTTCCGATGCACCAATGCCACTTTACTGTAACCCTCGCACCCTCACAGTGTATGTCGAACACACAAATTGTGTCGCGATTCAATATTACAGGGGTCAGCAGGCATCTATTGAACGACCATTACAGGTATGGTCCCCATATAAATGTTCTGTTGAGAGTCAAGTTGCTTGCTTCAGATGCACCAATGCCACTTTACTGTAGTCTTCGCACCCACACAGTGAATGTCGAACACACAAATTGCGTCGCGATTCAATATTACAGGCTCCTGCAGACTTCTCTTGAAGTGACTAACTCAGCTGTCGACCAAGAAAAATAATCTCCTGGGCGTCATGCTGCTTGTTTCCGATGCACCAATGCCACTTTACTGTAACTCTCGCACTCACAGTGAATGACGAACACACAAATTGCATCACGATTCAATATTACAGGCTCCAGCAGACTTCTCTTGAAGTGACTAACCCAGCTGTCGACCAAGGATAAATGTTCTCCTGGGAGTCAAGTTGCTTGTTTCCGATGCACCAATGGCACTTTACTGTAACCCTCGCACCCTCACAGTGAATGTCGAACACACAAATTGCGTCGCGATTAAATATTACAGTCTCCAGCAGACTTCTCTTGAAGTGACTAACTCAGCTGTCGACCAAGGATAAATGTTCTCCTGGGAGTCAAGTTGCTTGTTTCCGATGCGCCATAGCCACTTTACTGTAACCCTCGATCCCTCACAGTGAATTTCGAACACACAAATTGCGTCGCGATTCAACATTACAGGCTCCAGCAGACTTCTCTTGAAATGACTAACTCAGCTGTCGACCAAGGATAAATGTTCTCCTGGGCGTCCAGTTCCTTGTTTCCGATGCACCAATGCCACTTTACTGTAACCCTCGAACCCTCACAGTGAATGTCGAACGCCCAAATTGCGTCGCGATTCAATATTTCAGGTATCAGCAGACTTCTCTTGAAACGACCATTACAGGTATGGTCCCCATATAAATGTCCTGTTGAGAGTCAAGGTGCTTGTTTCCATTGCACCAATGCCACCTTACTGTAACCTTCGCACCATCACAGTGAATGTCGAACACACAAATCGCGTCGCGTTTCAATATTACAGGCTCCATCAGACTTATCTTGAAGTGACTAACTCAGCTGTCGACAAAGGATAAATGTTCTCCTCGGAGTCAAGTTGCTTGTTTCCGATGCACCAATGCCACTTTACTGTAACCCTCGATCCCTCACAGTGAATGTCGATCACGCAAATTGCGTCGCGATTCAATATTACAGGCTCCAGCAGACTTCTCTTGAAGTGACTATCTCAGCTGTCGACCAAGGCAAAATGTTCTCCTGGGAGTCAAGTTGCTTGTATCCGATGCACCAATGCCACTTTACTGTGACCCTCGCACCCTCACAGTGAATGTCGAACACACAAATTGCGTCGCGATTCAATATTACAGGTATCAGCAGACTTCTCTTGAAACGACCATTGCAGGTATGGTCCCCCTATAAATGTTCTCCTGGGAGTCAAGCTGCGTGTTTCCGATGCACCAATGCCACTTTACTGTAACCCTCGCATCCTCACAGTGAATGTCGAACACACAAATTGTGTCGCGATTCAATATTACAGGTGTCAGCAGCCTTCTCTTGAAACGACCATTACAAGTATCGTCCCCATATAAATGTTCTGTTGAGAGTCAAGTTGCTTGTTTCTTATGCACCAATGCCACTTTATTGTAACCTTTGCACCCTCACAGTGAATGTCGAACACACAAATTGCGTCGCAATTCAATATTACATTCTCGAGCAGAGTTCTCTTGAAGTGACTAACTCAGCTGTCGACCAAGGGTAAATGTTCTCCTGGGAGTCAAGTTGCTTGTTTCCGATGCACCAATGCCACTTTACTGTAACCCTCGCACCCTCACAGTGTATGTCGAACACACAAATTGCGTCGCGATTCAATATTACAGGCTCCAGCAGACTTCTCTTGAAGTGACTATCTCAGCTGTCGACCAAGGATAAATGTTCTCCTGGGAGTCAAGTTGCTAGTTTCCGCTTCCCAATGCCACATTACTGTAACCCTCGCACCCTCACAGTGTATGTCGAACACACAAATTGTGTCGCAATTCAATATTACAGTTGTCAGCAGACATCTCTTGAATGACCATTACAAGTATGGTCCCCATATAAATGTTCTGTTGAGAGTCAAGTTGCTTGTTTGCGATGCACCAATGCCACTTTACTGTAATCTTCGCACCCACACAGTGAATGTCGAACACACAAATTGCGTCGCGATTCAATATAACAGGCTCCTGCAGACTTCTCTTGAAGTGACTAACTCAGCTGTCGACCAAGGATAAATGTTCTCCTGGGAGTCTAGTTGCTTGTTTCCGATGCACCAATGCCACATTACTGTAACCCTCGCACCCTCACAGTGAATGTCGAACACAAATTGCGTCGCGATTCAATATTACAGGCTCCAGCAGTCTTCTCTTGAAGTTACTATCTCAGCTGTCGACCAAGGATAAATGTTCTCCTGGGAGTCAAGTTGCTTGTTTCTGATGCACCAATCCACTTTACTGCAACCCTCACACCATCACAGTGAATGTCGAACACACAAATTGTGTCGCGATTCAATATTACAAGTGTCAGAAGATTTCTCTTGAAACGACCATTACAAGAATGGTCCCCATATAAATGTTCTTTTGAGAGTCAAGTTGCTTGTTTCCGATGCACCACTGCCACTTTACTGTATCCTTTGCACCTTCAAAGTGAATGTCGAACACACCAATTGCGTCGCGATTTTATATTACAGGCTCCAGCAGACTTCTCTTAAAGTGACTAACTCAGCTTTCGATTATGGATAAATGCTCTCCTGGGAGTCAAGTTGCTTGTTTCCGATGCACCAATGCCACTTTACTGTAACCTTCGAACCCTCACTGTGAATGTTGAACACACAAATTGCGTCGCGATTCAATATTACAGGCTCCAGCAGACTTCTCTTGAAGTGACTAACTCGGCTGTCGACCAAGGATAAATGTTCTCCTGGGAGTCAAGTTGCTAGTTTCCGAAGCACCAATGATACATTACTGTAACCCTCACACCCTCACAGTGAATGTCAAACTTACAAATTGCGTCGCGATTCGATATTACAGGCTCCAGCAAACTTCCCTTGAAGTGACTAACTCAGCTGTCGAGCAAGGATAAATGTTCTCCTGGGAGTCAAGTTGCTTGTTTCCGATGCACCAGTGCCACATTACTGTATCCTTCGCACCTTCAAAGTGAATTGCGAACACACAAATTGCGTCGCGATTTTATATTAAAGGCTCCAGCAGACTTCTCTTGAAGTGACTAACTCAGCTATCGACCTTGGATAAATGTTCTCCTGGGAGTCAAGTTGCTTGTTTCCGCTGCACCAATGCCACTTTACTGTAACCCTCGCACCCTCACAGTGAATGTCGAACACACAAATCGCGTTGCGATTCAATATTACAGGTATCAGCAGACTTCTCTTGAAACGACCATTGCAGGTATGGTCCACATATAAATGTTCTCCTGTGAGTCAAGCTGCATGTTTCCGATGCACCAATGGCACTTTATTGTAACCCTCGCTCACTCACAGTGAATGTCGAACACACAAATTGTGTCATGATTCAATATTACAGGTGTCAGCAGATTTCTCTTGAAACGACGATTACAAGTATGGTCGCCATATAAATGTTCTTTTGAAAGTCAAGTTGCTTGTTTCCGATGCACCAATGCCACTTTACTGTAACCCTCGCATCCACACAGTGAATGTCGAACACACAAATTGGGTCGCAATCCAATATTTCATTCTCTAGCAGACTTCTCTTGAAGTGACTACCTCAGCTGTCGACCAAGGATAAATGCTCTCCTGGGAGTCAAGTTGCTTGTTTCCGAAGCACCAATGCCACTTTACTGTAACTCTCGCACTCACAGAGAATGTCGAACACACAACTTGCGTCGCGTTTCAATATTACAGGCTCGAGCAGACTTCTCTTGAAGTGACTAACTCAGCTGTCGACCAAGGATAAATATTCTCCTGGCAGTCAAGTTGCTTGTTTCCGATGCACCAATCCCACTTTACTGTAAACCTCGCACCCTCACAGTGAATGTCGAACACACAAATTGCGTCGCGATTAAATATTACAGTCTCCAGCAGACTTCTCCTGAAGTGACTTACTCAGCTGTCGACTAAGTATAGATGTTCTCCTGGGAGTCAAGTTGCTTGTTTCCGATGCACCAATGCCACTTTACTGTAACCCTTGCACCCTCACAGTGTATGTCGAATACACAAATTGTGTCGCGATTCAATATTACAGGTGTCAGCAGACATCTCATGAACGACCATTACAAGTATGGACCCCATATAAATGTTCTGTTGAGAGTCAAGTTGCTTGTTTCCGATGCACCAATGCCACTTTACTGTAACCTTCGCACCCTCACAGTGAATGTCGGACACACAAATTGCGTCGCGATTCAATATTACAGGTGTCAACAGATTTCTCTACAAACGACCAATACAAGTATGGTCCCCATATAAATGTTCTGTTGAGAGTCAAGTTGCTTGTTTCCGATGCACCAATACCTCTTTACTGTAACCCTCGCACCCTCACAGTGAATGTCGAACACACTAATTGCATCGCGATTCAATTTTACGGGCTCCAGCAAACTTCTCTTGAAGTGACTAACTCAGCTGTCGACCAAGGATAATTGTTCTCCTGGGAGTAAAGCTGCTTGTTTCCGATGCGCCATAGCGACTTTACTGTAACACTCGCACCCTCACAGTGAATGTCGAACACACAAATTGCGTCGCGATCCAACATTACAGGCTCCAGCAGACTTCTCTTGAAGTGACTAACTCAGCTGTCGACCATGGATAAATGTTCTCCTGGGAGTCAAGTTGCTTCTTTTCAATGCACCAAAGATACATTACTGAAATCCTCGCACCCTCAAAGTGAATGTCGAACACACAAATTGTGTCGCGATTCAATATTACAGGTGTCAGCAGACATCTCTTGAAACGACCATTACAAGTATGGTCCCCATATAAATGTTCTGTTGAGAGTCAAGTTGCTTGTTTCCGATGCACCAATACCACTTTACTGTAACCCTCGCAAACTCACAGTGAATGTCGAACACACAAATTGCGTCGCGATTCAATATTACAGGCTCCAGCAGACTTCTCTTGAAGTGACTATCTCAGCTGTCGACCAAGCGTAAATGTTCTCCTAGGAGTCAAGTTGCTTGTCTCCGATGCACCAATGCTACTTTACTGTAACCCTTGCTCCCTCACAGTGTATGTCGAATACACAAATTGTGTCGCGATTCAATATTACAGGTGTCAGCAGACATCTCTTGAACGACCATTACAAGTATGGTCCCCATATAAATGTTCTGTTGAGAGTCAAGTTGCTTGTTTCCGATGCACCAATGCCACTTTACTGTAACCTTCGCACCCTCACAGTGAATGTCGGACACACAAATTGCGTCGCGATTCAATATTACAGGTGTCAACAGATTTCTCTACAAACGACCAATACAAGTATGGTCCCCATATAAATGTTCTGTTGAGAGTCAAGTTGCTTGTTTCCGTTGCACCAATACCACTTTACTGTAACCCTCGCACCCTCACAGTGTATGTCGAACACACAAATTGTGTCGCGATTCCATATTACAGGTGTCAGCAGACATCTCTTGAAACGACCATTACAAGTATGGTCCCCATATAAATGTTCTGTTGAGAGTCAAGTTGCTTGTTTCCGATGCACCAATGCCACTTTACTGTAACCCTCGCACCCTCACAGTGTATGTCGAACACACAAATTGTGTCGCGATTCAATATTACAGGTGTCAGCAGATTTCTCTTGAAACGACCATTACAATTATGGTCCCCATATAAATGTTCTGTTGAGAGTCAAGTTGCTTGTTTCCGATGCACCAATGCCACTTTACTGTGACTCTCGCACTCACAGTGAATGACGAACACACAAATGCCGTCGCGATTCAATATTACAGGCTCCAAAGGCCTTCTCTTGAAGTGACTAACTCAGCTGTCGACCAAGGATAAATGTTGTCGTGGGAGTCAAGTTGCTTGTTTCCGATACACCAATGCCACTTTACTGTAGCTCTCGCACACACAATGAATGACGAACACACAAATTGCGTCGCGATTCAATATTTCAGGTGTCAGCAAACTTCTCTTGAACGACCATTACAGGTATGGTCCCCATATAAATGTTCTCCTGGGAGTCAAGTTGCTTGGTTCCGATTCACCAATGCCACTTTACTATAACCCTCGCACCTTCACAGTAAATGTCGTACACACAATTTGCGTCACGATTCAATATTACAGGCTCCAGCAGACTTATCTTGAAGTGACTAGTCCAGCTGTCGGCCAAGGATAAATGTTCTTCTGGGAGTCAAGTTGCTTGTTTCCGATGCACCAATGCCACTTGACTGTAACCTTCGCAGCCTCACAGTGAATGTCGAACACACAGATTGCGACGCGATACCATATTACAGGCTCCAGCAGACTTCTCTTGAAGTGACTAACTCAGATGTCGACCAAGGATAAGTATTCTCCTGGGCGTCAAGTTGCTTGTTTCCGATGCACCAATGCCACTTTACTGTAACCCTCGCACCCACACAGTGAATGTCGAACACACAAATTGTGTCACGATTCTATATTACAGGTGTCAGAACTTTTCTCTTGAAACGACCATTACAAGTATGGTCCCTTTATATTTGTTGTGTTGAGAGTCAAGTTGCTTGTTTCCGATGCACCAATGCCACTTTACTGTAACCTTCGCACCCTCACAGTGAATGTCGAACACACAAATTGCGTCATGATTCAATATTACAGGCTCCAGCAGACTTCTCTTGAAGTAACTAACTCAGCTGTCAACCAAGGATAAATATTCTCCTGGGAGTCAAGTTGCTTGTTTCCAATGCATCAATGCCACTTTACTGTAACCCTCGCTCCCTCAGAGCAAATTTCGAACACACAAATTGTGTCGCGATTCAATATTACAGGTGTCAGCAGACTTCTCTTGAAACGACCATTACAGGCATTGTCCCCATATAAATGTTCTGTTGAGCGTCTAGTCTTGTTTCAGATGCACCAATGCCACTTAACTGTAAGCTTCGCTCTCTCACAGTGAATGTCGAACACACAAATTGCGTCACAATTCAATATTACAGGCTCCAGCAGACTTCTCTTGAAGAGACTAACTCAGCTGTCGACCAAGGATAAATGTTCTCCTGGGAGTCAAGTTGCTTGTTTCCGATGCACCAATGCCACTTTACTGTTACCCTCGCACTCACAGTGAATGACGAACACACAAATTGCGTCATGATTCAATATTACAGGCTCCAGCAGACTTCTCTTGAAGAGACTAACTCAGCTGTCGACCAAGGATAAATGTTCTCCTGGGAGTCAAGTTGCTTGTTTCCGATGCACCAATGCCACTTTACTGTTACCCTCGCACCCTCACAGTGAATGTCGAACACACAAATTGCGTCGCGATTCAATATTACACGCTCCAGCAGACTTCTCTTAAAGTGACTATCTCAGCTGTCGACCAAGGATAAATGTTCTCCTGGGTGTCAAGTTGCTTGTTTCCGATGCACCAATGCCAATTTACTGTAACCCTCGCACCCTCAAAGTGTATGTCGAACACACAAATTGTGTCGCGATTCAATATTACAGGTGTCAGCAGACATCTCTTGAACGACCATTACAAGTATGGTCCCCATATACATGTTCTGTTGAGAGTCAAGTTGCTTGTTTCCGATGCACCAATGCCACTCTACTGTAACCTTCACTCCCTCACAGTGAATGTCGGACACACAAATTACGTCGCGATTGAATATTACAGGTGTCAGCAAATTTCTCTTGAAACGACCATTTCAAGTATGGTCCCCATATAAAAGTTCTGTTGAGAGTCAAGTTGCTTGTTTCCGATGCACCAATGCCACTTTACTGTGACTCTCGCACTCACAGTGAATGACGAACACACAAATTGCGTCGCGATTCAATACTACAGGCTCCAGCAGACTTCTCTCTAAGTGACTAACTCAGCTGTCGACCAAGGTTAAATGTTCTCCTGGGAGTCAAGTTGCTTGTTTCCGATGCACCAATGCCACTTTACTGTAACCATCGCAACCTCACAGTGAATGTCGATCACACAAATTGCGTCACCATTCAATATTACAGGCTCCAGCAGACTTCTCTTGAAGTGACTATCTCAGCTGTCGACCAAGAATAAATGTTCTCCTGGGAGTCAAGTTGCTTGTTTCCGATGCGCCAATGCCACTTTACTGTAACCCTCGCACCCTCACAGTGTATGTCGAACACACAAATTGTGTCGCGATTCAATATTTCAGGTGTCAGCAGACATCTCTTGAAACTACCATTACAAGTATGGTCCCCATATAAATGTTCTTTTGAGAGTCAAGTTGCTTGTTTCCGATGCACCAATGCCACTTTACTGTAACTCTCGCAGTCACAGTGAATGACGAACACACAAATTGCGTCGCTATTCAATATTACAGGCTCCAGCAGACTTCTCTTGAAGTTACTAACTCAGCTGTCGATCAAGGATAAATGTTCTCCTGGGAGTCAAGTTGCTTGTTTCCGATGCACTGATGCCACTTTACTGTAACCCTCGCACCCTCACAGTGAATGTGGAACACACAAGTTGCGTCGTGATTCAATATTACAGGCTCCAGCAGACTTCTCTTGAAGTGACTATCTCAGCTGCCGACTAAGGATCAATGTTCTCCTGGGAGTCACGTTGCTCCTTTTCGATGCACCAAACATACATTACTGAAACCCTCGCAGCCTCACAGTGAATGTCAAACACAAATTGTGTCACGATTCAATATTACAGGTGTCAGCAGACATCTCATGAAACGACCATTACAGGTATGGTCCCAATATAAATGTTCTGTTGACAGTTAAATTGCTGTTTTCCGATGCACCAATGCCAATTCACTGTAACCTTCGCACCCTTACAGTGAATGTCGAACACACAAATAGCGTCGCAATTCAATATTACAGGCTCCAGCAGACTTCTCTTGAAGTGACTATCTCAGCTGTCGACCAAGGATAAATGTTCTCCTGGGAGTCAAGTTGCTTGTTTCCGATGCACCAATGCCACTTTACTGTAATCCTCGCACCCTTACAGTGTACGTCGAACACACAAAGTGTGTCGCGATTCAATATTACAGGTGTCAGCAGCCTTCTCTTGAAACGACCATTACCATTATGGTCCCCATATAAATGTTCTTTTGAGAGTCAAGTTGCTTGTTTCCGATGCACCAATGCCACTTTACTGTAACCCTCGCACCCTCATACTGAATGTCAAGTACACAAATTGTGTCGGTATTCAATATTACAGGTGTCAGCAGACTTCTCTTGAAACGACCTTTACAAGTATGGTCCACATATAAATGTTCTGTTGAGAGTCAAGTTGCTTGTTTCCGATGCACCAATGCCACTTTACTGTAACATTCGCACCCTCACAGTGAATGTCGAACACACAAATTGCGTCGCGATTCAATATTACAGGCTCCAGCAGACTTCTCTTGAAGTGACTATCTCAGCCGTCGACCAAGGATAAATGTTCTCCTGGGAGTCAAGTTGCTTGTTTCCGATGCACCAATGCCACTTTACTGTAACCTTCGCACCCTCACAGTGAATGTCGAACACACAAATTGCGTCATGATTCAATATTACAGGCTCCAGCAGACTTCTCTTGAAGTAACTAACTCAGCTGCCGACCAAGGATAAATGTTCTCCTGGGAGTCAAGTTGCTTGTTTCCGATGCACCAATGCCACATTACTGTAACCCTCGCACCCTCACAGTGAATGTCGAACACACAAATTGTGTCACGATTCAATATTACAGGTGTCAGCAGATTTTTGTTGAAACGACCATTACAAGTATGGTCCCCATATAAATGTTCTGTTGAGAGTCAAGTTGCTTGTTTCCGATGCATCAATGCCAATTTACTGTAACACTAGCACCCTCACAGTGAATGTCGAACACACAAATTGCGTCGCGATTCAATATTACAGGCTCCAGCAGACTTCTCTTGAAGTGACTATCTCAGCTGACGACCAAGGATAAATGTTCTCCTGGGAGTCAAATTGCTTGTTTCCGATGCGCCAATGCCACTTTACTGTGACCCTCTCACCCTCACAGTGTATTTCGAACACACAAATTGTGTCGCGATTCAATATTACAGGTGTCAGCAGATTTTTCTACAAACGACCATTACAAGAATTGTCCCCTTATAAATGTTCTGTTGAGAGTCAAGTTGCTGGTTTCCGATGCACCAATGCTACTTTACTGTAACCTTCGCAACCTCACAGTGAATAACGGGCACACGAATTGCGTCGCGATTGAATAATACAGGTGTCAGCAGATTTCTCTACAAACGACCATTACAAGTATGGTTCCCATATAAATGTTCTGTTGAGAGTCAAGTTGCTTGTTTCCGATGCACCAATACCACTTTACTGTAACCATAGCACCCTCACAGTGAATGTCGAACACACAAATTGCGTCGCGATTCAATATTACAGGCTCCAGCAGACTTCTCTTGAAGTGACTAACTCAGCTGTCGATCAAGGATAAATGTCTCCTGGGAGTCAAATTGCTTGTTTCCGATGCACCAATGATACATTACTATAACCCTCGCACCCTCACAGTGAATGTGGAACACACAAGTTGCGTCGCGATTCAATATTACAGGCTCCAGCAGTCTTCTCTTGAAGTGACTATCTCAGCTGTCGACTAAGGATAAATGTTCTCCTGGGAGTCAAGTTTCTTCTTTTCGATGCACCAAACATACATTACTGAAACCCTCGCACCCTCACAGTGAATGTCGAACACACAAATTGTGTCGCGATTCAATATTACAGGCTCCAGCAGACTTCTCTTGAAGTGACTATCTCAGCTGTCGACCAATGATAAATGTTCTCCTGGGAGTCAATTTGCTTGTTTCCGATGCACCAATGCCACTTTACTGTAATCCTCGCACCCTTACAGTGTACGTCGAACACACAAAGTGTGTCGCGATTAAATATTACAGGTGTCAGCAGCCTTCTCTTGAAACGACCATTACCATTATGGTCCCCATTTAAATGTTCTTTTAAGAGTCAAGTTGCTTGTTTTCGATGCACCAATGCCACTTTACTGTAACCCTCGCACCCTCATACTGAATGTCAAGTACACAAATTGTGTCGCTATTCAATATTACAGGTGTCAGCAGACTTCTCTTGAAACGACCTTTACAAGTATGGTCCACATATAAATGTTCTGTTGAGAGTCAAGTTGCTTGTTTTAGATGCACCAATGCCACTTTACTGTAACCTTCGTACCCTCACATTGAATGTCGAACACACAAATTGCGTCGCGATTCAATATAACAGGCTCCAGCAGACTTCTCTTGCAGTGACTAATACTGCTGTCGACCAAGGATAAATGTTCTTCTGGGAGTCAAGTTGCTTTTTTCCGATGCACCAATGCCATTTTACTGTAACCCTCGCACCCTCACAGTGAGTGTCGAACACACAAATTGCGTCGCGATTCAATAATACAGGCTCCAGCAGACTTCTCTTGAAGTGACTAACTCAGCTGTCGACCAAGGATAAATAATCTCCTGGGAGTCAAGTTGCTTGTTTCCGATGCACCAATGCCACTTTACTGTAACCCTCGCACCCTCACAGTGAATGTGGAACACACAAGTTGCGTCGCGATTCAATTTTGAAGGCTCCAGCAGACTTCTCTTGTAGTGACTATCTCAGCTGTCGACCAAGGATAAATGTTCTCCTGGGTGTCAAGTTGCTTGTTTTCGATGCACCAATGCCACTTTACTGTAACCCTCGCACCCTCACAGTGTATGTCGAACACACAAATTGTGTCGCGATTCAATATTACAGGTGTTAGCAGACATCTCTTGAACGACCATTACAAGTATGGTCCCCATATAAATGTTCTGTTGAGAGTCAAGTTGCTTGTTTCCGATGCACCAATGCCACTTTATTGTAACCTTCGCACCCTCACAGTGAATGTCGGACACACAAATTGCGTCGCGATTCAATATTACAGGTGTCAGCAGACATCTCTTGAACGACCATTACAAGTATGGTCCCCATATAAATGTTCTGTTGAGAGTCAAGTTGGTTGTTTCCGATGCACCAATGCCACTTTACTGTAACTCTCGCACTCACAGTGAATGACGAACACACAAATTGCGTCGCGATTCAATATTACAGGCTCCAGCAGACTTATCTTGAAGTGACTAACTCAGCTGTCGACCAAGGATAAATGTTCTCGTGGGAGTCAAGTTGCTTGTTTCCGATGCACCAATGCCACTTTACTGTAACCATCGCACCCTCACAGTGAATGTCGAACACACAAATTGCGTCGCGATTCAATATTACAGGCTCCAGCAGACTTCTCTTGAAGTGACTATCTCAGCTGTCGACCAAGGATAAATGTTCTCCTGGGAGTCAAATTGCTTGTTTCCGATGCGCCAATGCCACTTTACTGTAACCCTCGCACCCTCACAGTGTATGTCGAACACACAAATTGTGTCGCGATTCAATATTACAGGTGTCAGCAGATTTTTCTACAAACGACCATTACAAGTATTGTCCCCATATAAATGTTCTGTTGAGAGTCAAGTTGCTTGTTTCCGATGCACCAATACCACTTTACTGTAACCTTCGCAACCTCACAGTGAATAACGGGCACACAAATTGCGTCGCGATTCAATATTACAGGTGTCAGCAGATTTCTCTACAAACGACCATTACAAATATGGTCCCCATATAAATGTTCTGTTGAGAGTCAAGTTGCTTGTTTCCGATGCACCAATGCCACTTTACTGTAACTCTCGCACTCACAGTGAATGACGAACACACAAATTGCGTCATGATTCAATATTACAGGCTCCAGCAGACTTCTCTTGAAGAGACTAACTCAGCTGTCGACCAAGGATAAATGTTCTCCTGGGAGTCAAGTTGCTTGTTTCCGATGCACCAATGCCACTTTACTGTTACCCTCGCACCCTCACAGTGAATGTCGAACACACAAATTGCGTCGCGATTCAATATTACAGGCTCCAACAGACTTCTCTTAAAGTGACTATCTCAGCTGTCGACCAAGGATAAATGTTCTCCTGGGTGTCAAGTTGCATGTTTCCGATGCACCAATGCCAATTTACTGTAACCCTCGCACCCTCACAGTGTATGTCGAACACACAAATTGTGTCGCGATTCAATATTACAGGTGTCAGCAGACATCTCTTGAACGACCATTACAAGTATGGTCCCCATATAAATGTTCTGTTGAGAGTCAAGTTGCTTGTTTCCGATGCACCAATGCCACTCTACTGTAACCTTCACTCCCTCACAGTGAATGTCGGACACACAAATTACGTCGCGATTGAATATTACAGGTGTCAGCAAATTTCTCTTGAAACGACCATTACAAGTATGGTCCCCATATAAAAGTTCTGTTGAGAGTCAAGTTGCTTGTTTCCGATGCACCAATGCCACTTTACTGTGACTCTCGCACTCACAGTGAATGACGAACACACAAATTGCGTCGCGATTCAATACTACAGGCTCCAGCAGACTTCTCTCTAAGTGACTAACTCAGCTGTCGACCAAGGTTAAATGTTCTCCTGGGAGTCAAGTTGCTTGTTTCCGATGCACCAATGCCACTTTACTGTAACCATCGCAACCTCACAGTGAATGTCGATCACACAAATTGCGTCACCATTCAATATTACAGGCTCCAGCAGACTTCTCTTGAAGTGACTATCTCAGCTGTCGACCAAGAATAAATGTTCTCCTGGGAGTCAAGTTGCTTGTTTCCGATGCGCCAATGCCACTTTACTGTAACCCTCGCACCCTCACAGTGTATGTCGAACACACAAATTGTGTCGCGATTCAATATTTCAGGTGTAAGCAGACATCTCTTGAAACTACCATTACAAGTATGGTCCCCATATAAATGTTCAGTTGAGAGTCAAGTTGCATGTTTCCGATGCACCAATGCCACTTTACTGTAACCTTCGCACCCTCACAGTGAATGTCGGACACGCAAATTGCGTCGCGATTCAATATTACAGGTGTCAGCAGATTTCTCTTGAAACGACCATTACAAGTATGGTCCCCATATAAATGTTCTTTTGAGAGTCAAGTTGCTTGTTTCCGATGCACCAATGCCACTTTACTGTAACTCTCGCAGTCACAGTGAATGACGAACACACAAATTGCGTCGCTATTCAATATTACAGGCTCCAGCAGACTTCTCTTGAAGTTACTAACTCAGCTGTCGATCAAGAATAAATGTTCTCCTGGGAGTCAAGTTGCTTGTTTCCGATGCACCAATGCCACTTTACTGTAACCATCGCACCCTCACAGTGAATGTCGAACACACAAATTGCGTCGCGATTCAAAATTACAGGCTCCAGCAGACTTCTCTTGAAGTGACTATCTCAGCTGACGACCAAGGATAAATGTTCTCCTGGGAGTCAAATTGCTTGTTTCCGATGCGCCAATGCCACTTTACTGTGACCCTCTCACCCTCACAGTGTATTTCGAACACACAAATTGTGTCGCGATTCAATATTACAGGTGTCAGCAGATTTTTCTACAAACGACCATTACAAGAATTGTCCCCTTATAAATGTTCTGTTGAGAGTCAAGTTGCTGGTTTCCGATGCACCAATGCTACTTTACTGTAACCTTCGCAACCTCACAGTGAATAACGGGCACACGAATTGCGTCGCGATTGAATAATACAGGTGTCAGCAGATTTCTCTACAAACGACCATTACAAGTATGGTTCCCATATAAATGTTCTGTTGAGAGTCAAGTTGCTTGTTTCCGATGCACCAATACCACTTTACTGTAACCATCGCACCCTCACAGTGAATGTCGATCACACAAATTGCGTCGCGATTCAATATTACAGGCTCCAGCAGACTTCTCTTGAAGTGACTAACTCAGCTGTCGATCAAGGATAAATGTCTCCTGGGAGTCAAATTGCTTGTTTCCGATGCACCAATGATACATTACTATAACCCTCGCACCCTCACAGTGATTGTGGAACACACAAGTTGCGTCGCGATTCAATATTACAGGCTCCAGCAGACTTCTCTTGAAGTGACTATCTCAGCTGTCGACTAAGGATAAATGTTCTCCTGGGAGTCAAGTTGCTTCTTTTCGATGCACCAAACATACATTACTGAAATCCTCGCACCCTCACAGTGAATGTCGAACACACAAATTGTGTCGCGATTCAATATTACAGGCTCCAGCAGACTTCTCTTGAAGTGACTATCTCAGCTGTCGACCAATGATAAATGTTCTCCTGGGAGTCAATTTGCTTGTTTCCGATGCACCAATGCCACTTTACTGTAATCCTCGCACCCTTACAGTGTACGTCGAACACACAAATTGTGTCGCGATTCAATATTACAGGTGTCAGCAGCCTTCTCTTGAAACGACCATTACCATTATGGTCCCCATTTAAATGTTCTTTTAAGAGTCAAGTTGCTTGTTTCCGATGCACCAATGCCACTTTACTGTAACCCTCGCACCCTCACAGTGAATGTCGAACACACAAATTGCGTCGCGATTCAATATTACAGGCTCCAGCAGACTTCTCTTGAAGTGACTATCTCAGCTGTCGACCAAGGATAAATGTTCTCCTGGGAGTCAAATTGCTTGTTTCCGATGCGCCAATGCCACTTTACTGTAACCCTCGCACCCTCACAGTGTATGTCGAACACACAAATTGTGTCGCGATTCAATATTACAGGTGTCAGCAGATTTTTCTACAAACGACCATTACAAGTATTGTCCCCATATAAATGTTCTGTTGAGAGTCAAGTTGCTTGTTTCCGATGCACCAATGCCACTTTACTGTAACCTTCGCAACCTCACAGTGAATAACGGGCACACAAATTGCGTCGCGATTCAATATTACAGGTGTCAGCGGATTTCTCTACAAACGACCATTACAAATATGGTCCCCATATAAATGTTCTGTTGAGAGTCAAGTTGCTTGTTTCCGATGCACCAATGCCACTTTACTGTAACTCTCGCACTCACAGTGATTGACGAACACACAAATTGCGTCATGATTCAATATTACAGGCTCCAGCAGACTTCTCTTGAAGAGACTAACTCAGCTGTCGACCAAGGATAAATGTTCTCCTGGGAGTCAAGTTGCTTGTTTCCGATGCACCAATGCCACTTTACTGTTACCCTCGCACCCTCACAGTGAATGTCGAACACACAAATTGCGTCGCGATTCAATATTACAGGCTCCAGCAGACTTCTCTTAAAGTGACTATCTCAGCTGTCGACCAAGGATAAATGTTCTCCTGGGTGTCAAGTTGCTTGTTTCCGATGCACCAATGCCAATTTACTGTAACCCTCGCACCCTCACAGTGTATGTCGAACACACAAATTGTGTCGCGATTCAATATTACAGGTGTCAGCAGACATCTCTTGAACGACCATTACAAGTATGGTCCCCATATAAATGTTCTGTTGAGAGTCAAGTTGCTTGTTTCCGATGCACCAATGCCACTCTACTGTAACCTTCACTCCCTCACAGTGAATGTCGGACACACAAATTACGTCGCGATTGAATATTACAGGTGTCAGCAAATTTCTCTTGAAACGACCATTACAAGTATGGTCCCCATATAAAAGTTCTGTTGAGAGTCAAGTTGCTTGTTTCCGATGCACCAATGCCACTTTACTGTGACTCTCGCACTCACAGTGAATGACGAACACACAAATTGCGTCGCGATTCAATACTACAGGCTCCAGCAGACTTCTCTCTAAGTGACTAACTCAGCTGTCGACCAAGGTTAAATGTTCTCCTGGGAGTCAAGTTGCTTGTTTCCGATGCACCAATGCCACTTTACTGTAACCATCGCAACCTCACAGTGAATGTCGATCACACAAATTGCGTCACCATTCAATATTACAGGCTCCAGCAGACTTCTCTTGAAGTGACTATCTCAGCTGTCGACCAAGAATAAATGTTCTCCTGGGAGTCAAGTTGCTTGTTTCCGATGCGCCAATGCCACTTTACTGTAACCCTCGCACCCTGACAGTGAATGTCGAACACCCAAATTGCGTCGCGATTCAATATTCCAGGTATCAGCAGACTTCTCTTGAAACGACCATTGCAGGTATGGTCCCCATATAAATGTTCTCCTGGGAGGCAAGCTGCATGTTTCCGATCCACCAATGCCACTTCATTGTAACCCTCGCTCACTCACAGTGAATGTCGAATACACAAATTGTGTCATGATCCATATTACAGGTGTCAGCAGATTTCTCTTGAAACGACCATTACAAGTATGGTCCCCATATAAATGTTCTTTTGAGAGTCAAGTTGCTTGTTTCCGATGCACCAATACCACTTTACTGTAACCATCGCACCCTCACAGTGAATGTCGATCACACAAATTGCGTCGCGATTCAATATTACAGGCTCCAGCAGACTTCTCTTGAAGTGACTAACTCAGCTGTCGATCAAGGATAAATGTCTCCTGGGAGTCAAATTGCTTGTTTCCGATGCACCAATGATACATTACTATAACCCCCGCACCCTCACAGTGATTGTGGAACACACAAGTTGCGTCGCGATTCAATATTACAGGCTCCAGCAGACTTCTCTTGAAGTGACTATCTCAGCTGTCGACTAAGGATAAATGTTCTCCTGGGAGTCAAGTTGCTTCTTTTCGATGCACCAAACATACATTACTGAAATCCTCGCACCCTCACAGTGAATGTCGAACACACAAATTGTGTCGCGATTCAATATTACAGGCTCCAGCAGACTTCTCTTGAAGTGACTATCTCAGCTGTCGACCAATGATAAATGTTCTCCTGGGAGTCAATTTGCTTGTTTCCGATGCACCAATGCCACTTTACTGTAATCCTCGCACCCTTACAGTGTACGTCGAACACACAAAGTGTGTCGCGATTCAATATTACAGGTGTCAGCAGCCTTCTCTTGAAACGACCATTACCATTATGGTCCCCATTTAAATGTTCTTTTAAGAGTCAAGTTGCTTGTTTCCGATGCACCAATGCCACTTTACTGTAACCCTCGCACCCTCATACTGAATGTCAAGTACACAAATTGTGTCGCTATTCAATATTACAGGTGTCAGCAGACTTCTCTTGAAACGACCTTTACAAGTATGGTCCACATATAAATGTTCTGTTGAGAGTCAAGTTGCTTGTTTCCGATGCACCAATGCCACTTTACTGTAACATTCGCACCCTCACAGTGAATGTCGAACACACAAATTGCGTCGCGATTCAATATTACAGGCTCCAGCAGACTTCTCTTGAAGTGACTATCTCAGCCGTCGACCAAGGATAAATGTTCTCCTGGGAGTCAAGTTGCTTGTTTCCGATGCACCAATGCCACTTTACTGTAACCTTCGCACCCTCACAGTGAATGTCGAACACACAAATTGCGTCATGATTCAATATTACAGGCTCCAGCAGACTTCTCTTGAAGTAACTAACTCAGCTGCCGACCAAGGATAAATGTTCTCCTGGGAGTCAAGTTGCTTGTTTCCGATGCACCAATGCCACATTACTGTAACCCTCGCACCCTCACAGTGTATGTCGAACACACAAATTGTGTCACGATTCAATATTACAGGTGTCAGCAGACATCTCTTGAACGACCATTACAAGTATGGTCCCCATATAAATGTTCTGTTGAGAGTCAAGTTGCTTGTTTCCGATGCACCAATGCCTCTTTACTGTAACCTTCGCACCCTCACAGTGAATGTCGGACACACAAATTGCGACGCGATTCAATATTACAGGTGTCAGCAGATTTCTCTTTAAAACGACCATTACAAGTATGGTCCCCATATAAATGTGCTGTTGAGAGTCAAGTTGCTTGTTTCCGATGCACCAATGCCACTTTACAGTAACTCTCGCACTCACAGTGAATGACGAACACACAAATTGCGTCGCGATTCAATATTACAGGCTCCAGCAGACTTCTCTTGAAGTGACTAACTCAGCTGTCGACCAAGGATAAATGTTCTCCTGGGAGTCAAGTAGCTTGTTTCCGATGCACCAATGCCACTTTACTGTAACCATCGCACCCTCACAGTGAATGTCGAACACACAAATTGCGTCGCGATTCAAAATTACAGGCTCCAGCAGACTTCTCTTGAAGTGACTATCTCAGCTGACGACCAAGGATAAATGTTCTCCTGGGAGTCAAATTGCTTGTTTCCGATGCGCCAATGCCACTTTACTGTAACCCTCTCACCCTCACAGTGTATTTCGAACACACAAATTGTGTCGCGATTCAATATTACAGGTGTCAGCAGATTTTTCTACAAACGACCATTACAAGTATTGTCCCCTTATAAATGTTCTGTTGAGAGTCAAGTTGCTGGTTTCCGATGCACCAATGCCACTTTACTGTAACCTTCGCAACCTCACAGTGAATAACGGGCACACGAATTGCGTCGCGATTGAATAATACAGGTGTCAGCAGATTTCTCTACAAACGACCATTACAAGTATGGTTCCCATATAAATGTTCTGTTGAGAGTCAAGTTGCTTGTTTCCGATGCACCAATACCACTTTACTGTAACCATCGCACCCTCACAGTGAATGTCGATCACACAAATTGCGTCGCGATTCAATATTACAGGCTCCAGCAGACTTCTCTTGAAGTGACTAACTCAGCTGTCGATCAAGGATAAATGTCTCCTGGGAGTCAAATTGCTTGTTTCCGATGCACCAATGATACATTACTATAACCCCCGCACCCTCACAGTGATTGTGGAACACACAAGTTGCGTCGCGATTCAATATTACAGGCTCCAGCAGACTTCTCTTGAAGTGACTATCTCAGCTGTCGACTAAGGATAAATGTTCTCCTGGGAGTCAAGTTGCTTCTTTTCGATGCACCAAACATACATTACTGAAATCCTCGCACCCTCACAGTGAATGTCGAACACACAAATTGTGTCGCGATTCAATATTACAGGCTCCAGCAGACTTCTCTTGAAGTGACTATCTCAGCTGTCGACCAATGATAAATGTTCTCCTGGGAGTCAATTTGCTTGTTTCCGATGCACCAATGCCACTTTACTGTAATCCTCGCACCCTTACAGTGTACGTCGAACACACAAAGTGTGTCGCGATTCAATATTACAGGTGTCAGCAGCCTTCTCTTGAAACGACCATTACCATTATGGTCCCCATTTAAATGTTCTTTTAAGAGTCAAGTTGCTTGTTTCCGATGCACCAATGCCACTTTACTGTAACCCTCGCACCCTCATACTGAATGTCAAGTACACAAATTGTGTCGCTATTCAATATTACAGGTGTCAGCAGACTTCTCTTGAAACGACCTTTACAAGTATGGTCCACATATAAATGTTCTGTTGAGAGTCAAGTTGCTTGTTTCCGATGCACCAATGCCACTTTACTGTAACATTCGCACCCTCACAGTGAATGTCGAACACACAAATTGCGTCGCGATTCAATATTACAGGCTCCAGCAGACTTCTCTTGAAGTGACTATCTCAGCCGTCGACCAAGGATAAATGTTCTCCTGGGAGTCAAGTTGCTTGTTTCCGATGCACCAATGCCACTTTACTGTAACCTTCGCACCCTCACAGTGAATGTCGAACACACAAATTGCGTCATGATTCAATATTACAGGCTCCAGCAGACTTCTCTTGAAGTAACTAACTCAGCTGCCGACCAAGGATAAATGTTCTCCTGGGAGTCAAGTTGCTTGTTTCCGATGCACCAATGCCACATTACTGTAACCCTCGCACCCTCACAGTGTATGTCGAACACACAAATTGTGTCACGATTCAATATTACAGGTGTCAGCAGACATCTCTTGAACGACCATTACAAGTATGGTCCCCATATAAATGTTCTGTTGAGAGTCAAGTTGCTTGTTTCCGATGCACCAATGCCTCTTTACTGTAACCTTCGCACCCTCACAGTGAATGTCGGACACACAAATTGCGACGCGATTCAATATTACAGGTGTCAGCAGATTTCTCTTTAAAACGACCATTACAAGTATGGTCCCCATATAAATGTGCTGTTGAGAGTCAAGTTGCTTGTTTCCGATGCACCAATGCCACTTTACTGTAACTCTCGCACTCACAGTGAATGACGAACACACAAATTGCGTCGCGATTCAATATTACAGGCTCCAGCAGACTTCTCTTGAAGTGACTAACTCAGCTGTCGACCAAGGATAAATGTTCTACTGGGAGTCAAGTAGCTTGTTTCCGATGCACCAATGCCACTTTACTGTAACCATCGCACCCTCACAGTGAATGTCGAACACACAAATTGCGTCGCGATTCAAAATTACAGGCTCCAGCAGACTTCTCTTGAAGTGACTATCTCAGCTGACGACCAAGGATAAATGTTCTCCTGGGAGTCAAATTGCTTGTTTCCGATGCGCCAATGCCACTTTACTGTAACCCTCTCACCCTCACAGTGTATTTTGAACACACAAATTGTGTCGCGATTCAATATTACAGGTGTCAGCAGATTTTTCTACAAACGACCATTACAAGTATTGTCCCCTTATAAATGTTCTGTTGAGAGTCAAGTTGCTGGTTTCCGATGCACCAATGCCACTTTACTGTAACCTTCGCAACCTCAAAGTGAATAACGGGCACACGAATTGCGTCGCGATTGAATTATACAGGTGTCAGCAGATTTCTCTACAAACGACCATTACAAGTATGGTTCCCATATAAATGTTCTGTTGAGAGTCAAGTTGCTTGTTTCCGATGCACCAATACCACTTTACTGTAACCATCGCACCCTCACAGTGAATGTCGATCACACAAATTGCGTCGCGATTCAATATTACAGGCTCCAGCAGACTTCTCTTGAAGTGACTATCTCAGCTGACGACCAAGGATAAATGTTCTCCTGGGAGTCAAATTGCTTGTTTCCGATGCGCCAATGCCACTTTACTGTAACCCTCTCACCCTCACAGTGTATTTTGAACATACAAATTGTGTCGCGATTCAATATTACAGGTGTCAGCAGATTTTTCTACAAACGACCATTACAAGTTTTGTCCCCTTATAAATGTTCTGTTGAGAGTCAAGTTGCTGGTTTCCGATGCACCAATGCCACTTTACTGTAACCTTCGCAACCTCAAAGTGAATAACGGGCACACGAATTGCGTCGCGATTGAATTATACAGGTGTCAGCAGATTTCTCTACAAACGACCATTACAAGTATGGTTCCCATATAAATGTTCTGTTGAGAGTCAAGTTGCTTGTTTCCGATGCACCAATACCACTTTACTGTAACCATCGCACCCTCACAGTGAATGTCGATCACACAAATTGCGTCGCGATTCAATATTACAGGCTCCAGCAGACTTCTCTTGAAGTGACTATCTCAGCCGTCGACCAAGGATAAATGTTCTCCTGGGAGTCAAGTTGCTTGTTTCCGATGCACCAATGCCACTTTACTGTAACCTTCGCACCCTCACAGTGAATGTCGAACACACAAATTGCGTCATGATTCAATATTACAGGCTCCAGCAGACTTCTCTTGAAGTAACTAACTCAGCTGCCGACCAAGGATAAATGTTCTCCTGGGAGTCAAGTTGCTTGTTTCCGATGCACCAATGATACATTACTATAACCCCCGCACCCTCACAGTGATTGTGGAACACACAAGTTGCGTCGCGATTCAATATTACAGGCTCCAGCAGACTTCTCTTGAAGTGACTATCTCAGCTGTCGACTAAGGATAAATGTTCTCCTGGGAGTCAAGTTGCTTCTTTTCGATGCACCAAACATACATTACTGAAATCCTCGCACCCTCACAGTGAATGTTGAACACACAAATTGTGTCGCGATTCAATATTACAGGCTCCAGCAGACTTCTCTTGAAGTGACTATCTCAGCTGTCGACCAATGATAAATGTTCTCCTGGGAGTCAATTTGCTTGTTTCCGATGCACCAATGCCACTTTACTGTAATCCTCGCACCCTAACAGTGTACGTCGAACACACAAAGTGTGTCGCGATTCAATATTACAGGTGTCAGCAGCCTTCTCTTGAAACGACCATTACCATTATGGTCCCCATTTAAATGTTCTTTTAAGAGTCAAGTTGCTTGTTTCCGATGCACCAATGCCACTTTACTGTAACCCTCGCACCCTCATACTGAATGTCAAGTACACAAATTGTGTCGCTATTCAATATTACAGGTGTCAGCAGACTTCTCTTGAAACGACCTTTACAAGTATGGTCCACATATAAATGTTCTGTTGAGAGTCAAGTTGCTTGTTTCCGATGCACCAATGCCACTTTACTGTAACATTCGCACCCTCACAGTGAATGTCGAACACACAAATTGCGTCGCGATTCAATATTACAGGCTCCAGCAGACTTCTCTTGAAGTGACTATCTCAGCCGTCGACCAAGGATAAATGTTCTCCTGGGAGTCAAGTTGCTTGTTTCCGATGCACCAATGCCACTTTACTGTAACCCTCGCACCCTCACAGTGTATGTCAAACACACAAATTGTGTCACGATTCAATATTACAGGTGTCAGCAGACATCTCTTGAACGACCATTACAAGTATGGTCCCCATATAAATGTTCTGTTGAGAGTCAAGTTGCTTGTTTCCGATGCACCAATGCCTCTTTACTGTAACCTTCGCACCCTCACAGTGAATGTCGGACACACAAATTGCGTCGCGATTCAAAATTACAGGCTCCAGCAGACTTCTCTTGAAGTGACTATCTCAGCTGACGACCAAGGATAAATGTTCTCCTGGGAGTCAAATTGCTTGTTTCCGATGCGCCAATGCCACTTTACTGTAACCCTCTCACCCTCACAGTGTATTTTGAACACACAAATTGTGTCGCGATTCAATATTACAGGTGTCAGCAGATTTTTCTACAAACGACCATTACAAGTATTGTCCCCTTATAAATGTTCTGTTGAGAGTCAAGTTGCTGGTTTCCGATGCACCAATGCCACTTTACTGTAACCTTCGCAACCTCAAAGTGAATAACGGGCACACGAATTGCGTCGCGATTGAATTATACAGGTGTCAGCAGATTTCTCTACAAACGACCATTACAAGTATGGTTCCCATATAAATGTTCTGTTGAGAGTCAAGTTGCTTGTTTCCGATGCACCAATACCACTTTACTGTAACCATCGCACCCTCACAGTGAATGTCGATCACACAAATTGCGTCGCGATTCAATATTACAGGCTCCAGCAGACTTCTCTTGAAGTGACTATCTCAGCTGACGACCAAGGATAAATGTTCTCCTGGGAGTCAAATTGCTTGTTTCCGATGCGCCAATGCCACTTTACTGTAACCCTCTCACCCTCACAGTGTATTTTGAACACACAAATTGTGTCGCGATTCAATATTACAGGTGTCAGCAGATTTTTCTACAAACGACCATTACAAGTATTGTCCCCTTATAAATGTTCTGTTGAGAGTCAAGTTGCTGGTTTCCGATGCACCAATGCCACTTTACTGTAACCTTCGCAACCTCAAAGTGAATAACGGGCACACGAATTGCGTCGCGATTGAATTATACAGGTGTCAGCAGATTTCTCTACAAACGACCATTACAAGTATGGTTCCCATATAAATGTTCTGTTGAGAGTCAAGTTGCTTGTTTCCGATGCACCAATACCACTTTTCTGTAACCATCGCACCCTCACAGTGAATGTCGATCACACAAATTGCGTCGCGATTCAATATTACAGGCTCCAGCAGACTTCTCTTGAAGTGACTAACTCAGCTGACGATCAAGGATAAATGTCTCCTGGGAGTCAAATTGCTTGTTTCCGATGCACCAATGATACATTACTATAACCGTCGCACCCTCACAGTGAATGTGGAACACACAAGTTGCGTCGCGATTCAATATTACAGGCTCCAGCAGACTTCTCTTGAAGTGACTATCTCAGCTGTCGACTAAGGATAAATGTTCTCCTGGGAGTCAAGTTGCTTCTTTTCGATGCACCAAACATACATTACTGAAACCCTCGCACCCTCACAGTGAATGTCGAACACACAAATTGTGTCGCGATTCAATATTACAGGTGTCAGCAGACATCTCTTGAAACGACCATTACAGGTATGGTCCCCATATAAATGTTCTGTTGACAGTCAAGTTGCTTGTTTCCGATGAACCAATGCCACTTCACTGTAACCTTCGCACCCTCACAGTGAATGTCGAACACACAAATTGCAACGCGATTCAATATTACAGGTGTCAGCAGATTTCTCTTGAAACGACCATTACAAGTATGGTCCCCATATAAATGTTCTGTTGAGAGTCAAGTTGCTTGTTTGCGATGCACCAATGCCACTATACTGTAACTCTCGCACTCACAGTGAATGACGAACACACAAATTGCGTCGCGATTCTATATTACAAGCTCCAGCAGACTTCTCTTTAAGTGACTATCTCAGCTGTCGACCAAGGATAAATGTTCTCCTGGGAGTCAAGTTGCTTGTTTCCGATGCACCAATGCCATTTTACTGTAACCCTCGCACCCTCACAGTGAATGTCGAACACACAAATTGCGTCGCGATTCAATATTACAGGTGTCAGCAGCCTTCTCTTGAAACGACCATTACCATTATGGTCCCCATATAAATGTTCTTTTGAGAGTCAAGTTGCTTGTTTCCGATGCACCAATGCCACTTTACTGTAACCCTCGCACCCTCATACTGAATGTCAAGTACACAAATTGTGTCGGTATTCAATATTACAGGTGTCAGCAGACTTCTCTTGAAACGACCTTTACAAGTATGGTCCACATATAAATGTTCTGTTGAGAGTCAAGTTGCTTGTTTCCGATGCACCAATGCCACTTTACTGTAACATTCGCACCCTCACAGTGAATGTCGAACACACAAATTGCGTCGCGATTCAATATTACAGGCACCAGCAGACTTCCCTTGAAGTAACTATCTCAGCTGTCGACCAATGATAAATGTTCTCCTGGGAGTCAAGTTGCTTGTTTCCGATGCACCAATCAACTTTACTGAACCCTCGCACCCTCACAGTGAATGTCGAACACACAAATTGTGTCACGATTCAATATTACAGGTGTCAGAAAATTTCTCTTGAAACGACCACTACCAGTATGGTCCCCATATAAATGTTCTTTTGAGAGTCAAGTTCCGTGTTTCCGATGCACCAATGCCACTTTAATGTAACCCTCGCACACTCATACTGAATGTCAAGTACACAAATTGTGTCGCTATCAATATTACAGGTGTCAGCAGACTTCTCTTGAAACGACCATTACAAGTATGGTCCACATATAAATGTTCTGTTGAGAGTCAAGTTGCTTGTTTCCGATGCACCAATGCCACTTTACTGTAACCCTCGCACCCTCTCAGTGAATGTGGAACACACAAATTGCGTCGCGATTCAATATTACAGGCTCCAGCAGATTTCTCTTGAAGTGACTATCTCAGCTGTCGACCAAGGATAAATGTTCTCCTGGGAGTCAAGTTGCTTGTTTCCGATGCACCAATGCCAGTTTACTGTAACCCTCGAACCCTCATAGTGTATGTCGAACGCACAAATTGCGACGCGATTCAATATTTCAGGTGTCAGCAAACTTCTCTTGAAACTTCCATTACATGTATGGTCCCCATATAAATGTTCTCCTGGGAGTCAAGTTGCTTGGTTCCGATGCACCAATACCACTTTACTATAACCCTCGCACCCTCACAGTAAATGTAGAGCAAACAATTTACGTCGCGATTCAATATTACAGGCTCCAGGAGACTTATCTTGAAGTGACTAACCCAGCTGTCGACCAAGGATAAATGTTCTTCTGGGAGTCAAGTTGCTTGTTTCCGATGCACCAATGCCACTTTACTGTAACCTTCGCACCCTCACAGTGAATGTCGAACACACAGATTGCTACGCGATACAATATTACAGGCTCCAGCAGACCTCTCTTGAAGTGACTAACTCAGATGTCGACCAAGGATAAATATTCTCCTGGGAGTCAAGTTGCTTGTTTCCGATGCACCAATGCCACTTTACTGTAACCCTCGCACCCACACAGTGAATCTCGAACACACAAATTGTGTCACGATTTAATATTACAGGTGTCAGCAGACTTTTCTTGATACGACCATTACAAGTATGGTCCCCATATAAATGTTCTGTTGAGAGTCAAGTTGCTTGTTTCTGAAGCACCAATGCCACTTTACTGTAACATTCGCACCCTCACAGTGAATGTCGAACACATAAATTGCTACACGATACAATATTACAGGCTCCTGCAGACTTCTCTTGAAGTGACTATCTCAGCTGTCGACCAAAGATAAATGATCTCCTGGGAGTCAAGTTGCTTGTTTCCGATGCGCCAATGCCACTTTACAATAACCCTCGCACCCTCACAGTGTATGTCGAACACACAAATTGTGTCGCGATTCAATATTACAGGTGTCAGCAGACTTCTCTACAAACGACCATTACAAGTATTGTCTACATATAAATGTTCTGTAGAGTGTCAAGTTGCTTGTTTCCGAAGCACCAATGCCACTTTACTGTAACCTTCGCAACCTCACAGTGAATAACAGGCACACAAATTGCGTCGCGATTCAATATTACAGGTGTCAGCAGATTTCTCTACAAACGACCATTACAAGTATGGTCCCCATATAAAAGTTCTGTTGAGAGTCAAGTTGCTTGTTTCCGATGCACCAATGCCACTTTACTGTAACTCTTGCACTCACAGTGAATGACGAACACACAAATTGCGTCGCGATTCAATATTACAGGCTCCAACAGACTTCTCTTGAAGTGACTAACTCAGCTGTCGATCAAGGATAAATGTTCTCCTGGGAGTCAAGTTGCTTGTTTCCGATGCACCAATGCCACTTTACTGTAACCCTCGCACCCTCACAGTGAATGTCGAACACACAAATAGCGTCGCGATTCAATATTACAGGCTCCAGCAGACTTCTCTTGAAGTGACTATCTCAGCTGTCGACCAAGGATAAATGTTCTCCTGGGAGTCAAGTTGCTTGTTTCCGATGCCCCAATGCCACTTTACTGTAACCCTTGCAACCTCACAGTGTATGTCGAACACACAAATTGTGTCGCGATTCAATATTACAGGTGTCAGCAGACACCTCTTGAACGACCATTACAAGTATGGTCCCCATATAAATGTTCTGTTGAGAGTCAAGTTGCTTGTTTCCGATGCACCAATGCCACTTTACTGTAACCTTCGCACCCTCACAGTGAATGTCGGACACACAAATTGCGTCGCGATTCAATATTACAGGTGTCAGCAAATTTCTCTTGAAACGACAATTACAAGTATGGTCCCCATATAAATGTTCTGTTGAGAGTGAAGTTGCTTGTTTGCGATGCACCAATGCCAATTTACTGTAACTCTCGCACTCACAGTGAATGACGAACACACAAATTGCGTCGCGATTCAATATTACAGGCTCCAGCAGACTTCTCTTGAATTGACTAACTCAGCTGTCGACCAAGGATAAAAGTTCTCCTGGGAGTCAAGTTGCTTGTTTCCGATGCACCAATGCCACTTTGCTGTAACCTTCGCACCCTCACAGTGTATGTCGGACACGCAAATTGCAACGCGATTCAATATTACAGGTGTCAGCAGATTTCTCTTGGAACGACCATTACAAGTATGGTCCCCATATAAATGTTTTAATGAGAGTCAAGTTGCTTGTTTCCGATGCACCAAAGCCACTTTAATGTAACTCTCGCACTCACAGTGAATGATGAACACACAAATTGCGTCGCGATTCAATATTACAGGCTCCAGCAGACTTCTCTTGAAGTGACAAACTCAGCTGTCGATCAAGGATAAATGTTCTCCTGGGAGCTAAGTTGCTTGTTTCCGATGCACCAATGCCACTTTACTGTAACCCTCGCACCCTCACAGTGAATGTGGAACACACAAGTTGCGTCGCGATTCAATATTACAGGCTCCAGCAGACTTCTCTTGAAGTGACTATCTCAGCTGTCGACCAAGGATAATTGTTCTCCTGGGAGTCAAGTTGCTTGTTTCTGATGCACCAATGCCACTTTACTGAAACCCTCGCACCCTCACAGTGAATGTCGAACACACAAATTGCATCGCGATTCAATATTACAGGTTCCAGCAGACTTCTCTTGAAGTGACTATCTCAGCTGTCGACCAAGGATAAATGTTCTCCTGGGAGTCAAGTTGCTTGTTTCCGATGCACCAATCCACTTTACTGTAACCCTCGCACCCTCACAGTGAATGTCGAAAACACAGATTGTGTCACAATTCAATATTACAGGTGTCAGAAAATTTCTCTTGAAACGACCATTACCAGTATGGGCCCCAAATAAATGTTCTTTTGAGAGTCAAGTTGCTTGTTTCCGATGCACCAATGCCACTTTACTGTAACCCTCGCACCCTCACAGTGAATGTCGAACACACAAATTGCGTCGCGATTCAATATTACAGGCTCCAGCAGACTTCTCTTGAAGTGACTATCTCAGCTGTCGTCCAAGGATAAATGTTCTCCTGGGAGTCAAGTTGCTTGTTTCCGATGCACCAATGCCACTTTACTGTAACCCTCGAACCCTCACAGTGTATGTCGAACGCACAAATTGCGACGCGATTCAATATTTCAGGTGTCAGCAAACTTCTCTTGAAACGACCATTACAGGTATGGTCCCCATATAAATGTTCTGTTGACAGTCAAGTTGCTTGTTTCCGATGCACCAATGCCACTTCACTGTAACCTACGCACCCTCACAGTGAATGTCGAACACACAAATTGCAACGCGATTCAGTATTACAGGTGTCAGCAGATTTCTCTTGAAACGACCATTACAAGTATGGTCCCCATATAAATGTTCTGTTGAGAGTCAAGTTGCTTGTTTCCGATGCACCAATGCCACTTTACTGTAACTCGCGCACTCACAGTGAATGACGAACACACAAATTCCGTCGCGATTCAATATTACAAGCTCCAGCAGACTTCTCTTGAAGTGACTAACTCAGCTGTCGACCAAGGATAAATGTTCTCCTGGGAGTCAAGTTGCTTGTTTCCGAAGCACCAATGCCACTTTACTGTATTCCTCGCACCCTCACAGTGAATGTCGAACACACAAATTGCATCGCGATTCAATATTACAGGCTCCAGCAGACTTCTCTTGAAGTGACTATCTCAGCTTTCGACCAAGGATAAATGTTCTCCGGGGAGTCAAGATGCTTGTTTCCGATGCACCAATCCACTTTACTGTAACCCTCGCACCCTCACAGTGAATGTCGAACACACAAATTGTGTCACGATTCAATAATACAGGTGTCAGAAAATTTCTCTTGAAACGACCATTACCAGTATGGTCCCCACATAAATGTTCTTTTGAGAGTCAAGTTGCTTGTTTCCGATGCACCAATGCCACTTTACTGTAACCCTCAGACCCTCATACTGAATGTCAAGTACACAAATAGTGTCGCTATTCAATATTACAGGTGTCAGCAGACTTCTCTTGAAACGACCATTACAAGTATGGTCCACATATAAATGTTCTGTTGAGAGTCAAGTTGCTTGTTTCCGATGCACCAATGCCACTTTACTGTAACCCTCGCACCCTCACAGTGAATGTCGAACACACAAATTGCGTCGCGATTCAATATTACAGGCTCCAGCAGACTTCTCTTGAAGTGACTATCTCAGCTGTCGACCAAGGATAAATGTTCTTCTGGGAGTCAAGTTGCTTGTTTCCGATGCACCAATGCCACTTTACTGTAACCCTCGCACCCACTCAGTGAATGTCGAACACACAAATTGTGTCACGATTTAATATTACAGCTGTCAGAAGATTTCACTTGAAACGACCATTACAAGTATGGTCCCTTTATAAATGTTCTCTTGAGAGTCAAGTTGTTCGTTTCCGATGTACCAATGCCACTTTACTGTAATCTTCGCACCCTCACAGTGAATGTCGAACACACAAATTGCGTCATGATTCAATATTACTAGCTCCAGCAGACTTCTTTTGAAGTAACTAACTCAGCTGTCGAACAAGGATAAATGTTCTCCTGGGAGTCAAGTTGCGTGTTTCCGATGCACCAATGCCACTTTACTGTAATCTTCGCACCCTCACAGTGAATATCGAACACACTAATTGCGTCGCGATTCAATATTACATGCTCCAGCAGACTTGTCTTGAAGTGACTAACACAGCCGTAGACCAAGGATAAATTTTCCCTGGGAGTCAAGTTGCTTGTTTCCGATGCACCAATGCCACTTTACTGTAATCTTCGCATCCTCACAGTGAATGTCGAACACACAAATTGCGTCATGATTCAATATTACTGGCTCCAGCAGACTTCTCTTGAAGTAACTAAATCAGCTGTCAACCAAGGATAAATGTTCTCCTGGGAGTCAAGTTGCTTGTTTCCGATGCACCAATGCCACTTTACTGTAACCCTCGCACCCTCAGAGTGAATGTCGAACACACAAAATGTGTCGCGATTCAATATTACAGGTGTCAGCAGACTTCTCTTGAAACGACCATTACAGGCATTGTCCCCATATAAATGTTCCGTTGAGCGTCTAGTCTTGTTTCAGATGCACCAATACCACTTTACCGTAAGCTTTGCACCCTCACAGTGAATGTCGAACACACAAATTGCGTCACGATTCAATATTACAGGCTCCAGGAGATTTCTCTTGAAGTGAGTAACTCAGCTGTCGACCAAGGATAAATGTTCTCCTGGGAGTCAAGTTGCTTGTTTCCGATGCACCAATGCCACTTTACTGTAACTCTTGCACTCACAGTGAATGTCGAACACACAATTTGCGTCGCTATTCAATATTACAGGCTCCAGCAGCATTCTCTTGAAGTGACTAACTCAGCTGTCGAGTAAGGGTAAATGTTCTCTTGGGAGTCAAGTTACTTGATTCCGATGCACCAATGCCACTTTAGTGTAACCCTCGCACCCTCACAGTGAATGTCGAACACACTAATTGCGTCGCCATTCAATATTACGGGCACCAGCAGACTTTACTTGAAGTGACTAACTCAGCTGTCGGCCAAGGATAAATGTTCACCTGGGAGTCAAGTTGCTTGTTTTTCTTTGCACCAATGCCACTTTACTGTAACCCTCGCACCCTCACAGTGAATGTCGAACACACAAATTGCATCGCGATTCAATATTACAGGTTCCAGCAGAATTCTCTTGAAGTGACTATCTCAGCTGTCGACCAAGGATAAATGTTCTCCAGGGAGTCAAGTTGCTTGTTTCCGATGCACCAATGCCACTTTACTGTAACCCTCGAACCCTCACAGTGTATGTCGAACGCACAAATTGCGACGCGATTCAATATTTCAGGTGTCAGCAAACTTCTCTTGAAACGACCATTACAGGTATGGTCCCCATATAAATGTTCTCCTGGGAGTCAAGTTGCTTGGTTCCGATGCACCAATACCACTTTACTATAACCCTCGCACCCTCACAGTAAATGTCGAACACACAATTTGCGTCGCGATTCAATATTACAGGCACCAAGAGACTTATCTTGAAGTGACTAACCCAGCTGTCGACCAAGGATAAATGTTCTCCTGGGAGTCAAGTTGCTTGTTTCCGATGCCCCAATGCCACTTTACTGTAACCATCGAACCCTCACAGTGTATGTCGAACACACACATTGTGTCGCGATTCAATATTACAGGTGTCAGCAGACATCTCTTGAAACGACCATTACAGGTATGGTCCCCATTTAAATGTTCTGTTGACAGCCAAGTTGCTTGTTTCCGATGCACCAATGCCACTTCACTGTAACCTTCGCACCCTCACAGTGAATGTCGAACACACAAATTGCAACGCGATTCAATATTACAGGTGTCAGCAGATTTCTCTTGAAACGACAATTACAAGTATGGTCCCCATATAAATGTTCTGTTGAGAGTCAAGTTGCTTGTTTCCGATGCACCAATGCCACTTTACTGTAACTCTCGCACTCACAGTGAATGACGAACACACAAATTCCGTCGCGATTCAATATTACAAGCTCCAGCAGACTTCTCTTGAAGTGACTAACTCAGCTGTCGACCAAGGATAAATGTTCTCCTGGGAGTCAAGTTGCTTGTTTCCGATGCACCAATGCCACTTTACTGTATTCCTCGCACCCTCACAGTGAATGTCGAACACACAAATTGCATCGCGATTCAATATTACAGGCTCCAGCAGACTTCTCTTGAAGTGACTATCTCAGCTGTCGACCAAGGATAAATGTTCTCCTGGGAGTCAAGATGCTTGTTTCCGATGCACCAATCCACTTTACTGTAACCCTCGCACCCTCACAGTGAATGTCGAACACACAAATTGTGTCACGATTCAATATTACAGGTGTCAGAAAATTTCTCTTGAAATGACCATTACCAGTATGGTCCCCACATAAATGTTCTTTTGAGAGTCAAGTTGCTTGTTTCCGATGCACCAATGCCACTTTACTGTAACCCTCGCACCCTCATACTGAATGTCAAGTACACAAATAGTGTCGCTATTCAATATTACAGGTGTCAGCAGACTTCTCTTGAAACGACCATTACAAGTATGGTCCACATATAAATGTTCTGTTGAGAGTCAAGTTGCGTGTTTCCGATGCACCAATGCCAGTTTACTGTAATCTTCGCACCCTCACAGTGAATGTCGAACACACTAATTGCGTCGCGATTCAATATTACATGCTCCAGCAGACTTGTCTTGAAGTGACTAACACAGCTGTAGACCAAGGATAAATTTTCCCTGGGAGTCAAGTTGCTTGTTTCCGATGCACCAATGCCACTTTACTGTAATCTTCGCACCCTCAAAGTGAATGTCGAACACACAAATTGCGTCATGATTCAATAATACTGGCTCCAGCAGACTTCTCTTGAAGTAACTAACCCAGCTGTCGACCAAGGATAAATGTTCTCCTGGGAGCCAAGTTGCTTGTTTCCGATGCACCAATGCCACTTTACTGTAACCCTCGCACCCTCACAGTGAATGTGGAACACACAAGTTGCGTCGCGATTCAATATTACAGGCTCCAGCAGACTTCTCCTTGAAGTGACTATCTCAGCTGTCGACTAAGGATAAATGTTCTCCTGGGAGTCAAGTTGCTTCTTTTCGATGCACCAAAGATACATAACTGAAACCCTCGCACCCTCACAGTGAATGTCGAACACACAAATTGTGTCGCGATTCAATATTACAGGTGTCAGCAGACATCTCTTGAAACGACCATTACAGGTATGGTCCCCATATAAATGTTCTGTTGACAGTCAAGTTGCTTGTTTCCGATGCACCAATGCCACTTCACTGTAACCTTCGCACCCTCACAGTGAATGTCGAACACACAAATTGCAACGCGATTCAGTATTACAGGTGTCAGCAGATTTCTCTTGAAACGACCATTACAAGTATGGTCCCCATATAAATGTTCTGTTGAGAGTCAAGTTGCTTGTTTCCGATGCACCAATGCCACTTTACTGTAACTCTCGCACTCACAGTGAATGACGAACACACAAATTCCGTCGCGATTCAATATTACAAGCTCCAGCAGACTTCTCTTGAAGTGACTAACTCAGCTGTCGACCAAGGATAAATGTTCTCCTGGGAGTCAAGTTGCTTGTTTCCGAAGCACCAATGCCACTTTACTGTATTCCTCGCACCCTCACAGTGAATGTCGAACACACAAATTGCATCGCGATTCAATATTACAGGCTCCAGCAGACTTCTCTTGAAGTGACTATCTCAGCTTTCGACCAAGGATAAATGTTCTCCTGGGAGTCAAGATGCTTGTTTCCGATGCACCAATCCACTTTACTTTAACCCTCGCACCCTCACAGTGAATGTCGAACACACAAATTGTGTCACGATTCAATAATACAGGTGTCAGAAAATTTCTCTTGAAACGACCATTACCAGTATGGTCCCCACATAAATGTTCTTTTGAGAGTCAAGTTGCTTGTTTCCGATGCACCAATGCCACTTTACTGTAACCCTCACACCCTCATACTGAATGTCAAGTACACAAATAGTGTCGCTATTCAATATTACAGGTGTCAGCAGACTTCTCTTGAAACGACCATTACAAGTATGGTCCACATATAAATGTTCTGTTGAGAGTCAAGTTGCTTGTTTCCGATGCACCAATGCCACTTTACTGTAACCCTCGCACCCTCACAGTGAATGTCGAACACACAAATTGCGTCGCGATTCAATATTACAGGCTCCAGCAGACTTCTCTTGAAGTGACTATCTCAGCTGTCGACCAAGGATAAATGTTCTTCTGGGAGTCAAGTTGCTTGTTTCCGATGCACCAATGCCACTTTACTGTAACCCTCGCACCCACTCAGTGAATGTCGAACACACAAATTGTGTCACGATTTAATATTACAGCTGTCAGAAGATTTCACTTGAAACGACCATTACAAGTATGGTCCCTTTATAAATGTTCTCTTGAGAGTCAAGTTGTTCGTTTCCGATGTACCAATGCCACTTTACTGTAATCTTCGCACCCTCACAGTGAATGTCGAACACACAAATTGCGTCATGATTCAATATTACTAGCTCCAGCAGACTTCTCTTGAAGTAACTAACTCAGCTGTCGAACAAGGATAAATGTTCTCCTGTGAGTCAAGTTGCGTGTTTCCGATGCACCAATGCCACTTTACTGTAATCTTCGCACCCTCACAGTGAATGTCGAACACACTAATTGCGTCGCGATTCAATATTACATGCTCCAGCAGACTTGTCTTGAAGTGACTAACACAGCTGTAGACCAAGGATAAATTTTCCCTGGGAGTCAAGTTGCTTGTTTCCGATGCACCAATGCCACTTTACTGTAATCTTCGCACCCTCACAGTGAATGTCGAACACACAAATTGCGTCATGATTCAATAATACTGGCTCCAGCAGACTTCTCTTGAAGTAACTAACTCAGCTGTCAACCAAGGATAAATGTTCTCCTGGGAGTCAAGTTGCTTGTTTCCGATGCACCAATGCCACTTTACTGTAACCCTCGCACCCTCAGAGTGAATGTCGAACACACAAAATGTGTCGCGATTCAATATTACAGGTGTCAGCAGACTTCTCTTGAAACGACCATTACAGGCATTGTCCCCATATAAATGTTCCGTTGAGCGTCTAGTCTTGTTTCAGATGCACCAATACCACTTTACTGTAAGCTTTGCACCCTCACAGTGAATGTCGAACACACAAATTGCGTCACGATTCAATATTACAGGCTCCAGGAGATTTCTCTTGAAGTGAGTAACTCAGCTGTCGACCAAGGATAAATGATCTCCTGGGAGTCAAGTTTCTTGTTTCCGATGCACCAATGCCACTTTACTGTAACCTTCGCACCCTCACAGTGAATGTCGAGCACACAAATTGCTTCGCAATTCAATATTACAGGCTCCAGCAGACTTCTCTTGAAGTGTCTAACTCAGCTGTCGACCAAGGATAAATGTTCTCCTGGGAGTCAAGTTGCTTGTTTCCGATGCACCAAAGCCACTTTACTGTAACTCTTGCACTCACAGTGAATGTCGAACACACAATTTGCGTCGCTATTCAATATTACAGGCTCCAGCAGCATTCTCTTGAAGTGACTAACTCAGCTGTCGACTAAGGGTAAATGTTCTCTTGGGAGTCAAGTTACTTGATTCCGATGCACCAATGCCACTTTAGTGTAACCCTCGCACCCTCACAGTGAATGTCGAACACACTAATTGCGTCGCCATTCAATATTACGGGCACCAGCAGACTTTACTTGAAGTGACTAACTCAGCTGTCGACCAAGGATAAATGTTCTCCTGGGCGTCAAGTTGCTTGTTTCCTTTGCACCAATGCCACTTTACTGTAACCCTCGCACCCTCACAGTGAGTGTCGAACACACAAATTGCATCGCGATTCAATATAACGGGCTCCAGCAGAATTCTCTTGAAGTGACTATCTTAGCTGTCGACCAAGGATAAATGTTCTCCTGGGAGTCAAGTTGCTTGTTTCAGATGCACCAATGCCACTTTACTGTAACCCCCGAACCCTCACAGTGAATGTCGAACGCCCATATATTCTCGCGATTCAATATTTCAGGTGTCAGCTGACTTCTCTTGAAACGACCATTACAGGTGTGGTCCCCATATAAATGTCCTGTTGAGAGTCAAGTTGCTTGTTTCCGTTGCACCTATGCATCTTTGCTGTAAACTTTGCACCCTCACTGTGAATGTCGAACACACAAATTGCGTCGCGATTCGATATTACTGGCTCCAGCAGACTTCCCTTGAAGTGACTAACTCAGCAGTCGACCAAGGTAAAATAAACTCCTGGGAGTCAAGTTGCTTCATTCCGATGCACCAAAGATACATTACTGATACACTCGCACCCTCACAGTGAATGTCGAACTCACAAATTGCGTTGCGATTCAATATTACAGGCTACAGTAGACTTCTCTTGAAGTGTCTAACCCAGCTTTCGACCAAGGATAAATGTTCTCCTGGGAGTTGAGTTGCTTGTTTCCGATGCACCAATGCCACTTTAGTGTAAACCTCGCACCCTCACAGTGAATGTCGAACACACAAATTACGTCGCGATTCAATATTCAGGCTCCAACAGTTTTCTCTTGAAGTGACTAACTCAGCTGTCGACCAAGGATAAATGTTATTCTGGGAGTCAAGCTTCTTGTTTCCGATGCACCAATGCTAGTTTACTGTAACCCTCGCACCCTCACAGTGAATGTCGAACACACAAATTGCGTCGCGATTCAATATTACAGTCTCCAGCAGACTTCACTTGAAGTGACGAACTCAGTTGTCGACCAAGGATAAATGTTCTCCTGGGAGTCAAGTTGCTTGTTTCCTTTGCACCAATGCCACTTTAGTGTAACCCTCGCACCCTCACAGTGAGTGTCGAACGCCCAAATATTCTCGTGATTCAATATTTCAGGTGTCAGCTGACTTCTCTTGAAACGACCATTACAGGTGTGGTCCCCATATAAATGTCCTGTTGAGAGTCAAGTTGCTTGTTTCCGTTGCACCTATGCAACTTTGCTGTAAACTTCGCACCCTCACTGTGAATGTCGAACACACAAATTGCGTCTCGATTCAATATTACAGGTGTCAGCAGACTTCTCTTGAAACGACCATTACAGGCATTGTCCCCATATAAATGTTCCGTTGAACGTCTAGTCTTGTTTCCGATGCCCCAATGCCACTTTACTGTAACTCTTGCACTCACAGTGAATGTCGAACACACAAATTGCGTCGCGATTCAATATTACTGGCTCCAGCAGACTTCCCTTGAAGTGACTAACTCAGCAGTCGACCAAGGTAAAATAAACTCCTGGGAGTCAAGTTGCTTCTTTCCAATGCACCAAAGATACATTACTGATACACTCGCACCCTCACAGTGAATGTCGAACTCACAAATTGCGTAGCGATTCAATATTACAGGCTACAGTAGACTTCTCTTGAAGTGTCTAACCCAGCTTTCGACCAAGGATAAATGTTCTCCTGGGAGTCAAGTTGCTTGTTTCCGATGCACTAATGCCACTTTACTATAACCCTCACACCCTCACAGTGAATGTCGAACACACAAATTGTGTCACGATTCAATATTACTGGTGTCAGAAGACTTCTCTTGAAACGACCATTACAAGTATGGTCCTCATATAAATGTTCTGTTGAGAGTCAAGTTGCTTGTTTCCGATGCACCAATGCCACCTTACTGTAACTCTCGCACTCACAGTAAATGTCGAACACACTAATTGCGCCGCCATTCAATATTAAGGGCACCAGCAGACTTCACTTGAAGTGACTAACTCAGTTGTCGACCAAGGATAAATGTTTTCCTGGGAGTCAAGTTGCTTGTTTCCGATGCACCAATGCCTCTTTAGTGTAACCCTCGCACCCTCACAGTGAATGTCGAACACACAAATTGCGTCGCGATTCAGTATTACAGGCTCCAGCAAATTTCTCTTGAAGTGACTATCTCAGCTGTCGACCAAGTATAAATGTTCTCCTGGGAGTCAAGTTGCTTGTTTCCGAAGCACCAATGCAACTTTACTGTAACCCTCACACCCTCACAGTGAATGTCGAACACACAAATTGTGTCACGATTCAATACTACAGGTGTCAGCAGATATCTCTTGAAACGACAATTACAAGTATGGTCCCCATATAAATGTTCTGTTGAGAGTCAAGTTGCTTCTTTCCGATGCACCAAAGATACATTACTGATACACTCGCAAACTGTAACCCTCGCACCCTCACAATGAGTGTCGAACTCACAAATTGCATCGCGACTCAATATTACAGGTATCAGCAGACCTCTCTTGACACGACCATTACAGGTATGGTCCCCATATAAACGTTCTCCTGGGAGTCAAGTTGCTTGTTTCCGATGCATCAATGCCACTAAACTATAACCCTCGCACCCTCACAGGCAATGGCGAACACACAAATTGCGTCGCGATTCAATATTACAAGCTCCAGCAGACTTCTCTTGAGGTGACTAACTCAGCTGTCGACCAAGTATAAATGTTCTCCTGGGAGTCAAGTTGCTTGTTTCCGATGCACCAATGCCACTTTTATGTAACCCTCGCACCCTCACAGTGAATGTCGAACACACAAATTTCGTCGCGATTCAATATTACAGGCTCCAGCAGACTTCTCTTGAGGTGACTAACTTAGCTGTCGACCAAGGATAAATATTCTCCTGGGAGTCAAGTTGCTTGTTGCCGATGCACCAATGCCACTTTACTGTAACTCTCGGACTCACAGTGAATGTCGAACACACAAATTGCGTCGCGTTTCAATATTACAGAACCCAGCAGCCTTCTCTTGAAGTGACTAACTCAGCTGTCGACCAAGGATAAATGTTCTCCTGGGAGTCAAATTGCTTGTTTTCGATGCACCAATGCAAGTTTACTGTAACCCTCGCACCCTCACAGTGAATGTCGAACACACAATTTGCGTCGCGATACAATATTACAGGCTCCAGCAGACTTCTCTTGAAGTGACTAACTCAGTTGTCGACCAAGTATAAATGTTCTCCTGGGAGTCAAGTTGCTTGATTCCGAAGCACCAATGCAACTTTACTGTAACCCTCACACCCTCACAGTGAATGTCGAACACACAAATTGTGTCACGATTCAATATTACAGGTGTCAGCAGATATCTCTTGAAACGACCATTACAAGTATGGTCCCCATATAAATGTTCTGTTGAGAGTCAAGTTGCTTCTTTCCGATGCACCAAAGATACATTACTGATACACTCGCACCCTCACAGTGAATGTCGAATTCACAAATTGCGTTGCGATTCAATATTACAGGCTAGAGTGGACTTCTCTTGAAGTGTCTAACCCAGCTGTCGACCAAGGATAAATGTTCTCCTGGGAGTCAAGTTGCTTGTTTCCGATGCACCAATGCCACTTTACTGTAACCTCACACCCTCACAGTGAATGTCGAACACACAAATTGTGTCACGATTCAATATTACAGGTGTCGGGAGATATCTCTTGAAACGGCCGTTACAAGTATGTTCCCCATATAAATGTTCTGTTGAGAGTCAAGTTGCTTCTTTCCAATGCACCAATGCCACTTTACTGTAACACTCGCACCCTCACTGTGAATGTCGAACACACAAATTGTGTCGCGATTAAATATTACAGGTGTCAGAAGACTTCTCTTGAAACGACCATTACAAGTATGGTCCTCATATAAATGTTCTGTTGAGAGTCATGTTGCTTGTTTCCGATGCATCAATGCCACTTTACTGTAACTCTCGCACTCACAGTGAATGTCGAACACACAAATTGCGTCGCGATTCAATATTACAGGTTCCAGCAGACTTCTCCTGAAGTGACTAACTCATCTGTCGAACAAGGATATATGTTATCCTGGGAGTCAAACTGTTTGATTCCGATGCACCAATGCCACTTTACTGTAACCCTCGCACCATCACAGTGAATGTCAAACACACAAATTGTGTCGCGATTCAATATTACAGGCTCCAGCAGACTTCTCTTGAAGTGACTAACTCAGTTGTCGACCAAGGATATATGTTTTCCTGGGAGTCAAGTTGCTTGTTTCCGATGCACCAATGCCACTTTAGTGTAACCCTCGCACCCTCACAGTGAATGTCGAACACACAAATTGCGTCGCGATTCAATATTACAGGCTCCAGCAAACTTCTCTTGAAGTGACTAACTCAGCTGTCGACCAAGTATAAATGTTCGCCTGGGAGTCAAGTTGCTTGATTCCGAAGCACCAATGCAACTTTACTGTAACCCTCACACCCTCACAGTGAATGTCGAACACACAAATTGTGTCACGATTCAATATTACTGGTGTCAGCAGATATCTCTTGAAACGACCATTACAAGTATGGTCCCCATATAAATGTTCTGTTGAGAGCCAAGTTGCTTCTTTCCGATGCACCAAAGATACATTACTGATACACTCGCACCCTCACAGTGAATGTCGAACTCACAAATTGGGTTGCGATTCAATATTACAGGCTACAGTAGACTTCTCTTGAAGTGTCTAACCCAGCTGCCGACCAAGGATAAATGTTCTCCTGGGAGTCAAGTTGCTTGTTTCCGATGCACCAATGCCACTTTACTGTAACCTCACACCCTCACAGTGAATGTCGAACACACAAATTGTGTCACGATTCAATATTACAGGTGTCGGCAGATATCTCTTGCAACGACCATTACAAGTATGGTCCCCATATAAATGTTCTCCTGGGAGTCAAGTTGCTTGTTTCCGATGCACCAATGCCACTTTACTATAACCCTCGCACCCTCATAGGCAATGGCGAACACACAAATTGCGTCGCGATTCAATATTAAAAGCTCCAGCAGACTTCTTTTGAAGTGAGTAACTCAGCTGTCGAACAAGGATAAATGTACTCCTGGGAGTCAAGTTGCTTGTTTCCTATGCACCAAAGCCACTTAACTGTAACCCTCGCACCCTCACAGTGAATGTCGAACACACAAAAGTGCGCCGCGATTCAATATTACTGGTTCTAGCAGACTTCAATGAAGTGACTATCTCAGCTGTCGACCAAGGATAAATGTTCTCCTGGGAGTCAAGTCGCTTGTTTCAGATGCACCAATGCCACTTTACTGTAACCCCCGAACCCTCACAGTGAATGTCGAACGCCCAAATAATCTCGCGATTCAATATTTCAGGTGTCAGCTGACTTCTCTTGAAACGACCATTACAGGTGTGGTCCCCATATAAATGTCCTGTTGAGAGTCAAGTTGCTTGTTTCCGTTGCACCAATGCCACTTTGCTGTAAACTTCGCACCCTCACTGTGAATGTCGAACACACTAATTACGTCGCGATTCAATATTACTGGCTCCAGCAGACTTCCCTTGATGTGACTAACTCAGCAGTCGACCAAAGTAAAATAAACTCCTGGGAGTCAAGTTGCTTCCTTCCGATGCACCAAAGATACATTACTGATACACTCGCACCCTCGCAGTGAATGTCGAACTCACAAATAGCGTTGCGATTCAATATTACAGGCTACAGTAGACTTCTCTTGAAGTGTCTAACCCAGCTGTCGACCAAGGATAAATGTTCTTCTGGGAGTCAAATAGCTTGTTTCCGATGCACCAATGCCATTTTACTGTAACCCTCACACCCTCACAGTGAACGTCGAACACACAAATTGTGTCACGATACAATATTACAGGTGTCAGCAGATATCTCTTGAAACGACCATTACAAGTATGGTCCCCATATAAATGTTCTGTTGACAGTCAAGTTGCTTCTTTCCAATGCACCAATGCCACTTTACTGTAACACTCGCACCCTCACTGTGAATGTCGAACACACAAATTGGTCGCGATTCAATATTACAGGTGTCAGAAGACTTCTCTTGAAACGACCATTACAAGTATGGTCCTCATATGAATGTTCTGTTGAGAGTCAAGTTGCTTGTTTCCGATGCACCAATGCCACTTTACTGTAACTCTCGCGCTCACAGTGAATGTCGAACACACAACTTGCGTCGCGATTCAATATCACAGGTTCCAGCAGACTTCTCTTGAAGTGACTAACTCAGCTGTCGACGAAGGATAAATGTTCTCCTGGGAGTAGAGTTGCTTGTTTCCGGTGCACCAATGCCACTGTAGTGTAAACCTCGCACCCTCAAAGTGAATGTCGAACACACAAATTACATCGCAATTCAATATTCAGGCTCCAGCAGTTTTCTCTTGAAGTGACTAACTCAGCTGTCGTCCAAGGATAAATGTTATCCTGGGAGTCAAGCTGCTTGTTTCCGATGCACCAATGCCAGTTTACTGTAACCCTTGCACCCTCACAGTGAATGTCGAACACACAAATTGCGTCGCGATTCAATATTACAGGCTCCAGCAGACTTCTCTTGAAGTGACGAACTCAGTTGTCGACCAAAGATAAATGTTCTCCTGGGAGTCAAGTTGCTTGTTTCCGATGCACCAATGCCACTTTACTGTAACACTCGCACCCTCACAGTGAGTGTCGAACACACAAATTGCATCGCGATTCAATATTACAGGTATCAGCAGAGTTCTCTTGACACGACCATTACAGGTATGGTCCCCATATAAATGTTCTCCTGGGAGTCAAGTTGCTTGTTTCCGATGCACCAATGCCACTTTACTATAACCCTCGCACCCTCACAGGCAATGGCGAACACACAAATTGCGTCGCGATTCATTATTACAAGCTCCAGCAGCCTTCTCTTGAAGTGACTAACTCAGCTGTCGACCAAGGATAAATGTTCTCCTGGGAGTCAAATTGCTTGTTTTCGATGCACCAATGCAACTTTACTGCAACCTTCGCACCCTAACAGTGAATGTCGAACACACAAATTGCGTCGGGATACAATATTACAGGCTCCAGCAGACTTCTCTTGAAGTGACTAACTCAGCTGTCGACCAAGTATAAATGTTCTCCTGGGAGTCAAGTTGCTTGTTTCCGATGCACCAATGCCACTTTACTGTAACCCTCGAACCCTCACAGTGAATGTCGAACCCACAAACTGCGTCGCGATTCAATATTACAGGCTCCAGCAGACTTCTCTTGAAGTGACTAACTCAGTTGTCGACCAAGGATAAATGTTTTCCTGGGAGTCAAGTTGCTTGTTTCCGATGCACCAATGCCACTTTAGTGTAACCCTCGCACCCTCACAGTGAATGTCGATTACAATAATTGCGTCGCGATTCAATATTACAGGCTCCAGCAAACTTCTCTTGAAGTGACTAACTCAGCTGTCGACCAAGTATAAATGTTCTCCTGGGAGTCAAGTTGCTTGTTTCCGAAGCACCAATGCAACTTTACTGTAACCCTCACACCCTCACAGTGAATGTCGAACACACAAATTGTGTCACGATTCAATATTACAGGTGTCAGCAGATTTCTCTTGAAATGACCATTACAAGTATGGTCCCCATATAAATGTTCTGTTGAGAGTCAAGTTGCTTGTTTCCGATGCACCAATGCCACTTTATTGTAACTCTTGCACTCACAGTGAATGTCGAACACACAAATTGCGTCGCGATTCAATATTACGCGTTGCAGCAGACTTCTCGTGAAGTGACTAACTCAGCTGTCGACCAAGGATAAATGTTCTCCTGGGAGTAGAGTTGCTTGTTTCCGATGCACCAATGCCACTTTAGTGTAAACCTCGCACCCTCACAGTGAATGTCGAACACACAAATTGCGTCGCGATTCAATATTACAGGCTCCAGCAGACTTTTGTTGAAGTGACTAACTCAGTTGTCGAACAAGTATAAATGTTTTCCTGGGAGTCAAGTTGCTTGTTTCCGATGCAATAATGCCACTTTAGTGTAAACCTCGCACCCTCACAGTTAATGTAGAACACACAAATTGTGTTGCGATTCAATATTACATGTGTCAGCAGACTTCTCTTGAAACGACCATTACAAGTATGGTCCCTATACAAATGTTCTGTTGAGAGTCAAGTTGCTTGTTTCCGATGCAAGAATGCCACTTTACTGTAACCTTCGCACCCTCACAGTGAAAGTCGAACACACAAATTGCGTCGCAATTCAATATTACAGGCTCCAGCAGACTTCTGTTGAAGTGACTAACTCAGCTGTCGACCAAGGATAAATATTCTCCTGGGAGTCAAGTTACTTGTTTACGATGCACCAATGCCACTTTACTGTAACTCTCGCACTCACAGTGAATGTCGAACACACAAATTGCGTCGCGTTTAAATAATACAGGCCCTAGCAGCCTTCTCTTGAAGTGACTAACTCAGCTGTCGACCAAGGATATATGTTCTCCTGGGAGTCAAATTGCTTGTTTCCGATGCACCAATGCCACTTTACTGTAAATCTCGCACCCTCACAGTAAATGTCGAACACACAAACTGCGTCGCGTATCAATATTACAGGCTCCAGCAGACTTCTCTTGAAGTGACTAACTCAGTTGTCGACCAAGGATAAATGTTTTCCTGGGTGTCAAGTTGCTTGTTTCCGATGCACCAATGCCACTTCAGTGTAACCCTCGCACCCTCACAGTGAATGTCGAACACACAAATTGCGTCGCGATTCAATGTTACAGGCTCCAGCAAACTTCTCATGAAGTGACTAGCTTAGCTGTCGACCAAGTATAAATGTTCTCCTGGGGGTCAAGTTGCTTGTTTCCGAAGCACCAATGCAACTTTACTGTACCCCTCACACCCTCACAGTGAATGTCGAACACACAAATTCTGTGACGATTCAATATTACAGGTGTCAGCAGATATCTCTTGAAATGACTATTACAAGTATGGTCCCCATATAAATGTTCTGTTGAGAGTCAAGTTGCTTGTTTCCGATGCACCAATGCCACTTTACTGTAACTCTTGACCTCACAGTGAATGTCGAACACACAAATTGCGTCGCGAGTCAATATTACAAGCTCCAGCAGACTTGTTTTGAAGTGACTAACTCAGCTGTCGACCAAGGATAAATGTTCTCCTGGGAGTCAAGTTGCTTGTTTCCAATGCACCAATGCCACTTTACTGTAACCCTCGCACCCTCACAGTGAGTGTCGAACACACAAATTGCATCGCGATTCAATATTACAGGTATCAGCAGACTTCTCTTGACACGACCATTACAGGTATGGTCCCCATATAAATGTTCTCCTGGGAGTCAAGTTGCTTGTTTCCGATGCACCAATGCCACTTTACTATAACCCTCGCACCCTCACAGGCAATGGCGGACACACAAATTGCGTCGCGATTCAATATTACAAGCTCCTAGCAGACTTCTTTTGAAGTGACTAACTCAGCTGTCGACCAAGGATAAATGTTCTCCTGGGAGTCAAGTTGCTTGTTTCCAATGCACCAATGCCACTTTACTGTAACCCTCGCACCCTCACAGTGAATGTCGAACACACAAATTTCGTCGCGTTTCAATATTACAGGCCCCAGCAGCCTTCTCTTGAAGTGACTAACTCAGCTGTCGACCAAGGATAAATGTTCTCCTGGGAGTCAAGTTGCTTGTTTCCGATGCACCAATGCCACTTTACTGTAACCCTCGCACCCTCACAGTGAATGTCGAACACACAAATTGCGTCGCGATCCAATATTACTGGCTCCAGCAGACTTCTCTTGAAGTGACTAACTCAGCTGTCGACCAAGGATAAATGTTTTCCTGGGAGTCAAGTTGCTTGTTTCCGATGCACCAACGCCACCTTTCTGAAACCCTCACACTCTCACAGTGAATGTCGAACACACAAATTGTGTCACGATTCAATATTACATGTGTCAGCAGATTTCTCTTGAAACGACCATTACAAGTATGGTCCCCATATAAATGTTCTGTTGAAAGTCAAGTTGCTTGTTTCCGATGCACCAATGCCACTTTACTGTAACCCTAGCACCCTCACAGTTAATGTAGGACACACAAATTGTGTCGCGATTCAATATTACATGTGTCAGCAGACTTCTCTTGAAACGACCATTACAAGTATGGTCCCCATATAAATGTTTTGTTGAGAGTCAAGTTGCTTGTTTCCGATGCACCAATGCCACTTTACTGTAACCCTCGCACCCTCAAAGTGAATGTCGAACACACAAATTGCGTCGCGATACAATATTACAGGCTCCTTCAGACTTCTCTTGAAGTGACTAACTCAGCTGTCGACCAACGATAAATATTCTCCTGGGAGACAAGTTGCTTGTTTCCGATGCACCAACGCCACTTTACTGTAACTCTCGCACTCACAGTTAATGTCGAACACACAAATTGCGTCGCGATTCAATGTTACGGGCTCCAGCAGACTTCTCATGAGGTGACTAACTCAGCTGTCGACCAAGGATAAATGTTCTCCTGGGAGTCAAGTTGCTTGTTTCCCATGCGCCAAAGCCACTATACTGAAACACTCGCACCCTCACAGTGAATGTCGAACACACAAATTGCGTCGCGATTCAATATTACAAACTCCAGCAGACTTCTCTTGAAGTGAATAACGCAGCTGTCGACCAAGGATAAATGTTTTCCTGGGAGTCAAGTTGCTTGTTTCCGATGCACCAATGCCACTTTACTGTAACCCTCGAACCCTCACAGTGAATGTCGAACGCAAAAATTGCGTCGCGATTCAATATTTCAGGTGTCAGCACACTTCTCTTGAAACGACCATTACAGGTATGGTCCCCATATAAAAGTCCTGTTGAGAGTCAAGTTGCTTGTTTCCGTTGCACCAATGCCACTTTACTGTAACTTTCGCACTCTCACAGTGAATGTCGAACTCACAAATTGCGTCGCGATTCAATATTACTGGCTCCAGCAGACTTCACTTGAAGTGACTAACTCAGCTGTCGACCAAATATAAATGTTCTCCTGGGTGTCAAGTTGCTTGTTTCCGATGCACCAATGCCACTTTACTGTAACCCTTGCACCCTCACAGTTAATGTAGAACACACAAATTGTGTTGCGATTCAATATTATATGTATATGCAAACTTCTCTTGATAAGACCATTACAAGTATGGTCCCCATATAAATGTTCTGTTGAGAGACAAGTTGCTCGTTTCCGATGCACCAATGCCACTTTACTGTAACCTTCGCACGATCACAGTGAAAGTCGAACACACAAATTTCGTCGCGATTCAATAAAACAGGTGTCAGCAGACTTCTCTTGAAACGACCATTACAAGTATGGTCCCCATATAAATGTTTTGTTGGGAGTCAAGTTGCTTGTTTCCGTTGCACCAATGCCACTTTACTGTAACCTTCGCACCCTCACAGTGAATGTCGAACTCACAAATTGCGTCGCGATTCAATATTACAGTCTCCAGCAGACTTCTCTTGAAGTGACTAACTAAGCTGTCGACCAAGGATAAATATTCTCCTGGGAGTCAAGTTGCTTGTCTCCGATGCACCAATGCCACTTTACTGTAACTCTCGCACTCACAGTGAATGTGGAACACACAAATTGCGTCGCGTCTCAATATTACAGGCCCCAGCAGCCTTCTCTTGAAGTGATTAACTCAGCTGTCGACCAAGAATATATGTTCTCCTGGGAGTCAAATTGCTTGTTTTCGATGCACCAATGCAACTTTACTGTAACCCTCATATCCTCATTGTGAATGTCGAACACACAAATTGCGTCGCGATACAATATTACAGGCTCCAGCAGACTTCTCTTGAAGTGACTAACTCAGCTGTCGATCAAGTGTAAATGTTCTCCTGGGAGTCAAGTTGCTTGTTTCCGATGCACCAATGCCACTTCACTGTAACCCTCACACCCTCACAGTGAATATCAAACACACAAATTGCGTCGCGATTCAATATTACGGGCTCCAGCAGACTTCTCTTGAAGTGACCAACTCAGCTGTCGACCAAGGATAAATGTTCTCCTGGGAGTCAAGTTGCTTGTTTCCGATGCGCCAAAGCCACTATACTGTAACCCTCGCACACTCACAGTGAATGTCGAACACACAAATTGCGTTGCCATTCAATATTACAAACTCCAGCAGACTTCTCTTGAAGTGACTAACTCAGCTGTCGACCAAGGACAAATGTTCTCCTGGGAGTCAAGTTGCTTGTTTCCGATGCACCAATGCCACTTTACTGTAACCCTGGATCCCTCACAGTTAATGACGAACACACAAATTGCGGGACGATTCAATATTACAGGCTCCAGCAGACTTCTCTTGAAGTGACAAACTCAGCTGTTGACGAAGGATAAATGTTCTCCTGGGAGTCAGGTTCTTGTATCCGAAGCACCAATGCCACTTTACTGTAACCCTCGCACTCTTGCAGTGAAAGTCGAACACACAAATTTCGTCGCGATTCAATATTACAGGTGTCAGCAGACTTCTCTTGAAACGACCATTACAAGTATGGTCCCCATATAAATGTTCTGTTGAGAGTCAAGTTGCTTGTTTCCGTTGCACCAATGCCACTTCAGTGTAACCTTCGCACTCTCACAGTGAATGTCGAACACACAAATTGCGTCGCGATTCAATATTACGGGCTCCAGCAGACTTCTCTTGAAGTGACTAACTCAGCTGTCGACCAAGGAAAAATAAACTCCTTGGAGTCAAGTTGCTTCTTTCCGATGCACCAAAGATACATTACTGAAACACTCGCACCCTCACAGTGAATGTCGAACTCACAAACTGCGTCGCGATTCAATATTACAGGCTCCAGCACAATTCTCTAAAAGTGTCTAGCCCAGCTGTCGGCCAAGGATAAATGTTCTTCTGGGAGTCAAGTTGCTTGTTTCCGATGCACCAATGCCACTTTACTGTAACCCTCGCACCCTAACAGTGAATGTCGAACACACAAGTTGCGTCGCGATTCAATATAACAGGCTCCAGCAGACTTCACTTGAAGTGACCAACTCAGCTGTTGACCAAGTATAAATGTTCTCCTGGGAGTCAAGTTGCTTGTTTATGATGGACCAATGCCACTTTACTATAACCCTCGCACCCTCACAGTGAATGTCGAACACAAATTGCGTCGCGATTCAATATTATAGGCTACAGCAGAGTTCTCTTGAAGTGAGTAACTCAGCTGTCGAACAAGGATAAATGTTATTCTGGCAGTCAAGTTGCTTGTTTCCGATGCACCAATGCCACTTTACTGTAACCCTCGCTCCCTCACAGTGAATGTCGAACACACAAATTGCGTCGCGATTCAATTTTACAGGCTCCAGTAGACTTCTCTTGAAGTGACTAAATCAGCTGTCGACATTTATAAATGTTCTCCTGGGAGTCAAGTTGCTTGTTTCCGATGCACCAATGATACTTTACTGTAACCCTCGCACCCTCACAGTGAATGTCGAACACAAATTGCGTCGCGATTCAGTATTATAGGCTACAGCAGAGTTCTCTTGAAGTGAGTAACTCAGCTGTCGAACAAGGATAAATGTTATTCTGGCAGTCAAGTTGCTTGTTTCCGATGCACCAATGCCACTTTACTGTAACCCTCGCTCCCTCACAGTGAATGTCGAACACACAAATTGCGTTGCGATTCAATATTTCAGGTGTCAGCAAACTTCTCTTGAAACGACCATTACAGGTATGGTCCCCATATAAATGTTCTCCTGGGAGTCAAGCTGCTTGGTTCCGATGCACCAATGCCTCTTTACTATAACCCTCGCACCCTCACAGTTAATGTAGAACACACAAATTGTGTTGCGATTCAATATTACATGTGTCAGCAGACTTCTCTTGAAACGACCATTACAAATATGGTCCCCATACAAATGTTCTGTTGAGAGTCAAGTTGCTTGTTTCCGATGCACCAATGCAACTTTACTGTAACCTTCGCACCCTCACAGTGAAAGTCGAACACACAAATTGATTCTCAATTCAATATTACAGGCTCCAGCAGACTTCTCTTGAAGCGACTAACTCAGCTGTCGACCAAGGATAAATATTCTCCTGGGAGTCAAGTTGTTTGTTTCCGATGCTCCAATGCCACTTTACTGTGACTCTCGCACTCACAGTGAATGTCGAACACACAAATTGCGTCGCGTTTCAATATTACAGGCCGCAGCAGCCTTCTCTTGAAGTGACTAACTCAGCTGTCGACCAAGGATATATGTTCTCCTGGGAGTGAAATTGCTTGTTTTCGAAGCACCAATGCAACTTTACTGTAACCCTCACACCCTCACAGTGAATGTCGAACACACAAATTGCGTCGCGATACAATATTACAGGCTCCAGCAGACTTCTCTTGAAGTGACTAACTCAGCTGTCGATCAAATATAAATGTTCTCCTGGGAGTCAAGTTGCTTGTTTCCCATGCACCAATGCCACTTTACTGTAACCCTCGCACCCTCACAGTGAATATTGAACACACAAATTGCGTCGCGATTCAATATTACAGGCCGCAGCAGCCTTCTCTTGAAGTGACTAACTCAGCTGTCAAACAAGTATAAATGTTCTCCTGGGAGTCAAGTTGCTTGTTTCCGATGCACCAATGCCACTTTACTGTAACCTTTGTACCCTCGCATTGAATGTCGAACACACAAATTGTGTCGCGATTCAATATTACAGGCTCCAGCAGACTTCTCTAGAAGTGACTAATACTGCTGTCGACCAAGGATAAGTGTTCTCCTGGGAGTCAAGATGCTTGTTTCCGATGCATCAATGCCACTTTACTGTAACACTCGCACCCTCACAGTTAATGTCGAACACACAAATTGCGGGACGATTCAATATTACAGGCTCCAGCAGACTTCTGTTGAAGTGACTAACTCAGCTGTCGACCAAGGATAAATATTCTCCTGGGCGTCAAGTTACTTGTTTACGATGCACCAATGCCACTTTACTGTAACTCTCGCACTCACAGTGAATGTCGAACACACAAATTGCGTCGCGTTTAAATAATACAGGCCCTAGCAGCCTTCTCTTGAAGTGACTAACTCAGCTGTCGACCAAGGATAAATGTTCTCCTGGGAGTCAAGTTGCTTGTATCCGATGCACGAATGCCACTTTACTGTAACCCTCGCACCCTTAAAGTGAAAGTCGAACACACAAATTTCGTCGCGATTCAATATTACAGGTGTCAGCAGACTTCTCTTGACACTACAATTACAAACATGGTCCCCATATAAATGTTCTGTTGAGGGTCAAGTTGCTTGTTTCCGATGCACCAATGACACTTTACTGTAACTCTCGCACTCACAGTGAATGTCGAACACACAAATTGCGTCGCGATTCAATATTACAGGCTCCAGCAGACTTCTCTTGAAGTGACTAACTCAGTTGTCGATCAAGGTAAAATGTTCTCCTGGGAGTCAAGCTGCTAGGTTCCGATGCACCAATGCCACTTTACTATAACCCTCGCACCATCACAGTGAATGTCGAACACAAATTGCGTCGCGATTCAATATTACAGGCTCCATCAGACTTCTCTTGAAGTGACTAACTCTGCTGTCGAACAAGGATAAATGTTCTTCTGGGAGTCAAGTTGCTTGTTTCCGATGCACCAATGCCACTTTACTGTAACCCTCGCACCCTCACAGTGAGTGTCGAACTCACAAATTGCATCGCGATTCAATATTACAGGTATCAGCAGACTTCTCTTGACACGACCATTACTGGTATGGTCCCCGTATAAATGTTCTCCTGGGAGTCAAGTTGCTTGTTTCCGATGCACCAATGCCACTTTACTATAACCCTCGCACCCTCACAGTGAATGTCGAACACACAAATTGTGTCGCGATTCAATATTACAGGCTCCAGCAGACTTCTCTTGAAGTGACTAACTCAGCTGTCGACCAAGGATAAATGTTCTCCTGGGAGTCAAGTTGCTTGTTTCCGATGTACCAATGCTACTTTACTGTAATCTTCGTACCCTCACATTGAATGTTGAACACACAAATTGCGTCGCGATTCAATATTACAGGCTCCAGCAGACTTCTCTTGAAGAGACTAATACTGCTGTCGACTAAGGGTAAATGTTCTCCTGCGAGTCAAGTTGCTTGTTTCTGATGCACCAATGTCACTTTACTGTAACACTCGCATCCTCACAGTGAATGACGAACACACAAATTGAGTCGCGATTCAATATTAAGATCTCCAGCAGAATTCTCTTGAGGTGACTAACTCAGCTGTCGACCAAGGATAAATGTTCTCCTGGGAGTCAAGTTGCTTGTTTCCGATGTACCAATGCTACTTTACTGTAACGTTCGGACCCTCACATTGAATGGTGAACACACAAATTGCGTCGCGATTTAGGATTACAGGTATCAGCAGACTTCTCTTGAAACGACCATTTCAGGTATGGTCCCCATATAAATGTTCTCCTGGGAGACAAGTTGCTTGTTTCCGATGCACCAACGCCACTTTACTGAAACCCTCACACTCTCACAGTGAATGTCGAACACACAAATTGTGTCACGATTCAATATTACAGGTGTCAGCAGATTTCTCTTGAAACGACCATTACAAGTATGGTCCCCATATAAACGTTCTGTTGAGAGTCAAGTTGCTTGTTTCAGATGCACCAATGTCACTTTACTGTAACCCTTGGACCCTCGCAGTTACTGTAGAACACAGAAATTGTGTCGCGATTCAATATTACATGTGTCAGCAGACTTCTCTTGAAACGACCATTACAAGTATGGTCCCCATATAAATGTTCTGTTGAGAGTCAAGTTGCTTGTTTCCGATGCGCCAAAGTCACTATACTGTAACACTCGCACCATTACAGTGAATGTCGAACACACAAATTGCGTCGCGATTCAATATTACAAACTCCAGCAGACTTTTCTTGAAGTGACTAACTCAGCTGTCGACCAATGACAAATGTTCTCCTGGGAGTCAAGTTGCTTGTTTCAGATGCACCAATGCCGCTTTACTGTAACCCTCGAACCCTCACAGTGAATGTCGAACGCCCAAATTGCGTCGCGATTCAATATTTCAAGTGTCAGCAGACTTCTCTTGAAACGTCCATTACAGGTATGGTCCCCATATAAATGTCCTGTTGAGAGTCAAATTGCTTGTTTCCGTTGCACCAATGCCACTTCAGTGTAACCTTCGCACCCTCACAGTGAATGTCGAACTCACAAATTGCGTCGCGATTCAATATTACAGGCTCCAGCAGACTTCTCTGGAAGTGACTAACTCAGCTGTCGACCAAGGTAAAATAAAGTCCTTGGAGTCAAGTTGCTTCTTTCCGATGCACCAAAGATACATTACTGAAACACTTTCACCCTCACAGTGAATGTCGAACTCACAAATTGCGTCGCGATTCAATATTACAGGCTCCAGGACACGTCTCTAAAAGTGTCTAGCCCAGCTGTCGACCAAGGATAAATGTTCTCCTGGGAGTCAAGTTGCTTGTTTCCGTTGCACCAATGCAACTTCACTGTAACCCTCGCACCCTCACAGTGAATGTCGAACTCACAAATTGCGTCGCTATTCAATATTACAGGCTCCAGCTGACTTCGCTTGAAGTGACTAACTCAGCTGTTGACCAAGGTAAAATAAACTCCTTGGAGTCAAGTTGCTTCTTTCCGATGCACCAAACATACATTACTGAAACACTCGCACCCTCACAGTGAATGTCGAAATCACAAATTGCGTCGCGATTCAATATCATAGGCTCCAGCACACTTCTCTAAAAGTGTGTAACCCAGCTGTCGACCAAGGATAAATGTTCTTCTGGGAGTCAAGTTGCTTGTTTCCGATGCACCAATGCCACTTTACTGTAACCTTCTAACCCTCACAGTGAATGTCGAACACACAGATTGCGACGCGATACAATATTACAGGCTCCATCAGACTTCTCTTGAACTGACTATTACTGCTGTCGACAAAGGATAAATGTTCTCCTGGGTGTCAAGTTGCTTATCTCCGATGCACCAATGCCACTTTACTGTAACCCTCGCACCCTCACAGTGAATGTCGAACACACAAATTGCGTCGCGATTCAATATTACAGGCTCCAGCAGACTTCTCTTGAAGTGACTAATACTGCTGTCGACCAAGGATAAGTGTTCTCCTTGGAGTCAAGATGCTTGTTTCCGATGCATCAATGCCACTTTACTGTAACACTCGCACCCTCACAGTTAATGTCGAACACACAAATTGCGGGACGATTCAATATTACAGGCTCCAGCAGACTTCTCTTGAAGTGACAAACTCAGCTGTTGACGAAGGGTAAATGTTCTCCTGGGAGTCAAGTTGCTTGTATCCGATGCAAGAATGCCACTTTACTGTAATCCTCGCACCCTTACAGTGAAAGTCGAACACACAAATTTCGTCGCGATTCAATATTACAGGTGTCAGCAGACTTCTCTTGACACTACAATTACAAACATGGTCCCCATATAAATGTTCTGTTGAGGGTCAAGTTGCTTGTTTCCGATGCACCAGTGCCACTTTACTGTAACTCTCGCACTCACAGTGAATGTCGAACACACAAATTGCGTCGCGATTCAATATTACAGGCTCCAGCAGACTTCTCTTGAAGTGACTAACTCAGTTGTCGATCAAGGTAAAATGTTCTCCTGGGAGTCAAGTTGCTTGTTTCCGATGCACCAATAACACTTTAGTGTAACCCTCACAGTGAATGTCGAACACACAAATTGCGTCGCGATTCAATATTACAGGCTCCAGCAGACTTCTCTTGAAGTGACTAACTCAGCTGTCGACCAAGTATAAATGTTCTTCTGGGAGTCATGTTGCTTGTTTCCGAAGCACCAATCCAACTTTTCTGTAACCCTCGCACCCTCACATTGAATGTCGAACACACGAATTGTGTCGCGGTTCAATATTTCAGGTGTCAGCAAACTTCTCTTGAAACGACCATTACAGGTATGGTCAACATATAAATGTTCTCCTGGGAGTCAAGCTGCTTGGTTCCGATGCACCAATGCCACTTTACTATAACCCTCGCACCCTCACAGTGAATGTCGAACACAAATTGCGTCGCGATTCAATATTACAGGCTCCATCAGACTTCTCTTGAAGTGACTAACTCTGCTGTCGAACAAGGATAAATGTTCTTCTCGGAGTCAAGTTGCTTGTTTCCGATGCACCAATGCCACTTTACTGTAACCCTCGCACCCTCACAGTGAGTGTCGAACACACAAATTGCATCGCGATTCAATATTACAGGTATCAGCAGACTTCTCTTGACACGACAATTACAGGTATGGTCCCCATATAAATGTTCTCCTGGGAGTCAAGTTGCTTGTTTCCGATGCACCAATGCCACTTTACTATAACCCTCGCACCCTCACAGTCAATGGCAAACACACAAATTGCGTCGCGATTCAATATTACAGGCTCCAGCAGACTTCTCTTGAAGTGACTAACTCAGCTGTCAACCAAGGATAAATGTTCTCCTGGGAGTCATGTTGCTTGTTTCCAATGCACCAATGCCACTTTACTGTAACCCTCGCACCCTCACAGTGAATGTCGAACACACAAATTGTGTCGTGATTCAATATTACAGGCTCCAGCAGACTTCTCTTGAAGTGACTAACTCAGCTGTCGACCAAGGTTAAATGTTCTCCTGGGAGTCCAGTTGCTTGTTTCCGATGTACCAATGCTACTTTACTGTAACCTTCGTACCCTCACATTGAATGTTGAACACACAAATTGCGTCGCGATTCAATATTACAGGCTCCAGCAGACTTCTCTTGAAGTGACTAATACTGCTGTCGACTAAGGGTAAATGTTCTCCTGCGAGTCAAGTTGCTTGTTTCTGATGCACCAATGTCACTTTACTGTAACACTCGCATCCTCACAGTGAATGTCGAACACACTAATTGAGTCGCGATTCAATATTACGGGCTCCAGCAGACTTCTCTTGAAGTGACTAACTCAGCTGTCGACCAAGGATAAATGTTCTCCTGGGAGTCAAGTTCCTTGTTTCCGATGTACCAATGCTACTTTACTGTAACCTTCGTACCCTCACATTGAATGGTGAACACACAAATTGCGTCGCGATTCAGTATTACAGGTATCAGCAGACTTCTCTTGAAACGACCATTTCAGGTATGGTCCCCATATAAATGTTCTCCTGGGAGACAAGTTGCTAGTTTCCGATGCACCAACGCCACTTTACTGAAACCCTCACACTCTCACAGTGAATGTCGAACACACAAATTGTGTCACGATTCAATATTACAGGTGTCAGCAGATTTCTCTTGAAACGACCATTACAAGTAAGGTCCCCATATAAATGTTCTGTTGAGAGTCAAGTTGCTTGTTTCAGATGCACCAATGCCACATAACTGTAACCCTTGGACCCTCACAGTTACTGTAGAACACACAAATTGTGTCGCGATTCAATATTACATGTGTTAGCTGACTTCTCTTGAAACGACCATTACAAGTATGGTCCACATATAAATGTTCTGTTGAGAGTCAAGTTGCTTGTTTCCGATGCACCAATGCTACCTTACTGTAACCTTCGCACCCTCACAGTGAAAGTCGAACAGACAAATTGCGTCGCAATTCAATATTACAGGCTCCAGCAGACTTCTCTTGAAGTGACTAACTCAGCTGTCGACCAAGGATAAATGTTCTCCTGGGAGTCAAGTTGCTTGTTTCCGATGCGCCAAAGTCACTATACTGTAACACTCGCACCATCACAGTGAATGTCGAACACACAAATTTCGTCGCGATTCAATATTACAAACTCCAGCAGACTTCTCTTGTAGTGACTAACTCAGCTGTCGACCAATGACAAATGTTCTCCTGGGAGTCAAGTTGCTTGTTTCAGATGCACCAATGCCACTTTACTGTAACCCTCGAACCCTCACAGTGAATGTCGAACGCCCAAATTGCGTCGCGATTCAATATTTCAGGTGTCAGCAGACTTCTCTTGAAACGTCCTTTACAGGTATGGTCCCCATATAAATGTCCTGTTGAGAGTCAAGTTGCTTGTTTCCGTTGCACCAATGCCACTTCAGTGTAACCTTCGCACCCTCACAGTGAATGTCGAACTCACAAATTGCGTCGCGATTCAATATTACAGGCTCCAGCAGACTTCTCTTGAAGTGACTAACTCAGCTGTCGACCAAGGTAAAATAAAGTCCTTGAAGTCAAGTTGCTTCTTTCCGATGCACCAAAGATACATTACTGAAACACTCTCACCCTCACAGTGAATGTCGAACTCACAAATTGCGTCGCGATTCAATATTACAGGCTCCAGGACACGTCTCTAAAAGTGTCTAGCCCAGCTGTCGACCAAGGATAAATGTTCTCCTGGGAGTCAAGTTGCTTGTTTCCGATGCACCAATGCCACTTTACTGTAACCCTCGCACCCTCACAGTGAATGTCGAAGACACAAATTGCGTCTCGATTCAATATAACAGGCTCCAGCAGACTTCACTTGAAGTGACCAACTCGGCTGTTGACCAAGTATAAATAATCTCCTGGGAGTCAAGTTGCTTATTTCCGATGCACCATTGCCACTTTACTGTAACACTCGCACCCTCACAGTGAATGTCGAACACACAAATTGCGTCACGATTCAATATAACAGGCCCCAGCAGACTTCACTTGAAGTGACCAAATCAGCTGTCGACCAACGATAAATGTTCTCCTGAGCGTCAAGTTGCTTGTTTCCAATGCACCAGTGCCTCTTTTCTGTAACCCTCGCACCCACACAGTGAATGTCGAACACACAAATTGCGTCGCGATTCAATATTACCGGCTCCAGCAGACTTCTCTTGAAGTGACTAACTCTGCTGTCGACCAAGGATAAATGTTCTCCTGGGAGTCAAGTTGCATGTTTCCAATGCACCAATGCCACTTTACTGAATCCCTCGCTCCCTCACAGTGAATGTCGAACACACAAATTGCGTCGCGATTCAATTTACAGGCTCCAGCATACTTCTATTGAAGTGACAAACTAGGTTGTCGACCAAGGATAAATGTTCTCCTGGGAGTCAAGTTGCTGGTTTCCGATGCACGAATGCCACTTTACTGTAACCCTCGCATCCTCACAGTGAATGTCGAACACACAAATTGCGTCGCAATTCAGTATTACTAGCTCCAGCAGACTTTTCTTGAAGTGACTAACTCAGCTGATGACCAAGGATAAATATTCTCTCGGGAGTCAAGTTGCTTTGTTTCCGATGCACCAATGCCACTTTACTGTAACCCTCGCACCCTCACAGTGAATGTCGAACACACAAATTGCGATGCGATTCAATATTACAGGCCCCAGCAGACTTCTCTTGAAGTGACTAACTAGGTAGTCGACCAAGGATAAATGTTCTCCTGGGAGTCAAGTTGGTCGTTTCCGATGCACCAATACCACTTTACTGTAACCTTGGCACCCTCACAGTGAATGCCGAACACACAAATTGCATCGCGAGTCAATATTGCAGGTATCAGCAGCTTTCTCTTGAAACGAGCAGTACAGATATGGTCCCCATAAAAATGTTCTGTTGAGACTCAAGTTGCTTGTTTCCGATGCACCAATGCTACTTTACTGTAACCCTCGCACCCTCACACTGAATGTCGAGCACACAAATTACGTCGCAGTTCAATATTACAGGCTCCAGCAGACTTCTCTTGAAGTGACTAACTCAGCTGTCGACCAAGGATAAATGTTCTCCTGGGAGTCAAGTTGCTTGTTTCCGATGCACCAATGAAACTATACTGTAAACCTCGCACACTCACAGTGAATGTCGAACACACAAATTGCGTCGCGATTCAATATTACAGGCTCCAGCTGACTTCTCTTAAAGTGACTAACTCAGCTGTCGACCAAAGATAAATGTTCTCCTGGGCGTCAAGTTGCTTGTTTCCGATGCACCAGTGCCACTTTACTGTAACCCTCGCACCCACACAGTGAATGTCGAACACACAAATTGCGTCCCGATTCAATATTAAAGGCTCCAGCAGACTTCTCTTGAAGTGACTAACTCAGCTGTAGACCAAGCATAAATGTTCTCCTGGGAGTCAAGTTGCTTGTTTCCGATGCACCAATGCCACTTTACTTAAACCCTCGCACCGTCACAGTGAATGTCGAACACACAAATTGCGTCGCAATTAATATTACAGGCTCCAGCAGACTTTTCTTGAAGTGACTAACTCAGCTGTCGACCAAGGATAAATGTTCTCCTGGGAGTCAAGTTGCATGCTTCCAATGCACCAGTGCCACTTTACTGTAACCCTCGCACCCACACAGTGAATGTGGAACACACAAATTGCTTCGCGATTCAATATTACAGGCTCCAGCAGACTTCTCTTGAAGTGACTAACTCAGCTGTCGACCAAGGATAAATGTTCTCCTGGGACTCAAGTTGCTTGTTTCCGATGCACTAATGCCACTTTACTGAAACCCTCGCACCCTCACACTGAATGCCGAACACAAAAACTGTGTCGCGATTCAATATTACAGGCTCCAGCAGACTTCTCTTGATGTGACTAACTCAGCTGTCGACCAAGGATAACGGGTCTCCTGGGAGTCAAGTTGCTTGCTTCCGATGCACCGATGCCACATTACTGTAACTCTCGCACCCTCACAGTGAATGTAGAAGACACGATTTGCGTCGCGATTCAATATTACAGGTTCCAACAGACTTCTCTTGAAGTGACTAACTCAGCTGTCGACCAAGCATAAATGTTCTCCTGGGAGTCAAGTTGCTTGTTTCCGATGCACCAATGCCACTTTACTGAAACCCTCGCACCCTCACAGTGAATGTCGAACACATAAATTGCGTCGCAATTCAATATTACAGGTATCAGCAGACTTCTCTTGACACGACCATTACAGGTATTGTCCCCATATAAATGTTCTGTTGTGAGTCAAGTTGCTTCTTTCCAATGCACCCATGCTACATTACTGTAAACATCGCACCCTCACAGTGAAAGTCGAGCACACAAATTCCGTCGCGATTCAGTATTACAGGCACCAGAAGACTTCTATTGAAGTGACTAACTCAGCTGTCGACCAAGGATAAATGTTCCCTTGGGAATCAAGTTCCTTATTTCCGACGCACCAACGCCACTTTACTGTAACCCTCCCACCCTCACAGTGAATGTCGAACACACAAATTGCATCACGATTCAATATTACAGGCTCCAGCAGACTTCTCCTGAAGTGACAAACTCAGCTGTCGATTAAGGATAAATGTTCTCCTGGGAGTCAAGTTGCTTGTTTCCGATGCACCAATGCCACTTTACTGTAACCCTCGCACCCGCACAGTGAATGTCGAACACACAAATTGCGTCGCGATTCAATATTACAGGCTCCAGCAGACTTCTCTATAATTGTGTGACTCAGCTGTCGACCAAGGATAAATGTTCTCCTGGGAGTCAAGTTGCTTGTTTCCGATGCACCAATGCCACTATACTGTAACCCTCGCACCCTCACAGTGAATGTTGAACACACAAATTGCGTCGCGATTCAATATTACAGGCTCCAGCAGACTTCTCTTGAAGTGACTAACTCAACTGACGACCAAGGAAAAATGTTCTCCTGCGAGTCAAGTTGCTTGTTTCCGATGCACCAATGAGAATTTACTATAAGACTAACACTCTCACAGTGAATGTAGAGCACACAATTTGCGTCTCGATTCAATATTACAGGCTCCAGCAGACTTCTCTTGAAGTGAATAACTTAGCTGTCAACCAAGGATAAATGTTCTCCTGGGAGTCAAGTTGCTTGTTTCAGTGCACCAATGCCACTTTACTGTAACCCTCGCACCCTCACAGTGAATGTGGAACACACAAATTGCATCGTGATTCAATATTACAGGCTCCAGCAAACTTCTCTTGAATTGACTAACTCAACTGTCGACCAAGGGTAAATGTTCTCCTGGGAGTCAAATTGCTTCTTTCTGATGCACCAATGCCACTTTACTGTAACCCTCGCACCCTCACAGTGAATGTCGAACACACAAATTGCGTCGTGATTCAATATTACAGGCTCCAGCAGACTTCTCTTGAAGTGATTAACTCAGCTGTCGACCAAGGATATATGTTCTCCTGGGAGTCTAGTTGCTTGTTTCCCATGCACCAATGCCACTTCACTGTAACCCTCGCACCCTCACAGTGAATGTCGAACACACAAATTGACTCATGATTCAATATTACAGGTATCAGCAGTCTTCTCTTGAAACGACCATTACATGTATGGTCCCCATATAAATGTTCTCCTGGGAGTCAAGTTGCTTGTTTCCGATGCAGCAATGTCACTTTACTATAACCCTCGCACCCTCACAGTGAATGTCGAACACACAAATTGCGTCGCGATTCAATATTACAGGCTACAGCAGACTTCTCTTGAAGTGACTAACTCAGCTGTCAACCAAGGATATCTGTTATCCTGGGAGTCAAGTTGCTTGTTTCCGATGCACCAATGCCACTTTACTGTAACCGACGCAACCTCAGAGTGAATGTCGAACACACAAATTGCCTCGCTATATTGCAAGCTCCAGCAGATTTCTCTTAAAGTGACTAACTCAGCTGTCGACCAAGGATAAATGTTCTCCTGGGAGTCAAGTTATTTGTTTCCGATGCACCAATGCCACTTTACTGTAACCCTCGAATCCTCACAGTGAATGTCGAACGCACGAATTGCGTCACGATTCAATATTTCAGGTGACAGCAGACTTCTCTTGAAACGACCATTACAGGTATTGTCCCCATATAAATGTTCTGTGAGAGTCAAGTTGCTTGTTCCTGTTGCACCAATGCCACTTTACTGTAACCTTCGCACCCTCACACTGAATATCAGACACACAAATTGCGACGCGATTCAATATTACAGGCTCCACCAAACTTCTCTTGAAGTGGCTAACACAGCTGCCGACCAAGGATGAATAATCTCCTGGGAGTCAAGTTGCTTCTTTCCGGTTCACCAAAGATACATTACTGTAACCCTCGCACCCTCACAGTGAATGTCGAACACACAAATTGCGTCGCGATTCAATATTACAGGTTCCAGGTGACTTTTCTTGAAGTGACTAACTCAGCTGTCGACCAAGGATAAATGTTCTCCTGGGAGTCAAGTTGCTTGTTTCCGAAGCACCAGTGCCACTTTACTGTAACCCTCGCACCCACACAGTGAATGTGGAACACACAAATAGCGTGCCGATGCAATATTACAGGCTCCAGCAGACTTCTCTTGAAGTGATTAACTAAGCTGTCGACCAAGATAAATGTTCTCTTGGGAGTCAAGTTGCTTGTTTCCGATGCACTAATGCCACTTTACTGAAACCCTCGCACCCTCACACTGAGTGACGAACACACAAACTGTGTCGCGATTCAATATTACAGGCTCCAGCAGACTTCTCTTGATGTGACTAACTCAGCTGTAGTCCAAGGATAACGGTTCTCCTGGGAGTCAAGTTGCTTGCTTCCGATGCACCGATGCCACTTTTCTGTAACCCTCGCACCCTCACAGAGAATGTAGAAGACACGATTTGCGTCGCGATTCAATGTTACAGGTTCCAACCGACTTCTCTTGAAGTGACTAACTCAGCTGTCGACCAAGGATAAATGTTCTCCTGGAAGTCAAGTTCCTTCTTTCCGATGCACCAATGCCACTTTACTGTAACCCTCGCACCCTCACAGTGAATGTCGAACACACAAATTGCGTCGCGATTCAATATTACAGGTATCAGCAGACTTCTCATGACACGACCATTACGGGTATTGTCCCCATATAAATGTTCTGTTGTGAGTCAAGTTGCTTCTTTCCAATGCACCAATGCCACTTTACTGTAACCCTCGCACCCTCACAGTGAATGTCGAACACACAAATTGCGTCACGATTCAATATTACAGGCACCAGCAGACTTCTATTGAAGTGACTAACTCAGCTGTCGACAAAGGATAAATGTACCCTTGGGAGTCAAGTTGCTTATTTCCGATGCACCAATGCCACTTTACCGTAACCCTCCCACCCTCACAGTGAATGTCGAACACACAAACTGCGTCACGATTCAATATTACAGGCTCCAGCAGACTTCTCTTGAAGTGACTAACTCAACTGTCGACCAAGGATAAATGTTCTCCTGGGAGTCATGTTGCTTGTTTCCGATGCACCAATGCCACTTAACTGTAACCCTCGCACCGTCACAGTGAATGTCGAACACACAAATTGCGTTGCGATTCAATATTACAGGCTCCAGCAGACTTCTCTTGAAGTGACTAACTCAACTGTCGACCAAGGAAAAATGTTCTCCTGCGAGTCAAGTTGCTTGTTTCCGATGCACCAATGAGAATTTACTATAATACTAACACTCTCACAGTGAACGTCAAGCACACAAATTGCGTCTCGATTCAATATTACAGGCTCCAGCAGACTTCTCTTGAAGTGAATAACTTAGCTGTCAACCAAGGATAAATGTTCTCCTGGGAGTCAAGTTGCTTGCTTCGATGCACCAATGCCACTTTACTGTAACCCTCGCACCCTCACAGTGAATGTTGAACACACAAATTGCATCGCAATTCAATATTACAGGCCCAGCAAACTTCTCTTGAATTGACTAACTCAACTGTCGACCAAGGGTAAATGTTCTCCTGGGAGTCAAGTTGTTTCTTTCTGATGCACCTATACCATTTTACTGTAACCTTCGCACCCTCACAGTGAATGTCGAACACACAAATTGCGTTGCGATTCAATATTACAGGCTCCAGCAGACTTCTCTTGAAGTGATTAACTCAGCTGTCGACCAAGAATATTTGTTCTCCTGGGAGTCTAGTTGCTTGTTTCCCATGCACAAATGCCACTTTACTGTAACCCTCGCACCCTCACAGTGAATGTCGAACACACAAATTGGCTCGTGATTCAATATTACAGGTATCAGCAGTCTTCTCTTGAAACGACCATTACAGGTATGGTCCCCATATAAATGTTCTCCTGGGAGTCAAGTTGCTTGTTTCCGATGCACCAATGTCACTTTACTATAACCCTCGCACCCTCACAGTGAATGTCGAACACACAAATTGCGTCGCGATTCAATACTACAGGCTCCAGCAGACTTCTATTGAAGTGACTAACTCAGCTGTCGACCAAGGATATCTGTTCTCCTGGGAGTCAAGTTGTTGTTTCCGATGAACCAATGCCACTTTACTGTAACCCTCGCACCCTCAGAGTGAATGTCGAACACACAAATTGCCTCGCTATTCAATATTGCAAGCTCCAGCAGACTTCTCTTGAAGTGACTAACTCACCTTCGACCAATGATAAATGTTCTCCTGGGAGTCAAGTTGCTTGTTTCCGATGCACCAATGCCACTTTACTGTAACCCTCGAATTCTCACAGTGAATGTCGAACGCACGAATTGCGTCGCGATTCAATATTTCAGGTGACAGCAGACTTCTCTTGAAACGACCATTACAGGTATTGTCCCCATATAAATGATCTGTTGAGAGTCAAGTTGCTTGTTCCTGTTGCACCAATGCCACTTTACTGTAACCTTCGCACCCTCACACTGAATATCAAATACACAAATTGCGACGCGATTCAATATTACAGGCTCCAGCAAATTTCTCTTGAAGTGACTAACTCAGCTGTCGACCAAGGATGAATTATCTCCTGGGAGTCAAGTTGCTTCTTTCAGATGCACCAAAGATACATTAAGGTAACTCTCGCACCCTCACAGTGGATGTCGAACTCACAAATTACGTCGTGATTCAATATTACATGCTCCGGCAGACTTCTCTTGAAATAACTAACTCAGCTGTCGACCAAGGATATCTGTTCTCCTGGGAGTCAAGTTGTTGTTTCCGATGAACCAATGCCACTCTACTGTAACCCTCGCACCCTCAGAGTGAATGTCGAACACACAAATTGCCTCGCTATTCAATATTGCAAGCTACAGCAGACTTCTCTTGAAGTGACTAACTCAGCTGTCGACCAAGGATAAATGTTCTCCTGGGTGTCAAGTTGCTTGTTTGCGATGCACCAATGCCACTTCACTGTAACCCTCGCACCCTCACAGTGAATGGCGAACACACAAATTGTGTCGCGATTCAATATTACAAGTGTCAGCAGACTTCTCTTGAAACGACCATTACAAGTATGGTCCCCATATAAATGTTCTAATGAGAGTCTAGTTGCTTCTTTCCAATGCACCAATGCTACTTTACTGTAAACATCGCACCCTCAAAGTGAATGTCGAACACACAAAATGCGTCGCGATTCAATATAACAGGCACCAGCAGACTTCTATTGAAGTGACTAACTCAGCTGTCGACCGAGGATAAATGTCCCCTGGGAGTCAAGTTGCTTATTTCCGATGCACCAATGCCGCTTTACTGTAACCCTCCCACCCTCACAGTGAATATCGAACACACAAATTGCGTCACGATTCAATATTACAGGCTCCAGGAGACTTCTCTTGGAGTGACTAACTCAGCTGTCGAACAAGGATAAATGTTCTCCTGGGAGTCAAGTTGCTTGTTTCCGATGCACCAATGCCACTTTACTTTAACCCTCACACCCTCACAGTGGATGTCAAACACACAAATTGCGTCGCGATTCAATATTACAGGCTCCAGAAGACTTCTCTTGAGGTGACTAACTCAGCTGTCGACCAAGGATAAATGGTCTCCTGGGAGTCAAGTTGCTTGTTCCCGATGCACCAATGCCACTTTACTGTAACCCTCACACCCTCACAGAGAATGTCGAACACACAAATTGCGTCGCGATTCAATATTACAGGCTCAAGCAGGCTTCTCTGTAATTGTCTGACTCAGCTGTCGACCAAGGATAAATGTTCTCGTGGGAGTCAAGTTGCTTGTTTCTGATGCACCAATGCCACTTTACTGTAACACTCGCACCCTCACAGTGAATGTTGAACACACAATTTGCGTCGCGATTCAATATTACAGGCTCCAGCAGACTTCTCTTGAAGTGACTAAATCAACTGTCGACCAAGGAAAAATGTTCTCCTGGGAGTCAAGTTGCTTGTTTCCGATGCACCAGTGAGAATTTACTATAACCCTAACACTCTCACAGTGAATGTCAAGCACACAAATTGCGTCTGGATTCAATATTACAGGCTCCAGCAGACTTCTCTTGAAGTGAATAACTTAGCTGTCAACCAAAGATAAATGTTTTGCTGGGAGTCAAGTTGCTTGTTTCCGATGCACCAACGCTACTTTACTGTAACTCTCACACCCTCACAGTGAATGTCGAACACACAAATTGCGTCGCGATTCAATATTACAGGCTCCAGAAGACTTCTCTTGAGGTGACTAACTCATTTGTGGAACAAGGATAAATGTTCTCCTGGGAGTCAAGTTCCTTGTTTCCGATGCACCAATGCCACATTACTGTAACCCTTTCACCCACACAGTGAATGTCGAACACAAATTGCGTCACGATTCGATATTACAGGCTCCAGCAGATTTCTCTATAATTGTCTAACACAGAAGTCGACCATGGATAAATGTTCTCCTGGGAGTCAAGTTGCTTGTTTTCGATGCACCAATGCCAGTTTACTGTAACCTTCACACCCTCACAGTGAATGTCGAACACACATATTGCGTCGCGATTCAATATTACAGACTCCAGCAGACTTCTCTTGAGGTGAGTAACTCAGCTGTCGACCAAGGATAAATGTTCTCCTGGGAGTCAAGTTGCTTGTTTCCGATGCACCAATGCCACTTTACTGTAACCCTCGCACCCTCAGAGTGAATGTCGAACACACAAATTGCCTCGCTATTCAATATTGCAAGCTCCAGCAGACTTCTCTTGAAGTGACTAACTCAGCTGTCGACCAAGGATAAATGTTCTCCTGGGAGTCAAGTTGCTTGTTTCCGATGCACCAATGCCACTTTACTGTAACCCTCGAATCCTCACAGTGAATGTCGAATGCACGAATTGCGTCGCGATTCAATATTTCAGGTGACAGCAGACTTCTCTTGAAACGACCATTACAGGTATTGTCCCCATATAAATGTTCTGTTGAGAGTCAAGTTGCTTGTTCCTGTTGCACCAATGCCACTTTACTGTAAACTTCGTACCCTCACACTGAATATCAAACACACAAATTGCAACGCGATTCAATATTACAGGCTCCAGCAAACTTCTCTTGAAGTGACTAACTCAGCTGTCGACCAAGGATGAATAATCTCCTGGGAGTCAAGTTGCTTCTTTCAGATGCACCAAAGATACATTACTGTAACTCTCACACCCTCACAGTGGTTGTCGAACTCACATATTACGTCGCGATTCAATATTACAGGCTCCAGCAAACTTCTATTGAAGTAACTAACCCAGCTGTCGACCAAGGATAAATGTTCTTCTGGGAGTCAAGTTTCTTGTTTTCGATGCACCAATGCGACTTTACTGTAACCCTCGCACCCTCACAGTGAATGTCGAACACACAAATTGTGTTACAATTCAATATTACAGGTGTCAGCAGATTTCTCTTGAAACGACCATTACAAGTATGGTCCCCATATAAATGTTCTGTTGAGAGTCACGTTGCTGGTTTTCGATGCACCAACGCCACTTTACTGTAACCCTCGCACCCTCACAGTGAGAGTCGAACACACAAATTGTGACGCGATTCAATATTACAAGTGGCAGCAGACTTCTCTTGAAACGACCATTACAAGTATGGAACCCATATAAATGTTCTGTTGAGAGTCAAGTTGCTTCTTTCCAATGCACCAATGCTACTTTACTGTAAACATCGCACCCTCACAGTGAATGTCGAACACACAAATTGCGTCGCGATTCAATATTACAAGCACCAGCAGACTTCTATTGAAGTGACTAACTCAGCGGTCGACCGAGGATAAATGTCCCCTGGGAGTCAAGTTGCTTATTTCCGATGCACCAATGCCACTTTACTGTAACCCTCCCACCCTCACAGTGAATGTCGAACACACAAATTACGTCACGATTCAATATTACAGGCTGCAGAAGACTTCTCTTGAGGTGACTAACTCAGCTGTCGACCAAGGATAAATGGTCTCCTGGGAGTCAAGTTGCTTGTTTCCGAATCACCAATGCCACTTTACTGTAACCCTCGCACCCTCATAGAGAAAGTCGAACACACAAATTGCGTCGCGATTCAATATTACAGGCTCCAGCAGGCTTCTGTATAATTGTCTGACTCAGCTGTCGACCAAGGATAAATGTTCTCGTGGGAGTCAAGTTGCTTGTTTCTGATGCACCAATGCCACTTTACTATAACACTCGCACCCTCACAGTGAATGTTGAACACACAAATTGCGTCGCGATTCAATATTACAGGCTCCAGCAGGCTTCTCTATAATTGTCTGACTCAGCTGTCGACCAAGGATAAATGTTCTCGTGGGAGTCAAGTTGCTTGTTTCCGAATCACCAATGCCACTTTACTGTAACCCTCGCACCCTCATAGAGAAAGTCGAACACACAAATTGCGTCGCGATTCAATATTACAGGCTCCAGCAGGCTTCTCTATAATTGTCTGACTCAGCTGTCGACCAAGGATATATGTTCTCCTGGGAGTCAAGTTGCTTGTTTCCTATGCACCAATGCCACTTTACTGTAACCCTCGGACCCTCACAATGAATTTCGAACACAAAAATTGCATCGTGTTTCAATATTACAGGCTCCAGCAGACTTCTCTAGAAGTGACAAACTCAGCTGTCGACCAAGAATAAATGTTCTCCTGGGAGTCAAGGTGCTTGTTTCCGATGCACCAATGCCACTTTACTGTAACCCTCGCACCCTCACAGTGAATGTCGAACATACAAATTGCGTCGTGATTCAATATTACAGGCTCCAGAAGACTTCTATTGATGTGACTAACTCAGCTGTCGACCAAGGATAAATGTTCCCTTGGGAGTCAAGTTGCTTATTTCCGATGCACCAATACCACTTTACTGTAACCCTCCCACCTTCACAGTGAATGTCGAACACACAAACTGTGTCACGATTCAATATTACAGGCTCCAGCAGACTTCTCTTGAAGTGACTAACTCAGCTGTCGACCAAGGATAAATGTTCTCCTGGGAGTCAAGTTGCTTGTTTCCGATGCACCAATGCCACTTTACTGTAACCCTCACACCCTCACAGTGAATGTCGAACACACATATTGCGTCGCGATTCAATATTACAGGCTCCAGCAGAATTCTCTTGGAGTGTCTAACTCAGGTGTCGACCAAGAATAAATGTTCTCCTGGGAGTCAAGTTGCTTGTTTCCGATGCACCAATGCCACTTTACTGTAACCCTCGCACCCTCACAGAGAATGTCGAACACACAAATTGCGTCGCAATTCAATATTACAGGCTCCAGCAGACTTCTCTATAATTGTCTGACTCAGCTGTCGACCAAGGATAAATGTTCTCCTGGGAGTCAATATGCTTGTTTCCGATGCACCAATGCCACTTTACTGTAACACTCGCACCCTCACAGTGGATGTTGAACACACAAATTGCATCGCGATTCAATATTACAGGCTCCAGCAGACTTCTCTTGAAGTGACGAAATCAACTGTCGACCAAGAAAAAATGTTCTCCTGGGAGTCAAGTTGCTTGTTTCCGATGCACCAATACCACTTTACTGTAACCCTCGCACCCTCACAGTGAATGTCGAACACACAAATTGCGTCACGATTCCATATTACAGGCTCCAGCATACTTCTCTTGAAGTGACTAACTCAGCTGTCGACCAAGGATAAATGTTCTCCTGAGTCAAGTTGCTTGTTTCCGATGCACCAACGCTACTTTACTGTAACCCTCACACCCTCACAGTGAATGTCGAACACACAAATTGCGTCGCGATTCAATATTACAGGTTCCAACAGACTTCTCTTGAAGTGACTAACTCCGCTGTCGACCAAGGATAAATGTTCTCCTGGAAGTCAAGTTGCTTCTTTCCGATGCACCAATGCCACTTTACTGTAACCCTCGAATCCTCACAGTGAATGTCGAATGCACGAATTGCGTCGCGATTCAATATTACAGGCTCCAGAAGACTTCTATTGATGTGACTAACTCAGCTGTCGACCAAGGATAAATGTTCCCTTAGGAGTCAAGTTGCTTATTTCCGATGCACCAATACCACTTTACTGTAACCCTCCCACCTTCACAGTGAATGTCGAACACACAAACTGTGTCACGATTCAATATTACAGGCTCCAGCAGACTTCTCTTGAAGTGAGTAACTCAGCTGTCGACCAGGGATAAATGTTCTCCTGGGAGTCAAGTTGCTTGTTTCCGATGCACCAATGCCACTTTACTGTAACCCTCACACCCTCACAGTGAATGTCGAACACACATATTGCGTCGCGATTCAATATTACAGACTCCAGAAGACTTCTCTTGAGGTGACTAACTCAGCTGTCGACCAAGGATAAATGGTCTCCTGGGAGTCAAGTTGCTTGTATCCGATGAACCAATGCCACTATACCGTAACCCTCGCACCCTCACAGTGAATGTCGACCACACAAATTGCGTCGCGATTCAATATTACAGGCACCAGCAGACCTCTCTTGAAGTGACTAACTCAACTGTCGACCAAGAAAAATGTTCTCCTGCGAGTCAAGTATCTTGTATCCGATGCACCAAAGAGAATTTACTATAACACTAACACTCTCACAGTGAATGTCAAGCACACAAATTGCGTCTCGATTCAATATTACAGGCTCCTGCGGACTTCTCTTGAAGTGAATAACTTAGCTGTCAACCAAGGATAAATGTTCTCCTGGGAGTCAAGTTGCTTGTTTCGATGCACCAATGCCACTTTACTGTAACCCTCGCACCCTCACAGTGAATGTTGAACACACAAATTGCATCGCGATTCAATATTACAGGCTCCAGAAAACTTCTCTTGAATTGACTAACTCAACTGTCGACCAAGGGTAAATGTTCTCCTGGGAGTCAAGTTGCTTCTTTCTGATGCACCTATACCACTTTACTGTAACCCTCGCACCCTCACAGTGAATGTCGCACACACAAATTGCGTCGCGATTCAATATTACAGGCTCCAGCAGACTTCTCTTGAAGTGATTAACTCAGCTGTCGACCAAGGATAAATGTTCTCCTGGGAGTGTAGTTGCTTGTTTCCCAAGCACCAATGCCACTTTACTGTAACCCTCGCACCCTCACAGTGAATGTCGAACACACAAATTGGCTCGTGAATCAATATTACAGGTATCAGCAGTCTTCACTTGAAACGACCGATACAGGTATGGTCCATATATAAATGTTCTCCTGGGAGTCAAGTTGCTTGTTTCCGATGCACCAATGTCACTTTACTATAACCCTCGCACCCTCACAGTGAATGTCGAACACACAAATTGCGTCGCGATTAAATATTACAGGCTCCAGCAGACTTCTCTTGAAGTGACTAACTCAGCTGTCGACCAAGGATATCTGTTCTCCTGGGAGCCAAGTTGCTTGTTTCCGATGCACCAATGCCACTTTACTGTAACCCTCGCACCCTCAGAATGAATGGCAAACACAAAAATTGCCTCGCTATTCAATATTGCAAGCTCCAGCAGACTTCTCTTGAAGTGACTAACTCAGCTGTCGACCAAAGATAAATGTTCTCCTGGGAGTCAAGTTGCTTGTTTTCGATGCACCAATGCCACTTTACTGTAACCCTCGAATCCTCACAGTGAATGTCGAACGCACGAATTGCGTCACGATTCAATATTACAGGCTCCAGCAGAATTCTCTTGGAGTGACTAACTCAGGTGTCGACCAAGGATAAATGTTCTTCTGAGAGTCAAGTTGCTTGTTTCTGATGCACCAATGCCACTTTACTGTAACCCTCGCACCCTCACAGTGAATGTCGAACACACAAATTGTGTTACAATTCAATATTACAGGTGTCAGCAGATTTCTCTTGAAACGACCATTACAAGTATGGTCCCCATATAAATGTTCTGTTGAGAGTCACGTTGCTTGTTTTCGATGCACCAATGCCACTTTACTGTAACCCTCGCACCCTCACAGTGAATGTCGAACACACAAATTGTGACGCGATTCAATATTACAAGTGTCAGCAGACTTCTCTTGAAACGACCATTACAAGTATGGTCTCCATATAAATGTTCTGTTGAGAGTCAAGTTGCTTCTTTCCAATGCACCAATGCTACTTTACTGTAAACATTGCACCCTCACAGTGAATGTCGAACACACAAATTACGTCGCGATTCAATATTACAGGCACCAGCAGACCACTATTGAAGTGACTGACTCAGCAGTCGACCGAGGATAAATGTCCCCTGGGAGTCAAGTTGCTTATTTCCGATGCACCAATGCCACTTTACTGTAACCCTCCCACCCTCACAGTGAATGTTGAACACACAAATTGCGTCACGATTCAATATTACAGGCTCCAGCAGAATTCTCTTGGAGTGACTAACTCAGGTGTAGACCAAGAATAAATGTTCTCCTGGGAGTCAAGTTGCTTGTTTCCGATGCACCAATGCCACTTTACTGTAACCCTCGCACCCTCACAGAGAATGTCGAACACACAAAATGCGTCGCAATTCAATATTACAGGCTCCAGCAGGCTTCTCTATAATTGTCTGACTCAGCTGTCGACCAAGGATAAATGTTCTCCTGGGAGTCAAGTTGCTTGTTTCCGATGCACCAAAGCCACTTTACTGTAACACTCGCACCCTCACAGTGGATGTTGAACACACAAATTGCATCGCGATTCAATATTACAGGCTCCAGCAGACTTCTCTTGAAGTGACTAAATCAACTGTCGACCAAGAAAAAATGTTCTCCTGGGAGTCAAGTTGCTTGTTTCCGATGCACCAATGAGAATTTACTATAACCCTAACACTCTCACAGTGAATGTCAAGCACACAAATTGCGTCTCGATTCAATATTACAGGCTCCAGCAGACTTCTCTTGAAGTGAATAACTTAGCTGTCAACCAAGGATAAATGTTTTGCTGGGAGTCAAGTTGCTTGTTTCCGATGCACCAATACCACTTTACTGTAACCCTCGCACCCTCACAGTGAATGTCGAACACACAAATTGCGTCACGAGTCCATATTACAGGCTCCAGCATACTTCTCTTGAAGTGACTAACTCAGCTGTCGACCAAGGATAAATGTTCTCCTGAGTCAAGTTGCTTGTTTCCGATGCACCAACGCTACTTTACTGTAACCCTCACACCCTCACAGTGAATGTCGAACACACAAATTGCGTCGCGATTCAATATTACAGGCTCCAGAAGACTTCTCTTGAGGTGACTAACTCAGCTGTAGACCAAGGATAACGGTTATCCTCGGATTCAAGTTGCTTGCTTCCGATGCACCGATGCCACTTTACTGTAACCGTCGCACCCTCACAGTGAATGTAGAAGACACGATTTGCGTCGCGATTCAATGTTACAGGTTCCAACAGACTTCTCTTGAAGTGACTAACTCCGCTGTCGACCAAGGATAAATGTTCTCCTGGAAGTCAAGTTGCTTCTTTCCGATGCACCAATGCCACTTTACTGTAACCCTCGAATCCTCACAGTGAATGTCGAATGCACGAATTGCGTCGCGATTCAATATTACAGGCTCCAGAAGACTTCTCTTGAGGTGACTAACTCAGCTGTCGACCAAGGATAAATGGTCTCCTGGGAGTCAAGTTGTTGTTTCCGAATCACCAATGCCACTTTACTGTAACCCTCGCACCCTCATAGAGAATGTCGAACACACAAATTGCGTCGCGATTCAATATTACAGGCTCCAGCAGGCTTCTCTATAATTGTCTGACTCAGCTGTCGACCAAGGATAAATATTCTCGTGGGAGTCAAGTTGCTTGTTTCTGATGCACCAATGCCACTTTACTGTAACACACGCACCCTCACAGTGAATGTTGAACACACAAATTGCGTCGCGATTCAATATTACAGGCTCCAGCATACTTCTCTTGAAGTGACTAAGTCAGCTGTCGACCAAGGATAAATGTTCTCCTGGGAGTCAAGTTGCTTGTTTCCGATGCACCAACGCTACTTTACTGTAACCCTCACACCCTCACAGTGAATGTCGAACACACAAATTGCGTCGCGATTCAATATTACAGGCTCCAGAAGATTTCTCTTGAGGTGACTAACTCAGCTGTCGAACAAGGATAAATGTTCTCCTGGGAGTCAAGTTCCTTGTTTCCGATGCACCTATGCCACTTTACTGTAACCCTTTCACCCTCACAGTGAATGTCGAACACAAATTGCGTCACGATTCGATATTACAGGCTCCAACAGATTTCTCTATAATTGTCTAACTCAGAAGTCGACCAAGGATAAATGTTCTCCTGGGAGTCAAGTTGCTTGTTTTTGATGCACCAATGCCAGTTTACTGTAACCCTCGCACCCTCACAGTGAATGTTGAACATACAAATTGCATCGCGATTTAATAATACAGGCTCCAGCAAACTTCTCTTGAAGTGACTAACTCAACTGTCGACCAAGGATATATGTTCTCCTGGGAGTCAAGTTGCTTGTTTCCTATGCACCAATGCCACTTTACTGTAACCCTCGGACCCTCACAATGAATTTCGAACACAAAAATTGCATCGTGTTTCAATATTACAGGCTCCAGCAGACTTCTCTAGAAGTGACAAACTCAGCTGTCGACCAAGAATAAATGTTCTCCTGGGAGTCAAGGTGCTTGTTTCCGATGCACCAATGCCACTTTACTGTAACCCTCGCACCCTCACAGTGAATGTCGAACATACAAATTGCGTCGCGATTCAATATTACAGTCTCCAGCAGACATCTCTTCAAGTGATTAACTCAGCTGTCGACCAAGGATAAATGTTCTCCTGGGAGTCAAGTTGCTTCTTTCTGATGCACCAATACCACTTAACTGTAACCCTCACACCCTCACAGTGAATGTCGAACACACAAATTGCGTCGTGTTTCAATATTACAGGCTCCAGAAGACTTCTCTTGAGGTGACTAACTCAGATGTTGACCAATGAAAAATGTTCTCCTGGGAGTCAAGTTGCTTGCTTCCGATGCACCGATGCCACGTTACTGTAACCCTCGCACCCTCACAGTGACTGTAGAAGACACGATTTGCGTCGCGATTCAATGTTACAGGTTCCAACTGACTCTACTTGAAGTGACTAACTCAGCTGTCGACCAAGGATAAATGTTCTCCTGGAAGTCAAGTTGCTTCTTTCCCATGCACCAATGCTACAGTACTGTAACCATCGCACCGTCACAGTGAATGTCGAGCACACAAATTGCGTCGCGATTCAATATTACAGGCTCCAGCAGACTTCTCTTGAAGTGACTAACTCAGCTGTCGACCAATTATAAATGTTCTCCTGGGAGTCAAGTTGCTTGTTTCCGATGCACCAATGCCACTTTACTGTAACCCTCACACCCTCACAGTGAATGTCGAACACACATATTGCGTCGCGATTCAATATTACAGACTCCAGAAGACTTCTCTTGAGGTGACTAACTCAGCTGTCGACCAAGGATAAATGGTCTCCTGGGAGTCAAGTTGCTTGTATCCGATGCACCAATGCCACTATACCGTAACCCTCGCACCCTCACAGTGAATGTCGACCACACAAATTGCGTCGCGATTCAATATTACAGGCTCCAGCAGACCTCTCTTGAAGTGACTAACTCAACTGTCGACCAAGAAAAATGTTCTCCTGCGAGTCAAGTATCTTGTATCCGATGCACCAAAGAGAATTTACTATAACACTAACACTCTCACAGTGAATGTCAAGCACACAAATTGCGTCTTGATTCAATATTACAGGCTCCTGCGGACTTCTCTTGAAGTGAATAACTTAGCTGTCAACCAAGGATAAATGTTCTCCTGGGAGTCAAGTTGCTTGTTTCGATGCACCAATGCCACTTTACTGTAACCCTCGCACCCTCACAGTGAATGTTGAACACACAAATTGCATCGCGATTCAATATTACAGGCTCCAGAAAACTTCTCTTGAATTGACTAACTCAACTGTCGACCAAGGGTAAATGTTCTCCTGGGAGTCAAGTTGCTTCTTTCTGATGCACCTATACCACTTTACTGTAACCCTCGCACCCTCACAGTGAATATCGAACACACAAATTGCGTCGCGATTCAATATTACAGGCTCCAGCAGACTTCTCTTGAAGTGATTAACTCAGCTGTCGACCAAGGATAAATGTTCTCCTGAGAGTGTAGTTGCTTGTTTCCCATGCACCAATGCCACTTTACTGTAACCCTCGCACCCTTACAGTGAATGTCGAACACACAAATTGGCTCGTGAATCAATATTACAGGTATCAGCAGTCTTCACTTGAAACGACCGATACAGGTATGGTCCATATATAAATGTTCTCCTGGGAGTCAAGTTGCTTGTTTCCGATGCACCAATGTCACTTTACTATAACCCTCGCACCCTCACAGTGAATGTCGAACACACAAATTGCGTCGCGATTAAATATTACAGGCTCCAGCAGACTTCTCTTGAAGTGACTAACTCAGCTGTCGACCAAGGATATCTGTTCTCCTGGGAGTCAAGTTGCTTGTTTCCGATGCACCAATGCCACTTTACTGTAACCCTCGCACCCTCAGAGTGAATGGCAAACACAAAAATTGCCTCGCTATTCAATATTGCAAGCTCCAGCAGACTTCTCTTGAAGTGACTAACTCAGCTGTCGACCAAAGATAAATGTTCTCCTGGGAGTCAAGTTGCTTGTTTTCGATGCACCAATGCCACTTTACTGTAACCCTCGAATCCTCACAGTGAATGTCGAACGCACGAATTGCGTCGCGATTCCATATTTCAGGTGACAGCAGACTTCTCTTGAAACGACCATTACAGTTATTGTCCCTATATAAATGTTCTGTTGAGAGTCAAGTTGCTTGTTCCTGTTGCACCAATGCCACTTTACTGTAACCTTCGTACCCTCACACAGAATATCAAACACACAAATTGCGACGTGATTCATTATTACAGGCTCCAGCAAACTTCTCTTGAAGTGACTTACTCAGCTGTCGACCAAGGATGAATAATCTCCTGGGAGTCAAGTTGCTTCTTTCCAATGCACCAAAGATACATTACTGTAACTCTCGCACCCTCACAGTGGATGTCGAACTCACAAATTACGTCGCGATTCAATATTACAGGCTCCGGCAGACTTCTCTTGAAGTGACTAACCCAGCTGTCGACCAAGGATAAATGTTCTTCTGGGAGTCAAGTTGCTTGTTTCCGATGCACCAATGCCACTTTACTGTAACCCTCGCACCCTCACAGTGAATGTCGAACACACAAATTGTGTTACAATTCAATATTACAGGTGTCAGCAGATTTCTCTTGAAACGACCATTACAAGTATGGTCCCCATATAAATGTTCTGTTGAGAGTCAAGTTGCTTCTTTCCAATGCACCAATGCTACTTTACTGTAAACATTGCACCCTCACAGTGAATGTCGAACACACAAATTACGTCGCGATTCAATATTACAGGCACCAGCAGACCACTATTGAAGTGACTAACTCAGCAGTCGACCGAGGATAAATGTCCCCTGGGAGTCAAGTTGCTTATTTCCGATGCACCAATGCCACTTTACTGTAACCCTCCCACCCTCACAGTGAATGTCGAACACACAAATTGCGTCACGATTCAATATTACAGGCTGCAGCAGAATTCTCTTCGAGTGACTAACTCAGGTGTCGACCAAGAATAAATGTTCTCCTGGGAGTCAAGTTGCTTGTTTCCGATGCACCAATGCCACTTTACTGTAACCCTCGCACCCTCACAGAGAATGTCGAACACACAAATTGCGTCGCAATTCAATATTACAGGCTCCAGCAGGCTTCTCTTGAAGTGACTAAATCAACTGTCGACCAAGAAAAAATGTTCTCCTGGGAGTCAAGTTGCTTGTTTCCGATGCACCAATGAGAATTTACTATAACCCTAACACTCTCACAGTGAATGTCAAGCACACAAATTGCGTCTCGATTCAATATTACAGGCTCCAGCTGACTTCTCTTGAAGTGAATAACATAGCTGTCAACCAAGGATAAATGTTTTGCTGGGAGTCAAGTTGCTTGTTTCCGATGCAACAATACCACTTTACTGTGACCCTCGCACCCTCACAGTGAATGTCGAACACACAAATTGCGTCACGATTCCATATTACAGGCTCCAGCATACTTCTCTTGAAGTGACTAACTCAGCTGTCGACCAAGGATAAATGTTCCCTTGGGAGTCAAGTTGCTTATTTCCGATGCACCAATACCACTTTACTGTAACCCTCCCACCTTCACAGTGAATGTCGAACACACAAACTGTGTCACGATTCAATATTACAGGCTCCAGCAGACTTCTCTTGAAGTGAGTAACCCAGCTGTCGACCAGGGATAAATGTTCTCCTGGGAGTCAAGTTGCTTGTTTCCGATGCACCAATGCCACTTTACTGTAACCCTCACACCCTCACAGTGAATGTCGAACACACATATTGCGTCGCGATTCAATATTACAGACTCCAGAAGACTTCTCTTGAGGTGACTAACTCAGCTGTCGACCAAGGATAAATGGTCTCCTGGGAGTCAAGTTGCTTGTATCCGATGCACCAATGCCACTATACCGTAACCCTCGCACCCTCACAGTGAATGTCGACCACACAAATTGCGTCGCGATTCAATATTACAGGCTCCAGCAGACCTCTCTTGAAGTGACTAACTCAACTGTCGACCAAGAAAAATGTTCTCCTGCGAGTCAAGTATCTTGTATCCGATGCACCAAAGAGAATTTACTATAACACTAACACTCTCACAGTGAATGTCAAGCACACAAATTGCGTCTCGATTCAATATTACAGGCTCCTGCGGACTTCTCTTGAAGTGAATAACGTAGCTGTCAACCAAGGATAAATGTTCTCCTGGGAGTCAAGTTGCTTGTTTCGATGCACCAATGCCACTTTACTGTAACCCTCGCACCCTCACAGTGAATGTTGAACACACAAATTGCATCGCGATTCAATATTACAGGCTCCAGAAAACTTCTCTTGAATTGACTAACTCAACTGTCGACCAAGGGTAAATGTTCTCCTGGGAGTCAAGTTGCTTCTTTCTGATGCACCTATACCACTTTACTGTAACACTCGCACCCTCACAGTGAATGTCGCACACACAAATTGCGTCGCGATTCAATATTACAGGCTCCAGCATACTTCTCTTGAAGTGATTAACTCAGCTGTCGACCAAGGATATATGTTTTCCTGGGAGTGTAGTTGCTTGTTTCCCATGCACCAATGCCACTTTACTGTAACCCTCGCACCCTCACAGTGAATGTCGAACACACAAATAGGCTCGTGAATAAATATTACAGGTATCAGCAGTCTTCACTTGAAACGACCGATACAGGTATGGTCCATATATAAATGTTCTCCTGGGAGTCAAGTTGCTTGTTTCCGATGCACCAATGTCACTTTACTATAACCCTCGCACCCTCACAATGAATGTCGAACACACAAATTGCGTCGCGATTAAATATTACAGGCTCCAGCAGACTTCTCTTGAAGTGACTAACTCAGCTGTCGACCAAGGATATCTGTTCTCCTGGGAGCCAAGTTGCTTGTTTCCGATGCACCAATGCCACTTTACTGTAACCCTCGCACCCTCAGAGTGAATGCCAAACACAAAAATTGCCTCGCTATTCAATATTGCAAGCTCCAGCAGACTTCTCTTGAAGTGACTAACTCAGCTGTCGACCAAAGATAAATGTTCTCCTGGGAGTCAAGTTGCTTGTTTTCGATGCACCAATGCCACTTTACTGTAACCCTCGAATCCTCACAGTGAATGTTGAACGCACGAATTGCGTCGCGATTCAATATTTCAGGTGACAGCAGACTTCTCTTGAAACGACCATTACAGTTATTGTCCCTATATAAATGTTCTTTTGAGAGTCAAGTTGCTTGTTCCTGTTGCACCAATGCCACTTTACTGTAACCCTCCCACCTTCACAGTGAATGTCGAACACACAAACTGTGTCACGATTCAATATTACAGGCTCCAGCAGACTTCTCTTGAAGTGAGTAACTCAGCTGTCGACCAGGGATAAATGTTCTCCTGGGAGTCAAGTTGCTTCTTTCCGATGCACCAATGCCACTTTACTGTAACCCTCACACCCTCACAGTGAATGTCGAACACACATATTGCGTCGCGATTCAATATTACAGACTCCAGAAGACTTCTCTTGAGGTGACTAACTCAGCTGTCGACCAAGGATAAATGGTCTCCTGGGAGTCAAGTTGCTTGTATCCGATGCACCAATGCCACTATACCGTAACCCTCGCACCCTCACAGTGAATGTCGACCACACAAATTGCGTCGCGATTCAATATTACAGGCTCCAGCAGACCTCTCTTGAAGTGACTAACTCAACTGTCGACCAAGAAAAATGTTCTCCTGCGAGTCAAGTATCTTGTATCCGATGCACCAAAGAGAATTTACTATAACACTAACACTCTCATAGAGAATGTCAAGCACACAAATTGCGTCTCGATTCAATATTACAGGCTCCGGCAGACTTCTCTTGAAGTGACTAACCCAGCTGTCGACCAAGGATAAATGTTCTTCTGGGAGTCAAGTTGCTTGTTTCCGATGCACCAATGCCACTTTACTGTAACCCTCGCACCCTCACAGTGAATGTCGAACACACAAATTGTGTTACAATTCAATATTACAGGTGTCAGCAGATTTCTCTTGAAACGACCATTACAAGTATGGTCCCCATATAAATGTTCTGTTGAGAGTCACGTTGCTTGTTTTCGATGCACCAATGCCACTTTACTGTAACCCTCGCACCCTCACAGTGAATGTCGAACACACAAATTGTGACGCGATTCAATATTACAAGTGTCAGCAGACTTCTCTTGAAACGACCATTACAAGTATGGTCCCCATATAAATGTTCTGTTGAGAGTCAAGTTGCTTCTTTCCAATGCACCAATGCTACTTTACTGTAAACATTGCACCCTCACAGTGAATGTCGAACACACAAATTACGTCGCGATTCAATATTACAGGCACCAGCAGACCACTATTGAAGTGACTGACTCAGCAGTCGACCGAGGATAAATGTCCCCTGGGAGTCAAGTTGCTTATTTCCGATGCACCAATGCCACTTTACTGTCACCCTTCCACCCTCACAGTGAATGTTGAACACACAAATTGCGTCACGATTCAATATTACAGGCTCCAGCAGAATTCTCTTGGAGTGACTAACTCAGGTGTCGACCAAGAATAAATGTTCTCCTGGGAGGAAAGTTGCTTGTTTCCGATGCACCAATGCCACTTTACTGTAACCCTCGCACCCTCACAGAGAATGTCGAACACACAAATTGCGTCGCAATTCAATATTACAGGCTCCAGCAGGCTTCTCTACAATTGTCTGACTCAGCTGTCGACCAAGGATAAATGTTCTCCTGGGAGTCAAGTTGCTTGTTTCCGATGCACCAATGCCACTTTACTGTAACACTCGCACCCTCACAGTGGATGTTGAACACAAAAATTGCATCGCGATTCAATATTACAGGCTCCAGCAGACTTCTCTTGAAGTGACTAAATCAACTGTCGACCAAGAAAAAATGTTCTCCTGGGAGTCAAGTTGCTTGTTTCCGATGCACCAATGAGAATTTACTATAACCCTAACACTCTCACAGTGAATGTCAAGCACACAAATTGCGTCTCGATTCAATATTACAGGCTCCAGCAGACTTCTCTTGAAGTGAATAACTTAGCTGTCAACCAAGGATAAATGTGTTGCTGGGAGTCAAGTTGCTTGTTTCCGATGCACCAATGCCACTTTACTGTAACCCTCGCACCCTCACAGTGAATGTAGAAGACACGATTTGCGTCGCGATTCAATGTTACAGGTTCCAACAGACTTCTCTTGAAGTGACTAACTCCGCTGTCGACCAAGGATAAATGTTCTCCTGGAAGTCAAGTTGCTTCTTTCCGATGCACCAATGCCACTTTAGTGTAACCCTCGAATCCTCACAGTGAATGTCGAATGCACGAATTGCGTCGCGATTCAATATTACAGGCTCCAGAAGACTTCTCTTGAGGTGACTAACTCAGCTGTCGACCAAGGATAAATGGTCTCCTGGGAGTCAAGTTGCTTGTTTCCGAATCACCAATGCCACTTTACTGTAACCCTCGCACCCTCATAGAGAATGTCGAACACACAAATTGCGTCGCGATTCAATATTACAGGCTCCAGCAGGCTTCTCTATAATTGTCTGACTCAGCTGTCGACCAAGGATAAATATTCTCGTGGGAGTCAAGTTGCTTGTTTCTGATGCACCAATGCCACTTTACTGTAACACTCGCACCCTCACAGTGAATGTTGAACACACAAATTGCGTCGCGATTCAATATTACAGGCTCCAGCAGACTTCTCTTGAAGTGACTAAATCAACTGCCGACCAAGGAAAAATGTTCTCCTGGGAGTCAAGTTGCTTGTTTCCGATGCACCAATGAGAATTTACTATAACCCTAACACTCTCACAGTGAATGTCAAGCACACAAATTGCGTCTGGATTCAATATTACAGGCTCCAGCAGACTTCTCTTGAAGTGAATAACTTAGCTGTCAACCAAGGATAAATGTTTTGCTGGGAGTCAAGTTGCTTGTTTCCGATGCACCAATACCACTTTACTGTAACCCTCGCACCCTCACAGTGAATGTCGAACACACAAATTGCGTCACGATTCCATATAACAGGCTCCAGCATACTTCTCTTGAAGTGACTAAGTCAGCTGTCGACCAAGGATAAATGTTCTCCTGGGAGTCAAGTTGCTTGTTTCCGATGCACCAACGCTACTTTACTGTAACGCTCACACACTCACAGTGAATGTCGAACACACAAATTGTGTCGCGATTCAATATTACAGGCTCCAGAAGACCTCACTTGAGGTGACTAACTCAGCTGTCGAACAAGGATAAATGTTCTCCTGGGAGTCAAGTTCCTTGTTTCCGATGCACCAATGCCACTTTACTGTAACCCTTTCACCCTCACAGTGAATGTCGAACACAAACTGCGTCACGTTTCGATATTACAGGCTCCAACAGATTTCTCTATAATTGTCTAACTCAGAAGTCGACCAAGGATAAATGTTCTCCTGAGAGTCAAGTTGCTTGTTTTCGATGCACCAATGCCAGTTTACTGTAACCCTCGCACCCTCACAGTGAATGTTGAACATACAAATTGCTTCGCGATATAATATTACAGGCTCCAGCAAACTTCTCTTGAAGTGACTAATTCAACTCTCGACCAAGGATGTATGTTCTCCTGGGAGTCAAGTTGCTTGTTTCCTATGCACCAATGCCACTTTACTGTAATCCTCGGACCCTCACAATGAATTTCGGACACAAAAATTGCATCGTGTTTCAATATTACAGGCTCCAGCAGACCTCTCTAGAAGTGACAAACTCAGCTGTCGACCAAGGATAAATGTTCTCCTGGGAGTCAAGGTGCTTGTTTCCGATGCACCAATGCACTTTACTGTAACCCTCGCACCCTCACAGTGAATGTCGAACATACAAATTGCGTCGCGATTCAAAATAACAGGCTCCAGCAGACATCTCATCAAGTGATTAACTCAGCTGTCGACTAAGGATAAATGTTCTCCTGGGAGTCAAGTTGCTTCTTTCTGATGCACCAATACCACTTAACTGTAACCCTTGCACCCTCACAGTGAATGTCGAACACACAAATTGCGTCGCGATTCAATATTACAGGCTCCAGAAGACTTCTCTTGAGGTGACTAACTCAGATGTTGACCAATGATAATAGTTCTCCTGGGAGTCAAGTTGCTTGCTTCCGATGCACCGATGCCACTTTACTGTAACCCTCGCACCCTCACAGTGACTGTAGAAGACACGATTTGCGTCGCGATTCAATGTTTCAGGTTCCAACTGACTTCTCTTGAAGTGACTAACTCAGCTGTCGACCAAGGATAAATGTTCTCCTGGAAGTCAAGTTGCTTCTTTCCGATGCACCAATGCCACTTTACTGTAACACTCGCACACTCACAGTGAATGTCGAACACACAAATTGCGTCGCGATTCAATATTACAGGTATCAGCAGACGTCTCTTGACATGACCATTACAGGTATTGTCCCCATATACATGTTCTGTTGTGAGTCAAGTTGCTTCTTTCCAATGCACCAATGCTACACTACTGTAAACATCGCACCCTCACAGTGAATGTCGAGCACACAAATTGCGTCGCGATTCAATATTACAGGCACCATCAGACTTCTATTGAAGTGACTAACTCAGCTGTCGACCAAGGATAAATGTTCCCTTGGGAGTCAAGTTGCTTATTTCCGATGCACCAATACCACTTTACTGTAACCCTCCCACCTTCACAGTGAATGTCGAACTCACAAACTGCGTCACGATTCAATATTACAGGCTCCAGCAGACTTCTCTCGAAGTGACTAACTCAGCTGTCGACCAAGGATAAATGTTCTCCTGGGAGTCAAGTTGCTTGTTTCCGATGCACCAATGCCACTTTACTGTAACCCTCACACCCTCACAGTGAATGTCGAGCACACATATTGCGTCGCGATTCAATATTACAGACTCCAGAAGACTTCTCTTGAGGTGACTAACTCAACTGTCGACCAAGGGTAAATGTTCTCCTGGGAGTCAAGTTGCTTCTTTCTGATGCACCTATACCACTTTACTGTAACCCTCGCACCCTCAGAGTGAATGTCGAACACACAAATTGCGTCGCGATTCAATATTACAGGCTCCAGCAGACATCTCTTGAAGTGATTAACTCAGCTGTCGACCAAGGATAAATGTTCTCCTGGGAGTCTACTTGCTTGTTTCCCATGCACCAATGCCACTTTACTGTAACCCTCGCACCCTCACAGTGAATGTCGAACACACAAATTGGCTCGTGAATCAATATTACAGGTATCAGCAGTCTTGTCTGGAAACGACCATTACAGGTATGGTCCATATATAAATGTTTTCCTGGGAGTCAAGTTGCTTCTTTCCAATGCACCAATGCTACTTTACTGTAAACATTGCTCCCTCACAGTGAATGTAGAACACACAAATTACGTCGCGATTCAATATTACAGGCACCAGCAGACCTCTATTGAAGTGACTAACTCAGCAGCCGACCGAGGATAAATGTCCACTGGGAGTCAAGTTGCTTATTTACGATGCACCAATGCCACTTTACTGTAACCCTCCCACCCTCACAGTGAATGTCGAACACACAAATTGCGTCACGATTCAATATTACAGGCTCCAGCAGACTTCTCTTGGAGTGACTAACTCAGCTGTCGACCAAGAATAAATGTTCTCCTGGGAGTCAAGTTACTTGTTTCCGATGCACCAATGCCACTTTACTGTAACCCTCGCACCCTCACAGAGAATGTCGAACACACAAATTGCGTCGCGATTCAATATTACAGGCTCCAGCAGGCTTCTCTATAATTGTCTGATTCAGCTGTCGACCAAGGATAAATGTTCTCCTGGGAGTCAAGTTGCTTGTTTCCGATGCACCAATGCCACTTTACTGTAACACTCGCACCCTCACAGTGGATGTTGAACACACAAATTGCATCGCGATTCAATATTACAGGCTCCAGCAGACTTGTCTTGAAGTGACTAAATCAACTGTCGACCAAGGAAATATGTTCTCCTGGGAGTCAAGTTGCTTGTTTCCGATGCACCAATGAGAATTTACTATAACCCTAACACTCTCACAGTGAATGTCAAGCACACAAATTGCGTCTCGATTCTATATTACAGGCTCCAGCAGACTTCTCTTGAAGTGAATAACTTAGCTGTCAACCAAGGTTAAATGTTTCCTGGGAGTCAAGTTGCTTGTTTCCGATGCACCAATACCACTTTACTGTAACCCTTGCACCCTCACAGTGAATGTCGAACACACAATTTGCGTCACGATTCCATATTACAGGCTCCAGCATACTTCTCTTGAAGTGACTAACTCAGCTGTCGAACAAGGATAAATGTTCTCCTGGGAGTCAAGTTGCGTGTTTCCGATGCACCAACGCTACTTTACTGTAACCCTCACACCCTCACAGTGAATGTCGAACACACAAATTGGCTCGTGATTCAACATTACAGGTATCAGCAGTCTTCTCTTGAAACGACCATTACAGGTATGGTCCCCATATAAATGTTCTCCTGGGAGTCAAGTTGCTTGTTTCCGATGCACCAATGCCGCTTTACTGTAACCCTCGCACCCTCACAGTGAATGTCGAACACACAAATTGCGTCGCGATTCAATATTACAGGTATCAGCAGACTTCTCTTGACACGACCATTACAGGTATTGTCCTCATAGAAATGTTCAGTTGTGAGTCAAGTTGCTTCTTTCCAATGCACCAATGCTACATTACTGTAAACATCGCACCCTCACAGTGAATGTCGAGCACACAAACTGCGTCACGATTCAATATTACAGGCTCCAGCAGACTTCTCTTGAAGTGACTAACTCAGCTGTCGACCAAGGATAAATGTTCTCCTGGGAGTCAAGTTGCTTGTTTCCGATGCACCAATGCCACTTTACTGTAACCCTCACACCCTCACAGTGAACGTCGAACACACATATTGCGTCGTGATTCAATATTACAGACTCCAGAAGACTTCTCTTGAGGTGACTAACTCAACTGTCGACCAAGGATAAATGGTCTCCTTGGAGTCAAGTTGCTTGTTTCGATGCACCAATGCCACTTTACTGTAACCCTTGCACCCTCACAGTGAATGTTGAACACACAAATTAAATCGAGATTCAATATTACAGGCTCCAGCAAACTTCTCTTGAATTGACTAACTCAACTGTCGACCAAGGATAAATGTTCTCCTGGGAGTCAAGTTGCTTCTTTCTGATGCACCTATACCACTTTACTGTAACCCTCGCACCCTCACAGTGAATGTCGCACACACAATTTGCGTCGCCATTCAATATTACATGCTCCAGCAGACTTCTCTTGAAGTGATTAACTCAGCTGTCGACCAAGGATAAATGTTCTCCTGGGAGTCTAGTTGCTTGTTTCCCATGCACCAATGCCACTTTACTGTAACACTCGCACCCTCACAGTGAATGTCGAACACACAAATTGGCTCGTGATTCAACATTACAGGTATCAGCAGTCTTCTCTTGAAACGACCATTACAGGTATGGTCCCCATATAAATGTTCTCCTGGGAGTCAAGTTGCTTGTTTCCGATGCACCAATGTCACTTTACTATAACCCTCGCACCCTCACAGTGAATGTCGAACACACAAATTGCGTCGCGATTCAATATTACTGGCTCCAGCAGACTTCTCTGGAAATGACTAACTCAGCTGTCGACCAAGGATATCTGTTCTCCTGGGAGTCAAGTTGCTTGTTTCCGATGCACCAATGCCACTTTACTGTAACTCTCGCACCCTCAGAGTGAATGTCGAACACACAAATTGCCTCGCTATTCAATATTGCAAGCTCCAGCAGACTTCTCTTGAAGTGACTAACTCAGCTGTCGACCAAGGATAAATGTTCTCCTGGGAGTCAAGTTGCTTGTTTCCGATGCACCAATGCCACTTTACTGTAACCCTCGCACCCTCACAGTGAATGTTGAACACACAAATTGCATCGCGATTCAATATTACAGGCTCCAGCAGACTTCTCTGGAACTGACTAACTCAGCTGTCGACCAAGGATATCTGTTCTCCTGATAGTCAAGTTGCTTGTTTCCGATGCACCAATGCCACTTTACTGTAACTCTCGCACCCTCAGAGAGAATGTCGAACACACAAATTGCCTCGCTATTCGATATTGCAAGGTCCAGCAGACTTCTCTTGAAGTGACTAACTCAGCTGTCGACCAAGGATAAATGTACTCCTGGGAGTCAAGTTGCTTGTTTCCGATGCACCAATGCCACATTACTGTAACACTAGAATCCTCACAGTGAATGTCGAATGCACGAATTGCGTCGCGATTCAATATTTCAGGTGACAGCAGACTTCTCTTGAAACGACCATTACAGGTATTGTCCCCATATAAATGTTCCGTTGAGAGTCAAGTTGCTTGTACCTGTTGCACCAATGCCACTTTACTGTAAACTTTGCACCCTCACACTGAATATCAAACACACAAATTGCGACGCGATTCAGTATTACAGGCTCCAGCAAACTTCTCTTGAAGTGACTAACTCAGCTGTCGACCAAGGATGAATAATCTCCTGGGAGTCAAGTTGCTTCTTTCCGATGCACCAAAGATACATTACTGTAACTCTCGCACCCTCACAGTGGATGTCGAACTCACAAATTACGTCGCGATTCAATATTACAGGCTCCGGCGGACTTCTCTTGAAGTGACTAACCCAGCTGTCGACCAAGGATAAATGTTCGCCTGGGAGTCAAGTTGCTTGTTTGCGATGCACCAATGCCACTTTACTGTAACCCTCGCACCCTCACAGAGAATGTCGAACACACAAATTGCGTCGCGATTCAATATTACAGGCTCCAGCAGGCTTCTCTATAATTGTCTGACTCAGCTGTCGACCAAGGATAAATGTTCTCCTGGGAGTCAAGTTGCTTGTTTCCGATGCACCAATGCCACTTTACTGTAACACTCGCACCCTCACAGTGAATGTTGAACACACAAATTGCGTCGCGATTCAATATTACAGGCTCCAGCAGACTTCTCTTGAAGTGACTAAATCAACTGTCGACCAAGGAAAAATGTTCTCCTGGGAGTCAAGTTGCTTGTTTCCGATGCACCAATGAGAATTTACTATAACCCTAACACTCTCACAGTGAATGTCAAGCACACAAATTGCGTCTCGATTCAATATTACAGGCTTCAGGAGACTTCTCTTGAAGTGAATAACTTAGCTGTCAACCAAGGATAAATGTTTTCCTGGGAGTCAAGTTGCTTGTTTCCGATGCACCAACACCACTTTACTGTAACCCTCGCACCCTCACAGTGGATGTCGAACACACAAATTGCGTCACGATTCCATATTACAGGCTCCAGCATACTTCTGTTGAAGTGACTAACTCTGCTGTCGACCAAGGATAAATGTTCTCCTGGGAGTCAAGTTGCTTGTTTCCGATGCACCAACGATACTTTACTGTAACCCTCACACCATCACAGTGAATGTCGAACACACAAATTGCGTCGCGATTCAATATTACAGGCTCCAGAAGACTTCTCTTGAGGTGACTAACTCAGCTGTCGAACAAGGATAAATTTTCTCCTGGGAGTCAAGTTGCTTGTATCCGATGAACCAATGCCACTTTACTGTAACCCTTTCACCCTCACAGTGAATGTCGAACACAAATTGCGTCACGATTCGATATTACAGGCTCCAGCAGATTTCTCTATAATTGTCTAACTCAAAAGTCGACCAAGGATAAATGTTATCCTGGGAGTCAAGTTGCTTGTTTTCGATGCACCAATGCCAGTTTACTGTAACCCTCGCACCCTCACAGTGAGTGTTGAAAATACAAATTGCATCGGGATTCAATTTTACAGGCTCCAGCGACTTCTCTTCAATTGACTAACTCAGCTGTCGACCAAGGGTAAATGTTCTCCTGGGAGTCAAGTTGCTTCTTTCTGATGCACCAATACCACTTTACTGTAACCCTCGCACCCTCACAGTGAATGTCGAACACACAAATTGCGTCGCGATTCAATATTACAGGCTCCAGCAGACTTCTCTTGAAGTGATTAACTCAGCTGTCGACCAAGGATAAATGTTCTCCTGGGAGTCAAGTTGCTTGTTTCCCATGCACCAATGCCACTTTACTGTAACTCTCGCACCCTCAGAGTGAATGTCGAACACACAAATTGCCTCGCTATACAATATTGCAAGCTCCAGCAGACTTCTCTTGAAGTGACTTACTCAGCTGTCGACCAAGGATAAATGTTCTCCTGGGAGTCAAGTTGGTTGTTTCCGATGCACCAATGCCGATTTACTGTAACCCTCGAATCCTCACAGTGAATGTCGAATGCACGAATTGCGTCGCGATTCAATATTTCAGGTGACAGCAGACTTCTCTTAAAACGACCATTACAGGTATTGTCCCCATATAAATGTTCTGTTGAGAGTCAAGTTGCTTGTTCCTGTTGCACCAATGCCACTTTACTGTAACCTTCGCACCCTCACACTGGATATCAAACACATAAATTGCGACGCGATTCAATATTACAGGCTCCAGCAAACTTGTCTTGAAGTGACTAACTCAGCTGTCGACCAAGGATGAATAATTTCCTGGGAGTCAAGTTGCTTCTTTCCGATGCACCAAAGATACATTACTGTAACCCTCGCACCCTCACAGAGAATGTCGAACTCACAAATTACGTCGCGATTCAATATTACAGGCTCCGGCAGACTTCTCTTGAAGTGACTAACCCAGCTGTCGCCCAAGGATAAATGTTCTTCTGGGAGTCAAGTTGCTTGTTTCCGATGCACCAATGCGACTTTACTGGAACCTTCGCACCCTTACAGTGAATGTCGAACACACAGATTGCAACGCGATACTATATTACAGGCTCAAGCAGACTTCTTTTGAAGTGACTAACTCAGCTGTCGACCAAGGATAAATGTTCTCCTGGAAGTCAAGTTGCTTGTTTCCGATGCACCAATGCCACTTTACTGTAACCCTCCTACCCTCACAGTGTATGTCGAACACACAAATTGTGGCACAATTCAATATTACAGGTGTCAGCAGATTTCTCTTGAAACGACCATTACAAGTATGGTCCCCATATAAATGTTCTGTTGAGAATCAAGTTGCTTCTTTCCAATGCACCAATGCTACTTTACTGTAAACGTCGCACCCTCACAGTGAATGTCGAACACACAAATTGCGTCGCAATTCAATATTACAGGCACCAGCAGACTTCTATTGAAGTGACTAACTCAGCTGTCGACCAAAGATTAACGTTCCCCTGGGAGTCAAGTTGCTTATTTCCGCTGCACCAATGCCGCTTTACTGTAACCCTCGCACCCTCACAGAGAATGTCGAACACACAAATTGCGTCGCGATTCAATATTACAGGCTCCAGCAGGCTTCTCTATAATTGTCTGACTCAGCTGTCAACCAAGGATAAATATTCTCCTGGGAGTCAAGTTGCTTGTTTCCGATGCACCAATGCCAGTTTACTATCACCCTCGCACCCTCACAATGAATTTCGAACACACAAATTGCATCCTGTTTCAATATTACAGGCTCCAGCAGACTTCTCTAGAAGTGACTAACTCAGCTGCCGACCAAGGATATCTATTCTCCTGGGAGTCAATTTGCTTGTTTCCGATGCACCAATGCCACTTTACTGTATCCCTCGCACCCTCAGAGTGAATGTCGAACACACAAATTGCCTCACTATTCAATATTGCAAGCTCCAGCAGACTTTTCTTGAAGTGACTAACTCAGCTGTCGACCAAGGATAAATGTTCTCCTGGGAGTCAAGTTGCTAGTTTCCGATGCACCAATGCCACTTTACTGTAACCCTCACACCCTCACAGTGAATGTCGAACACACAAATTGTGTCACAATTCAATATTACATGTGTCAGCAGATTTCTCTTGAAACGACCATTACTAGTATGGTCCCCATATAAATGTTCGTTTGAGAGTCACGTTGCTTGTTTTCGATGCACCAATGCCACTTTACTGTAACCCTCGCACCCTCACAGTGAGTGTCGATTACACAAAATGCGTCGCGATTCAATATTACAGGCTCCAGCAGACTTCTCTTGAAGTGATTAACTCGGCTGTCGACCAAGGATAAATGTTCTCCTGGGAGTCAAGTTGCATGTTTCCCATGCACCAAAGCCACTTTACTGTAACCCTCGCACCCACACAGTGAAAGTCGAACACACAAATTAACTCGTGATTCAATATTACAGGTATCAGCAGTCTTCGCTTGAAACGACCATTACAGGTATGGTCTTCATATAAATGTTCTCCTGGGAGTCAAGTTGCTTGTTTCCGATGCACCAATATCACTTTACTACAACCCTCGCATCCTCACAGTGAATGTCGAACACACAAATTGCGTCGCGATTCAATATTACATTCTCCAGCGGACTTCTCTTGAAGTGACTAACTCAGCTGTCGACCAAGGATAAATGTTCTCCTGGGAGTCAAGTTGCTTGTTTCCGATGCACCAATGCCACTTTACTGTAACCCTCATACCCTCACAGTGAATGTTGAACATACAAAATGCATCGCGATTCAATATTACAGGCTCCAGCAAACTTCTCTTGAATTGACTAACTCAACTGTCGACCAAGGATAAATGTTCTCCTGGGAGTCAAGTTGCTTGTTTCCGATGCACCATTGCCACTTTACTGTAACCCTCGGACCCTCACAGTGAAATTGGAACACACAAATTGCATCGTGATTCAATATTACAGGCTCCAGCAGACTTCTCTTCAAATGACGAACTCAGCTGTCGACCAAGGGTAAATGTTCTCCTGGGAGTCAAGTTGCTTCTTTCTGATGCACCAATACCACTTTACTGTAACCCCCGCACCCTCACAGTGAATGTCGAACACACAAATTGCATCGCGATTCAATATTACAGGCTCCAGCGGTCTTCTCTTGAAGTGATTAACTCAGCTGTCGACCAAGAATAAATGTACACCTGGGAGTCAAGTTGCTTGTTTCCGATGCACCAATGTCACTTTACTATAACCCTCGCACCCTCACAGTGAATGTCGAACACACAAATTGCGTCGCGATTCAATATTACATGCTCCAGCAGACTTCACTTGAAGTGACTAACTCAGCTGTCGAACAAGGACATCTGTTCTCCTGGGAGTCAAGTTGCTTGTTTCTGATGCACCAATGCCACTTTACTGTAACTCTCGCACCCTCAGAGTGAATGTCGAACACACAAATTGCCTCGCTATTCAATATTGCAAGCTCCAGCAGACTTCTCTTGAAGTGACTAACTCAGCTGTCGACCAAGGATAAATGTTCTCCTGGGAGTCAAGTTGGTTGTTTCCGATGCACCAATGCCACTTTACTGTAACCCTCGAATCCTCACAGTGAATGTCGAATGCACGAATTGCGTCGCGATTCAATATTTCAGGTGACAGCAGACTTCTCTTAAAACGACCATTACAGATATTGTCCCCATATAAATGTTCTGTTGAGAGTCAAGTTGCTTGTTCCTGTTGCACCAATGCCACTTTACTGTAGCCTTCGCACCCTCATACTGAATATCAAACACATAAATTGCGACGCGATTCAATATTACAGGCTCCAGCAAACTTGTCTTGAAGTGACTAACTCCGCTGTCGACCAAGGATGAATAATCTCCTGGGAGTCAAGTTGCTTCTTTCCGATGCACCAAAGATACATTACTGTAACCCTCGCACCCTCACAGAGAATGTCGCACTCTCAAATTACGTCGCGATTCAATATTACAGGCTCCGGCAGACTTCTCTTGAAGTGACTAACCCAGCTGTCGCCCAAGGATAAATGTTCTTCTGGGAGTCAAGTTGCTTGTTTCCGATGCACCAATGCGACTTTACTGTAACCTTCGCACCCTTACAGTGAATGTCGAACACACAGATTGCAACGCGATACTATATTACAGGCTCAAGCAGACTTCTTTTGAAGTGACTAACTCAGCTGTCGACCAAGGATAAATGTTCTCCTGGAAGTCAAGTTGCTTGTTTCCGATGCACCAATGCCACTTTACTGTAACCCTCCTACCCTCACAGTGTATGTCGAACACACAAACTGAGGCACAATTCAATATTACAGGTGTCAGCAGATTTCTCTTGAAACGACCATTACAAGTATGGTCCCCATATAAATGTTCTGTTGAGAGTCACGTTGCTTGTTTTCGATGCACCAGTGCCACTTTACTGTAACCCTCCCACCCTCACAGTGAATGTCGAACACACAAAATGTGTCGTGATTCAATATTACAAGTGTCAGTAGACTACTCTTGAAACGACCATTACAAGAATGGTCCCCATATAAATGTTCTGTTGAGAGTCAAGTTGCTTCTTTCCAATGCACCAATGCTACTTTACTGTAAACGTCGCACCCACACAGTGAATGTCGAACACACAAATTGCGTCGCGATTCAATATTACAGGCACCAGCAGACTTCTATTGAAGTGACTAACTCAGCTGTCGACCAAGGATTAACGTTCCCCTGGGAGTCAAGTTGCTTATTTCCGCTGCACCATTGCCACTTTACTGTAACCCTCGCACCCTCACAGAGAATGTCGAACACACAAATTGCGTCGCGATTCAATATTACAGGCTCCAGCAGGCTTCTCTATAATTGTCTGACTCAGCTGTCAACCAAGGATAAATGTTCTCCTGGGAGTCAAGTTGCTTGTTTCCGATGCACCAATGCCAGTTTACTATCATCCTCGCACCCTCACAATAAATTTCGAACACACAAATTGCATCGTGTTTCAATATTACAGGCTCCAGCAGACTTCTCTAGAAGTGACAAACTCAGCTGTCGACCAAGGATAAATGTTCTCCTGGGAGTCAAGGTGCTTGTTTCCGATGCACCAATGCAACTTTACTGTAACCCTCGCACCCTCACAGTGAATGTCGAACACACAAATTGCGTCGCGATTCAATATTACAGGCACCAGCAGACTTCTCTTCAAGTGATTAACTCAGCTGTCGACCAAGGATAAATGTTCTCTTTGGGAGTCAAGTTGCTTCTTTCTGATGCACCAATACCACATTACTGTAACCCTCGCACCCTCACAGTGAATGTCGAACACACAAATTGCGTCGCGATTCAATATCACAGGCTCCAGAAGACTTCTCTTGAGATGACTAACTCAGCAGTTGACCAAGGATAAATGTTCTCCTGGGAGTCAAGTTCCTTGTTTCCCACGCTCCAATGCCACTTTACTGTAACCCTTGCACCCTCACAGTGAATGTCGAACACAAATTGCGTTGCGATTCAATATTACATTCTCCAGCAGACTTCTCTTCAAGTGATTAACTCAGCTGTCGACCAAGAATAAATGTTCTCCTGGGAGTCAAGTTGCTTGTTTCCCGTGCACCAATGCCACTTTACTGTAACCCTCGCACCCTCACAGTGAATGTCGAACACTCAAATTGACTCGTGATTCATTATTACAGGTATCAGCAGTCTTCTCTTGAAACGACCATTACAGGTATGGTCCCCATATAAATGTTTTCTTGGGAGTCAAGTTGCTTGTTTCCGATGCACCAATTTCACTTTACTATAACCCTCGCACCCTCACAGTGAATGTCGAACACACAAATTGCGTTGCGATTCAATATTACATGCTCCAGCAGACTTCTCTTGAAGTGACTAACTCAGCTGTCGACCAAGGACATCTGTTCTCCTGGGAGTCAAGTTGCTTGTTTCCGATGCACCAATGCCACTTTACTGTAACTCTCGCACCCTCAGAGTGAATGTCGAACACACAAATTGCCTCGCTATTCAATATTGCAAGCTCCAGCAGACTTCTCTTGAAGTGACTAACTCAGCTGTCGACCAAGGATATAGGTTCTCCTGGGAGTCAAGTTGCTTGTTTCCGATGCACCAATGCCACTTTACTGTAACCCTCGAATCCTCACAGTGAATGTCGAATGCACGAATTGCGTCGCGATTCAATATTTCAGGTGACAGCAGACTTCCCTTAAAACGACCATTACGGGTATTGTCCCCATACAAATGTTCTGTTGAGAGTCAAGTTGCTTGTTCCTCTTGCACCAATGCCACTTTACTGTAACCTTCGCACCCTCACACTGAATATCAAACACACAAATTGCGACGCGATTCAATATTACAGGCTCAAGCAAACTTCTCTTGAAGTGACTAACTCAGCTGTCGACCATGGATGAATAATCTCCTGGGAGTCAAGTTGCTTGTTTCCGATGCACCAATATCACTTTACTACAACCCTCGCACCCTCACAGTGAATGTCGAACACACAAATTGCATCGTGATTCAATATTACAGGCTCCAGCAGACTTCTCTTCAAATGACTAACTCAGCTGTCGACCAAGGGTAAATGTTCTCCTGGGAGTCAAGTTGCTTCTTTCTGATGCACCAATACCACTTTACTGTAACCCCCGGACCCTCATAGTGAATGTCGAACACACAAATTGCATCGCAATTCAATATTACAGGCTCCAGCGGTCTTCTCTTGAAGTGATTAACTCAGCTGTCGACCAAGAATAAATGTTCACCTGGGAGTCAAGTTGCTTGTTTCTGATGCACCAATGCCACTTTACTGTAACTCTCGCACCCTCAGAGTGAATGTCGAACACACAAATTGCCTCGCTATTCAATATTGCAAGCTCCAGCCGACTTCTCTTGAAGTGACTAACTCAGCTGTCGACCAAGGATAAATGTTCTCCTGGGAGTCAAGTTGGTTGTTTCCGATGCACCAATGCCAATTTACTGTAACCCTCGAATCCTCACAGTGAATGTCGAATGCACGAATTGCGTCGCGATTCAATATTTCAGGTGACAGCAGACTTCTCTTAAAACGACCATTACAGGTATTGTCCCCATATAAATGTTCTGTTAAAAGTCAAGTTGCTTGTTCCTGTTGCACCAATGCCACTTTACTGTAACCTTCGCACCCTCACACTGAATATCAAACACATAAATTGCGACGCGATTCAAATTACAGGCTCCAGCAAACTTGTCTTGAAGTGACTAACTCAGCTGTCGACCAAGGATGAATAATCTCCTGGGAGTCAAGTTGCTTCTTTCCGATGCACCAAAGATACATTACTGTAACCCTCGCACCCTCACAGAGAATGTCGCACTCTCAAATTACGTCGCGATTCAATATTACAGGCTCCGGCAGACTTCTCTTGAAGTGACTAACCCAGCTGTCGCCCAAGGCTAAATGTTCTTCTGGGAGTCAAGTTGCTTGTTTCCGATGCACCAATGCGACTTTACTGTAACCTTCGCACCCTTACAGTGAATGTCGAACACACAGATTGCAACGCGATACTATATTACAGGCTCAAGCAGACTTCTTTTGAAGTGACTAACTCAGCTGTCGACCAAGGATAAATGTTCTCCTGGAAGTCAAGTTCCTTGTTTCCGATGCACCAATGCCACTTTACTGTAACCCTCCTACCCTCACAGTGTATGTCGAACACACAAATTGTGGCACAATTCAATATTACAGGTGTCAGCAGATTTCTCTTGAAACGACCATTACAACTATGTCCCCATATAAATGTTCTGTTGAGAGTCACGTTGCTTGTTTTCGATGCACCAGTGCCACTTTACTGTAACCCTCCCACCCTCACAGTGAATGTCGAACACACAAAATGTGTCGTGATTCAATATTACAAGTGTCAATAGACTTCTCTTGAAACGACCATTACAAGAATGGTCCCCATATAAATGTTCTGTTGAGAGTCAAGTTGCTTCTTTCCAATGCACCAATGCTACTTTACTGTAAACGTCGCACCCACACAGTGAATGTCGAACACACAAATTGCGTCGCGATTCAATATTACAGGCACCAGCAGACTTCTATTGAAGTGAGTAACTCAGCTGTCGACCAAGGATTAACGTTCCCCTGGGAGTCAAGTTGCTTATTTCCGCTGCACCAATGCCACTTTACTGTAACCCTCGCACCCTCACAGAGAATGTCGAACACACAAATTGCATCGTGTTTCAATATTACAGGCTCCAGCAGACTTCTCTAGAAGTGACTAACTCAGCTGCCGACCAAGGATATCTATTCTCCTGGGAGTCAATTTGGTTGTTTCCGATGCACCAATGCCACTTTACTGTATCCCTCGCACCCTCAGAGTGAATGTCGAACACACAAATTGCCTCACTATTCAATATTGCAAGCTCCAGCAGACTTTTCTTGAAGTGACTAACTCAGCTGTCGACCAAGGACAACTGTTCTCCTGGGAGTCAAATTGCTTGTTTCTGATGCATCAATGCCACTTTACTGTAACCCTCGAATCCTCACAGTGAATGTCGAACGCACGAATTGCGTCGCGATTCAATATTTCAGGTGACAGCAGACTTCTCTTGAAACGACCATTACAGGTATTGTCCCCGTATAAATGTTTTGTTGAGAGTCAAGTTGCTTGTTCCTGTTGCACCAATGCCACTTCAATGCAACCTTCGCACCCTCACACTGAATATTAAAAACACACAAATTGCGACGCGATTCAATATTACAGGCTCCAGCAAACTTCTCTTGAAGTGAGTAACTCAGCTGTCGACCAAGGATGAATAATCTCCTGGGAGTCAAGTTGCTTCTTTCCGATGCACCAAAGATACATTACTGTAACCCTCGCACCCTCACAGTGAATGTCGAACTCACAAATTACTTCGCGATTGAATATTACAGGCTCCGGCAGACTTCTCTTGAAGTGACTAACCCAGCTGTCGACCAAGGTTAAATGTTCTTCTGGGAGTCAAGTTGATTGTTTCCGATGCACCAATGCGACTTTACTGTAGCCTTCGCACCCTCACAGTGAATGTCGAACACACAGATTGCGACGCGGTACAATATTACAGGCTCCAGCAGACTTCTTTTGAAGTGACTAACTCAGCTGTCGACCAAGGATAAATGTTCTCCTGGGAGTCAAGTTGCTTGTTTCCGATGCACCAATGCCACTTTACTGTAACCCTCGCACCCTCACAGTGAATGTCGAACACACAAATTGTGTCACAATTCAATATTACAGGTGTCAGCAGATTTCTCTTGAAACGACCATTACTAGTATGGTCCCCATATAAATGTTCTGTTGAGAGTCACGTTGCTTGTTTTCGATGCACCAATGCCACTTTACTGTAACCCTCACACCCTCACAGTGAATGTCGATTACACAAAATGCGTCGCGATTCAATATTACAGGCTCCAGCAGACTTCTCTTGAAGTGATTAACTCAGCTGTCGACCAAGGATAAATGTTCTGCTGGGAGTCAAGTTGCATGTTTCCCATGCACCAAAGCCACTTAACTTTAACCCTCGCACCCACACAGTGAAAGTCGAACACACAAATTAACTCGTGATTCAATATTACAGGTATCAGCTGTCTTCGCTTGAAACGACCATTACAGGTATGGTCTTCATATAAATGTTCTCCTGGGAGTCAAGTTGCTTGTTTCCGATGCACCAATATCACTTTACTACAACCCTCGCACCCTCACAGTGAATGTCGAACACACAAATTGCGTCGCGATTCAATATTACAGGCTCCAGCGGACTTCTCTTGAAGTGACTAACTCAGCTGTCGAACAAGGATAAATGTTCTCCTGGGAGTCAAGTTGCTTGTTTCCGATGCACCAATGCCACTTTACTGTAAACGTCGCACCCACACAGTGAATGTCGAACACACAAATTGCGTCGCGATTCAATATTACAGGCACCAGCAGACTTCTATTGAAGTGAGTAACTCAGCTGTCGACCAAGGATTAACGTTCCCCTGGGAGTCAAGTTGCTTATTTCCGCTGCACCAATGCCACTTTACTGTAACCCTCGCACCCTCACAGAGAATGTCGAACACACAAATTGCATCGTGTTTCAATATTACAGGCTCCAGCAGACTTCTCTAGAAGTGACTAACTCAGCTGCCGACCAAGGATATCTATTCTCCTGGGAGTCAATTTGGTTGTTTCCGATGCACCAATGCCACTTTACTGTATCCCTCGCACCCTCAGAGTGAATGTCGAACACACAAATTGCCTCACTATTCAATATTGCAAGCTCCAGCAGACTTTTCTTGAAGTGACTAACTCAGCTGTCGACCAAGGATAACTGTTCTCCTGGGAGTCAAATTGCTTGTTTCTGATGCACCAATGCCACTTTACTGTAACCCTCGAATCCTCACAGTGAATGTCGAACGCACGAATTGCGTCGCGATTCAATATTTCAGGTGACAGCAGACTTCTCTTGAAACGACCATTACAGGTATTGTCCCCGTATAAATGTTTTGTTGAGAGTCAAGTTGCTTGTTCCTGTTGCACCAATGCCACTTCAATGCAACCTTCGCACCCTCACACTGAATATTAAAAACACACAAATTGCGACGCGATTCAATATTACAGGCTCCAGCAAACTTCTCTTGAAGTGAGTAACTCAGCTGTCGACCAAGGATGAATAATCTCCTGGGAGTCAAGTTGCTTCTTTCCGATGCACCAAAGATACATTACTGTAACCCTCGCACCCTCACAGTGAATGTCGAACTCACAAATTACGTCGCGATTGAATATTACAGGCTCCGGCAGACTTCTCTTGAAGTGACTAACCCAGCTGTCGACCAAGGTTAAATGTTCTTCTGGGAGTCAAGTTGCTTGTTTCCGATGCACCAATGCGACTTTACTGTAGCCTTCGCACCCTCACAGTGAATGTCGAACACACAGATTGCGACGCAATACAATATTACAGGCTCCAGCAGACTTCTTTTGAAGTGACTAACTCAGCTGTCGACCAAGGATAAATGTTCTCCTGGGAGTCAAGTTGCTTGTTTCCGATGCACCAATGCCACTTTACTGTAACCCTCGCACCCTCACAGTGAATGTCGAACACACAAATTGTGTCACAATTCAATATTACAGGTGTCAGCAGATTTCTCTTGAAACGACCATTACTAGTATGGTCCCCATATAAATGTTCTGTTGAGAGTCACGTTGCTTGTTTTCGATGCACCAATGCCACTTTACTGTAACCCTCACACCCTCACAGTGAATGTCGATTACACAAAATGCGTCGCGATTCAATATTACAGGCTCCAGCAGACTTCTCTTGAAGTGATTAACTCAGCTGTCGACCAAGGATAAATGTTCTGCTGGGAGTCAAGTTGCATGTTTCCCATGCACCAAAGCCACTTAACTTTAACCCTCGCACCCACACAGTGAAAGTCGAACACACAAATTAACTCGTGATTCAATATTACAGGTATCAGCTGTCTTCGCTTGAAACGACCATTACAGGTATGGTCTTCATATAAATGTTCTCCTGGGAGTCAAGTTGCTTGTTTCCGATGCACCAATATCACTTTACTACAACCCTCGCACCCTCACAGTGAATGTCGAACACACAAATTGCGTCGCGATTCAATATTACAGGCTCCAGCGGACTTCTCTTGAAGTGACTAACTCAGCTGTCGAACAAGGATAAATGTTCTCCTGGGAGTCAAGTTGCTTGTTTCCGATGCACCAATGCCACTTTACTGTAACCCTCATACCCTCACAGTGAATGTTGAACATACAAATTGCATCGCGATTCAATATTACAGGCTCCAGCAAACTTCTCTTGAATTGACTAACTTAACTGTCGACCAAGGATAAATGTTCTCCTGGGAGTCAAGTTGCTTGTTTCCGATTCACCATTGCCACTTTACTGTAACCCTCGGATCCTCACAGTGAATTTCGAACACACAAATTGCATCGTGATTCAATATTACAGGCTCCAGCAGACTTCTCTTCAAATGACTAACTCAGCTGTCGACCAAGGGTAAATGTTCTCCTGGGAGTCAAGTTGCTTCTTTCTGATGCACCAATACCACTTTACTGTAACCCCCGCACCCTCATAGTGAATGTCGAACACACAAATTGCATCGCGATTCAATATTACAGGCTCCAGCGGTCTTCTCTTGAAGTGATTAACTCAGCTGTCGACCAAGAATAAATGTTCACCTGGGAGTCAAGTTTCTTGTTTCTGATGCACCAATGTCACTTTACTATAACCCTCGCACCCTCACAGTGAATGTCGAACACACAAATTGCGTCGCGATTCAATATTACATGCTCCAGCAGACTTCTCTTGAGGTGACTAACTCAGCTGTCGAACAAGGACATCTGTTCTCCTGGGAGTCAAGTTGCTTGTTTCTGATGCACCAATGCCACTTTACTGTAACTCTCGCACCCTCAGAGTGAATGTCGAACACACAAATTGCCTCGCTATTCAATATTGCAAGCTCCAGCAGACTTCTCTTGAAGTGACTAACTCAGCTGTCGACCAAGGATAAATGTTCTTCTGGGAGTCAAGTTGCGTGTTCCTGTTGCACCAATGCCACTTTACTGTAACCTTCGCACCCTCACACTGAATATCAAACACATAAATTGCGACGCGATTCAATATTACAGGCTCCAGCAAACTTGTCTTGAAGTGACTAACTCAGCTGTCGACCAAGGATGAATAATCTCCTGGGAGTCAAGTTGCTTCTTTCCGATGCACCAAAGATACATTACTGTAACCCTCGCACCCTCACAGAGAATGTCGCACTCTCAAATTACGTCGCGATTCAATATTACAGGCTCCGGCAGACTTCTCTTGAAGTGACTAACCCAGCTGTCGCCCAAGGATAAATGTTCTTCTGGGAGTCAAGTTGCTTGTTTCCGATGCACCAATGCGACTTTACTGTAACCTTCGCACCCTTACAGTGAATGTCGAACACACAGATTGCAACGCGATACTATATTACAGGCTCAAGCAGACTTCTTTTGAAGTGACTAACTCAGCTGTCGACCAAGGATAAATGTTCTCCTGGAAGTCAAGTTGCTTGTTTCCGATGCACCAATGCCACTTTACTGTAACCCTCCTACCCTCACAGTGTATGTCGAACACACAAATTGTGGCACAATTCAATATTACAGGTGTCAGCAGATTTCTCTTGGAACGACCATTACAAGTATGGTCCCCATATAAATGTTCTGTTGAGAGTCACGTTGCTTGTTTTCGATGCACCAGTGCCACTTTACTGTAACCCTCCCACCCTCACAGTGAATGTCGAACACACAAAATGTGTCGTGATTCAATATTACAAGTGTCAGTAGACTTCTCTTGAAACGACCATTACAAGAATGGTCCCCATATAAATGTTCTGTTGAGAGTCAAGTTGCTTCTTTCCAATGCACCAATGCTACTTTACTGTAAACGTCGCACACACACATTGAATGTCGAACACACAAATTGCGTCGCGATTCAATATTACAGGCACCAGCAGACTTCTATTGAAGTGAGTAACTCAGCTGTCGACCAAGGATTAACGTTCCCCTGGGAGTCAAGTTGCTTATTTCCGCTGCACCAATGCCACTTTACTGTAACCCTCGCACCCTCACAGAGAATGTCGAACACACAAATTGCATCGTGTTTGAATATTACTGGCTCCAGCAGACTTCTCTAGAAGTGACTAACTCAGCTGCCGACCAAGGATATCTATTCTCCTGGGAGTCAATTTGGTTGTTTCCGATGCACCAATGCCACTTTACTGTATCCCTCGCACCCTCAGAGTGAATGTCGAACACACAAATTGCCTCACTATTCAATATTGCAAGCTCCAGCAGACTTTTCTTGAAGTGACTAACTCAGCTGTCGACCAAGGATAACTGTTCTCCTGGGAGTCAAGTTGCTTGTTTCTGATGCACCAATGCCACTTTACTGTAACCCTCGAATCCTCACAGTGAATGTCGAACGCACGAATTGCGTCGCGATTCAATATTTCAGGTGACAGCAGACTTCTCTTGAAACGACCATTACAGGTATTGTCCCCGTATAAATGTTTTGTTGAGAGTCAAGTTGCTTGTTCCTGTTGCACCAATGCCACTTCAATGCAACCTTCGCACCCTCACACTGAATATTAAAAACACACAAAAATGCGACGCGATTCAATATTACAGGCTCCAGCAAACTTCTCTTGAAGTGAGTAACTCAGCTGTCGACCAAGGATGAATAATCTCCTGGGAGTCAAGTTGCTTCTTTCCGATGCACCAAAGATACATTACTGTAACCCTCGCACCCTCACAGTGAATGTCGAACTCACAAATTACGTCGCGATTGAATATTACAGGCTCCGGCAGACTTCTCTTGAAGTGACTAACCCAGCTGTCGACCAAGGTTAAATGTTCTTCTGGGAGTCAAGTTGCTTGTTTCCGATGCACCAATGCGACTTTACTGTAGCCTTCGCACCCTCACAGTGAATGTCGAACACACAGATTGCGACGCGATACAATATTACAGGCTCCAGCAGACTTCTTTTGAAGTGACTAACTCAGCTGTCGACCAAGGATAAATGTTCTCCTGGGAGTCATGTTGCTTGTTTCCGATGCACCAATGCCACTTTACTGTAACCCTCGCACCCTCACAGTGAATGTCGAACACACAAATTGTGTCACAATTCAATATTACAGGTGTCAGCAGATTTCTCTTGAAACGACCATTACTAGTATGGTCCCCATATAAATGTTCGTTTGAGAGTCACGTTGCTTGTTTTCGATGCACCAATGCCACTTTACTGTAACCCTCGCACCCTCACAGTGAATGTCGATTACACAGAATGCGTCGCGATTCAATATTACAGGCTCCAGCAGACTTCTCTTGAAGTGATTAACTCAGCTGTCGACCAAGGATAAATGTTCTCCTGGGAGTCAAGTTGCATGTTTCCCATGCACCAAAGCCACTTTAGTGTAACCCTCGCACCCACACAGTGAAAGTCGAACACACAAATTAACTCGTGATTCAATATTACAGGTATCAGCAGTCTTCGCTTGAAACGACCATTACAGGTATGGTCTTCATATAAATGTTCTCCTGGGAGTCAAGTTGCTTGTTTCCGATGCACCAATATCACTTTACTACAACCCTCGCACCCTCACAGTGAATGTCGAACACACAAATTGCGTCGCGATTCAATATTACAGGCTCCAGCGGACTTCTCTTGAAGTGACTAACTCAGCTGTCGAACAAGGATAAATGTTCTCCTGGGAGTCAAGTTGCTTGTTTCCGATGCACCAATGCCACTTTACTGTAACCCTCATACCCTCACAGTGAATGTTGAACATACAAATTGCATCGCGATTCAATATTACAGGCTCCAGCAAACTTCTCTTGAATTGACTAACTCAACTGTCGACCAAGGATAAATGTTCTCCTGGGAGTCAAGTTGCTTGTTTCCGATGCACCATTGCCACTTTACTGTAACCCTCGGACCCTCACAGTGAATTTCGAACACACAAATTGCATCGTGATTCAATATTACAGGCTCCAGCAGACTTCTCTTCAAATGACTAACTCAGCTGTCGACCAAGGGTAAATGTTCTCCTGGGAGTCAAGTTGCTTCTTTCTGATGCACCAATACCACTTTACTGTAACCCCCGCACCCTCACAGTGAATGTTGAACACACAAATTGCATCGCGATTCAATATTACAGGCTCCAGCGGTCTTCTCTTGAAGTGATTAACTCAGCTGTCGACCAAGAATAAATGTTCACCTGGGAGTCAAGTTTCTTGTTTCTGATGCACCAAAGTCACTTTACTATAACCCTCGCACCCTCACAGTGAATGTCGAACACACAAATTGCGTCGCGATTCAATATTACATGCTCCAGCAGACTTCTCTTGAGGTGACTAACTCAGCTGTCGAACAAGGACATCTGTTCTCCTGGGAGTCAAGTTGCTTGTTTCTGATGCACCAATGCCACTTTACTGTAACTCTCGCACCCTCAGAGTGAATGTCGAACACACAAATTGCCTCGCTATTCAATATTGCAAGCTCCAGCAGACTTCTCTTGAAGTGACTAACTCAGCTGTCGACCAAGGATAAATGTTCTCCTGGGAGTCAAGTTGGTTGTTTCCGATGCACCAATGCCAATTTACTGTAACCCTCGAATCCTCACAGTGAATGTCGAATGCACGAATTGCGTCGCGATTCAATATTTCAGGTGACAGCAGACTTCTCTTAAAACGACCATTACAGGTATTGTCCCCATATAAATGTTCTGTTAAAAGTCAAGTTGCTTGTTCCTGTTGCACCAATGCCACTTTACTGTAACCTTCGCACCCTCACACTGAATATCAAACACATAAATTGCGACGCGATTCAATATTACAGGCTCCAGCAAACTTGTCTTGAAGTGACTAACTCAGCTGTCGACCAAGGATGAATAATCTCCTGGGAGTCAAGTTGCTTCTTTCCGATGCACCAAAGATACATTACTGTAACCCTCGCACCCTCGCAGAGAATGTCGCACTCTCAAATTACGTCGCGATTCAATATTACAGGCTCCGGCAGACTTCTCTTGAAGTGACTAACCCAGCTGTCGCCCAAGGATAAATGTTCTTCTGGGAGTCAAGTTGCTTGTTTCCGATGCACCAATGCGACTTTACTGTAACCTTCGCACCCTTACAGTGAATGTCGAACACACAGATTGCAATGCGATACTATATTACAGGCTCAAGCAGACTTCTTTTGAAGTGACTAACTCAGCTGTCGACCAAGGATAAATGTTCTCCTGGAAGTCAAGTTGCTTGTTTCCGATGCACCAATGCCACTTTACTGTAACCCTCCTACCCTCACAGTGTATGTCGAACACACAAATTGTGGCACAATTCAATATTACAGGTGTCAGCAGATTTCTCTTGAAACGACCATTACAAGTATGGTCCCCATATAAATGTTCTGTTGAGAGTCACGTTGCTTGTTTTCGATGCACCAGTGCCACTTTACTGTAACCCTCCCACCCTCACGGTGAATGTCGAACACACAAAATGTGTCGTGATTCAATATTACAAGTGTCAGTAGACTTCTCTTGAAACGACCATTACAAGAATGGTCCCCATATAAATGTTCTGTTGAGAGTCAAGTTGCTTCTTTCCAATGCACCAATGCTACTTTACTGTAAACGTCGCACCCACACAGTGAATGTCGAACACACAAATTGCGTCGCGATTCAATATTACAGGCACCAGCAGACTTCTATTGAAGTGAGTAACTCAGCTGTCGACCAAGGATTAACGTTCCCCTGGGAGTCAAGTTGCATATTTCCGCTGCACCAATGCCACTTTACTGTAACCCTCGCACCCTCACAGAGAATGTCGAACACACAAATTGCATCGTGTTTCAATATTACAGGCTCCAGCAGACTTCTCTAGAAGTGACTAACTCAGCTGCCGACCAAGGATATCTATTCTCCTGGGAGTCAATTTGGTTGTTTCCGATGCACCAATGCCACTTTACTGTATCCCTCGCACCCTCAGAGTGAATGTCGAACACACAAATTGCCTCACTATTCAATATTGCAAGCTCCAGCAGACTTTTCTTGAAGTGACTAACTCAGCTGTCGACCAAGTATTAATGTTCTCCTGGGAGTCAAGTTGCTTGTTTCTGATGCACCAATGCCACTTTACTGTAACCCTCGAATCCTCACAGTGAATGTCGAACGCACGAATTGCGTCGCGATTCAATATTTCAGGTGACAGCAGACTTCACTTGAAACGACCATTACAGGTATTGTCCCCGTATAAATGTTTTGTTGAGAGTCAAGTTGCTTGTTCCTGTTGCACCAATGCCACTTCAATGCAACCTTCGCACCCTCACACTGAATATTAAAAACACACAAATTGCGACGCGATTCAATATTACAGGCTCCAGCAAACTTCTCTTGAAGTGAGTAACTCAGCTGTCGACCAAGGATGAATAATCTCCTGGGAGTCAAGTTGCTTCTTTCCGATGCACCAAAGATACATTACTGTAACCCTCGCACCCTCACAGTGAATGTCGAACTCACAAATTACGTCGCGATTGAATATTACAGGCTCCGGCAGACTTCTCTTGAAGTGACTAACCCAGCTGTCGAAAAAGGATAAATGTTCTTCTGGGAGTCAAGTTGCTTGTTTCCGATGCACCAATGCGACTTTACTGTAACCTTCGCACCCTCACAGTGAATGTCGAACACACAGATTGCGACGCGATACAATATTACAGGCTCCAGCAGACTTCTTTTGAAGTGACTAACTCAGCTGTCGACCAAGGATAAATGTTCTCCTGGGAGTCAAGTTGCTTGTTTCCGATGCACCAATGCCACTTTACTGTAACCCTCGCACCCTCACAGTGAATGTCGAACACACAAATTGTGTCACAATTCAATATTACAGGTGTCAGCAGATTTCTCTTGAAACGACCATTACTAGTATGGTCCCCATATAAATGTTCTTCTGAGAGTCACGTTGCTTGTTTTCGATGCACCAATGCCACTTTACTGTAACCCTCACACCCTCACAGTGAATGTTGATTACACAAAATGCGTCGCGATTCAATATTACAGGCTCCAGCAGACTTCTCTTGAAGTGATTAACTCAGCTGTCGACCAAGGATAAATGTTCTGCTGGGAGTCAAGTTGCATGTTTCCCATGCACCAAAGCCACTTAACTTTGACCCTCGCACCCACACAGTGAAAGTCGAACACACAAATTAACTCGTGATTCAATATTACAGGTATCAGCTGTCTTCGCTTGAAACGACCATTACAGGTATGGTCTTCATATAAATGTTCTCCTGGGAGTCAAGTTGCTTGTTTCCGATGCACCAATATCACTTTACTACAACCCTCGCACCCTCACAGTGAATGTCGAACACACAAATTGCGTCGCGATTCAATATTACAAGCTCCAGCGGACTTCTCTTGAAGTGACTAACTCAGCTGTCGACCAAGGATAAATGTTCTCCTGGGAGTCAAGTTGCTTGTTTCCGATGCACCAATGCCACTTTACTGTAACCCTCATACCCTCACAGTGAATGTTGAACATACAAATTGCATCGCGATTCAATATTACAGGCTCCAGCAAACTTCTCTTGAATTGACTAACTTAACTGTCGACCAAGGATAAATGTTCTCCTGGGAGTCAAGTTGCTTGTTTCCGATTCACCATTGCCACTTTACTGTAACCCTCGGACCCTCACAGTGAATTTCGAACACACAAATTGCATCGTGATTCAATATTACAGGCTCCAGCAGACTTCTCTTCAAATGACTAACTCAGCTGTCGACCAAGGGTAAATGTTCTCCTGGGAGTCAAGTTGCTTCTTTCTGATGCACCAATACCACTTTACTGTAACCCCCGCACCCTCATAGTGAATGTCGAACACACAAATTGCATCGCGATTCAATATTACAGGCTCCAGCGGTCTTCTCTTGAAGTGATTAACTCAGCTGTCGACCAAGAGTAAATGTTCACCTGGGAGTCAAGTTTCTTGTTTCTGATGCACCAATGTCACTTTACTATAACCCTCGCACCCTCACAGTGAATGTCAAACACACAAATTGCGTCGCGATTCAATATTACATGCTCCAGCAGACTTCTCTTGAGGTGACTAACTCAGCTGTCGAACAAGGACATCTGTTCTCCTGGGAGTCAAGTTGCTTGTTTCTGATGCACCAATGCCACTTTACTATAACTCTCGCACCCTCAGAGTGAATGTCGAACACACAAATTGCCTCGCTATTCAATATTGCAAGCTCCAGCAGACTTCTCTTGAAGTGACTAACTCAGCTGTCGACCAAGGATAAATGTTCTCCTGGGAGTCAAGTTGTTTGTTTCCGATGCACCAATGCCAATTTACTGTAACCCTCGAATCCTCACAGTGAATGTCGAATGCACGAATTGCGTCGCGATTCAATATTTCAGGTGACAGCAGACTTCTCTTAAAACGACCATTACAGGTATTGTCCCCATATAAATGTTCTGTTAAAAGTCAAGTTGCTTGTTCCTGTTGCACCAATGCCACTTTACTGTAACCTTCGCACCCTCACACTGAATATCAAACACATAAATTGCGACGCGATTCAAATTACAGGCTCCAGCAAACTTGTCTTGAAGTGACTAACTCCGCTGTCGACCAAGGATGAATAATCTCCTGGGAGTCAAGTTGCTTCTTTCCGATGCACCAAAGATACATTACTGTAACCCTCGCACCCTCACAGAGAATGTCGCACTCTCAAATTACGTCGCGATTCAATATTACAGGCTCCGGCAGACTTCTCTTGAAGTGACTAACCCAGCTGTCGCCCAAGGATAAATGTTCTTCTGGGAGTCAAGTTGCTTGTTTCCGATGCACCAATGCGACTTTACTGTAACCTTCGCACCCTTACAGTGAATGTCGAACACACAGATTGCAACGCGATACTATATTACAGGCTCAAGCAGACTTCTTTTGAAGTGACTAACTCAGCTGTCGACCAAGGATATATGTTCTCCTGGAAGTCAAGTTGCTTGTTTCCGATGCACCAATGCCACTTTACTGTAACCCTCCTACCCTCACAGTGTATGTCGAACACACAAATTGTGGCACAATTCAATATTACAGGTGTCAGCAGATTTCACTTGAAACGACCATTACAACTATGTCCCCATATAAATGTTCTGTTGAGAGTCACGTTGCTTGTTTTCGATGCACCAGTGCCACTTTACTGTAACCCTCCCACCCTCACAGTGAATGTCGAACACACAAAATGTGTCGTGATTCAATATTACAAGTGTCAATAGACTTCTCTTGAAACGACCATTACAAGAATGGTCCCCATATAAATGTTCTGTTGAGAGTCAAGTTGCTTCTTTCCAATGCACCAATGCTACTTTACTGTAAACGTCGCACCCACACAGTGAATGTCGAACACACAAATTGCGTCGCGATTCAATATTACAGGCACCAGCAGACTTCTATTGAAGTGAGTAACTCAGCTGTCGACCAAGGATTAACGTTCCCCTGGGAGTCAAGTTGCTTATTTCCGCTGCACCAATGCCACTTTACTGTAACCCTCGCACCCTCACAGAGAATGTCGAACACACAAATTGCATCGTGTTTGAATATTACAGGCTCCAGCAGACTTCTCTAGAAGTGACTAACTCAGCTGCCGACCAAGGATATCTATTCTCCTGGGAGTCAATTTGGTTGTTTCCGATGCACCAATGCCACTTTACTGTATCCCTCGCACCCTCAGAGTGAATGTCGAACACACAAATTGCCTCACTATTCAATATTGCAAGCTCCAGCAGACTTTTCTTGAAGTGACTAACTCAGCTGTCGACCAAGGATAACTGTTCTCCTGGGAGTCAAGTTGCTTGTTTCTGATGCACCAATGCCACTTTACTGTAACCCTCGAATCCTCACAGTGAATGTCGAACGCACGAATTGCGTCGCGATTCAATATTTCAGGTGACAGCAGACTTCTCTTGAAACGACCATTACAGGTATTGTCCCCGTATAAATGTTTTGTTGAGAGTCAAGTTGCTTGTTCCTGTTGCACCAATGCCACTTCAATGCAACTTTCGCACCCTCACACTGAATATTAAAAACACACAAAAATGCGACGCGATTCAATATTACAGGCTCCAGCAAACTACTCTTGAAGTGAGTAACTCAGCTGTCGACCAAGGATGAATAATCTCCTGGGAGTCAAGTTGCTTCTTTCCGATGCACCAAAGATACATTACTGTAACCCTCGCACCCTCACAGTGAATGTCGAACTCACAAATTACGTCGCGATTGAATATTACAGGCTCCGGCAGACTTCTCTTGAAGTGACTAACCCAGCTGTCGACCAAGGTTAAATGTTCTTCTGGGAGTCAAGTTGCTTGTTTCCGATGCACCAATGCGACTTTACTGTAGCCTTCGCACCCTCACAGTGAATGTCGAACACACAGATTGCGACGCGATACAATATTACAGGCTCCAGCAGACTTCTTTTGAAGTGACTAACTCAGCTGTCGACCAAGGATAAATGTTCTCCTGGGAGTCAAGTTGCTTGTTTCCGATGCACCAATGCCACTTTACTGTAACCCTCGCACCCTCACAGTGAATGTCGAACACACAAATTGTGTCACAATTCAATATTACAGGTGTCAGCAGATTTCTCTTGAAACGACCATTACTAGTATGGTCCCCATATAAATGTTCGTTTGAGAGTCACGTTGCTTGTTTTCGATGCACCAATGCCACTTTACTGTAACCCTCGCACCCTCACAGTGAATGTCGATTACACACAATGCGTCGCGATTCAATATTACAGGCTCCAGCAGACTTCTCTTGAAGTGATTAACTCAGCTGTCGACCAAGGATAAATGTTCTCCTGGGAGTCAAGTTGCATGTTTCCCATGCACCAAAGCCACTTTACTGTAACCCTCGCACCCACACAGTGAAAGTCGAACACACAAATTAACTCGTGATTCAATATTACAGGTATCAGCAGTCTTCGCTTGAAACGACCATTACAGGTATGCTCTTCATATAAATGTTCACCTGGGAGTCAAGTTGCTTGTTTCCGATGCACCAATATCACTTTACTACAACCCTCGCACCCTCACAGTGAATGTCGAACACACAAATTGCGTCGCGATTCAATATTGCAGGCTCCAGCGGACTTCTCTTGAAGTGACTAACTCAGCTGTCGACCAAGGATAAATGATCTCCTGGGAGTCAAGTTGCTTGTTTCCGATGCACCAATGCCACTTTACTGTAACCCTCATACCCTCACAGTGAATGTTGAACATACAAATTGCATCGCGATTCAATATTACAGGCTCCAGCAAACTTCTCTTGAATTGACTAACTCAACTGTCGACCAAGGATAAATGTTCTCCTGGGAGTCAAGTTGCTTGTTTCCGATGCACCATTGCCACTTTACTGTAACCCTCGGACCCTCACAGTGAATTTCGAACACACAAATTGCATCGTGATTCAATATTACAGGCTCCAGCAGACTTCTCTTCAAATGACTAACTCAGCTGTCGACCAAGGGTAAATGTTCTCCTGGGAGTCAAGTTGCTTCTTTCTGATGCACCAATACCACTTTACTGTAACCCCCGCACCCTCACAGTGAATGTCGAACACACAAATTGCATCGCGATTCAATATTACAGGCTCCAGCGGTCTTCTCTTGAAGTGATTAACTCAGCTCTCGACCAAGAATAAATGTTCACCTGGGAGTCAAGTTGCTTGTTTCCGATGCACCAATGTCACTTTACTATAACCCTCGCACCCTCACAGTGAATGTCGAACACACAAATTGCGTCGCGATTCAATATTACATGCTCCAGCAGACTTCTCTTGAAGTGACTAACTCAGCTGTCGAACAAGGACATCTGTTCTCCTGGGAGTCAAGTTGCTTGTTTCTGATGCACCAATGCCACTTTACTGTAACTCTCGCACCCTCAGAGTGAATGTCGAACACACAAATTGCCTCGCTATTCAATATTGCAAGCTCCAGCAGACTTCTCTTGAAGTGACTAACTCAGCTGTCGACCAAGGATAAATGTTCTCCTGGGAGTCAAGTTGGTTGTTTCCGATGCACCAATGCCACTTTACTGTAACCGTCGAATCCTCACAGTGAATGTGGAATGCACGAATTGCGTCGCGATTCAATATTTCAGGTGACAGCAGACTTCTCTTAAAACGACCATTACAGGTATTGTCCCCATATAAATGTTCTGTTGAGAGTCAAGTTGCTTGTTCCTGTTGCACCAATGCCACTTTACTGTAACCTTCGCACCCTCACTCTGAATATCAAACACATAAATTGCGACGCGATTCAATATTACAGGCTCCAGCAAACTTGTCTTGAAGTGACTAACTCAGCTGTCGACCAAGGATGAATAATCTCCTGGGAGTCAAGTTGCTTCTTTCCGATGCACCAAAGATACATTACTGTAACCCTCGCACCCTCACAGAGAATGTCGCACTCTCAAATTACGTCGCGATTCAATATTACAGGCTCCGGCAGACTTCTCTTGAAGTGACTAACCCAGGTGTCGCCCAAGGATAAATGTTCTTCTGGGAGTCAAGTTGCTTGTTTCCGATGCACCAATGCGACTTTACTGTAACCTTCGCACCCTTACAGTGAATGTCGAACACACAGATTGCAACACGATACTATATTACAGGCTCAAGCAGACTTCTTTTGAAGTGACTAACTCAGCTGTCGACCAAGGATAAATGTTCTCCTGGAAGTCAAGTTGCTTGTTTCCGATGCACCAATGCCACTTTACTGTAACCCTCCTACCCTCACAGTGTATGTCGAACACACAAATTGTGGCACAATTCAATATTACAGGTGTCAGCAGATTTCTCTTGAAACGACCATTACAAGTATGGTCCCCATATAAATGTTCTGTTGAGAGTCACGTTGCTTGTTTTCGATGCACCAGTGCCACTTTACTGTAACCCTCCCACCCTCACAGTGAATGTCGAACACACAAAATGTGTCGTGATTCAATATTACAAGTGTCAGCAGACTTCTCTTGAAACGACCATTACAAGAATGGTCCCCATATTAATGTTCTGTTGAGAGTCAAGTTGCTTCTTTCCAATGCACCAATGCTACTTTACTGTAAACGTCGCACTCACACAGTGAATGTCGAACACACAAATTGCGTCGCGATTCAATATTACAGGCACCAGCAGACTTCTATTGAAGTGACTAACTCAGCTGTCGACCAAGGATTAACGTTCCCCTGGGAGTCAAGTTGCTTATTTCCGCTGCACCAATGCCACTTTACTGTAACCCTCGCACCCTCACAGAGAATGTCGAACACACAAATTGCGTCGCGATTCAATATTACAGGCTCCAGCAGGCTTCTCTATAATTGTCTGACTCAGCTGTCAACCAAGGATAAATGTTCTCCTGGGAGTCAAGTTGCTTGTTTCCGATGCACCAATGCCAGTTTACTATCATCCTCGCACCCTCACAATGAATTTCGAACACACAAATTGCATCGTGTTTCAATATTACAGGCTCCAGCAGACTTCTCTAGAAGTGACAAACTCAGCTGTCGACCAAGGATAAATGTTCTCCTGGGAGTCAAGGTGCTTGTTTCCGATGCACCAATGCAACTTTACTGTAACCCTCGCACCCTCACAGTTAATGTCGAACACACAAATTGCGTCGCGATTCAATATTACAGGCTCCAGCAGACTTCTCTTCAAGTGATTAACTCAGCTGTCGACCAAGGATAAATGTTCTCCTGGGAGTCAAGTTGCTTCTTTCTGATGCACCAATACCACATTACTGTAACCCTCGCACCCTCACAGTGAATGTCGAACACACAAATTGCGTCGCGATTCAATATTACAGGCTCCAGAAGACTTCCCTTGAGGTGACTAACTCAGCAGTTGACCAAGGATAAATGTTCTCCTGGGAGTCAAGTTCCTTGTTTCCGATGCACCAATGCCACTTTACTGTAACCCTCGCACCCTCACAGTGAATGTCGAACACACAAATTGCGTCGCGATTCAATATTACAGGCTCCAGCAGACTTCTCTTCAAGTGATTAACTCAGCTGTCGACCAAGAATAAATGTTCTCCTGGGAGTCAAGTTGCTTGTTTCCCGTGCACCAATGCCACTTTACTGTAACCCTCGCACCCTCACAGTGAATGTCGAACACAAAAATTGACTCGTGATTCAATATTACAGGTATCAGCAGTCTTCTCTTGAAACGACCATTACAGGTATGGTCCCCATATAAATGTTTTCTTGGGAGTCAAGTTGCTTGTTTCCGATGCACCAATTTCACTTTACTATAACCCTCGCACCCTCACAGTGAATGTCGAACACACAAATTGCGTCGCGATTCAATATTACATGCTCCAGCAGACTTCTCTTGAAGTGACTAACTCAGCTGTCGACCAAGGACATCTGTTCTCCTGGGAGTCAAGTTGCTTGTTTCCGATGCACCAATGCCACTTTACTGTAACTCTCGCACCCTCAGAGTGAATGTCGAACACACAAATTGCCTCGCTATTCAATATTGCAAGCTCCAGCAGACCTCTCTTGAAGTGACTAACTCAGCTGTCGACCAAGGATATAGGTTCTCCTGGGAGTCAAGTTGCTTGTTTCCGATGCACCAATGCCACTTTACTGTAACCCTCGAATCCTCACAGTGAATGTCGAATGCACGAATTGCGTCGCGATTCAATATTTCAGAAGACAGCAGACTTCCCTTAAAACGACCATTACGGGTATTGTCCCCACACAAATGTTCTGTTGAGAGTCAAGTTGCTTGTTCCTGTTGCCCCAATGCCACTTTACTGTAACCTTCGCACCCTCACACTGAATATCAAACACACAAATTGCGACGCGATTCAATATTACAGGCTCAAGCAAACTTCTCTTGAAGTGACTAACTCAGCTGTCGACCAAGGATGAATAATCTCCTGGGAGTCAAGTTGCTTGTTTCCGATTCACCAATGCGACTTTACTGTAACCTTCGCACCCTCACAGTCAATGTCGAACACACAGATTGCAACGCGATACGATATTATAGGCTCAAGCAGACTTCTTTTGAAGTGACTTACTCAGCTGTCGACCAAGGATAAATGTTCTCCTGGGAGTCAAGTTGCTTGTTTCCGATGCACCAATGCCACTTTACTGTAACCCTCCTACCCTCACAGTGTATGTCGAACACACATATTGTGGCACAATTCAATATTACAGGTGTCAGCAGATTTCTCTTGAAACGACCATTACAAGAATGGTCCCCATATAAATGTTCTGTTGAGAGTCACGTTGCTTGTTTTTGATGCACCAATGCACTTTACTGTAACCCTCGCACCCTCACAGTGAATGTCAAATACACAAATTGTGTCGCAAATCAATATTACAAGTGTCAGCAGACTTTTAATGAAACGACCATTACAAGTATGGTCCCCATATAAATTTTCTGTTGAGAGTCAAGTTGCTTCTTTCCAATGCACCAATGCTACTTTACTGTAAACATCGCACCCTCACAGTGAATGTCGAACACACAAATTGCGTCGCGATTCAATATTACAGGCACCAGCAGGCTTCTATTGAAGTGATCAACTCAGCTGTCGACCAAGGATTTATGTTCCCCTGGGAGTCAAGTTGCTTATTTCCGCTGCACCAATGCCACTTTACTGTAACCCTCGCACCCTCAAAGAGAATGTCGAACACACTAATTGCGTCGCGATTCAATATTACAGGCTCCAGCAGGCTTCTCTATAATTGTCTGACTCAGCTGTCAACCAAGGATAAATGTTCTCCTGGGAGGCAAGTTGCTTGTTTCCGATGCACCAATGCCACTTTACTGTAACCCTCGAATCCTCACAGTGAATGTCGAACGCACGAATTGCGTCGCGATTAATATTTCAGGTGACAGCAGACTTCTCTTGAAACGACCATTACAGGTATTGTCCCCATATAAATGTTCTGTTGAGAGTCAAGTTGCTTGTTCCTGTTGCAGCAATGCCACTTCACTGCAACCTTCGCACCCTCGACAGAATACTAAAAACACACAAATTGCGACACGATTCAAAATTACAGGCTCCAGCAAACTTGTCTTGAAGTGAGTAACTCAGCTGTCGACCAAGGATGAATAATCTCCTGGGAGTCAAGTTGCTTCTTTCCGATGCACCAAAGATACATTACTGTAACACTCGCACCCTCACAGTGAATGTCGAACTCACAAATTACGTCGCGATTGAATATTACAGGCTCCGGCAGACTTCTCTTGAAGTGACTAACCCAGCTGTCGACCAAGGATAAATGTTCTTCTGGGAGTCAAGTTGCTTGTTTCCGATGCACCAATGCGACTTTACTGTAACCTTCGCACCCTCACAGTGAATGTCGAACACACAGATTGCGACGCAATACAATATTACAGGCTCCAGCAGACTTCTTTTGAAGTGACTAACTCAGCTGTCGACCAAGGATAAATGTTCTCCTGGGAGTCAAGTTGCTTGTTTCCGATGCACCAATGCCACTTTACTGTAACCCTCGCACCCTCACAGTGAATGTCGATTACACAAAATGCGTCGCGATTCAATATTACAGGCTCCAGCAGACTTCTCTTGAAGTGATTAACTCAGCTGTCGACCAAGGATAAATGTTCTCCTGGGAGTCAAGTTGCATGTTTCCCATGCATAATAGCCACTTTACTGTAACCCTCGCACCCACACAGTGAAAGTCGAACACACAAATTAACTCGTGATTCAATATTACAGGTATCAGCAGTCTTCGCTTGAAACGACCATTACAGGTATGGTCTTCATATAAATGTTCTCCTGGGAGTCAAGTTGCTTGTTTCCGATGCACCAATATCACTTTACTACAATCCTCGCACCCTCACAGTGAATGTCGAACACACAAATTGCGTCGCGATTGAATATTACAGGCTCCAGCGGACTTCTCTTGAATTGACTAACTCAACTGTCGACCAAGGATAAATGTTCTCCTGGGAGTCAAGTTGCTTGTTTCCGATGCACCATTGCCACTTTACTGTAACCCTCGGACCCTCACAGTGAATTTCGAACACACAAATTGCATCGTGATTCAATATTACAGGCTCCAGCAGACTTCTCTTCAAATGACTAACTCAGCTGTCGACCAAGGGTAAATGTTCTCCTGGGAGTCAAGTTGCTTCTTTCTGATGCACCAATACCACTTTACTGTAACCCCCGCACCCTCATAGTGAATGTCGAACACACAAAATGCATCGCGATTCAATATTACAGGCTCCAGCGGTCTTCTCTTGAAGTGATTAACTCAGCTGTCGACCAAGAATAAATGTTCACCTGGGAGTCAAGTTGCTTGTTTCTGATGCACCAATGTCACTTTACTATAACCCTCGCACCCTCACAGTGAATGTCGAACACACAAATTGCGTCGCGATTCAATATTACATACTCCAGCAGACTTCTCTTGAAGTGACTAACTCAGCTGTCCAACAAGGACATCTGTTCTCCTGGGAGTCAAGTTGCTTGTTTCTGATGCACCAATGCCACTTTACTGTAACTCTCGCACCCTCAGAGTGAATGTCGAACACACAAATTGCCTCGCTATTCAATATTGCAAGCTCCAGCAGACTTCTTTTGAAGTGACTAACTCAGCTGTCGACCAAGGATAAATGTTCTCCTGGGAGTCAAGTTGGTTGTTTCCGATGCACCAATGCCACTTTACTGTAACCCTCGAATCCTCACAGTGAATGTCGAATGCACGAATTGCGTCGCGATTCAATATTTCAGGTGACAGCAGACTTCTCTTAAAACGACCATTACAGGTATTGTCCCCATATAAATGTTCTGTTGAGAGTCAAGTTGCTTGTTCCTGTTGCACCAATGCCACTTTACTGTAACCTTCGCACCCTCACACTGAATATCAAACACATAAATTGCGACGCGATTCAATATTACAGGCTCCAGCAAACTTGTCTTGAAGTGACTAACTCAGCTGTCGACCAAGGATGAATAATCTCCTGGGAGTCAAGTTGCTTCTTTCCGATGCACCAAAGATACATTACTGTAACCCTCGCACCCTCACAGAGAATGTCGCACTCTCAAATTACGTCGCGATTCAATATTACAGGCTCCGGCAGACTTCTCTTGAAGTGACTAACCCAGCTGTCGCCCAAGGATAAATGTTCTTCTGGGAGTCAAGTTGCTTGTTTCCGATGCACCAATGCGACTTTACTGTAACCTTCGCACCCTTACAGTGAATGTCGAACACACAGATTGCAACGCGATACTATATTACAGGCTCAAGCAGACTTCTTTTGAAGTGACTAACTCAGCTGTCGACCAAGGATAAATGTTCTCCTGGAAGTCAAGTTGCTTGTTTCCGATGCACCAATGCCACTTTACTGTAACCCTCCTACCCTCACAGTGTATGTCGAACACACAAATTGTGGCACAATTCAATATTACAGGTGTCAGCAGATTTCTCTTGAAACGACCATTACAAGTATGGTCCCCATATAAATGTTCTGTTGAGAGTCACGTTGCTTGTTTTCGATGCACCAGTGCCACTTTACTGTAACCCTCATACCCTCACAGTGAATGTCGAACACACAAAATGTGTCGTGATTCAATATTACAAGTGTCAGTAGACTTCTCTTGAAACGACCATTACAAGAATGGTCCCCATATAAATGTTCTGTTGAGAGTCAAGTTGCTTCTTTCCAATGCACCAATGCTACTTTACTGTAAACGTCGCACCCACACAGTGAATGTAGAACACACAAATTGCGTCGCGATTCAATATTACAGGCACCAGCAGACTTCTATTGAAGTGACTAACTCAGCTGTCGACCAAGGGTAACTGTTCTCCTGGGAGTCAAGGTGCTTGTTTCCGATGCACCAATGCAACTTTACTGTAACCCTCGCACTCTCACAGTGAATGTCGAACACACAAATTGCGTCGCGATTCAATATTACAGGCTCCAGCAGACTTCTCTTCAAGTGATTAACTCAGCTGTCGACCAAGGATAAATGTTCTCCTGGGAGTCAAGTTGCTTCTTTCTGATGCACCAATACCACATTACTGTAACCCTTGCACCCTCACAGTGAATGTCGAACACAAATTGCGTTGCGATTCAATATTACAGGCTCCAGCAGACTTCTCTTCAAGTGATTAACTCAGCTGTCGACCAAGAATAAATGTTCCCCTGGGAGTCAAGTTGCTTGTTTCCCGTGCACCAATGCCACTTTACTGTAACCCTCGCACCGTCACAGTGAATGTCGAACACACAAATTGCGTCGCGATTCAATATTACATGCTCCAGCAGACTTCTCTTGAAGTGACTAACTCAGCTGTCGACCAAGGACATCTGTTCTCCTGGGAGTCAAGTTGCTTGTTTCCGATGCACCAATGCCACTTTACTGTAACTCTCGCACCCTCAGAGTGAATGTCGAACACACAAATTGCCTCGCTATTCAATATTGCAAGCTCCAGCAGACTTCTCTTGAAGTGACTAACTCAGCTGTCGACCAAGGTTATAGGTTCTCCTGGGAGTCAAGTTGCTTGTTTCCGATGCACCAATGCCACCTTACTGTAACCCTCGAATCCTCACAGTGAATGTCGAATGCACGAATTGCGTCGCGATTCAATATTTCAGGTGACAGCAGACTTCTCTTGAAACGACCATTACAAGTATGGTCCCCATATAAATGTTCTGTTGAGAGTCAAGTTGCTTCTTTCCAATGCACCAATGCTACTTTACTGTAAACATCACACGCTCACAGAGAATGTCGAACACACAAATTGCGTCGTGATTCAATATTACAGGCTCCAGCAGGCTTCTCTATATTTGTCTGACTCAGCTGTCAACCAAGGATAAATGTTCTCCTGGGAGTCAAGTTGCTTGTTTCCGATGCACCAATGCCAGTTTACTGTCACCCTCGCACCCTCACAATGAATTTCGAACACACAAATTGCATCGTGTTTCAATATTACAGGCTCCAGCAGACTTCTCTAGAAGTGACAAACTCAGCTGTCGACCAAGGATAAATGTTCTCCTGGGAGTCAAGTTGCTTCTTTCTGATGCACCAATACGACATGACTGTAACCCTCGCACCCTCACAGTGAATGTCGAACACACAAATTGCGTCGCGATTCAATATAACAGGCTCCAGAAGACTTCTCGTCAGGTGACTAACTCAGCAGTTGACCAAGGATAAATATTCTCCTGTAAGTCAAGTTCCTTGTTTCCGATGCACCAATGCCACTTTACTGTAACCCTTGGACCCTCACAGTGAATGTCGAACACAAATTGCGTCGCGATTCAATATTACAGGCTCCAGCAGACTTCTCTTGAAGTGACTAACTCAGCTGTCGACCAAGGATAAATGTTCTCCTGGGAGTCAAGTTGCTTGTTTCCGATGCACCAATGCCACTTTACTGTAACCCTCACACCCTCACAGTGAATGTCGAACACACAAATTGCGTCGCGATTCAATATTACAGGCTCCAGCAAACTTCTCTTGAATTGACTAACTCAACTGTCGACCAAGGATAAATGTTCTCCTGGGAGTCAAGTTGCTTGTTTGCGATGCACCAATGCCACTTTACTGTAACCCTCGGACCCTCACAGTGAATTTCGAACACACAAATTGCATCGTGATTCAATATTACAGGCTGCAGCAGACTTCTCTTCAAATGACTAACTCAGCTGTCGACCAAGGGTAACTGTTCCCCTGGGAGTCAATTTGCTTCTTTCTGATGCGCCAATACCACTTTACTGTAACCCCCGCACCCTCATAGTGAATGTCGAACACACAAATTGCATCGCGATTCAATATTACAGGCTCCAGCAGACTTCTCTTGAAGTGATTAACTCAGCTGTCGACCAAGAATAAATGTTCTCCTGGGAGTCAAGTTGCTTGTTTCTGATGCACCAATGTCACTTTACTATAACCCTCGCACCCTCACAGTGAATGTTGAACACACAAATTGCGTCGCGATTCTATATTACATGCTCCAGCAGACTTCTCTTGAAATGACTAACTCAGCTGTCGACCAAGGACATCTGTTCTCCTGGGAGTCAAGTTGCTTGTTTCCGATGCACCAATGCCACATTACTGTAACTCTCGCACCCTCAGAGTGAATGTCGAACACACAAATTGCCTCGCTATTCTATATTGCAAGCTCCAGCAGACTTCTCTTGAAGTGACTAACTCAGCTGTCGACCAAGGATAAATGTTCTCCTGGGAGTCAAGTTGCTTGTTTCCGATGCACCAATGCCACATTACTGTAACCCTCGAATCCTCACAGTGAATGTCAACTGCACGAATTGCGTCGCGTTTCAATATTTCAGGTGACAGCAGACTTCTCTTAAAACGACCATTACAGGTATTGTCCCCATACAAATGTTCTGTTGAGAGTCAAGTTGCTTGTTCCTGTTGCACCAATGCCACTTTACTGTAACCTTCGCAGCCTCACACTGAATATCAAACACGGAAATTGCGACGCGATTCAATATTACAGGCTCAAGCAAACTTCTCTTGAAGTGACTAACTCAGCTGTACCAAGGATGAATAATCTCCTGGGAGTCAAGTTGCTTCTTTCCAATGCACCAAAGATACATTACTAAAACCCTCGCACCCTCACAGAGAATGGCGATTTCACAAATTACGTCGCGATTCAATATTACAGGCTCCGGCAGACTTCTCTTGAAGTGACTAACCCAGCTGTCGACCAAGGATGAATGATCTTCTGGGAGTCAAGTTGCTTGTTTCCGATGCACCAATGCGACTTTACTGTAACCCTCGTACCCTCACAGTGTATGTCGAACACACAAATTGTGGCACAATTCAATATTACAGGTGTCAGCAGATTTCTCTTGAAACGACCATTACAAGTATGGTCCCCATATAAATGTCCTGTTGAGAGTCACGTTGCTTGTTTTCGATGCACCAATGCACTTTACTGTAACCCTTGCACCCTCACAGTGAATGTCGAACACACAAATTGTGTCGCGATTCAATATTACAAGTGTCAGCAGACTTCTCTTGAAACGACCATTACAAGTATGGTCCCCATATAAATGTTCTGTTGAGAGTCTAGTTGCTTCTTTCCAATGCACCAATGCTACTTTACTGTAAACATCGCACCCTCACAGTGAATGTTGAACACACAAATTGCGTCGCGATTCAGTATTACAGGCACCAGCAGACTTCTATTGAAGTGTCTGACTCAGATGTCAACCAAGGACAAATGTTCTCCTGGGAGTCAAGTTGCTTGTTTCCGTTGCACCAATGCCAGTTTACTGCAACCCTCGCACCTTCACAATAAATTTCGAACACACAAATTGCATCGTGTTTTAATATTACAGGCTCCAGCAGACCTCTCTAGAAGTGACAAACTCAGCTGTCAACCAAGGATAAATGTTCTCCTGGGAGTCAAGTTGCTTCTTTCTGATGCACCAATACCACTTTACTGTAACCCTCGCACCCTCACATTGAATGTCGAACACGCAAATTGCGTCGCGATTCAATATTACAGGCTCCAGAAAACTTCTCTTGAGGTGACTAACTCAGCAGTTGACCAAGGATAAATGTTCTCCTGGGAGTCAAGTTGCTTGTTTCCGATGCACCAATGCCACTTTACTGTAACCCTCGGACCCTCACAATGAATGTTGAACATACAAATTGCATCGCGATTCAATATTACAGGCTCCAGCAAACTTCTCTTGAAGTGACTAACTCAACTGTCGACCAAGGATAAATGTTCTCCTGGGAGTCAAGTTGCTTGTTTCCGATGCACCAATGCCACTTTACTGTAACCCTCGGACCCTCACAATGAATTTCGAACACACAAATTGCATCGTGTTTCAATATTACAGGCTCCAGCAGACTACTCTAGAAGTGACAAACTCAGCTGTCGACCAAGGATAAATGTTCTCCTGGGAGTCAAGGTGTTTGTTTCCGATGCCCCAATGCCACTTTACTGTAACCCTCGCACCCTCACAGTGAATGTCGAACACACAAAATGCGTCGCAATTCAATATTACAGGCTCCAGCAGACTTCTCTTGAAGTGATTAACTCAGCCGTCGACCAAGGATAAAAGTTCTCCTGGGAGTCAAGTTGCATGTTTCCCATGCACCAAAGCCACTTTACTGTAACCCTCGCACCCTCACAGTGAACGTCAAACACACACAATTGACTCGTGATTCAATATTACACGTATCAGCAGTCTTCTCTTGAAACGACCATTACAGGTATGGTCTTCATATAAATGTTCTCCTGGGAGCCAAGTTGCTTGTTTCCGATGCACCAATGCCACTTTACTGTAACCCTCGAATCCTCACAGTGAATGTCGAACGCACGAATTATGTCGCGATTCATTATTTCAGGTGACAGCAGACTTCTCTTGAAACGACCATTACAGGTATTGTCCCCATATAAATGTTCTGTTGAGAGTCAAGTTGCTTGTTCCTGTTGCACCAATGCCACATTACTGCAACCTTCGCACCCTCACACTGAATATCAAACACACAAATTGCGACGCGATTCAATGTTACAGGCTCCAGCAAACTTCTCTTGAAGTGACTAACTCAGCTGTCGACCAAGGATAAATAATCTCTTGGGAGTCAAGTTGCTTCTTTCCGATGCACCAAAGATACATTACTGTAATGCTCGCAACCTCACAGTGAATGTCCAACTCACAAATGACGTCGCGATTGAATATTACAGGCTCCGGCAGACTTCTCTTGATGTGACTAACGCAGCTGTCGACCAAGGATAAATGTTCTTTTGGGAGTCAAGTTGCTTGTTTCCGATGCACCAATGCGACTTTACTGTAACTTTCGCACCCACACAGTGAATGTCGGACACACATTTGCAACGCGATACAATATTACAGGCTCCAGCAGACTTCTTTTGAAGCGACTAACTCAGCTGTCGACCAAGGATAAATGCTCTCCTGGGAGTCAAGTTGCTATTTTCCGATGCACCAATGCCACTTTACTGTAACCCTCGCACCCTCACAGTGAATGTCTAACACACAAATTGTGTCACAATTCAATATTACAGGTGTCAGCAGATTTCTCTTGAAACGACCATTACACGTATGGTCCCCATATAAATGCTCTGTTGAGAGTGAAGTTGCTTGTTTCCGATGCACCAATGCCAATTTACTATAACACTAACACTCTCACAGTGAATGTCAAACACACAAATTGCGTCGCGATTCAATATTACAGGCTCCAGCAGACTTCTCTTGAAGTGAATAACTCAGCTGTCAACCAAGGATAAATGTTCTCCTGGGAGTGAAGTTGCTCTTTTCTGATACACCAATACCACTTTACTGTAACACTCGCACCCTCTCATTGAATGTCGAACACACAAATTGCGTCGCGATTCAATATTACAGGCTCCAGCAGACTTCTCTTGAAGTGACTAACTCAACTGTCGACCAAGGATAAATGTTCTCCTGGGAGTCAAGTTGCTTGTTTCCGATGCACCAATGCCACTTTACTGTAACCCTCGCACCCTCACAGTGAATGTCGGACACACAGATTGCCTCGCGATTGATAAATACTGGTATCAGCAGTCTTCTCTTGAAACGACCATTACAGGTATGGTCCCCATTTAAATGTTCTCCTGGGAGTCAAGTTGCTTGTTTTCGATGCACCAATGCCACTTTACTGTAACCTTCGCAACCTCACACTGAATATCAAACACACAACTTGCGACGCGAATGAATATTACAGGCTCCAGCAAATTTCTCTTGAAGTGACTTACCCAGCAGTCGACCAAGGATAAATGTTCTTCTGGGAGTCAAGTTGCTTGTTTCCGATGAACCAATGCGACTTTACTGTAACCTTCGCACCCTCACAGTGAATGTCGAACACACAGATTGCGACGCTATGCAATATTACAGGATCCAGCAGACTTCTTTTGAAGTGACTAAATCAGCTGTCGACCAAAGATAAATGTTCTCCTGGGAGTCAAGTTGCTTGTTTCCGATGCACCAATGCTACTTTACTGTAACCCTCGCACCCTCACAGTGAATGTCGAACACAAAAATTGCGTCGCGATTCAATATTACAGACTCCAGCAGACTTCTCTTGAAGTGACTAACTCAACTGTCGACCAAGGATAAATGTTCTCCTGGGAGTCAAGTTGCTGGTTTCCAATGCACCAATGCCAATTTACTGTAACCCACGCACCCTCACAGTGAATGTCGAACACACAAATTGCCTCGCGTTTGATAATTACAGGTATCAGCAGTCTTCTCTTGAAACGACCATTACAGGTATGGTCCCCATATAAATGTTCTCCTGGAAGTCAAGTTGCTTGTTTTCGATGCTCCAATACCACTTTACTATAACCCTCGCACCCTCACAGTGAATGTCGAACACATAAATTGCGTCGCGATTCAATATTACAGGCTCCAGCAGACTTCACTTCAGGTGACTAACTCAGCTTTCGACCAAGGATAAATGTTCTCCTGGGAGTCAGGTTGCTTGTTTCCGATTCACCAATGCCACTTTACTGTAATCTTAGCACGCTCACAGTGAATATAGAACACACATATTGCGTCGGGATTCAATATTACAGGCTCAATCAGACTACTCTTGAAGTGACTAACTCAGCTGTCGACCAAGGATAAATGTTCTCCTGGGAGTCAAGTTGCTTGTTTCCGATGCACCAATGCCACTTTACTGTAACCCTCGCACTCTCAAAGTGTACGTCGAAAACACAAATTGCGTCGCGATTCAATATTACAGGCAGCAGCAGACTTCTCTTGAAGTGAATAACTCAACTGCCGACCAAGGATAAATGTTCTCCTGGGAGTCAAGTTGCTTGTTTCCGATGCAACAATGCCACTTTACTGTAACCCTCGGACCCTCACAGTGGATGTCGAACACACAAATTGCGTCGCAATTCAATATTATAGGCTCCAGCAGACTTCTCTTGAAGTGACAAACTCAACTGTCGACCAAGGAAAAATGTTCTCCTGGGAGTCAAGTTGCTTGTTTCTGATATACCAATACCACTTTACTGTAATCCTTGCACCCTCAGAGTGAATGTCGAACACACAAATTGCGTCACGATTCAATATTACAGGCTCCAAAAGACTTCTCTTGAAGTGACTAACTCATCTGTCGACCAAGGATAAATGTTCTCCTGGGAGTCAAGTTGCTTATTTCCGATGCACCAATGCCACTTTGCTGTAACCCTTGCATCCTCACAGTGAATGTCGAACACAAATTGCGTCACGATTCAATATTATAGCCCCAGCAGACTTCTGTATAATTGTCTAATACAGCTGTCGACCAAGGATAAATGTTCTCCTTGGAGTCAAGTTGCTTGTTTCTGATGCACCAATGCTACTTTACTGTAACCCTCGCACCCTCACAGCGAAATTCGAACACACAAATTGCGTCGCGATTTAAAATTACAAGCTCCAGCAAACTTCTCTTGAAGTGACTAACGCAGCAGTCGACCAAGGATAAATGTTCTCCTGGGAGTCAAGTTGCTTGTTTCCCTTGCACCAATGCTACTTTACTGTAACCCTCGCACCGTCACAGTGCATATCGAACATACAGATTGCTACGCGATACAATATTACAGGCTCCAGCAGACTTCTTTTGAAGTGACTAACTCTGCTGTCGAACAAGATAAATGTTTTCCTGGGAGTCAAGTTGCTTGATTCCGATGCACCAATGCCACTTTACTGTAACCCTCGCACCCTTACAGTGAATTTTGAACTCACAAATTGCGTCGCGATTCAATATTACAGGCTCCAGTAGACTTCTCTTGTAGTGACTAACTCAACTGTTGGCTAAGGAAAAATGTTCTCCTGGGAGTCAAGTTGCTTGTTTCCGATGCACCAATGCCACTGCACAGTAACCCTGGGACCCTCAAAGTGAATGTCGAACACACAAATTGCGTCGCAATTCAATATTACAGGCTCCAGAAGACTTCTCTTGAGGTGACTAACTCAGCTGTCGACCAAGGATAAATGTTCTCCTGGGAGTCAAGTTGCTTGTTTCCGATGCACCAATGCCAATTTACTATAACCCTAACACTCTCACAGTTAATGTCAAACACACAAATTGCGTCTCGATTCAATATTACAGGCTCCAGCAGACTTCTCTTGAAGTGAATAACTCAGATGTCAACCAACGATAAATGTTCTCCTGGGAGTCAAGTTGCTTGTTTCTGATGCACCAATACCACTTTACTGTAACACTCGCACACTCACAGTGGATGTCGAACACACAAAATGCGTCACGATTCAAAATTACAGGCTCCAGCATACTTCTCTTGAAGTGACTAACTGAGCTGTCGACCAAAGATAAATGTTCTCCTGGGAGTCAAGTTGCTTGTTTCCGATGCACCAATGCTACTTTACTGTAACCCTCGCACCCACACAGTGAATGTCGAACACAAAAATTGCGTCGCGATTGAATATTGCAGGCTCCAGCAGACTTCTCTTCAAGTGACTAACTCAACTGTCGACCAAGGATAAATGTTCTTCTGGGAGTCAAATTGCTTGTTTCCGATGCACCAATGTGACTTTACTATAACCTTTGCACCCTCACAGTGAATGTCAAACACACAGATTGCGACGCGATACAGTATTACAGGCTGCAGCAGACTTCTCTTGAAGTGACTAACTCAACTGTCGACCAAGGTTAAATGTTCTCCTGGGAGTCAAGTTGCTTGTTTCCGATGCACCAATGCCACTTTACTGTAACCCCCACACCCTCACAGTGAATGTCGAACACACAAATTGAGTCGCGATTGATAATTACAGGTATCAGCAGTCTTCTCTTGAAACGACCATTACAGGTATGGTCCCCATATAAATGTTCTCCTGGGAGTCAAGTTGCTTGTTTCCGATGCACCAATGCCACTTTACTGTAACCCTCACACCCTCACAGTGAACGTCGAACACACAAATAGCGTCGCGATTCAATATTACAGGCTCCAGAAGACTTCTCTTGAGGTGACTAACTCAGCTGTCGACCAAAGATAAATGTTTCCTGGGAGTCAAGTTGCTTGTTTCCGATGCACCAATGACACTTTACTGTAAACCTCACACCCTCACACACAAATAGCGTCGCGATTCAATATTACAGGCTCCAGCAGACTTCTATTCAAGTGACTAACTCAGCTGTCGACCAAGGATAAATGTTCTCCTGGGACTCAAGTTGCTTGTTTCCGATGCACCAATGAGAATTTACTATAACCCTAACACTCCCACAGTGAATGTCAAACACACAAATTGCGTCGCGATTGATAATTACAGGTATCAGCAGTCTTCACTTGAAACGACCATTACAGGTATGGTCCCCATATAAATGTTCTCCTGGGAGTCAAGTTGCCTGTTTCTGATGCACCAATGCCACTTTACTGTAACCCTCGCATCCTCACAGTGAATGTTGAACACACAAATTGCGTCACGATTCAATATTACAGACTCCAGCATACTTCTCTTGAAGTGACTAACTCAGCTGTCGACCAAGGATAAATGTTCTCCTGGGAGTCAAGTTGCTTGTTTCCCATGCACCAATGCCACTTTATTGTAACCCTCGCAGCCTCACAGTGAATGTTGAACACACAAATTGACTCGTGATTCAATATTACAGGTAACAGCAGTCTTTTCTTGTAACGATTAGTACAGGTATGCTCCCCACATAAATGTTCCACTGGGAGTCAAATTGCTTGTTTCCGATGCACCAATGTCACTTTACTATAAACCTCGCACCCTCACAATGAATGTCGAACACATAAATTGCGTCGCGATTCAATATTACAGGCTCCAGCAGACTTCTCTTGAAGTGACTAACTCAGCTGTCGGCCAAGGATAAATGTTCTTCTGGGAGTCAAGTTGCTTCTTTCCGATGCACCAATGCGACTTTACTGTAACCTTTGCACCCTCACAGTGAATGTCAAACACACAGATTGCGACGCAATACAGTATTACAGGCTCCAGCAGTCTTCTTTTTAAGTGACTAACTCAGCTGTCGACCAAGGATAAATGTTCTCCTGGGAGTCAAGTTGCTTGTTTCCGATTCACCAATGCCACTTTACTGTAACCCTTGCTCCCTCACAGTGAATGTCGAACACACAAATTGCGTCACGATTCAATATTACAGGCTCCAGCAGATTTCTCTTGAAATGAATAACTCAGATGTCAACCAACGATAAATGTTATCCTGGGAGTCAAGTTGCTTGTTACTGATGCACCAATACCACTTTACTGTAACACTCGCACACTCACAGTGGATGTCGAACACACAAATTGCGTCGCGATTCAATATTACAGCCTCCAGCAGACTTCTCTTCAAGTGACTAACTCAACTGTCGACCAAGGTTAAATGTTCTCCTGGGAGTCAAGTTGCTTGTTTCCGATGCACCAATGCCACTTTACTGTAACCCCCGCACCCTCACAGTGAATGTCGAACACACAAATTGACTCGTGATTCAATATTACAGGTATCGGCAGTCTTTTCTTGTAACGATTAGTACAGGTATGCTCCCCATATAAATGTTCCCCTGGGAGTCAAATTGCTTGTTTCCGATGCACCAATTTCACTTTACTATAACCCTCGCACCCTCACAATGAATGTCGAACACATAAATTGCGTCGCGATTCAATATTACAGGCTCCAACAGACTTCTCTTCAAGTGACTAACTCAACTGTCGACCAAGGTTAAATGTTCTCCTGGGAGTCAAGTTGCTTCTTTCCGATGCACCAATGCGACTTTACTGTAACCTTCGCACCCTCACAGTGAATGTCAAACACACAGATTGCGACGCAATACAATATTACAGGCTCCAGCAGTCGTCTTTTGAAGTGACTAACTCAGCTGTCGACCAAGGATAAATGTTCTCCTGGGAGTCAAGTTGCTTGTTTCCGATGCACCTATGCCAATTTACTATAACCCTAACACTCTCACAGTGAATGTCAAACACACAAATTGCGTCTCGATTCAATATTACAGGCTCCAGCAGACTTCTCTTGAAGTGAATAACTCAGATAACAACCAACGATAAATGTTCTCCTGGGAGTCAAGTTGCTTGTTTCTGATGCACCAATACCACTTTACTGTACCACTCGCACACTCACAGTGGATGTCGAACACACAAATTGCGTGACGATTCAATATTACAGGCTCCAGCATACTTCTCTTGAAGTGACTAACTGAGCTGTCGACCAAAGATAAATGTTCTCCTGGGAGTCAAGTTGCTTGTTTCCGATGCACCAATGCTACTTTACTGTAACCCTCGCACCCTCACAGTGAATGTCGAACACAAAAATTGCGTCGCGATTCAATATTACAGGCTCCAGCAGACTTCTCTTCAAGTCACTAACTCAACTGTCGACCAAGGATAAATGTTCTCCTGGGAGTCAAGTTGCTTGTTTCCGATGCACCAATGCCACTTTACTGTAACCCCCGCACCCTCACAGTGAATGTCGAACACACAAATTGAGTCGCGATTGATAATTACAGGTATCAGCAGTCTTCTCTTGAAACGACCATTACAGGTATGGTCCCCATATAAATGTTCTCCTGGGAGTCAAGTTGCTTGTTTCCGATGCACCAATACCACTTTACTGTAACCCTCCCACCCTCACAGTAAATGTCGAGCACACAAATTGTGTCGCGATTCAATAATACAGGTGTCAGCAGACTTTTTCTTGAAACGAACATTACAAATATGGTCCCCATATAAATGTTCTCCTGGGAGTCAAGTTGCTTGATTCCGATGCACCAATGCCACTTTACTGTAACCCTTGCTCCCTCACAGTGAATGTCGAACACACAAATTGCGTCACGATTCAATATTACAGGCTCCAGCAGACTTCTATTCAAGTGACTAACTCAGCTGTCGACCGAGGATAAATGTTCTCCTGGAAGTCAAGTTGCTTGTTTCCGATGCACCAATGAGAATTAACTATAACCCTATCACTCTCACAGTGAAGATCAAACACACAAATTGTGTCTCGATTCAATATTACAGGCTCCAGCAGACTTCTCTTGAAGTGGATAACTCAGCTGTCAACCAAGGATAAATGTTGTCCTGGGAGTCAAGTTGCTTGTTTCCGATGCACCACTGCAAGTTCACTGTAACTCTCACACCCTCACAGTGAATGTTGAACATACAAATTGCATCGCAATTCAATATTACAGGCTCCAGCAAACTTCTCTTTAAGTGACTAACTCAACTGTCGACCAAGGATAAATGTTCTACTGGGAGTCAAATTGCTTGTTTCCCATGCACCAATGCCATTTAACTGTAAACCTCGCACCCTCACAGTGAATGTCGAAGACACAAATTCGTCGCGATTCAATATTACAGGTCCAGCAGACTTCTCTTCAAGTGACTAACTCAGCTGTCGACCAAGGATAAATGTTCTCCTAGGAGTCAAGTTGCTTGTTTCCGATGCACCAATACCATTTTATTGTAACCCTCGCAACCCTCACAGTGAATGTTGAACACACAAATTGCGTCGCGATTCAATATTACAGGCTCCAGCAGACTTCTCTATAATTGTCTAACTCAGCTGTCGACCAAGTATAATTGTTCTCCTGGGAGTCAAGTTGCTTGTTTCCGATGCATCAATGCCACTTTACTGTAACCCTTGCACTCTCACAGTGAATGTTGAACACACATATTGCGTCGCGATTCAATATTACAGGCTCCAGCAGACTTCTCATGAAGTAACAAACTCAACTGTCGACCAAGGAAAAATGTTCTCCTAGGAGTCAAGTTGCTTGTTTCCGATGCGCCAATGCCACTGTACTGTAACCCTAGGACCCTCACAGTGAATTTCGAACACACAAATTGCGTCGTGATTCAATATTACAGGCTCCAGCAGACTTCTCTTCAACTGCCTAACTCAGCTGTCGTCCAAGGATAAATGGTCTCCTGGGAGTCAAGTTGCTTGTTTCCGATGCACCAATGCCACTTTACTGTAACCCTCGCACCCTCACAGTGAATGTCGAACACACAAATTGCGTCACGAGTCAATATTACAGGCTCCAGCATACTTCTCTTGAAGTGACTAACTCAGCTGTCGACCAAAGATAAATGTTCTCCTGGGAGTCAAGTTGCTTGTTTCCGATGCACCAATGCTACTTTACTGTAACCCTCGCACACTCATAGTGAATGTGGAACACACAAATTGCGTCGCGATTCAATGTTACAGGCTCCAGCAGACTTCTCATGAAGCGATTAACTCACTGTCGACCAAGGATAAATGTTCTACTGGGAGTCAAATTGCTTGTTTCCCATGCACCAATGCCATTTAACTGTAAACCTCGCACCCTCACAGTGAATGTCGAAGACACAAATTCGTCGCGATTCAATATTACAGGTCCAGCAGTCTTCTCTTCAAGTGACTAACTCAGCTGTCGACCAAGGATAAATGTTCTCCAAGGACTCAAGTTGCTTGTTTCCGATGCACCAATACCATTTTATTGTATCCCTCGCACCCTCACAGTGAATGTTGAACACACAAATTGCGTCGCGATTCAATATTACAGGCTGCAGCAGACTTCTCTTGAAGTGACTAACTCAGCTGTCGACCAAGGATAAATGTTCTCCTGAGAGTCAAGTTGCTTTTTTCGCATGCACCAATGCCACTTTACTGTAACCATCACACCCTCACAGTGAATGTCGAACACACAAATTGCGTCGTGATTCAATATTACAGGCTCTAGTAGACTTCTCTAGAAGTGACTAACTCAGCTGTCGACCAAGGATAAATGTTCTCCTGGGAGTCAAGGTGGTTTTATCCGATGCACCAATGCCACTTTACTGTAACCCTCGCACCCTCACACTGAATGTCGAACACACAAATTGCGTCACGAGTCAATATCACAGGCTCCAGCATATTTCTCTTGAAGTGACTAACTCAGCTGTCGACCAAAGATAAATGTTCTCCTGGGAGTCAAGTTGCTTGTTTCCGATGCACCAATGCTACTTTACTGTAACCCTCGCAAACTCATAGTGAATGTGGAACACACAAATTGCGTCGCGATTCAATATTACAGGCTCCAGCAGACTTCTCATGAAGTGATTAACTCACTGTCGACCAAGGATAAATGTTCTCCTGGGAGTCAAGTTGCTTGTTTCCGATGCACCAATGCCACTTTACTATAACCCTCCCACCCTCACAGTGAATGTCGAGCACAATAATTGTGTCGCGATTCATCATTACAGGTGTCAGCAGACTTTTTCTTGAAACGAACATTGCAAGTATGGTCCCCATATAAGTGTTCTCCTGGGAGTCAAGTTGCTTGTTTCCGATGCACTAATGCCACTTTACTGTAACATTCACACCCTCACAGTGAATGTCGAACACACAAATTGCGTCACGATTCAATATTACAGGCTCAAGCAGACTTCTCTTGAAGTGACTAACTCAGCTGTCGACCAAGGTTAAATGTTCTCCTGGGAGTCAAGTTCCTTGTTTCTGATGCAAAAATACCACTTTACTGTAACCCTCACACCCTCACAGTAAATGTCGAACACACAAATTGCGTCGCGATTCAATATTACCGGCTTCAGAAGACTTCTCTTGAGGTGACTAACTCAGCTGTCGTCCAAGGATAAATGGTCTCCTGGGAGTCAAGTTGCTTGTTTCCGATGCACCAATGCCACCTTACTGTAACACTCGCACCCTCACAGTGAATGTCGACACACAAATTGCGTCGCAAATCAATATTACAGGCTCCAGCAGACTTCTCTATAATTGTCTAACTCAGCTGTCGACCAAGTATAATTGTTCTCCTGGGAGTCAAGTTGCTTGTTTCCGATGCACCAATGCCACTTTACTGTAACCCTTGCACTCTCACAGTGAATGTTGAACACACAAATTGCGTCGCGATTCAATATTACAGGCTCCAGCAGACTTCTCATGAAGTAACAAACTCAACTGTCGACCAAGGAAAAATGTTCTCCTAGGAGTCAAGTTGCTTGTTTCCGATGCACCAATGCCACTGTACTGTAAACCTAGGACCCTCACAGTGAATTTCGAACACACAAATTGCGTCGTGATTCAATATTACAGGCTCCAGCAGACTTCTCTTCAACTGACTAACTCAGCTGTCGTCCAAGGATAAATGGTCTCCTGGGAGTCAAGTTGCTTGTTTCCGATGCACCAATGCCACTTTACTGTAACCCTCGCACCCTCACAGTGAATGTCGAACACACAAATTGCGTCACGAGTCAATATTACAGGCTCCAGCATACTTCTCTTGAAGTGACTAACTCAGCTGTCGACCAAAGATAAATGTTCTCCTGGGAGTCAAGTTGCTTGTTTCCGATGCACCAATGCTACTTTACTGTAACCCTCGCACACTCATAGTGAATGTGGAACACACAAATTGCGTCGCGATTCAATATTACAGGCTCCAGCAGACTTCTCATGAAGCGATTAACTCACTGTCGACCAAGGATAAATGTTCTACTGGGAGTCAAATTGCTTGTTTCCCATGCACCAATGCCATTTAACTGTAAACCTCGCACCCTCTCAGTGAATGTCGAAGACACAAATTCGTCGCGATTCAATATTACAGGTCCAGCAGTCTTCTCTTCAAGTGACTAACTCAGCTGTCGACCAAGGATAAATGTTCTCCAAGGAGTCAAGTTGCTTGTTTCCGATGCACCAATACCATTTTATTGTATCCCTCGCACCCTCACAGTGAATGTTGAACACACAAATTGCGTCGCGATTCAATATTACAGGCTCCAGCAGACTTCTCTTGAAGTGACTAACTCAGCTGTCGACCAAGGATAAATGTTCTCCTGGGAGTCAAGTTGCTTTTTTCCCATGCACCAATGCCACTTTACTGTAACCATCACACCCTCACAGTGAATGTCGAACACACAAATTGCGTCGTGATTCAATATCACAGGCTCTAGTAGACTTCTCTAGAAGTGACTAACTCAGCTGTCGACCAAGGATAAATGTTCTCCTGGGAGTCAAGGTGGTTTTATCCGATGCACCAATGCCACTTTACTGTAACCCTCGCACCCTCACACTGAATGTCGAACACACAAATTGCGTCACGAGTCAATATTACAGGCTCCAGCATACTTCTCTTGAAGTGACTAACTCAGCTGTCGACCAAAGATAAATGTTCTCCTGGGAGTCAAGTTGCTTGTTTCCGATGCACCAATGCTACTTTACTGTAACCCTCGCAAACTCATAGTGAATGTGGAACACACAAATTGCGTCGCGATTCATTATTACAGGCTCCAGCAGACTTCTCTTGAAGTGACTAACTCACTGTCGACCAAGGAAAAATGTTCTCCTGGGACTCAAGGTGCTTGTTTCCGATGCAGCAAAGCCACTTTACTGTAGCCCTCGCACCCTCACAGCGAATGTCGAACACACAAATTGCGTCACGATTCAATATTACAGGCTCCAGCAGACTTATCTTCAAGTGACTAACTCTGCAGTCGACCAAGGATAAATGTTCTCCTGGGAGTCAAGTTGCTTGTTTCCGATGCACCAATGCCACTTTACTATAACCCTCCCACCCTCACAGTGAATGTCGAGCACAATAATTGTGTCGCGATTCATCATTACAGGTGTCAGCAGACTTTTTCTTGATACGAACATTGCAAGTATGGTCCCCATATAAGTGTTCTCCTGGGAGTCAAGTTGCTTGTTTCCGATGCACTAATGCCACTTTACTGTAACCTTCGAACCCTCACAGTGAATGTCGAACACACAAATTGCGTCACGATTCAATATTACAGGCTCAAGCAGACTTCCCTTGAAGTGACTAACTCAGCTGTCGACCAAGGATAAATGTTTTCCTGGGAGTCAAGTTCCTTGTTTCCGATGCAAAAATACCACTTTACTGTAACCCTCACACCCTCAGAGTAAATGTCGAACACACAAATTGCGTCGCGATTCAATATTACCGGCTTCAGAAGACTTCTCTTGAGGTGACTAACTCAGCTGTCGACCAAGGATAAATGGTCTCCTGGGAGTCAAGTTGCTTGTTTCCGATGCACTAATGCCACTTTACTGTAACCCTCGCACCCTCACAGTGAATGTCAACACACAAATTGCGTCGCAATTCAATATTACAGGCTCCAGCAGACTTCTCTATAATTGTCTAACTCAGCTGTCGACCAAGTATAAATATTCTCCTGGGAGTCAAGTTGCTTGTTTCCGATGCACCAATGCCACTTTACTGTAACCCTTGCACTCTCACAGTGAATGTTGAACACACAAATTGCGTCGCGATTCAATATTACAGGCTCCAGCAGACTTCTCATGAAGTACCAAACTCAACTGTCGACCAAGGAAAAATGTTCTCCTGGGAGTCAAGTTGCTTGTTTCCGATGCAGCAATGCCACTGTACTGTAACCCTAGGACCCTCACAGTGAATTTCGAACACACAAATTGCGTCGTGATTCAATATTACAGGCTCCAGCAGACTTCTCTTGAAGTGACTAACTCAGCTGTCGACCAAGGAAAAATGTTCTCCTGGGACTCAAGGTGCTTGTTTCCGATGCAGCAATGCCACTTTACTGTAGCCCTCGCACCCTCACAGCGAATGTCGAACACACAAATTGCGTCACGATTCAATATTACAGGCTCCAGCAGAGTTATCTTCAAGTGACTAACTCTGCAGTCGACCAAGGATAAGTGTTCTCCTGGGAGTCAAGTTGCTTGTTTCCGATGCACCAATGAGAATTTAGTATAACCCTAACACTCTCACAGTGAATGTCAAACACATAAATTGCGTCTCGATTCAATATTACAGGCCCCAGCAGACTTCTCTTGAAGTGACTAACTCAGCTGTCGACCAAGGATAAATGTCTTCCTGGGAGTCAAGTTGCTTGTTTCTGATGCACCAATATCACTTTACTGTAACCCTTGCACCCTCACAGTGAATGTCGAACACACAAATTGCGTCACCATTTCAGTATTACAGGCTCCAGCATACTTCTCTTGAAGTGACTAACTCAGCTGTCGACCAAGGATAAATGTTCTCCTGGGAGTCAAGTTGCTTGTTTCCGATGCACCAATGCTACTTTACTGTAAACCTCGCACCCTCACAGTGAATGTCGAACACACAAATTGCGTCGCGATTCAATATTACAGGCTCCAGCAGACTTCTCTTCAAGTGACTAACTCATCTGTCGACCAAGGATAAATGTTCTACTGGGAGTCAAGTTGCTTGTTTCCGATGCACAAATGCCACTTTACTGTAACCCTCACACCCTCACAGTGAATGTCGAACACACAAATTGCGTCGCGATTCAATATTACAGGCTCCAGAAGACTTCTCTTGAGGTTACTAACTCATCTGTCGACCAAGGATAAATGTTCTCCTAGAAGTCAAGTTGCTTGTTTCCGATGCACCAGTGAGAATTTACTATAACCCTAACACTCTCTCAGTGAATGTCAAACACACAAATTGCGCCTCGGATTAATATTACCGGCTCCATCAGACTTCTCTTGAAGTCATTAACTCAGCTGTCAACCAAGTATAAATGTTCCCCTGGCAGTCAAGTTGCTTGTTTCTAATGCACTAATACCACCTTACTGTAACCCTCGCCCCCTCACAGTGAATGTCGAACACACAAATTGCGTCACGATTCAATATTACAGGCTCCAGCAGACTTCTGAATAATTGTCTAATACACCTGTCGACCAAGGATAAATGATCTCCTGGGAGTCAAGTTGCTTGTTTCTGATGCTCCAATGCCAGTTTACTGTAACCCTCGCACCCTCACAGTGAATGTCGAACACACAAATTGCATCGCGATTCAATATTACAGGCTCCAGCAAACTTCTCTTGATGTGACTAACTCAACTGTCGACCAAGGATAAATGTTCTCCTGGGAGTCTAGTTGCTTGTTTGCGATGCACCAATGCCAATTTACTATAACCCTTACACTCACACAGTGAATGTCAAACACACAAATTGCGTCTGGATTCAATATTACAGGCTCCAGCAGACTTCTCTTGAAGTGAATAACTCAGCTGTCAACCAAGGATAAATGTTCTCCTGGGAGTCAAGTTGCTTGTTTCTGATGCATCAATACCACTTTACTGTAACCCTCGAACCCTCACATTGAATGTCGAACACAAAAATTGCGTCACGATTCAATATTACGGGCTCCAGCATACTTCTCATGAAGTGACTAACTCAGCTGTCGACCAAGGATAAATGTTCACCTGGGAGTCAATTTGCTTGTTTCCGATGCACCAATGCTACTTTACTGTAACCCTCGCACCCTCACAATGAATGTCGAACACACAAATTGCCTGGAGATTGATAATTACAGGAATCAGCAGTCTTCTCTTGAAACGACCATTACAGGTATCGTCCCCATATAAATGTTCTCCTGGGTGTCAATTTGTTGTTTCCGATGCACCAATGCCCCTTTACTATAACCCTCGCACCCTCACAGTGATTGTCGAACACACAAATTGCGTCGCTTTCAATATTACATGCTCCAGAAGACTTCTCTTCAAGGGACTAACTCAGCTGTCGACCCAGGATAAATGTTCTCCTGGGAGTCAAGTTGCTTGTTTCTGATGCACCAATGCCACGTTACTCTACTCCTCGCACCCTCACAGTGAATGTCGAACTCACAAATTGTGTCACAATTCAATATTACAGGTGTCTGCAGATTTCTCTTGAAACGACCATTACAAGTATGGTCCCCATATAAATGTTCTGTTGAGAGTCACGTTGCTTGTTTCCGATGCACCAATGCCACTTTACTGTAACTCTCGCACTCACAGTGAATGTCGAACACACAAAATGCGTCGCGATTCAATATTACAGGCTGCAGCAGACTTCTGTTGAAGTGAGTAACTCAACTGTCGACCCAGGATAAATGTTCTCCTGGGAGTCAAGTACTTGTTTCCGATGCACCAATGCCAGTTTACTGTAACCCTCGCACACTCACAGTGAATTTCGAACACACAAATTGCATCGCGATTCAATATTACAGGCTCCAGCAAACTTCTCTTGAAGTGACTAACTCAACTGTCGACCAAGGATAAATGTTCTCCTGGGAGTCAAGTTGCTTGTTTCCGATGCACCAATGCCACTTTACTGTAACCCTCGGACGCTCACAGTGTATTTCGAACACAGAAATTGCGTCGTGATTAAATATTACGGGCTCCAGCAAACTTCTCTAGAAGTGACAAACTCAGCTGTCGACCAAGGATAAATGTCCTCCTGGGAGTCGAGGTGCTTGTTTCCGATGCACCAATGCCACTTTACTATAACCGTCGCATCCTCACAGTGAAAATCGAACACACAAATTGCGTCGCGATTCAATATTACAGTCTCCAGCAGACTTCTCTTCAAGTGACTAACTCAGCTGTCGACCAAGGATAAATGTTCTCCTAGGAGTCAAGTTGCCTGTTTGTGATGCACCAATACCACTTTACTGCAACCCTCGCACCCTCATAGTGAATGTCGAACACACAAATTGCGTCACGCATCAACACTACTGACTCCAGCATACTTCTCTTGAAGTGACTAACTCTTCTGTCGACCAAGGATAAATGTTGTCCTGGGAGTCAAGATGCTTTTTTCTGATGCACCAATGTCACTTTACTATAACCTTCGCACCCTCACAATGAATGTCGAACACACAAATTGCGTCGCGATTCAATACTACAGGCTCCAGCAGACTTCTCTTATAGTGACTAACTCAGCTATCGACCAAGGATAAATTTTCCCCTGGGAGTCAAGTTGCTTGTTTCCGATGCACCAGTGCCACTTTACTGTAACTCTCGCACTCACAGTGAATGTGGAACACACAAATTGCGTCGCGATTCAATATTACAGGCTGCAGCAGACTTCTGTTGAAGTGACTAACTCAACTGTCGACCCAGGATAAATGTTCTCCTGGGAGTCAAGTTGCTTGTTTCCGATGCACCAACGCCACTTTAATGTAACGCTCGTACCCTCACAGTGAATGTTGAACACACAAATTGCGTCGCGATTGAATATTACAGGCTCCAGCAGACTTCTCTTGAAGTGACTAACTCAGCTGTCAACCAAGGATAAATGTTCTGCTGGGAGTCAAGTTGCTTGTTTCCGATGCACCAATGCCAGTTTACTGTAACCCTCGCACACTCACAGTGAATTTCGAACACACAAATTGCATCGCGATTCAATATTACAGGCTCCAGCAAACTTCTCTTGACGTGACTAACTGAACTGTCGACCAAGGATAAATAATCTCCTGGGAGTCAAGTTGCTTCTTTCCGATGCACCAAAGATACATTACTTTAACCCTCGCACCCTCACAGTGAATGTCGAAATCACAAATTGCGTCGCGATTCAGTATTACAGGCTACAGCAGACTTCTCTTGAAGTGAGTAACCCAGCTGTCGACCAAAGATAAATGTTCTTCTGGGAGTCAAGTTGCTTGTTTCCGCTGCACCATTGCCACTTTACTGTAACTCTCGCTCTCACGGTGAATGTTGAACATACAAATTGCGTCGCGATTCAATATTACAGGCTCCAGCAGCCTTCTCTTGAAGTGACTAACTCAGCTGTCAACCAAGGATAAATGTTCTCCTGGGAGTCAAGTTGCTTGTTTCCGATGCACCAAAGCCACTTTACTGTAACCCTCGCACCCTCAAAGTGAATGTCGAACACACAAATTGCGTCGCGATTCAATATTACAGGCTCCTGCAGACTTCTCTTGAAGTGACTAACTCAATTGTCGACTCAGGATAAATGTTCTCCTGGGAGTCAAATTAATTGTTTCCGATGCACCAATGCCACTTTACTGTAACCCTCCGACCCTCACAGTGAATTTCGAACACACAAATTGCGTCGTGATTCAATATTACAGGCGCCAGTAGACTTCTCTAAAAGTGAATAACTCAGCTGTCGACCAAGGATAAAAGTTCTCCTGGGAGTCAATGTGCTTGTTTCCGATGCACCAATGCCATTTTACTGTAACCCTCGCACCATCACAGTGAATGTCGAACCCACAAATTGCGTCGCGATTCAATATTACAGGCTCCAGCAGACTTCTCTTCAAGTGACTAACTCAGCTGTCGACCAAGGATAAATGTTCTCCTGGGAGTCAAGTTGCTTGTTTCCGATGCACCAATGCCAATTTACTATAACCCTAACACTCTCGCATCGAATGTCAAACACACAAATTGCGTCTCGATTTAATATTACAAGCTCCAGCAGACTTCTCTTGAAGTGAATAACTCAGCTGTCAACCAAGGATAAATGTTCTCCTGGGAGTCACGTTGCTTGTTTCTGATGCATCAATACCACTTTACTGTAACCCTCGAACCCTCACTGTGAATGTCGAACACACAAACTGCGTCACGATTCAATATCACAGGCTCCAGCATACCTCTCTTGAAGTGACTAACTCAGCTGTCGACCAAGGATAAATGTTCTCTTGGGAGTCAATTTGCTTGTTTCCGATGCACCAATGCCACTTTACTGTAACCCTCGGACGCTCACAGTGTATTTCGAACACAGAAATTGCGTCGTGATTAAATATTACGGGCTCCAGCAAACTTCTCTAGAAGTGACAAACTCAGCTGTCGACCAAGGATAAATGTCCTCCTGGGAGTCAAGGTGCTTGTTTCCGATGCACCAATGCCACTTTACTATAACCGTCGCATCCTCACAGTGAAAATCGAACACACAAATTGCGTCGCGATTCAATATTACAGTCTCCAGCAGACTTCTCTTCAAGTGACTAACTCAGCTGTCGACCAAGGATAAATGTTCTCCTAGGAGTCAAGTTGCCTGTTTGTGATGCACCAATACCACTTTACTGCAACCCTCGCACCCTCATAGTGAATGTCGAACACACAAATTGCGTCACGCATCAACACTACTGACTCCAGCATACTTCTCTTAAAGTGACTAACTCTTCTGTCGACCAAGGATAAATGTTGTCCTGGGAGTCGAGATGCTTTTTTCTGATGCACCAATGTCACTTTACTATAACCTTCGCACCCTCACAATGAATGTCGAACACACAAATTGCGTCGCGATTCAATACTACAGGCTCCAGCAGACTTCTCTTACAGTGACTAACTCAGCTATCGACCAAGGATAAATTTTCCCCTGGGAGTCAAGTTGCTTGTTTCCGATGCACCAGTGCCACTTTACTGTAACTCTCGCACTCACAGTGAATGTCGAACACACAAATTGCGTCGCGATTCAATATTACAGGCTGCAGCAGACTTCTGTTGAAGTGACTAACTCAACTGTCGACCCAGGATAAATGTTCTCCTGGGAGTCAAGTTGCTTGTTTCCGATGCACCAACGCCACTTTAATGTAACGCTCGCACCCTCACAGTGAATGTTGAACACACAAATTGCGTCGCGATTGAATATTACAGGCTCCAGCAGACTTCTCTTGAAGTGACTAACTCAGCTGTCAACCAAGGATAAATGTTCTGCTGGGAGTCAAGTTGCTTGTTTCCGATGCACCAATGCCAGTTTACTGTAACCCTCGCACACTCACAGTGAATTTCGAACACACAAATTGCATCGCGATTCAATATTACAGGCTCCAGCAAACTTCTCTTGACGTGACTAACTGAACTGTCGACCAAGGATAAATAATCTCCTGGGAGTCAAGTTGCTTCTTTCCGATGCACCAAAGATACATTACTTTAACCCTCGCACCCTCACAGTGAATGTCGAAATCACAAATTGCGTCGCGATTCAGTATTACAGGCTACAGCAGACTTCTCTTGATGTGAGTAACCCAGCTGTCGACCAAAGATAAATGTTCTTCTGGGAGTCAAGTTGCTTGTTTCCGCTGCACCATTGCCACTTTACTGTAACTCTCGCTCTCACGGTGAATGTTGAACATACAAATTGCGTCGCGATTCAATATTACAGGCTCCAGCAGCCTTCTCTTGAAGTGACTAACTCAGCTGTCAACCAAGGATAAATGTTCTCCTGGGAGTCAAGTTGCTTGTTTCCGATGCACCAATGCCACTTTACTGTAACCCTCGCACCCTCAAAGTGAATGTCGAACACACAAATTGCGTCGCGATTCAATATTACAGGCTCCTGCAGACTTCTCTTGAAGTGACTAACTCAATTGTCGACTCAGGATAAATGTTCTCCTGGGAGTCAAATTAATTGTTTCCGATGCACCAATGCCACTTTACTGTAACCCTCCGACCCTCACAGTGAATTTCGAACACACAAATTGCGTCGTGATTCAATATTACAGGCTCCAGTAGACTTCTCTAAAAGTGAATAACTCAGCTGTCGACCAAGGATAAAAGTTCTCCTGGGAGTCAATGTGCTTGTTTCCGATGCACCAATGCCATTTTACTGTAACCCTCGCACCATCACAGTGAATGTCGAACCCACAAATTGCGTCGCGATTCAATATTACAGGCTCCAGCAGACTTCTCTTCAAGTGACTAACTCAGCTGTCGACCAAGGATAAATGTTCTCCTGGGAGTCAAGTTGCTTGTTTCCGATGCACCAATGCCAATTTACTATAACCCTAACACTCTCGCATCGAATGTCAAACACACAAATTGCGTCTCGATTTAATATTACAAGCTCCAGCAGACTTCTCTTGAAGTGAATAACTCAGCTGTCAACCAAGGATAAATGTTCTCCTGGGAGTCAAGTTGCTTGTTTCTGATGCATCAATACCACTTTACTGTAACCCTCGAACCCTCACTGTGAATGTCGAACACACAAACTGCGTCACGATTCAATATCACAGGCTCCAGCATACCTCTCTTGAAGTGACTAACTCAGCTGTCGACCAAGGATAAATGTTCTCTTGGGAGTCAATTTGCTTGTTTCCGATGCACCAATGCCACTTTACTATAACCCTCGCACCCTCACAGTGAATGTCGAACACACAAATTGTGTCGCGATTCAATATTACAGGTGTCAGTAGACTTCTCTTGAAGCGACCATTACAAGTATGGTCCCCATATAAATGTTCTGTTGAGAGTCAAGTTGCTTGTTTCCGATGCAACAATTCAACTTTACTCTAACCTTCGCAACCTCACAGTGAATGTCGAACACACAAATTGCGTCGCGATTCAATATTACAGGCTCCAGCAGACTCTCTTCAAGTGACTAACTCAATTGTCGACCAAGGACAAAATGTTCTCCAGGGAGTCAAGTTGCTTTTTTCCGATGCACCAATGCCACTTTACTGTAACTCTCGCACTCACAGTGAATGTCGAACACACAAATTGCGTCGCGATTCAATATTGCAAGCTCCAGCAGACTTCTCTTGAAGTGACTAACTCAGCTGTCGACCAAGGATAAATGTTCTCCTGGGAGTCAAGTTGCTTGTTTCCGATGCACCAATGCCACTTTACTGTAACCCTCGCACCCTCACAGTGAATGTCGAACACACAAATTGTGTCACAATTCAATATTACAGGTGTCAGAAGATTTCTCTTGAAACGACCATTACAAGTATGGTCGCCATATAAACGTTCTGTTGAGAGTCAAGTTGCTTGTTTCCGATGCACCAATGCCACATTACTGTAACCTTCGCACCCTCACAGTGAATGTCGAATACACAAATTTCGTCGCAATTCAATATTACAGGATCCAGCAGACTTCTCTTGAAGTGACTAACTCAGCTGTCAACCAAGGATAAATGTTCTCCTGGGAGTCAAGTTGCTTGTTTCCGATGCACCAATGCCACTTTACTGTAACCTTCGCACCCTCACAGTGAATGTCGAACACACAAACTGCGTCGCGATTCAATACTACAGGATTCAGCAGACTTCTCTTGAAGTGACTAACTCAGCTGTCGACCAAGGATAAATGTTCTCCTGGGAGTCAAGTTGCTTGTTTCCGATTCACCAATGTCACTTTACTGTAACTCTTGCACTCACAGTGAATGTCGAACACACCAATTTCGTCGCAATTCAATATTACAGGCTCCAGCAGACTTCTCTTGAAGTGACTAACTCAGCTGTCAACGAAGGATAAATGTTCTCCTGGGAGTCAAGTTGCTTGTTTCTGATGCACCAATGCCACTTTACTGTAACCCTCGCACCATCAAAGTGAATAGCAAACACACAAATTGCGTCGCTATTCAATATTGCATGCTCCAGCAGACTTCTCATGAAGTGACTAACTCAGCTCTCGACCAAGGATAAATGTTCTCCGTGGAGTCAAGTTGCTTGTTTCCAATGCACAAATGCATCTTTACTGTAACCCTCGAATCCTAACAGTGAATGTCGAACACACAAATTGCGTCGCGATTCAATATTGCAAGCTCCAGCAGACTTCTCTTGAAGTGACTAACTCAGCTGTCGACCAAGGATAAATGTTCTCCTGGGAGTGAAGTTGCTTGTTTCCGATGCACCAATGTCACTTTACTGTAACGCTCGCGCCCTCACAGTGAATGTTGAACACACAAATTGCGTCGCGATTCAATATTGCAAGCTCCAGCAGACTTCTCTTGAACTCACCAACTCAGCTGTCGACCAAGGATAAATGTTCTCCTGGGAGACAAGTTGCTTGTTTCCGTTGCACCAATGCCACTTTACTGTAACCTTCGCACCCTCACACTGAATATCAAACACACAAATTGCGACGCGATTCAATATTACAGGCTCCAGCAAAATTCTCTTGAAGTGACTAACTCAGCTGTCGACCAAGGATAAATAATCTCCTGGGAGTCAAGTTGCTTCTTTCCGATGCACCAAAGATACAATACTGTAACCCTCGCACCCTCACGGTGAATGTCGAGTTCAAAAATTGTGTCGCGTTTCAATATTACAATCTCCAGCGGACTTCTCTTAAAGTGACTAACCCAACTGTCGACCAAGGATAAATGTTCTTCTGGGAGTCAACTTGCTTGTTTCCGATGCACCAGTGCGACTTTACTGTAACCTTCGCACCCTCACAGTGAATGTCGAACACACAGATTGCGACGTGATACAATATTACAGGCTTCAGCAGACTTCTTTTGAAGTGACTAACTCAGCTGTCGACCAAGGATAAATTTTCTCCTGGGAGTCAAGTTGCTTGTTTCCGATGCACCAATGCCACGTTACTGTACTCCTCGCACCCTCATAGTGAATGTCGAACTCACAAATTATGTCACAATTCAATATTACAAGTGTCTGCAGATTTCTCTTGAAACGACCATTACAAGTATGATCCCCATATAAATGATCTGTTGAGAGTCACGTTGCTTGCTTTCGATGCACCAATGCCACTTTACTGTAACCCTCGCACCCTCACAGTGAGTGTCGAACACACAAATTGTGCCGCAATTCAATATTACAGGTGTTAGCAGACATCTCTTGAAACGACAATTACAAGTATGTTCCCCATATAAAATTTCTGTTGAGAGTGAAGTTGCTTGTTTCCGATGCACAAATGCCACTTTATTGTAACCTTAGCACCCTCACAATGGATATCGAACACACAAATTGCGTCGCGATTCAATACTACAGGCTCCAGCAGACTTCTGTTAAAGTGACTAACTCAGCTATCGACCAAGGATAAATTTTTCCCTGGGAGTCAAGTTGCTTGTTTCCGATGCACCAGTGCCACTTTACTGTAACCCTCGCACTCACAGTGAATGTCGAACACACAAATTGCGTCGCGATTCAATATTACAGGCTCCAGCAGACTTCTCTTGAAGTGACAAACTCAACTGTCGACCCAGGATAAATGTTCTCCTGGGAGTCAAGTTGCTTGTTTCCGATGCACCAATGCCTCTTTACTGTAACCCTTGGACCCTCACAGTGAATTTCGAACACACAAATTGCGTCGTGATTCAATATTACAAGCTCCAGTAGACTTCTCTAGAAGTGACTAACACAGCTGTCGACCAAGGATAAACGTTCTCCTGGGAGTCAAGGTGCTTCTTTCCGAATATCCAGTGCCACTTTACTGTAACCCTCGCACCCTCACAGTGAATGTCGAATACACAAATTCCGTCGCGATTCAATATTACAGGCTCCAGCAGACTTCTCTTCAAGTGACTAAGTCAGCTGCCGACCAAAGATAAATGTTGTCCTGGGAGTCAAGTTTCATGTTTCCGATGCACCAATGCCATTTTACTATAACCCTAACACTCTCACAGTGAATGTCAAAAACACAAATTGCGTCTCGATTCAATATTACAGGCTCCAGCAGACTTCTCTTGAAGTGACTAACTCAGCTGTCGACCAAGGATAAATGTTCTCCTGGGAGTCAAGTTGCTTGTTTCGATGCACCAATGCTACTTTACTGTAACCCTCGCACCCTCACAGTGAATTTCGAACACACAAATTGCGTCGCGATTCAATATTACAGGTGTCAGTAGACTTCTCTTGAAGCGACAATTACAAGTATGGTCCCCATATAAATGTTCTGTTGAGATTCAAGTTGCTTGTTTCCGATGCAACAGTGCAACTTTACTCTAACCTTCGCAACCTCACAGTGAATGTCGAACACACAAATTGCGTCGCGATTCAATATTACAGGCTCCAGCAGACTCTCTTCAAGTGACTAACTCAACTGTCGACCAAGGATAAAGGTTATCCTGGGAGTCAAGTTGCTTGTTTCCAATGCAGCAATGCCACTTTACTGTAACCCTCGCACCCTCACAGTGAATGTCGAACACACAAATTGCCTCGCGATTGATAAATACAGGAATCAGCAGTTTTCTCTTGAAAGGACCTTTACAGGTATGGTCCCCATATAAATGTTCATCTCGGAGTCAAATTGCTTGTTTCCGATACACCAATGCCACGTTACTGTACTCCTCACACACTCACAGTGAATGTCGAACACACAAATTGTGTCACAATTCAATATTACAGGTGTCAGCAGATTTCTCTTGAAGCGACCATTACAAGTATGGTCCCCATATAAATGTTCTGTTGAGAGTCAAGTTGCTTGTTTTCGATGCACCAATCCCACTTTACTGTAATCCTCGCACCCTCACAGTGAATGTCGAACACACAAATTGTGTCACGATTCAATATTACAGGTGTCAGTAGACTTCTCTTGAAACGACCATTACAAGTATGGTCCCCATATAAATGTTCTGTTGAGAGTCAAGTTGCTTGCCTCCGATGCACCAATGCCACTTTACTGTAACCTTCGCACCCTCACAGTGAATGTCGAACACAAAAATTGCGTCGCGATTCAATATTACAGGCTCCATGAGACTCTCTTCAAGTGACTAACTCAGCTGTCGACCAAGGATAAATGTTCTCCAGGGAGTCAAGTTGCTTGTTTCCGATGCACCAATGCCACTTTACTGTAACTCTCGCACTCACAGTGAATGGCGAACACAGAAATTGCGAAGGCGATTCAATATTACAGGCTCCAGCAGACTTCTCTTCAAGTGACTAACTCAGCTGTCGACCAAGGATAAATGTTCTCCTGGGAACCAAGTTGCTTGTTTCCGATGCACCAATGAAACTTTACTGTAAACCTCGCACCCTCACAGTCAATGTCGAACACACAAATTGCGTCGCGATTCAATAATACGAGCTCCAGCAGACTTCGCTTGAAGTGACTAACTCAGCTGTCGACCAAGGATAAATGTTCTCTTGGGAGTCAAGTTGCTTGTTTCCGATGCACCAATGCCACTTTACTGTAACCCTTGAACCCTCATAGTGAATGTCGAACGCACGAATTGCGTCGCGATTCAATATTACAGGCTCCAGCACACTTCCCTTGAAGTGACTAACCCAGCAGTCAACCAAGGATAAATGTTCTTCTGGGAGTCAAGTTGCTTGTTTCCGATGCACCAATGCGACTTTACTATAACCTTTGCACCCTCATAGTGAATGTCGAACACACAGATTGCGACGCGATACAATATTAAAGGCTGCAGCAGACCTCTCTTGAAGTGACTATGTCAGCTGTCGACCAAGGATAAATGTTCTCCTGGGAGTCAAGTTGCTTGTCTCCGATGCACCAATGCCACGTTACTGTACTCCTCACACACTCACAGTGAATGTCGAACACACAAATTGTGTCACAATTCAATATTACAGGTGTCAGCAGATTTCTCTTGAAACGACCATTACAAGTATGGTCCCCATATAAATGTTCTGTTGAGAGTCAAGTTGCTTGTTTTCGATGCACCAATGCCACTTTACCGTAACCCTCGACCTTCACAGTGAATGTCGAACACACAAATTGTGTCGCGATTCAATATTACAGGTGTCAGTAGACTTCTCTTGAAGCGACCATTACAAGTATGGTCCCCATATAAATGTTCTGTTGAGATTCAAGTTGCTTGTTTCCGATGCAACAATGCAATTTTACTCTAACCTTCGCAACCTCACAGTGAATGTCGAACACACAAATTGTGTCGCGATTCAATATTACAGGCTCCAGCAGACTCTCTTCAAGTGACTATCTCAGCTGTCGACCAAGGATAAATGTTCTCCAGGGAGTCAAGTTGCTTTTTTCCGATGCACCTATGCCACTTTACTGTAACTCTTGCACTCACGGTGAATGTAGAACACACAAATTGCGTCGCGATTAAATATTGCAAGCTCCAGCAGACTTCTCTTGAAGTGACTAACTCAGCTGTCGACCAAGGATAAATGTTCTCCTGGGAGTCAAGTTGCTTGTTTCCGATGCACCAATGCCACTTTACTGTAACCCTCGCACCCTCACAGTGAATGTCGAACACACAAATTGTGTCACAATTCAATATTACAGGTGTCAGGAGATTTCTCTTGAAACGACCATTACAAGTATGGTCCCCATATAAACGTTCTGTTGAGAGTCAAGTTGCTTGTTTCCGATGCACCAATGCCACTTTACTGTAACCTTCGCACCCTCACAGTGAATTTCGAACACACAAATTTCGTCGCAATTCAATATTACAGGCTCCAGCAGACTTCTCTTGAAGTGACTAACTCAGCTGTCAACGAAGGATAAATGTTCTCCTGGGAGTCAAGTTGCTTGTTTCCGATGCACCAATGCCACTTAACTGTATCCCTCGCACCATCAAAGTGAATGGCGAACACACAAATTGCGTCGCGATTCAATATTGCAAGCTCCAGCAGACTTCTCATGAAGTGACTAACTCAGCTCTCGACCAAGGATAAATGTTCTCCGTGGAGTCAAGTTGCTTGTTTCCGATGCACAAATGCATCTTTACTGTAACCCTCGAATCCTCACAGTGAATGTCGAACACACAAATTGCGTCGCGATTCAATATTGCAAGCTCCAGCAGACTTCCCTTGAAGTTACTAACTCAGCTGTCGACCAAGGATAAATGATCTCCTGGGAGTCAAGTTGCTTGTTTCCCATGAGCCAATGCCACTTTACTGTAACGCTCGCACCCTCACAGTGAATGTTGAACACACAAATATCGTCGCGATTCAATATTGCAAGCTCCGGCAGACTTCACTTGAACTCACCAACTCAGCTGTCGACTAAGGATAAATGTTCTCCTGGGAGTCAAGTTGCTTGTTTCCGTTGCACCAATGCCACTTTACTGTAACCTTCGCACCCTCACAGTGAATGTCGAACACACAGATTGCGACGCGATACAATATTACAGCTCCAGCGAACTTCTTTTGAAGTGACTAACTCAGCTGTCGACCAAGGATAAATGTTCTCCTGGGAGTCAAGTTGCTTGTTTCCGATGCACCAATGCCACGTTACTGTACTCCTCGCACCCTCATAGTGAATGTCGAACTCACAAATTATGTCACATGTCAACGTTACAAGAGTCTGCAGATTTCTCTTGAAACGACCATTACAAGTATGATCCCCATATACATGATCTGTTGAGAGTCAAGTTGCTTGTTTTCGATGCACCAATGCCACTTTACTGTAACCTTCGCAACCTCACAGTGAATGTCGAACACACAAATTGTGCCGCAATTCAATATTACAGGTGTTAGCAGACATCTCTTGAAACGACAATTACAAGTATGTTCCCCATATAAATTTTCTGTTGAGAGTGAAGTTGCTTGTTTCCGATGCACAAATGCCACTTTATTGTAACCTTAGCACCCTCACAGTGGATATCGAACACAAATTGCGTCGCGATTCAATACTACAGGCTCCAGCAGACTTCTCTTAAAGTGACTAACTCAGCTATCGACCAAGAATAAATTTTCCCCTGGGAGTCAAGTTGCTTGTTTCCGATGCACCAGTGCCACTTTACTGTAACCCTCGCACTCACAGTGAATGTCGAACACACAAATAGAGTCGCGATTCAATATTACAGGCTCCAGCAGTCTTCTCTTGAAGTGACTAACTCAACTGTCGACCCAGGATAAATGTTCTCCTGGGAGTCAAGTTGCTTGTTTCCGATGCACCAATGCCTCTTTACTGTAACCCTTGGACCCTCACAGTGAATTTCGAACACACAAATTGCTTCGTGATTCAATATTACAAGCTCCAGTAGACTTCTCTAGAAGTGACTAACTCAGCTGTCGACCAAGGAAAAACGTTCTCCTGGGAGTCAAGGTGCTTCTTTCCGAATATCCAGTGCCACTTTACTGCAACCCTCGCACCCTCACAGTGAATGTCGAACACACAAATTGCGTCGCGATTCAATATTACAGGCTCCAGCAGACTTCTCTTCAAGTGACTAACTCAGCTGTCGACCAAAGATAAATGTTGTCCTGGGAGACAAGTTTCTTGTTTCCGATGCACCAATGCCATTTTACTATAACCCTAACACGCTCACAGTGAATGTCAAAAACACAAATTGCGTCTCGATTCAATATTACAGGCTCCAGCAGACTTCTCTTGAAGTGAATAACTCAGCTGTCAACCAAGGATAAATGTTCTCTTGGGAGTCAATTTGCTTTTTTCTGATGCACCAATACCACTTTACTGTAACCCTCGAACCCTCACAGTGAATGTCGAACACACAATATGCGTCATGATTCAATATTACAGGCTCCAGCAGACTTCTCTTGAAGTAACTAACTCAACTGTCGACCAAGGATAAAAGTTATCCTGGGTGTCAAGTTGCTTGTTTCCGATGCAGCAATGCTACTTTACTGTAACCCTCGCACCCTCACAGTGAATGTCGAACACACAAATTGCCTCGCGATTGATAAATACAGGAATCAACAGTTTTCTCTTGAAAGGACCTTTACAGGTATTTTCCCCATATAAATGTTTATCTCGGAGTCAAGTTGCTTGTTTCCGATGCACCAATGCCACTTTACTATAACCCTTGCACCCTCACAAATAATGTCGAACACACAAATTGCATCGCGATTCAATATTACAATCTACAGCAGAATTCTCTTGAAGTGAATTTCCCAGCTGTCGACCAAGGATAAATGTTGTTCTGGGAGTCAAGTTGCTTGTTTCCGATGCACCAATGCCACTTTACTGTAAGCTTTGCACCCTCACAGTGAATGACGAACACACAGATTGCGACGCGATACAACATTACAGGCTCCAGCAGGCTTCTCTTTAAGTGACTAACTCAGCTGTCGACCAAGGATATATGTACTCCTGGGATTCAAGTTGCTTGTTTCCGATGCACCAATGCCACGTTACTGTCTTCCTCACACACTCACAGTGAATGTCGAACACACAAATTGTGTCACAATTCAATATTACAGGTGTCAGCAGATTTCTCTTGAAACGACCATTACAAGTATGGTCCCCATATAAATGTTCTGTTGAGAGTCAAGTTGCTTGTTTTCGATGCACCAATGCCACATTACTGTAACCCTCGCACCCTCACAGTGAATGTCGAACACACAAATTGTGTCGCAATTCAATATTACAGGTGTCAGTAGACTTCTCTTGAAACGACCATTACAAGTATGGTCCCCATATAAATGTTCTGTTGAGAGTCAAGTTGCTTGCTTCCGATGCACCAATGCCACTTTACTGTAATCTTCGCGCCCTCACAGTGAATGTCGAACACACAAATTGCGTCGCGATTCAATATTACAGGCTCCAGCAGACTTCTCTTCAAGTGACTAACTCAGCTGTCGACCAAGGATAAATGTTCTCCTGGGAACCAAGTTGCTTGTTTCGGATGCACCAATGAAACTTTACTGTAAACCTCGCTCCCTCACAGTCAATGTCGAACACACAAATTGCGTCGCGATTCAATAATACGAGCTCCAGCAGACTTCTCTTGAAGTGACTAACTGAGCTGTCGACCAAGGATAAATGTTCTCTTGGGAGTCAAGTTGCTTGTTTCCGATGCACCAATGCCACTTTACTGTAACCTTCGCACCCTCACAGTGAATGACGAACACGCAGATTGCGACGCGATACAACATTACAGGCTCCAGCAGGCTTCTCTTTATGTGACTAACTCAGCTGTCGACCAAGGATATATGTTCTCCTGTAATTCAAGTTGCTTGTTTCCGATGCACCAATGCCACGTTACTGTACTCCTCACACACTCACAGTGAATGACGAACACACAAATTGTGTCACAATTCAATATTACAGGTGTCAGCAGATTTCTCTTGAAACGACCATTAAAAGTATGGTCCCCATATAAATGTTCTGTTGAGAGTCAAGTTGCTTGTTTTCGATGCACCAATGCCACTTTACTGTAACCCTTGCACCGTCACAGTGAATGTCGAACACACAAATTGTGTCGCGATTCAGTATTACAGGTGTCAGTAGACTTCTCTTGAAACGACCATTACAAGTATGTTCCCCATATAAATATTCTGTTGAGAGTCACGTTGATTGTTTTTGATGCACCAAAGTCACTTTACTGTAACCCTCGCACCCTCACAGTGAATGTCGAACACACAAATTGTGTCGCGATCCAATATTACAGGTGTCAGCAGACTTCACTTGAAACGACCATTACAAGTATGGTCCCCATATGAATGTTCTGTTGAGAGTCATGTTGCTTGTTTCCGATGCACCAATGCCACTTTACTGTAACCTTAGCACCCTCACAGTGAATATCGTACACACAAATTGCGTCACGATTCAATATTACAGGCTCCAGCAGACTTCTCTTGAAATGACAAACTCAGCTGTCGATCAAGGATAAATGTTCTCCTGGGAGTCATGTTGCTTGCTTCCGATGTACCAATGCCATTTTACTGTAGCTCTCGCACTCACAGTGAATGTCGAACACACAAATTGCGTCGAAATTCAATATTACAAGCTCCAGCAGACTTCTCTTGAAGTGACTAACTCAGCTGACGACCGAGGATAAATGTTCTCCTGGGAGTCAAGTTGCTTGTTTCCGTCGCACCAATGCCACTTTATTGTAATCCTCGCACCCTCACAGTGTATGTCGAACACACAAATTGCGTTGCGATTCAGTATTTCAGGTTCCAGCAGAATTCTCTTGAAGTGACTAACTCAGCAGACGACCAAGGATAAATGTTTTCCTGGGAGTCAAGTTGCTTGTTTCCGATGCACCAATGTCACTTTACTGTAACCCTCGCACTCTCACAGTGAATGTCGAACACACAAATTGCGTCGCGATTCAATATTACAGGCTCCAGCAGACTTCTCTTGAAGTGACTAACTCAGATGTCGACCAACGATAAATGTTCGCCTTCGAGTCAAGTTGCTTGTTACCGATGCACCAATGTCACTTTACTGTAACCCTCACACCCTCACAGTGAATGTCGAACACACAAATTGCGTCGAAATTCAATATTACAAGCCGCAGCAGACTTCTCTTGAAGTGACTAACTCAGCTGACGACCAAGGATAAATGTTCTCCTGGGAGTCAAGTTGCTTGTTTCCGATGCACCAATGCCACTTTACTGTAACATTCGCACCCTCACAGTGAATGTCGAACACACAAATTGCATCTCGATACAATATTACAGGTATCAGCAGACTTCTCTTGAAACGACCAATACAGGTATGGTCCCCATATAAATGTTCTCCTGGGAGTGAAGTTGCTTGTTTCTGATGCAGCAATGACACTTTACTGTAACCCTGGCACCCTCACAGTGAATGTCGAACACACAAATTGCGTCTCGATTCAATATTACAGGGTCCAGCAGACTTCTCTTGAAGTTACTAACTCAGCTGTCGACCAAGGATAAATGTTCTCCTGTGGGTCAAGTTAGTTGTTTCCGACGAACCAATGCCACTTTACTGTAACACTCGCACCCTCACAGTGAATGTCGAGCACACAAATTGCGTCGCGATTCAATATTAAGGGTTCCAGCAGACTTTTCTTGAAGTGACTAACACAGCTTTCGACCAAAGATAAATGATCTCCTTGGAGTCAAGTTGCTTGTTTCCGATGCACCAATGCCACTTTACTGTAACCCTCGCACTATCAAAGTGGATGTCGAACGCACGAATTGCATAGCGATTCAATATTACAGGCTCCAACAGACTTCTCTTGAAGTGACTAACTCAGATGTCGACCAAGGGTAAATGTTCTCCTGGGAGTCAAGTTGCTTGTTTCTGATGCAGCAATGCCACTTTACTGTAACCCTCGCACCCTCACAGTAAATGTCGAACACACAAATTGCATCGCGATTCAATATTACAGGTATCTGCAGACTTCTCTTGAAACGACCATTACAGGTATGGTCGCCATATAAATGTTCTTTTGAGAGACAAGTTTCTTGTTTCCGATCCACCAATGCTACTTTACTGTAAACCTCGCACCCTCACAGTGAATGTCGAACACACAAATTGCGTCGCGATTCAATATTACAGGCTCAAGCAGACTTCTCTTGAAGTGGCTAATGCAGCTGACGGACACGGATAAATATTCTCCTGGGAGTCAAGTTGCTTGTTTCCGATGCACCAATGAAACTGTACTGTAACCCTCGCACCCTCACAGTGAATGTCGAACACACAAATTGCGTCGCGATTCAATATTACAGGTTCCCGTAGACTTCTGTTGAAGTGACAATCCCAGTTGTCGACCAAGGATAAATAATATTCTGGGAGTCAAGTAGCTTGTTTCCGATGCACCAATGCCACTTTACTGTAACCTTCGTACCCTCACAGTGAATGACGAACACACAGATTGCGACGCAATACAACACTACAGGCTCCAGCAGGCTTCTCTTGAAGTGACTAACTCAGCTGTCGACCAAGGATATATGGTCTCCTGGGATTCAAGTTGCTTGTTTCCGATGCACCAATGCCACGATACTGTACACCTCACACACTCACAGTGAATGTCGAACACACAAATTGTGTCACAACTCAATAATACAGGTGTCAACAGATTTCTCTTGAAACGACCATTACAAGTATGGTCCCCATATAAATGTTCTCCTGGGAGTGAAGTTGCTTGTTTCTGATGCAGCAATGACACCTTACTGTAACCCTGGCACCCTCACAGTGAATGTCGAACACACAAATTGCATCGCTATACAATATTACAGGTATCAGCAGAATTCTCTTGAAGTTACTAACTCAGCTGTCGACCAAGGATAAATGTTCTCCAGTGGGTCAATTTTCTTGCTTCCGACGAACCAATGCCACTTTACTGTAACACTCGCACCCTCATGGTGAATGTCGAGCACACAAATTGCGTCGCGATTCAATATTACAGGCTCCAGCAGACATCTCTTTAAGTGACTAACACTGCTTTCGACCAAAGATAAATGATCTCCTTGGAGTCAAGTTGCTTGTTTCCGATGCACCAATGCCACTTTACTGTAACCCTCGCACTATCAAAGTGGATGTCGAACGCACGAATTGCATCGCGATTCAATATTACAGGCTCCAACAGACTTCTCTTGAAGTAACTAACCCAGATGTCGACCAAGGGTAAATGTTCTCCTGGGAGTCAAGTTGCTTGTCTCCGATGCAGCAATGCCACTTTACTGTAACCCTCGCACCCTCACAGTGAATGTCGAACACACAAATTGCATCGCGATTCAATATTACAGGCATCTGCAGACTTCTCTTGAAACGACCATTACAGGTATGGTCGCCATATAAATGTTCTTTTGAGAGACAAGTTTCTTGTTTCCGATGCACCAATGCTACTTTACTGTAACCCTCGCACCCTCACAGTGAATGTCGAACACACAAATTGTGTCGCGATTCAATATTACAGGCTCAAGCAGACTTCTCTTGAAGTGGCTAATGCAGCTGACGAACACGGATAAATATTCTCCTGGGAGTCAAGTTGCTTGTTTCCGATGCACCAATGAAACTTTACTGTAACCCTCGCACCCTCACAGTGAATGTCGAACACACAAATTGCGTCGCGATTCAATACTACAGGATTCAGCAGACTTCTCTTGAAGTGACTAACTCAGCTGTCGACCAAGGATAAATGTTCTCCTGGGTGTCAAGTTGCTTGTTTCCAATGCACCAATGCCACTTTACTGTAACCCTCGCACCCTCACAGTGAATGTCGAACAAACAAATTGCGTCGTGATTCAATATCACAGGGTCCAACAGACTTCTCTTGAAGTGACTAACTCAGCTGTCGACCAAGGATAAATGTTCTCCTGGTAGTCAAGTTGCTTGTATCCGATGCATCAATGCCACTTTACTGTAACACTCGCACCCTCACAGTGAATGTCGAACACACAAATTGCGTCGCGATTCAATATTACGGGCTCCAGCAGACTTCTCTTGAAGTGACTAACTCAGTTGTCGACCAAGTATAAATGTTCTCCTGGGATACATGTTGCTTGTTTCCGAGGCACCAATGCCACTTTACTGTAACCCTGGCACCCTCACAGTGAATGTCGAACACACAAATTGCGTCGCGATTCAATATTACAAGTTCCAGCAGACTTCTCTTGAAGTAACTAACTCAGCAGATGACCAAGGATAAATGTTCTCCTGGGAGTCAAGTTGCTTGTTTCCGATGCACCAATGCCCCTTTACTGTAACCCTCGCACTCTCACAGTGAATGTCGAACACACAAATTGCGTCGCGATTCAATATTACAGGCTCCAGCAGACTTCTCTTGAAGTGACTAACTCAGCTGACGACCAAGGATAAATGTTCTCCTGGGAATCAAGTTGCTTGTTTCCGATGCACTAATGCCACTTTACTGTAACATTCGCACCCTCACAGTGAATGTCGAACACACAAATTGCATCGCGATACTATATTACGGGTATCAGCAGACTTCTCTTGAAGTTACTAACTCAGCAGTCGACCAAGGATAAATTTTCTCCTGTGGGTCAAGTTCCTTATTTCCGACGAACCAATGCCACTTTACTGTAACACTCGCACCCTCACAGTGAATGTCGAGCACACAAATTGCGTCGCGATTCAATATTAAAGGCTCCAGCAGACTTCTCTTGAAGTGACTAACACGGCTTTCGACCAAAGATAAATGAGCTCCTTGGAGTCAAGTTGCTTGTTTCCGATGCACCAATGCCACTTTACTGTAACCCTCGCACTATCAAAGCGGATGTCGAACGCACAAATTGCATCGCGATTCAATATTACAGGCTCCAACAGACTTCTCTTGAAGTGACTAACTCAGATGTCGACCAAGGGTAAATGTTCTCCTGGGAGTCAAGTTGCTTGTTTCCGATGCAGCAATGCCACTTTACTGTAACCCTCGCACCCTCACAGTGAATGTCGAACACACAAATTGCATCGCGATTCAATATTACAGGCATCTGCAGACTTCTCTTGAAACGACCATTACAGGTATGGTCGCCATATAAATGTTCTTTTGAGAGACAAGTTTCTTGTTTCCGATGCACCAATGTTACTTTACTGTAACCCTCGCACCCTCACAGTGAATGTCGAACACATAAATTGAGTCGCGATTCAATATTACAGGCTCAAGCAGACTTCTCTTGAAGTGGCTAATGCAGCTGACGAACACGGATAAATATTCTTCTGGGAGTCAAGTTGCTTGTTTCCGATGCACCAATGAAACTTTACTGTAACCCTCGCAACCTCACAGTGAATGTCGAACACACAAATTGCGTCGCGATTCAATACTACAGGATTCAGCAGACTTCTCTTGAAGTGAGAAACTCAGCTGTCGACCAGGGATAAATGTTCGCCTGGGTGTCAAGTTGCTTGTTTCCAATGCACCAATGCCACTTTACTGTAACCCTCGCACCCTCACAGTGAATGTCGAACAAACAAATTGCGTCGCGATTCAATATCACAGGCTCCAGCAGACTTCTCTTGAAGTGACTAACTCAGCTGTCGACCAAGGATAAATGTTCTCCTGGTAGTCAAGTTGCTTGTATCCGATGCATCAATGCCACTTTACTGTAACACTCGCAACCTCACAGTGAATGACGAACACACAAATTGCGTCGCGATTCAATATTACAGGTTCCAGCAGACTTCTCTTGAAGTGACATTCCCAGCTGTCGACCAAGGATAAATGTTATTCTGGGAGACAAGTTGCTTTTTTCCGATGCACCAATGCCACTTTACTGTAACCTTGGCACCCTCATAGTGAATGACGAACACACAGATTTCTGACGCGATACAACACTAAAGGCTCCAGCAGGCTTCTCTTGAAGTGACTAACTCAGCTGTCGACCAAAGATATATGGTTTCCTGGGATTCAAGTTGCTTGTTTCCGATGCACCAATGCCTCGTTACTGTACTCCTCGCACACTCACAGTGAATGTCGAACACACAAATTGTGTCGCAATTCAGTTTTACAGGTGTCAGTAGACTTCTCTTGAAACGACCATTACAAGTACGGTCCCCATATAAATGTTGTGTTGAGAGTCAAGTTTGTTATTTCCGATGCACCAATGCTACTTCACTGTAACCCTCGCACATTCACAGAGAATGGCGAACACACAAATTGCATCGCGATACAATATTACAGGTATCAGCAGACTTCTCTAGAAACGACAAATACTGGTATGGTCCCCATATAAATGTTCTCCTGGGAGTGAAGTTGCTTGTTTCTGATGCAGCAATGACACTTTACTGTAACACTGGCACCCTCACAGTGAATGTCGAACACACAAATTGCGTCGCGATTCAATATTATAGGCTCTAGCACACTTCTCTTGAAGTGACTAACTCAGCTGTCGACCAAGTATAAATGTTCTCCTGTGGGTCAAGTTCCTTGTTTCCGACGAACCAATGCCACTTTACTGTAACACTCGCACACTCACAGTGAATGTCGAACACACAAATTGCGTCGCGATTCAATATTAAAGGCTCCAGCAGAGTTCTCTTGAAGTGACAAACGTAACTGTCGACCTAGGATAAATGTTCACCTGGGAGATAAGTTGATTGTTTCCGATGCACCAATGCCACTTTATTGTAACCCTCGCACTCACAGTGAATGTCAAACACACAAATTGCGTCGCGATTCAATATTATAGGCTCTAGCACACTTCTCTTGAAGTGACTAACTCAGCTGTCGACCAAGTATAAATGTTCTCCAGTGGGTCAAGTTCCTTGTTTCCGACGAACCAATGCCACTTTACTGTAACACTCGCACCCTCACAGTGAATGTCGAGCACACGAATTGCGTCGCGATTCAATATTAAAGGCTCCAGCAGACTTCTCTTGAAGTGAGTAACACAGCTTTCGACCAAAGATAAATGATCTCCTTGGAGTCAAGTTGCTTGTTTCCGATGCACCAATGCCACTTTACTGTAACCCTCGCACTATCAAAGTGGATGTCGAACGCACGAATTGCATCGCGATTCAATATTACAGGCTCCAACAGACTTCTCTTGAAGTGACTAACTCAGATGTCGACTAAGGGTTAATGTTCTCCTGGGAGTCAAGTTGCTTGTTTCCGGTGCAGCAATGCCACTTTACTGTAACCCTCGCACACTCACAGTGAATGTCGAACACACAAATTGCATCGCGAATCAATATTACAGGCATCTGCAGACTTCTCTTGAAACGACAATTACAGGTATGGTCGCCATATAAATGTTCTTTTGAGAGACAAGTTTCTTGTTTCCGATGCACCAATGTTACTTTACTGTAACCCTCGCACCCTCACAGTGAATGTCGAACACACAAATTGCGTCGCGATTCAATATTACAGGCTCAAGCAGACTTCTCTTGAAGTGGCTAATGCAGCTGACGAACACAGATAAATATTCTCCTAGGAGTCAAGTTGCTTGTTTCCGATGCACCAATGAAACTTTACTGTAACCCTCGCACCCTCACAGTGAATGTCGAACACACAAATTGCGTCGCGATTCAATAATACAGGATTCAGCAGACTTCTCTTGAAAAGACTAACTCAGCTGTCGACCAAGGATATATAGTCTCCTGGGTGTCAAGTTGCTTGTTTCCAATGCACCAATGCCACTTTACTGTAACCCTCGCACCCTCACAGTGAATGTCGAACAAACAAATTGCGTCGCGATTCAATATCACAGGCTCCAGCAGACTTCTCTTGAAGTGACTAACTCAGCTGTCGACCAAGGATAAATGTTCTCCTGGTAGTCAAGTTGCTTGTATCCGATGCATCAATGCCACTTCACTGTAACACTCGCACCCTCACAGAGAATGTCGAACACACAAATTGCGTCGCGATTCAATATTACAGGTTCCAGCAGAATTCTCTTGAAGTGACATTTCCAGCTGTCGACCAAAGATAAATGTTATTCTGGGAGTCAAGTTGCTTATTTCCGATGCACCAATGCCACTTTACTGTAACCTTCGAACCCTCACAGTGAATGACGAACACACAGATTGCGACGCGATACAACACTACAGGCTCCAGCAGGCATCTCTTGAAGTGACTAACTCAGCTGTCGACCAAGGATATATGGTCTCATGGGATTCAAGTTGCTTGTTTCCGATGCACCAATGCCACGTTACTGTACTCCTCACACACTCACAGTGAATGTCGAACACACAAATTGTGTCACAATTCAATATTACAGGTGTCAGCAGATTTCACTTGAAACGACCATTACAAGTATTGTCCCCATATAAATGTTCTGTTGAGAGTCAAGTTGCTTGTTTTCGATGCACCAATGCGACTTTACTGTAACCCTCGCACCCTCACAGTGAATGGCGAATACACAAATTGTGTCGCAATTCAGTATTACAGGTGTCAGTAGACTTCTCTTGAAACGACCATTACAAGTAAGGTCCCCATATAAATGTACTGTTGAGAGTCAAGTTTCTTGTTTCCGATGCACCAATGCTACTTCACTGTAACCCCCGCACATTCACAGTGAATGCGAACACACAAATTGCGAAGGCGATTCAATATTACAGGCTCCAGCAGACTTCTCTTGAAGTGACTAACTCAGCTGTCGACCAAGGATAAATGTTCTCCTGGTAGTCAAGTTGCTTGTATCCGATGCATCAAAGCCACTTTACTGTAACACTCGCACCCTCACAGTGAATGTCGAACACACAAATTGCGTCGCGATTCAATATTACAGGTTCCAGCAGACTTCTCTTGAAGTGACTAACTCAGCTGTCGACCAAGGATAAATGTTCTTCTGGGAGTAAAGTTGCTTCTTTCCGACGCTCCAATGCCACTTTACTGTTACCCTTGAACCCTCACAGTGAATGTCGAACGCACGAATTGCGTCGCGATTCAATATTTCATGAGTCAGCAGACTTCTCTTGAAACTGCCATTACAGATATTGTCCCCATATAAATGTTCTGTTAAGAGTAATGTTGCTTGGTTCCGTTGCACCAATGCCACTTTACTGTAACCTTTGCACCCTCACACTGAATGTCGAACACACAAATTGCGACGCGATTCAATATTACAGGCTCCAGCAAACTTCTCTTGAAGTGACTAACTCAGCTGTCGACCAAGGATAAATAATCTTCTGGGAGTCAAAGAACTTATTTCCGATGCACCAAAGATACATTACTGTAACCCTCGCACCCTCACAGTGAATGTCGAACTCAAAAATAGCGTCGCCATTCAATATTACAGGCTCCAGCACACTTCTCTTGAAGTGACTAACCCAGCAGTCGACCAAGGATAAATGTTCTTCTGGGAGTCAAATTGCTTGTTTCCGATGCACCAATGCGACTTTACTATAACCTTTGCACCCTCACAGTGAATGTCAAACACACAGATTGCGACGCGATACAGTATTACAGGCTGCAGCAGACTTCTCTTGAAGTGATTAGGTCAGCTGTCGACCAAGGATAAATGTTTTCCTGGGCGTCAAGTTGCTTGTTTCCGATGCACCAATGCCAATTTACTGTAACCCACGCACCCTCACAGTGAATGTCGAACACACAAATTGCGTCGTGATTCAATACTACAGGATTCAGAAGACTTCTCTTGAAGTAACTAACTCAGCTGTCGACCAAGGATAAATGTTCTCCTGGGAGTCAAGTTGCTTGTTTCCGATTCACCAATGTCACTTTACTGTAACTCTCGCACTCACAGTGAAAGTCGAACACACAAATTTCGTCGCAATTCAATATTACAGGCTCCAGCAGACTTCTCTTGAAGTGACTAACTCAGCTGTCAACCAAGGATAAATGTTCTCCTGGGAGTCAAGTTGCTTGTTTCCGATGCACCAATGCCACTTTACTGTAACCGTCACACCCTCAAAGTGAATGGCGAACACACAAATTGCGTCTAGATTCAATATTACAGGCTCCAGCAGACTTCTCATGAAGTGACTAACTCTGCTGTCGACCAAGTATAAATGTTCTGCTGGGAGTCAAGTTGCTTGTTTCCGATGCACCAATGCCACTTTACTGTAGCCCTCACACCCTCACAGTCAATGTCGAACACACAAATTGTATCGCGATTCAATATTAGAGGCTCCAGCAGACTTCTCATGAAGTGACTAACTCAGCTGTCGACCAAGGATAAATGTTCTCCGTGGAGTCAAGTTGCTTGTTTCCGATGCACCAATGCCACCTTACTGTAACCCTCGCAACCTCAAAGTGAATGGCGAACACACAAATTGCGTCGCGATTCAATATTACAGGCTCCAGCAGTCTTCCCTTGAAGTGACTAACTCAGCTGTTGACCAAATGTAAATGTTCTCCTGGGAGTCAAGTTGCTTGTTTCCCATGCACCAATGCCACTTTACTGTAACCCCCGCACCCTCACAGTGAATGTCGAACACACAAATTGACTCGTGATTCAATATTACAGGTATCAGCAGTCTTATCTTGAAACGACCATTACAGGTATGGTCCCCATATATGTGTTCTCCTGGGAGTCAAGTTGCGTGTTTCCTATGCACCAATGTCACTTAACTATAACCCTCGCACCCTCACAGTGAATTTCGAACACACAAATTGCGTCGCGATTCAATATTACAGGCTCCAGCAGACTTCTCTAGAAGTGACTAACTCAGTTGTCGACCAAGGATAAATGTTCTCCTGGGAGTCAAGTTGCTTGTTTCCCTTGCACCATTGCCACTTTACTGTAACCCTCGCACCCTGACAGTGAATGTTGAACACACAAATTGCGTCGCGATTCAATATTGCAAGCTCCAGCAGACTTCTCTTGAAGTGACTAACTCAGCTGTCGACCAAGGATAAATGTTCTCCTGGGAGTCAAGATGCTTGTTTCCGATGCACCAATGCCACTTTACTGTATCCCTCGAAACCTCACAGTAAATGTCGAACGCACGAATTGCCTCTTGATTCAATACTTCAGGTGTCAGCAGACTTCTCTTGAAACGACCATTACAGGTATTGTCCCCATATAAATGTTCTGTTAAGAGTCAAGTTGCTTGTTTCCATTACACCAATGCCACTTTACTGTAACCTTCGCACCCTCACACTGAATATCGAACACACAAATTGCGACGCGATTCAATATTACAGGCTCCAGCAAAATTATCTTGAAGTGACTAACTCAGCTGTCGACCAAGGATAAATAATCTCCTGGGAGACAAGTTGCTTCTTTCCGATGCACCAAAGATACATTACTGTAACCCTCGCACCCTCACAGTGAATGTCGAACACACAAATTGCTTCGCGTTTCATTATTACAATCTCCAGCGGACTTCTCCTGAAGAGACTAACCCAACTGTCGACCAAGGATAAATGTTCTTCTGGGAGTCAAGTTGCTTGTTTTCGATGCACCAGTGCGACTTTACTGTAACCTTCGCACCCTCACAGTGAATGTCGAACACACAGATTGCGACGCGATACAATTTTACAGGCTCCAGCAGACTTCTTTTGAAGTGCGTAACTCAGCTGTCGACCAACGATAAATGTTCTCCTGGGAGTCAAGTTGCTTGTTTCCGATGCACCAATGCCACTTAACTGTAACCCTCGCACCCTCACAGTGAATGTCGAACACACAAATTGCGTCGCGATTCAATATTACAGGCCCCAGCAGACTTCTCTTGAAGTGACTAACTCAGCTGAGGACCAAGTATTAATGTTCTCCTGGGAGTCAAGTTGCTTGTTTCCGATGCAGCAATGCCACTTTACTGTAACCCTAGCACCCTCACAGTGAATGTCGAACACACAAATTGCGTCGCGATTCAATATTACAGGGTCCAGCAGACTTCTCTTGAAGTGACTAACTCAGCAGACGACGAAGGATAAATGTTCTCCTGGGAGTCAAGTTGCTTGTTTCCGATGCACCAATGTCACTTTACTGTAACCCTCACACCCTCACAGTGAATGTCGAACACACAAATTGCATCGCGATTCAATATTACAGGTATCTGCAGACTTTTCTTGAAACGACCATTCCAGGTATAGTCGCCATATAAATGTTCTTTTGAGACACAAGTTTCTTGTTTCCGATGCACCAACGCTACTTTACTCTAACCCTCGCACCCTCACAGTGAATGTCGAACACACAAATTGCGTCGCGATTCAATACTACAGGCTCAAGCAGACTTCTCTTGAAGTGGCTAAACCAGCTGACGAACACGGATAAATATTCTCCTGGGAGTCAAGTTGCTTGTTTCCGATGCAGCAATGAAACTTTTCTTTAACCCTCGCACCCTCACAGTGAATGTCGAACACACAAATTTCGTCGCGATTCAATACTACAGGATTCAGCAAACTTCTCTTGAAGTGACTAACTCAGCTGTCGGCCAAAGATAAATGTTCTCCTGGGAGTCAAGTTGCTTGTTTCCAATGCACCAATGCCACTTTACTGCAACCCTCGCACCCTCACAGTGAATGTCGAACACACAAATTGCATGGCGATTCAAAATTGCAGGTATCAGCAGACTTCTCCTTAAACGACCTTTACAGGTATGGTCCCCATATTAATGTTCTGTTGAGAGTCAAGATGCTTGTTTCCGATGCACCAATGCTACCATCTGTAACCCTCGCACCCTCACAGTAAAGGACGAACACAGAAATTGCGTCGAGATTCAGTATTACAGGCTCCAGCAAACTTCTCTTGAAGTGATTAACTCAGCTGTCGACCAAGGATAAATGTTTTCCTGGGAGTCAAGTTGCTTGTTTCCGATGCACCAATGCCACTTTAATATAACCCTCACACCCTCATAGTGAATGTCGAACACAAAAATTGCATCGCGATTCAATATTACAGGTATCACCAGACTTCTCTAGAAACGACCATTACAGGTATGGTCCCCATATAAATGTTCTGTTGAGAGTCAAGATGCTTGTTTCCGATACACCAATGCTACTTTCTGTAACACTCGCGCCCTCACAGTAAATGATTAACACACAAATTGAGTCGCAATTCAGTATTACAGGCTCCAGCAGACTCCTCTTGAAGTGACTAACTCAGCTGTCGACCAAGGATAAATGTTCTCCTGGGAGTCAAGTTGCTTGTTTCTGATGCACCAATGCCACTTTACTGTAACCCTCGCACCCTCACAGTGAATGTCGAACACACAAATTGCATCGCGATTCAATATTACAGGTTTCAGAAGACTTCTCTTGAAACGACCATTACAGGTACGGTCCACATATATATGTTCTGTTGAGAGTCAAGTTGATTGCTTCCGATGCACCAATGCCACTTTACTGTAACCCTCGCACCATCACAGTGAATGTCGAACACAGAAATTGCGTCGCGATTCAATATTACAGGCTTAAGCAGACTTCTCTTGAAGTGACTAACTTAGCTGTCGACCAAGGATAAATATTCTCCTGAGAGTCTAGTTGCTTGTTTCCGATGCATAAATGTCACTTTACTGTAATGCTCGCACCCTCAGAGTGAATGTCAAACACACAAATTGCTTCGCGTCAATATTACAGGCTCCAGCAAACTTCTCTTGAAGTGACTAACTCAGCTGTCGACCAAGGATAAATGTTCTCCTGGGAGACAAGTTGCTTGTTTCCGATGCACCAATGCCACTTTACTGTAACCCTCGAACCCTCACAGTGAATGTCGAACACACAAATTGCGTCGCGATTCAATATTACAGTTATCAGCAGAATTCTCTTGAAACGACCATTACAGTTATGGTCCCCATATAAATGTTCTGTTGAGAGTCAAGATGCTTGTTTCCGATGCACCAATGCTCTTTTACTGTAACCCTCACACCCTCACAGGGAATGTCGAACACACAAATTACGTCGCGATTCAAAATTACAGGCTCCAGCAGGCTTCTCTTGAAGTGACTAACTCAGCTGTCGACCAAGGGTTAATACTCTCCTGGGAGTCTAGTTGCTTGTTTCCAATGCACCAATGCCACTTTACTGTAACCCTCGCACCCTCACAGTGAATGTCGAACACACAAATTGCGTCGCGATTCAATATTACAGGCTCCAGCAGACTTCTCTTGAAGTGAGTAACTCAGCTGTCGACCAATGATGAATGTTCTTCCAGGAGTCAAGTTGCTTGTTTCCGATGCACCAATGCCACTTTACTGTAACCCTCGCACCCTCACAGTGAATGTCAAGCACACAAATTGCGTCGCGATTTAATATTACAGGCTCAAGCAGACTTCTCTTGAAGTGACTAACTCAGCTGTCGACCAAGGATAAATGTTCTCCTGGGAATCAAGTAGCTTGTTTCCGATGCACCAATGCCACTTTACTGTAACCCTCGCACCCTCACTGTGAATGTCGAATACACATTGCGTCGCGATTCAATATTACAGGTATCAGCAGACTTCTCTTGAAACGACCATTACAGGTATTGTCCCCTTATAAATGTTCTGTTGAGAGTCATGTTGCTTGTTTCCGATGTACCAATGCTACTTTACTGTAAACCTCGCACGCTCACAGTGAATGTCGAACATACAAATTGCGTCGCGATTCAATATTACAGGCTCCAGCAGAATTCTTTTAAAGTGACTAACTCAGCTGTCGACCTAGGATTAATGTTCTGCTGGGTGTCAAGTTGCTTGTTTCTGATGCTCCAATGCTACTTTACTGTAACCGTCGCACCCTCACAGTGATTGTCGAACACACAAATTGCGACGCGATTCAATATTACCGGCTCCAGGAGACTTCTGTTGAAGTGATTAACTCAGCTGTCGACCAAGGATAAATGTCCTCCTGGGAGTAATGTTGCTAGTTTCAGATGCACCATTGCCACTTTACTGTAACACTCGCATCCTCACAGTGAATGTCGAACACACAAATTGCGTCTTGATTGAATATATCAAGCTCCAGCAGACCTGTCGTGAAGTGACTAACTCAGCTGTTGACTAAGGATAAATGTTCTCCTGGGAGTCAAGTTGCTTGTTTCTGCTGCACCAATGTCACTTTACTGTAACCCTCGGACGCTCACTGTGAATGTCGAAAACACAAATTGCATCGAGATTCAATATTACAGGCTCCAGCAGACTTCTCTTAAAGTGACTAACTCAGCTGTCGACCAAGGATAAATGTTCTCCTAGAAGTGAAGTTGCTTGTTTCCGATGCACCAATTCCACTTTACTACAACCCTCACACCCACACTGTGAATGTCGAACACACAAATTGCGTCGCGATTCAATGTTACATTCTCCAGCAGACTTTCCCTAAAGTGACTAACTCAGCTGTCGACCAAAAATTAATGTTCTATTGGGCGTCAAGTTGCTTGTTTCCGATGCACCAATGCTACTTTACTGTAACCGTCTCACCCTCACAGTGAATGTCGAACACACAAATTGCGTCGTGATTCAATATTACAGGTATCAGCAGAATTCTCTTTAAACGACCATTACAGGTATGGTCCACATATAAATGTTCAGTTGAGAGTCAAGCTGCTTGTTTCCGATGAACCAATGGCACTTTACTGTAACTCTCGCACCCTGTTAGTGAATGTTGAACACACAAATTGCGTCGCGATTCAATATTACAGGCTCCAGCAGACTTCTTTTGAAGTGACTAACTTATCTGTCAATAAAGGATAAATGTTCTCCTGGGAGTCAAGTTGCTTGTTTCCGATGCACCAATGCCACTTTACTGTAGCCCTCGCACCCCCACAGTTAATGACGAACACACAAATTGCGTCGCGATTCAATATTATAGGCTCCAGCACACCTCTCTTGAAGTGACTAACTCAGCTGTCCACCAAGGATAAATGTACTCCTGGGAGTCAAGTTGCTTGTTTCCGATGCACCAATGATACTTTACTGTAACCCTCGCACCCTCACAGTGAATGTCGAACACACAAATTGCGTCGCGATTCAATATTACAAGCTCCAGCAGACCTCTCTTAAAGTGACCAACTCAGCTGTCGACCAAGGATTAATGTTCTCTTGGGCGTCACGTTGCATGTTTCCGATGCACCAATGCCACTTTACCGTAACCGTCACACTCTCACAGTGAATGTCGAACACACAACTTGCGTCGCGATTTAATATTACAGGCTCCAGCAGACTTCTCATGAAGTGACTAACTCAGCTGTCGACCAAAGATAAATGTTCTCCTGGGAGTAAAGTTGCTTGTTTCCGATGCACCAATGCCACATTACTGTAACACTCGCATCCTCACAACAAATGTCGAACACAAATTGCGTCGTGATTCAATATTATAGGCTCCAGTAAACTACTCTTGAAGTGACTAACTCAGCTGTCGACCAAGGATAAATGTTCTCCTGGCAGTCAAGTAGCTTGTATCCGATTTACCAATGCCGCTTTAATGTAACCCTCGCACCCTCACAGTGAATGTCGAACACACAAATTGCGTCGCGATTCAATATTACAGGTATCAGCAGACTTCTCTTGAAACGACCTTTACAGGTATGGTACCCAGATATGTGCTCTGTTGAGAGTCAAGTTGCTTGTTACCGATGCACCAATGATACTTTACTAAAACACTCGCACCCTCACAGTGAATGTCGAACATACAAATTGCGTCGCGATTCAATATTACAGGTTATAGCAGATTTCTCTTGAAGTGACTAACTCAGCTCTCGGCCAAGGATAAATGTTCTCCTGGGAGTCAAGTTGCTTGTTTCTGAAGAACCAATGCCACTATACTGTAACCCTCGCACGCTCACAGTGAATGTCGAACACACAAATTGCATCGAGATTCAATATTACAGGCTCCAGCAGACTTCTCTTGAAGTGACTAACTCAGCTGTCGACCGAGGATAAATGTTCTCTTGGAGTCAAGTTGCTTGTTTCCGATGCACCAATGCCACTTTACTATAACCCACACACAATCACGGTGAATGTCGAACACACAAATTGCGTCTCGATTCAATATTACAGGCTTCAGCAGAATTCTCTTGAAGTGAATAACTAAGCTGTCGTCCAAGGATAAATGTTCTCCTTGGAGTCAAGTTGCTTGCTTCAGATGAACCAATGCCACTTTACTGTAAGCCTTGCATCCTCACAGTGAATGTCTAACACACAAATTGCGTCGCGATTCAATATTACAGGTATCAGCTGACTTCTCTTGAAACGACCATTACAGGTATGGTCCCCATATAAATGTACTGTTGAGAGTCAAGTTGCTTGTTTCCGATGTACCAATGCTACTTCACTGCAACCCTCGCACCCTCACAGTGAATGTCGATCACACAAATTGCGTCGCAATTCAATATTACAGGCTCAAGCAGATTTCTCTTGACGTGACTAACTCAGCTGTCGACAAAGGATTAATGTTCTCCTGGGCGTCAAGTTGCTTGTTTCCGATGCACTAATGCTACTTTACAGTAACCGTCACACCCTCACAGTGAATGTCGAACACACAAATTGCGTCGCGATTCAATATTACAGGCTCAAGCAGACTTCTCTTGAAGTGACTAACTCAGCTGTCGACCAATGATAAATGTTCTCCTGGGAGTCAAGTTGCTTGTTTCCGATGCACCAATGCCACTTTACTGTAACCCTCGCACCCTCACAGTGAATGTCGAACACACAAATTGCGTCGCGATTCAATATTACAGGCTACAGCAGACCTGTATTGAAGTGACTAACTGAGCTGTCGACCAAGGATAAATGTTCTCCTGGGAGTCAAGTTGCTTATTTCTGATGCACCAATGCCACTTTACTGTAACCCTCGCACCCTCACAGTGAACGTCGAACACACAAATTGCGTCGCGATTAAATATTACACGTATCAGCAGACTTCTCTTGAAACGACCATTACAGGTATGGTCCCCATATAAATGTTCTGTTGAGAGTCAAGTTGCTTGTTTCCGATGCACCATTGATACTTTACTGTAAACCTCGCACACTCACAGTGACTGTCGAACACACAAATTGCGTCGAGATTCAATATTACAGGCCCCAGCAGTCATCTCTGGAAGTGACTAACTCTGCTGTCGACCAAGGATAAATGTTCTCCAGGGAGTCAAGTAGCTTGTTTCCGATGCAATAATACCACTTTACTGTAACCGTCGCACCCTCTCAGCGAATTTCAAACACACAAATTGCGTCGCGATTCAATATTACAGGCTCCAAGAGACTTCTGTTGAAGTGACTAACTCAGCTGTCGACCAAAGATAAATGTTCTCCTGGGAGTCAAGTTGCTTGTTTCTTATGCACCAATGCCACATTACTGTAACCCTCGCACCCTCACAGTGGATGTCGAACACACAAATTGCGTCGCGATTCAATATTACAGGCTCCAGCAGACTTCTCTTAAAGTGCCTAACTCAGCTGTCGACCATAGATAAATGTTCTCCTCGGAGTCAAGTTGCTTGTTTCCGTTGCACCAATGCCACTTTACTGTAACCCTCGCACCCTCACAGTGAATGTCGAACACACAATCTGCGTCGCAATTCTGTATTACAGGCTCCAGCAGACCTCTCTTGACTTGACTAATTTAGCTGAAGACCAAGGATAAATGTTCTCCTCGGAGACAAGTTGCTTGTCTCCGATGCACCAATGCCACTTTACTGTAACCCTCGCACCCTCACAGTGAGTGTCGAACACACAAATTGTGTCGCGATTCAATATTTCAGGTATCACCAGACTTCTATTGAAACGACCATTACAGGTATGGTCCCCATATAAATGTTCTGTTCTGAGTCAAGTAGCTAGTTTCTGATGCACCAATGCCACTTTACTGTAACCCTCACACCCTCACAGTGAATGTCAGACACACATATTGCGTCGCGATTCTTTATTACAGACTTCAACAGACTTCTCTGGAAGTGACAAACTCAGCTGTCGACCAAAGATAAATGTTCTCCTGGGAGTCAAGTTGCTTGTTTCCGATGCACCAATGCCACTTTACTGTAACCCTCGCACCCTCACAGTCAATGTCGAACACACAAATTGCGTCGCGATTCAATATTACAGCTTCGAGCAGACATCTCTTGAAGTGACTTACTCAGCTGTCGTCCAAGTATAAATGTTCTCCTGGGAGTCAAGTTGCTTGTTTCCGATGCACCAATGCCACATTACTGTAACCCTCGCACCCTCACAGTGAATGTCAAACACACAAATTGCGTCGCGATTCAATATTACAGGCCCCAGCAGACTTCTCTTGAAGTGGCTAACTCAGCTGTCGACCAAGAATAAATGTTCTCCTGGGAGTCAAGTTGCTTGTTTCCGATGCACCAATGCCACTTTACTGTAACCCTCGCACCCTCACAGTGAATGTCGAACACTCAAATAGCGTCGCGATTCAATATTACAGGCTCCAGCAGATTTATCTAGATGTGACTAACTCACCTTCACCAAGGATAAGTATTCTCCTGGGAGTCAAGTTGCTTGTTTCCGATGCACCAATGCCACTTTACTGTAACCCTCGCACCCTCACACTAAATGTCGAACACAAAATATGCGTCGCGATTCAGTATTACAGGCTTCAGCAGACTTCTCTTGAAGTGACTAACTCAGCTGTCGACCAAGGATTAAATTTCTCCTTTGAGTCAAGTTGCTTGTTTCCGATGCACCAATGCCACTTTACTGTAACCCTCAAACCCTCACAGTGAATGTCGAACACACAAATTGCATTGCGATTCAATATTACAGCCTCCAGCGGACTTCGCTTGAAGTAACTAACTCAACTGTCGTCCAAGTATAAATGTTCTCCTGGGAGTCAAGTTGCTTGTTTCTGGTGCAACAATGCCACTTTACTGTAACCCTTGCACCCTCACAGTGAATGTCAAACACACAAATTGCGTCGCGATTTAATATTAAAGGCTCCAGCAGACTTCTCTTAATGTGACTAACTCAGCTGTCGACCAAGGATAAATGTTCTCCTGGGAGTCAAGTTGCTTGTTTCCGATGCACCAATGCCACTTTACTGTAACCCTCGCACCCTCACAGTGAATGTCGAACACACAAGTTGCGTCGCGATTCAATATTACAGGTATCAGCAGACTTCTTTTGAAACGACCATTACAGGTATGGTCCACATATAAATGTTCTGTTGAGAGTCAAGTTCCTTGTTTCTGATGCACCAATGCAACTTTACTGTAACCCTCGCACCCTCACAGTGAATGTCGAACACACAAATTGCGTCGCGATTCAATATTACAGGCTACAGCAGACCTGTCTTGAAGTGACTAACTGAGCTGTCGACCAAGGATATATGTTCTCCTGGGAGTCAAGTTGCTTGTTTCCGATGCACCAATGCCACTTTGCTATAACCCTCGCACCCTCACAGTGAATGTCGAACACACAAGTTGCGTCGCGATTCAATATTACAGGTATCAGCAGACTTCTTTTGAAACGACCATTACAGGTATGGTCCACATATAAATGTTCTGTTGAGAGTCAAGTTCCTTGTTTCTGATGCACCAATGCAACTTTACTGTAACCCTCGCACCCTCACAGTGAATGTCGAACACACAAATTGCGTCGCGATTCAATATTACAGGCACCAGCAGACTTCTCTTGAAGTGGCAAACTTAGCTGTCGACCTAGGATAAATGTTCTCCTGGGAGATAAGTTGATTGTTTCCAATGCACCAATGCCACTTTACTGTAACCCTCGCACTCACAGTGAATGTCAAACACACAAATTGCGTCGCGATTCAACATTATAGGCTCTAGCACACTTCTCTTGAAGTGAGTAACTCAGCTGTCGACCAAGGATAAATGTTCTCCGTGGAGTCAAGTTGCTTGTTTCCGATTCACCAATGTCACTTTACTGTAACTCTCGCACTCACAGTGAAAGTCGAACACACAAATTTCGTCGCAATTCAATATTACAGGCTCCAGCAGACTTCTCTTGAAGTGACTAACTCAGCTGTCAACCAAGGAGAAATGTTCTCCTGGGAGTCAAGTTCCTTGTTTCCGATGCACCAATGCCACTTCACTGTAACCGTCACACCCTCAAAGTGAATGGCGAACACACAAATTGCGTCTAGATTCAATATTACAGGCTCCAGCAGAATTCTCATGAAGTGACTAACTCTGCTGTCGACCAAGTATAAATGTTCTGCTGGGAGTCAAGTTGCTTGTTTCCGATGCACCAATGCCACTTTACTGTAACCCTCGCACCCTCAAAGTGAATGATGATGATGATGTTTGGTTTGTGGGGCGCTCAACAGCGTGGTTATCAGCGCCCGTACAATTACCTAATCTTTGCTCAGTCCAATTGGGCCGCTTTCCTGGATGATGATGAAATGATGAGGACAACACAAACACCCAGTCATCTCGAGGCAGGTGAAAATCCCTGACCCCGCCGGGAATCGAACCCGGGACCCCGTGCTCGGGAAGCGAGAACGCTACCGCGAGACCACGAGCGGCGGACGCTCTCCCTCAAAGTGAATGGCGAACACACAAATTGCGTCGCGATTCAATATTACAGGCTCCAGCAGTCTTCCCTTGAAGTGACTAACTCAGCTGTTGACCAAGTGTAAATGTTCTCCTGGGAGTCAAGTTGCTTGTTTCCCATGCACCAATGCCACTTTACTGTAACCCCCGCACCCTCACAGTGAATGTCGAACACACAAATTGACTCGTGATTCAATATTACAGGTATCAGCAGTCTTATCTTGAAACGACCATTACAGGTATGGTCCCCATATATGTGTTCTCCTGGGAGTCAAGTTGCGTGTTTCCTATGCACCAATGTCACTTTACTATAACCCTCGCACCCTCACAGTGAATTTCGAACACACAAATTGCGTCGCGATTCAATATTACAGGCTCCAGCAGACTTCTCTAGAAGTGACTAATTCAGTTGTCGATCAAGGATAAATGTTCTCCTGCGAGTCAAGTTGCTTGTTTCCCTTGCACCATTGCCACTTTACTGTAACCCTCGCACCCTCACAGTGAATGTTGAACACACAAATTGCGTCGCGATTCAATATTGCAAGCTCCAGCAGACTTCTCTTGAAGTGACTAACTCAGCTGTCGACCAAGGATAAATAATCTCCTGGGAGTCAAGTTGCTTCTTTCCGATGCACCAAAGATACATTACTGTAACCCTCGCACCCTCACAGTGAATGTCGAGCTCACAAATTGTGTCGCGTTTCAATATTACAATCTCCAGCGGACTTCTCTTGAAGTGACTAACCCAACTGTCGACCAAGGATAAATGTTCTTCTGGGAGTCAAGTTGCTTGTTTCCGATGCACCAGTGCGACTTTACTGTAACCTTCGCACCCTCACAGTGAATGTCGAACACACAGATTGCGACGCGATACAATTTTACAGGCTCCAGCAGACTTCTTTTGAAGTGTGTAACTCAGCGGTCGACCAACGATAAATGTTCTCCTGGGAGTCAAGTTGTTGTTTCCGATGCACCAATGCCACTTTACTGTAACCCTCGCACCCTCACAGTGAATGTCGAACACACAAATTGTGTCGCGATTCAATATTACAGGCCCCAGCAGACTTCTCTTGAAGTGACTAACTCAGCTGAGGACCAAGGATTAATGTTCTCCTGGGAGTCAAGTTGCTTGTTTCCGATGCAGCAATGCCACTTTACTGTAACCCTAGCAACCTCACAGTGAGTGTCGAACACACAAATTGCGTCGCGATTCAATATTACAGGCCCCAGCAGACTTCTCTTGAAGTGACTAACTCAGCTGAGGACCAAGGATTAATGTTCTCCTGGGAGTCAAGTTGCTTGTTTCCGATGCAGCAATGCCACTTTATTGTAACCCTAGCACCCTCACAGTGAATGTCGAACACACAAATTGCGTCGCGATTCAATATTACAGGGTCCAGCAGACTTCTCTTGAAGTGACTAACTCAGCAGACGACGAAGGATAAATGTACTCCTGGGAGTCAAGTTGCTTGTTTCCGATGCACCAATGGCACTATACTGTAACCCTCGCACTCTGACAGTGAATGTCGAACACACAAATTGCTTCGCAATTCAAAATTACAGGCTCCAGCAGACATCTCTTGAAGTGACTAACTCAGCTGTTGACCAAGGATAAATGTTCTCCTGGGAGACAAGTTGCTTGTTTCCGATGCACCAATGTCACTTTATTGTAACCCTCACACCCTCACAGTGAATGTCGAACACACAAATTGCATCGCGATTCAATATTACAGGTATCTGCAGACTTTTCTTGAAACGACCATTACAGGTATAGTCGCCATATAAATGTTCTTTTGAGACACAAGTTTCTTGTTTCCGATGCAGCAACGCTACTTTACTCTAACCCTCGCACCCTCACAGTGAATGTCGAACACACAAATTGCGTCGCGATTCAATACTACAGGCTCAAGCAGACTTCTCTTGAAGTGGCTAAACCAGCTGACGAACACGGATAAATATTCTCCTGGGAGTCAAGTTGCTTGTTTCCGATGCAGCAATGAAACTTTACTGTAACCCTCGCACCCTCACAGTGAATGTCGAACACACAAATTTCGTCGCGATTCAATACTACAGGATTCAGCAGACTTCTCTTGAAGTGACTAACTCAGCTGTCGACCAAAGATAAATGTTCTCCTGGGAGTCAAGTTGCTTGTTTCCAATGCACCAATGCCACTTTACTGCAACCCTCGCACCCTCACAGTGAATGTCGAACAAACAAATTGCGTCGCGATTCAATATCACAGGTTCCAGCAGACTTCTCTTGATGTGACTAGCTCAACTGTCGACCAAGGATAAATGTTCTCCTGGTAGTCAAGATGCTTGTATCCGATGCATCAATGCCACTTTACTGTAACACTCGCACCCTCACAGTGAATGTCGAACACACAAATTGCGTGGCGATTCAATATTACAGGTATCAGCAGACTTCTCCTTAAACGACCATTACAGGTATGGTCCCCATATTAATGTTCTGTTGAGAGTCAAGATGCTTGTTTCCGATGCACCAATGCTACCATCTGTAACCCTCGCACCCTCACAGTAAAGGACGAACACAGAAATTGCGTCGAGATTCAGTATTACAGGCTCCAGCAAACTTCTCTTGAAGTGATTAACTCAGCTGTCGACCAAGGATAAATGTTTTCCTGGGAGTCAAGTTGCTTGTTTCCGATGCACCAATGCCACTTTAATATAACCCTCACACCCTCATAGTGAATGTCGAACACAAAAATTGCATCGCGATTCAATATTACAGGTATCACCAGACTTCTCTAGAAACGACGATTACAGGTATGGTCCCCATATAAATGTTGTGTTGAGAGTCAAGATGCTTGTTTCCGATACACCAATGCTACTTTCTGTAACACTCACACCCTCACAGTAAATGATGAACACACAAATTGAGTTGCGATTCAGTATTACAGGCTCCAGCAGACTCCTCTTGAAGTGACTAACTCAGCTGTCGACCAAGGATAAATCTTCTCCTGGGAGTCAAGTTGCTTGTTTCTGACGAACCAATGCCACTTTACTGTAACCCTCGCACCCTCACAGTGAATGTCGAACACACAAATTGCATCGCGATTCAATATTACAGGTTTCAGCAGACTTCTCTTGAAACGACCATTACAGGTACGGTCCACATATATATGTTCTGTTGAGAGTCAAGTTGATTGCTTCCGATGCACCAATGCCACTTTACTGTAACCCTCGCACCATCACAGTGAATGTCGAACACAGAAATTGCGTCGCGATTCAATATTACAGGCTTAAGCAGACTTCTCTTGAAGTGACTGACTTAGCTGTCGACCAAGGATAAATATTCTCCTGAGAGTCTAGTTGCTTGTTTCCGATGCATAAATGTCACTTTACTGTAATGCTCGCAGCCTCAGAGTGAATGTCGAACACACAAATTGCTTCGCGTCAATATTACAGGCTCCAGCAAACTTCTCTTGAAGTGACTAACTCAGCTGTCGACCAAGGATAAATGTTCTGCTGGGAAACAAGTTGCATGTTTCCGATGCACCAATGCCACTTTACTGTAACCCTCGAACCGTCACAGTGAATGTCGAACACACAAATTGCGTCGCGATTCAATATTACAGTTATCAGCAGAATTCTCTTGACACGACCATTACAGTTATGGTCCCCATATAAATGTTCTGTTGAGAGTCAAGATGCTTGTTTCCGATGCACCAATGCTCTTTTACTGTAACCCTCACACCCTCACAGTGAATGTCGAACACACAAATTGCGTCGCGATTCAATATTACAGGCTCCAGCAGACTTCTCTTGAAGTGAGTTACTCAGCTGTCGACGAATGATGAATGTTCTTCTGGGAGTCAAGTTGCTTGTTTCCGATGCACCAATGCCACTTTACTGTAACCCTCGCACCCTCACAGTGAATGTCAAGCACACAAATTGCGTCGCGATTTAATATTACAGGCTCAAGCAGACTTCTCTTGAAGTGACTAACTCAGCTGTCGACCAAGGATAAATGTTCTCCTGGGAATCAAGTTGCTTGTTTCCGATGCACCAATGCCACTTTACTGTAACCCTCGCACCCTCACTGTGAATGTCGAATACACAAATTGCGTCGCGATTCAATATTACAGGTATCAGCAGACTTCTCTTGAAACGACCATTACAGGTATTGTCCCCTTATAAATGTTCTGTTGAGAGTCATGTTGCTAGTTTCCGATGTACCAATGCTACTTTACTGTAAACCTCGCACGCTCACAGTGAATGTCGAACATACAAATTGCGTCGCGATTCAATATTACAGGCTCCAGCAGACTTCTCTTAAAGTGACTAACTCAGCTGTCGACCTAGGATTAATGTTCTGCTGGGCGTCAAGTTGCTTGTTTCTGATGCTCCAATGCTACTTTACTGTAACCGTCGCACCCTCACAGTGATTGTCGAACACACAAATTGCGACGCGATTCAATATTACCGGCTCCAGGAGACTTCTGTTGAAGTGATTAACTCAGCTGTCGACCAAGGATAAATGTCCTCCTGGGAGTAATGTTGCTAGTTTCAGATGCACCATTGCCACTTTACTGTAACACTCGCATCCTCACAGTGAATGTCGAACACACAAATTGAGTCTTGATTGAATATATCAAGCTCCAGCAGACCTGTCTTGAAGTGACTAACTCAGCTGTTGACCAATGATAAATGTTCTCCTGGGAGTCAAGTTGCTTGTTTCTGATGCACCAATGTCACTTTACTGTAACCGTCTCACCTTCACAGTGAATGTCGAACATACAAATTGCGTCGCGATTCAATATTACATTCTCCAGCAGACTTTCCCTAAAGTGACTAACTCGGCTGTCGACCAAAAATTAATGTTCTATTGGGCGTCAAGTTGCTTGTTTCCGATGCACCAATGCTACTTTACTGTAACCGTCTCACCTTCACAGTGAATGTCGAACATACAAATTGCGTCGTGATTCAATATTACAGGTATCAGCAGAATTCTCTTTAAACGACCATTACAGGTATGGTCCACATATAAATGTTCAGTTGAGAGTCAAGCTGCTTGTTTCCGATGAACCAATGGCACTTTACTGTAACTCTCGCACCCTGTTAGTGAATGTTAAACACACAAATTGCGTCGCGATTCAATATTACAGGCTCCAGCAGACTTCTTTTGAAGTGACTAACTTATCTGTCAATAATGGATAAATGTTCTCCTGGGAGTTAAGTTGCTTGTTTCCGATTCACCAATGCCACTTTACTGTAACCCTCGCACTCACAGTGAATGTCAAACACACAAATTGCGTCGCGATTCAATATTATAGGCTCCAGAAGACTTCTCTTGAAGTGACTAACTCAGCTGTCGACCAAGGTAAATGTTGTCCTGGGAGTCAAGTTGCTTGTTTCCGATGCACCAATGCCACTTTATTGTAGCCCTCGCACCCCCACAGTTAATGACGAACACACAAATTGCTTCGCGATTCAATATTATAGGCTCCAGCACACCTCTCTTGAAGTGACTAACTCAGCTGTCCACCAAGGATAAATGTACTCCTGGGAGTCAAGTTGCTTGTTTCCGATGCACCAATGATACTCTACTGTAACCTTCGCACCCTCACAGTGAATGTCGAAAACACAAATTGCATCCCGATTCAATATTACAGGTATCAGCAGCCTTCTCTTGAAACGACCTTTACAGGTATGGTCCCCATATAAATGTTCTCCTGGGAGTTAAGTTGCTTCTTTCCGATGCACCAATGCTACTTTACTGTAACCCTAGCACCCTCACAGTGAATGTCGATAACACAAATTGCGTCGCGATTCAATATTACAGGCTCCCGCAGACTTCTCTTGAAGTGACTAACTCAGCTGTCTACTAAGGATAAATGTACTCCTGGGAGTCAAGGTGATTGTTTCCCACGCACCAATGCCACTTTACTGTAACCCTCGCACCCTCACAGTGAGTGTCGAACACACAAATTGCGTCGCGATTCAGTATTACAGGCAATAGAAGACTTCTCCTGAAGTGACTAACTCAGCTGTCGGCCAAGGATAAATGTTCTCCTGGGAGTCAAGTTGCTTGTTTCGGATGCACCAATGCCACATTACTGTAACTCTCACACGCTCACAGTGAATGTCGAACACACAAATTGCATCGCGATTCAATTTTACAGACTAAAGCAGACTTCTCTTGAAGTGACTGACTCAGCTGTTGACCAAGGATAAAAGTTTTCCTAGGAGTCAAGTTGCTTGTTCCGGTACACCAATGCCACTTTACTATAACCCTCACACCCAAACAGTGAATGTCGAACACACAAATTGCGTCTCGATTCAATATTACAGGCTCCAGCAGACTTCTCTTGAAGTGAATAACTCAGCTGTCGTCAAAGGATAAATGTTCTCCTGGGAGTAAAGTTGCTTGTTTCCGATGCACCAATGCCACATTACTGTAACACTCGCATCCTCACAACAAATGTCGAACACACAAATTGCGTCGCGATTCAATATTACAGGCTCCAGTAAACTACTCTTGAAGTGACTAACTCAGCTGTCGACCAAGGGTAAATGTTCTCCTGGCAGTCAAGTAGCTTGTATCCGATGCACCAATGCCGCTTTAATGTAACCCTCGCACCCTCACAGTGAATGTCGAACACACGCATTGCGTCGCGATTCAATATTACAGGTATCAGCAGACTTCTCTTGAAACGCCCTTTACAGGTATGGTCCCCAGATATGTGCTCTGTTGAGAGTCAAGTTGCTTGTTACCGATGCACCAATGATACTTTACTAAAACACTCGCACCCTCACAGTGAATGTCGAACATACAAATTGCGTCGCGATTCAATATTACAGGCTATAGCAGATTTCTCTTGAAGTGACTAACTCAGCTCTCGGCCAAGGATAAATGTTCTCCTGGGAGTCAAGTTGCTTGTTTCTGACGAACCAATGCCACTTTACTGTAACCCTCGCACGCTCACAGTGAATATCGAACACACAAATTGCATCGAGATTCAATATTACAGGCTCCAGCAGACTTCTCTTGAAGTGACTAACTCAGCTGTCGACCGAGGATAAATGTTCTCTTGGAGTCAAGTTGCTTGTTTCCGATGCACCAATGCCACTTTACTATAACCCACACACAATCACGGTGAATGTCGAACACACAAATTGCGTCTCGATTCAATATTACAGGCTTCAGCAGAATTCTCTTGAAGTGAATAACTAAGCTGTCGTCCAAGGATAAATGTTCTCCTTGGAGTCAAGTTGCTTGCTTCAGATGAACCAATGCCACTTTACTGTAACCCTCGCACAATCACTGTGAATGTCGAATACACAAATTGCGTCGCGATTCAATATTACAGGTATCAGCAGACTTCTCTTGAAACGACCATTACAGGTATTGTCCCCTTATAAATGTTCTGCTGTTCGTCAAGTTGCTTGTTTCTGATGCTCCAATGCTACTTTACTGTAACCGTCGCACCCTCACAGTGATTGTCGAACACACAAATTGCGACGCGATTCAATATTACCGGCTCCAGGAGACTTCTGTTGAAGTGATTAACTCAGCTGTCGACCAAGGATAAATGTCCTCCTGGGAGTAATGTTGCTAGTTTCAGATGCACCATTGCCACTTTACTGTAACACTCGCATCCTCACAGTGAATGTCGAACACACAAATTGCGTCTTGATTGAATATATCAAGCTCCAGCAGACCTGTCTTGAAGTGACTAACTCAGCTGTTAACCAATGATAAATGTTCTCCTGGGAGTCAAGTTGCTTGTTTCTGATGCACCAATGTCACTTTACTGTAACCCTCGGACGCTCACTGTGAATGTCGAAAACACAAATTGCATCTAGATTCAATATTGCAGGCTCCAGCAGACTTCTCTTGAAGTGACTAACTCAGCTGTCGACCAAGGATAAATATTCTCCTAGAAGTGAAGTTGCTTGTTTCCGATGCACCAATTCCACTTTACTACAACCCTCACACCCACACTGTGAATGTCGAACACACAAATTGCGTCGCGATTCAATATTACATTCTCCAGCAGACTTTCCCTAAAGTGACTAACTCAGCTGTCGACCAAAAATTATTGTTCTATTGGGCGTCAAGTTGCTTGTTTCCGATGCACCAATGCTACTTTACTGTAACCGTCTCACCTTCACAGTGAATGTCGAACACACAAATTGCGTCGTGATTCAATATTACAGGTATCAGCAGAATTCTCTTTAAACGACCATTACAGGTATGGTCCACATATAAATGTTCAGTTGAGAGTCAAGCTGCTTGTTTCCGATGAACCAATGGCACTTTACTGTAACTCTCGCACCCTGTTAGTGAATGTTGAACACACAAATTGCGTCGCGATTCAATATTACAGGCTCCAGCAGACTTCTTTTGAAGTGACTAACTTATCTGTCAATAATGGATAAATGTTCTCCTGGGAGTTAAGTTGCTTGTTTCCGATTCACCAATGCCACTTTACTGTAACCCTCGCACTCACAGTGAATGTCAAACACACAAATTGCGTCGCGATTCAACATTATAGGCTCCAGCAGACCTCTCTTGAAGTGACTAACTCAGCTGTCGACCAAGGATAAATGTTGTCCTGGGAGTCAAGTTGCTTGTTTCCGATGCACCAATGCCACTTTATTGTAGCCCTCGCACCCCCACAGTTAATGACGAACACACAAATTGCGTCGCGATTCAATATTATAGGCTCCAGCACACCTCTCTTGAAGTGACTAACTCAGCTGTCCACCAAGGATAAATGTACTCCTGGGAGTCAAGTTGCTTGTTTCCGATGCACCAATGATACTCTACTGTAACCCTCGCACCCTCACAGTGAATGTCGAAAACACAAATTGCATCGCGATTCAATATTACAGGTATCAGCAGCCTTCTCTTGAAACGACCTTTACAGGTATGGTCCCCATATAAATGTTCTCCTGGGAGTTAAGTTGCTTGTTTCCGATGCACCAATGCTACTTTACTGTAACCCTAGCACCCTCACAGTGAATGTCGATAACACCAATTGCGTCACGATTCAATATTACAGGCTCAAGCAGATTTCTCTTGAAGTGACTAACTCAGCTGTCGACAAAGGATTAATGTTCTCCTGGGCGTCAAGTTGCTTGTTTCCGATGCACCAATGCTACTTTACAGTAACCGTCACACCCTCACAGTGAATGTCGAACACACAAATTGCATCGCGATTCAATATTACAGGCTCAAGCAGACTTCTCTTGAAGTGACTAACTCAGCTGTCGACCAATGATAAATGTTCTCCTGGGAGTCACGTTGCTTGTTTCCGATGCACCAATGCCACTTTACTGTAACCCTCGCACCCTCACAGTGAATGTCGAACACACTAATTGCGTCGCGATTTAATATTAAGGGCTACAGCAGA